>NC_053391.1:234603776-237003776 GCF_905171765.1 Bufo bufo
CTGTGGTTAATAATATTAATATCCTATTTTAATGAAAACACTTTTAATAGGTATGAACAGGTTGGGCTTATAAGAAGAAGAAAATTCAGGAAAAGTTTATTTATTTATTATTTATTATTTTTTTTTTTGGGGGGGGGGGGGTATTCTAAGGTAAAACAGAAGGGGAGTAACCTTAGTAATAATGTCCCTGGCTTCCATGCTGAATACCAGCCAAGGTAATTCCTATTCTTCATCTTAAAAATAAAGAAGGTAAAATGCGTGAATTTTCCACGCGAGTGCAAAGCGTTTTAATGCGTTTTGCATGCACGTGAGAAAAATCGGCATGTTTGGAACCCAGACCCAAACCCGGACTTTTTCACAGAAGTTCGGGTTTGGGTTAGGTGTTGTGTAGATTTTATTATTTTCCCTTATAACATGGTTATAAGGGAAAATAATAGCATTCTTAATACAGAATGCTTAGTAAAATAGGGCTGGAGGGGTTAAATAAATAAAAATAATAAATTAAACTCACCTCATCCACTTGTTCGCGCTGCCCGGCTCGTCTTCTTACTTCTTCTTTGATGACCTGGGAAAAAAAGGACCTTTGGTTCATCACCATGTTATAAGGGAAAATAATAATGATCAGGTCCCCATCCCGATCATCACCTGGTTTTTATGTTGGAGTACAGAATAAGTTATTTATAGATCAGACAACTGCCCTAAATAGGCGCCAGGTGTGAAGGGTTCTGTTAGTTCGATGTGATAGATAAAAATGTGATAGATAGAAATGTGCAGGCGAGATACCCATATCAAGAAACAGACGAGGTGCTGGTAGAACAGCCGGACATAACAGTACATAGGAAGAACCAAAAGAACATTAAAAAAAGAATATCAGAACATAGAAACAACATAAAAAACGGTTATGAAAAACACACGTTATCAAACCATTACAAAATATACCATAACAAAGATGCCAGCCAAATGACATTTGCTGCCTTTGAAAAAGTAGAAACCAGTTGGAGGGGGGGCGACCACATATCAAAAATGTCCAGACAAGAATCACAGAGAATCTATGACTTCGAAACAATTATACCAGATGGGCTAAACGCAGAACTCGAACTGTTCGGTTTTCTATGATTTAATTGCCACACTATGGCGCCTACCCACTTTGACGGACAGACGAGTGTCCGGCTGTTCTACCAGCACCTCGTCCGTTTCTTGATATGGGTATCTCGCCTGCAAATTTCTATCTATCACATTTTTACCTATCACATTTTTATCTATCACATCGAACTAACAGAACCCTTCACACCTGGCGCCTATTTAGGGCAGTTGGCTGATCTATTAATACCTCATTCTGTACTCCAACATAAAAACCATCAACCACATGGAAAAACATGAAAAACATGACTACCAAACTTTACTAATCATGAAAACCATCATTATTTTGACTCCCCATACTTCAGAAATTAAACAAAAACACCAGATCGAAACCTGGAGCCAAAATAATACAAACAGACAAAAAAACGCACATACCCAAAAAAAAAACGCATCAAAACCGCACCTGCGTTTTACAAGCCGTAAACAACACAAGAACATATATGTTCAATCCCAAAAGTCAAAACATCACATTATAAAAGATAAAGAAACACAACCAAAAATCCTTAAAAAAGACACCAAAGAAACTATAAAATATTCAGATCTAATCAAAAAACATTGATATAGATAAAAAAAGGATAGAAAAAAATGCAAGAAACAAACCAATTCTTTCTCACATGAAAAACAACCTTACTGTCTATGAAAACTGTCGATATTTTGAATCCCCACACCTCAGAAACTAAACAAAATCATTAGATTCAAACATGGAGCAAAATGATACAAACAGACAAAAAAACGCACATACCCCATAAAAAACGCATCAAAACCGCACCTGCGTTTTACATGCCATAGACACTATAAGAACAGAAACATCTAATCACTGGCAACAAAAACACAACTAACTCCAAAAATCAAACATGATACTCTAAAAGAGAACAAAGATGAAGAAACATAACCAAGAAAGTCTTCTTCTAAAAAGACACCAAAGAAAGCAATAACAAATGGTATCGATACAGATAAATAATATAATAAGAAAAATCGCAAAAAAACAAACCAACTTTTTTCTCAAACATATCATATTGACAAGACAAAGTAACATGCTTAATTCCAATTAGCAACATCCAGGCCGGGTTTTTGGTGGGACAACAAATAAGTGGGTATAAAAGAGGGCAGTCTGAATGAATCCAATATAGCCACTGATGAAGAGGTAGGAACACCTCGAAACGCGTATGACAACTTGGCATCATCCTTGCGACTACCCACCAATACCCACGCTTTTGCTAAAAGGACCTCGGATCATCGCAACAACATACGAAATTTTACACGAAATTCTCAACGAAATAAAGGATATGAAGAAAAAGGTACAAGCTGAACGGCAAACAACCACGTGCAACATACAGCGCGGACAAGCAAACCGCCAGGAGGATCACACCGGCTACTGCTTCATCAATACAGGAATCAAACTTGGACCGCAGGGTGAGTACAAAATATTTGCTGTGTGGGACGCCACCAGCAATAAATAAATATCAAAAAGTGAACACTGTACAATAAACCCTTTGACGGCAAATAACATCACCTGTATTTACAAACACTACCGTACCTGAAAATACCATCTAACGATACTGGACTAACTTAAAATCCTTTTTTGTCTTTATATATATAATTTTTAAATACATATATTTATCTATACCTTCTATATTTTTATATATCTTATTCTTGGACAATCATTGTTATATTTCTTGGACATTCCTGGACTATTTTTATTTGTATTTTTATTTTTATATATTTTTTCATTATTTCTATTACTATTTTTGATATCTTCATGATCTTCATCTATTCATTTTTCGACTATTATTATCGATTATTCTCATTCACTATATCCTGTGTAATTTTCATTGCACATTTATGCTCATCGATTATATTTTTCTCATCGATTATTTTTCCTAATTATCGAATATTTACTCCCATCGATTTAATATCGATTAGATACTTGCATTTCCAACACACTTCTACTTCACCATCCCCCCACCCCCCCACCACCATCCAGGTGATAATCCCAGCACTACACACACAATCACTGAGCCCTTACTTTTAATACTTTTTTAAAATATTCTCAGTTCACACTATAACACCCTATCTCTCATTATAAACCAACAAGAAAACAACCAACCAATACATTTTTAATAATATAATATTTTAAATAAAATATTTTTAATAAAAAACTTTTTGTAAAATAACCAACAATAAATATCCTATAAAAACCAGATATAGAGTGCCTGTCAATTTCTTTACTTCTATCATTTTTACGTACATTCCCTCACTAATTTTCCAAACTGTGGGGCTAATGGAAAAAATGGTCAGCATTTTTGGAGGCCTTCAGTCATAGTCATGCTGTATATAAGTATATGTTTTGCCCAACAAGAGTCTGCAGTAGTTTAGATTATCCAATGCATCTGTAATAGTCCATTGTTTAGTTTTGGACTAAATAGGGTTCGCTGAGCTGGCTACTGTATTGCCCAATTCATTGTGATACCATAATGTGTTATCTGACCAAGGCTGCTGCGGAGAAAAGGGTCAAAACAGAATATGAAATGCTCCTACAGCTTCTCAAAACCCATTTCCAATAGTTTATACAATGTTTCGGAGCTTTTCTGCTAAAAGTTAAGTTGCAATTTGTGTATTACCAACATACATGGTAATAATATGTAAGACACGTGGAGAAAGTCCTCTAAATATAAAAAAAACAACTGGTATTTTTCAGATGGAACCACATTAAAGGGGTATTCCCATCACATACAATGGGGGCATATCGCTAGGATATGCCCCCATTGTCTGATATGTGCGGGTTCCACCTCTGGGACCTGCACCTACAATGAGAATGGAGCGGAGAAATGAACGGAGGGTGCACTGCGCATGTGCAGCCGCCCTCCATTTATTTTGAATGGGGCCGCCGAAAATAGCCAAGTGCTGGCTTGGCTATTTCCGTCTGCCCCATAGAAAAGTATAGGAGCAGGGGACGCGTGAGCGGTGGGCTCCCATTCACTTCTATGGGAACAGTGGGGAGCAGCGCTTGGTGGTGGACAGACCTCGGGGTCCTCCAGCCACAGCTCTCCCCGCTCCATTCTCGTTGTAGGTGCGGGTCCCAGAGGTGGGACCCGCACCTATCAGACAATAGGGGCATATCCTAGCAATATACCCCCATTGTCTGTGATGGGAATACCCCTTTAAAGGATATGTCCACCAATGTTGCCTCTGAGCATTTGCAACTAGTGAATGGGGCAGCTGGACCTGGGTGCTCTTTCCTCTAAATCAGGCAATATAAAACTGCATCAAATAAATCTTGACATACAGCACTCTAATAAGCTATTAAGTGTCCAGATATACAAAGCCACATAGCATCCAGGAAATGGTATTAAATAGCACCTAGATCTAATGCATAGAAGGTTATTTGCCTACATCATTAGTTGTCTGAGGCAGAGAATGGGTTCATGTCTGTATGCCTTCCTTGTGAGCTACAGTAGGCCAATTAAAGGATTAATGACAATATTTTTGGAGGAGTAGAGGTTAATTCTTTGCTGGTCTTAAAAGGGTTGTCTCACTTCTGCAAATACCATTTATTATGTAGAGATAATACAAGGCACTTACTAATGTATTGTTATTATTCATATTGCTTCCTTTGCTGGCTGGATTCAGTTTTCCATCACATTATACGCTTCTCATTCCCATGGTTACGACCACCCTGCAATCCAGCCACAGTGGCCGTGTTTGCACACTATAGGTAAAAGCACGAGCCTAGGCACACTCCACCAGATAGGCCAGTGCTTTTTTCTATAGTGGGCAAGCTTGCCCACCACTGCTGGATTGCAGGGTGGTTGTAACCATGGAAACAAGCAGTGCATAATGTGACGGAAAAATTCATCCAGCCAGCAAAGGAGGCAATATGGACAATAACAATAAATTCTTAAGTGCTTTGCATTAACTTTCTCATCCCACAGTGCTATGTGATGCTGCCACCTACTGGTCACAATAAATATGCTTCCCCTAAAATAGAGGCAAGATAATTATTACAGCTTTCACACTTCCAGCCATGTTGGTCTTCTTTTCTCAGGGCCCCTGTGCAGCTGAACAGGTTATTTTTTCTGCCTCTAGTACAGGGAAAGGATATAAATGACAGCAGTAGCTGTAGGGCTGTACAGTTCTCTCTGTGATTGGGCAGAGCAGTTCAGGATTACTCTGCCTGATCATTGGGGGAATGCTCAGGAAGTCTTCATGGAAGCCTCAGGGAGTCTCTGAGCAGACATGGCTTCAGAACAGTGGGGTCCGCCCAGCGTTCTAACCCATTTTTATTGCCCCAATATCCCGATAAATCTGAAAGAAACAGTCTTGAAAAATCTTCTAGTTTTGTATCACTATAACTAAAAACTGCAGTTATACAGAGTAAGCAAACCCAGAAAAGTAAAATCCTATTCTTACATGTATCCTTCACAGCTTGCTAACTTACCCAGTGTATGTTAGCAAGCATTACGGGACAGTTAAACGGAAGTATGACGGCTGGATCTGACTACACAGGGTTTTGTGGTAGTTTGTAAACGTGGCCATACATAGCTCTCCATAGACAAACATAGAATATTTTATAGTCTACTATTTTAGTGGCATTAACAACTAACAATAGCTACAAATGTGGCACATCCCTTTTAAGATCCATCTCATTTGCATCCATATTTATATAATAAGCAAGAAGAAAGGAGAACTGCTAGATTTTATGAGGACTTTACCCTCAAGCATTCATTTAAATTGGTTGGCCAGCCGGTACGGGAGCGGTGGGGACATTTTCAATACAGTATATCATGTAAAATGCCATGGAGAAAGTTAAATACATGGGCTAACATCAGCAATATGTTATTAACCATATAAATTAGGCTTCTCTCTAGCAAGGGGGAAAGGGACATGCGAATTTGCTATATTCTATATGTTTTCATCCTATTCAATATTATAAGGGGTTGCCTAGGATTCCCATAAAAATTGAACACTCATAAGAGCTCTGTAGAAGAGGATCCCTGTACAAATGTTAGCTCCCATGGGTCCCTGTGACAGCTTTTAGCCATTTGTTTACATGCGCAGTCAATTGGTATACATAATGTAGCTGCTCCCTCACAATCTTCTCCCTCACAAACCTCAGCTAGTTCCCCTCCACATCACTCTGTATCCTCACTTCTGTCTCTCAGCAGCAGGGGATAGATGAGCTTACAACTGGCTCAGTATGAGCCACATTACACAGTGTCTGCAGTGTTCTTATCTCCTTCCATTCTCTTTGCATCCTTGAGTTCTTTCCTCTCCCCTCCCTCCTCCAATCAGCTCTATCTCCAGGTCAGCACTGTCCTCCCTCCTCCTTCCACATCTGAGCTCCATCCACTGTCCTCCCTCCTCCTTCCACGTTTGAGCTCCATGCACTGTCCTCCCTCCTCCTTCCACATCTGAGCTCCATCCACTGTCCTCCCTCCTCCTTCCACGTTTTAGCTCCATGCACTGTCCTCCCTCCTCCTTCCACATCTGAGCTCCATCCACTGTCCTCCCTCCTCCTTCCACGTTTGAGCTCCATGCACTGTCCTCCCTCCTCCTTCCACGTTTGAGCTCCATGCACTGTCCTCCCTCCTTCTTCCACCGATGAGCTCCATGCACTGTCCTCCCTCTTCCTTTCACCTATGAGCTCCATGCACTGTCCTCCCTCCTCCTTCCACCTATGAGCTCCATGCACTGTCCTCCCTCCTCCATCCACCTATGAGCTCCATGCACTGTCCTCCCTCCTCCTTCCACGTTTGAGCTCCATGCACTGTCCTCCCTCCTCCTTCCACATATGAGCTCCATGCACTGTCTTTCCTCCTCTTTCCACCGATGAGCTCCATGTGCAGTGTACTCAAGTTGTGCGTAGTAGGTGTTTCTGAGTGTAGTAGTGCAATATACACTAACCTGGTACAGCTGACTCTCTGCAAGGGCAGGTATAGGTAGGAATAGTTCGTGACGCCAGTGCCAAGTAAACGGTGGCACGCCGTTTGCGGATGCAGGAATCAATTGAGGAAACGTAGTCTTAAAACAGAACTTCAACTTTAGTAGTTTGCAGGCAGAGACAATATTGGAAACGCAGTTCCTCAGCATACAGTCGATTTTGCAATTCGGTCGATGCAGGCAATTCAGTACAGCAGGGTAATTACAGAGTGTTAAACACAGGACTTGCAGCAAAGGAGCTTGCACTCTAACTCTGTCTGATCCTGGAATGTAGCAATTCTTCACCAAGGCCCATTAACCTAAGTCTGGCTTTATATCCTTGATTATGGCTTAAATAAGTACCTCCTCTGTTTCTCTCAGTACCTCTGGCTCCTCTGATCTTTGCCTCAGTCTCTCCTAGCTTCTGAATGGTTCCTCAGGCCCTTAGGCTAAGATGTTCCTGCTTCTGCATATGGGTATTCAGGAGGGAATCTTCTCCTGAACAGCAGGCTTCAGGCCTGGACTTGTCTCAGACATTGTCTAATCTCCAACTGTAGCTTACTGAAACTAGACTCCGTCTCCCCTGCACTTCCTGGTCTGGCCTTATATAAACTAGGGCTCCCTAGCTCCCTCTATGGACTAGAAGTAGGAATGACACCCCTAGCAGGCCTGCAAGTGCAAGTTTCAGTGACAGGGAAATACACACATTACATTACATTTTATAAAACTGGCATACAACAACTCCCCAATATTAAGGAGGGACGACAGCACACCAAGTGACCTTTGGTAGTAACGGGTATTACAACTCCCGTATACTACATACCCCACTGCTTTAAGCTGAGTACGACCTCGTACTCCATCATGGGTCGCCCAACTGGAATCTCTACCTGAAATAGAAAAGAGACATGCAGGCATACATACATGTAATTCCTCTGCATTTACAATTACATCAGGTCCAATTGGCAAAGGTGAAGGGTAGTGACAAGGGGCGTCGTTCTCTTCTCTCAGGATAGTGAATGGAACGGGGGCGCTGACCTGGCACAGCGTAACATTATAACCAGGATAGTCCATGACAATGAATAAGTCCATGATAAAACAGTAGAAAACGGTATAAAAGTTCTTGGAGGCTCAAATAACAAACATGAGTCCGTACCCAGGTTATTTCTCATTAAATCACAGAGGCTCTCATGCGGTGGAGTCCATCTCTGGGCACAATACTTTTAAAAGAGTAAGAATCTCAGAGGCTCAGGTACTTTTGAGTCTGTCTCCGGGCACGGTTCCTTGGTAACAGGTTGCACAATAAAATGGACAGCAAAGACAAGTGCTGTAATACCCCTGATCAACCTGAAAAGGGGGTGAAGGGTAAAAGGTGCAACAAAGGAACAGGCACAACTTGGCGTGGGTAGCAAAAGCAGGCAGGAGGTCCTGGAAACAAACGTGGCCTTGCTGACTTTGTGATTTCAGTGGTCAACACCTACCACTGAGCCGTGGACAAACTGGCAGCTGCAACAAAGGACCAGCAACATAGGACTCCTGTCCTGGAAGGGTTAACATCAACTTCTTATGAAGAAATAAATCACAGGCCTAGCAGGCTGATCACAGTGGCATATTGTAGCTACTTGGCTCTGCTGGGAGGTATCTTCTGTAGTATTCCTCTACAGGAGGATGCGCCCACATAACAGTATCAGGGGGCAGCTGCAGGGTAAAGGGGCCCCTAATAGGTATTGGCCCCATAGGCCTAGGGGTAAACCCTCTGGTGGGCCGTGCCGGCCCTGGCATAATCACTGCAGGGTGTGACATGTTTGGCACCGCCGCAGCAAGCGGTCCGGTGCTCTGGGTGCAGCAATTCACGGCAATCGCGGGTCCGGTCTGGGGCACTGACGGAGCGGTGGCAACAGAAGGCGGTTTACGGGTGGTGACAGGCACCCTTACCTCATCCTTCCTCGGCGGTGTCTGGATCCTGGCGGTGTAGGTCTTACGCAACTCCCGCAACTTCTCCTCCAGCCGGACGATCTGCTCACCGATGCTGTCTGTGTCGGAGTCGCTGTTCTCTGCTGGCGCCGCCGGCGCAGGTACAGTCACCGATGACGCGGACTCGGCCTCTGCAGGTTCTGGTCTCCGTCCCATCCGGATGTTCTCAAAGGTAGCACTAAGTCCTTTTAACTGTTCCAGCTCAGATATTGTCTTCTCCCGACGAGGCAGCTCGGGGGAAGGATAGGGGCTCACCCATTTCTCCAACACGGTTGGCTGCCAGAAGACGTTCGGCCCGATGAAGGAGCTCCGCTCCTGAAAGGCGTGATGGGCCGGCTCTGGAGAGCGTTCCGGTTCTCGCTCGCAGCCAGAGTAGTCTTCTCCTTCTTCTGCCTCCCAATCCTCAGGTCCTCGCTTCGGACGGGTCACAGCAGTCGCATAGGGGCCGCGCAGGCCCTCGGCAGGGGTGTACTCCACTTCCTCTCCCTCGCGGAGGCTGTGCTGGTACGAAGGGAGGTAGTCTCTCTTGACAGACCTTCGATTCACATAGAGGTCTCTGCCAGTCAGATAGTCTTGAATAAACCCGTAGCCACGGGATTTGTCAAACGACAGCACCACTCCCTTTCTCCTTTCCAGGCGGGGTTGGGTGTGCGTATGCTTCTCGTGGATGGTCTTGGTCAATTCCTCATACACGATCTTAGTCTTTATGTTCCGCTTGATAGCGGCCTCTCGGATCTCCGCCATCAGGGAAGACCATTTGAACGATGGCTGAAAAAAAGTCCCTCCATGAGCCATAGTAGGGCTCGGGTTCTTTCTCCCTGGTGCGGCAGGCGGGTTGCTCCGGTCCCGGAGCGTAGGCCGGTGGAGCCTCCTCTGGCTCTACACCGGTGTCAGTCATCTTTTCAATCCTTGGTGCGGACGCTGCAGCAACACTCTGCTCACAATCCAACATGCTCGATCCTTCTGAGGAGAGCGATAGGGTCGCGTCAATTAGAGTAGCCAGCTCCTCCCACTGCACTGGGGAGCCGCCCCCCAGGTATTCCAGTATATGGAAGGCGGTGTCCATGCTGGCAGACATGCAAATGTCCAGATAAGCCGTGGCGCCTGCCCTTGACCTTCTTCCCGCTTTTTCCTCAGAAAGGCGCCAATTTTTCCCGCCTTTTCGGGATGAAGGTGACGCAGCAGTAAATTCAGCAAGCCCAGCGGCCATCTTTAGGTACAAACGCTGTCTATTCACTGACGGCAAGCAGGAATGTTTAAAGTCCACAAAACCACACTCCAATGCGGCGATTTTCTTCCTCTGTGCAGCGCAATACTGTACAGCGCTTTTTAGAAGTTTTTGACACACTTTGGGTATGATTTTTAATCCACAAAGTCCACTTGAATAAAACAGGAAAATGTCACTTTGGTCACAGGGCAACGGTATAAGGCACAAAGTTCACGCTTCTTGCACTAGAAAGCGTGCGTATCCTGTTCGTGACGCCAAAAGAGAAGTTGCAGTGTACTCAAGTTGTGCGTAGTAGGTGTTTCTGAGTGTAGTAGTGCAATATACACTTACCTGGTACAGCTGACTCTCTGCAAGGGCAGGTATAGGTAGGAATAGTTTGTGACGCCAGTGCCAAGTAAACGGTGGCACGCCGTTTGCGGATGCAGGAATAAATTGAGGAAACGTAGTCTTAAAACAGAACTTCAACTTTAGTAGTTTGCAGGCAGAGACAATATTGGAAACGCAGTTCCTCAGCATACAGTCGATTTTGCAATTCGGTCGATGCAGGCAATTCAGTACAGCAGGGTAATTACAGAGTGTTAAACACAGGACTTGCAGCAAAGGAGCTTGCACTCTAACTCTGTCTGATCCTGGAATGTAGCAATTCTTCACCAAGGCCCATTAACCTAAGTCTGGCTTTATATCCTTGATTATGGCTTAAATAAGTACCTCCTCTGTTTCTCTCAGTACCTCTGGCTCCTCTGATCTTTGCCTCAGTCTCTCCTAGCTTCTGAATGGTTCCTCAGGCCCTTAGGCTAAGATGTTCCTGCTTCTGCATATGGGTATTCAGGAGGGAATCTTCTCCTGAACAGCAGGCTTCAGGCCTGGACTTGTCTCAGACATTGTCTAATCTCCAACTGTAGCTTACTGAAACTAGACTCCGTCTCCCCTGCACTTCCTGGTCTGGCCTTATATAAACTAGGGCTCCCTAGCTCCCTCTATGGACTAGAAGTAGGAATGACACCCCTAGCAGGCCTGCAAGTGCAAGTTTCAGTGACAGGGAAATACACACATTACATTACATTTTATAAAACTGGCATACAACAACTCCCCAATATTAAGGAGGGACGACAGCACACCAAGTGACCTTTGGTAGTAACGGGTATTACAACTCCCGTATACTACACATGCACTGTCCTCCCTCCTCCTTCCACCTATGAGCTCCATGCACTGTCCTCCCTCCTCCTTCCACCTATGAGCTCCATGCACTGTCCTCCCTCCTCCTTCCACCTATGAGCTCCATGCACTGTCCTCCCTCCTCCTTCCACCTATGAGCTCCATGCACTGTCCTCCCTCCTCCTTCCACCTATGAGCTCCATGCACTGCCCTCCATCCTCCTTCCAACTATGAGCTCCATGCACTGTCCCCCCTCCCAATTCCACCTATGAGCTCCATGCACTGTCCTCCCTCCTCCATCCATCTATGAGCTCCATGCACTGTCCTCCCTCCTCTTTCCACCTATGAGCTCCATGCAGTGTCCCCCCTCCTCCTTCCACCTATGAGCTCCATGCAGTGTCCCCCCTCCTCCTTCCACATATGAGCTCCATGCACTGTCCTCTCTCCTCCTTCCACATATGAGCTCCATGCACTGTCCTCCCTCCTACTTCCACATATGAGCTCCATGCACTGTCCTCCCTCCTTCTTCCACATATGAGCTCCATGCACTGTCCTCCCTCCTCTTTCCACGTATGAGCTCCATGCACTGTCCTGCCTCTTCCTTCCACATATGAGCTTTATGCACTGTCCTCCCTCCTCCTTCCACATATAAGCTCCATGCACTGTCCTCCCTCCCCTTTCCACATATGAGCTCCATGCACTGTCCTCTCCCCCCTTTCACATATGAGCTCCATGCACTGTCCTCCCTCCTCTTTCCACGTATGAGCTCCATGCACTGTCCTCCCTCCTCCTTCCACATATGAGCTCCATGCACTGTCCTCCCTCCTCTTTCCACGTATGAGCTCCATGCACTGTCCTCCCTCCTCCTTCCACATATGAGCTCCATGCACTGTCCTCTCTCCCCCTTCCAAATATGAGCTCCATGCACTGTCCTCCCTCCTCCTTCCACGTATGAGTGCCATGCACTGTCCTCCCTCCCCCTTCCAAATATGAGCTCCATGTACTGTCCTCTCTCCTCCTTCTACACATGAGCTCCATGCACTGTCCTCTCTCCTCCTTCCACATATGAGCTCCATGTACTGTCCTCTCTCCTCCTTCCACACATGAGCTCCATGCACTGTCCCCTCTCCTCCTTCCACATATGAGCTCCATGCACTGTCCCCTCTCCTCCTTCCACATATGAGCTCCATGCACTGTCCTCTCTCCTCCTTCCACATGTGAGCTCCATGCACTGTCCTCTCTCCTCCTTCCACATATGAGCTCCACGCAGTGTCCTCCCTCCTCCTTCCACATATGAGCTCCATGTACTGTCCTCCCTCCTCCTTCCACATATGAACTCCATGTACTGTCCTCCCTCCTCCTTCCACATATGAACTCCATGTACTGTCCTCCCTCCTCTTTCCACGTATGAGCTCCATGCACTGTCCTCCCTCCCCCTTCCACATGTGAGCTCCACGCACTGTCCTATCTGCCTCACAGACATTACCTCTTTCTCCCCCTCTCAGACCTCACTTGCAGGTCTGTGCAACAGTCACTAGCTTCTTTCTCCCCTGCCCAGTGTCTACAGAGCTGGGGAATGGCATACCTCCCAACTTTTTGGACATTCAAAGAGGGACACTTATGGTTAATAGTGTGAAAGATCAGTTTTACTGCATATCTATACACTTCAAAAGTTTTCTCTTACGAAATAGTGCAAAAAGTATCTGAATATAGAAATTTCTAAAATTCAAATTGCATGCAATAATATACAAGGAGGGCTAATATGCCCATGGGAACCTGCCAAACGCTTTCTGGATCAATATTGTATATGCAATAATGAAAATCTATACCTCAGATCAAAAAGAGGGACATTTATAGAGCAAAGAGGGTCAGGGGGGACTTGGGTCAAAAAGAGGGACTATCCCTCCAAAAGAGGGACACTTGGGAGGTCTGGAATGGTAGTGAAGGGCTGGGCAGGGGAGAGAGGTACTGACAATACACAGAGCTGTGGAGCGATGTGGAGGGGCATGGCTAGAGGCTGTGGAAGCAGAAGTACAACGTGCTGCCCCCCAGGGCCAATCGTGTCCCAGGTTTTAGGAATGCCTAGTGGTGTGGTGCGGCCTCGCTCCCCAGGGTTAGACTTCGAGGCAATAAAGGGGAGACTAATGGTGGAGGTGGAAAAGTAGAGTCCAGACTTTATAAATTTCAACAGCTTTAGGCTACATGCACACGAACATGTGTTCATGTGTTCCGTTTTTTTTGCAGATAGGATGCGGACCCATTCATTTCAATGGGTCCGCAAAAAATGTGTGCTGTCCGCATCAGTATGTCTGTTCCGTAGCCCCGCAAAAAAAATAGTGCAATAGTGCAAAATAGTCCTATTTTTTTCTATTTTGCGGACAAGTATAGGCATTATTACAATGGATCCGCAAAAAAAAGATCCGAAAAAAAAAATGGATGCCATACAGACGTCATAAGTTTTTTTGCGGATCTGCAAAACACATACGGTCGTGTGCATGTAGCCTTACGTGACTCACTTGCATCAGTACAAGAAACGAGTAACATGCATCAAGAAAAATTGCCTCCAAAGGTGTACATGGCCTTTAAGGGGGCAAAAAATTTTCATCCTGGAAAACCTCTTTAATATTAAGTGTTATATTTTAGGAATGTGTTTTTAGTCACATCTGAACTGGTTATTTCTTAAAACAGGGATTTGTCCACAACCTGAAACTCTGACAAATGCTGTGCCCAGTATTGATAAAACTACATAAGAAGGGGACAAGGGTATTTATTCTTGTTTACCAGAATATACAGTACAGACCAAAAGTTTGGACACACCTTCTCATTCAAAGAGTTTTATTTATTTTCATGACTATGAAGGCATCAAAACTATGAATTAACACATGTGGAATTATATACATAACAAACAAGTGTGAAACAACTGAAAATATGTCATATTCTAGGTTCTTCAAAGTAGCCACCTTTTGCTTTGATTACTGCTTTGCACACTCTTGGCATTCTCTTGATGAGCTTCAAGAGGTAGTCCCCTGAAATGGTCTTTCAACAGTCTTGAAGGAGTTCCCAGAGATGCTTAGCACTTGTTGGCCCTTTTGCCTTCCCTCTGCGGTCCAGCTCACCCCAAACCATCTCGATTGGGTTCAGGTCCATTGACTGTGGAGGCCAGGTCATCTGGCGCAGCACCCCATCACTCTCCTTCATGGTCAAATAGCCCTTACTTTCAAAGTTTTCCCAATTTTTCGGCTCACTGACTGACCTTCATTTCTTAAAGTAATGATGGCCACTCGTTTTTCTTTACTTAGCTGCTTTTTTCTTGCCATAATACAAATTCTAACAGTCTATTCAGTAGGACTATCAGCTGTGTATCCACCTGACTTCTCCTCAACGCAACTGATGGTCCCAACCCCATTTATAAGGCAAGAAATCCCACTTATTAAACCTGACAGGGCACACCTGTGAAGTGAAAAACATTTCAGGGGACTACCTCTTGAAGCTCATCAAGAGAATGCCAAGAGTGTGCAAAGCAGTAATCAAAGCAAAAGGTGGCTACTTTGAAGAACCTAGAATATGACATATTTTCAGTTGTTTCACACTTGTTTGCTATGTATATAATTCCACATGTGTTAATTCATAGTTTTGATGCCTTGAGTATGAATCTCCAATTTTCATAGTCATGAAAATAAAGAAAACTCTTTGAATGAGAAGGTGTGTCCAAACTTTTTGTTTGTACTGTAAGTACATCCCACCAAAAAATAATGCTTCAACTTGTGGAGTTAATGGAACATGGTCACTATTTGAGGAGAACTTCTGTGCAAGTAAACACATGCTGCGCAATTCCTAAATGATAATTGTTCTTTTTAGTTATCTATGGTGGATGAATAGGTTTTGGCATGCAATCTACCTGTCCATATAAAAGCAATAGTAAATAGGTAATTACGTCAATAATCAATTACTGTACTGTAATTACATAACCTCATAATACCCAGAAGGTGTTGCTCTTATCCCACATACATCCAAGTCAGTTTAGTCACTTATGACCTGTTCTGTTTATTTCTCAAAGCCAAGGTTTGTCCAAATCTGACATATGCTGTGCAGTACAGTGAGGGGATAGAAATGCATATTCTTGTTTACTGGCTTATAAGTACATCACACCCTTAAATGGGTTTTCAATGAAATATTTAAAATGTTGTTAAGCAGCCCATCATAGAATGGGAATGGGATGAGTTGCGTCTACTTGTAGTGCTGCCTGGGACGGGGACGGAACTACTGTTGTGGCTGCCATAGAAGCTGGTACAGGGCTTGCAGTAGCAGAGAGACCATATTCAGAATAATAAAAAAAAAATTCAAACATGCTTTTATTGTTTACAAAAATAGACATCTTAGGTATCTCCACGTCTGTAACAACCTGCTCTATAAAAATATTAAACGATCTACCCTTATAGGTAAATGATGGAAAAAAATAAAATAGAAATTGGGTCAGAACAGCTATTTTTTGGTCACCTCATCTCACAAAAAGCACAATATCAAGCGATAAATACAGTAAGTCATATGTACCCCAAAATGGTATCAATGAAAACATCTACTTATCCTACAAAATAATATCCCTCACACAAGACCATTGCCAGAAAAAAAATATATATATGGCTATCAAAAAATTGCAATGCAAAAGCAAGATTTAAAAAAAAATATATGCTTTGTGTAAAAGTGGTAAAAGGTAAAAAAAAAAAAATAATATATATATATATATATATAATATTTGGTATCTCTGTAATCGTACTGACCAGCAAAATAAAGATAAGTCATTTTTCCCACTTGGAGTAGGCTGAAATAACAAAAGCAGTGACAAAATTGTTGCCATGTTTTTACATAAAACACGATCATCACAAAAGTTGTATATGCCCCAAAATAGAACCAATGATGATGGCAACTCATCCTGCAAAAAATAAGCCCTCACACAGCTCCATTAAGAGAATAATGGTTCTCATACTCAGTACTAATAACCCAGAGGCTGTTCAAAAGCAACATTGCGCCCGTAATGAATTTCACTTTTTTGGCAGATTTTCCATTTTAATAAATTTTTTCCAGTAACAAAGCAAGGCTTAACAGACAAACAAAACTCAATATTTTTTACCCTGATTCTGTAGTTTACAAAAACACCCCATATGTAATCGTAAGCTGTACGGTCACACGGCAGGGCGCAGAAGGAAAGGAACGCCATATGATTTTTGGAGGGCGGATTTCACTGGGATAATTTTAAGTTGCCATGTCACATTTGAAGACACCCTGATGCGCCTCTAGAGTAGAAATTCCAAAAAAGTGACCCCATATTGGAAACTACGGGATAAGGTGGCAGTTTTGTTGGTACTATTTTAGGGTACATATGATTTTTGGGTGCTTTATATTAGACTTTTTGTGAGGCAAGGTAACAAAAAATAGCTGTTTTGGCACCGTTTTTATGTTTTGTTATTCACAATGTTCATCTGACAGGTTAGATCATGTGGTATTTTTATAGAGCAGATTGTTACGGATGTGACAATACCAAATATGACAACTTTTTTTGTTGTTTGTTTCAGTTTTACATAATAAAGCATTTTTGAAAAAAATATTTTTTTAGTGTCTCCATATTCTAAGGCTACTTTCACACTTGCGTTAGGTGCGGATCCGTCTGGTATCTGCACAGACGGATCCGCACTTATAATGCAAACGCTTAGATCCGTTCAGAACGGATCCGTTTGCATTACCATGAACAAAAAAAAATATATATATATTTTCTTTTGTTTTGTTCATGATAATGCAAACGGATCCGTTTTGACTTTACATTGAAAGTCAATGGGGGACGGATCCGTTTGAAAATTGAGCCATACTGTGTCAACTTCAAACGGATCCGTCCCCATTGACTTACATTGTAAGTCTGGACGGATCCGTTTGCCTCCGCACGGCCAGGCGGACACCCGAATGCTGCAAGCTGCGTTCAGGTGTCCGCCTGCTGAGCGGAGTGGAGGCTGAACGCTGCCAGACTTATACATTCTGAGCTGATCCGCATCCACTCAGAATGCATTAGGGCAATACGGATCCGTTCGGGGCCGCTTGTGAGACCCTTCAAACGGAACTCACAAGCGGAGCCCCAAACGCTAGTGTGAAAGTAGCCTTAGAATGTCATAGTTTTAATAACCAAACCACTAAAGATGAGCGGAGCGGAGGACAAACGGTGCCAGACTGATGCATTCTGAGCGGATCCGCATCCACTCAGAATGCATTAGGGCTGGACGGATCCGTTCGGGGCCGCTTGTGAGAGCCTTCAAACGGAACTCACAAGCGGAGCCCCGAACGCTAGTGTGAAAGTAGCCTAAAAGCCATAGTTATTTTTTATTAGTTTAATTCAAAAATTTTGACGGTGTTCACCTGAGGGGTTAGATCATGTGATATTTTTATAGAGCCGGTCGATATGGATGCAGCAATACCTAATATGTCTACTTTTTTTCCCTGTTTTTTTTTGTACAATTTTTTTTACTTTATTTTGAGAAAAGGACACTTTTTTTTTGCTTGAAACTTTAAAAAAATAACAAACTTTTTTTTTTTTTTACTCCTTTTACACTTTTTTTTTGACCCACTCTGGGACTTCAACTTTTGGGGGTCTGATCCCCTTTACAATGCATTACAATACTTCTGTATTGTAATGCATTGGCTGTAAGTGTATTACACTAAGTCTACAGCCTGCTTCCTGTGAGAGAAGGCAGCCACGATACCTAAGGAAGGCATCCGGCTGCCTTCCCTGCCATCAGGTCTCTGTCACAGCAGAGCAGCGACCCTATGGGCATGCGGACCTGTGGTCAGCACTGATTGCTGCCGTGCAATGGTTAATGCGCCAGCATCAGTGTTTTCTCTGATGCCGGCGCATACAGCAGGGGTCCGGCTGTCAGTGACTGCCGGACCCCTGCAGCTGATCGGGAGGGCACAGCTCCTGCACCAGCCAGATCAGAGTGCCGTAGCTGTACGGCGCTGGTATTTGTGTCCCAGCTTTCAGCGCCATACATGTATGTCTCTGGTATCCTACGGGTTAGAGAATATCCAGATGTAATGTATTTTTCAGCAGAATGGAGTATGCGTAAAAATAATGAAATTGGAAACACTGACATGGCACTGACATGGCAAATATAAACTCTTTTGTGCCACCCCTCCCCCCCCCCCCACTCACATTGATCTCTTCTTACATGGCACTTCCTGTTACCAGTAATTACATGCCTCACTGTCATGTGACCACCACAGACGATCACTGACTGTGGCGGACACATGTCCTACTTACAGGCAGCAATTCTGCATTTTCATGTGCCATGATGGCATGTCAGCACTGTTGCCCTGTCAGCAGAGACAAGTGGGGGATCACAGGAGCAATGTCCTCCAGCTGAATATGCATTGTTGAGGCACCATCTGTTTTGTATCTCTATAACTAAAATCGGTGCAGTTAGACACAGGGGGAAAACCCAGAAGACCCAGATACTACTCTTCTGCCAGGTTTTCCTAAAATGGTGGCTGTGAAATGGCCTATAGGCGCTACTTGGGGTCCCTTTAGGATGGTATAAATGAGTTTGTTGTGATGCCAGTTGCATTTCAGCAGCGAGGGCACAAGGCCCCCTTTTAGTAGATGGTGGTTGGTGATGGGTACCCAGGTTAGGAATGCCAGAGTGGTGTAAGGATGGCCTAATGTCCCTTAGTGCTGTAGTACTTGTCACGGTGCTCCTACCTGGATACACTGGAACCCCAGGCATCGTCGTCCGCTGCAGAAAAAGGGGTAGTTGAATGGTGGTGTGAAGAAATAAATTGAGTCCAGACCTTGTGATGAACTTGAAAACAGCTTTACTTGAATAAACTTTCATCAGGCAACAATCTTCCAACTTTATCTTGGTCACCAGCAAGCTTTGGCATAAATTCTCGTAGGCAAACACACTCAGCTTTGCTATATCAGTTGCTCTCTAGCTCTGCTGTGCTGTCAGGATTAAATAGGAACTTTTACTTTGCTGTATGCTGCAACTTAACTTTGAAATCTGGTCTGTCTTGCTTTATCCAGGGGAGCTTCCTCTCCCTGGCTCCTGAGGCTTGTAGCTTGGGCCCCCAGGTCCAACAGAGCTAATGGTGCTAGGCTGGCTAAGGTAGGGCTCGCCCAACGGGGACAAGTTCCCTGCAGCACAACCTCCCTTTTGCAGGGGGTACTCACAGCTAACTTTCACTAGCTAAACTCCTCCCTAGAGGGAGAGAAGAGAATGGAAAGAAGGTTCCATCCCCTGTAAACTAGCTCTGCCATTGTTGCCGCCATCTGCTGGTGAACCAGGCACATTACACCTATACAACAGTTACATGGAAATGAATACACATTTTTTGCAGGATATGGAATAAATGCATAGAATGACATGATATTAACCATAGAAGATAGTGGGTAGGCGTAGAAGGTAGTAATGCCACTCTGGGGCAATACAGCTGCACATGTTACAAAGCAAAACTAAGTGTAGAGGAGACAAGCCCGGGAACGAAAGATCACCCATTATGCCATACAGCCAGCCAATCCGCAGATCCAGTACCCAGTGTGCCAACCAATACCATCCAGTCTGCACTCCTTAGGGGGGGCTAGGTCTTTATGATGACCATCCTCATCTTTTGCTGGCCTTACTTCTTCCAAATCATCCTTCAAAGTCTCCATGTCCTACATAATCGTGGCACCATAAGAGTCATAATACAATGTGGGCTGGGCATGCATGTGAAACCTGTATTCCCTGAATGTAAGGGCGGCCAGTATGGCACCAGTTAATGTGGTATTTAGTGTTAGGTTCCCGTCTTACTGAGATAGCTTTGACGTTTGGCAGACGGGCCCAAATAATTTTGCACAAAATGTATTAGCCAAGCATCTCAAATTTTATAAGCACCAGAATACTTTCTATTACTTTGCCATTATTGTACTTTATTTGGTTTGCAGAGTGCTGTTGCATTGTATAATTTTTTGCTCATGTCCTACATAAGTCAGCAAGATACAGAGAGAGGAGGAGCTGGTGTTGGTGTGGTGATGACAAATTCTCATTGAAATTAGATGATGTGGAAAAGGAAGAAAAGCAGATGGCAGAAGAAAGACTCCTATCTGTAGGGCAGGAGAGCACTGGGGTTGGAGAAGTGGGTATGCCAGAGCTGATTAATATTCTGTGTTTACTGTCAAATAAACTGCAGGAGATTGCAGGCAATAATAGCAATAATATGCATATTGTCCCTCTAACCTAACCAGCCAAACCCCATACCAGCAACAGAACGTGTTTAAAGGTGCTGCAAGGCCATTAACAATGAAGAAGGATTATCCATTGCTGTCTTCATTAGTAAATGAAAGGCAGCTACAGGCTAATTGGCCACACAATTCTTCACAGCATCATGGCCGCAACCTTCCCACAGGACGCCCGCTCCGTGTGTCCGTACACTAAGGCAGAGCTGCCTGGGAATACCTGATTTATAGTGATTTGTGATTAATTAATTCAGTACGAATTAAATTTTTGGGTGAACTTTGGTTAAGTTGCTGAATCAAATTGTAACGCCCCAGAGTGGCATTACCACTTCTGCACCCTGCTACTGTCTTTACTGGTTAACCTCATGTCATAATGTGTATTTATTTCAGGTCCAAACACTGTGCATTTCCTATTTTGTAAATGTTTATAATTGTGTGTAATGTGCCTGGCTCACCAGCAGGTGGCAGAAAACACGGCAGAGCTACAGGTACATACAATGGAGCTTTCCATTCTACCCCACCCTGGAGAGGAGTGGGCGAATCCCACTTCCTGCAGGAAGGGTGAGGACCAGAGATAGTTAGACTAGCTTACCTCTACTAGGGGAAGGAGGGTGTGCTGGGCAAGTCTCTGTTGGACGTGCCTAGGCCAAGCAAAGCCAACCAGCCAGAGCACCTTCAGCTCTGCTGGATATGGAGGCCACAGTTTGGAGCCTCAGAAGCCAGGAGGAGATTTTCCTGGGTTAATTAAGAGACAGATTACAAAGTTAAGTACAGCATAAAGAACAAGCTGAGTCCTATAGCCAGCCTGTCAGTACAGCAGAGCCAAGGAGCAACAGATGTAGCAGAGAGGAGTTTGCCTGCCACAGCTTTAATGCCAAAGCCTGCTGGGACCAAGATAAAGTCTGTAACCCGTTTGCAGAAACGTTTATGCCGAGTAAAGCTGTTATTGAACTTCATCACAAGGTCTGGACTCAAGTTATTGCCTTTATCCCCCCAATTCAACTACCCCTTATTTGCTGCTTCGGAAGACATCGCCTGGGGTCCAGCATATCTAGGTAGGAGCACTGTGACACATACAAAACAGTAAGGGACATTGTAGGCCACCCTATACCACTCAGCCATTCCTACACCTGGGTACCACCACCAACACCATTTCTTAACCTCTTAAGGACAAAGGGCGTACAGGTACTCCCTGATGTCCTGGTACTTAAGGACACAGGGCGTACCTGTACGCTCTGTGTATTTCCGATCACCGCTGCATGGCGGGCTGTGATTGGAACTGGGTGCCTGCTGAAATCAATCAGCAGGCACCCTGGGACAAAGCCGAAGGGGGTCCTATGACCCCCTCGTATCGGCGATCGGTTTGCAGCGCTTTCAGAAGTTTCTGATCCCCGCGGTCCATGACCGCGGGGATCAGAAACTTCAAAATTACCTAGATTTTAATTTTTAACCCCCCCTGCAGCCATCTTTGTGACGTGCAGGCGGGCTGTGCGGGGGGGGGGGGGAGGTGCAGTCGGTGCTGAGGGAACGGGCGCGCGATCATCCCGCCCGCCCCCTCTCATTTCCAGGATGGCCGAGCGGTTATCAAGCAGAGTGTCAGCACATTGCTGACACTCTGCTTAAAAACGGCTGACATCTGTGCTGTGATGTCAGCCGTTTAACCCTTTCCATGCTGCAGTCCGTAGGGACCGCTGTATGGAAGGAGTTACCAGGGAGGGAGCTCCCTCCCTCTACCATCGGGGGCTGCTGTGCTTTTCTTTTTTTTGCGATTCTTGATGGGATCACAGAGGTAGGGGGCACTCCTCCCCATCACCCGCTGCTCTGTTGTGTCAGCGAGTGATGGTTACCATGGCAACCGGACGCCTTCACAGGCTTCCGGCTGTCCATGGTGCTGATCAGACTTCTGCTAAAGGCTGAAGTCTGATCAGACTTTGTAAAGTGAAAATACAGTAAAGTACATTATATAGTGTACTGTACTGTATTATATAGACATCAGATCCACTGGATCTTCAAGACCCAAGTGGGTCTGGGTAAAAAAATAAAAATAAAAAGTGAAAAAAAAGGAAAAAGATAATCGCCCAAAAACTGAAAAAACTATGGCTCTCGGACAATGGAGACACTAAAACATGATTTTTTTTTTGTTTCAAAAATGAAATAATTGTGTAAAATGTACATAAATTTAAAAAAGTAGACATATTAGGTATCGCCGCGTCTGTAATAACCTGCTTTATAAAAATACCACATGATCTAATGTGTCAGATGAATGTTGTAAATAACAAAAAATAAAAACTGTGCCAAAACAGCTATTTCTTGTTACCTTGTGTAATATAGAGCAACCAAAAATCATATGATTACACACAGGTACTCAGGGAGTATGTTGTTCAGGTGGTGGACTTCCTCCTCAGGCACAATTATTTTTTGTTTGGTGAGAATTTTTATCTCCAGGTGTCGGGGGTGTCGATGGGGGCCAAGTTCTCTCCCTCCATTGCAAATATATTTATGGCATGGTGGGAGGGACACTTTCTCCTCATCGACACCTCTCCACTCCTGGACCGCCTGCTCTGGTATGGACGTTACATCGACGACCTGCTGATGGTATGATCTGGCGATGTGGCGTCTATACCGGAGCTTATGGAATATTTCAATTCCAAGGTGGACTGCATACAATTTGTTTTTCACACTCATCAAACTGAGATCCAGTTTTTGGATCTGTGCCTGAGGGGGGAGGTCTCCGCCCACAAAGTTAGCACGTTTACCCACCGGAAACAACTTGCTGGGAATACTATATTACTGGCCCAGTCATGCCATCCCTCCCACACCGTCCACAGTATCCCCAAGGGTGAATTGATACGTGCCCGCCGGAATTGTTCCGATCAGAAGGCTTTTGAAAGGGAAGCTTCTAATTTAACTGAAAGATTGTTACGCAGGGACTATTCACGCATGAATATACAACATGCCACCAAAATGGTTTCAAAAATGAACAGACAGTCCCTCATTTTTCCTAAACAGTCCACGGTATCTAGACAACCAGCGGATACTGACCACAGCAAACAAGCAACTTATTTCGTTACACAATACAGCCAAGAATTTTCTGCCATATGTAAAATTATGAAAAAATATTTTCACGTACTCAATTTTGATGACGACTGGTCTGATATTGTGTCAAACGGAATTAAGTGTGTGGCCAAGAGAGCACCCACCCGAGGCAACATTATCAGCCCTAGCTTTTTCTCAGAGGGAAAAAAATCACAAGCCACTTGGTTACAACATAAAGGTAACTTTAAATGTGGACACAAAAAATGTATTTGTTGTCACCACATGACCACTGAGAAAACGTTCAAATCCATGACTAATGGAAAAGTATATAACATCCAATCTTATATTAATTGCAACACCAAACATGTGGTTTATCTTATCACATGTACAATGTACTCTTTGCTATATGTGGGCTGCACCACCAATCCGTTAAAAAATCGGATCCGCAGACACATATCCGATGTGCCACATTATAAAGACCGGAATGTTTCTGCAGCCAGCCTGCATTTTGTAGTTGCACATGCAGGAGATGTGTCCCATTTACAAGTCAAAGGTATAGAAAGGGTCTATTTGCCGCCTAGGGGGGGAGATCATAGAAGGAAACTCCTTAACAGGGAGGCCTTCTGGATCTTCCAGCTAGGATCTCGCCAGCCTTATGGGCTCAACAAACGCCATGATCTCATCTTACAATATTGACATGAGATCATGGCGTTTTCTTTTCTTTTCTTTTTTGTTTATGCATTGACCCTATGACTATTGCTCTCTTTGAATTTTGATTTTTACCCATTACTATGATTATTGTTATAATGGCAGCATTTATACCTCAGTCTCTTTTTCACGTTTGCTTTGATTTTGGTCTAAAAGTTTTTTTTAGCTTTGTCGATTTGTATGGGAACACCCCCTTGTGTCTCCTCCTCCCAGGTGATACTCATTAACCTGGGGTTAGTTTGGGATACATAAGGAGGTGCTCCCATTTCATACACATGTTTGTCATGAGGAAGGACCCACATACCTAAGAGGTCTGAAACGCGTCGATTGATTTATGTACACTTGTTTACGGATTTTACTTCGCTGGAATAAAAAGTTATTATACTTCACCTGAAGTGAGACGGATTTCTCTTCTTTGTTCTCTGGATTTTCACCGCATCCAGGTGCGGCATCCGTGCACCATAGGTGATTCAACCACTGCAGGTGAGAGCTGCCTTACAATTTTCAAAAATCATATGTACCCTAAAATAGTACCAACAAAACTGCCACCCTATCCCGTAGTTTCCAAAATGGGGTCACTTTTTTTGAGTTTCTACTCTAGGGGTGCATCAGGGTGGCTTCAAATGGGACATGGTGTCAAAAAACCAGTCCAGCAAAATTTGCCTTCCAAAAACCGTATGTCATTCCTTTCCTTCTGCGCCCTGACGTGTTCCCGTACAACCACATATGGGGTGTTTCTGTAAACTACAGAATCAGGGCCATAAATATTGAGTTTTGTTTGGCTGTTAATCCTTGCTTTGTTTCTGGAAAAAATGGATTAAAATGTAAAATTTGGCAAATGGAGATTACATTTCCGAATTTAAATTTTTTGGCACATTTTCCATTTTAATCCATTTTTTCCAGTAACAAAGCAAGGGTTAACAGCCAAACAAAACTCAATTTTTATTGCCCAGATTCTGTAGTTTACAGAAACACCTCATATGTGGTCGTAAACTTCTGTATGGGCACACGGCAGGGCGCAGAAGGAAAGGAATGCCATATGGTTTTTGGAAGGCAGATTTTGCTGGACTATTTTTTTGACACCATGTCCCATTTGAAGCCCGCCTGATGCAACCCTAGAGTAGAAACTCCAGAAAAGTGACCCCATCTAAGAAACTACACCCCTCAAGGTATTCAAACTGATTTTACAAACGTCGTTAACCCTTTAGGTGTTCCATAAGAGTTATTGGCAAATGGAGATGAAATTTCTGAATTTTAATTCTTTGGCAATTTTTTTTATTTTAATCCATTTTTTACAGTAACAAAGCAAGGATTAACAGCCAAACAAAACTCAATATTTATGGCCCTGATTCTGTAGTTTACATAAACACCCCATATGTGGTCGTAAACTACTGTTTGGGCACACGGCAGGGCACAGAAGGAAAGGAATGCCATACGGTTTTTGGAAGGCAGATTTTTCTGGACTGTTTTTTTTGACACCATGTCCCATTTGAAGACCCCCTGATGCAACCCTAGAGTAGAAACTCCATAAATGTACCCCATCTAAGAAATTACACCCCTCAAGGTATTCAAAACTGATTTTGCAAACATCGTTAACCCTTTAGGTGTTCCACAAGAGTTATTGGCAAATGGAGATGAAATTTCAGAATTTTAATTTTTTGCCACATTTTCCATTTTAATCCATTTTTTCCAGTAACAAAGCAAGGGTTAACAGCCAAACAAAACTCAATATTTATGGCCCTGATTCTGTAGTTTACAGAAACACCCCATATGTGGTCGTAAACTGCTGTACGGGCACACGGCAGGGCGCAGAAGGAAAGGAATGCCATACGGTTTTTGGAAGGCAGATTTTGCTGGACTGTTTTTTTTTACACCATGTCCCATTTGAAGCCCCCCTGATGCACCCCTAGAGTAGAAACTCCAAAAAAGTGACCCCATTTTAGAAACTACGGGATAGGGTGGAGGTTTTTTTGGTACTAGTTTAGGGTAAATATGATTTTTGGTTGCTCTATATTACTCTTTTTGTGAGGCAAGATAACAAGAAATAGCTGTTTTGGCACCATTTTTATTTTTTGTTATTAACAACATTCATCTGACAGGTTAGATCATGTGGTATTTTTATAGACCAGGTTGTCACGGACGCGGCGATACCTAATATGTATACTTTTTTTTATTTATGTAAGTTTTACACAATGATTTCATTTTTGAAGCAAAAAAAATCATGTTTTAGTGTTTCCAAAGTCTGAGAGCCATAATTTTTTCAGTTTTTGGGCGATTACCTTGGGTAGGGAATGATTTTTGCCGGATGAGATGATGGTTTTATTGGCAGTATTTTGGGGTGCGTGTGACTTTTTGATCGCTTGCTATTACACTTTTTGTGATGTAAGGTGACAAAAAATGGTTTATTTAGCACAGTTTTTATTTTTTATTTTTTACGGTGTTCATCTGAGGGGCTAGGTCATGTGATATGTTTATAGAGCCGGTCGATACGGACGCGGCAATACCTAATATGTATACTTTTTATTTATTTATGTAAGTTTTACACAATAATATCATTTTTGAAACAAAAAAAAATCATGTTTTAGTGTCTCCATAGTCTGAGAGCCATAGTTTTTTCAGTTTTTGGGCGATTATCTTAGGTAGGGTCAAATCTTTTGCGGGATGAGATGACGGTTTGATTGGCACTATTTTGGGTGCATATGACTTTTTGATCGCTTGCTATTACACTTTTTGTGATGTAAGGTGACAAAAAATGGTTTATTTAGCACAGTTTAAATTTTTTATTTTTTACAGTGTTCATCTGAGGGGTTAGGTAATGTGATATGTTTATAGAGTCGGTCGATACGGACGTGGCGATACCTAATATGTATACTTTTTTTTCCCACTATATTTAAAAAAAAAAATTTAACTTTATTTGGGGAAAATGACGTTTTTGTTTATTTTTACTTGAAACTTTAAATTTTTTGGGGGGGAAACTTTTTTTTTTCACTTAATTTTTTGTCCTACTTTGGGACTTGAACTTTTGGGGGTCTAATCCTTTACAATTCATTCCAATACTTCTGTATTGGAATGCATTGGCTGTATGAGTAATACAGTGTGTATTACTCATACAGCTTCTGGCCTGTGAGATCCAGGGGGCTGGATCTCACAGGCACGTCACAGGAAGGCAGCGCGATGCCTTCCTTAGACATCGTGCTGCCTTCCATGCCATCAGGTCCCCCCTACAGACGCATGGGGACCCAGTGGCATCGCCCGCCGCAACTTAGAAAAGCCGCAAAATGCAGGTCTGAATTGACCTGCGGTTTGCTGCGATCGCCGACATGGGGGGGGGGGTCACGGTACCCCCCGGGCATTTAGCCCAGGTGCCTGCTCAATTATTTGAGCGGGAGCGGTGATCAGAAATACACAGGGCATACAGGTACGCCCTGTGTCCTTAAGTACCAGGGCATAAGGGTGTACCTGTACGCCCTGTGTCCTGAAGAGGTTAAGGGGTTAAAGGGACTCTGTCCCATTGTTGCTTCACTGCAACTGGCGTCGAACATTTCTTAAAGGGACCCTTTGCTGCTGTCGGACGTTGCAATTGGCGTCACGAACAGGATTTATTTGTGTGTCCTTATACTATAAAGCCTACAGAATTGTCAAAAAAAACTTTAAAAATGACTTTATTGCGTTCACTGCGGAGCGACAGGCGCAGAAACGTGCGTGATGGCATCCGAAGGGATAATCAGCCATATTTGCCTGTCATGGCGTATCTTCTTCTTGCCCCTAAAAAGCGGGAAAGTAAAGGAATGCTCAGACTAAGAGCGGGAAAATACATCCCTACAGCCCTGTCGACAGGGAACAGCTCGATGTAAAGAAAAAAAGTGAGGACTCCTCCCCTAAAGCTTCTCCTTTGTCACCAGTTTGTGTCAACCGGAGAGAGGAAGTAAGATGGCGGCACCGAAACCAAACTGAAGCGAGATGCTATATGACGATAACCTGGCCAAAGTGCGTGATGCCATGCAGGAAATACGAGTGTCGCAGATCGTGCGGAGACCCGAGAAGGGATCCCAAGCATTCCCTGTGCCAGTTGGTGCGGTGGAGGTGGCCGGAGTACCCACCCCTTCCGCCCAGGAAGAGAGGCACATTCAAAGGCCTCAACCCAATGGTGCCCAAGGAGGTGACGGCCCACGCACAAGATATGTGGGAGTACAAGCAGGCCATAGAGGACTGGGCAATTCGCGTGTGGGACCGACCGCAGAGTGTTGGCAGGAAGACCCAGCAGCTGCGGGTCGGGTCCGTTGCCTACAAGAATCCGCAGACGGAGTGCTATGCTTTAAAGAAAGAACCCAGCCAGAGCCGGAGCTACTTATTACCGGTCTGCCCCGCCACCCATTTTCCAGATGGGATGTATATCAGCCTCTACCTTTAGCTACAGTCCCAAGGTGGTAACCTATCAGTTACCATGGAAAGTGGCCGTGACGATGGAGAGTGCCTCCCAGGATTTACCATCAAGACAGGAGGATCACCTACCAGCTTCCTTGCAGCTGGAGGTCCTGAACCCACTTCCTATGGCAGGAGGATCTGGTCCACTCAAGCAGAAAGTCGCGACTACCATGACAAGTGTGACCACTTCCGAGATCAGCCACAAGAGGGCAGTGGATCTCTACTACATCTGCACGCCTGAATTACAAGAGGCAGGAGAGGCCCTTGATGTCCTTCAGCAGCAGCAGAGAGGAGGATGTTAGATCCTTCCTCTGAGGAGCTCCTTTTCATTCCTCTTCATGATCCAAAAGAACTTTGGACTAATGGGAGCCACGGCATGAACTACTCCTGACAGGTGAGGACTTGTTGGCTTTTTTTTTTTTCGTTTTGGTTGCCCCCATTTGTCCTCACCTAGATAGACATGTCTGTTAGGACTCCCCCCAACCGTCAGATCCCCCCCATTCTCTGGAACTACCTCCAAGTTGTGAACGGTTACGCACAATTTCCCTTTTTCCCCCTTCTCAGGTTAATTGGGAGCCTCCTTTGCTTAAAAGGGTTCTCAGTAGCTTTGCTATTGTTCTACCCATGTGGATTACAAATAATTACATTATTTCCCGTGGATTACAAAATAACTTTTAGCCCTACTTGATTCCCGTTTGGTGCATTTCATCCGCCAACATGGAAGAAATGACTCTAATGTGATTTTATTGCACTATTTAATTGTTGCACTATTTCTGCACTAACCTTTTCAAGTTTCAGCAACTTTTAAGTATATTGTGCCCATTGTGTGTATTCTTTTGCAGGTGCCGCAATGTGATTTTATGCACTTTAATTGGTCTTTGCATTTTATACTGTTAGCCAGATACGGTAGCTAGCACCTTACTTTATTGCTCATATGGACTGCCTCTGTGGACGTTTAATACTAATGGTTCTTATATTACCTTGTGTTAGCTAGAAAGCCTAGGTGTTATATTGTATTGTATAATTGCTACACAAGGGGAACCAAGTGGTAAGTCACAAGCAGATCTAACATCGTCAAGGGTAACCCACTGCTAATATGTGTTTGGAGGGAATAGTCCTCCTGGAGATATGGGAGAGCACTGCCTCCTCCTCCTAATTTGTGTATGTTCTAAGGCCTTGTGCATTGCCAAGGAAAATTTTGTAGCTACCAGTTCAGACATCAAGGTGACCATGCGAAAAGCTATTTATAGACCTTGGTGCTTGGAAGGGAATACATGATGAAACCACCCTTCTATTTGCGGGCATCTCATAGCATTTTGGAGGGATCACAGTACATGACACCCCCACGCTTCCGGTGGTACTAGGATCCGGTATTCACAATGGGAGTATTTGAGTGTTTTGTGCAGTCTTATTTGGTTCACTGGTTATTACCGAGAGGGCCAACTATGAATAGACACTCTACTCATTCGGGCAGGAACCTATTGGTAGCCGTCCTTATATTGTCAGTCTATGTATGTATGTATATTCTCATGCAGCGCTATAACCTTTCTTTGGTACCCTTAGAGCTCCTCCTAAGCACAAGCCAAGGAAGGGTTGGTTTTAAGTAAGGGGGAATGTAATGCCACAGAGTGGCATTACCACTTCTGCACGACGCTACTGTCTTTACTGGTTAACCTCATGTGATCATGTGTCTTTATTTCAGGTCCAAACACTGTGCATTTCCTATTTTGTAACTGTTTATAATTGTGTGTAATGTGCCTGGCTCACCAGCAGATGGCAGCAAACACGGCAGAGCTACAGAAACATAGAATGGAGCTTTCCATTCTACCCCACCCTAGAGAGGAGTGGGCGAGTCCCACTTCCTGCAGGAAGGGTGAGGACCAGAGAGAGTTAGTCTAGCTTACCCCCTACTAGGGGAAAGAGGGTGTGCTGGGCATGTCTCTGATGGACGTGCCCAGGCCAAGCAAAGCCAAGCCAGCCAGAGAGCCTTCAGCTCTGCTGGATATGTAGGCCACAGTTTGGAGCCTCAGGAGCCAGGAGGAGATTTCCCTGGCCTAATTAAGAGACAGACTACAAAGTTAAGTACAGCATAAAGAACAAGCTGAGTTCTATAGCCAGCCTGTCAGTACAGCAGAGCCAGAGAGCAACAGATGTGGCAGAGAGGAGTTTGCCTGCCACAGCTTTAATGCCAAAGCCTGCTGGGACCAAGATAAAGTCTGTAACCCGTTTGCAGAAACGTTTATGCCGAGTAAAGCTGTTATTGAACTTCATCACAAGGTCTGGACTCAAGTTATTTCCTTTATCCCCCCAATTCAACTACCCCTTATTTGCTGCTTTGGAAGACAACGCCTGGGGTCCAGCATATCCACGTAGGAGCACTGTGACACATACAAAACAGTAAGGGACATTGTAGGCCACCCTATACCACTCAGCCATTCCTACACCTGGGTACCACCACCAACACCATTTCTTAAAGGGATTCTGTTCCATTGTTGTTTCACTGCAACTGGCGTCATGAACATTTCTTAAAGTAAACCTTTGCCGCTGTCGGACGTTGCTAAATTTTTCAAAACGTCACTCATTTCTGGTCAAGACTATCTACAGAGTTGCTTCATCTTTTATTATAGCGGCAGAAGTGGACTGGAAACTTTAAGTACCCCTTGAAAAAACCTAAATGTGGCCCCATGTTTTAGCCAAATTTATGTTAACAAAAGGCAGTGCAGCACAAGTAGGCAGGGCTAACAGAAGTAGACAGGTGCTAGTGCAGCACAAAATACCACCCCAGAAGAACCAAATACCACAGTTCAGCACATAATACTGCCACCCCCTCCATAATATTGAACTGTATCACTGTCCTGAGGACAACTATATAGTTCCATTCAGGAGGCACCTGCGGCCTCCAGCCAGGTGCGTAAGTACCTGATGCTCCTGAGAGCATCAGATCTTTGTGTACCTAGCCTATGGCTGTGATGACAGCTCAGGCAAACCCCACCGGCCCACCAGAAAATTTCTATTGCCAGTCTGCCTTTGTTTAGCGTTAATTGGACGGCATTCCTTGGTTCTTCAGTACGGTGCTCAATGGTAATTATGATAAATATAGTGGGAATAATCAATTATGCTTTTTTTATTTTTTATCCATTCAGGAATTAATTGTATAAACTGGCCAACGTTTCGGTCTTATTACAAGACCTTGCTCACGGCCTTAGTATAGGAGACATATTGTGTAATGGATGGCCATTGAATATATGGGATAACATCAACACTATATCTGTTATAAACCACAAAAATTAGGCTTCTGTATAGCAAGGGAAAGGGACATGCTAATTTGCTGTATTTTGTGTTTTTTCATCCTATTCAATATTAATATAAACTGTTATATTTTCTGAATGTGTTTTTGTGTCACATCTGAATTGGTTATTTCTTAAAACAGGGATTTGTCCACAACCTGAAAATCTGACAAATGCCTTTACCAATATTGAAACTATCTACGAAGAAGGGGACAATGTCATTTATTCGTGTTTACCAGAATATAAGTACATCCCACCAAAAAATAATGCTTCAACTTGTGGAGTTAATGGAACATGGTCACCATTTGAGGAGAACTTCTGTGCAAGTAAACACATGCTGCGCCATTCCTAAATGATAATTGTTCTTTCTACTTATACATGGGGGCAAAAGGGTTCTGGCATGCCCCCTACCTGTCCATATAAAAGCATGGTATAATTTCATGCCTGGTACAGTGACAAAATGTATATACTGTGATTTATTATGGTCTGATTGCTATCTATCAAGTTAAGTCAATAATCAATAACTGTACTGTATGTTAAAAGGCATCTGTCAGCAGATTTGTACCTATGACCCTGGCTGACCTGTTGCGTGTGCACTTGGCAGCAGAAGGCAGCTGACAGTAGCAGATGCGGGCGCATGCAGGTGCATATGAACATGGGACCAACACATATGCCTTCAGCTGGCAAGAGAACATGCAGCAGGTTAGTCAGTTTCATAGCCACAAATTTGCCTACAGGAGAGCTATTATTGCTATTATCAAACAGCCTGCTTAATAACACACTGTACAGTCTAATGTTTTTTATTAAAAAACTGTCTAAAATCACAGATCATATTGCAGTCCCCAATGCACAACGTTTGTGTGCAAGAGGGCTTTCACTGACCTTTTTTCAAGATCTGGATTGCGTGCATTCTGACAGTTTTTTTCTGAAATGTAGTGCTATTAAAAAAAATATATGTTTTTTAAATTCCTGCTAGGGGGCATGGACATCCGATCTCCTGATCGCTCATATAAATAATATATACAATATTGCAATGCATTTGAAATCTATTAAGCCTTGCACCTTTTAAGCCCCCATGTGCCGTAGAAACCCATCTGCACAACACAATTCTGTCCCAGTAGGGCAATAGGGTCACAGAGGAGGTACCTTCCCAATATCTATATACTTTTATGTCATTGTCAGAATTGACCACATCATTTAAGAAATTACTGTAAGTGACTGTGACTGGGACTAGAGTTGTCTCTGATCTCTGCTGCTAGAGCAGTGTGTCAGCCATTGCCTATAAATGATAGTGTGAGCATAGCCCACTGGGCCATAATAGTACAGCTCTTAGTTTTCTTGATGTACTAATACAGTGTAGATTGTTTAGAGGTTAAAGGTGTTGTCCAACGTGGCAGTGGACAGAACTGCTCCAACTGAAGTCAAGGGGAGCATTACTGGCCAGCATATCTATTATGATGAAATGCCATATGGAATGCCTCTTATAGGCTTCCGTGGTGGATGCCCTCATAGAATTCCATTATGGTCCGTGGCAACAGAATCCATTACAGAATTCTTAGATAACGTGAACGCCGAACTTGTAAATCGCAAGTTCGCGGAACACTACCAATTGCCAAGAAAAATAGGGGGGTCATTTACAAACAGATATACACCAGTTTTTGGCGTCTATCTGTCACAGATTGCAGCACAAAGGTTATTTGCGCTGCAATCTGCGACTTTTTCACCTTTTCCGTTGTTCACACCAGGCCTAAAAAAAGGAGACATGGAGTGGGCGGGGAAAATGGCAGGCTGGCTTGTCTCAATTATAATTTTCTACACCTGTGTTAGGGCGCCCAAAATTTCAGTCTTAATAAATGACCTTCTACCAAGGGGGAAGGCTACATGCTAATGCGCTATATTCCATGTGTTTTCATCCTATTCAGTATTAATATTAACTGTTATATTTTTCGGAATGTCTGAACTGGTCTGGTTATTTCTTAAAACAGGGATTTGTCCACAGCCTGAAAATCTGACAAATGCTGTGCCCAGTATTGATAAAACTACCTACGAAGAAGGGGACAATGTCATTTATTCTTGTTTACCAGAATATAAGTACATCCCACCAAAAAATAATGCTTCAACTTGTGGAGTTAATGGAACATGGTCACCGTTTGAGGAGAACTTCTGTGCAAGTAAACACATGCTGCGCCATTCCTAAATGATAATTGTTCTTTCTACTTATACATGGGGGCAAAAGGGTTCTGGCATGCCCCCTACCTGTCCATATAAAAGCATGGTATAATTTCATGCCTGGTACAGTGACAAAATGTATATACTGTGATTTATTATGGTCTGATTGCTATCTATCAAGTTAAGTCAATAATCAATAACTGTACTGTATGTTAAAAGGCATCTGTCAGCAGATTTGTACCTATGACCCTGGCTGACCTGTTGCGTGTGCACTTGGCAGCAGAAGGCAGCTGACAGTAGCAGATGCGGGCGCATGCAGGTGCATATGAACATGGGACCAACACATATGCCTTCAGCTGGCAAGAGAACATGCAGCAGGTTAGTCAGTTTCATAGCCACAAATTTGCCTACATTTGCCCTTTAATTTATAATCTCTACTCACGATGACATAACCTCAGGGGCGTAGCTGTAGTGGAAGCAGGGGAAGCAGCTGCTATGGGGCCTGAACTCAGAAGAGGCTCACCCAGGAGAGCTATTATTATCAGGGCCTCCTCAACTGTACAATGCAATGACATTATATACAGTGACAGTATATACAGTGACATGACATACAGTATATACATGTAGGAAATGGATGGAGCGGCTGCCTGGCCTAGTCTGAGATAGCAAACTTGACTAGCCACAGGAGTGGAGGTTACACGAGAGGAGGAGGTTGCGAAGAAGTGGCCCATTAATTTCTAGTTACGCCACTGCATAACCTCATAATAGTGTTATGGTGATGCTCTTATCCCTCATACATTCAAGGCAGTTTAGTCACTTATGACCTGTTCGCTCATTTCTCAAAGCCACGGTTTGTCCCATGTTAAGTGAGGGGACAAAGTTGCATATTCTTGCTTACTGGCTTAAGTACATTCCACCTTTATATGGGTTCTCAGGGAATTTATTATAATGGCGACATGCAACCCATCATACAATGTGAATAGGGTGAATTGTGTCTACTTGTAGAGCTGCCTGGGTCAGGGACGGAACTACTGTTGTAGCTGCCGTAGAGGCTGGTATAGGACCCACAGTAGCAGGGCTGCCTCCTCTGCCAGTAAAGATTACTGTGTGTTTGGATACTGTCAGGCGAGGCCTAGACCCAAGTTCGGCTGCTGTGTCTGTCATCCATTACAGCCCAGGCTTCATTTCCCAGCCTGTGCTCTCCCCAGCAGCAGGTACAATGCAGTGACAACATATCTATTTTAGAGCAGAGTTCCTGTTCTTCAATAGATTGTAATGATGCAATCCTAGAAAGCTCAGCGCAGTAAAGTGTAGGGCTGAGCACAGTGTGTAGAGAGGCGACAAGCGCAGTGTGTGGTAGAGGCCTCACTCCTTTAACCAAACAGGCAAGCTCTACAAGTAGACGCAACTAGAGATGAGTGTTTTTATACAGATGAGCAAATTACTCAAAATTTGATTTAGATTCCACTAGAACGAATCTGTAGACTGTTTAGGGTCTAAATCAACTCTACCCAAATTCAAAGTGCTCCAATTGGCATGAAATTTGTGTATGACGGTCTCAGGTCTCCTGTCTCTCTCTATTTCCTTATCGGTTGTGGATGGGCAGCCAGTCAGTCGCAGGGGGTACACGTGAGGTTCTCGGTAGACCAATGAGGGGTCAAATGGTATAACACACAGTTCGTCAGTTTACTCACGGTTAGCAGATAGCCTCCCTGGGCTGGCAGCACAGTGTTGAGGTGGACAGCACGAAATCCTCCGGGGCACGCTCTGTGGTAGGAAGCATCAGCCAAGATGTTGGTTGAGGTTCCCTTGATGTTAAGGGTGCTTAGGGTGCTTGTTGCGGCTGAGTCCTTTGATGGATTTTGTCGTGACGCCAGTACCGTTAATGGTGGTACAACCATAGGTAGTAATAATGAGGTAGACAGTGGTAAGATGCAACTCACAACTTTTACTTTAGTGGTTTTTCAGTTTGCAGTAGTACAATTATGCAGTCTTTAGATGGTACAGAGACAATACCTCAAATCCACTGTTTAAGGCTTGTCAGGTGCTTGGTTGGTTTTGGAGCAGTGGGTTACTTCACTATCAGTGGAATCTTGGTGAGGTTGCCGGAGGCTAGGGTATCCTTCACCTGCAATTTCCCAAAGGTCCTTTATGCCTGGGTTATGGCTTTTATCCTTTGGATGAAGTTAAATTTGTTCTGCTCTTGTCCCTCTCCGGACTAGAACTTTTCTTTAGAGCTGAATTGCTGGATCTGCACCTTTTCACTCTCTGATCTTCCCACTGACCTGTGGTCTCAATTGAACTGATCTGCTCTAACCACTGACCTGAACTGATCTAACTTGTCTTAACTTGATCTGTTCTCGGTCTCACTAGGCCTGACCTGAGTAAATATAGCACCTGAACTTTATCCCCATCTAGTGGCGGGATGTATAAATTGCACCTAATAGGCCTGTTAACAGGGTTTTTGCAGATATACAAATGCAAAGTTATACATTACAATACAATGCAATTATTATGATCAAAAGTCCTTTTAAGCAGTGCCCACACACACGTAGTGGGACGCTGCATACCCCCATGGTAAAATGGTAGTCGACCTCGACACATTCCTGACTCGATGTTGTATCATCCTGAAAGATATAAAAAAGCAGAAGCATGCATGCATAGGGAAATAATGCCATAACTCACATTCTTGTACTTCTTGTACCTATGAATAAAACGGGTTAGGCAAGCATATCTCAGGCAACAACGAAATGCATCAAATGGGGTAACACATTATTGTCTCTGAATACTGCTATTATACTGGCAACTAAAATAGTCCATAACGATGAAGAAAACACAAATAAATGTCTCAGGAGGCTCACAGGGTATGAGTCTGTTCCCTGGGCACCAATAAATATAACAATGGAATAGCACGGAGGCTCAGGTACGTGAAAGTCTATCTCCGGGTGCGGACTTGAACGTTGCAAAACTGGCAAACAGTCCCTTAAAAAGTCCTTTAAGGAAAATAGAATACGATAAACAGAATATTAGTCCTTTTTGTTGAATTACCATGGCTGGATATTAACTTCTCGGCTGCTGGAGCAGGAAATCTCCATAACGGACTGGAGGTTGTCCTCTTGTACTCCTTTCAGATCTCCGAAGTGGCTGTGATTCTTCAGATCTTGTTTCCGGGGAACTTGGGGTTTCCTGGACAGCAGTAACTTCAGTTTTTAGGTTGAAGTGTTGGGGTATGAGTTTTAGCAGGCACTAGAATGTTAAGCCATGGGGTTAAGAACCATTGTAACGGATCAGAAGCTAGCAATGTTTTTCCCAAGGACTGTATCGTTCCCTCTGGATCAGTTGGTTTTTCCATTTCTGGCTCAATAGGTTGAATTTCCTCTGAAACAGCTTCTTTTTGAGAAGTTTCTTCTGGAATGTCCTCTTTAAGGCACAACTTTAGGCGATTCCTGTGTACTACATGGGATTTATCCTCTTGGGTAATCTCATATGTGTCAGTTTCTGGATTCAGAATAGCAGAAATGGTGTAAAGTTCTCTCTCCCATTTGCTATCAAGTTTGCTGGTTCTGTGGTTATTCTTTAACCAGACACGATCACCAATTTTAAGTGGTTCTGCCTTGGCAGAATTTTTTGTAATCTTTTTGCTGTTTTTCTTGGGCATGTTCCATACGTTGTTGAACAATCTCTTGTGCGTTAATCAAACGCCTTTGCTGTTCAGTCTTTGGTAGGGGATTGATTGCATCAGGCACTTGTATGCCCAAAGTGTGGTCAGCAGGTAGTGTACCTTGTCGGCCAAACATAAGGTAGTAAGGTGTATACCCAGTAGAACAATGGACAGTGTTGTTGTAGGTATATATCAGCTGAGGCAATAAAATAGGCCAATCACTTCTTGTAGCAGGTGGGACTGCTCTTAACATCTCAATTAGAGTTTGGTTCATCTTCTCACAAAGTCCATTCCCTTGGGGATGATATGCTGTGGTCCTGATTTTTTGACAGTTGTGAAAAGTGCATAGTTCTTTAAAGAGTTGGGATTCGAAGGCAGATCCTTGATCTGTGAGGATTCTCTCTGGACATCCATACACTGCGTGCAGAATTATTAGGCAAATTAGTATTTTGACCACATCATCCTCTTTATGCATGTTGTCTTACTCCAAGCTGTATAGGCTCGAAAGCCTACTACCAATTAAGCATATTAGGTGATGTGCATCTCTGTAATGAGAAGGGGTGTGGTCTAATGACATCAACACCCTATATTAGGTGTGCATAATTATTAGGCAACTTCCTTTCCTTTGGCAAAATGGGTCAAAAGAAGGACTTGACAGGCTCAGAAAAGTCAAAAATAGTGAGATGTCTTGCAGAGGGATGCAGCACTCTTAAAATTGCAAAGCTTCTGAAGCGTGATCATCGAACAATCAAGCGTTTCATTCAAAATAGTCAACAGGATTAATGTCCACTAGAATTGTATCTTGGAACGTTAGAGGGCTCGGGGAAAGGGTTAAAAGGCAAGCGATTATGGATGCATTAAAAAGATATCTTCCAGCAATTATTTGTATAGTAGAAACCCATCTAACTAAAGAAACCTTGTCCCGTCTGACAACGGGATGGCAGTCTCAATCGTACCATTCTACCTTTAGTGGCTCCTCCAGGGGCGTCTCAGTTCTTATTCATAACTCCATAGATTTCACCCTTATAAAATCCCATAAAGATGATCAGGGTAGATTCATCTTTTTGCATGGTAAGCTGCACGGCTATAGTTATATCCTTGCTTTTTTTTACATTCCTCCGCCATTCTCAATGTATCCACTGCTTCAGTTAATGCTTTTTTTCGAAAAGAGACCAGAATGTCGCTTAATCTTAATGGGGGATTTTAACGCGGTTATGGACCCCAACAAAGATAGATTTACATTAGACGCAGAAAGGGGGAGGAATTCTTGTAACTCCCCGCTACCTCAGTTCTGTTCAGAGGTGGGAGTGGTGGATATATGGGAGCATCTTGGCGGAGGAAAGAGAGTATACTCCTGCGTTAGCAGGGGCGGCAGAGCAATGTCTAGGATCGATCTAGCATTCACCAATGAGAGCAACTTGAGTAATATCCGGAAGATGCGTTACGGAGTAAGAACAGTTTCGGACCACTCACCCGTACAAGTTGAGGTTCGCACCGGGGAGAACAAGGACTCTAGGGGGCTTGGATTTAAGTTGAATCCATACTGGCTCACTATTATGAATAACCTTCAATCTATCAAATTACTAATATCCTCCTTTTGGGAGGTGAATCTCCCCTCTGCTAACATCAATATAGTATGGGATGCTCTGAAAGCATATCTGAGGGGGGTTTTCATAAGTGAGATTGCTGCAGCAAAGAGAAAATTTAAGAAGAAAGAGGAGGAATTGGCTAAGATTGCTGCATCCACAACTGAGCGATATACTAGTCAACCCACTGAGCATAACAGGGAAGAGATGCAGAAGGCTAGCTGTTCTCTGGAGAAATATGTAACAGAGAAAGCAAACCACAGGGTATTCTTTAAGGGGCTCAATTATTTTTTCGAGTCCGGACGTCCGGGTAAGCTTCTAGCCAGAATAATTACACAACAAGACAAGAAAAATCAATCTATCATTTCGATCCGTAATGCAGAGGGGGAAACTATAACAGATTTAGAGGGAATTGGGAACACCTTTTTACAATACTTTGCTCAGATATATAGATCCTCTCCTGGCTTGTCATCTGAACTGGCGATGCGGTTCCTGGAGAGAATTTCACTTTCTACTTTAAATGAAGCTCAAATAGAATATCTGGAAGAGGAGCTTTCTCTTACGGAGCTTCAGGAGGCCCTTGGGTCCATCTCGGGGAACTCATCGCCAGGGTTAGATGGCCTTCCATACGAGGTCTATCGTAAGTATAGCGATGTGATTCTCCCTCAGATGTTAGAGGTTTTCTCCCAAGCAATACAGGGAGGGGGACTACCATACTCTATGATGGAGGCTCTCATTGTTTTAATTCTAAAAAAGGATAAGGACCCGGCAGAATTGAGCTCCTACAGACCAATTTCCTTATTAAACACTGATGCTAAGTTACTATCAAAAGTTCTGGCTAGGAGGCTCTCGCGGGTTATATCCACCATTATCCACCCAGATCAAAATGGCTTCATGCCAAAAAGGGGTACCCACCACAATTTGCATAGGCTATTTATGAATATTCAGTCCCCGGGGTGTGGCACCCGCTCCATCCTGTCGTTGGATGCTACTAAAGCCTTCGACAGGGTGGAGTGGACTTTTCTCTGGGAGGTAATGAAAAAAATGGGCTTTGGCCCAAGATTTATGACGATGGTCCAGTTACTTTACCAGTCTCCATCTGCCAGGATTAGGATCAATGATTCGACGACAGAGAGTTTCACTCTAGAAAGAGGCACCCGTCAAGGCTGTCCCCTTTCCCCCCTTCTATTTAATATTTATATTGAACCTCTAGCGGCTATGATAAGACAGGACCCAAAGGTGGTCGGTTTTGGCACAATGGGGAAGCATGATCGTGTATCCCTTTACGCAGATGATATACTGGTTTTTATCCATCAAACAGATACCACTCTCCCTCGCATAATGGACCTGGTTGGTCTCTTTTCCGATCCGTCTGGATTGGAGATCAACTGGGATAAAACCGTTCTCCTCCCTATAGATGAGTTGCGAGGTGAATGGGAAAATCAGTTAACGATCTCTGACTCTATAAAGTACCTGGGGATAACAGTTTCTGCCAAACCTCAGGAATATTTACAACTTAACCTGATTCCCTTGCTGATGAAGTTGAGAGCTAAAATTAAGGTATGGCAAAAAATCCTACCAGCAAGAGCGGACAGAATCTCATTAATAAAAATGGTAGTGCTGCCCCAGGTTCTTTATGTCTTACGCAACTCTCCTGTGTGGATCGCAGATAAGTATTTCAGATTGATAGAGCGGATGCTCAATGATTTACTATGGGGGAGGAAGCGCGTGAGACTGAAGCTACTTTACTTTTCCATGCCCTACAATCGGGGAGGTCTCAACCTCCCCTATTTTAGGGGCTATTTTGTGGCCTCCCAACTCTGCCTTTTTAACGACTGGGAAAATAGCCCTTTCTGCAGCAAAGTGGTGAAAGATTCGGGTTTTTATGATTTTTTTACAGTACTGGAATCTGACTATTTATCAAATACACTAAGTGGGTATACACTTTTTTGCAGAATGGCTATAAAGACTTGGTTGGCCATAAGGAGTTGGTGCGGAGTTAAGGCATCACTTATCTGCACCCCATTGTGGCATAACCCAAAACTTTTTTACTTAAATGACCTAAGCTGTTGCCAGTATTGGAGGACCAAAAATGTTCAGTACTTACATCAAGTAGTCAGTGGCGGACAAATTTTGCCCCTCACGGAATTAAGGGCAAATTTAGGGGAGGTGGCTTGGTTCGCATATTTTCAATTGAGGTCCGCACTCTCTAGCACTTCGAATAGTCACCTCTTTACTATAGATACTCCTGTATTTCTACATGACTTAATTTGTAAGAAAATTGTTATGAGAATCAAACTATCACATTGTTATAGACACTTAATGGATAATTTCTTTTTGGATGTTCTTTCTCCAGGACAGAGAGCCTGGTCTTCTCTTCTTTCAGAGGTGGGCCCTCCAAACTGGGAGAACATAGGGGAAAATTCAAAGTTGGTTTCACATAACTTTAACCACACCGTCGTACAATTTAATATTTTGCACAAAATTTATGTGACACCCATATGGCTACATAGAAGAGGACTAAGGGCCTCCTCTGACTGCCCACGTTGTGGCGATTCCGAGGCAGATCACTTACATCTGTTTTGGGACTGCCCAATGGTGAGTAGGTATTGGAGTTTGGTCCAAAAGAAACTGGCTCGTAAACTTAATATTGTTGTCCCTTTGTCCCCCAGAATATGGGTCCTGGGAGATTTATCGGAGGTCAATTATCAGCCTATTAAATGCCATTTGTTGATCAAGGTGATGTTCTTGGCTAGGCTCCTTATTTCTAGATCATGGTCTTCCTCTTCCTCCCCAGATTGTAATAACTGGCTGGGCTTGGTTGAGAAAGTGAAAAGCTATGAGAAGATTCTGTATAAACAAAGAGGATCCTACTTAAAGTGGAATAATATGTGGAAGGATTGGGACACGGCCAATTAATTAGGACCCTTCTTCCCCTTTTTTTTTTTTTTTGTTCTCTTCCTGCAAGGTGGTGGGATGGGTTGGGGAAAATCCTATTAGTCTGGTTTCTTTTATATGCATTGTATTGGTGAAGAATGTAAAGTTATATTGGAGCATGGGAGTATCTCTGGGAATTTTGGAGGATGGGAGGACTTCCCGGCATTAAACAATGGTTGAAATTTTTATTTTATTCATGATATTGAGCGGCACACGGGCGGGGGACTGGGGCTCGGGACCTTGGGGCGCCTGGGCACTGGGTGCGACTCGGGGTGCGGCTCTTCCTGCCAGACATGTGGTTTGACTGCGGGCAGAGATATGACACGTGTGGCAGGCGTGCTACCATGTGTTCTGAATGGGACAGAGTGGGCCTCTGGCTGTGTTTTTTTTGTTTACATCCTCTTAATTGCCGGTGACCGCCGAGCGATACTCGAATCGAGTTCTTTGGCACATGAGATACCAATGTGAATATATGCGAGGTTCGGCTAATCACGGCACTAATATTTAATTTAACTACATGGGGATGAGGCAGTAAAATATGTGAGTGGGTTTTCCACCACTGTGATCGAAGACTGCTGGACCCCCCTTTTTTCTGTTTTCTGCTTTATGAAATGTTTGCGATTAAAGATCGCCGTAAGCCCTCCTTGCACGGAGTATGTGAGTATAAAGTGATTGGCCACATGAGTGTCAACCCTGCCGATCGTGTTTGCCCGTGTCTGGGGAGGGGCGTGCCCGATGCGCGCTCGCTGCTTGGCGGCCGTCTGGGCCGCGGGTCTCTTATCCCTGCCCCTAATAGATAATATTACGCTAAATGAGATGCTTTGTCCATCCGCTTTATTAAGCTTTCGCATGCGGGTGAGTCCTGCTATCCTCCTCAGCAAGAGATATCCACTTGACTTTTAAATGTTCACATAATTATGGATACTCGTATGCAATTATTGTTAATTATGATCATAAATCAGATTTGATGAACTTATGGACTTTATAATGTCACAAATGCAATATCGATATAAATTTTGTATTATAATTATAAAACAAATAAAACATTTAAAAAAAAAATTAAAAAAAAATAGTCAACAGGGTCGCAAGAAGCGTGTGGAAAAACCAAGGCGCAAAATAACTGCCCATGAACTGAGAAAAGTCAAGCGTGCAGCTGCCAAGATGCCACTTGCCACCAGTTTGGCCATATTTCAGAGCTGCAACATCACTGGGGTGCCCAAAAGCACAAGGTGTGCAATACTCAGAGACATGGCCAAGGTAAGAAAGGCTGAAAGACGACCACCACTGAACAAGACACACAAGCTGAAACGTCAAGACTGGGCCAAGAAATATCTCAAGACTGATTTTTCTAAGGTTTTATGGACTGATGAAATGAGAGTGAGTCTTGATGGGCCAGATGGATGGGCCCGTGGCTGGATTGGTAAAGGGCAGAGAGCTCCAGTCCGACTCAGACGCCAGCAAGGTGGAGGTGGAGTACTGGTTTGGGCTGGTATCATCAAAGATGAGCTTGTGGGGCCTTTTCGGGTTGAGGATGGAGTCAAGCTCAACTCCCAGTCCTACTGCCAGTTTCTGGAAGACACCTTCTTCAAGCAGTGGTACAGGAAGAAGTCTGCATGATTTTCATGCAGGACAATGCTCCATCACACGCGTCCAAGTACTCCACAGCGTGGCTGGCAAGAAAGGGTATAAAATAAGAAAATCTAATGACATGGCCTCCTTGTTCACCTGATCTGAACCCCATTGAGAACCTGTGGTCCATCATCAAATGTGAGATTTACAAGGAGGGAAAACAGTACACCTCTCTGAACAGTGTCTGGGAGGCTGTGGTTGCTGCTGCACGCAATGTTGATGGTGAACAGATCAAAACACTGACAGAATCCATGGATGGCAGGCTTTTGAGTGTCCTTGCAAAGAAAGGTGGCTATATTGGTCACTGATTTGTTTTTGTTTTGTTTTTGAATGTCAGAAATGTATATTTGTGAATGTTGAGATGTTATATTGGTTTCACTGGTAAAAATAAATAATTGAAATGGGTATATATTTGTTTTTTGTTAAGTTGCCTAATAATTATGCACAGTAATAGTCACCTGCACACACAGATATCCCCCTAAAATAGCTAAAACTAAAAACAAACTAAAAACTACTTCCAAAAATATTCAGCTTTGATATTAATGAGTTTTTTGGGGTTCATTGAGAACATGGTTGTTGTTCAATAATAAAATTAATCCTCAAAAATACAACTTGCCTAATAATTCTGCACTCCCTGTATGGTAACAAGAAATGTTTCCAGAAAGCATCTGCAGTTGTTCTTGCGGTCAAGTCTTTTACAGGCACAGCTACAACAAATTTTGTGTAGTGGTCAATGATGGTCATAGCATAGGTATAACCTGAGCTACTTGGTTCTAGTTTCACATGGTCGATTGTGACTATTTCTAATGGTGTTTTGCTCACTATGGAATGTAAGGGAGTTCTTTGGTCATGCTTCTCACCTTTTCCAACAGCACAGGTGGATCATTCTCGACACCATTTTTCAATATCTCCTCTCATTCCGATCCAATAGAATCTTCTACGGATGGTAGCTTCTGTTTTCTGCACGCCAAAGTGTCCTGATTGGTCATGGTACATTTCCAGGATGATTCTTGCATCACGGCGTGGTATTAGAATTTGGTATAGACGATCCCATGTAACTGGGTCTAGAGTTCTTCTTAGTAGTAGGCCTTTTTGTAGGAAAAGGTGTTTTGTATGTCTCCATAATTTGGACAACTCTAAATCTGCGTTCTTTCTGCGAATTCTTTCTGGGGTTCTTCCACTGGTGAAGAAATCTTGCAATTCTCCTAACACTCTCTTTCGTTTTGTAACTTGATCCATCTTTCTTGGTCTATATGAGATTTTGGATCCACTTGCAGTTGAGAGTTGAAGACCTTTTGTTCTTTAACATTGATGATGTCCTGATGGGCAAAGTTGTTATAGAAGGATGGCATTTCTACTTCTTCCCAAATGTCTTCTTGTGAAGTAGGGTCCTCCTTGGTTGGAAGACGGGATAAAGCATCCACATTTTCGTTTGCTTTTCCGGTTCTGTACTTTACAGTAAAGTTGTAGTTAGCAAGGCGTGAGGCCCATCTTTGTTCTAACGCTCCTAACTTGGCGGTGTTAAGATGTGCTAGTGGATTGTTATCAGTGAAGGCCACGAAGGGTGTTGCGGCAAGGTAGTCTTTAATTTTTTCTGTTACAGCCCACACGAGTGCGAGGAATTCCAACTTGAAGGAACTGTAATTTTGGTCATTCTTTTCACTACCTCTAAGAGATCTACTAGCGTAGGAAATGACTCTCTTTACCTTCTTGTACTTGTGACAAAACAGCTCCCAGGCCTTTCTTACTTGCATCTGTGTAAAGATCAAATGGTTGTTGATAATCCGGATAACCTAGTATTGGTGGTTCGGTTAATTTCTTCTTCAAGAGCTGGAAGGTAATCTCTCTTTCAGTGTTCCATTCCACTGGTATGGGAGTCTTCTGGTATCTTTTAGGATGCCCTCTCAAAAGTTCCAAGATTGGCTCTGCAATTTGGGCAAAATGAGGAATGAAACGTCTGTAATATCCTGCGAAACTGAGGAAACTTCTTACCTCCTTCACCGTAGTGGGAGTAGGCCAATTACAGACTGCGGCTATCTTCTCTGGATCCAGTATTTAACTTCTGGCTTTAGTAGGTAACACTTGGATGGTTTAACTTTAAGTCCGTGTTTAATAAAAACTTGGAAAACTTCGGCTAGATGTTTCAAATGGTCTTCATAAGACTTGGAGTAGATTATAACGTCATCTAAGTAGAGCAGGACTGTTTCGAAATTTTTGTGGCCCAGACAACGCTCCATGAGTCTCTGAAAAGTTCCAGGCGCATTGCAAAGTCCAAAGGGCATGCAGTTGAACTCAAATAGGCCCATAGGGGTGGTGAATGCAGTCTTCTCTCGATCTTCTGGTGCCATTGGTACTTGCCAGTATCCACTGGTTAAATCAAGTGTAGAGAAGTAGGCTGAAGATCCTAAAGCTGTCAAGGATTCCTCTATGCGTGGTAAAAGAAAAGCATCTTTGTGGGTAATTTGGTTGATTTTTCTGTAGGCCAAACAGAATCTGATGTTGCCATCATTTTTCCAGACTAGGACTAGGGGTGCAGCCCATGGGCTATGGCTGTCTTTGATGATGTTTGAGTCTTTCATTTCTTGAATTATTTGCTTGACGGATTGGTACATAGTAGGTGGTACAGGCCGATACCTTTCCTTGATCGGGGGTGTGAACCTGTAGGGATGGAGTGTTTGATAATGTCTACTTCTCCATAGTCTGTAGAATGTTTACTGAATGCACGGTGATGTTCTTTCAAGACCCGCAATACTCCTTCTATTTGGTGTTCTGGTGTGGAGGCATCTCCCACATGAAGTTCTTTCCACCAGGGGTTGTTTAAGTTTTGGCCCTGTGGGTGTTGTTTCTTGAGATCTGTAGTCACACTGAGGACGTCTTGAAAGGTGATTTGGATCAGCTGTGCAATAGGACGGTACTTGCAATAGTGACGGTTACCAGGCTTCTTGCAGCTCTGACTAAAGGATAGTCTTCCAAAACAACTGGTTCCACCAAGGCTTGGTAGTCTTGACCTTGGATTCCGACTACAGCTCGGCACCATAGGAGAGTTTCAGTGTTAGGCTTGAGAATCACTGGTTGATTGTCTCGGATGCGGACACAGCAGATCTCTCCTCTTTCATTGGCGAACTTCTGTTGTGCACTCAGCACACGGATGGTTTGCTGGATTATCTTCTTAGAAGCAAAAGAAGCAGTAGGCACAGATTGGTTTAAAGCTTCCAACATTCCAACATAGCAATTCCTAAGGACATTCATGCCTAGGACTATAGGAGGGTTGTTATTGTTTTCTTTTACTTGCACTACAATGATGCCTTGTTGGGATAGGATGGTTCTTCCTATTTAAATGGTAAGTTCCCAGTAACCCAGTATTGGTACTGGTTTGCCGTTACTGGCTATAAGACTCAGCCAGGATTCTGGTGGCTGGGTAAGTTGATTTTGGTCCCAGTATTTCTCAAATGCTGTTTGTTGTATGGTAGTAACTTGGGATCCTGTGTCAACTAGGGCAACAAAAGGAACTCCATTTATCTGAAGGGTCACTTCTGGACGGGATCCTACATATCTTGGCATCCAATAATGATCTTCTGGACCTATTGATCTACCTCCCGAGGGGTGGTCCCTGACCTCGGGGGTCGCCCGTTTAACTGCCAGCAGGTGGCTTCAGTATGACCTGGTTTGTGACAGTATGTACATATAGGCCACTTAGGGGTACTAGAGCGGTTAGGTGGGCGTCCGCTTGAATTTCTGGAGTAAGTCCCTTTGTAATCAGGGGAGAAGAGCCTTCTGGATACTGGTTTCTCATCCTCAAGCGATAGTGGCTTTTCCCATTGTTCCAATTTTTTGTGAACTTTCTCTAGACTTTTAGTGAGGAATTGGACTTGCTCAGTGAGGGCAGCAACTGTGTCAGGAATTGGGGCTTGAGTTGCCTGACTGACGACAGGTAAAGGTTTGACAGGGGTGACCGGCTGTGTTACTGGCACTACAGCGGATCCAACCGATTCTGTTGGTGAACTTTTTCCCAGTATACTAATAGCTAGTTCTTTAAAATCTAGGAAGGCAGCACTTGGATGCTGGGCGGCTAACATTCTTAGTTGGCTTTTTAAATTGTCTGTATTAACACCTTCAATAAACTGTTCTTTCAGGGGTTTGTCTTGATTCTCTGCCTCACGGGGGTCTACTTGTACAACAGCTCTAAGGGCTTCTTGTAAAGATAATGCAAAGTCTCTGAGTGACTCACCCGTTTGTTGTTTCTTACTGAAGAACCTCATCTTGACCTCGGACACGGTCCTGGGTTCAAAGGTGGTGTAGAGACACTCAAATATCTGCTCCAGTGTCCTTCTTTCTGAACTTGGCCAGGATTTCACTTCTCTGAGAGCAGCTCCTTCTAATTGCGCAAAAAGAATATCCATCTGCTGTTCTGGGGATACAGGGTACAACCTGAACACAGCAAGCATTTTTTCTTTAAAATCCCTTAAAGTATGCGTTTCACCAGAATAACGTGGGAACCAGGGGGCCCCAAAATAATAAGGCATAGGTAAAGGCATTAGACTTGGTGCTGCAGCAGTTGGCATTGCGCTGGGACCGGCTGCGGCTGCCGCAGTGGGTCCGCAGAGGTAAGCCTGCACGTTATCCTTCTGCACAGACATGCTGACAATAGTTTAATTATAGTCAGATAGGTTATTTGTAGTTTTCAATGCTTTTTGCTTAACGTTGCTATGGGCAACCGCTTTTTAAAAAAATAATAATAATTGTGGCCCTTTAAATGTTCGATATCGGCTAAGTACAATACTCAGGCAACGCTTGTTTGAATCCTTAATGGCGCTCCTGGCTAGCGTTGCTTCACTTTGATATGGCAATAGTACAATACAGTCTGCGGTAGTTACTTGGGAGCAGACAGGCAATGCAATGCGATCCGGCAGCCTGCCGGTGTAAATCTCGCGATACCTTGGGGATGCACGCACGTCACACCGTCCTCCTGTGCGCCGCGTCTCCCTTTGATGTGGCCACAAGCAGAGGAGGCGGCGCTGCGCTCGTATACAGGGCCCGCCTCTCAAAACCCACACAGTACAGGTAGGATGGGCTTGAATCGGACAACTTTGCATAAAGGGGCGGCACACTAATTTCCCGCTCTGCAGGGGGTGTCGCCAATTAGCACAGTGATGGCGCAGTATTAATTTTCAACTCGGAGCTCCAGCGGCCATATTAGTTGAACAGTAACAGTCTATTCACTGACAGCAAGCAGTTATAGTGATACACAAATGTTGAATTTTCACACTTTTGACACTGCGATTTTGATGCTGGGGACTAGTATAGCGCCTCCATATACTTTGCAATAAATTTGAACAGTTCAGGACCCCAAAACAGAGCACAATAAGCAAAAGTCTCTCAATATGACAAAGGGGCTTATTCACATGCGACAGTCTTTCAAATATGGCGCAGGGGTTGATTATCCTGTTCGTGACGCCAATAAAAAGTTATGCAGCCAGTCGCAGGGGGTACACGTCAGGTTCACGGTAGACCGATGAGGGGTAAAATGGTATAACACACAGTTTATCAGTTTACTCACGGTTAGCAGATAGCCTCCCTGGGCTGGCAGCACAGTGTTGAGGTGGACAGCACGAAATCCTCCGGGGCACGCTCTGTGGTAGGAAGCATCAGCCAAGATGGTGGTTGAGGTGCCTTGATGTTAGGGGTGCTTAGGGTGCTTGTTGCGGCTGAGTCCTTTGATGTATTTTGTCGTGACGCCAGTACCGTTAATGGTGGTACAACCATAGGTAGTAATAATGAGGTAGACAGTGGTAAGATGCAACTCACAACTTTTACTTTAGTGGTTTTTCAGTTTGCAGTAGTACAATTATGCAGTCTTTAGATGGTACAGAGACAATACTTCAAATCCACTGTTTAAGGCTTGTCAGGTGCTTGGTTGGTTTTGGAGCAGTGGGTTACTTCACTATCAGTGGAATCTTGGTGAGGTTGCCGGAGGCTAGGGTATCCTTCACCTGCAATTTCCCAAAGGTCCTTTATGCCTGGGTTATGGCTTTTATCCTTTGGATGAAGTTAAATTTGTTCTTCTCTTGTCCCTCTCTGGACTAGAACTTTTCTTTAGAGCTGAAGTGCTGGATCTGCACCTTTTCACTCTCTGATCTTCCCACTGACCTGTGGTTTCAATTGAACTGATCTGCTCTAACCACTGACCTGAACTGATCTAACTTGTCTTAACTTGATCTGTTCTCTGTCTCACTAGGCCTGACCTGAGTATATATAGCACCTGAACTTTATCCCCATCTAGTGGCGGGATGTATAAATTGCACCTAATAGGCCTGTTAACAGGGATTTTGCAGATATACCAATGCAAAGTTATACATTACAGTACAATGCAATTATTATGATCAAAAGTACTTTTAAGCAGTGCCCACACACACACGTAGTGGGACGCTGCAGATGCAATTTGGTCTAATCAGCCATCAGATTCAATTTGGTTTGAATAAATTTGGTCTGAATAAAAAGTGCCCCGGTTTCCCTGAAAAGTCCTGTATGACACTCAGATGTCTTCGATGTAAAGACAGCATTAGTAATATCAAAGTGACAGCAACATGTATGGCTATAGATTAATGGATGGTAGCTGGCGGTAACAAACAGCCTGCTTAATAACACACTGTACAGTCTAATGTTTTTTTATTAAAAAACTGTCTAAAAATCACAGATCATATGGACATCCGATCTCCTGATCGCTCATATAAATAATATATACAATATTGCTATGCATTTGAAATCTATTAAGCCCTGCACCTTTTAAGCCCCCATGTGCCGTAGAAACCCATCTGCACAAAACAATTCTGTCCCAGTAGGGCAATAGGGTCACAGAGGAAGTACCTTCCCAATATCTATATACTTTTATGTCATTGTCAGAATTGAAAAAATTACTATCAGCATTAAAGTTTTATACGATGATATTTTGTCACAACCGTTTTAGAAGTAAATAGCAAATGTGAAAGAAATGTGACTTTTAAAAATACCTTTATTTAATAATCAAGCGGGTATAGGTATGTATATACCAACAGTAGTGTACTACAGTTACCAGAATTTCTGAGTAGGGGAGTAGTGGCCCCCATTCATGGTGACGGGATAGACACTCGGGTTCGGGTGGAGGGATATAAGCCTAGCCCAAAAGGTGGCAGGGCGGAAATAACTTACCCTAGAGGCCCTAAAAAGACTGCTAAGCCCAGGGCGACCCCCTGATGGTGGAGGTTCCCTGTCCCCGAACCTAATGCTACCCGGTCCCTAGAAAACCCTAAACAGGGGTTAACATAATAACAATAATAAGGTAGCGAGTGGCTGGTTCTCCTATGAGGTGGACATCACCACCACTCTCTAAACAAAAAACACAAAACCCTGACGCGTTTCGCCTAACATTTGTCAGGCTCATCAGGGGGTGAATGAATCAGGATAGACACACACAGTATGATACAATTATGATACTTAGCTTTGCAGCCAGATGTCAACCCAAAGTTTTTTTTTGTAGGTCACCAAAAGAAACAAGAGAGAACTCTATCCCACTACAGATGCCTAGAAAAAAGTATACACATAGAAGCATATCAGTAGGAGGCCCAGAGACTTCACACACAGAATAAGCAAATCTGCCTGAGCAAGAACATACAGTACAGACCAAAAGTTTGGACACACCTTCTCATTCAAAGAGTTTTCTTTTTTTTCATGACTATGAAAATTGTAGATTCACACTGAAGGCATCAAAACTATGAATTAACACATGTGGAATTATATACATAACAAACAAGTGTGAAACAACTGAAAATATGTCATATTCTAGGTTCTTCAAAGTAGCCACCTTTTGCTTTGATTACTGCTTTGCACACTCTTGGCATTCTCTTGATGAGCTTCAAGAGGTAGTCCCCTGAAATGTTTTTCACTTCACAGGTGTGCCCTGTCAGGTTTAATAAGTGGGATTTCTTGCCTTATAAATGGGGTTGGGACCATCAGTTGCGTTGAGGAGAAGTCAGGTGGATACACAGCTGATAGTCCTACTGAATAGACTGTTAGAATTTGTATTATGGCAAGAAAAAAGCAGCTAAGTAAAGAAAAACGAGTGGCCATCATTACTTTAAGAAATGAAGGTCAGTCAGTCAGCCGAAAAATTGGGAAAACTTTGAAAGTAAGGGCTATTTGACCATGAAGGAGAGTGATGGGGTGCTGCACCAGATGACCTGGCCTCCACAGTCACCGGACCTGAACCCAATCAAGATGGTTTGGGGTGAGCTGGACCGCAGAGTGAAGGCAAAAGGGCCAACAAGTGCTAAGCATCTCTGGGAACTCCTTCAAGACTGTTGGAAGACCATTTCAGGGGACTACCTCCTGAAGCTCATAAAGAGAATGCCAAGATTGTGCAAAGCAGTAATCAAAGCAAAAGGTGGCTACTTTGAAGAACCTAGAATATGACATATTTTCAGTTGTTTCACACTTGTTTGTTATGTATATAATTCCACATGTGTTAATTCATAGTTTTGATGCCTTCATAGTCATGAAAATAAAGAAAACTCTTTGAATGAGAAGGTGTGTCCAAACTTTTGGTCTGTACTGTACATAAATAAACGATAGCCAATTCCTACTCACGAGCAGGAGGATGGTGGATTTCCCACAAAAAACGCCAGGTTGTTTGGGCCCAGAGCTAGTCCTGGCCGTGGTGGCGCCAACTATTTAAACCAGCGCTTGTCCCGAACCAACTTCTGGACGCCAGAAACCTCCTTCCGGCATTCGGACCGCATTCTGGAGCGCAGATCCTCCTGTCCATTTGACTTCCGGTATCGTGACACGCACGATGAACCGCATAAGGCTTAATGCGGAAACCGGAAGTGCTGGGACGTCAGTTCCTGGAACACAGTGGAACGCAACGGTGGAACGCATCGTCGGACAAAGTAATTCCACGATGGTTCCAGACGTTTTAAAACCAGGCATCGGAGCCCCCATATAATACATGGGATCAATGATTAGATCTTTGTTATAAATATTCATAGTTTGTAATGGCCCACCACCATCTAGCCAAGGACATCAAAAAGGGGACCTCATACATACATAAAAGTTTTTCCTAATGATAAGATATAAAGGGACAATACAGACAAGGATAGTAGTCGCTTATGTCGACCCCCTAGGGATGATAAAATAAAGGGGGAAGGACACCAAGCTTGGTAACGATGAGGTGAACTGATAATGAAATTACCATGGCAATAGGATGCTTCTCGCATCAATTAGTCCAGTTAAAGGGCAACATACCAAATATATAAAACTTATTCCTGAGGGTAAGTATTTTACATATTAGACGAACAGGGGATTTTAGATGAAACATGTAAAATTGAGTCTTTCATTCAAACCCAATGGGGACTGGGACTGGAAACGATATATCCAAGAGGCTTCTTTTTTAAGAATCCTCTTGTCCCAGTCACCTTTCCTCTCGACTACCTCGAGTACAGAGAAACAAGCAGAGCCCACATCGCCCCTATGGCAGTTATTAAAATGGTGGGCCACAGGTGTGTCTTTTAATTTTTTGATGTCGTTTATATGCTCGCAAATCCTCCTTCTGAATTCTCTCTTGGTCTTGCCAATGTAGTCCATAGGACAATTACATTGGCAAATATATATACGACGCCTTTGGTTCTGCAACTAGTGAAATCCCGGATAACAAAGGAGCGTTGTGTAACGTAACAGGTCACTGTTTTAGAGGTATTGATAAAATTACAAGCCTTACACGATCCGCATCTGAAAACACCCAGGGGCTTGCGGTCTAGCCAGGTGCCCTCTTTTTTGGGACCCTCGTAGTGGCTGTGAACTAAACGGTCCCGCAAACTCCTTCCTTTCCGGTAGGTCACTTGGGGATATTCCCTAATCACCTGCGTTAGGTCTGGATCCATTGTTAGTACTGGCCAATGTTTTCTCAGGATGGAGATTATTTCCTTATTACCAGAGTTGAAAGTACAAATAAGGCGAATCAGACCCTCGTCCAAACTATCTTACGCATTGGCATCAACAGATCCTCCCTTCTCTTCGACTCCTCATATTGGAAGGACTCCCTTAAAAGGGGCAAAGGATAACCTCTCTGTAGTAGTCTGTTTTCTAGGGTTAGGGTTTTCTAAGGACCGGGTAGCATTAGGTTCGGGGACAGGGAACCTCCACCATCAGGGGGTCGCCCTGGGCTTAGCAGTCTTTTTAGGGCCTCTAGGGTAAGTTATTTCCGCCCTGCCACCTTTTGGGCTAGGCTTATATCCCTCCACCCGAACCCGAGTGTCTATCCTGTCACCATGAATGTTTTTCTTTTTGGGGGCCACTACTCCCCTATTTAGAAATTCTGGTAACTGTAGTACACTACTGTTGGTATATACAGTGGGGGAAATAATTATTTGACCCCTCACTGATTTTGTAAGTTTGTCCAATGACAAAGAAATGAAAAGTCTCAGAACAGTATCATTTCAATGGTAGGTTTATTGTAACAGTGGCAGATAGCACATCAAAAGGAAAATCGAAAAAATAACTTTAAATAAAAGATAGCAACTGATTTGCATTTCATTGAGTGAAATAAGTATTTGAACCCTCTAACAAAAAAAGACTTAATACTTGGTGGAAAAACCCTTGTTTGCAAGCACAGAGGTCAAACGTTTCTTGTAATTGATGACCAAGTTTGCGCACATTTTAGGAGGAATGTTGGTCCACTCCTCTTTGCAGATCATCTCTAAATCCCTAAGGTTTCGAGGCTGTCTCTGTGCAACTCTGAGCTTGAGCTCCCTCCATAGGTTTTCGATTGGATTAAGGTCCGGAGACTGACTAGGCCACTCCATGACCTTAATGTGCTTCTTCTTGAGCCACTCCTTTGTTGCCTTTGCTGTATGTTTTGGGTCATTGTCGTGCTGGAACACCCATCCACGACCCATTTTCAGTTTCCTGGCAGAGGGAAGGAGGTTGTCGCTCAGGATTTCACGATACATGGCTCCGTCCATTTTCCCGTTTATGCGAATAAGTTGTCCTGTGCCCTTAGCAGAAAAACACCCCCAAAGCAAAATGTTTCCACCCCCATGCTTGACGGTGGGGACGGTGTTTTGGGGGTCATAGGCAGCATTTTTCTTCCTCCAAACACAGCGAGTTGAGTTAATGCCAAAGAGCTCTATTTTGGTCTCATCAGACCACAGCACCTTCTCCCAGTCACTCTCTGAATCATTCAGGTGTTCATTGGCAAACTTCAGACGGGCCTGCACATGTGCCTTCCTGAGCAGGGGGACCTTGCGAGCCCTGCAGGATTTTAATCCATTGCGGTGTAATGTGTTTCCAATGGTTTTCTTGGTGACTGTGGTCCCTGCTAATTTGAGGTCATTAACTAACTCCTCCCGTGTAGTTCTAGGATGCTTTTTCACCTTTCTCAGAACCATTGACACCCCACGAGGTGAGATCTTGCATGGAGCCCCAGAGCGAGGTCGATTGATGGTCATTTTGTGCTCCTTCCATTTTCGAACAATCGCACCAACAGTTGTCACCTTCTCTCCCAGCTTCTTGCTAATGGTTTTGTAGCCCATTCCAGCCTTGTGCAGGTCTACAATTTTGTCTCTGACATCCTTGGACAGCTCTTTGGTCTTTCCCATGTTGGAGAGTTTGGAGTCTGCTTGATTGATTGATTCTGTGGACAGGTGTCTTTTATACAGGTGACTAGTTAAGACAGGTGTCCTTAATGAGGGTGACTAATTGAGTAGAAGTGTCTAACCACTCTGTGGGAGCCAGAACTCTTAATGGTTGGTAGGGGTTCAAATACTTATTTCACTCAATGAAATGCAAATCAGTTGCTATCTTTTATTTAAAGTTATTTTTTCGATTTTCCTTTTGATGTGCTATCTGCCACTGTTACAATAAACCTACCATTGAAATGATACTGTTCTGAGACTTTTCATTTCTTTGTCATTGGACAAACTTACAAAATCAGTGAGGGGTCAAATAATTATTTCCCCCACTGTACATACCTATACCCGCTTGATTATTAAATAAAGGTATTTTTAAGAGTCACATTTCTTTCACATTTGCTATTCATTGTCAGAATTGACCACATCATTTAAGAAATTACTGTAAGTGACTGGGACTAGAGTTGTCTCTGATCTCTGCTGCTAGAGCAGTGTGTCAGCCATTGCCTACAAATGATAGTGTGAGCATAGCCCACTGGGCCATAATAGTACAGCTCTTAGTTTTCTTGATGTACTAATACAGTGTAGATTGTTTAGAGGATAAAGGTGTTGTCCAACGTGGCAGTGGACAGAACTGCTCCAACTGAAGTCAAGGGGAGCATTACTGGCCAGCATATCTATTATGATGAAATGCCATATGGAATGCCTCTTATAGGCTTCCGTGGTGGATGCCATCATAGAATTCCATTATGGTCCGTGGCAACAGAATCCATTACAGAATTCTTAGATAACATGAACGCCGAACTTGTAAATCGCAAATTCGCGGAACACTACCAATTGCCAAGAAAAATAGGGGGGTCATTTACAAACAGATATACACCACTTTTTGGCGTCTATCTGTCACAGATTGCAGCGCAAAGGTTATTTGCGCTGCAATCTGCGACTTTTTCAGCTTTTCCGTTGTTCACACCAGGCCTAAAAAAAGGAGACGGCTTGTCTCATTTATTATTTTCTACGCCTGTGTTAGGGCGCCCAAAACTCCAGTCTTAATAAATGACCTTCTAATAAGGGGGAAGGGTACATGCTAATGCGCTATATTCCATGTGTTTTCATCTTATTCAGTATTAATATTAACTGTTATATTTTTCGGAATGTCTGAACTGGTCTGGTTATTTCTTAAAACAGGGATTTGTCCACAGCCTGAAAATCTGACAAATGCTATGCCCAGTATTGATAAGACTACCTATGAAGAAGGGGACAATGTCATTTATTCTTGTTTACCAGAATATAAGTACATCCCACCCAAAAATAATGCTTCATCTTGTGGAGCTAATGGAACATGGTCACCGTTTGAGGAGAACTTCTGTGCAAGTAAACACATGCTGCGCCATTCCTAAATTATAATTATTTTTTAAAGTTATTCATGGTGGGCAAAAGGGTTTTGGCATGCAATCTACCTGTCCAAAATAGCAATTCTGCCGTTGTTTTTTTTTATTTAAGGGGTCATTTATGAAAAATAAATACTCCTAAACTTGGTGTATTTCTGGTGCAGATTGCAGGGTAAAGGTCCTTTGCGCCACAATCTGCGACTTCTCCCAGCTCACTCCAGGTCTAAAAAAAAGTAGGCATGGCATGGACGGGGAAGGGGACGGGCCAGCAGGCAGTGGCGTTGCTAGGGCTGGTGTCACCCGGTGCGGTACAAAATGGTGTCACCCCAATTTTTAGCCATATATGGGGGCTATGGTGGTGCTACTGCCATAGGGGGCATCTGTTAGCTCAGCAGACCCCCCCTAGCAGTCAGAGCCTGGTCTCGGGAGGGGCACTTCCAGATTATTTTCTGTCCGCCGCCACAAAACAATGGTGCTTATAGAACAGACTACACAGTGTAGCGGTATACTGTATATTGTGTGGCACAGTGTAGCGGTATACTGTATATTGTGTGGCACAGTGTAGAGGTATACTGTATATTGTGTGGCACAGTGTAGAGGTATACTTTATATTGTGCGGCACAGTGTAGAGGTATACTGTATATTGTGCGGCACAGTATAGAGGTATACTGTATATTGTGCGGCACAGTGTAGCGGTATACTGTATATTGTGTGGCAGTGTAGAGGTATACTGTATATTGTGGGGCACAGTGTAGCGGAATACTGTATATTGTGGGGCACAGTGTAGAGGTATACTGTATATTGTGGGGCACCGTGTAGAGGTATACTGTATATTGTGTGGCACAGTGTAGCGGTATACTGTATATTGTGTGGCACAGTGTAGGCTATATGTGTATAACATAAACATATTTCACATGAAAACTTACAATTACTTGGCTTGGCCCTTGGGGATCTCGGACGCCACTTCCACACTTTGGCCGGGGGGCTCGGCGGAGCTGATGTTGTGTTTTATCCTAATGAGAATGATTTCATAATAGGGATTTGGAGAAGGGGCAGAGGGATAGCAGAGCAGGGAGAGGCTGGTGCTGCCACTAGGGGGTCATACCATGGGGGAGTAATAAAGCCCACCATAATGCCCCCCCCCCCCGTAGAAATAATTCTCCTTATAATGTGACAATGCAAAAAATACCCCCTTGTAATGCCCCCAGTTGAGCTAATTTCCCCATAGTGCCTCCATAATGTCCCAGTATAAAATACCCCTATATAGTGCCCCCAGTAAATTCCCCCATAGTGCTCCTCTCCCCCCTTCCTGCTAGTGCCCCCCATAATGTACCAGTATAAAATGCCCCATATATAGTGCCCCAGTAGATGCCCTCAGTGTCCGGCCTCTGATAGGCTGCCGGCCTAGTGTCCCCCATAATGCCCCCCAATAATGTGCCAGTAAATGTCCCCATAGATGCCCCCCCATCATGTGCCAGTATCAAGTGCCTCTCTCCTCCCCCCCCACATGTCCCAGTATCATAGTGCCACCCCCCCCCCAATGTGCCAGTATCAAGTGCCTCTCTCCTCCCCCCCCATGTCCCAGTATCATAGTGCCATCTGCCCCCCCCCCCAAAAAAAGTGCCAGTATCAAGAGCCTCTCTCCTCCCCCCTATGTGCCAGTATCATAGTGCCACCTGCCCCCCCCCCAAAAAAAAAGTGCCAGTATCAAGAGCCTCTCTCCTGCCCCCCCATCTGCCAGTATCAGGTGCCTCTCTCCTCCCCCCCCCATGTGCCAGTATCATAGTGCCAACCCCCCTCCCCCCATGTGCCAGTATCAGGTGCCTCTCTCCTCCCCCCCATGTGCCAGTATCATAGTGCCAACCCCCCTCCCCCCCCATGTGCCAGTATCAGGTGCCTCTCTCCTCCCCCCCATGTGCCAGTATTATAGTGCCAACCCCCCTCACCCCATGTGCCAGTATCAAGTGCCTCCCGCTCCCCCCATGGCAGTAACTGCGGCTGTGCGGTCCAAATCGTAGCGGGCGCATGCGCAATGCGATGCCCGCTCCTGGCAGGGCATCGCGATACCTACTGCGCATGCGCCCGCTACGATTTGGACCGCACAGCCGCAGTGGAAAAGGACAGGGGAGGGGAGTAAACGGGCGGGCAGAGGCGCACGGAGGGCGGGGTTATGAGCCGTTTAGGAGGTGCTGCCTGGGGCTCCAAGGATTGAGAGACCGCCCTGGGCACTTGAGAGGGCTCATTAACATAACCTTATAAGTTCATTTTCGGCTAAAAGAAAAGTCAGTTTTCTACAACAAAGGTACCGTTTTTAAGTTCTGGGTGGATCATATAACCCTATTTGATCGGTTTAATATGCTGAAATGTGGTGACAGACTCCCTTTAAATTGGAGTTTATACACCTCCAGGAATCTCTATATATACAAACTGAAAAGACTAGCGTGGTATTAGCAGGAGGTGCTCAAACCCACATGCAGTCGTGCATATATATAGGGGAGCAAATCCTGCACTTGTGGCCCGTTGCTAATGGCGATCCCCAGCAAAAATGCATACGGTGGAGGATGCCCGCAGCGAACCACAAGTACCACAATAGACATCCTACACAAGGCAGCAATTGTGTGGATGTCATAATCAATATAACAATATAACAAAATAGCAAAGACAGGTGCACTCTGCGGTCTTACTAAACCCTCAAACTGATTTTAAAATTGAGAGATTAGTCAACATGTCCTACGGTGTAGGACATGTCTAAGCCCGGGCACCACGCCAAGGTTTCTCAAGTAGCCCGGGACCTAACACTCTCCTAACTGAGCTGTATGGGAAATACCAGGAGCCAGTGGGCAAATTACAGGAGCATGAGACCGACTCACAAACAACTCACCAGTTACCTCCAGCATGTAACCATGCTTGCAATTGGAGGAGGGAGGAGTCTGTGAGTCCCACTCAAGACTGGCTGATATAGCCCAGGCCTCACAGGTGCACCTAAATGTGACCTGTAGATGGAAAACAGGCACATTTAAATTGGAGTTTATACACCTCCAGGAATCTCTATATATACAAACTGAAAAGACTAGCGTGGTATTAGCAGGAGGTGCTCAAACCCACATACAGTCGTGCATATATAAAGGGGAGCAAATCCTGCACTTGTGGCCCGTTGCTAATGGCGATCCCCGGCAAAAATGCATACGGTGGAGGATGCCCGCAGCGAACCACAAGTACCACAATAGACATCCTACACAAGGCAGCAATTGTGTGGCTGTCATAATCAATATAACAATATAACAAAATAGCAAAGACAGGTGCACTCTGCGGTCTTACTAAACCCTCAAACTGATTTTAAAATTGAGAGATTAGTCAACATGTCCTACGGTGTAGGACATGTCTAAGCCCGGGCACCACGCCAAGGTTTCTCAAGTAGCCCGGGACCTAACACTCTCCTAACTGAGCTGTATGGGAAATACCAGGAGCCAGTGGGCAAATTACAGGAGCATGAGGCCGACTCACAAACAACTCACCAGTTACCTCCAGCATGTAACCATGCTAGCAGTGGGAGGAGGGAGGAGTCTGCGAGTCCCACTCAAGACTGGCTGATATAGCCCAGGCCTCACAGGTGCACCTAAATGTGGCCTGTAGATGGAAAACAGGCACATTTAAATTGGAGTTTATACACCTCCAGGAATCTCTATATATACAAACTGAAAAGACTAGTGTGGTATTAGCAGACTCCTCCCTCCTCCCACTGCAAGCATGGTTACATGCTGGAGGTAACTGGTGAGTTGTTTGTGAGTCGGCCTCATGCTCCTGTAATTTGCCCACTGGCTCCTGGTATTGCCCATACGGCTCAGTTAGGAGAGTGTTAGGTCCCGGGCTACTTGAGAAACCTTGGCGTGGTGCCCGGGCTTAGACACGTCCTACACCGTAGGACATGTTGACTAATCTCTCAATTTTAAAATCAGTTTGAGGGTTTAGTAAGACCGCAGAGTGCACCTGTCTTTGCTATTTTGTTATATTGATTATGACATCCACACAATTGCTACCTTGTGTAGGCTATCTATTGTGGTACTTGTGGTTCACTGCGGGCATCCTCCACCGTATGCATTTTTGCTGGGGATCGCCATTAGCAACGGGCCACAAGTGCAGGATTTGCTCCCCTTTATATATGCACGACTGCATGTGGGTTTGAGCACCTCCTGCTAATACCACGCTAGTCTTTTCAGTTTGTATATATGATAGCTGCCCCAACACACCCAGCTCTGCTACATCTAATACACATGACAGCTGCACCAGCACACTCAGCTCTACTATATCTCTATATTTGACAGCTGCCCCAGCACACCCAGCTCTGCTACAGCTATATATCTCTAGGTATTGCTATACAGTAGATAGATATATAGAGATATAGCAGAGCTGAGTGTCCTGGGGCAGCTGTCGTGTATAGATGTAGCAGAGCTGGGTGTGTTTGGACAGCTGTCATGTGTATAGATGTAGCAGAGCTGGGTTTGCTGGGACAGCTGTGATATATAGAGATATAGTAGAGCTGAGTGTGCTGGTGCAGCTGTCATGTGTATTAGATGTAGCAGAGCTGGGTGTGCTGGGCAGCTATCATATATATAGATATAGCAGAGCTGAGTGTGCTGGTGCAGCTGTCATGTGTATAGATGTAGCAGAGCTGGGTGTGTTTGGACAGCTGTCATGTGTATAGGTGTAGCAGAGCTGGGTGTGTTTGGACAGCTGTCATGTGTATAGATGTAGCAGAGCTGGGTGTGTTTGGACAGCTGTCATGTGTATAGATGTAGCAGAGCTGGGTGTGTTTGGACACACCCAAACACACCCAGCTCTGCTACATCTATACACATGACAGCTGCACCAGCACACTCAGCTCTGCTATATCTATATATATGATAGCTGCCCAGCACACCCAGCTCTGCTACATCTAATACACATGACAGCTGCACCAGCACACTCAGCTCTACTATATCTCTATATATCACAGCTGTCCCAGCAAACCCAGCTCTGCTACATCTATACACATGACAGCTGTCCAAACACACCCAGCTCTGCTACATCTATACACGACAGCTGCCCCAGCACACTCAGCTCTGCTATATCTCTATATATCTATCTACTGTATAGCAATACCTAGAGATATATAGCTGTAGCAGAGCTGGGTGTGTTTGGACAGCTGTCATGTGTATAGATGTAGCAGAGCTGGGTGTGTTTGGACAGCTGTCATGTGTATAGATGTAGCAGAGCTGGGTGTGTTTGGACAGCTGTCATGTGTATAGATGTAGCAGAGCTGGGTGTGTTTGGACAGCTGTCATGTGTATAGATGCAGCTATCATATATAGAGATATAGCATAGCTGAGTGTGCTGGGACAGCTGTCATATAGAGATATAGCAGTGCTGGGTGCGTTAGGGCAGCAGTCATGTGTATAGATGTACACTTGATTTTTTCTATCAGTGTCAATGCACTGATAGAGTGTTAGGTCCCGGGCTACTTGAGAAACCTTGGCGTGGTGCCCGGGCTTAGACACGTCCTACACCGTAGGACATGTTGACTAATCTCTCAATTTTAAAATCAGTTTGAGGGTTTAGTAAGACCGCAGAGTGCACCTGTCTTTGCTATTTTGTTATATTGATTATGACATCCACACAATTGCTACCTTGTGTAGGCTATCTATTGTGGTACTTGTGGTTCACTGCGGGCATCCTCCACCGTATGCATTTTTGCTGGGGATCGCCATTAGCAACGGGCCACAAGTGCAGGATTTGCTCCCCTTTATATATGCACGACTGCATGTGGGTTTGAGCACCTCCTGCTAATACCACGCTAGTCTTTTCAGTTTGTATATATGATAGCTGCCCCAACACACCCAGCTCTGCTACATCTAATACACATGACAGCTGCACCAGCACACTCAGCTCTACTATATCTCTATATTTGACAGCTGCCCCAGCACACCCAGCTCTGCTACAGCTATATATCTCTAGGTATTGCTATACAGTAGATAGATATATAGAGATATAGCAGAGCTGAGTGTCCTGGGGCAGCTGTCGTGTATAGATGTAGCAGAGCTGGGTGTGTTTGGACAGCTGTCATGTGTATAGATGTAGCAGAGCTGGGTTTGCTGGGACAGCTGTGATATATAGAGATATAGTAGAGCTGAGTGTGCTGGTGCAGCTGTCATGTGTATTAGATGTAGCAGAGCTGGGTGTGCTGGGCAGCTATCATATATATAGATATAGCAGAGCTGAGTGTGCTGGTGCAGCTGTCATGTGTATAGATGTAGCAGAGCTGGGTGTGTTTGGACAGCTGTCATGTGTATAGGTGTAGCAGAGCTGGGTGTGTTTGGACAGCTGTCATGTGTATAGATGTAGCAGAGCTGGGTGTGTTTGGACAGCTGTCATGTGTATAGATGTAGCAGAGCTGGGTGTGTTTGGACAGCTGTCATGTGTATAGATGTAGCAGAGCTGGGTGTGTTTGGACACACCCAAACACACCCAGCTCTGCTACATCTATACACATGACAGCTGCACCAGCACACTCAGCTCTGCTATATCTATATATATGATAGCTGCCCAGCACACCCAGCTCTGCTACATCTAATACACATGACAGCTGCACCAGCACACTCAGCTCTACTATATCTCTATATATCACAGCTGTCCCAGCAAACCCAGCTCTGCTACATCTATACACATGACAGCTGTCCAAACACACCCAGCTCTGCTACATCTATACACGACAGCTGCCCCAGCACACTCAGCTCTGCTATATCTCTATATATCTATCTACTGTATAGCAATACCTAGAGATATATAGCTGTAGCAGAGCTGGGTGTGTTTGGACAGCTGTCATGTGTATAGATGTAGCAGAGCTGGGTGTGTTTGGACAGCTGTCATGTGTATAGATGTAGCAGAGCTGGGTGTGTTTGGACAGCTGTCATGTGTTTGGACAGCTGTCATGTGTATAGATGTAGCAGAGCTGGGTGTGTTTGGACAGCTGTCATGTGTATAGATGTAGCAGAGCTGGGTGTGTTTGGACAGCTGTCATGTGTATAGATGTAGCAGAGCTGGGTGTGTTTGGACACACCCAAACACACCCAGCTCTGCTACATCTATACACATGACAGCTGCACCAGCACACTCAGCTCTGCTATATCTATATATATGATAGCTGCCCAGCACACCCAGCTCTGCTACATCTAATACACATGACAGCTGCACCAGCACACTCAGCTCTACTATATCTCTATATATCACAGCTGTCCAAACACACCCAGCTCTGCTACATCTATACACATGACAGCTGTCCAAACACACCCAGCTCTGCTACATCTATACACGACAGCTGCCCCAGCACACTCAGCTCTGCTATATCTCTATATATCTATCTACTGTATAGCAATACCTAGAGATATATAGCTGTAGCAGAGCTGGGTGTGTTTGGACAGCTGTCATGTGTATAGATGTAGCAGAGCTGGGTGTGTTTGGACAGCTGTCATGTGTATAGATGTAGCAGAGCTGGGTGTGTTTGGACAGCTGTCATGTGTATAGATGTAGCAGAGCTGGGTGTGTTTGGACAGCTGTCATGTGTATAGATGCAGCTATCATATATAGAGATATAGCATAGCTGAGTGTGCTGGGACAGCTGTCATATAGAGATATAGCAGTGCTGGGTGCGTTAGGGCAGCAGTCATGTGTATAGATGTACACTTGATTTTTTCTATCAGTGTCAATGCATCTCTTATGGCCGTGTGGTTAGGTGCTTTGCCTCTGATACAGAAGGTCGTGGGTTCGAATCCCAGCTGAAACTTTTCTGAAACACAGCACTGACTCCATATATGGACATACAGGGCAGGACACAGGAAGAGGTCGTGGGTTCGAATCCCAGACACATCTCTCCTGAGGTCGGCAATACAAATGACTATGATTCATAAATGCCAGCCCTGCTGGTGTCACCCCCATCACTGGTGTCACCCGATGCGGCCCGCACCCCCCTTGCAACGCCACTGCCAGCAGGCCCATTTTATTTACTGTTATAGGCAAAGAAAAAGGTCCAAATGTAAGACAGCTAGGAAGCTGTCTTACAGTTAGAAGTGGCGGAGGATCCGCCGAAGTTATGTAGAGGCTGGCGCCTTTTCATAACTCCAACGGATCCACCGCCAGGTATAGGGATTATTAAGACTGGCGTCTAGAAGGCCGGTCTAAATAAATGTGACCCTTAGTTTTTAAAGGTCGTTACAATTACGGCAATATCAGATTTCAGTTGTGTTATACTTATTTCTACAGTAGCACTTTTTTAGAAAATAATCTGATTCTGATTTAACTTTTTCTTCTGAGATACAATTTCCATCATTAGCGGTGGGGATTGGCCAGACAAAAATGCTGGTATTTATCCTGCTGAATCCAGACACCAATGAAACAAGCCAGGTCCCATACACATTAAATGGTAGGCGCTCCTGCTAAAATTGGAAAGTTTGATCGACATACATTTAATCTGTATGGAAACCTTTAGGAGCATTTACTTTATCAATGGAGACACATATAGGCTAGGTTAGCACAGCATTTAGGTTCTCAGAGCAATACCCTTATGTGAGAATTATCTCCTTAAAAATGTTGTCAGAGCTGTATTACTTCAACTTCATATCACATTCACAAGAAATCATGTATTACTGTGAAACTAATCAATGCTTTGTTTGTATTCAGAATTGCAGTGTGATATCCCAGATATTCTTGAAAATGGAAACGTTGCATTTGAAGATAGTGTGTTTGGATCTATAGCCTCTTACACATGTTTAAAAGGGTAAGTCTAAAAATGCACCAAGGGAAGCACAAGAGTAAAGCTGTAGAGTGTGCTACATATGAGAAGTATACTGCAATGTTTAGCTTAATTTTGACATACATGACAAGATTTTGACATTGATGACCTATGCTCGGGATGGGTCATCAATATCTGATTGGTGGGAGTCCCTCTCCTAGCACCCCCACCAATCAGCTGTTTGAAGAGGTCACGGCAATCCTGTAATCACTGCGGCCCCCTCCTAGGCCAGTGATGTCACAGTTATGGTTCATATGGCGTAGGTACAGCTCAGTTCCATTCAAGTGAATGGAGCTTGGATGCAGTACCAATCACAGCCACTATACAATGTAGAACTTGGTAAACTGCAAAGGCCTCTTTAAATGGCTGATCGGGTGGGGTGATGGGAGTCAGACCCCCCCCCCCCCATCAGATATTGATGACCTATCCTGAGGTTACATCCTGAATATTAGAATCTCGGAAAATCCCTTTAAGGCAGAGGTGCACAACGGGTGGCTCAGGGACCACATAAAACCATCAATTCTGTGCAGTCCAAACCAATTTGTTTATATCTGGAGGATGCTCCCATTTTTCATGTCAGAGAGAAAAGAAGTGGCAAGTAGTGTGAGAGAGGTAAGTACTAGTCCCCACATATATTGCAGAATGGAAGTCTTCTGATCCCTGTGTAGCACTCTAGAAAGGTGCCTTTAATTAAGTTTATTGTAATTTATGGCCTGTTTCAGAAACTCACGTAAACGACACTGGTGAGCAGGGCCGTCTTTAACAAGGGGCAAAAGGGGCAGCTGCCCCAGGCCCAGTTGTTCCTGAGGGGCCCAAGGCAGCTGCCTTTTGAGCCCTGCTGGCCACTGCCCCGGGTGTCAGACTGTCAGCTACACAGGGAGGTGCTGCCACGCCATGCCTGCCTGCCGGCACTCCAGGCAGCGAACTGTGAGAGCTGTGATTCTCTTAGGAGAAAAGACCTTAGATGACATCATCACCATGTGACCAGTAACCTAGCAATATTACTGGTCACATGGCTATGAGGTAATCAAAGGTCCTTTCTTTCTACCAGGAGTGTTGCTGCAGGAGAAGTTTGCCTTAACTGCGGAGCATTTTTTGTGAAGATTACATCAGGAAAAGGTGACATGGGCTGTTATACTAATATACTGTAAGCTACTGTATACTGTGGGAGGCTGTATACTGTGGGTTGCTGTATACTGTTGGGGGCTATATACTGTGGGGTGCTGTATACTGTGGGGGCTGTATACTGTGGGGTGCTGTATACTGTGGGGTGCTATACTGCTCAACTGTATACTGTTGGGTGCTGTGTACTGTGGGGTGCTCTACTGCTCTACTGTATACTGTGGGGTGCTATATACTGTATACTGTGAGGTGCTGTATTCTGTATAGTTTGGGGTGCTGTATACTTTTTACTGTGAGGTGCTGTATACTGTGGGATGCTATACTGCTCTACTGTATACTGTGGAGTGCTATACTGCTCTACTGTATACTGTGGGGTGTTGTATACTGTATACTGTGAGGTTCTGTATTCTGTATAGTTTGGGGTGCTGTATATTTTATACTGTGAGGTGCTGTATATTGTGGAGTGATATACTGCTCTACTGTATACTGTGGGGTGCTATACTGCTCTACTGTATACTGTGGGGTGCTGTATACTGTGGGGTGTTGTATACTGTGGGATGCTGTATACTGTGGTGTGCTATACTGCTCTACTGTATACTGTGGGATGCTGTATACTGTGGGGGGCTGTATACTGTGGGATGCTGTATACTGTGGTGTGCTATACTGCTCTACTGTATACTGTGGGGTTCTATACTGCTCTACTGTATACTGTGGGGTGCTATACTGCTCTACTGTATACTGTGGGGTGCTGTATACTTTATACTGTGAGGTGCTGTATACTGTGAGGTGCTGTATACTGTGGTGTTCTGTATAGTGTGGGGTGCTATACTGTCCACTGTATACTGTGGGGTGCTGTATACTATAGGGTGCTATACTGCATACTGTGGGGTGCTATATACTATAGGGTGCTATACTGCATACTGTGGGGTGCTGTATACTATAGGGTGCTATACTGCACACTGTGGGGTGCTGGGGTGCACTGTAACGCTAGGGTGAGCCGAGCCCCGGTCTCCTTCCTGCAGAGCGGTGCCCACTTCCAGCCTGAGCCCAGCTGCCCAGACCACTGATCCTGAGCCGCTGGAGTCTTCAGAACTGGAAGTATTTACAGTCATTTACTGTACTCTACCAGGTGTGTGGATTTTTTTTTTTGTGTGTGTTGTGGTGGAGGGCATGATTGCATGCTAGGGTGTGGGAAGGCGGGATCCAGGGGGCCCAAGTAAATTTTTGCCCAGGGTCCAATCAATATTAAAGATGGCTCTGCTAGTGAGAGACACATTTTCTAAAGTGTGAACTGAGTAGAAGAGGATTCCATTCTATCAATAGGTAGTAGTTCCAAAAGTGAAGTTTTTCTGTGACCCTTTAAACAGTATGGTCTGATAATGCAGCCATCAGACAAGAAACCGTTGTGCACCCCTGACTCAAGGTGTGGCCTACTTCATGAGGGGTCTAAGGTCCCAGACAAATTACTGTATGCCTTCAAGTTTCTGAGATGTAAATCCTGTGCTTACTGTATGTTCCATTAACAACTTAATATCATGTATATCCTACAGGTACAAACTGTTTGGAGATGACAAAAGACAGTGTTCAGCAGATGAAAAGTGGAATGGGACAGTCCCCTTGTGTAATCGTTAGTAGAGTTATTCGTAATACAATTATTTACCTTACATCTACCTTATTATATATGATACTTTTTGAATTTTTTACATTGTGTAATTATAGGGGGGTGTCCACTCCTTACTATTGATGGCCTATCATCAGGATAGCCGAAAGTTGGAGTTACTACACAGCTCTGTCCACTGTGCAATGGACATAGCTTGTTACTGCAGCACAGCTCCCATTGACTTCAATATGAAGTAACTGGCTCTGTCCACTGCACAATGGATGGAGCTGTGCAGTTCTGGCGCTGACGTACGGCACGGGAGCTACTGATTAGAGCTGATCATCGGAGCTGTGGGGTGTTGGACCCCTACTAATCAGAAAGTAAAGGAGTGGAAAACCCCTATAATTATTGTAACTTTGATGTTTTCACATAACATAACTTCAATCTAACTGTGATACTTTTTTGAATTTTGTTAGAAAGCTGGCTGTTCCCACACAGCAGGAAGAGTCGGTTATTTTTAGCTGTTTATATATAATACTAGCAGAAGGACCCGCACGTGTATATTAATCAATTTCATTTAATGTTTGTGTGTGTTGTTAAAAACACATAACAGTGACCTCTACAGCACCCCGCCCCTTTAGTAGTGACCTCCACAGCACCCTACCCCTTAACACTGACCCCCACAGTGCCCCACCTCCTTGAGACTTCCACAGAAGCCCACCCCCTTAACTTTGACCTTCACAGCAGCTCGCTCCCGTAACAGTGAGTTTCACAGCACCCCACTCCCTTGACAGTGACCTCCTCAGGGGCCCGCCCCCTTATCAGTGACCTCTACAGTACCCTGCTGCCTTAACAGTGACCTCCACCGCAGTTGCCCCTTTATTAGTCGCCCCTGCCCCTTCAACAGTGACCTCCACAGCGGCCTGCCCCCTTAATAGTAACATCCACAGTAAACGCCTCTTTAACAGTGAGCCTTTAACAGTGACCTCCACAGCACCATGCTCCTTTAATTCTAGGGTTACACGACGACATGTGTCGCTCAACATTTTGTCTCAACAATTTTTATAATGATAGGCTATGGTGTCGCACTGCGACATGTGACATGCTGCAACTGCGACACAACAGTTGCAAAAAATCTATCCAAGATGGTTTTTGCTGTGACTGTCGTGTCGCAGTCGCAGCATGTCACATTTAGCAGTGCAACACCATAGACTATCATTATAAAAATTGTCGCTTGACATTGGTGCGACATCAAATCAACTTATTGTCGCACTACACATGTTGTCGTGTAGCCCTAGCCCGAAGCTGACCTACAGCAGTGAAAAAAAATGGCTGGGTTGCTATGGAAACCTGGAGTAAAACTGTGTGTATGTGGAGACTAAGGGCCTGCGAGCTACTATTGGCTGATAAGGAACATGTGACCGTGTGTATGGCAGTTGGGATATGAAGAGAAAGAATTGCAGGCTTGTATTGGCTAATGCAGGACATTTTTGGGGAATATCTCAGGAGCGGTAAGTCTTAGAGAGCTGTGACCCCCACAAGATTTCTTTCCAGGTAGCAAGGGATGTGTATACCAAGTTTCATTGAAATCGATGGTTGAGTTTTTGAGTGATCACGGAACATACATACAGTCAAGTCCATAAATATTGGGACACCAATACAATGTTAACATTTTTGGCTCTATACACCACCACAATAGATTTGAAATGAAACGAACAAGATGTGCTTTAACTGCAGACTGTCAGCTTTAATTTGAGGGTATTTACATCCAAATCAGGTGAACGGAGTAGGAATTACAACAGCTTGCATATGTGCCTCCCACTTGTTACAGGACCAAAAGTAATGGGACAATTGGCTTCTCTGCTGTTCCATGGCCAGGTGTGTGTTATTCCCTCATTATTCCAATTACAATGAGCAGATAAAAGGTCCATAGTTCATTTCAAGTGTGCTATTTGCATTTGGAATCTGTTGCTGTCAACTCTCAAGATGAAATCCAAAGAGCTGTCACTATTAGTGAAGCAAGCCATTATTAGGCTGAAAAAACAAAACATACCCATCAGAGAGATAGCAAAAACATTAGGCGTGGCCAAAACAACTATTTGGAACATTCTTAAAAAGAAGGAACGCATCGGTGAGCTCAACAACACCAAAAGACCGGGAAGACCACGGAAAACAACTGTGTTGGATGACCGAAGAATTCTTTCCCTGGTGAAGAAAACACCCTTCAGAACAATTGGCCAGATCAAGAACACTCTCCAGGAGGTAGGTGTATGTGTGTCAAAGTCAACAATCAAGAGAAGACTTCACCACAGTGAATACAGAGAGGGTTCACCACAAGATGTGAACCATTGGTGAGCCACAAAAACAGGAAGGCCAGATTAGAGTTTACCAAACAACATCTAAAAAAGCCTTCACAGTTCTGGAAAAACATCCTATGGACAGATGAGACCAAGAACAACTTGTACCAGAGTGATGGGAAGAGAAGAGTATAGAGAAGGAAAGGAACTGCTCATGATCTTAAGCATACCACCTCATCAGTGAAGCATGGTGGTGGTTTTGTCATGGCGTGGGCATTTATGGCTGCCAATGGAACTGGTTCTTTTGTATTTATTGATGATGTGACTGCTGACAAAAGCAGCAGGATGAATTCTGAAGTGTTTCTGGCAATATTATCTGCTCATATTCAGCCAAATGGTTCATAACTCATTGGACGGCGCTTCACAGTGCAGATGGACAATGACCCAAAGCATACTGCAAAAGGAACCAAAAAGTTTTTTAAGGGAAAGAAGTGGAATGTTATGCAATGGCCAAGTCAATCACCTGACCTGAATCCAATTGAGCATGCATTTCACTTGCCGAAGACAAAACTGAAGGGAAAATGCCCCAAGAACAAGCAGGAACTCAAGACAGTTGCAGTAGAGGCCTGGCAAAGCGTCACCAGGGATGAAACCCAGCGTTTGGTGATGTCTATACATTCCAGACTTCACGCTGTAATTGACTGCAAAGGATATTAAAAAGTGAAAGTTTGATTTATGATTATTATTCTGTCCCATTGCTTTTGGCCCCTTAACAAGTGGGAGGCACATATGCACACGTTGTGTGCATCCGTGGCCGTTGTGCCGTTTTCCGTTTTTTTTCGCGGACCCATTGACTTTCAATGGGTCCGTGGAAAAATCGGAAAATGCACCGTTTTGCAGCCGAGACCGTGATCCGTGTATCCTGTCCGTCAAAAAAATATGACCTGTCCTATTTTTTTGACGGACAACGGTTCACGGACCCATTCAAGTCAATGGGTCCGTGAAAGAACACGGATGCACACAAGTTTGGCATCCATGTTCGTGATCCGTGGCCGTAGGTTACTTTAATACAGATGGATCCAAAGATCCGTCTGCATAAAAGCATTTTCAGATCTAAGTTTTCACTTCGTGAAAACTCAGATCCGACAGTATATTCTAACACAGAAGCGTTCCCATGGTGATGGGGACGCTTCTAGTTAGAATACACTACAAACTGTGTACAAGACTGCCCCCTGCTGCCTGGCAGCACCCGATCTCTTACAGGGGGCCGTGATCAGCACAATTAACCCCTTCAGGTGCGGCACCTGAAGGGGTTAATTGTACTATCATATCCCCCTGTAAGAGATCAGGGCTGCCAGGCAGCAGGGGGCAGACCCTCCCCCCCTCCCCAGTTTGAATATCATTGGTGGCCAGTGCGGCCCCCCCCCTCTATTGTAATAATAGGTTGGTGGCCAGTGCGGCCCCCCCCTCCCTCTATTGTAATAATTCGTTGGTGGCACAGTGTCCGCCCCCTCCCTCCCTCTATTGTAATAATTCGTTGGTGGCACAGTGTGCGCCCCCCATCGGCCCCCCCTCCCTCTATAGCATTAACAACATTGGTGGCCAGTGTGCGGCCTCCCATCTCCCCCCCCATCATTGGTGGCAGCGGAGTTCCGATCGGAGTCCCAGTTTAATCGCTGGGGCTCCGATCGGTAACCATGGCAACCAGGACGCTACTACAGTCCTGGTTGCCATGGTTACTTAGCAATAGTACAATAGTAGAAGATTCATACTTACCTGCTCCTGGCTGCTGCGATGTTCGTGTCCGGCCGGGAGCTCCACCTACTGGTAAGTGACAGGTCTGTGCGGCGCATTGCTAAATGAACTGTCACTTACCAGTAGGTGGAGCTCCCGGCCGGACACAGACATCACAGCTCCCAGGTAAGTATGAATCTTTTACTATTGTACTATTGTTAGTAACCCGCTGCCACCAATGATTGGGGGGGGGGGGAGAGAGATGGGAGGCCGCACACTGGCCACCAATGTTGTTAATGCTATAGAGGGAGGGGGGGCCGATGGGGGGCGCACACTGTGCCACCAACGATTTATTACAATAGAGGGAGGAAGGGGGGGGGCGCACACTGTGCCACCAGCGATTTATTACAATAGAGGGAGGAAGGGGGGGGGCACACACTGTGCCACCAACGATTTATTACAATAGAGGGAGGAAGGGGGGGGGGCGCACACTGTGCCACCAACGAATTATTACAATAGAGGGAGGAAGGGGGGGAGCGGGGGGCGCACACTGTGCCACCAACGAATTATTACAATAGAGGGAGGAAGGGGGGGGGGGGCCGCACTGGCCACCAATGATATTCAAACTGGGGAGGGGGGGGTCTGCCCCCTGCTGCCTGGCAGCCCTGATCTCTTACAGGGGGATATGATAGTACAATTAACCCCTTCAGGTGCGGCACCTGAGGGGTTAATTGTGCTGATCACGGCCCCCTGTAAGAGATCGGATGAGGGGGCAGTCATGTAAACAGTTTGTAGTATATTCTAACTAGAAGCGTCCCCATCACCATGGGAACGCCTCTGTGTTAGAATATACTGTCGGAAATGAGGTTTCACGATCTAACTCATATCCGACAGTATATTCTAACATAAAGGCGTTCCTATGGTGATGGGGACGCTTCAAGTTAAAATATACCATCGGATTGGAGAAAACTCTGATCCGATGGTATAAAAGGGACTCTAGACTTTACATTGAAAGTCAATGGGGACGGATCCGTTTGAAATGGCACCATATTGTGTCAACGTCAAACGGATTCGTCCCCATTGACTTGCATTGTAATTCAGGACGGATCCGTTTGGCTCCGCACGGCCAGGCGGACACCAAAACGACTTTTTTTTCATGTCCGTGGATCCTCCAAAAATCAAGGAAGACCCACGGACGAAAAAACGGTCACGGATCACGGACCTACGGACCCCGTTTTTGCGGACCGTGAAAAAAAACGTCCGTGTGCATGAGGCCTAAAGCTGACAGTCTGCAGTTAAAGCACATCTTGTTTGTTTCATTTCAAATCCATTGTGGTGGTGTATAGAGCCAAAAATGTTAGAATAGTGTCAATGTCCCAATATTTATGGACCTGACTGTACGTCCTTCTTTATATATAATACTAGCAAAAGGCCCCAGCTTCCAACTAGTATATCTCATCTATTTCATTTAATGTTTGTGTGTGTCGTTAAAAGATATTGACAGTATCCCCTATAACAGTGAACTCCACAGCCCCCCACCCCTTACCACTGACCCCGCCCACAGTGCCCAGCCTTCTTAAAATGGGACCTCCACAGCAGCCCATCCCCTTAATTTTGACCTTTACAGCAGCCCTTCCCTTTAACAGTGAGTTTTCACAGCACCCCACTCCCATGACAGTGACCTCCTCAGGATCCCGCCCCCTTAACCCGGAGGATACCAGCACCGTACAGGTACGGCACACTGATCGGGCGGGTTCAGGAGCTGCGTCTGCCCGATCAGAGGCAGGGGTCCGGCTGTATGCTATGGCATAGGTGAAAACACTGATGCTGGTGCATTAACCTTTGCACGGCCTCGGGTGCCGGTGTCCATGGGGTCTCCATGCTGCTGTGATGGGGACCCCATGGCAGTGAAGGCAGCCCAATGCTTTTCTTAGGCATCGTGGCTGTCTTTTGGGAGAGCCTGTGAGATCCAGCCCCCCCGATCTCACAGGCAAGCAGGCTGTAAGCGTATTACAGTGGTAATACACTTAAAGCCAATGCATTACAATACAGAAGTATTGTAATGCATTGTAAAGCGGATCAGACCCCTAAAAGTTGAAGTCCCAGAGTGGGACAAAAAATAAAGTAAAAAAAATTTAAAAAAGATAAAAAAAATCGTATCCGTATCAACCGGCTTTATAAAAATATCACATGACCTAACCCCTCAGGTGAACGCTGTCAAAAAATAAAAACTGTGCTAAATTTTTTTTGTCACCTTACATCACTATAAGTGCAACACCAAGCGATCAAAAAGGCGTAAAATAGTATCAATCTAACTGTCACCACATCCCGCTAAAAATGAGCCCCTACCTAAGACAATCGCCCAAAAAATTAAAAAAAACTATGGCTCAGACTATGACGCTAAAACAGTATTTTTTTGCTTCAAAAATGCTTTTATTGTGTTAAATGTAAAAAAAGATTGAAAAAGTTTATATATTATGTATCGCAGCTTCCGTAACAACCTGCTCTATAAAAATAGCACATGACCTAACCCCTGCGATGAACACCGTAATTTTTTTTTTATAAAAATGGTGTAAAAAAAACATTTTTTTTCACCTTACATCACAAAAAGCGTAATACCAAGCGATCAAAAAGTCATATGCATTCCAAAATAGTGCTAATTAAAGGGGTTGTCCGGGATTGGGGACATTGCTCTAATAGTACAAGTGTGGCATACATATTACATACAAGCAGGTAGTACCTTTGGCACAGATTTCTGCAGCCCCGTTTTCATCTTTGAAATTCATTGCCGGAAGTTACTGTTTTCTTCTCCTTATTGACGTACCGGGTCCCTTGCAGGCAAGCAAAGCCTCCTCTTCCGCTGCTCAGGGAGCCCAGTGACGTCACTGGCAGCGAATAAATCGAGGTAATTATTGATAAGGGGCGGAGTTACAGCGGCTGGCCGACATCCCGCTAAGCCCCGACCCTTGACAACCCGATAATCCCCGCCCCTTGACAACCCGATAAGCCCCACCCCTCCAGTCCGGTGAGCTTCAGAATGAATGGAGGTGAATATTGATGAGGGGGCGGAGTTACAGCGGAGCAGAAAGACAGCTGTAACCACCTGATGCTGCGCTGCCCCAGGACCCACAGGGCAGTGCAGCCGGAAGTCAGGTAAAGATAAACATATATATAAACAATGAGTGGGGGACCGTTGGAACCACATAGAAGTGGCGAAAATAGCTGAAAATATATGGAGGCACCTTTATTTAGATGTACATTGTGAGTAAACGTGTTTTTTTTTTTAAAACATTTGGTCCCGGACAACCCCTTTAAACCATCATCTCATCCTGCAAAAATGATACCCTACCTAAGACAATCGCCCAAAAACTGAAAAAACTATGGCTCTCAGACTATGGAGACACTAAAACATATTTTTTTTTTGTTTCAAAAATGATATTATTGTGTAAAACTTGCATAAATAAAAAAAAGTGCACATATTAGGTATTTACACTTCAATAACGACCTGATCTATAAAAATATCACATGAACTAACCCCTCAGATGAACACCGTAAAAAATTAAAAATAAAAACTGTGTCATTTTTTGTCACCTTACATCACAAAAAGTGTAATAGCAAGCGATCAAAAAGTCATACGCACCCCAAAATAGTACCAATCAAACTTTCATCTCATCCCTCAACAAATGAGACTCTAGCTAAGACAATCGCCCCAAAAAAAAAAAAAAATATGGCTCTCAGAATATGGAGACACTAACATGATTTTGTTTAATTAAAAAATGCTGCTATTGTGTAAAACATAAATAAATAAAAAAAATATACATATTAGGTATCGTCGCATCCGTAAGAACATGCCGTATAAAAATATCACATGAACTAACCCCTCAGATGAACACTGTAAAAAACAAACAAAAAAAACATGTAAAAAAGCCTTTTTTTGTCACCTTACATCACAAAAAGTGCAATAGCAAGCGATCAAAAAGTCATATGCACCCTAAAATAGTACCAATCAAACTGTCATCTCATCCCGCAAAAAATGAGACTCTAGGTAGGACAATCGCCCAAAAAAAATAAAAACTATGGCTCTCAGAATATGGAGACACTGAAACATGTTTTTTTTTAATTCAAAAACGCTGTTATTGTGTAAAATATAAATTAAAAAAAGTATACATATTAGGTATAGTCGCGTCCGTAAGAACCTGCCGTATAAAAATATAATCACAAAATTGCAATAGCAAGCAATCAAAAAGTCATATGCACCCTAACATAGTACCAATCAAATGGTCATCTCAAACCGCAAAAAAAGGAGCCCCTACATAAGATAGTCACGTGAAAAAAAAACAAAAAACTATGGCTTTCAGAATATGGAGACACTAGAAAAATGATTAGTTTCAAAAATGCTTTATTATGTAAAACTGAAACAAACAACCCAAAAAAGTTGTCATATTTGGTATTGTCGCATCCATAACAACCTGCTCTATAAAAATAGCACATGATCTAACCTGTCAGATGAACACTGTAAATAACAAAAAAAAAAAACGGTGCCAAAACAGCTATTTTGTGTTACCTTGCCTCACAAAAAGTGTAATATAGAGCAACCAAAAATCATATGTACCCTATAATAGTACCAACAAAACTGTCACCTTATCCCGTAGTTTCCAAAATAAGGTCTTTTTTTGAGTTTCTAATCTAGGGGTGCATCAGGGGGTCTTCAAATGTGACAAGGCAGCTTAAAATTATCCCAGTTAAATCTGTTTTCCAAAAACCATATGGCGTTCCTTTCCTTCTGCGCAATGCCGTCTGCCCGTACAGCAGTTTACTACCACATATGGGGTGTTTCTGTAAACTACAGAATGAGGGCAATAAATATTGAGTTTTGTTTGGCTGTTAACCCTTGCTTTGTTAGTGGAAAACAATTGATAAAAATGGAAAATCTGCCAAAAAAGTGAAATTCTGAAATTTCATCTCCATATTCCATTCATTCTTGTGGAACATCTAAAGGGTTAACAAAGTTTGTAAAATCAGTTTTGAATACCTTGAGGGTTGTAGTTTCTAAAATGGGGTCATTTTTGGGTGGTTTCTATTATGTAAGCCCCACAAAGTGACTTCAGACCTGAACTGGTCCGTAAAAGTGGGTTTGGGAAATTTTCAAAAAATTTCAATATTTGCTTCTAAACTTCTTAAGTCTTCTAACGTCCCCAAAAAATTAAATGGCATTCACAAAATGATCCAAACATGAAGTAGACATATGGGTAATGTAAAGTATTAACTATTTTTTGAGTTATTACTATCTATTATAAAAGTAGAGAAATTGAAATTTGCTAATTTTTCCATATTTTGGGTAAATTTTGTATTTTTTAATAAATAAAAGTGAAATTTTTTGACTCAATTTTACCACTGTCATGAAGTACAATATATGATAAGAACACAATCTCAGAATGGCCTGGATAAGTAAAAGTGTTTTAAAGTTAATACCACATAAAGTGACTTTGCGAAAATCGGCCTGGTATTTAAGGTGAAAAGTGGCTCGGTATTGAAAGGGTTAACAGTGATCTCCACAGTGCCTGTCCCTTTAAAATTGACCTCCACAGCAGCTGCCCCTTCAATAGTGGCCCCTGCCCCTTTAACAGTGATCTCCACAGTGCCCGCTCCTTTAAAAGTAACCTCTACAGTGCCCACCCCTTTAACAGAGACCTCCACAGTGTCCACCCCTTTAACAGTGACCTCCACAGTGCCCACCCCTTTAACAGTGACCTCCACAGTGCACGCCCCTTTAAGAGTGACCTCCACAGTTTCCACCCCTTTAACAATGACCTCCACAGTGCTCGACCCTTTAACAAGGCCCTCCACAGTGCCTGCTCTTTTAACAGTGACCTCCACAGTGCCCGCTCCTTTAACAGTGATCTCCACAGTGCCCGTCCCTTTAACAGTGGCCTCCACAGTGCCCGCCCCTTTAACAGTGACCCCCCCTTTAACAGTGAACTCCACATTGCTTGCCCCATTATCAGTGACCTCCACTGTGCCTGCCTCTTTAACAGTGACCTTCACAGTGCCTGCTTCTATAACAGTGACCTCCACATTGTCCGCCCCTTTAACAGTGACCTCCACAGTGCCTGCCCCTTTAAAAATGACCTCCACAGTGCCTAGCCCTTTAACAGTTACCTCCGCAGTGCCCTCCCCTTTAACAGTGACCTCCACAGTGCCCACCCATTCAATAGTGGCCCCTGCCCCCTTAACAGTGAACTCCACAGCGGCCTGCACCTTTAATAGTGGCCCTTTCCCCATTAATAGTGACCTTCACAGCAGCCTGCCCCTTTAATAGTGGCCCCTGCGCCATTAACAATGACCTCCACAGCTGCTGCCCCTTTAATTGTGGCCCCTGCCAACTTAACAGTGTCCTGCACAGCGCCCTGCCCCTTTAATAGTGAGACCTGCCCCCCTTAACAGTGACCTCCACAGCTGCCTGCCTTTTTTTACGGCTAGGGCTACATGACAACCGATATGTCGTAATGTCGCACAACAATTTTAAAAAAAATAGGCTATGGTGTCGCACTGCGGCATTCTCCGACTGCGACAGGACAGTAAAAAAAAATCCATTCAAGATAGATGCATGTAGAAGTGTAGTTGTGCCCTATGTGTTGTGCAGCCCTAGCCTAAAGCTGACCTACAGCAGTGAAGAAAAATGGCTGGGTTGTTATAGAAATCTGGAGTAAAACTGTGTGTATGTTGAGACTAAGGGCCTGTGAGCTACTTTTGGCTAATAAGGGGCAATTTTTTGGGAATATCTCAAGAGCGGAATGTCCTAGAGGGCTGTGACCCCCACAAGATTTCTTTCCAGGCAGCAAGGGATGTGTATACCAAGTTTCGTTGAAATTGATGGTTGCATTTTTGAGTGATCGCAGAACATACATATATATATACATCATTCTTCATACAGCTGTGTTCAAAATAATAGCAGTCAGACATCACTACCCTGATCAATTACTGTTTTTGGTAGAAATTATATTTCTACAATGCAAATAATTTACTAGCAGGTGTAGTAGAGTAATAGAAATCCAACAGACCCCACAGTCATGACATGCATGCTGCTGATTCTGTGTAATTGAATGACTAATTGAAAGGGGCATTAGTGAGGTCATTCATTCTTTGAAAAGCAGGTGTCAATTATTGCCCTTATTTAAGGAAGGAAGGCAGCAAATGTTGTACATGCTGGTTACAGTGCATTTCTCTCTGAAATGGCTGGTTCCAGACATTGTTCAGAAGAACAGCATACCTTGATTAAAAAAGTTTATTGGAGAGGGGAAAACATATAAAGAAGTGCAGAAAATCATAGGCTGCTCAGCTTAAATGATCACAAATGCTTTAAAATACATAGTAACATAGTATATAAGGCTGAAAAAAGACATTTGTCCATCCAGTTCGGCCTGTTATCCTGCAAGTTGATCCAGAGGAAGGCAAAAAAAAAAGTGAGGTACAAGCCAATTTTCGCCACTTAAGGGGGGAAAATTCCTTCCTAACTCCAATCAGGCAATCAGAATAACTCCCTGGATCAATGACCCATCTCTAGTAGCTATAGCCTGTAATATTATTACACTCCAGAAATTCATCCAAGCCCCTCTTGAATTCTTTTATTGTACTCACCATCACCACCTCCTCAGGCAGAGAGTTCCATAGTCTCACTGCTCTTACCATAAAGAATCCTTTTCTATGTTTGTGTACAAACCTTCTTTCCTCCAAACGCAGAGGATGTCTCCTCGTCACAGTCAGTCCTGGGGATAAATAGATGATGGGATAGATCTCTGTACTGACCCCTGATATATTTATACATATTAATTAGATCTCCCCTCAGTCGTCTTTTTTCTAAAGTGAATAACTCTAATGTTGATAATCTTTCAGGGTATTGTAGTTGCCCTATTCCAGTTATTACTTTAGTTGCCCTCCTCTGAACCCTCTCCAGCTCTGCTATGTCTGCCTTGTTCACAGGAGCCCAGAACTGTACACAGTACTCCATGTGTGGTCTGACTAGTGATTTGTAAAGTGGTAGGACTATGTCCTCATCACGGGCATCTATGCCCCTTTTAATGCAACCCATTATCTTATTGGCCTTGGCAGCAGCTGCCTGACACTGTTTTTTACTGCTTAGTTTGCTGTTTATTAAAATTCCTAGGTCCTTTTCCATGTCAGTTTTACCGAGTGTTTTACCATTTAGTATGTACGGGTGATTTGCATTATTCCTTCCCATGTGCATAAACTTACATTTGTCAGTGTTAAACCTCATCTGCCACTTCTCCACCCAAGCCTCTAATCTATCCAGATCCATCTGTAGCTGTATTTTGTCCTCTTCAGTGTTAATTACTTTACACAGTTCAGTGTCATTGGCAAAATTGATATTTTACTGTGCAAGCCTTCTACAAAATTATTAATAAATATATTGAAGAGAATAGGGCCCAATACTGACCCCTGAGGTACTCCGCTAGTGACAGTGACCCATTCTGAGTGTGTACCATTAATAACCACCCTCTGTTTTCTATCATTGAGCCAGTTACTTACCCACATACAGACGTTTTATACCAGTCCAAGCATTCTCATTTTATATACTAAACTTTTATGTGGTACAGTGTCAAATGCTTTGGAGAAGTCCAGATATACGACATTCATTGATTCACCACTGTCAAGTCTAGAACTTACCTCCTCATAGAAACTGATTAAATTAGTTTGACATGACCGATCCCTCATGAAGCCATGCTGATATGATGTTTTCATTGAGATCCTCCAAGATAGCATCTGTTAGACAACCTTTAAACTGTTTACCCACAACAGATGTTAAACTTACCAGCCTATAGTTTCCGGGGTCTGTTAATGCACACTTTTTGAATATTGGCACCACATTTGCTATACGACAATCCTGTGGAACACTCCCTGTCAGTATAGAGTCTGTAAATATCAGAAATAAGGGTCTGGCTATGACATTACTTAATTCTCTTAGGATACGGGGGTGTATGCCATCTGGTCCTGGCGATTTGTCTATTTTAATCTTTTTAAGTCACTGTTGTACTTCTTCCTGGGTCAGACAGGGCACTTTTAATAGGTAATTTACTTTTACATTCTGCATTTCATCTGACAGTTTAATACAGTGGAGAAAAAAATATTTAATAGCTTTGCTTTCTCCTCGTCGCTCTCTGCAACCTCCCCCCCATTGCTCTGTAGAGGGCACCTTCAGATTTATACTTTTTACCATTTATATAATGGCAACCAAAACCTGTAAGACGTGGAAGAAAGCGAAAAACTACCATTCGAATGGATAGAAGAATAGCCAAAATGGCAAGGACTCCAGGAAGATCAAAGGTCTAAAGTTACCTGTGAGTACTGTTACAATTAGAAGACGCCAATGTGAAGCCAAGCTATCTGCAAGAAGCCCCGCAAAGTCCCCACTGTTGAAAAAAAGACGTGCTGAGGAAAGAGCACATTGACTGGCCAAAGAGCACATTGACTGGCCTAAAGAGACATTTTGTGGACTGTAAAATTGTTCTTTTTGGGTTTAGTGGCCAGAGACTGTTTGTCAGACGACCCCCAAACACTGAATTCAAGCCACAGTACACTGTGAAGACAGTGAAGCATGGTGGCGCAAGCATCATGATATGGGGATGTTTCTCATACTACGGTGTTGAGCCTATTTATCGCATACCAGGGATCATGAATCAGTTTGAATACATCAGAATACTTGAAGAGGTCATGCTGCCTTATGCTAAAGAGGAAATGCCCTTGAAATGAGTGTTCCAACAAGACAACGACCCGAAACACACCAGTAAATGGGCAACATCTTGGTTCCAGACCAACAAGATTGACGTTATGGAGTGGCCAGCCCAATCCCTGGATCTTAATCCAATAGAAAACTTGTGGGGTGACATAAAAAAATGTAGTTTCTGAGGCAAAACCAAGAAATGGAGAAGAACTGTGAAATGTAGTCCAATCATCCTGGGCTAGAATACCTGTTCACAGGTGCCAGAAGTTGATTGACTCCATGCAACACAGATGTACAGCAGTTCTCTGAAACAGTGGTTATACAAGTAAATATTAGTTAAATGATTCAAAGGAAAGCAAAATCTTCAAACATTTTTCAGTTTATATAGTGAATGTTTGAGTTTGTAAAGAAGAATACAAACACTGCTATTTTTTTGAACAGTCTAATATTCACTTTTCTTCAATTTTGTTAGAGGAACAACACAAATTTGATATATTTTTCTTCATGTTTTGATTTGGAATAGAATTTGTAGTGTGGCAGGCGCAGCACTATGAAGTGCCTTTTGCGCTGTAGCATTAGAAGAATTTTGATATTTCTGACTTTTTAGTCTAACCAGACTGTCTATTACTCTGTAATTCCTCTAGCGCCGTTCTATGGAAACAGTAGGTTTAAAGAGCACACCAAATGCTTGAAATAACTTCTTAATTAACTTCAATTTATCTTCATATATAACACTGCCGCCTCCGCAGCAGATAGTCTATTTACATAACACGTGTTGAAAAGATATCATAAAATGGTGGTATGCATAAGATGGTGGTTCAACTGTTCAATCTTGTCATTCAACATAAAATCATGGATATATTAATCTCTTGAGTATCTGTACTCTCACTTTAAGTTATTTAAGCACTTTATGATCTCTCTGAGAGGAATATCTGAGATCTAACTAATAGTTCTACTTGCTGAATTTTGTCGCAGATTGCAGTATGCAGTTAGCAGTAACTATTGGCAGATTGGTTGAGTATGATCTGGTTGTATGCAATTTGGATTGCAATATGGAATTTAAATTTAGATTATGAACTTTGTAGCTTGCTATTGTATGGTATTTGTAATTGTATGGCTCAGTAGTACGTTTTTATGGTGGAACTGTAAGTCAACATACATATAACCAGTTCAGTATACAGTTCTAATCACTATTAACAGTAGGAACATTATATAACTGTTTTAAATACCTATTTTGGCCTCTCTGCTTCAGCTCCTCTCTCTGGTGAATAATAATTCCAGCAGCTCCTGTTAGGGGAATTTCCCACAAAAGCTGTGTGTGAGGCTGGCTGTAATTGGTCAAAACTCCTGGGCTGTGTGAGGCTAGCTAGGATTGGTCAAGACTCCTGCTTAGCAACAACAGTTTAACTCTATGCTTTCTGTTGTGTATGCTGTGTCATTGAGCTTACCTTACATTATATAATGAATCTTAAAGGCACGTTATCTTTTTCTGCTTCTGTGGACGCAAAATATCACTGTAAACTGTAAATAACTCTGCTTTTGTCTTTAACACACAAACATAGAAACTGTATTAAAGTTTTTGGCAGGTCTAGCTGTATAAACATACAAGCTATGTTAGCAACCTTGGACAGGTCATAGCTGGCCAGCTACATGTAGTGTTCCCAGTGCATTTGTGTGTATGGAAATAAAAGCTATTAGAAGTATTTTGAGCTTTATTCACTTTTTTAAACACACTGCTATTATTTTGAACACAATTGTATATATAGATATATATAGAGTAGACATTTTTGAAAGGTCAAAAGTGTTCAAACATGTTTCTCCAGTTGAAGGAATTTCTGTTTTAATAAATTCCTTTCTTAATGATGAGGCTTTTTTTTTTTTTACTGACGATCTGATAACATGGGATTTATTAGACTTCTGTCTGTACTATTTATGTTCCTTGTGGTCTTTTGATCATTAAAAAAACAACAAACATGGTCTGAATGCATAGCATTGTAGAAATTCTAGAAATTATGTTAGAATATTTACTTTTTATATACAAAAAGGTTAGGGAGTTGCTTCTAGGAAGGTATATGTAGTAACATTTTAGATTCAGTGTTAAGAGTACTTTCACACTAGCGTTTTTGTTTTCCGGTATAGAGTTCTGTCACAGGGGCTTTATACTGGAAAAAACTGATCAGTTTTATCTTAATGCATTCTGAATGGAGAGCATTCCGTTCAGGATGCATCAGGATGCATCAGTTCAGTCCCTCAGCATGTGGAAGTTTTCTCTCCGGCCAAAAATCCTGAACACTTCCCGGAATGCATTAATGCCGGATCCGGCCCCAAGTGTTCCGGCAAAATGGATCCGGTTTTGCGGTCTGCGCATGCGCATGCCTTTAAAAATGAGAAAAAAATTAATACCGGATCCGTTTTTCCGGATGACAACCGGAAAGATGGATCCGGTATTGCAATGCATTTGTGAGACGGATCCACATCAAGATACGTCTCACAAATGCATCTGTTTGCCTGCCGGAATCCTCTGCCGCAAGTGTGAAAGTACCCTTAGGCGCCTTGCAGACGAGCGTGTCCGGATAAGGTCCGGATGCGTTGCGGAAAACCCACGTGAGTAGGTACGCAATTGCAGTCAGTTTTGACTGCGATTGCGTTCCGTTGTTCAGTTTTTATCACGCAGGTGCAATGTGTTTTGCACGCGCGTGATAAAAAACTGAATGTGGTACCCAGACCCGAACTTCTTCATAGAAGTTTAGGTTTGGGATTGGTGTTGTGTAGTTTGTATTATTTCCCCTTATAACATGGTTATAAGGGAAAATAATAGCATTCTGAATACAGAATGCATAGAACAATAGGGCTGGAGGGGTTAAAAAAAATTATAATAATTTAACTCACCTTAATCCACTTGTTCGCACAGCCGGCATCTCTTCTGTCTTCTTCTTTGAGGAATAGGACCTTTGATAACGTCACTGCGCTCATCACATGGTCCATCACATGATCTTTTACCACGGTGATGGATCATGTGACGGACCATGTGATGAGCGCAGTGACGTCATCAAAGGTCCTTTTCATGTGCACAGCAAAGAAGAAGACAGAAGAGAAGCCGGGCTGCACGAGCAAGTGGATTAAGGTGAGATATAATTTTTATTTTATTTTTTAACCCCTCCAGCCCTATTGTACTATGCATTCTGTATTAAGAATGCTATTATTTTCCCTTATAACCATGTTATAAGGGAAAATAATAATGATCGGGTCCCCACCCCGATCGTCTCCTAGCAACCGTGCGTGAAAATCGCACCGCATCCGCACTTGCTTGCGGATGCTTGCGATTTTCACGCAGCCCCATTCAATTCTATGCGGCCTGTGTTGCGTGAAAAGGCAGAATATAGAACATGCTGCGATTTTTACGCAACGCACAAATGATTACAAATCACCGCTCATGTGCACAGCACCATAGAAATGAATGGGTCCGGATTCAGTGCAGGTGCAATGCGTTCACGTCACGCATTTCACCGGCGCGGAAAACTCGCTCGTGTGAAAGGGGCCTTAGACCATACTTTTTGGTGGGAGCAACTTATATTATGACGGAATGCAATAAGGAATGCCTCTGATAGGCTTCCGTGGTGCATGCCATCATAGAATTCTGGTATGGTCCATGGTAATGGAATCCATTATGGCATTCTTAGATAACCCGAACCTGAGCGCCGAACTTGCAATTTGCAAGTCCGCTCAACACTACCAATTGCCAAGAAAATTAAGGGGGTCATTTACAAACAGATATACACCACTATTTGGTGTCTGGAAAGTAAAAAAAAAATGCGGAGTGCACATGGAAGCTATACATATTTTGTAGATTTGTGATCTGCGGACTGAAATACGGACAGAACCAGTGGTGAAGTAATGAATAGTGCAATAAATCTAAACTATGTTTAAAGGGAATCTGTCAGCTCCAAAACACCCCCAAACTAGCCAAGCAGTGTATAGTACAGTCCCTGACAAAAGTCTTCTCGCTTCTCTATTTTGTAGAAACTCCTGCTGTTAACCTGACTTTTAATTAATCAATTGGTGTTAGAAATAGCTCATATGAAAAGCTAAAGCCCTCCCAAATGATGTTTAATGCACTGAAATAAATTAGTTTCACTGAAAAAAGATTTATCATTTAATCAAGACAGAAAGGTCAAATTTTGGCAAGACAAAAGTTTTGTCGCCTATACAGAAATTGAACAACTTTACTGCAAATCCAAAAATATGTCAGCAAATTAAGTAATGGTGCTGTGAGATCCAAATTTAATATCTTGTATGACTTCCATGAGCTTGAAGGACAGCATCTATGCGGTTTGGCAAGGATTCATACAATTTATTGATGAAGTCATCAGGAATAGCAAAGAAAACAGTCTTGCATGCCTCCCAGAGTTCATCAATATTCTTTGGTTTCGTCTTCAATGCTTCCTCTTTCATCCTACACCACATATGCTCAATGATGTTCATGTCTGGTGACTGGGCTGGCCAATCCTGGAGCATCTTGATATTCTTCGCCTTAAGGAACTTTGATGTGGAGATGGAAGTATGCAATGAAGCACCATCCTGCTGCAGAATTTGGCTTTTTTTATGGTTAGGAATATAAGAGGTAGCTAAGATTTCTTGGTATTTTAGACTATTGATGTTGCCTTCCACCCTGCAAATCCCTCGAACACCCCCATACTGGATGTAACCCCAGACCATGATTTTGCCTCCACCAAACTTCACTGTTTTCTGGGTAAATCTCGGCTCCATGCAGGTTTCAGTAGGTCTCCTGATATTTTTGCGACTATGGTGTAATTTAACAGAAGATTCATCTGAAGAATCCACCTTCTGCCACTTTTCCAGCGTCCATCCTTTTAGCAGGCTGTGGGCCTTGGTAAATGCCACACGTTTTTTCAATTGTCTTTTGTTTAGTGCTGGCTTATGGGCACTGATTCGACCATGGAGGCCATTTTGAGAGAGAATCCGACAAACTCTTCTGGTTGACACAGGGACTTCAGGTGACCAGGTCTCGTGGAGCTCTGCTGCAGTGGAAAATGGGCTGGCCTTGGATTTTCGAGCCAACAAACTGTCCTCTTGAGCAGTTGTCTTGCGAGGTCGGCCTGACCTGGCCTTGTCCAAAACGTCTCCAGTCTCTTCAAATCTTTTTTTTATCCTCTGAACTTGACGCTGAGACACATTGAAGGTGTCTGCCACATCAGCAGTGGATCTGGTCTTCAGCCTCTTGATAATCAACACTTTAGTCTCCGGGTGAATCTTAGGCATGTTTGCAGAGGTCTAGTTGCAGTTGATGTGAAGGTCTAGTGTACTGGGGTTCTTTTTATACACACCTGAGACCTAATTGATCCATTATTATTCACAGGTGAAGCTCATATGACAAGGCGACAACACTTATGTCTTGGCAAAAATGGACTCAATGGGCTTTACCAAGCTGTGAATTTCAGAATACTTTTTGTCAGTTTCGTTTTGCACTGAAACATTATTACAAAAGCTGTTGGGATTAAAATGACCTATTTCTTGTAACAAAATCTTTATTAGAAATATATTTTAGTGGCACTGCAGGTCAATTTGTACACAAGCGACAAGACTTTTGTCAGGGACTGTATAAGTGATGCTGAGACTGATTGTGTAATTTTTATCTTCATACTCACTTGCATTCTGACACTGTGCTCCAGTAAACCAGAAGAACATTGTCGGAATGCAAGCGAGTATAAAGATAAAAAATTGCACAGTCTGACTCAGGATCATTGATACTATACACCAACTTTGGGGAGCTTTTCTGATCTGACAGATTCCCTTTAAAAGAGTTTTCCAAAATAGTACAAATTTTGTCAGAAAGCAGGTGATATGCAAAATTAATAAAAAATAAAAAATGATGCATGATTCAAAAAAGAGAAAACAGAATTAGATTGCACATCCACAAGCTTAGCTTGGATCTATAACTGCTTCTCAGCAAAATTAACATCGCTTCTCAGCGCAATAATTAGTGTACGGCCCCCTTTACTGCATGCTATATAAGAGCTATTAGTGTACTTTTTGATCAAAAGGCATAAGCCCACTCACCACGCCAAGGTTGCCTCTTGGAGTGTGACCTATTCTAAATTTGGCGCGGCACTGCCTGGCGACAACCAGTGCCACAACCCCGCACCATCAAGCGGCGGGATCTAGCCGCCAAACAGCATCCCTGCTGCCTGCCAATGCCACCCTGGCACCTGGTCCCACCAACCCACCAGCACAGCACCACAGCAACAACAGCCGCCACCCAGCACTGCACCGTGTGAACAGTTTTTAAAGCTCACATTGTTACCTGCTCTCAGAGACTCAGACTGAGGGCTGGTAGGTCACTTCACACTTATATTCAGGCTACTGCTAATTAAAAGAACCTGTACAGGCAGTGCCGCGCCAAATTTAGAGTAGGTCACACTCCAAGAGGCAACCTTGGCGTGGTGAGTGGGCTTATGCCTTTTGATCAAAAAGTACACTAATGCCTCTTATATAGCATGCAGTAAAGGGGGCCGTACACTAATTATTGCGCTGAGAAGCGATGTTAATTTTGCTGAGAAGCAGTTATAGATCAAAGCTAAGCTTGTAGATGTGTGATCTAATTCTGTTTTCTCTTTTTTGAATCATGTTAAAACAAATTATGTTTGAAATATTTCACGCTACTGCTGGGTCTGCAGCAGTTATGTGCCGTTTCAGCAAATCACTGGCCATACCAGGCAAGATTGCTGAAGGGCACATGACCAGTGATTGGCTGAAGTGGTCACATGAACAGTGAGCAGTACATGACTGCTGCATGTGCAGTGGGGAGCAGAGTAGTTGGGTCCACACTTAAAAGGTAAGTTTTCTTTGATTTATTTTACACAGCCCCTGGTCTCTAACAAATTTTTGCAAAATCTTGGAAAACCCCTTTAACCAAATATGATCTATTTATGTGATTTTATTTATAATGAATCCACTATATCTAGAGGAAAGAGGAAGAGCCATCATCGGCATAGAAAAGGTTTCTTCATTGTACAGGGAGTGAGACCGTGGAAGTCTATGCCACAGGATGTCATGTTGGTGAATTCAATTGAAAGAGACAGACCAGCTGCATCACTTCCAGGAGCGGTGTGGGAAGTGGTCCTGGTAAAAAAACTAAAAGTGACCCCAAGTTTTAGGCAAATTTATATTGACAGAAAGTGGGCAACACATGTAGGCAGGGACAACAGAAATAACAAGAGGCTAGTGATACCTTAGTGCAGCACAAAATACCACTGCAGAGGAACCAAAAACCACAGTGCAGCACCTAATACTGCCACCCCCTCCATAGTATAAAACTGTTTCACTGTCCTGAGGACAACTATACAGTTGAATTCAGAAGGGCACATGCAGCCTCCGGACAGGTGCATGAGTGCCTGATGCTCCTAAGAGCCTATGGCTGTGAGGAGGGCTCAGGCAACCCCCTGGGCATGGGCCCACGTGTAGGGTCTGTAGCCAGTCTGCCCCTAATTACTTCACTGTGATAACATTACAAATTATGGAAATCATCAAGGGATTTATTCTGATTGGCAGATTTGGAGTTGTGAATGAATTTTTCTTTAAGATGATGAATTTGTATTTTTGCCTTCTTCTGGATTAACACTGCAGGAAAAATAGAATATAATAGTTGGACTTTTGTCTTTTTCAGCGAATGTTATTATGTGACAATGTTAAGATACAAACAGAAAAATCTTCATTTCAACTTGAACCAACTGCTCACTGCAGACCCAGATTTAAAAACCCCTGGTGATCAGGGAAATTCTAATTGGCCATAAATTGTCCCTGCAGAGGCCCAGTCAGATTTCAATTGCTGTGATTGGTTTAGGGTACTTTCACACTTGCGTTGTTGGATTCCGACTGCCTGCCGGATCCGGAAATCTGTATGCAAACGGATACCATTTGTAGACGGATGTGGATCCGTCTCACAAATGCATTGCAATACCGGATCCGTCTCTCCGGTTGTCATCCAGAAAAACTGATCCGGTATTTATCTTTTTCACGTTTTTAAAGGTCTGCGCATGCGCATTTCCGTTTTTCCAGAACACTTGGGGACGGATTCGGCATTAATGCATTTCAATGGAAAATAATGCCGGATCAGGCATTCCGGCAAGTGTTCCGGAATTTTGGATGGAGAAAATACCGCAGCATGCTGCGGTATTTTCTCCGTCCAAAAACCGTACAGTGACTGAACTGAAGACATCCTGATGCATACTTAACGGATTGCTCTCCTTTTAGAATGCATTTGTTTTTTTCCGGTATTGAGCCCCTAGGACGGAACTCAATACCGATAAAGTTTAACGCAAGTGTGAAAGTACCCTTATAAATATATACATATATACACTATTTGTAATATATAGGACGCTTTCATACAGTCAGCATTTGTGCAGTGTTTTGCATCAGTATTTGATCAGTATTCCAAAACCAGGAAAAAAAGTATAATAGAAAGATTTGTCCCTCATCCATGTTCTGAACCTGCTCCTGATTTTGGCTTCTAAATACTGATGAAAAATACTGAACAAATACTGACTGTGCAAAAGCAGGTGCATGTGGTATAAATAACAGAATCTATCCTAGACTGGCATATGTTATACTAATACAATAGTACTGTACATGCATCTTCTTTCAGAATATGTTTGCATTAAATTATAGTTGATCTTTCATTTTAGGAACCTGTTCTGAACCTCCAACCATAAACTTTACTAATATAAATACATCCACAAGTTCAGCTGATGGCTATTACCCACAATCAACCCAGGTTACCTATATATGTATTTCTGGTTTCACACCCAATATATTATTGCCATCATTTACCACATGTCAAAGGGATTTCACATGGACGCACATTGCAGAATTCTGTATGAGTAAGTATATCTTTTCAACATATTATGATATATTTATTTATTAGCAAGCAAAGTTGTATAATCTACATAAAGGTATGGCCAGAGTTGGGAATAGATTTTATTTTAAAGGGATTTTCTGAAGTTTTTATACTGATGACCTATATCATCGGTATCTAATCAGCAGTGGTCCAATCCCCAGGACCTTCATCAATCAGCTCTCAGTAGAGAGTCTTCTCTCTGCTCACCAGGTACAGAGCCATACAATATATTGCTTGTAGTGCTGAGCGAATTGAAGTATCCGAAATGGACTTCAATACGAATTTCAGAAAAAATTCTTCACAAAGCTGAATTTTCCCACGCTTCGTGGTAATGAATCAATTTTTCCTGACATATCGGTAAAAAAAAATACATACTCATCTCATCCATTTTAGCGCGGAGAAGCCATTGCGGCCATCTTGTTTGAATAACACGTGTGATGTCACCACCTCATCATGCTGGCTGGGCGCTGTGACGTCATCATTGAAGGAGCCAAATTGAAGTTTTGAAAACTTCACTCATCTCTAATTGCTTGGTATCGTAGTTTAGCCCTCTTCACTTCAATGGGGCTGAACTGCGCATAGGCCACGTGACTGATGAACATGACGTCACTGGCCTAAGCTAAGCTGAGAGAAGGCCACGGCCCTTCTGCGAGTGCTGGTGCCTTCTCAAACAACTGATCAGCAGGACTCCCAGCTGTCAAACCCTCATCTATGAGATAATGATGACCTATCCAGAGGAAAACCCCTTTTATGAAATAAGGCTGCTAACACAAGTGCTATGTATACAGTGCTTACCAATCAGATTGAGTTATTTTGCTTGGCAATGGAATAAAGGCAATGACGGCAATGACCCATAAGGTGGTTCCTGAACTGCAGTAAGGATCTGCAGGCACTCAATTTCCAAAATAATTAAATATGAGGCACTTGAAGGTACAGTATGGGGCCAGTGAATTCTATAGGCAACATATTCAAGACTCATGTTATATAAATCCCAAATTTGGTTATCTGCACGAGAACTAAGACGCTAGTTCAGGTTTCCTGATGCAGTTTTGAAAGCCAAAATTTGGAATGGATCATAAAAGGAAAGAAATTATAAAATACATATATGACTGATACTGATTTTATAATTCCCTCCTGCTTATGACTTTCAAACTGCATCTGAAAACCTGAATGTGCGTCTGTACCGTTAAGGGCCAGTTCACCCTGCATCGGATCTGCCCCAAAATCAGCTCCAAAAAAGTCTCAAAACGGCGTCCCATTTATTTCAATTGGAAGGAGCGCTTGTTTTGTTTTTTTACACATGGAAAAAAGAAGCATGGAAAATAAAGCAGCATGCCCTACCTTGGTGCAGATTTAGTGCTGAATCTCCCATTAAAATAGGAAGCATAAAAAAAATGGTTCCATTTAAGTCCATGCATTTTTTGTGCATTTTCCGCACGTTTTGTGGTGCAGATCTGTGTCATAATGCTGTCAGTGTTATACAATACATTCTAGAACTCTAAGGCCCCCTTGAAGATGAGCATTCCTCCCGCAGCGAGTCCACAACGCAGCTCCTGGTCTGATCTCCCAACGCTACTGGGGTTCACATAGCAATATATTAATTTATGATGCTATGTAACCCTTACAGTTCTGGCATGTATTGGATAACACTGGAATAATGCTGCCAGTGTTATCCAATACATTCCATAACTGTAAGGGTTACATAGCATCATAAATCAATATATTGCTATGTGAATCCCGTCAGTGCTGGGAGGTCAGGCCGGGTACTGCGATGCAGACTCGCTGCGGGATGAACGCTCGTCTGCAGGGGGCCTAAGGGTTACGTGCTGGGTGGTCAGTATGGGAGCTGCTGCAGACACACACTACGAGTTCAATGCCTTGGATAAGTGCTAGAAAACTAAGGATCGTTTTTCAGTTTTATGCAGCCCGTATGCAGAACCATTCACTTCAATGGGGCTGCAAAAAAAAAAACTAAATGACTCTCCGTGTCCGCATGGCCGTTCAGAAAAAAAATAGAACATGTCCTATTATTGTCTGTATCACGGACAAGGATAGGACTGTTCTATTAGGGTCAAAATGTGGAATGCACACGGGCGGTACCCGTGTTTTGCGGCTCTACAATTTGTGGACCGCAAAACAACAACAGTCGTATGCATGAGCTCTTAGCAGACAGTTATTTTGGAGTCAGCTAATTTTCTTTCAAATAATTTGTGTTTGTTTTATAAAAGAATATAATAAAGATGAATAAAAATAAAAGGAAAACAGGCAATTATTACAATATGTAAGATGTAGTGAAGTGATAATAGTAAAATAAACATTAAACATCATTTCTATACTTTTCCATCTATGAGTCTGAAGTTTTTTGAAAAGACAGTTACTCTACCAGTGAGAAAGCATTTACACAGAGCAGTAAGGAGGTCATTTATTAAGATTGGAGTTTTAGATGCCGGTCTTAAGCCCTTTAGCTGGTGGTGGATCCGCAGAAGTTATAAAGAGGTGCTGGTCTCTACATAATTTCGGCACATCCAGTGCCGATTCTAAATGCAAACCAGCTTCCTTGCTGGCTTAAATTTAGTATTTCTGATAGTAAACTAAGTCTTTAATGAAATGCTTTTATTTTTCAGGAATATCCTGTGGTTCACCGGGAACACTGGAAAATGGAAAAATAGTCAAGGAAAATGACAAGTTTCAGTCAAAAGCGGAATTTGTCTGTGATGAAGGGTAAGTAAGAAAGAATAAAAACATAAAACCAAATAACACAGCTATTACTACCATTTAAATAACATGCCCAGTTCTCTAAGCTAAATGGGCATGTTACTAGTAGCATTAGGGAGGACAACTCGCAGCTAACCAATCTATGTTTATGGCTAGCTTAACCACTTCCCATCTGGGCCATTTGCCCCCTTCCTGACCAGGCCTAATTTAGCAAATCTGACATATCTCACTTTAGGTGGTAACTTTGGAGCGCCTTTACTTATCCAAGTCATTCAGAGATTGTTTTCTCATGACACATTGTACTTCATGATAGTCATAAATTTGAGTCAATATATTCCACCTTTATTTATGAAAAAATCCCAAATTTACCAAAAAATTAAAAAAATTCGCAATTTTCTAAATTTCTATTTCTCTGCTTTTAATACAGAAAGTGATACCTCATAAAATATTTATTACTTAACATTCCCCATATGTCTACTTTATGTTGACATCATTTTGGAAATGTCATTTTATTTTTTTAGGAGGTTAGAAAGCTTAGAAGTTTAGCAGCAATTCTTCAAATTTTTAAGAAAATTACCAAAACCCACTTTTTAAGGACCAGTTCAGGTCTGAAGTCACTTTGTGGGGCCTACATAGTGGATACCCCCATAAATGACCCCATTATAGAAACTACACCCCTCAAGTTACTTAAAACCGATTTTAAAAACTTTGTTAACCCTTTAGGCGTTCCACAAGAATTACAGGAAAATGGAGATCAAATTTTAAAATGTCACTTTTTTGGCAGATTTTCCATTTTAATCAAATTTTTTCTTTAACACATCGATGGTTAACAGCCAAACAAAACTCAATATTTATTACCCAGATTCTGCGGTTTACAGAAACACCCCACATGTGGTCATAAACTGCTGTATGGGCACACGGCAGGGCGCAGAAGAAAAGGAACTCCACATGACTTTTAGATGCCATGTCCCATTTGAAGCCCCCCTGATGCACCCTTACAGTAGAAACTCCCAAGAAGTGACCCCATTTTGGAAACTAGGGGATAAGGTGCCAGTTTTATTTATACTATTTTTGGCTACATATGATTTTTTGATCATTCATTATAACACTTTATAGGACAAGGTGACCAAAAAAATGTTTGTTTTTGCACAGTTTTTATTTATTTATTTTTACAGCGTTAACCTGAGGGGTTCGGTCAAGTGACCTTTTTATAGAGCAGATTGTTACGGACGTGGCGATACCTAATATGTATACTTTTTTTTATTTATTTAAGTTTTACACAATAATAGCATTTTTGAAACAAAAATGTTTTAATGTGTCCATGTTCTGAGAGCTATATTTTTTTTTATTTTTTGAGAGATTTTCTTATGTAGGGGCTCATTTTTTGTGGGATGAGGTAATGGTTTTACTGGTACCATTTTGTGTGGGACATACGCCTTTTTGATCACTTGATGTTGCACTTTTTGTGATGTAAGGTGACAAAAATGGCTTGTTTTGACACCGTTTTTTTTTTTGTTTTTTTTTACGGTGTTCAGCTGTTCAGGTCATGTGATATTTTTATAGAGCTGGTTGTTACGGACGCGGAAATACCTAATATGTATACTTTTTTTTTATTTATTTCACTTTAATACAATAGTAGCATTTTTGAAACCCAAAAAAATTATGTTTTAGTGTCTCCATGTTCTGAGAGCTAAAGTTTTTTGATTTTTTGAGAGATTTTCTTATGTAGGGGATGAGGTGATGGTTTTATTGGTACCATTTTGTGGGACATATGCCTTTTTGATCACTTGGTGTTGCACTTTTTGTGATGTAAGGTGACAAAAATGTTTTTTTATAATTTTTTTTATTTTTTTTTATGGTGTTTATTGGACTGAGTCGATCATGTGATATATTTATAGAGCCGACTGTCACGGACGCGGCAATACCAAATATGTCTATTTTATTTTATTTTTTTCTATTTTTAACATTTTTTTATTCCTTACATGGGGATTTTTTTTTTTTACATGTGAAACCTTTTTTAACACTTTATTTTTATTTTTTTATTCTACACTTTTCATCCACCATAAGGTCATACAAGACCTCTGGGGGACATTTACTTCACTTTTTTTTTTTTTTTTTTACTATTGATTTCTCTTGTAACTGGGGCTGACATAGTAGCCCCAGTTACAGGAGAAATGCACACCCCAGAGAGGCTGTACAGCGCAATACAGAGCTGTACAGCCTCAGTGCAGGGCTGATCGAGGTCTCTGAAAGACCTCACAGCTCCGGCCCCGGCGATCACATGACCGCCGGGCCGGAACAGGAAGTACATAGTGCTTCCTGCTCTGTATGCACAGCGCTTGGTGAACGCTGTGTATGCAGTGATCCAGAAGGCAGGGACACCTGGGAACTGTCCCTGCCTTCTCTAAGGGTTGCCCTGCTGTCCATGACAGCGGGCAACCTGATCTGCAGCTGCACGATTAGCGTGCAGCTGCAGTTTCTGAATGAACGTTCAGGAACGTCCATTCAGAAATATAGAACACCTCCCAGACGTTTTTAGTCTATGGGCGGACGGGAGGTGGTTAAAGGGGGTCACATTTACACTACACATTTTCAAATAATCTATTCTGAATTAATAAAGGGGGTTCTTCCATTTAGGACCCCAATCTACAGTATTATGGTTTGGTATTTATGGTTTGATGTAAAACTGTACCAAAGAAAACAATGATTGAATCACATAGTGCATGACATTCTCCCATAAACGGATTGGTTCCACTGTCATAATGTACTTTGGTAATATCACTGGAAGCTGGAGAGTCAACACACAGTTTCAAAAAGCATTGAACTTTAATAAAATTCCAAGTTTATATGATCTACAAGAATCAAAACAACTCAATGCACTGGCTAATGCGGGTTTTGTTTTTATATTTCACGAAGCTACATGTTGGTGGGGAATAAAAACAGAGAGTGCTTAGAAGATGGATCCTGGAGTGGCAGCATTCCAACTTGTCACAGTAAGAAACTAGATACATTTATTTGTACTAAAACATCTACACTACATAACGTATACTGTGAATATTGTCTTAAAATATTAACATGCCTACTCACATATTTACAGAATTACTCCAAACTGTACCCTTCACTTTACATATGACAGCACATCATATGACACACAATGTTGAAGCTATTAATAAGTGTTACATCACAACTGCTTCATTCACATAATTACTAATTATTACCTCTCTATAATGTCCTATATGGTTCTTCTGAGTGAGTAAGAGAGAATTAGGGAGCAGAATCTTCCGTCTCCATGTGTATTCTATGGGAGTTAGTCTCCACCTACTAGCTCAGAGACAGCTATAAATTAGAGGTGTAGCCTGAACAACTTTGCATAAATTGTTAGTGCTGAGTCAACAGATATAAAAAACTTATAGTTGCCTAGTTTTCCAGTTTTCAGCTCGATTCTCAGCCTCCTTTGCTTAATTAACATTCTCTATGAATTCTGTGATAAATCTGTCTTCAGAGATCAAGATAGGCTGTCAGCTCACTAAAGTATCAGATAACATCAGCCAACAGGAGTGTATGGAGAGGGGAGGAAATGTGAGCTACAGTCGTGGCCAAAAGTTTTGAGAATTACATAAATATTGGAAATTGGAAAAGTTGCTGCTTAAGTTTTTATAATAGAAATTTGCATATACTACAGAATGTTATGAAGAGTGATCAGATAAATTGCATAGTCCTTCTTTGCCATGAAAATTAACTTAATCCCAAAAAAACCTTTCCACTGCATTTCATTGCTGTTATTAAAGGACCTGCTGAGATCATTTCAGTAATCGTCTTGTTAACTCAGGTGAGAATGTTGACGAGCACAAGGCTGGAGATCATTATGTCAGGCTGATTGGGTTAAAATGGCAGACTTGACATGTTAAAAGGAGGGTGATGCTTGAAATCATTGTTCTTCCATTGTTAACCATGGTGACCTGCAAAGAAACGCGTGCAGCCATAATTGGCGTGCAGCCATCATTGCGTTGCATAAAAATGGCTTCACAGGCAAGGATATTGTGGCTACTAAGATTGCACCTCAATCAACAATTTATAGGATCATCAAGAACTTCAAGGAAAGAGGTTCAATTCTTGTTAAGAAGGCTTCAGGGCGTCCAAAAAAGTCCAGCATCACCAGGATCGTCTCCTAAAGAGGATTCAGCTGCGGGATCGGAGTGCCACCAGTGCAGAGCTTGCTCAGGAATGGCAGCAGGCAGGTGTGAGCGCATCTGCACGCACAGTGAGGCGAAGACTTTTGGAAGATGGCCTGGTGTCAAGAAGGCTAGCAAAGAAGCCACTTCTCTCCAAAAAAAACATCAGGGACAGATTGATCTTCTGCAGAAAGTATGGTGAATGGACTGCTGAGGACTGGGGCAAAGTCATATTCTCCAATGAAGCCTCTTTCCGATTGTTTGGGGCATCTGGAAAAAGGCTTGTCCAGAGAAGAAAAGGTGAGCGCTACCATCAGTCCTGTGTCATGCCAACAGTAAAGCATCCTGAGACCATTCATGTGTGGGGTTGCTTCTCATCCAAGGGAGTGGGCTCACTCACAATTTTGCCCAAAAACACAGCCATGAATAAAGAATGGTACCAAAACACCCTCCAACAGCAACTTCTTCCAACAATCCAACAACAGTTTGGTGAAGAACAATGCATTTTCCAGCACGATGGAGCACTGTGCCAAAAGGCAAAAGTGATAACTAAGTGGCTCGGGGACCAAAACGTTGACATTTTGGGTCCATGGCCTGGAAACTCCCCAGATCTTAATCCCATTGAGAACTTGTGGTTAATCCTCAAGAGGCGGGTGGACAAACAAAAACCCACTAATTCTGACAAACTCCAAGAAGTGATTATGAAAGAATGGGTTGCTATCAGTCAGGAATTGGCCCAGAAGTTGATTGAGAGAATGCCCAGTCGAATTGCAGAGGTCTTGAAAAAGAAGGGCCAACACTGCAAATACTGACTCTTTGCATAAATGTCATGTAATTGTCGATAAAAGCCTTTGAAACGTATGAAATGCATGTAATTATATTTTACTACATCACAGAAACAACTGAAATAAAGATCTAAAAGCAGTTTAGCAGCAAACTTTGTGAAAACTAATATTTTTGTCATTCTCAAAACTTTTGGCCACGACTGTATTTTGTAACACACACAAACACACTGTTGGATCTATTAGTGTTGTATCTCGCCTCAAATGCTTTATTCACATCACTACTGATTAGTATCTCTGTATAATATCCTATACTCGTATGGTTCTTCTGAGTGAGTAAGAGCAGGAGCGTACATAGAGAAGTAAGGGCCCCATAGCAAGGATCAAAGCAGGCCCCCCACACAGGACAGTAGGGTTTCTGCCTAAACCCTTTTCAATGACCCTTGGGCCATTTTTCCACTGCTTCATTTGCTAAAAGTTTTTCCTTTAGAGGGTAGAGTTGACCAAGTTTTCACCTCCAGTAGAAGAGGAGATATCCCCAACTAAGACTGAGCCCCCTCTTGCCCTGGGCCCCATAGCAGTTGCATGGTTACACCCCTGAGTAAGAGTTAGGGAGACAGAGGGAGCAGAATATCCCTTCTCCATTTATATTCAATGGGAGTTAGTCTCCACCTACCATCCCAGAGATTATACATTAGAGATGTAGTCTGAGGAGAAAACTGCTAAAAAATGTAAAGATACAAGTAAAATAATGACCAGATGGTATTATCACTCATGTATACACATGGCCACCTATTCTAAAAAGTTATCAGGAAATTTTAATAAACTTTATACCTACCTTATTTTTTACATTTGTGTGTCATACTCATCTACTTCTAGTAATTTTAATGTTCCCAGACATGTTTCTCCAGAATACTGGCATACTCTGATTTAGTAGCTTAAAGTGTAAGGCTACTTTCACATCAGCGTTTTTCCTTTCTGATATTGAGATCCATCATAGAATCTCAATGCCAGAGGAAAACGCTTCAGTTTTGTCCCCATTCATTGTTAATGGGGACAAAACTGAACTGAACGGAATGCACCAGAATGCATTCCATTCTGTTTGGTTGTGTTCCCATGTCCGACATGGGATGCAGAGCAAGATGGATCTAGCATGAAACACAGTGTAAATCAATGGTGCAGGATCCGTTTTCTCGGACACAAAAGAAACAAATCTGTCACCCATTGACTTACAATGGTTTTAGTGCCGGATCCGTCATGGCCATTTTAGTGATAATACAACCGGATACATTCATAATGTATATTATCATAACGGAAGCGTTTTTACTGATCCCTGCCGGATAAGGCACAAACCCAGATGCGAAAGTAGTTGTTTCAGTTTATTTTTAATACAGAGTAGGGACATTGGTGTTAAACATTTTTGTTATATTCCTTATTAGAAAAATAGGAGTCTTCTTAGAAAAGCTCTAACTTGAGCATTGCTAAGAAGTGCCTTTCTTCAGTCTTCAGCATTCTACTGTGCGCTGAAGATGCCTGTTGTTACATAGGCATATCAGATAGGCATGGTGATTGGCAGTGATAATTAAAGCACATGTACATATTCAGGGGCTGGAGTAGTTACATACAGGCATCTTCAGTGCTCAGTAGATCTGAAGACTAACTCTGCCTAGCAACACTTAGATCTTTGTTTAGGAGAATCTTTATACCCTGCTTTCTAGCACATACTATCTTTCCTCATACAGTATATTGCAAAATGTTTAACATCCCTCTCCTTACACTAAATAAAAAATAAACTAAAATGACAGTTGCACTTTAAATATGAAGGCCAAATTGGGATTCTCACTCCACAACCAATGACAATACAGACTGGATATTGACGCCAGTTTGAGTGAAATGACTGTGCCTATGAGTTCAGTACCTTGTGCAAAGCAGAAAGGCTGTCTCTATCTCACCCAAACACTTTAAATGGAGTGGCCCCATGCATGCTTGACCACAGCTCTATTCAAACATTTCCTTACTGCGGTTGTGCATTGAGATGGAAAAAATCCTTGGACCCCAATTATATTGATCCCTGAGTGTTCCAATACTGGGCTTCACCGCAATAATATCTTGTGGGTAGGCAATAAATGTTCTTAGTGATAGTACCATTTTAACATAAAGTATGTTACAGTACATCTAGGTCTGTGTATGGGACGTGTGTCCTGTGCATTCACATTTGACGAGCCCACCAATGGCCTGACAGCCAGGGATTGCTTCCTTGTCTGATGCTGCATGTCTGGACTTTAGGGATTTGCTCTGGTAGACAGGCTAGCGGACGCAGTACAGAGGAAACCACAAATTCTTTAACTTAAAGTGTTCAGTGTTTTATTCACACAAGGAAAAACAAAAAGTAACGGTTTGCAGTCTTGGTGTTTGTTCGCACCATAAAAAGTTCACAGAACAAAAGCCTTCACCTGGTCAGCAGTTTTTCCACTCGCAGTCCACAGCAGGCTTTAGAGCCTGTTTCCCAGCAGGCGTCTTTCAGTGAGATGTGGCTTCTTTCACTCCCAGGAAAGTTCTCAGTTCCCAAACACACAGAGACTGACAGCGCTCCACTGTGAGAGAGGAGAAAAACACACACAGCTGAGATCGCTGGCCGGGTTTAATATAGGCCAGTAAAGACCCGGCCTGGAACATGGGGATCAGCCACCCACCCAGCACTTTGGCTACTCCCAGTAAGAGCCGGCCTGGATTGGCTTTACAGCCATACTAACAGCAAACAGTGTCAGTCAGCACTAGCTGCCGCTGACACTCAAAACTACCGGCTCTTACCTCACCGAGGCCAGGAACCTCAGTGGCACATACCTTCCGTCAATGAAGGACCCTTTGCGCTTTCCTACATACCTCCCCCCTTTGTTCAACCCTGAGGGGGTGAACACCCGCCAGACAGTGTACCCGGGACAGGGCATCTGCATTTCCCTGTAACCTGCCTGCCCTATGTTCCACGGAAAACTTGAAGTTTTGTAAAGATAAGAACCATCTGGTGACCCGAGAATTCCTCTGTTTGGCTTGGCTCATCCACTTGAGAGGGGAGTGGTCGGTTACCAGACGGAACTTTCTCCCTAACAGATAATAGCAGAGAGACTCGAGTGCCCACTTAATGGCCAGGCACACTCTCTCCACTATACTGTACCTAGTCTCGGCTGGGTTGAGTTTGCAGCTCAGGAAAACAACGGGATGTTCCTCTCCATTGACTTCCTGAGAGTGTACAGCTCCGAGGCCTACTTCAGAGGCATCGGTCTGTAAAACAAACTCCCTTTTTAAGTTTGGCGTCACCAAAACCGTGGACTCACACAGGGCAGACTTCAAAGCGGAGAAAGCTTTTTCCGCCTGCTCATTCCAGTGGACCGTCACAGGCTTCCATCCCTTCAGGAGCCCTGTCAACGGAGCCACTAAAGTGGCAAAATGGGGAACGAACCTCATATAATAGCTCACGATTCCCAGGAACGACTTTATTTGCCTAGTGGTGACAGGTCGGGGCCAATTACAAATTGCCTCAATTTTGTTCACCTGAGGTTTGATAATTCCATGCCCAATTACATACCCCAGGTACTTGGTCTCTTCTAACCTCATTGCTCACTTTTTTGGGTTAGCGGTCAGTCCAGCCTTCCTAAGGGAGTCCACTACAGCCTGCACTTTTGGTAGATGACTTTCCCAGTCGGTACTATGAATGACAATATCGTCCAGGTAAGCTGAAGCGTACTGACGATGTGAACGAAGTACAACGTCCATGAGCCATTGAAAAGTGGCAGGGGCACCATGCAGACCAAAGGGTAACACCTTATATTGGTATAGCCCTTCTGGTGTGATGAAAGCAGTTTTCTCTTTGGCAGCCTCCATCAAGGGTTCCTGCCAGTAAGCTCATCCACCCGAGGCATGGGATATGCATCAAATTTAGAGATTTAGTTTAGTTTGCGAAAATCGTTACAGAACCGTAATGTCCCGTCCGGCTTTGGTATTAAGACTATCGGACTGGCCCATTCACTTTTGGACTCCTCAATGATGTCTAGCTGCAGCATTAACTGCACTTCCTCCGCAATGGCTTGTCGCCGAGCCTCCGGTACCCGGTATGGTTTTAACCAGACTTTTGCCTGAGGCTTAGGGATAATGTCATGCCGGAATTTAGAAGTGTGTCCAGGGCGGTCCGAGAACACATCCGTGTTCCGACTAATGAACTCCCTGGCTTCCTGAGTCTGTTAAGAGGAGAGGCTGTCAACAATTTTCACAGTGGCAGCCGCTTCCCTTGATTTAAACAGAGGGGCCGAAACCGCTTCCCCTAGAAAGCCTGGTCGTGTTCTGTCTTCAGTACAGGTTTCCCTATCTTTCGATGGTTTGAGCAGATTCACATGGTACACCTGCTCCGGCTTTCGCCTCCCTGGCTGGCGTACCTTGTAATCTACCTCTCCAATTTTTTCAAGTACCTCGTAGGGCCCCTGCCATCTAGCTAGGAACTTATTGTCTACGGTTGGTACCAGAACCAACACCCAATCACCCGAGTTAAAGTTCCGGACCCGCACCTGCCGATTATATACCCTACTCTCGGTTAGTTGCGGTGCCTTCATATGCTCCCTAACCAGAGGTAAAACTGTTTCTATCCATCCTTGCATCTGGGTGACGTACTCAACCACTCTTTTGTGCGGTGTGGGTTGTTGTTCCCAAACCTCTTTGGCCACATCCAACAGACCGCGAGGGTGTCTGCCGTATAGCAGTTCGAAGGGCGAGAAGCCAGTAGAGGCCCAGGGCACCTCTCGCACTGCGAACATGAGATAGGGCAGAATAAGGTCCCAGTCCCTCCCATCCTTAGACACCACTCTTTTTAACATATTTTTTAATGTTTGATTAAACCTCTTTACCAGGCCATCCGTTTGCGGATGATACACGGAAGTCCGTAGCTGTTTTATGTGGAGCAACTTACAGAGTTCCCTCATGACATAAACGGGGTTCCTTGGTCAGTCAGAACCTCCTTAGGCAGACCCACTCGAAAAAACATCTCTATTAACTCCTTAGCTATGAGTTTGGCTGATGTATGATGCAGTGGCAACACCTCTGGGTACCAAGTGGCGTAGTGAAGGACGGCCAAGATGTGTTGGTGCCCTCTAGTGGACTTCGTTACCGGGCCTACGAGATCCATAGTGATTCGCTTGAACGGGACCTCGATAATCAGGAGGGGTACCAGGGGACTACGGAAATGTGGCTGGGGGCGGCTCGTTATCTGGCAGGTTGGGCAAGACTTACAATATTCTTCTACCTCTCTGAACACACCAGGCCAGTAAAACCGTTATAGTATCCGGTCCTGTGTTTTCTGCATTTCCAGATGACCCCCGACAACATGCTGGTGGGCTAACTCTAACACGAGTTTGCGATAAGCCTGGGGCACCACCAACTGTTCAATAGATTTACCTCACAGCTGGTTTACCCGATACCACATATCTTGATGAACCACAAAATGGGGAAACACCAACTCTGCCCCCGGTTGTTGTGGTTCCCCATCTATTATTAATACATTTTCTCAGGCACCGGTGTTGTGCAGTACCAAAATGATCCTCAGAGACATTGAGGTCTGCCAGCTCAGGACCCACTGGCAAGTCCTCCACGTCGCCCACCATCACACTTAGCGGGGTTGTCTCTCCCTCTTCCACCGTAGTGGCAGTCGCCCCTACCGCTGACCCTTTGGACTCAGGTTCCCAAGGTTTTGGTCTCCCCCCTGAGCTGGGCCACTCTGCTAGGGTTACATCTGTCTCACGGGTATCGGTAACTTTCGTATCCGGCCATAGTGCCGGGAAACCAGGGAAGTTTCTTTAAATTATTAGTTTATACTGTAATTTTGTGGAGAAGGCCACCTCATGAGTCCACCTGCCGGCCACCATTGATAGAGAGACCAGGACAGTGGTATAGTCCTTTAAGTCTTCATGAATGCACACAACGCCGGCCTTTCGGCCAGTATACTCGGCGGGCCGCACTAGGGCAGCTCTTACCAGAGACACCAGGCTCCCTGAATCTAGCAGTGCCACTGCCAGAGTGTCCTCCACTTCCACCTGGCACAGGTGGCTATTGTCTATAGTCTCGGAGGTTCCTGTGGCACATAGCTTCCTGGCATACAATGAGTGGCGGTAGCCATAGTTGGTATCCATGGGTTCACCCCGATGGGGACAGTCGGCCCTTATGTGTCCCGGCTCGTGACATCGCCAGCAGACCACCGGGGCTGGGTCTGCAAGGGGTACGTCCCTGCAGATTTCTGGTGGCCTCATAGCGCTCCACCAGGTCGACCATCTCTAAAGCATTACCAGGAGACAGCTGGCTGATCCAGTGCTGGGGAACGTACGGCAAAGCCCTCCAGAACACATCCGTCAACAGACAGTCCAGCATAGCAGTGGGAGTCAGTATGTCAGGCTGCAGCCATTTTTGAAACCGGTGTAGCAGGTCATAATATTGTGGTCTGGCGGGTTCAGTCAGGTTAAATTCCCACTGATGCACCCGCTGGGCCTGGACCAATACATTCACCCACAGTCTCGCCAGGATCTCACCTTTTACGGTCAGGTAGTCGGCCGCTTGATCATCGGGAAGATCGAAAAACACTTGCAGGGGTCCGGACACCAGGAACAGAGCGACGACCTCAGCCCACTGGCCTCGGGTAACTTCTCCCTCACGGCCACCTTTTCAAACACTGCCAGATAGGTCTCGACGTCATCCGAGGTGGTCATCTTAGGGATCGCCGCACGGACAGCTTTCCGGGCATCGTGGACGTTCTGGGACGCTCCTGCCGCTTGCAACGCCATCACATGTAATAGCAGCTGGTTAGTTTCCTGCTGCTGCTTGTTAGCCTCCTGCTGCTGCAAGTTAACCTCCACGAGGGCTTTCACGACCGCCTCCATTTTGTCAGGGTACACGGGTCGTAACCTTACCGGCTTAGTATAGGACATGCACTTGTGCCCGGGAAAACAAAAAACTTTTCGGCCTTCAGGGCTGCCTCACTGAGTTTGCCTGCATCCGACACCAATTGTGAGGATTTGCTCTGGTAGACAGGCTAGCGGACGCAGTACAGAGGCAACCACAAAGTCTTTAACTTAAACAGTTCAGTGTTTTATTCACACATAAGGAAAAACAAAAAAGTAACGGTTTGCAGTCTTAGTGTTTGTTCACACCATAAAAAGTTCACAGAACAAAAGCCTTCACCTGGTCAGCAGTTTTTTCACCCGCAGTCCCAGCAGGCGTCTCTCAGTGAGATGTGGCTTCTTTCACTCCCAGGAAAGTTCTCAGTTCTCAAACACACAGAGACTGACAGCTCCACTGTGAGAGAGGAAGAAAACACACACAGCTGAGACTGCTGGCCGGGTTTAATATAGGCCAGTAAAGACCCAGCCTGGATGTGGGGATCAGCCACCCACCCAGCACTTTGGCTACTCCCAGTAAGAGCCGGCCTGGATCGGCTTTACAGCCATACTAACAGCAAACAGTGTTAGTCAGCACTAGCTGCCACTGACACTCGAAACTACCGGCTATTACCTCACCAAGGCCAGGAACCTCGGTGACACATACCTTCCGTCAATGACGGACCCTTACGCCTTCCTACAGTACCCACAGAAAGGCTGTCACATTCCCTAGTTGATAAAATGAAAGCCACAATCTCAGTTAGACATAAAATGGTTACTACAATATTGTCTAGTTATTATGGATATGGGTAAACATGTCTGCACCTACAATCTGTTTAAAAAGTGGTGCAAATTGGTGCAATATGGCGCAACTAGAGTTTCTCAAAAAGTTGGAAAGGGGCGTGCCCTAAAATGAGACATTTTGCGCCAATGCTGAGCCACAATTCTGCCTTGAAATTCTGTCTCAAACTAAGTCAACCAATAGTTGGTATAAAGTCAGAAAAACATGTCTATCCCTGCACCACATAAATGATCTATGACTGAGCTGTAACATCAGTTTTAGTATGCAATATTAATAGAAACTAGTGTTCGTCAAGCACCAAAGTGCTCGTGTGCTCGAGTAGAACACTTCCTGATGCTCAGGTGCTCTACAGAGCCCCCCAGCACAATGGAAGTCAATGAGAGAACCCAAGCATTAAACCAGGCACCTGCTCTGAAGAGGGTAGGGTGTCGGACTCTAGTTCGGCTTAGGAGTCCCTGATCTGACTCCATATATAGCTATGTCCATATATGGAGTCAGTGCTTGGGGACACCCAGTGTATTTAAATCTAATGTAGCCTCTATTTCTGAAAAGTTTCTGTCAGGATTTGAACTCACAACCTTCTACATTACAGCCAAGAATCTTAACCACTACACTATAGAGCTGCATGGCCAGTTTCTTAAAAATTTTAAAAATTTAAAATTTTTTTACTTCTGCTGTATAGGAATACTTACTAATAGTAAGTATACCTATACAGCAGAAGTCTCTTTTTAAGTAAATGGCCATGCAGCTCTATAGTGTAGTGATTAACATTCAGGGCTGTAATGTAGAAGGTTGTGAGTTAGAATCCCTTCAGAAATAGAGGCTAAATTTAATTTAAACATAAATATAAGTTTTTAGCCATAATATATTTACATATATTATTATATATTTAGAATATTTATTATAATATATGTAAATATATTATGGCTATAACATCAGTAGTAGTTTCCCACATATTATGCATTCATATATATATATATATATATATATATAAATGTAATAAAAATTATTATTTTTTTGTAATTACAATTTTTTTACAATTAATGAAAAAATATATAAAATATATAAATTTAATTTAGCCTCTATTTCTGACAGGATTTGATCTCACAATCTTCTACATTACAGCTCAGAATGTTAACCACTACACTATAGAGCTGCATGGCCAGTTCAGCAATAGAGGTTAAATTAGATTTAAATACACTGACTCGAGCACACGCGACCAACTCGACCAACACTAATAGAAACTCAATAACTATATTTTACCTCCCAAACAGGAAGCTGTCCGGACCCCCCTACTCTTAATTCTTCAGAGATTATTTCGATGCCTGATATTGGATATTTTGAAGTTGGAATAATTATAACCTACAAGTGCCTACCTGGATATAAATATGACCCATTTTTGTCACCTACCATTCAGTGTCTTCAAGGATTCACATGGTCAAATATCACTGAATTCTGCAAAAGTAAGTATCAGTAAGTAAAGTAAGAAAGTAGAAACCAGTTTTTACAGGTGTCATTGAATTCTCAATATGTACTGCCAAGAGAAAACACTGATAAATTCCTCCACTTTATTAGAAAGTTAGCTAGAATAAAAGCACAAGTTGTCCGACTCCTTACATATAGGAGGTATTATACCACCCAGATGGTTTCTATATGTGTTATAGTGTTGAGTGAATCCGAACTGTTTCGGGTACCCGGACCCGAAACCAAACTTTGCCGCAATGGGTGACATATACCCATTTTTGGTGTGAGAAACACCTGCACTGCATACGTGACAGGAACATTAATATAGTTAATCTGTCTGTTAGTGAACTGTGACTTACACCTTCACTGCATTCCTGACAGGGAAATTAATATAGTTAATCTATCTGTTAGTTTGGTGGGTGACATATACCCATTTTTGGTGTGAGCTACACCTGCACTGCATACGTGACAGGAAAATTAATATAGTTAATCTGTCTGTTAGTTCAATGGGTGACATATAGTCAGGTCCATAAATATTGGGACATAGACACAATTCTAACATTTTTGGCTCTATACACCACCACAATGGATTTGAAATGAAACAAACAAGATGTGCTTTAACTGCAGACTGTCAGCTTTAATTTGAGGGTATTTACATCCAAATCAGGTGAACGGTGTAGGAATTACAACAGTTTGCATACGTGCCCCCCACTTGTTAAGAGACCAAAAGTAATGGGACAATTGGCTTCTCAGCTGTTCCATGGCCAGGTGTGTGTTATTCCCTCATTATCCCAATTACAATGAGCAGATAAAAGGTCCAGAGTTCATTTCTAGTGTGCTATTTGCATTTGGAATCTGTTGCTGTCCAAAGAGCTGTCACTATCAGTGAAGCAAGCCATCATTAGGCTGAAAAAACAAAACAAATCCATCAGAGAGATAACAAAAACATTAGGCGTGGCCAAAACAACTGTTTGGAACATTCTTAAAAAGAAGGAACGCATCAGTGAGCTCAGCAACACCAAAAGACCCGGAAGACCACAGAAAACAACTGTGGATGACCGAATAATTATTTTCCCTGGTGAAGAAAACACTTTTCACAACAGTTGGCCAGATCAAAAACACTCTCCAGGAGGTAGGTGTATGTGTGTCAAAGTCAACAATCAAGAGAAGACTTCACTAGAGTGAATACAGAGGGTTCACCACAAGATGTAAACCATTGGTGAGCCTCAAAAACAGGAAGGCCAGATTAGAGTTTGCCAAACGACATCTAAAAAAGCCTTCACAGTTCTGGAACAACATCCTAAGGACAGATGAGACCAAGCTCAATCTGTACCAGAGTGATGGGAAGAGTATGGAGAAGGAAAGGAACTGCTCATGATCCTAAGCATACCACCTCATCAGTGAAGCATGGTGGTGGTAGTGTCATGGCATGGGCATGTATGGCTGCCAATGGAACTGGTTCTCTTGTATTTATTGATGATGTGACTGCTGACAAAAGCAGTAGGATGAATTCTGAAGTGTTTCTGGCAATATTATCTGCTCATATTCAGCCAAATGCTTCAGAGCTCATTGGACGGCGCTTCACAGTGCAGATGGACAATGACCCAAAGCATACTGCAAAAGCAACCAAAGAGTTTTTTTAAGGGAAAGAAGTGGAATGTTATGCAATGGCCAAGTCAATCACCTGACCTGAATCTGATTGAGCATGTATTTCAATTGCTGAAGGGAAAATGCCCCAAGAACAAGCAGGAACTGAAAACAGTTGAAGTAGAGGCTTGGCAGAGCATCACCAGGGATGAAACCCAGCGTCTGGTGATGTCTTTGCGTTCCAGACTTCAGGCTGTAATTGACTGCAAAGGATTTGCAACCAAGTATTAAAAAGTGAAAGTTTGATTTATGATTATTTTTCTGTCCCATTACTTTTGGTCCCTTAACAAGTGGGGGCACATATGCAAACTGTTGTAATTCCTACACCGTTCACCTGATTTGGATGTAAATACCCTCAAATTAAAGCTGACAGTCTGCAGTTAAAGCACATCTTGTTCGTTTCAATTCAAATCCATTGTGGTGGTGTATAGAGCCAAAAATGTTGGAATTGTGTTGATGTCCCAATATTTATGGACCTGACTGTATACACATTTTTGGTGTGAGGTACACCTGTACTGCATACGTGACAGGGCAATTAATATAATTAATCTGTCTGTTAGTTCGTAGATGACATATACCCATTTTTGGTGTGACGTACACCTGCACTGCATTTGTTACAGGAAAATTAATATAGTTAATCTGTCTGTTAGTTCGGCAGGTGACATATACCCAATTTTGGTGTGAGCTACACCTGCACTGCATACGTGACAGGGCAATTCATATAGTTAATCTGTCTGTTAGTTCGATGGGTGACCTCAAAGAATGAGGAGAGCATCAAATAAGGGACGTGGCCCTGGTCATGGTGCTGCTGGTGTTGGTGGAGCTCCTGCTGCAGAGAGAGGTTATGGACGATCTGTGCCAGCTACACGCCCAAATGAAACACCTTCCTCAGGTGCACTTAGGTGACAGGACATTCTGCGTCATTTTTTAGGCCCGAATACCGTTATACGAATGGCGAGGCTAGAACAAGTAGAGGCGGTAGTAGATTGAATGGGTGACAGTGCCTCCATTTCCTTCACATTGTGTCCCACCCTGTCCCCTGCTGAAAGCGCAGAGTTGGCACCTGCAGCCCATGGGCATCTGTCTTCCACCTCAACCCCTTGCAAATCAGCCAAGCAGTTTCTGCTGGCAGGGTTTCCATGGGCCATCCTAGCCCTGCCCCAAAGTTGGAAGAGATTGAGTGCACTGATGCCCAACCACTTATGTTTTAGGATGTGGTCATGGGAGGACCACCACAGCACGTCTCTGATGATGATGACGAAACACAGCTGTCAACTGCTGTGGCTTTCTGCAGTTTACAGACCGTCAAGGAGGGCAGGGGTGAGGAGTGGGTGGAAGATAATGTTGAGGATGATGAGGTCCTAGACCCTACATGGAATAAAGTTCATGTGAGTGATGTCTGCAGTTCGGAGGAAGAGGTGGTGGTCATGCAGTGCCAGCCACACAGCAAAAGAAGGAGCAGAGTGCAAAAGCAGAGCGGCTGTCCCCTAGCCGGTATGCCTGCTACTGCCCACCACACCCAGGGACTGAGCACACCAAAGCCAGCTCCAAGGAGTTCCCTGGCACGGCAGTACTTCAAGCAATGTGCTGATGACAAGACACGAGTGGTTTGAACGCTGTGCAATCAGAGCCTGAAGCGAGGCATAAATATTCTAAACCTGAGCACCACCTGCATGACCAGGCATCTAAATGCAAAATACGAGCTGCAGTGGAGTACACACCTGAAAAACCATGAAAGATCTCAGGCTCCTCCTACTCCCTCTTCTGCTGTGGTCTCGGCCTCTTCCTCCCCCTCTCGAGTAACAGGGCCACCTGGTTCCCAGCAGACAGAGGATGTGACAGCACCACCACCAGCAATGTCACAGAGCATCTCCACACTGTCTATCCCCCAAACACTGGAGAGAAAGAGGAAGTACCCCTGAGGGCCTGAGGCGGAAAGCGGTTTGGCACATGTCCTACCGCCACCGAGGATTGCTGAACGTTTCTCATTCCCTTCTGGTGCCTCCTACTCTGCTTCCTCCTCTACCGCCTCCTCATCCAGTCAGCGTACCACCTGCACCACCAACTTTAGCACAGCCAGGGGGAAACGACAGCAGGCTGTTGTGAAACTCATCTGCTTGGGGGAAAAACCCCACACCGTGTAGGAGCTGTAGATGGGCATGGAAGAACAGACCGTTGAGTGGTTGGTGCCACTGAGCCTCAAGCCCAGCCTGGTGGTGTGCAATAATGGGTGAAATCTCATAGCAGCTCTGGGCCTAGTTGGTTTGACGCACATGCCTTGCGCATGTGCTGAATTTGGTGGTGCAGAGGTTCCTGAAAAATTACCCTGATATGTGAGAGCTGCTGCAGAAAGTACGGTCCATCTGTGTTCTCACCCTGGTGCTGCTCGCCTGTCTGCGCTGCAGCGTAACTTCGGCCTTCCTGCTAACTCCCTTATATGCGACGTACCCACAAGGTGGAACTCCACCTTGCACATGCTGGAGAGACTGTGCAAGCAGCAGGCGATAGTGGAGTTTCAGCTGCAGCACGCGACAGGTGAGCCGCTCCGCGGAACAGCACCACTTCGCCATCAACATTTGGACCTCCATGTGGGACGTGTGAGCTGTGTTGCGCTGTTTAGAGTACTCCACCAACATGGCCAGTGCCGATGACGCCGTCCTCAGCGTTACTATCCCACTTCTATGTCTCCTTGAAAAAAAACTTCGGGCGCGGATGGAAGAGAATGTGGAACAGGAGGAAGAGGAGGAGGCAGAGGGATAATTTCAATGGTTATAAGGCCAGTCATTCACAAGTGGCTCGGAGGGTGGGTTTATGCACCAACAGAGGCCAGGTACACAACTGTCCAGCCAGGGCCCAGTTCTGGAGGATGTGGATGCTGATGAGGAGGAGGAATCGTGTTCACAGCAGGGTGGCACCCAAAGCAACCCATGGGCATCACTGGATCGTGGCTGGGGGGATACAGAGGACACAGAGGACAGCTTGTCGTTGCCTATGGGCACCCTGGCACACTTCAGTGACTACATCTTTCAGTGCCTGCTCAATGACCGCCAAGTTGCTCATATTCTAACCAGTGCTAATTACTGGGTGGCTGGATCCCAGCTACAAGGACAACGTGCCGTCCTAAATTACGTCACTGTAGCATGATAGGAAGATGCGCAAGTACAAACACATGCTGGTAGACGCGTTGCTGCTGGTGCTCCCACCTGACAGCAGGGGCTCTGTGGAAGTGTAAGCTGTGTACCGGGGTGGGCTCCCCAGGATACAGCGAAGTCACAGACAAGAAAAGCAACACTGATACCAGCTTTATATGCAAGAACAGAAACTTTACTTTAACAATACTAATAACACAACAATATAAGTATACACAGACTAAGTTATACCCCAGGCCCACAGGCACCGTTCCTGTCCGAGGGACAGGCCTAGCCCGATGGCGCACACAGCAGAGCCTGCAAGTCGTGCTGTGCCGCTAAAGAGGACATACCTAACCAGTGGCAGACGCAGCAGAGCCTGAAAGTCAAATACTGCGCCGCAGTTCAGTACAGTAAGGCCTAGCAAAACATATAACCCTAACTACTTTAAGGCCTAGGCTAGTCTCTGTTACTTCAGGCGCCACACAGTATAAGACAATCAGTAACCAGGTTTACTGACCTGCGTCCGTTCTGGGTCTGAGGATGCTGCTTACCCGGGATGGCCACTAACCTCTCAGCAACCGTGCGGCTTTGCTTGAAAATCAGACTTCTGCCCAACACGCTGTAAATGGTCTTCCTGGAACAATCTCACTTTCAAAGAGCCGGATCCAGTAAGGGGACATCAGCTAATCTCCTTCCTCTGCGTGTCCACTCACTCCCGAACATCCGCAAGCCAGGATGGAATCGGATTCAGTCTCTCCCAGAACAATCCTCCCACCTTGTCAGATTAGCTCCCACTTCCTCGTTGTCTTTAGAAGCACACTGCATGAGTCATCGTCTGCTTGCATATTCAAATCCCAGAGTGTGCTGGCTGTAGCTGCAAAACAGTGGCCTCTAGTGCCCAAAATTCCAAATGAAAGTTTCAATACAATTAGGCACAAACATCAGACAGGAAGAGCTGTTCCACAATCTCACATGCCACCCCACTAGAGGTTGTCATCCTCGGCAACCCTCCCCATGCAAACTCATACTGTGCATAGTGCTGTGGAGGCACAACAGCATTCTCAGATTAAGGGGCTCAGAAATACTGGGGACATCAGGGATATTTGACGAGGGAGGAGCTGTTGATTGCTTAGCATTGCACCTGGGTGGCAAACCTGCCACGGCCGGAACCTCTGTGGACAATTGGGCAGGGACAACCCACCATTCTTCCTCTTCCTCATCTGAGGGACTTTCCTCCATACCCTAAGTGTGAGGAGGCACCCCCTCCACGCACACCTGCTCATCAAAGTTGCAACGTCTCCACATATTACGGTGCAAGGTTTGTGAGGGTCCCCCTGTCCCTACTGGCTCTACCACATAGACCGGGATATTAGGGTCTTCCCTTCTCTTTACTATGTATGGAACCCCCTCCCACCGTCCATCCAACTTCCCAGATGGCCGTTTGGCTTTGACCATCACCCGATCACCCGGGACATACCCATCTTTCTGCACTGGTCTTGGGTTAGGGTGTACTACCTGTCCCAGGCGCTCCTCCACAACCTTGTGAACCGCTCTATGCCGGTGGCGGCACTCTTGCACCCACGCGGTGGTACTTCTTGGTGGGGGCTCCATCGGTTTAGGCATGTGGAGATCTTCAATCTCCCGTCCGGCTCTTCCAAACATTAACATATATGGAGAGTATCCGGTGGTACTGTGTACTCTGTTGTTATAGGCCCACATCAACTCGGGTAGGTACGCGGGCCACTGGGCTTTTTGACTGTCTTCCAGAGTCCGCAGCATCTGAAGCAAGGTGTGATTGAAGCGTTCGCACGCCCCGTTTCCTTGTCGGTGATACGGAGTGGTGCGGGAGCATTCAATCCCATACAGCTGGCACAGTTCGTTCATTAGAGTACCCTAAAAGCATGCTACCTTGTCAGAATGTATCCTCTGTGGACATCCGAACACCTGTATAAAGTGTTTACAGACAGCTTCGGAGGCTGACTCTGCGGTCTGGTCTCTGGTGGGCACAGCCACCGCATACTTGGTAAAGTGATCTGTCATGATTAGACAGTACGAGTGTCCCGAGGTAGAGTATCCAATCTGTACATAATCGATCATCAAAAGTTCTAGGGTGCTGAGGTGTGGATGGTCTGCATAGGGGCACGCTGTTCAGTACTCTTACTCAGCCCGTAGGATCGACACTTAAGACATGCCGTGGCCACCATGTCAGCCAGATCTGGACAGTATACTAGCCGTTGGAGCCACTTGAACGTTTTGTCGCACCCAAAATTAGCTCCTTTTTCATGAGCTTCCCTGGCGGCCTCCGGTCCTAACGACATGGAAATGACGATCTGTTGCCGCTACTGCAGCTCTGACTGTAAGTATATGATATGGCACAGGAGGCCCTGGGTAATTGTCAACTTGTCCCACTGCCTTAACATCTTCTGACCCTCTGGGGTCAGGCAGGCTCGTTCTTCTGGCCGAGGCCAGACCTTGCTCCGAACTCATTCTTTCACTTTCCACAAATCCCGGCAGCCATTCTGGACTCTCTCCTAATCAGTCAACGTTTTCCCCAGCACCAGGGTCATCCCAGAGGCCACCCCACTTGAATGTGCCATATCCGGAAACAGAGGTAAGCGACAAAGGTCAGGAGTTTCAGTGTCCTCTAACTCCTCATCGGCTCTCTGAGTCGACTGTCCTACTGGAACTCGAGAGAGTGCATCAGCGTTGACGTTCTCCCTACCGGACCGGAATTTTATGCGGTATTGGTACTTAGAAAGGCTGGCCAACCATCTTTGCTCGAGTGCACCGAGCTTGGCATTCTCCAGGTGTGCCAACGGGTTGTTGTCCGTCATCATGGTCACTTCTGAACCAGTCAGGTATTCTGCAAACCTTTCGATCATGGCCCACACCAGTGCCAGTAGTTCCAGTGTAAAGGAGCTATAGTTATCAGGGTTGCGTTCTGACTCTCTTAGGGACCGGCTCCCATAGGCGATGACTCTCTCCCGTCTATCCTGGACTTGGGATAGTACGGCCCCCAGACCATGTAGGCTTCCATCAGTATACAGCAGGAATGGGGTATCAAACCGCGTATAAGCCAGGATCGGGACATTGGTCAGCGCCTCTTTCACCGCTTTGAAGGCCTCTTGTTGCCGGGGCCCCCAGTCGACAGGACGTTTCTTCGGGCCCCCAGCCATGCCTCTTAGCAACTCATTTAATGGGCCCACCAGATGAGCGAATTTGGGTATAAACATCCTGTAGTAGCCGGCCAGTCCCACGAACGCCCGTACCTCCTGTAGTGTACTTGGCCGGGGACAATTCTGAACGGCCTCCACCTTTCTGGGGGCCGGCTTTACCCCCTCCTGGGTGACCACATGTCCTAAGTACTCTATCTGCCGTCGGAACAGCTGGCACTTTTTGGGCTTGATCTTGAGCCCATGGTCTCGTAGCCGTCAGAAGACTTGTCGCAGCTTCTGGAGGTGATCTTCAAAGGTGGCCCCAAACACTACAATGTCATCCAGGTATATCAACACTGATTTAAAGTTTAGGTCCCCCAGACAGTGTTCCATCAATCGCTGGAATGTCCCCAGAGAATTGGAGAGGCCGAAGGGCATCCGATTGAACTCGTAGAGTTCCATAGGTAGAATGAAGGCCGTCTTGGCTTTGTGCTTCTTGGCCACCGGCACCTGCCAGTACCCACTAGCCAGGTCAAGAGTCGAGAAGAACTTTGCTTGGATTAGGGCTGACAATGACTCCTCAATCCTCAGAAGGTGGTAGGCATCCCAGACGGTCTGAGCATTCAGCTTCCGATAATCCACGCAGAACCGGAGACTCCCAGCTTTCTTCCGCACCAAGTCTACTGGAGCAGCCCACGAACTTTGACTCTCCTGGATCACCCAGTTCTCCAACATGCTGGCCACCATGTCTTTCACCTCCTGATACATCTTAGGTGGGATCTGCCGGTAACGTTCCCTGATCGGTGCAGCATCGCCAGTTGGGATTTCGTGTTTGATGGCAGTAGCACACCCAAAGTCCTCATCATGTCTCGAGACGGCCTCCTGAAATTCCCAAAGGGTGTCTTCCAGCAGGTTTTGTTCCCCCGGGGTCAGGGTTCTGCAGTCCACCCCCATACAGGCCATGATCACTCGGTCGTTTCACTCCGCTGTCGGGGCTTCCCTTGAATGGATCTCCACAGCATAGGTCCAGGCTGATCTCCTATCCGGCTGTAGCGTGAAGCCCCTTCGTCGAGCGAAACCCCCTTCGGACACATAAACTTTGGCCAGAAGGGTATTTCAGGGGACGGTTATCTCGCAGTCCTCAACATTACAGCAGCGTATAGGCACACATCCGTCCTTCACAATGGCGAGGGCCCGGGCTACCAGGGGGCAAATCTGTGTTTCTTCTTGATAAGCGGGTTCCATCAGGACCTCCAGTCCATTCAGTCGTCGTCCCGCCCCCACCGGCAGCATCAATATTCGCTCTTGTCGAGGTGGGATCTTCAACGGAGTCCTCCGTAGCACCCTCGTGTCTTCAATGGCCCTTCCGGACAGGTTACTCCTTCTCAGGCTACAGCTCCACACCATTTGTTGCAAGACCTTCTGGGTAGGCCGGTGTGTGGTGGCCCATTGCCAGTACTTCGGCCCTTCCTTGGCATAGAGTTGATGGTCTAGGTCTCTCAGTACATTCATGCCCAGGGTCACGTCCATTCCTTTCTGGGACGAATGGTCCACCAGCACGATCCCTTTCTTGCCGACGTCTTGCCCAAACAGTTGGACCCGCATCCAGACTATCCCTCGAACATCCATCTATCTGTTATCAGCAGCCGTCAGCCTGATGACGCTCCCGTCTCCGGGCTCCATCATATGCTGAAGTGCATCTCGAAGAACTCCAGAGGCATAAGGGTGCATTCTGACCCTGTATCAACTAGGCAGCAGACCTTTCGGCCATCCAACTCCGCTTCTAATATGGGGCTGCTGGCATACAGATCATGTTCTTCACGCAGAGGGCTTAACTTCTGGTGCACCGCCGCAGGACGCCCAGCTACTGCAGCGGTCGGAAGTTTAACGTCGGCTCAGACGCTACCTGTTCTGGGCACTTTCTAGCCATATGGCCGTACTTTCGGCAAACCCTGACCGGCCCCCTCACCTGAGTTGTTCTGGATGGAGTGGCATGAGGTGCGGGGACCGTTTCCGCAGGCCGGGACGGCTCTGCCTTCATCTGGGACACTTCCAGGCGAAGCTCTTTCAATTCTGCCCGCAGGGCCTGGACCACATCCTTTAAGGACTCCGATTATTCAGACCCCGGCTGGTCCCTTGTAACATGCGTGCTATTCACTACTCTTGCCGCCGCAGGTATGGGCTCTTCCTCTCTCTCTATAGCGGCTAAGTAGACGCTGTAGAATGTTATGTCGGCCATTGTTTGGGTCTGTAATTTGTCTTGTAAGAATTTATTGGAGAGCCCCACTATGAACTGATCTCGTAGAAGCCGGTCCACCTCCGGGAAGGCGCCCATGGCTTCAGGGTCTCGTCATTGTATCTCATTCAGCGTCTCCTGTAGAGCATTGGAATATTGCATCAGGGTCTCGCCCTCTCGCTGGGGTCGGTTAAAGAAGTGACTCCGTAACTGTACCACTTTGGCTCGCCCCCCCCCCCCCCCTTGGGCTCTCTCTAGCAGGGAGAATATTTTCTCTAGGGTATCTCTCTCGGAGTCGGGCCTTACCATCACTGTCCGCCTGACGTCACCCTCTAGGGCTCCCAACGCAACCTCTGCCCGCAGTTTGGGGGTCAGGTTACACATTTTAACCGCACTTCGCACCCTTTCAGTCCAGTCCTGCAATGTCATGTTTCTACCGTCATATTTTGGCAGATGACGCAGCAGTGCCCCAACAGGAATGTATCCTACTTGGGTAGCCAAATTGTTGGGGGCAAGCTGGACTTGCACCTGTGCACCCTGGGCTGGGTCCTGATCCGGCACCACTGGCGCCGGGGGACGGTCTCCCGCCGCATTCCCGTCCATAACGGTCGCTGTATCCTGCCGACTACACCAAGTTGTAAGCCGTGTACCGGGCTGGGCTCCCCAAGATACAGCGAAGTCACAGACAAGAAAAGCGACACTGACACCAGCTTTATATGCAAGAACAGAAACTTTACTTTAACAATAGTAATAACACAACAATATAAGTATACACAGACTAAGTTATACCCCAGGCCCACAGTCACCGTCCCTGTCCGAGGGACAGGCCTAGCCCGATGGCACACACAGCAGAGCCTGCAAGTCGTGCTTTGCCGCTAAAGACGACACACCTAGCCGGTGGCGGACGCAGCAGAGCCTGAAAGTCAAATACTGCGCCGCAGTTCAGTACTGTAAGGCCTAACAAAACATATAACCCTAACTATCTAACTACTTTAAAGCCTAGGCTAGTCTCTGTTACTTCAGGCGCCACACAGTAACCAGGTGTACTGACCTGCGTCCGTTCTGTGCCCGAGGATGCCGCTTACCCGGGATGGCCACCAACCTCTCAGCAACCATGCGGCCTTGCTTGAAAATCAGACTTCTGCCCACACGCTGTAAATGTTCTTCCTGAAACAATCTCACTTTCAAAGAGCCGGATCCAGTAAGAGTACATCAGCTAATCTCCTTCCTGTGCGTGTCCATTCACTCCCGAACATCCGCAAGCCAGAATGGAATCAGATTCAGTCTCTCCCAGAACAATAATCCCACCATGTCAAATTAGCTCCCACTTCCTCGTTCTCTTCAGAAGCACACTGCATGAGTCATCATCTGCTTTGCATATTCAATCCCAGAGTGTGCTGGCTGTAGCTGCAAAACAGTGGCCTCTAGTGCCCAAAATGCCAAATGACAGTTTCAATACAATTAGGCACAAATATCAGACAGGAAGAGCTGTTCCAAAATCTCACAGAAGCACAAGGCGAAGGCAGAGGAGTAGGAGGAGGAAGAAGTCGCCAACGCAGTTGGGGTACTGTCAGCACCTCAGAAGGGAGTGTTAGCATGGCTGAAATGTGGAATAGCTTTGTCAGCATGCCACAACAACCAGCAGCACCAGCTGATATGGAATATTTTAGCAGGAGGCAGCATTTCAGCAACATGGTGGGACAGTACGTGTGCACACTCCTGCACGTACTGACTGATGGGTCTGACCCATTTAACTTCTGGGTCTCCAAATTAGGCACATAGCCTGAGCTTTTTCTTTTCCATTTCCCTATTCCTATTTCTATACTTTAGATAGGTGCTATTTATGTATGCAGCTTGTACCAAGTGGGCTTAGCATGTAATCTGTGTTACTTTATTATTGTAAGTGTATTTATTTCTGTTTGTATTGATTATTTATGTCGATAAAGTTTTATACTTTTACTTATTTCTGAGGCCTTAATGTGTATGCTGTATATAGGTGAATGTGTATATTATGTATATCTATGTAAGGGTGTCCTATTGTGTGTCATTGATAGATTAACTAAGCTAAATTACAATAACTAAATTGCTTATTCTATAGAGCTCATCTGTGGAGAGCCTGAGAGAATTAAAAATGGGAATTTGAAAACAACAGGAACAGATTTTGGATCAGTAGTTAAATACAGTTGCAATCAAGGGTGAGTGACCAAGAACAACAGTGTCTATGCATTGTGCCTATACACATCAGCTATGTCCAGAGTCACATGGCATATTCATTACAGTGGTTATTAGGCCTATAACTAGAATATTGCAAATGTTCAGAATTTGAAACACCGGATTCCCAGGAAATTACCTGCACTCTGGACAGTGCTCTTCAAAGTCAGCAACATACTATATATTGACTGGTCTGCACACAGATGTAGGCCCACAGATGCAGTAGGTAATGTTCTGATAGAGAAATAATAATTAACATCCCTAGAATTTCCGAATATATATGAACTTCATATTGTTTCCCCATCCCTCTATAACGGTTATACTATATACAGTTGCAAGAAAAAGTATGCGAACCCTTTGGAATGATATGGATTTCTGCACAAATTGGTCATACAATGTGATCTGATCTTCACCTAAGTCACAACAATAGAGATTAATTTTACCGTACAGTTCACGATTTAAACAGATAAGACACATCATTAACCAACACTGGCACTTTTTATTAAGAGATAGGGTCATTGGACCCATGTTACACACTTCCCCTTTAATTACTTTCACAAAGGCACCAAATTTAGGTTTAAAAGTAGCACCCTCAATAATTAATCACAAAAAGAAAGAAACACCTACACTCCAAAAATGGCTGAATATGAATGGGTTTTACAGATGCGAGAGATGCTCGGGATGCAAAAATTCAACCTTTCCCAAAAAGATAAGCAGGGTCCAATCTACTCAAAACCAATTTGCTTTGGACATCAAGGGTTGCCTGACATGCGATTCCTCCAGTGTAGTCTACCTTTTCCAGTGCCCCTGCCAGAAACAGTACATTGGCAGAACTAAGAGACCCCTGAGAGTGAGAATCACGGAACATTTAAATAACATCAGAAAAGGATATGAGAACCACTCTCTATCCAAACATTTCAAAATGTTCCATAATAGTGATCCGCGGGGTTTCTCTTTTGTGGCCCTGGAAAAGGTGGATCTGCACTGGAGAGGAGGCAATCATATCATGAGAATGTCACGGGCAGAATCCAGAAGAATTTTTGATTTTGGCAGCCTTCTTCCCGCAGGGCTAAACTCAGATCTGGAAATTTTTGGTTTTATTTGAAATATAGAAAACAAAGACACAGACTATAGAAAAAATTAACTATGGTTAGAACTATGAATTCATTCATAGCGGGATATATGGATAAATAGACATTTGCCATTAAGTACTGATCTATATACAAGAATGGAAAAATATAAAGTCTCTGATGAAATAATTAGATTGAAAAAATTTACTAAACAATAGGCAGCTAAGACCATTCTACTTATATATATTTGCAAAAATAAAAATGTAAAAAAATTTAAAAAAAGAAAAAAAAACGCAGGAAAAAACCGCAACATAAAAAACCGCAATATAAAAATTGCAGTGAAAAAACCGCAACACAAAAAACCGCAACGAAAAATCAGTGCAATAGTAAATAGTAAAAGGAAATCTCAGGTTAGAAGTCGACACAACTCAATCTGAATAAAATAGAATCAGATAATGCTGACATAAGGATGTGATGAATAGAAAAGTCTCACTTGATTGTTAGATAGCGAATACTCTATAAGATTCCAAACACAATAGAAAAACATCTCCCTTAGACATTTTTATATTATATTACATTTTATTTATATATATTCTTAATACTTTTAAATATTTATATTATATTTGCGTATATAATTTATGTGTATACATATATATAAGGGAAGACACCATTATAAATGCATTACTGAAGAAAGATACCGATTATATGGAAAAGAAAAGACTAAAGAAGATTAAAGGTTCCACCCTACCACAGAATTTTTGGAACAGGTGGAATTAATTAGCCAATTAAGCTAAGAATATAAAAGATGAGAGATCAGAACTCACAGATTACCCACTGAGGAAGAGATAAGACATCTCGAAACGCGTCTGGGCGTATCACCTGTGAAGCAACTATCTCAGCGGTGCATGGCCATGCACTAAAGAACGAACAGATTTACCCACTTTGAGCTCACGTAAGACCAAGGCTGACTGCAGGACTCACGAAAGTGAAATACCTGATACAGGTCTCCCGCGAGAATAGAGACGGGATTCAAACCAAGACCTGACCGGATACAAATCAAGCGGAGAAAGGCTGAAGCGTGCAACGCCACGAGAAGTAACCCTTCCGCGGAATCCATTCAGTGAGCCGACTGGGGTCACAGTGAGTAAAGATATAATCTAAGTGAAGCTGTACTAAACCACGGAATAACAGGCGGTATAAGTACGGAAGCTACTTATTTTCTGGACAATTGACTTTTTTATACATAGGCGTACTCAGACCTTTGAGACGTCCCTAACAAATAGACTATTCACACGTGGTGTGAACTACGGACTTACTCCGAATATCTTATATTCTATATCCTATAAGGTGGCATAAGATTTTATTGATATGCATAAGTTTATGAAATCTGGATGGTAACTATATATATTTGACTATATCTGGGGCACACTTATACTATTTACTCTGTTTTGCTCTGTCACGGACGGCTGCGATCCAAATAGCCAAATATAATCTGGGAAATACGGATGCATCCCTCTGTGTCGGAGTCTACAGATTCTTGTGTTCCAGTTATAGACATCTGATCGATACACATGACTGTATATGCTTTTTAGATGTTTTAGAATTTTAACCTAGTGCACATAGGATACATTATTTGTTGTTTAATAAATATTTTAATATCAACAATATTCAAGTTCCACGTGAATTCCTATTGTTTGAGTGCCGGTTCCATCCAACTTACATTTATACTAATCAGAATTAGGGGGCGTTTCTTTGAACTAGTGCACCTGTCGTGATAAATCAGAGTGAGCCATCTGCTCAGCACTTTTTTAATAGACAATCACAGTCTGCTTAAACTAATAACACACAAAGAATTAAATGTTACCATGTTTTTATTGAACACATCATGTAAACATTCACAGTGCAGGTGGAAAAAGTATGTGAACCCCTAGACTATTGACATCTCCAAGAGCTAATTGGAGTGAGGTGGCAGCACACTGGAGTCCAATCAATGAGATGAGATTAGAGGTGTTGGTTACAGTTGCCCTGCCCTATAAAAAACACACACCAGTTTACTTTTCACAAGAAGCATTGCCTGATGTAAATGATGCCTCGCACAAAAGAGCTCTCAGAAGACCTACGATTAAGAATTGTTGACTTGCATGAAGCTGGAAAGGGTTATAAAAGTATCTCCAAAAGCCTTGCTGTTCATCAGTCCACGGTAAGACAAATTGTCTATAAATGGAGAAAGTTCAGCACTGCTGCTACTCTCCCTAGGAGTGGCCGTCCTGTAAAGATGACTGTAAGAGCACAGTGAAGACTGCTCAATGAGGTGAAGAAGAATCCTAGAGTGTCAGCTAAAGACTTACAAAAGTCTCTGGCATATGCTAACATCACTGTTAGCGAATCTACGATATGTAAAACACTAAACAAGAATGGATTTCATGGGAGGATACCACCTGCTATCCAAAAAAAACATTGCTGCACATTTACAGTTTGCACAAGAGCACCTGGATGTTCCACAGCAGTACTGGCAAAATATTCTGTGGACAGATAAAACCATAGTTGAGTTGCTTGGAAGAAACACACAACACTATGTGTAGAGAAAAAGAGGCACAGCACACCAACATCAAAACCTCATCCCAACTGTGAAGTATGGCGGTGGGGGCATCATGGTTTGGGGCTGCTTTGCTGCTTCAGGGCCTGGACGGATTGCTATCATCGAAGGAAAAATGAATTCCCAAGTTTATCAAGACATTTTGCAGGAGAACTTAAGGTCATCTGTCCACCAGCTGAAGCTCAACAGAAGATGGGTGTTGCAACAGGACAACAACCCAAAGCATAGAAGTAAATCAACAACAGAATGGCTTAAACAGAAGAAAATACGCCTTCTGGAGTGGCCCAGTCAGAGTCCTGACCTCAACCCGATTGAGATGCTGTGGCATGACCTCAAGAAAGCGATTCACACCAGACATCCCAAGAATATTGCTGAACTGAAACAGTTCTGTAAAGAGGAATGGTCAGGAATTACTCCTGACCGTTGTGCACGTCTGATCTGCAACTACAGGAAACTTTGGTTGAGGTTATTGCTGCCAAAGGAGGTTCAACCAGTTATTAAATCCAAGGGTTCACATACTTTTTCCACCTGCACCGTGAATGTTTACATGGTGTGTTCAATAAAAACATGGTAACACTTAATTCTTTGTGTGTTATTAGTTTAAGCAGACTGTGAGTGTCTATTGTTGTGACTTAGATGAAGATCAGATCACATTTTATGACCAATTTGTGCAGAAATCTATATAGTTCTAAAGGGTTCACATACTTTTTCTTGCAACTGTATTTAGTATACTATTAACTCAGTGATTTTCTTTTGCAGTTTGGGTCTATCTGCTGGATGGCTAGAAATGTGACATCTCATGACAGTTGGTAGCTGTCTTGCCACAATCCACAGCACTAAAGAGTCAGACCAATTCATGTTAGAAATGTGAATATATTATCTACAGCATAGAATTTCAAAATTATCTTTTATAACTGCCAATATTGGGACCTCTATATTCAAATATGCTATGTACTTTGTACTTTCTGTCATTCTGATAGTTTTCTGTATTATTTGTACTAATGGGACTGGACATAAGATACATAGAAACTAAGTCTAAGTATATGGGCGACTATTGTGAGATTTCTTGTTGTCTCTATTTCTCCTGTATTATAGAGACCACACAATACACCACAGTCTGCTCCTCCTGTATTGTAATGACCAAAAGCAGACAAAACACCAGAATCTGCTCTTTCTGTATTACGATAGTAGATATCCTGCATACAGTGCACATATAGTTTATATAGTAGATCTGCATATAATGCAAGTGCATATACTATAATATATGCATTATATGCAGTAGATCTATTATATCTACTATTATATGTGCTCTATATGCAGACAATCTACTATACATACTACTATTATATTCCCTATTTGCAGAAGATCAACTATATATACAGTATATATAGTAGATTCTCCTGCAGATGGTGCATATATAGTACAGTATATATAGTAGATCTCCTGCATATAGTGCATATATTATACAGTATATACACTTGCACTATATGCAGATCTAATATGTATACTGCTACATGTGCACTATATACATGAGATCTACTATATATACTACTATATATGCAGGAAAGAGAGAGCATATATGGTAGTATGTATACTGTAGTACAGGGTGGGCCATTTATATGGATACACCTTAATAAAATGGGAATGGTTGGTGATATTGACTTCCTGTTTGTGGCACATTAGTATATGTGAGGGGGGAAACTTTTCAAGATGGGTGGTGACCATGGCAGCCATTTTGAAGTCGGCCATTTTTAATCCAACTTTTGTTTTTTCAATAGGAAGAGGGTCATGTGACACATCAAACTTATTGGGAATTTCACAAGAAAAACAATTGGTTTTAACGTAACTTTATTCTTTCATGAGTTATTTACAAGTTTCTGACCACTTATAAAATGTGTTCAATGTGCTGCCCATTGTGTTGGATTGTCAATGCAAACCTCTTCTCCCACTCTTCACACACTGATAGCAACACCGCAGGAGAAATGCTAGCACAGGCTTCGAGTATCCGTAGTTTCAGGTGCTGCACATCTCGTATCATCTGAAGGCAATCGTCTATGCTGTGAAGATACGAGATGTGCAGCACCTGAAACTACGGATACTGGAAGCCTGTGCTAGCATTTCTCCTGCGGTGTTGCTATCAGTGTGTGAAGAGTGGGAGAAGAGGGTTGCATTGAGAATCCAACACAATGGGCAGCACATTAAACACATTTTATAAGTGGTCAGAAACTTGTAAATAACTCATGAAAGAATAAAGTTACGTTAAAACCAAGCACACCATTGTTTTTCTTGTGAAATTCCCTATAAGTTTGATGTGTCACATGACCCTCTTCCTATTGAAAAAACAAAAGTTGGATTCAAAATGGCCGACTTCAAAATGTCCGCCATGGTCACCACCCATCTTGAAAAGTTTCCCCCCTCACATATACTAATGTGCCACAAACAGGAAGTTAATATCACCAACCATTCCCATTTTATTAAGGTGTATCCATATAAATGGCCCACCCTGTAGATCTCCTGCATAATTGATCGCATGGGCTGGGGATCCATACCTGTGCCCAGGAGCGGGATGTGGCACTCAGAGATGTAGACAGGCAGGAAGATCAGGTTGAGGCTCTCAGAGGTGTAGACAGGAAGTTCAGAATGAGGAGCTGAGAGGTGGAGACAGTCAGGCATGCGAGTGGGAGGACGAATAGGCCGGCGATCACAGGCCAGGCCTACTCAGCTGCTTCCTCCTTTGCAGGAGTACTAACTCTGTGTCACTAAGTGATTTAGAGCAGAGGTGAGTGCTGCTGCTCCCTCAACCAGCTTAATAGTTAGGGCTACAGCACATAGGAGAAGGAGAATCGCTCCTCTCTCTCCTTGTCCTCTGCCCCTGAGGTGCATGCCGGCAGCTTTACTAAGGACAGTAATGTCATGCCACAGCTGTAGTCTGCAGCGGCAGCGGCAGCCCACCATTCTAACCACCCCCCATGTAAGCTGGATGCCCTGGAGGCACAGATGTAAAAAATAAAAATAAAATAATAAAAATGTCCTCTCTGGTGTTGCCCCCTGCTGGCCTACCATCCTAGGCACGTGCACTTTAATACCTACTTGGAAATACGGTATGGGCATCTTTATTTAGACCTAACAACGGAACAATATAACTGCCATACTTATATCCTAATCCTTCTAATCTACTATTTTACTAACAGACAACATCTTTCTCTGACAGTAGCAGTAAACTAACAATGGGTTATCTATCTATATAGAAGTTTTATCTCTCCGTGCTAACTGATACATAACCAAAAGTTCTTAAAATTTATTTTCTATGAATGAGTTTCAAATCCACCTTTCTGACAGACATATCCCTTTAAAACCATTGTAAAACTATAATAGTAGAAAATGTATCCATATTGACAGATGTAATTATCTAATCTGCTGTTTTTACAGGTTCACAATGACTGGGAATGCACAAAGAAGATGCACAGAAGATGGTATATGGGAGGGCAGTCCCCCTATGTGCCAATGTACGTTTCCATGCCATTTGAATACTTTGCACTAAGATAATATTTTGTTGTTCTTTCCATTATGCTTTTTTCTTTTTCTTTCAGAACCTCAAGCCTGAACAAATTTTCAGACCTAAGAACCCTGTACCGTGATTTGGATGAAACTTAAATTTTCAGCACATTTGTTTTTGCATTCTATGCTATTAAAATAGAAAATAAAATTGTCTACCAGTATATTGGTTTTAAGTATTACATTAATCTTAACACACTTAGATCAGAAGTGATAAAATGTGTCACTATTTCTCTAGATTGATAAATAAACCAAATGAGCCCATCATTTTTTTGTATTTTCACTGATATAGTGATGAGAGTAAATCTTCCAAAATCAACTACGACTTTGAGCTCTTATTGATGTTTTTGTAGTTCTAATATATTGTTGTAGATTTAATAAAGCTACATTAACCCTATAAAGAGCATTTTTAAAAATCTTTTTGAAACACATGAAGGGTACTGACACTTGTATCTAGACTGCATTCTGCCTACATGTCATCTCTCCAATTCTCAAACATTCATTCTTAATAAAGACTCCATGAAGTGCCATTCCTTTATTATTCGTGATAGAAGTTATTAATAAATTAAAGGGGTTCTCTGGACTTTTAATATTGATAAATATTAATATTGATTGATAATAGACTCTCCAGAAATGTTATTACTAGAGGTGAGCGAATTTTTCAAAAATTCTATTTGCCGATTCGCCGATTTTATTTGAAAAAATTTGGTTCGATCCGAATATATTCGCGACGAATTTTGGTAAAAAAATGGCTGCAGAGAGCCTTTATAGTGGTGTAGAACACTGTGCCTTGCAGTAACGCGCATAGGGAGTCTGCTGTGGTAGTGAAATACTGAGAGTCAATATGACATACAGATGACAGGCGTCGCTCTTAGAGTCACTGCACACTTCAATTATTTGGGCAGTCACAGGGCCAAAACTGACCAAATAACTCAAGTATGAACTCAGCCTTACAGGTCGATGTTAGCGCCAAGTAGTACACTCCTTTTACACCGTCGCCAGCTGTTTCCACATAGATGTCTACAGAACCTGTTCTATTAAACGCGTATACAAGTAGAGCCCCCCTGATAGAGTGGAGTGGGTGTCAGCAGTAAGTTTGTGTTTACGTCACTGATTAATTTGCCCTTCCTCTGATCCGTCAGAACAATAATCCACAAAAAACGGATCCTGTCTGTGGATCATCTGCCATCACTCGGTCAGCATTTGGTCAGTAATCCATCAGTATTGCTAATGCCAAAAAAAAAAACAGGAGTGTATCCAAAACAGAGATGACACATGAATGGAATATTTGCATGTCTTCTGTGTTTTGTACCCACTCCTGCTTTTGGCTACCTAATCATAAGCCAATTCTGATGGGACCATACAGGCCTTACAGCTGCTACACAGACAGGATCCGTTGTGCGTCTTATTTTTCCTTCCTTCTGACAGATAAGAAGAAGGGTCAAATAAATGATGATGATGGCAAAAATGAGATCCACATTTAGCGGACTGCAAAATAAATACTGTACAGTTGGGTGAATGTACCCTCAAACTGGTGGCAGATTACCCTTAAAGGAACATTTTAGATATGGTCAGCAATAGGAGACTAGAAATTATAAAGCCCTGCCATGTCAGCAAAAAATGGAAGACATCAGAAGATGATTAACCTCTGTGTTCTCTATTTGTTTTTTAGATACATGCAGAAATTCATCAGACTAATAAACATTTACATTTATAATTCATTTCTAGGTTAAGTGTTCCTTTGACTTGGAAATAATTTCCAACCTGCAAATAGTCAAAGCATGTGGTTGTTAAATTGTAATTGCCTTGCAACTTCTTGTCACACATACAAATCATATCACACGGATAAATCCATTGCAGTGGGCTGAAGCCGACATTATACGAGGGTATCCAACTGATTTGTCCACTGCATAGGGGTAATATACAGCTAGCTCTCCACATCACATGACTAAGCAGCCCCATTCTCATTGGAGTAATGCCTGTCAGATACCCCCTGAACACCTCCCATTGAATTGGAAGCAAAACACACACTATACTGGAGTTATACATTAGGTATAGTACATACTGGTCATTGTTTTCAAGCTAATTGCTCAACATATGTATATCTGTCGCACTCGTCATCTTGATTCTTAATGCATTAATTAAACAATGGCAAGAAACTTTACATTTTTCAATGGCTTTTGTGACATAACGCACCATTTAGAACAGCTCCATCTGTATAATTTACTTTTTTCCTCATCTATAGTTTTATTATTAATACAGCAGTTATACTGTATATTCTATAGAGAGTCATAGCATGTTTTTTGTTGGTATGATAGACGGTATCTGAACCATCTTTATCAGGTTTAGACATAGCACCCCATGGAGTTGGGTCAGTGGCATTGATTTAACTCGGAAAACTGTTTAGCTGCATTGAAATGGGTTGTGGCAGCTCTAGGTTGACCACCCATTTATTATTTTAATATTATTTGATTTGACATAGCCCCAACATACTCCACACAACATTTACAGACATCATTATCACTCTGTCCCCAGTGGGGCTCACAATCTAAATTCTCTATCAGTCTATCTTCGGAGTGTTGAAGAAAACCAAAGTTCTCCTGCAAAACCTACAGAAACATAGGGAGAACATACAAACTCCATGCAGATGTTGTCATTGGTCAAGTTTAAGCCTAGGACCTCAGTGCTACAAGGTACCAGTTCTAACCACTGAGCCACCGTGCGGTCCATCTGTGCATACAGTCCAATAGTAAGAAATTAGTATGCCATTATAAGTGTTTTGTGTTATATTCTGTATACTGCAAACAGTCTTTTCATCTAAGGCTAAGCCTTTCCTTTATAAACGTTCTTCGTTTATGATCTATGGCTTTGTCTTCAAAAACTTGATAAAAAAACTTAATGTGGAAACCCAACTTTAGACTATCAAGATGTATACAACTATTAACCAGATGCATCAAGTATCCCAAAACATAGTTTGTATGATGTATTTGGGGTGTATGGCCTGATCGCTTGTAGCACCGGCTGTATAGAATGAGAGCTCTGCTTGAGGGTTTTTATATATGTCTATACAGTGGCTAAACAGCTAATTTGCTCACCATATGGATTAATCTTCATTGTGTATCTTGAACAAAATTGAAAAAGTTTTTCATCAGAGGCTTCTCTCAAACTGCTACTGCTTGGCACGTGGTTCCAATCCACCCTGCAACTTCCCCGTCTACCTCTTACAGCAGAGGGTCTGATAGAACTGGCATTGATGAAGAGGATGAATGAGCAGATATTTCGCACAGAAAGCAAGCCCTGCAGAATCTGCTAAAAATTTTTCACAATAATGGGCGCATAAGAGGTGTTCTGCACAGCTGAGTTAGAGAATCATTCCAGTTCATCCTGCCAGAAGTTTGGTATTTCTCAAGTGTTTAATGTGGCTATAGCACCATCTAGCGGTGTTAAGTTTTATTACACTTTGTTTTTCCTATTACAAAGGCTACTGCATTGTGGGTGGTGCAAAGCATTGTGGGAGTGCAAAGCATCCTGGGAAAGAGAAGCCTCCAATCACCAGGGCACATCAGCAGAGCTGTCCTGCATATTTCCTTCTCAAACTCCACCATCCTTGTAAAATCATATCTGGTGAGAGATCTACCTTTGTTTCAGGGACATATATTATGCAGAGCTGTTTAGTTAGTTATAATTGTTATTCAGGGAGTTATAACTGTTAGATGTTAGACATGTACTCCTATGTATAGGCAGCCATGTGCTTTCACTGTCCATGCAAATGTTACAGTACATGCTATTCGATACATTATACTGATACATGTTATTTGTATTCTTGTAGTTTTCCCAAACAATCCTGTTTTACCAATAAATAAGTTAGGGCTCTTTCACACTTGCGTTGTTCTTTTCCGGCATAGAGTTCCGTCGTCGTGGCTCTATGCCGGAAAAATCCTGATCAGGATTATCCCAATGCATTCTGAATGGAGAGAAATCCGTTCAGGATGCATCAGGATGTCTTCAGTTCAGGACCGGAACGTTTTTTGGCCGGAGAAAATACTGCAGCATGCTGCGCTTTTTGCTCCGCCAAAAATCCTGAACACTTGCCGCAAGGCCGGATCCGGAATTAATGCCCATTGAAAGGCATTAATCCGGATCCGGCCTTAAGCTAAACGTCGTTTCGGCGCATTACCAGATCCGACATTCAGCTTTTTCTGAATGGTTACCATGGCTGCCAGGACGCTAAAGTCCTGTCTGCCATGATAAAGTGTAGTGGGGAGCAGCACACCCACCGTCCGCGCGGCCCCCGGGGCACCCCAGAGCGACGCCAGGGCGCCCCACGCGCATGGACCACGCGATCGCATGGATCATGCGATCCATGCACATGGGGCGCTCCGACGCCACACCGGAGCGCCCCGGGAGCCGCACGGGCGGCAAACACACTGGTCCCCCGCTCCCCACCACTAGCATGGCAACCAGGACTTTAATAGCGTCCTGGCTGCCATAGTAACACTGAACGCATTTTGAAGACTGATCAGTCTTCAAATGCTTTCAGTTCACTTGCGGTGTTACGGATCCGGCGGGCACCTCCGGCAACGGAAGTGCACACCGGATCCCAACAACGCAAGTGTGAAAGAGCCCTTAGACTACAAAGAACAGTCCTCTTATTTGGAAGACAGAAATAGTTTATGCTGAATGTCAGACTGCACACTGAGAGATCCTGTTGGTGGCAGAATTTCTGTAACAATTTTCTTACAGTGCATCTACACCTTACTAGATGCGGCAATGAATTTGATGGTAGACAAAATACATAGGATTCTTAATCCCAAGAAATTAAATCATGGATTATCTCAGAAGACTCCAGGTTACAATAAAGGGAAGGTGGCCTTTTTGCAACATCTTAGGCTACTTTCACAGTAGCATTTTTTCTGGATCCGGCAGGGTTCAGCAAAAATGCTTCCGTTACTGATAATACAACCATCTGCATCCGTTATGAACGGATCCGGTTGTAATATCTTTAACATTGCCAAGACGGATTCGTCATCAACTCCATTGAAAGTCAATGATGGGGGATGGGTCCATTTTCTATTGTGGCAGATTGTGGCAGAGAAAACGGATCCATCCCCATTGACTTGCATTGGGGCTCATGTCGGATCCGTCTTGCTCCGCATCCCAGGATGGAAAACAAACTATATGTTGCGGTCTGCTCTCCGGTATGGGAACGCAACTAAACGGAATGGAATGCCTTTTGGAGCATTCCGTTATGTTCAGTTCAGTTTTGTCCCCATTGACAATGAATGGGGACAAAACTGAAGTGTATTTTTCTGGTATTGATTCCCTATGACGGATCTTAATACCGGAAAACTAAAATGCTAGTGTGAAAGTAACCTTTAGTCGTTTGGCTTCCTGATGCACATAAAGAATTATTTGTTTTTCCAGACTTGTTAGCAATCACTTTGGCACAGAGGCAGGAATTTGCAGCTGCTACGTGGATACCACAATAAAACAACCCTCCGATAAGTAGGGATTTCTAGTTAAGAGGAGCATTGATAAGGATCAACTGTCTTTGACATGTAATAATCCAGAAAAAGCAGAAGCTTTGCATTAGAAATGGCACTTAGTGCAGAAAGTGAAGGTTCTGCCAAAGAAACTGGGTCTAATTTGATTAAAGTTCAAATAAGTTTGACTCAAATCCAAAGTGTCCCAATTGCCCTAAAAAGTAGTATATCACACTGCCATGTCGGTACGTTTGTTTTGCAGACCATATGTGGAACCATTCACTTCAATGGGGCAGCAAAAACTACGGAAATGACTTTTTGGGCATTCCGTATCTGTATGTCTGTCTGACTGTGCAGCAAAAAAATAGAACGTGCCCTATTATTGTCTGCATTACCGGTACCCATGTACCCACAATTTGCAGACCGCAAAATAGACTATGGTTGTGTGCATGCGCCCTTAACCTCTTCAGGACCCTGCCATTTTTCACCTTAAGGACCAGATAATTTTTTGCAAATCTGACCAGTGTCACTTTATATGGTGATAACTTTAAAACGCTTTTACTTATCCAAGCCATTCTGAGATTGTTTTCTCGTCACATATTGTACTTCATGACAGTGGTAAATTTGAGTCAAAATATTTCATTTTTATTTATAAAAAAATACCAAATTTACCCAAAATTTTGAAAAATTCTCAATTTTCAAAATTTCTATTTCTCTGCTTTTAAAACAGATAGTGATACCTCCTAAAATAGTTATTACTTTACATTTCCCATATGTCTAATTCATGTTTGGATCATTTTGTAAATTACATTTTCTTTTTTTGGAATGTTACAAGGCTTATAAGTTTAGAAGCAAATCTTAAAATGTTCAAGAAAATTTCCAAAACCCAATTTTTAAGGACCAGTTCAGGTCTGAAGTCACTTTCTGGGGCTTACATAATAAAAAAAAAAAAACATAAATGGCACTATTTTAGAAACTACACTCCTCAAGGTATTCAAAACTGATTTTACAAACTTTGTTAACCCTTTAGTTGTTCCACAAGAATTAAAGGAAGATGGAGATGAAATTTCATAATTTCACTTTTTTTGGCAGATTTTCCATTTCAATCAACTTTTTCCGCTAAGGGTGGGTTCACATCAGCATTATGTATTCCGTTAGTTCTTTCCATTATTTTCAGCAAAATAACGCAAAGAAATGGATACGTTTAAAATTACCTAATTGTCAATGGTAACGGATCCGTTACGGAAATGCTTATGTTTGCTTGCGTTATGGTCATTTCCATAACAGATCCGTTTTTACAACGGAGACCAAAGTCCTGTCTGCAGGACTTTTTTTTTTCTGTTACATATAACACATTCGTTATGTAAATAGCGGATCCAGTGTCAAAATAATAATATAATGTAAGTCTATGTGAGATGGAGCAAAACGGATTGTATTTAATGTGTTTTCCGTTTTCCGTTCCGTTTAATAATGCGTTTTTGCTCTAAATAAAGAACATGTTTTCTGAGTTCTCTAGTGATTAAAGGAAATAGAGCTAATCACCTGACAGAAAATATAAAAGCGGCCATTTTAGACACTCTTGAGTGTATGCAGCACCTACAGTCACCATCCAGGAGCTGTCCAGCATTTATAAAATAGGTATTTATTCATCTTGGACACACATATTATCATTCTTTGTATGTTTTTTTAGGTTCCCTGCCTTCACTACTCCTTCTACCTACACATTTTATTATATATGTACACATGATGTAGACAACACATATTATATTGTGCCTTGGTATTTTTACCGCAATATGTTTGTGTACACACTTGCAGTGAGTGTTTTAACTCCATCTAATTTAATACTTTTAATGTCACAAGCAACCATACTGTAACTTTCTGGAGCAATGTTGTGCATTGTTTAAGGAGTATATTAGATTTCACATAAATATAGGTGTATTATTAGCAGTTTGAAGATGTTTACAAGCTTAGAACTTTTATGCAATTCTCAGTGCCCACATGATCATGACATACTGTGTAATTTCCTTAAGCTGTCACATTCACTTAATATGTGTCAGCTCGTTCCTCTACAGTAGATTAATAATAATAAGCTGTCCATAGAAGTGAAGGGGATGCCATAGTTGTAATTACGCAGCATGCTGCTGTGATGATTCTGGTGACCAATGATCAGGGGCATTGCTAGGTCAAAACATTCGGGGCCTGGGCCCCTGATGTTTTGTCCCAGGCCCCAAATGTCCTGCCTGCCAGCTAGATACAACTGTATTGCCGTCCTCAGGACCGCAATACAATTGAATCTAATGCAGTGGAAGATCTGATGGACCTGTGGTTACCACCAGTAAAACAGGCAGTAGTTGAAAAGGACTGCCATGATGTCACCATCATGTGACTAGTGCAGGGGAGGACGGCAGTGAAGAGGAGAAGTCTTGGGGGAAGAAGCTGTGGTGATGTCTGCTACAGGAAGGGAGGTTAGTGAAGGAAGAGGCAGAGCAATGCTGGGAGCTGTGGTTATTTAACTGGGACTGTATGTTAGGGCTGAAGGGAGGGATGTTATTAACATCCGACTGTGTGTTGGAGGTGGCTGCGGAGGGGATCATGTTATTTACATGGGACTGTATGTTTATGGTGGCTGTAGGAGGAAGTGATGTTATTTACATGGGACTGTATGTTGCAGGGGGCTGGGGGAGGGTGGGATGTTATTTACATGGGACTGTGTGTTGATGGCGGCTGTGGGAGGGAGGGATGTTATTTACATGGGACTATATAACAGAGGGGGCTGGGGGAGGGAGTGATGTTACTTACATTGGACTGTATGTTGATGGGGGCTGTGGGAGGGAGTGACGTTATTTACATGGGATTGAATGTTACAAGGGTCTGAGGGAGGGAGTCATGTTATTTACATGGGACTGAATGTTGAGGAGGCAATGTTATTTACATGGGACTGTATGTTGAAGGTGGCTAGTGGGGGGGGATGATGTTATTTACATGGGACTGAATGTTGAGGGGGTGATGTTTACATGGGATTGCATGTTTTAGGCGGCTGGGGAGGGGGTGATATTATTTACTTGGGACTGTATGTTGAAGGCGGCTGGGGAGGAGGTGATGTTATTTTCATGGGGCTGTATTTTGGAGGGGGCTGTAGGTAGAGAGGGATGTTATTTACATGGGACTGTAAATTGGAGGGGGCTGGGGAGATGGTGTGATGTTATTTACATGGAACTCTATGGCAGAGGGAGGGAAATAGTGTTATTTACATGGGACTGTATGTTGGAGGGGCTGAAGGGAGGGTAGTGATGTTCTTTACATAGGACTGTATTTTGGAGAGGGAAGGAAGGATGGTGTGATGTTATTTACATGGGACTGTATGATGGAGGGAGGAATATAACTACAGTAGGTACTGCAAATCCAGGGGACATATAGGTGTTCTTATTACTACTGGGGGCTCTATAGGAGGGACTTATAGATCCTCCTTAATTTTACTGAGAGCACTATGGGGGCCTTATTACTACTGAGGGGTCTGTAGAGAGCATTATTACCACTGGGGAACAATAGGGAGGCTTATTTCTACTTGGGGCTCTGTGAGAGCATTATTAATACTGGAGAGCTCTTCTAATAATAGGGGCACTCTTGGGGAGCATTATCACTGTTGGGGCACTGTATGGGGAAGTATTACTAATGTGGGCATTCTGGAAAGGAATTACTATAGGTGGGACTTGGAGGAGCACTATTACTATGGGGGGCACTCATATTTCTTCAGGATAGTATTTGGGGGTATTGGGGAGTACAGCGAGCAGCAGAATAACACTGTGGGGACTCCAGGTTGGGGAATGATGATAGAAAAGAGAGGAAGCTAAGATGACTGTGTGTCACACTCTGCAGAGACGAGGAGCGACTGAAAGAAGTTGTCCGGACCAAATGGAGAAAATAATGACAGAGAAGATCTACATCGAAGGAGACATGACCTGGGAGGTTCTAGATTGCGCATGGCTGGCCTTGGCAGTGAAATCCCACAGTTGCAATATCTCTTCCACTCAGCAGCAGGACGCAGAGATTATAGGCCGCCCTAGACGAGAGGTTAGGGAGGATTTATGCACTCAGAAGGCAGAGCAGTCTGGACACTTACTGCCTAAACTCCATCCCTGCCCAAATTACTGACGTAATTTGCATATCAATACAACACACGTTCATGATGTTTATAATAGTGTAATACAAAAAAAAAATATATTACAATTTACATTTATGTGTACATTAGTGCTACAGCATTATGCTAAAGCAGTGCAGGTGGTGACATTTTGTGGACACATTCCTTTTTTACATGACTTTGTGTAAAAGTGTAAACCTAGTCCCTATACAGTACCTTAAAGGGACACTGACAGGCCCAATAAGCATAATTATCTATATATATGCATGCACAGGTCTTCTAATGTGCATTAAAAACATATAAGTCTAACCCCTGTCCACCTTATGAATACTGCAAACTGATGTTTTATAACCTGATGTAATCGCTCTTCTTTCTGCCCAAGGGGCGGCGTTTCAGCTTCACTTCTGCCCAGCCAGCCCCAACCGCCGTTTTGAAGCGCCGCCCAGCTCATTAATATTCACTTCGCTGGGCGGCTTCTGCTGTACCCGATGTCTTTGAGAGCAGCGCTCTGAAGCGCTGCTCAGAAGAGTGGCCGGCGCAGGCGCAGAACGGAGAGGCTGAAGCGGCCTCAGAGAAGCAGAGGGGATGCAGGCGCGATGTGATCCCGGCGAGTGAGGGTGCCGGGCGCAGAAGCTCATAGCTTTCTATTGGGCGAGCGCTGCTCTCAAAGACATCGGGTACAGCAGAAGCCGCCCAGCGAAGTGAATATTGATGAGCTGGGCGGCGCTTCAAAACGGCGGTTGGGGCTGGCTGGGCAGAAGTGAAGCTGAAACGCCGTCCCTTGGGCAGAGAGAAGAGCGATTGCATCAGGTTATAAAACATCAGTTTGCAGTATTCATAAGGTGGATAGGGGTTAGACTTATATGTTTTTAATGCACATTAGAAGACCTGTGCATGCATATATATAGATAATTATGCTTATTGGGCCTGTCAGTGTCCCTTTAAATAGGAGAACCTAATATGTGTTGTTCTGACCTCGAGGAAACCGTATAATCCCCAGAACATTGAGTTAACATGGCAAGACAGGGAAAATGAAATTGTCCTGTCCCTAAATAAATAACCCCTCATTTTGTGGGAAACTACAAAGCAGTTCTAGCAATACTTGATATTTTTTTTAGAACACATATGCCTTTCATGTATGTTGTTAATATGAACGCTGTCGACCATTTAACTTTTAGGAATCCTTTGGAACAACCAAACCCATTTTTTGTTCGCCGCCTTTATACCAACTTTGTCTTCAGTAAGTGTTTGGATTTAATACAGCATGTGAAGTTCTTTAAATGTCATCAATGTGTGTATTTCACCTTTTTTATTGTATTTTATTGTAGTCATGACATCATCTAATAGTTCTACTCCACCACTGGCAATTGTGGTATGTATTTATATTTTGAAAACAAGTAGTACTTTTTCCTAATGAAAACAGGAAGAAAAAACTCCATCCCCAGAAGGGTCCGAGGATCCAAATTGGTCCCCCGGGAATCTGGCCCAAATGTCAGACTATTGTCTATAATTGTCTATAATGTGTTTGGAAATGCTTTAACTCTGGCTTTTACTAAATTGCCTGTTTGTTACATAATAATAACATATTGTCTCCCTTGTCAGGATGGTTCGCCACAGGCAGGAACTGGAGAAGAATGAATGGGACAAGTAGAGCCTTCTCCGGAAACTGATTTGGTAAGTGTTTGTGGTTATTAATGTGAACTTATCGACATGACATTTATTAACAATATAAGTAAAGAGAGGAATACGGCGGCACTGCTACCAATTCAGGCTATGATTCAGCTACTCCTTATAGCCAGTCGCCGGCACTGCGGTACATGGAGACTTCGTACACGGTGCTCTGCACTTAGAGTAGGAGAGGTTCACAATGCAACAATGTAGAGAAGATATAAAAGTGATGCTCGGCACTCACCGAAGTAGTGAATTTGTATCTTCTTTATTATTCCTTCATAGGAAGAGGTTACATGCGGGATGCTGGAGCGGACACCTTGTTGCAGGTGGTGGCGGCTACGGCCATTTTGCGCGTGCTCTCGCGCTTCTTGGGCCGCTGTCAACGTCATCGCGCACTTGTTGCACTTTATAGAGGCGGCGCTCCGCAGCCGGAACCCTCGGCAACAGCTGCTCACCGCAGGTCAGTGACATTAAAACCATAAAGTGCAGAAAAGGATAAACAAAGTACAAACTAATGCCGTTAATTTAGCACGAAGTTGACTATCATAATACATCTCGTTATACAATGACGATACTCTATCATCTAACATAGGAAAGCAAGTCGCACAGCAACAAATGATCTAGCTTTTTTACACAAGGTCAGCGAGTAAAGCAATACCTATCAGGGACATAAGTGCATGTCTCATTACCCCACTTAGAGAAAAACCGAGATGGCTCGGACTTGTTCTACTCCTGCGAAGGAAAGACAATGCGGACGGGCACCATGGGCGGCACGGATATGCTCAATTAAGCGGGGGCATCCTTTCCCTGACCGGACAGAGTTGACATGTTCACGGATTCGCTCAAAAAGAGGGCGGATTGTTTTTCCAATGTAAAATCTTTTACAAGGGCAAAAGACAACATAAACGACATATGGTGTGCGACACGTGATGAAATCACGTACTACATGTTTCACTCCTCCTATCTGTAGCCACTTTTTACATACATTTAGTGCACAAAAAGAACAATGCCCACACTTATAATTTCCTCTGGATTTTTTACTATTAAGCCAAGTCTCCACCTGGGGTTTACTGAATACACTATTGACTAACTTATCCTTGAGGGTTGGGCATTTTCTGAATGTGACCAAAGGTCGCTGACTGGAAAAGTTGCTCAAAGAGGGATCCCCCTTCAGAAGGTCCCAGTTCTCATTAATAACTCGCTTATGTGTAATACACCGTCTCTAACCATAACGCGCACATCCAGAAAATCAAGCGACCAACCCCCAAAGTTGACGGTGAATCGCATGTTCATCTGGTTGCGCGTATTGAGGTAATCCACGAACGCGTGACAAGACTCCTCGCTGCCCGACCAGACCAGGAAAATGTCATCGACATAACGCAAAAATAAATGTATAAACCGCAGGAAGGGGTTACTCACCGAGAACACATAAGTCTCTTCAAATACCGCCAGGTACAGGTTCGCGAATGTGCACGACACCGGCGTGCCCATTGCGTGCACATTGCGGTACCTAGTACCTGGCGGTACCATTGACCATCAAACTGAAAAACATTGCTGGTGAGGACTAGGTCAAGTGCTTCAAGAATGAAGTTCTTAAACATTGTTTCCTTGTCACTCCGACTGAGGACAAGGTTGATGGCTCGGAGTCCCAGATCATGTGGGATTCTGGTGTACAAGCTTTCGACGTCCAAGGACACCAGGCTGAACTCGCTCCGCCACTCAAGAGATCAACTTGACCGCAATTCCTTGCTGGTTGAAAGGGAAAGAAACAAGAAACGATCTCGCTTCGCCTTTGCTTTTCAATATAGTCCTGCGGCGGAAGTGATAAAGCGAGTTATTAATGAGAACTGGGACCTTCTGAAGGGGGATCCCTCTTTGAGCAACTTTTCCAGTCAGCGACCTTTGGTCACATTCAGAAAATGCCCAACCCTCAAGGATAAGTTAGTCAATAGTGTATTCAGTAAACCCCAGGTGGAGACTTGGCTTACTAGTAAAAAAATCCAGAGGAAATTCTAAGTGTGGGCATTGTTCTTTTTGTGCACTAAATGTATGTAAAAAGTGGCTACAGATAGGAGGAGTGAAACATGTAGTACGTGATTTCATCACGTGTCGCACACCATATGTCGTTTATGTTGTCTTTTGCCCTTGTAAAAGATTTTACATTGGAAAAACAATCCGCCCACTTTTTGAGCGAATCCGTGAACATGTCAACTCTGTCCGGTCAGGGAAAGGATGCCCCCGCTTAATTGAGCATATCCGTGCCGCCCATGGTGCCCGTCCGCGTTGTCTTTCCTTCGCAGGAGTAGAGCAAGTCCGACCCATCCCTAGGGGAGGGGATCGGCACCGTCTGCTCCTGCGGAGGGAAGCAAGGTAGATCTTGCAAACCGGGGCCATGGGAGCAGCGGGCCTTAACGACAGAAACGATATGTCGGTTTTTCTCTAAGTGGGGTAATGAGACATGCACTTATGTCCCTGATAGGTATTGCTTTACTCGCTGACCTTGTGTAAAAAAGCTAGATCATTTGTTGCTGTGCGACTTGCTTTCCTATGTTAGATGATAGAGTATTGTCATTGTATAACGAGATGTATTATAATAGTCAACTTCGTGCTAAATTAATGGCATTAGTTTGTACTTTGTTTATCCTTTTCTGCACTTTATGGTTTTAATGTCACTGACCTGCGGTGAGCAGCTGTTGCCAATGGTTCCGGCTGCGGAGCGCCGCCTCTATAAAGTACAACAAGTGCGCGATGACGTTGACAGCGGCCCGAAGAAGCGCGAGAGCACGCGCGAAACGTCCGTAGCCGCCACCACCTGCAACAAAGTGTCCGCTCCAGCATCCCGCATGTAACCTCTTCCTATGAAGGAATGATAAAGAAGATACAAATTCACTACTTCGGTGAGTGACGCGCATCACTTTTATATCTTCTCTACATTGTTGCATTGTGACATTTATTAACCCCTTACCGACCTTCGCTGTAATTGTACAGCGCAGTGTGACGTGACTTGCCGACCAGCGCCTTACTATTATGGCGCGCTGATCGAGCAGGTGCATGAGCTGCGGCTGCTTGATAAGCTGCTCCTGTTTGTTGGACCCCTGCTGTATGCGCCAGCATTGTAGAAAAAACCCGATGCCGAAGCATTAGCCCCTTTTATGCCGCAGTCAATGCTGCCTGCGACATAGAAGGGTTTGCTGCAGGTGAGGGAGCCCATCGGCTCCCCGTGCTGCTGTGGCGGCGACCCGATGGGTGAGAAGGCAGCCCGATGCTGTGTAGAGGCTGCCCAATGCCTTGCACGGCATCGGGACCTGCTTTCTACGGGTGGCCAGGAGATCCAGCCCCAGGCTGGGTCTCCTAGGCAACCTGTTTATGTATTAGTCTGTGTAGGCAATTCATTACAATCATACCCCCAAAAAGTCAGAAATAAAGTAAAACTTTAAAAAGTTGTGACACGTATTTTTTTTAAAACCAAAAATATAGGTTAATGTTAAAAAAACTAAGAGAATGCCCCTTTCCCTGATTTTATAAGAAAAAATAGAACACAAAAGAAAAAACACACATATTAGGTATCTGCGCGTCCGTAACGACCGGCTCCATAAATGTATCACATGCGGATGTTTGCATTTCTATTGACGTTGGGACCATCAGCCAAGATCCCCATCCGCGTGCACCACCTTCACCTTAAAGGTACCTTTAATGGCTTTCCCTATTATTGGATCAGTAGCGCTGCCAAACCTTTGTATATTTTTCTTTATGTAGCCATGACTATTGACCATGTTAGCCCATGTTATAGATCAATTATGGTATTCCTGGACTTAGAAATAACAAGTTCATGCCTATCTTTGCCTCTTACACTAGAATAATTCTAGAACAGACACACATGTGCAACAGGTCACTATGGCCATGTAAAAGGAGCAATTTATATACCGTTGCAAGAAAAAGTATGTGAACCCTTAGGAATGATATGGATTTCTGCGCAAATTGGTCATAAAATGTGATCTGATTTTCATCTAAGTCACAACAATAGACAATCATAGTCTGCTTGAACTAATAACATACAAAGAATTAAATGTTACCATGTTTTTAATGAACACACCATGTAAACATTCACAGTGCAGGTGGAAAAAGTATGTGAAACCCTAGACTAATGACATCTCCAAGAGCTAATTGGAGTGAGGTGGCAGCACACTGGAGTCCAATCAATGAGATGAGATTGGAGGTCTTGGTTACAGCTGCCCTATAAAAAACACACACCAGTTCTGGGTTTGCTTTTCACAAGAAGCATTGCCCGAAATAAATGATGCCTCACACAAAAGAGCTCTCAAATTACCTACGATTAAGAATTGTTGACTTGCATAAAGCTGGAAAGGGTTATAAAAGTATCTCCAAAAGCCTTGCTGTTCATCAGTACACGGTAATACAAATTGTCTATAAATGGAGAAAGTTCAGCACTGCTGCTACACTCCCTAGGAGTGGCCGCCCTTTAAATATGACTGCAAGAGCACAGCGCAGACTACTCAATGAGGTGAAGAAGAATCCTAGAGTGTCAGCTAAAGACTTCCAAAAGTCTCTGGCATACGCTAACATCACTGTTAGTGAATATACGATACGTAAAACACTAAACAAGAATGAATTTTATAGGAGGATACCACAGAGGAAGCCACTGCAGTCCAAAAAAAACATTGCTGCACGTTTACAGTTTGCACAAGAGCACCTGGATGTTCCACAGCAGTACTGGCAAAATATTCTGTGGACGGATGAAACCAAAGTTGAGTTGTTTGGAAGAAACACACAACACTATGTGTAGAGAAAAAGAGGCACAGCACACCAACATCAAAACCTCATCCCAACTGTGAAGTATGGTGGTGGGGGCATCATGGTTTGGGGCCGCTTTGCTGCGTCAGGGCCTGGGCGGATTGCTATCATCGAAGGAAAAATGAATTCCCAAGTTTATCAAGACATTTTGCACGAGAACTTAAGGCCATCTGTCCACCAGCTGAAGCTCAATAGAAGATGGATGTTGCAACAGGACAACGACTCAAAGCATAGAAGTAAATCAACAACAGAATGGCTTAAACAGAAGAAAATACGCCTTCTGGAGTGGCCCAGTCAGAGTCCTGACCTCAACCCGATTGAGATGCTGTGGCATGACCTCAAGAAAACGATTCACACCAGACATCCCAAGAATATTGCTGAACTGAAACAGTTCTGTAAAGAGGAATGGTCAAGAATTACTCCTGACCGTTGTGCACGTCTGATCTGCAACTACAGGAAACGTTTGGTTGAAGTTATTGCTGCCAAAGGAGGTTCAACCAGTTATTAAATCCAATGGTTCACATACTTTTTCCATCTGAAAGCTGAATGTTTACATGGTGTATTCAATAAAAACATGGTAACATTTAATTATTTGTGTGTTATTAGTTTAAGCAGACTGTGATTGTCTATTGTTGTGACTTAGATGAAGATCAGATCACATTTTATGACCAATTTGTGCAGAAATCCATATCATTCCAAAGGGTTCACATACTTTTTCTTGCAACTGTATGTAGCGGACCAGCTTGTGTTCCAGTGACAACATTCTTCTGTATGCAGTTAGTTACCTGTATTGTAAATGCTACAATATGCTGTGTATAGACTACTCTGTTTAACGTACACTTTGTCAATGTGGTTTTTCATATTATTGTCATCCATTTTTCTAGGACACCTCCCAATCGATTGTGGAATCAGCTGGAGATAGAGCACCAAGAGGGCGTGGTGGCAGGCATAGAGGAACAGGACGTGGTGGCCGTGGCCGTAGGGGTCGACGGCTGTAAGTCTGATTACCTAGTGTATTTTGCTTGTATTGTCCAAATGTTTCCAGACCCACAAGGCTAATTAGACTAAAAATTGCTCATTCAGACAGTTGTATCAATGAGTGCACATCCGTCCTTATATTTTTGGCAACAGTTGGGGAACCCTTCATTTCAATGGGCCCCAAAAACTTGCGCACAGCACAGCGTTAGTTGTCCGCATCTGTATTAATGGGTCTGTGGCTCAAAGGCAAAGAAGAGCATGTGCTATTGTTCTGAAAAATGTCAATCCACACATTTCAGTTTTTATTTTCTTTGCAGCCATGTGAGGTAGGATAATTGCCAAATGCAGATGGCTGCTTTCAATGTGTTCCCTTCACAACAAACACTACGGCCCTCTGAATGAGACATAACTATCATGTGTTGAGCATCTTTGCCAAATGAGTAGAAATGTTTGTGACATGTCTCCCCTGAATGTGTGATGGCAATACTACAACAAACTGAAGTTTAATATCTAGTTAAAGTGATGTAGCCTCCTGCCCACAATTGGCTTATTAACACGTCTATGGAACAGAGTCACATACTGGTATATCAATTTGATGGTTATGTATAGATTAGGCCTAGAATTTGTGATTATTTATAATTTATTTTACAGGGTTCCCACACAAGGTTGGATGAGGAGCTGGAGGAGGAGGAGGTCGTGCTTCCCTACATAGAGGGTGAACAGCTAATACAATTGGTACAAGAAAGACCAGCTCTGTGGGACCAGTCTGATTGGCTCCATGCAGATCACATGGCCACCCGTCGCCTCTGGGGAGAGATCTTTATTGCCATCATGCCTGATTGGGGGACTCTATCCATTTTTGACACAATTGGTTTGTGGTGAGTGATCAACATATTTTGTTGCATTTTGAATGATCCTCAAACATTTTGCATTTCACATTGATTGTCTTGGATCAGCCAGTGTACTTGGATAAATATATATACCTTTATCTACTACACAACTATGCTTTTCAGCCATCAGGTATGGTATAAATGTTTAAATACAAATAGGACAATGGCCATGGAAATCATGTAATGATTAGAGTTGAGCGGACACCTGGATGTTCGGGTTCGGCAGGTTCGGCCGAACTTGAAAAAAAAGTTCGGGTTCGGAACCCAAACTTGACCCCGAACCCCATTGAAGTCAATGAGGACCTGAACTTTTGGGCACTAAAATGGCTCAAAAATAGTCCTGGAAAGGGCTAGAGGGCTGCAAAAGGCATCAAAATGTGCTTAAGAGCATGACAACTGTTCTGCAAACAAATGTGGATAGGGAAATGACTTAAAATAACATAAAATACAGAAAAATTAAAAATAACAATCTGGATCTAGGAGTAGGAGGTTGAGTAGGCGGTGGATGGGGCCGTGTAGGTTGACGTGGCCGTGTAGGTGGAAGCTGCAGTGAAGGAGGAATAGGTAGCCAACACTAATTTGTGTTATTTTTTATTTTTAAATTGGGGTATCCCCCAAAATATTGGGACATATAACAAAATAAAACAAAGAATAAGTGCACTTGAGTACAAGAATGGATGGTTGAGGCTGGTATAAATGTCTATTCTGTACAAGGTACGGACAAGTCCTGTGGGATCCATGCCTGGTTCATTTTAATAAATGTAAGCTTGTCCACATTGGCTGTGGCCTGTGATAATGCTCTCTGCCGTGCTAAACACACGTTCACTCTGTACACTGGCTGCAGGGCAGGTCAGCACCTCCAAGGCTGACAAAGCTTTTCCACATTTGGGCCATGCTAACCCTGCCTTCTCAGGTTCTGGTGGTGCCCCAGCTGCGTTGGCGACCTCTTCCTCCTCCTCTCCCTTCGCCTTGTGCTTCCACTGTGCCCCCGCTGTCAGGTGGGAATGCCATCAGCAGCGTGCGCTTGTAGTCGTACATCTTCCGATCAGTAAAAGATGTTTTCACTAAATTTAGTTCCCTGTCAGCAATGCAGAGCAGGGGTTCATTCACGGCAAAAGGGGGTTCATGTCACCCAGCAATACAACAGAGGATTTTGAGAGATTTAGGCCCCTGTCAGCAATGCAGAGCAGGGGTTCATTCACGGCAAAAGGGGGTTCATGTCACCCAGCAATACAACAGAGAATATTTAGAGATTTAGGCCCCTGTCAGCAATGCAGAGCAGGGGTTCATTCACGGCAAAAGGGGGTTCATGTCACCCAGCGATAGAACAGAGGATTTTGAGAGATTTAGGCCCCTGTCACCCAGGCACAGCATGGGTTTGTATACGCCAAAAATGGTAAAATGTCACCCGACAATTGAAAATAAGAATTTTTTCAATTTAGGGCACTAAAATTGGCACTTTTTTAAATTAAAATGGCTCTAAAATAGTCCTTGAAAAGGCTAGAGGGATGTAAAAGGCAGTAAAATGTGCTTAAGAGCATGGCAACTGCTCTGCAAACAAATGTGGATAGGGAAATAACTTAAAATGAAATAAAATAACAAAAAATTACAAATTATTAACCTGCAACTCAGAGAAGGAGGGGGATATGGGGGTCGGAGGTTGAGGAGGCGGTGAATGTGGTGTTGTAGGTGGAGGCAGCAATGGAGGAGGAACAGGTAGCCAACAATGTTTTTTTTTATTTTTTATTGGGGTAGGTAGCCCCCAAAATATTGGGACAAATAAAAAATTAATAAAACAAAGAATCATTGAACTTGACTTAAGTACAAGAATGTATGTTTGATGGTGGTATAAATGTCTATTCTGCACAAGGTACAGACAAGTCTTGTGGGATCCAAGCCTGGTTCATTTTAATGAACGTGAGCTTGTCCGCGTTGGTTGTGGACAGGCGGCTGCGTCTGTCTGTAATGACGCCTCCTGCCGTGCTAAATACACGTTCAGAGAGTATACTGGCTGCAGGGCAGGCCAGCACCTCCAAGGCATACAGGGCAAGCTCTGGCCATGTGGACAATTTGGAGACCCAGAAGTTGAATGGGGCAGAACCATCAGTCACTACGTGTAGTCGTGTGCACAGGTACTGTTCCACCATGTTGTTCAAATGCTGCCTTCTGCTAACACGCTCCATATCAGCAGTTGGGGCCGGTTGTTGCGACGAGGTGACAAAGGTGAGGTGCTGGCACTGACACAGCTGCATTGGCGTATCGTCTGCGTCCTCTGTATTCCCCCAGCCACGCACCAGTGATGGGCCCAAGCTGCGTTGGATACCACCCCGCTGTGAGCATGCTTCATCCCCATCCTCCTCCTCTTCATCCTCCAGTAGTGGGCCCTGGCTGGCCAAGTTTGTACCTGGCCTCTGCTATTGCAAAAATCCTCTTTCTGAGCCACTTCTAAAAGACTGGCCTGAAAGTGTTAGAGATGACCCCTCTTCCTCCTCCTCGTCCTGGGCCACATCCTCTTCCATCATCGCCCTAAATGTTTTCTCAAGGAGACATAGAAGTTGTATTGTAACGCTGATAACTGCGTCATCGCCACTGGCCATGTTGGTGGAGTACTCGAAACAGCGCAACAGGGCACACAGGTCTCGCATGGAGGCCCAGTCATTGGTGGTGAAGTGGTGCTGTTCCGCAGTGCGACTCACCCGTGTGTGCTGCAGCTGAAACTCCACTATGGCCTGCTGCTGCTCGCACAGTCTCTCCAGCATGTGCAAGGTGGAGTTCCACCTGGTGGGCACATCGCATATGAGGCGGTGAGCGGGAAGGCTGAAGTTACGCTGTAGAGCAGACAGCCGAGCGGCGGCAGGATGAGAACGCCGGAAGCGCGCACAGACGGCCCGCACTTTATGCAGCAGCTCAGACATGTCGGGGTAGTGGTGAATGAATTTCTGCACCACCAAATTAAGCACATGCGCCAGGCAAGGGATGTGCATCAAACCGGCTAGTCCCAGAGCTGCAACGAGATTTCACCCATTATCGCACACCACCAGGCCGGGCGTGAGGCTCACTTGCAGCAACCACTTGTCGGTCTGTTGTTCTATACCCCGCCACAACTCCTGAGCGGTGTGGGGCCTGTCCCCCAAACACATCAGTTTCAGAATGGCCTGCTGACGTTTACCCCTGGCTGTGCTGAAGTTGGTGGTGAAGGTCTGTCGCTGACCGGATGAGGAGGTGGTAGAAGAGGAGGAGGAAGCCGAGTAGGAAGAGGAGGCAACAGGAGGCAAAGAATGATGCCCTGCGATCCTTGGCGGCGGAAGGACGTGCGCCAAACAGCTCTCCGCCTGGGGCTCAGCCGCCACTACATTTACCCAGTGTGCAGTTAGGGAAATATAGCGTCCCTGGTCGTGCTTACTGGTCCACGTATTTGTGGTTAGGTGGACCTTTCCACAGATGGCGTTGCGCAGTGCACACTTGATTTTATCCGATACTTGGTTGTGCAGGGAGGGCACGGCTCTCCTGGAGAAGTAGTGGCGGCTGGGAACGACGTACTGTGGGACAGCAAGCGACATGAGCTGTTTGAAGCTGTCCGTCTCCACCAGCCTGAATGACAGCATTTCAAAGGGCAGTAGTTTAGAAATGCTGGCATTCGGGGCCAGGGATCGAGGGTGGCTAGGTGGGAATTTACGCTTTCTCTCAAAGGCTTTCTCTCAAAGGCAGGGCCGGGCTGACACAGAGGCTGGGGAGGCTCCAGCCTCAGGGCGCAGGCCAGCTCCCCAGCCTCTGGGCGGCCGTCGCTACTGCTGTCGCGAATGCCGGGCTGCCGGCTGCGCTGCCTGGAGGACGGAGGGAGTAGTGAGCACTGCACTGACTTACGTGCTCCCTCCCTGCTCCGCCTCCTGGCTCGGCCGCTCTGCTGCTCTGGTCTCTGCTGTCTGCTCACTGTGCTCAGTCGACGCTTACTGGCTGCGTACAGCGCGCGCACTTTGACCTGACGCGCTGTACGCAGTCAGGTCACATGTGCGCGGCGCCCTCTGGAGACCAGGAGCAGCGCGGGCCGGGCAGCAGCAGGCAACAGCACACCGGGAGCGGGCACCTGCTCTGGCAACTGGCATATCCAGGGTGTAGAGGTGAGCGGAGCTGTAGTGTTACAGTGTATATTATATTACCGTTATGTGCGGCCACTCATACTACACTCAGTTACTGTAATGATGGCATCCATTCCCAGCATTATAAGAGCCATCACTTTCTCAGATTACAGAGTGGGCAATGCTGCCCAGCTGATGGTGCCAGGTTATAACATGCCAATGCCAGCCTGATGATAGTCATCACTTTCTCAGATTACAGAGTGGGCAATGCTGCCCAGCTGATGGTGCCAGGTTATAACATGCCAATGCCAGCATTGCCCACTCTGTAATCTGAGAAAGTGATGACTGTCATCAGGCTGGCATTGGCATGTTATAACCTGGCACCATCAGCTGGGCAGCATTGCCCACTCTGTAATCTGAGAAAGTGATGACTGTCATCAGGCTGGCATTGGCATGTTATAACCTGGCACCATCAGCTGGGCAGCATTGCCCACTCTGTAATCTGAGAAAGTGATGGCTCTAAATATAATGCTGGGAATGGATGCCATTATTACAGTAACTGTATGCTCTGACTGTGTATTACTTCTCAGTGCACTGCCCAGTTTATTCTCAGTGCTGCTTCCTTTGACATTGGCATATGGCTAGGATATGTCGGCGCCGGCCACTCATACTACACTGTCATCAGGCTGGCATGTTATAACCTGGCACCATCAGCTGGTCAGCATTGTCCACTCTGTAATCTGAGAAAGTGATGGCTCTAAATAATTTAGAGCCATCACTTTCTCAGATTACAGAGTGGGCAATGCTGCCCAGCTGATGGTGCCAGGTTATAACATGCCAATGTCAGCCTGATGACAGTGTAGTACACTGTCATCAGGCTGGCATTGGCATGTTATAACCTGGCACCATCAGCTGGGCAGCATTGCCCACTCTGTAATCTGAGAAATTGATGACTATCATCAGGCTGGCATTGGCATGTTATAACCTGGCACCATCAGCTGGGCAGCATTGCCCACTCTGTAATCTGAGAAAGTGATGGCTCTAAATATAATGCTGGGAATGGATGCCATCATTACAGTAACTGTATGCTCTGACTGTGTATTACTTCTCAGTGCACTGCCCAGTTTATTCTCAGTGCTGCTTCCTTTGACATTGGCATATGGCTAGGATATGTCGGCCATGACTGTGATAAGACAATCATTTACAAAAAAAGGTGATTTACAGTGTAAATCTGTGGTCGTCGACGACGCTTGCCTGACTGTCTGAGTACAGCGCGCACTTTGACCTGACGCGCTGTACGCAGTCAGGTCACATGTGTGCCCTCTGGAGACCAGGAGCAGCGCGGGCAGCAGCACAGCACTGTGTCACGACCCAGCCCAGGCCCCAGCAGGGATAGAGCATGAGAGTCTGCCCTGAAGTGAAGTAAGACAGTTCTTAAATAAAGAAATAAAGATAATATTATTTTCCGTCTGATGGGGTTCTGGATGGGGTAAAATTACAAGGAACGCCCCGGGGGGGGGGGGGGGGGGGGGGGCACTTGGGCAGCTCAGCCTCTGTTGGTGGTGGACCTTGTCCCAGCCCTGCTCAAAGGTTTGCGGAACAGGTGCGGTCCCATTCATTCTCTATGGGGACGGAATGGATACGGACAGCACACAGTGTGCTGTCCGCATCCACATTTGCGGAGCACGGCAAGAATAGGCATTTCTATAGGGGGTGCTGGCCGGGTGTGTTGCGGATCCGCAATTTGCGGGTCCGCAACACACCACGGACGTGTGAATGGACCCTAAAACTGTGCAGAACAGCCACGTGTTACTGTACACTGAGCTCACTTATCACAGCTCTGTCCCCCAAACACATCAGTTTCAGAATGGCCTGCTGACGTTTACCCCTGGCTGTGCTGAAGTTGGTGGTGAAGGTCTGTCGCTGACCGGATGAGGAGGTGGTAGAAGAGGAGGAGGAAGCCGAGTAGGAAGAGGAGGCAACAGGAGGCAAAGAATGATGCCCTGCGATCCTTGGCGGCGGAAGGACATGCGCCAAACAGCTCTCCGCCTGGGGCCCAGCCGCCACTACATTTACCCAGTGTGCAGTTAGGGAAATATAGCGTCCCTGGCTGTGCTTACTGGTCCACGTATCTGTGGTTAGGTGGACCTTTCCACAGATGGCGTTGCGCAGTGCACACTTGATTTTATCCGATACTTGGTTGTGCAGGGAGGGCACGGCTCTCCTGGAGAAGTAGTGGTGGCTGGGAACGACGTACTGTGGGACAGCAAGCGACATGAGCTGTTTGAAGCTGTCCGTCTCCACCAGCCTGAATGACAGCATTTCAAAGGCCAGTAGTTTAGAAATGCTGGCATTCAGGGCCAGGGATCGAGGGTGGCTAGGTGGGAATTTACGCTTTCTCTCAAAGGTTTGTGAGATGGAGAGCTGAACGCTTCTGTGTGACATGGTGGAGATGCTTGGTGACGGAGGTGGTGTTGTTGGTGGCACATCCTCCGTTTGCTGTGCGGCAGGTGCCAACGTTCCTCCAGAGGCGGAGGAAGAGGCCGAGGCAGCAGCAGAAGAGGGAGCAGGAGGGGCCTGAGCCCTTTCTTGGTTTTGAAGGTGCTTACTCCACTTCAGCCCGTGTCTCGCATGTAGATGCCTGGTCATGCAGGTTGTGCTAAGGTTCAGAACGTTAATGCCTCGCTTCAGGCTCTGATGGCACAGCGTGCAAACCACTCGGGTCTTGTCGTCAGCACATTGTGTGAAGAAGTGCCATGCCAGGGAACTCCTTGAAGCTGCCTTTGGTGTGGTTGGTCCCTGGTGACCGTGGCCAGTAGCAGGCGAACTGTTTTGGCGACGGCTGCTCTGCTTTTGCACCCTGCTCCCGCTTTTGCTACGCTGTTGGCTCGGTCTCACCACTGCCTCTTCCTCTGAACTCTGAAAGTCAGTGGCACGACCTTCATTCCATGTGGGGTCTAGGACCTCATCGTCCCCTGCATCGTCTTCCACCCAGTCTTCCTCCCTGACCTCCTTTTCGGTCTGCACACTGCAGAAAGACGCAGCAGTTGGCACCTGTGTTTCGTCATCATCAGAGACGTGCTGAGGTGGTATTTCCATGTCCTCATCAGGAAACATAAGTGATTGTGCGTCAGTGCATTCTATGTCTTCCACCCCTGGGAAAGGGCTAGGTGGATGCCCTTGGGAAACCCTGCCAGCAGAGTCTTCAAACAGCATAAGAAACTGCTGCATGACTTGAGGCTCAGACAGGTTCCCCGATATGCACAGGGTGACACGACAGACTGATGGGCATGGGTTTCAGGCGCCACCTGTGCGCTTTCTGCATAAGACTGGGTGGGAGATAATGTGAACGTGCTGGATCCACTGTCGGCCACCCAATTGACTAGCGCCTGTACTTGCTCAGGCCTTACAATCTTTAGAACAGCATTAGGCCTGACCAAATATCGCTGTCGATTCTGGCGGCTACTGGGACCCGAGGTAGTAGGTTCAGTAGGACGTGTAGCTGTGGCAGAACGGCCACGTCCTCTCCCTGCACCAGAGGCTCCACCAACACCACCAGTCCTGGCTGCCATGGTGCGCCCTCCCCCTCCTCCCCCCCCCCATCATTGGTGGCAGCGGCAGTTCCGATCGGAGTCCCAGCAGTGTAATGCTGGGACTCCGATCAGTTACCATGGCAGCCAGGACGCTACTGAAGTCCTGGCTGCCATGGTCATTTACTCTGCAGCAATATACTTACCTGCGCTGTGGCCGCCCTCGCTCCTTCTTGTAACTCATCACTGGTCTGTGCGGCGCATTGCTATAAGCATAAGCAAGGCGCCGCACAGACCGGTGAGTTACAAGAAGGAGCGTCGGGCGGCCACAGCGCAGGTACGTGTCTGGAGGCACAATGGGGGCAGATGGAGCCACAATGGGGGCAGATGGGGGCACTTGGGCTGATGGAGGCACTATTGGGGCAGATGGACGCACTATGGGGGCAGATGGAGGCACTATGGGGGCAGATGGAGGCACTATGGGGGCAGATGGAGGCACTATGGGGGCTTATGGAGGCATATGGGGGGGCTGATGGATGTAGCAGAGCTGAATATGCTGCTGTTCAGCCATAGTTCTAGTGGGGAAGGGAATAGACAGATGTAGAAGAGCTGTATATGTGGCGGGTCAGCATTAATGCTGGTGGAAGAGAGAAACTGATGTAGCAGAGCTGTATATGTGGCGGGTCAGCATCAATGGTGGTGGAAGAGAGAAATTGATGTAGCAGAGCTGAATACGCTGCTGTTCAGACACAGTTCTAATCGGGAAGGGAATAGACAGATGTAGCAGGCTGTATATTTGGCGGTTTAGAATCAATGCTGGTGAAAGAGAGAATCAGATGTAGCAGAGCTGAATAAGCTGCTGTTCAGCCGCAATACTAATGGGGAAGGGAATAGACAGATGTAGCAGAGCTGTATATGTGGTGGGTCAGCATCAATGATGATGGAAGAGAGAAACAGATGTAGCAGTGCAGTATATGAGACTGTTCAGCCACAGTGCTGGTTGAAGAGATAGACACATGTAGCTGAGCTGTATATGCATCTATACAGATACATAGTGTAAGGTTTATAAACAACTGGAGTACAGCTGTAATGGAAAAATATCTGCATCAGTGCTGGTGGGTGGGGGATGGTCATGTTTTATGGGAGACAAAAGCACAGATTATACGTTTACTAGCTGACAAGCTTTTGAGCTAATGTATAATATGGAATTATATATTTTGATAAACAAAATGGGTTTGTAAGAGATCAGAAAGAGATTTTGTGTGTAAGGGTCCATTCACACGTCCGCAAATGGGTCCGCATCTGTTCCGCAATTTTGCGGAACGGGTGCGGACCCGTTCATTCTCTATGGGGACGGAATGGATACGGACAGCACACAGTGTGCTGTCCGCATCCACATTTGCGGAGCACGGCCCCGATCTTCCAGTCCACAGCACCGCAAAAGATAGAACATGTCCTATTCTTGTCCGCAGCTGCGGACAAGAATAGGCATTTCTATAGGGGGTGCTGGCCGGGTGTGTTGCGGATCCGCAATTTGCGGGTCCGCAACACACCACGGACGTGTGAATGGACCCTAAAACTGTGCAGAACAGCCACGTGTTACTGTACACTGAGCTCCCTTATCACAGCTCTCTAATGATTCCCCAGCAGGGGGGAGGGGCCTCACAGACACTGCAGGCTGCCAGACTGATGAGTCATACTCTTCACATGAACTAGCACGCAGGGACTGAGCTCTCAGTGTGATGTCATAAGGAGGTGTGGCCAGCCTTCACTCTAGCTGCCTAAGCCCGCCCAGCCTTAGCAGCAGAAAACCAGGAAGTGAATAGCAGAGTGACTGCAGGTGAGGATGAATTTGCAAGATGGGAATAACCCTTTAAGGACCAGGCCATTTTTTGCAAATCTGACCAGTGTCACTTTATGTGGTGATAACTTTAAAACGCTTTGACTTATCCAGGCCATTCTGAGATATATTTTTTTCGGCACATATTGTACTTCATGACACTGGTAAAATGGAGTCCAAAAATTTTTTTATTTATAAAAAAAATACCAAAATTTGCCAAAAATTTTGAAAAATTTGCAAATTTCCAAGTTTCAATTTCTCTACTTCTATAATACATAGTAATGCCTACAAAAATAGTTATTACTTTACATTCCCCATATGTATACTTCATGTTAGGATCATTTTGGGAATGACATTTTATTTTTTGGGGACGTTAAAAGTCTTAGAAGTATAGAAGCAAATCTTGAAATTTCTCAGAAATTTTCAAAAAACAACTTTTTAAGGACCAGTTCAGGTCTGAAGTCACTTTGTGAGGCTTACATAATAGAAACCACCCCTCAAGGAATTCAAAACTGATTTTACAAATGTCGTTAACCCTTTAGGTGTTCCACAAGAATTAATGGAAAAGAGATACAATTTAAAAATTTCACTTTTTTGGCAGATTTTTCCATTTTAATAATTTTTTTCCAGTTACAAAGCAAGGGTTAACAGCCAAACAAAACTCAATATTTATGGCTCTGATTCTGTGGTCATTTTGGAAGGCAGATTTTGCTGGACTGGTTTTTTGACACCATGTCCCATTTGAAGCCCCCCTGATGCACCCCTAGAGTAGAAACTCCAAAAAAGTGACCCCGTTTTAGAAACTACGGGATAGGGGGGCCGTTTTGTTGGTACTAGTTTAGGGTACATATGATTTTTGGTTGCTCTATATTACACTTTTTGTGAGGCAAGGTAACAAGAAACTGTTTTTATTTTTTGTTATTTACAACATTCATATCACGACAGGTTAGATCATGTGGTATTTTTATAGACCACATTGTCCTGGATGCGGAAATACCTAATATGTATACAATTATTTTTTTTTTATGTAAGTTTTACACAATGATTTAATTTTTGAGACAAAAAAAATAATAATCATGTTTTAGTGTCTCCATAGTCTTAGATTAACTTGGGTAGGGTATGATTTTTGCGGGATGAGATGACGGTTTGATTGGCACTATTTTGGGGTGCATATAACTTTTTGATCGCTTGCTATTACACTTTTTGCGATGCAAGGTGACCAAAAAAAATTTTTACACTTTTTTTTACGGTATTCACCTGAGGGGTTAGGTCATGTGATATTTTTATAGAGCATGTTATTACGGATGCGGCGATACCTAATATGTATACTTTTTTTTATTTATGTAAGTTTTACACAATGATTTCATTTTTGAAACGAAAAAAAATATAATGATGTTTTAGTGTTTCCATATTCTGAGCCATAGTTTATTTTTATTTTTTGGGCGATTGTCTTAGCTAGGGGCTCATTTTTTGTGGGATGAGGTTACGGTTAGATTGGTACTATTTTGGTGGGCATACGCCTTTTTGATCGCTTGCTGTTGTACTTTTTGTGATGTAAGGTGCCAAAATTTTTTTTTACCACAGTTTTTATTTTTCATTTTTTACGGTGTTCATCTGAGGGGTTAGGTCATGCAATATGTTTATAGAGCCAGTAGATACGGACGCGGCGATACCTAATATGTCTTTTTTTTTTTTACCAATTTTCTTTTTTAACTTTATTTGGGGAAAATTACGTTTGTTTATTTTTACTTGAAACTTAATTGTTTTGGGGGGAAACTTATTTTTTTCACTTTTTTTTTCACTTTTTTTTTGTCCCACTTTGGGACTTCAACTTTTGGTGGGGTCTAATCCCCTTTACAATGCATTCCAATACTTCTGTATTGGAATGCATTAGCTGTATGAGTAATACAGTGTGTATTACTCATACAGCTTCCGGCCTGTGAGATCCAGGGGGCTGGATCTCACAGGCTCATCACCGGAAGGCAGCGCCGATGCCTAAGGAAGGCATCGCGCTGCCTTCCATTCCATCGGGTCCCCCCTACAGCCGCACGGGGACCCGATGGAACCGCCGCCGCAACCTGTAAAAGCCACAAACCGCAGGTCTAAATTGACCTGCAGTTTGCGGTGATCGCCGACACGGGGGTTGGGGGTCACAGGACCCCCCCGCGCATTGTCCCCGGGTGCCTGCTCAATAATTTGAGCAGGTACCTTGTTCCGATCACCACCCGCCGGGCGGCGGTGATCGGAACTACACATGACGTACCGGTACGTTATGTGTCCTTAAGTACTGGGACATCATGCCGTACTGGTACGTCATGTGTCCGCAACAGGTTAAAGGGATTCTGTCACCTGGATTTTAGTGACAGAGCTTTTAACATCATCACATCAGTCTGCTCGTTTTGGATTAAAATATACTAGTATTACTACCCTAAGGCCTCTTTCACACGGGTGTTGCGGGAAAATGTGCGGGTGCGTTGCGGGAACACCCGTGATTTTTCCGCGCGAGTGCAAAACATTGTAATGCGTTTTGCACGCGCGTGAGAAAAATCGGCATGTTTGGTACCCAAACCCGAACTTCTTCACAGAAGTTCGGGTTTGGGTTAGGTGTTCTGTAGATTGTATTATTTTCCCTTATAACATGGTTATAAGGGAAAATAATAGCATTCTGAATACAGAATGCATAGTAAAACAGCGCTGGAGGGGTTAAAAAATAAATAAATTTAACTCACCTTAGTCCACTTGATCGCATAGCCCGGCATCTGCTTCTGTCTCCTTTGTTGAACAGGACCTGTGGTGAGCATTAATTACAGGAACAGGACCTTTGATGATGTCACTCCGGTCATCACATGATCCATCACCATGGTAAAAGATCATATGACGTACCATGTGATGACTGGAGTGACGTCATCAAAGGTCCTGTTCCTGTAATTAATGCTCACCTCAGGTCCTATTCAACAAAGGAGACAGAAGGAGATTCCGGGCTATGCGATCAAGTGGACTAAGGTGAGTTAAATTATTTTTTTTAACCCCTCCAGCGCTGTTTTACTATGCATTCTGTATTCAGAATGCTATTATTTTCCCTTATAATCATGTTATAAGGGAAAATAATAATGATCGGGTCTCCATCCCGATCGTCTCCTAGCAACCATGTGTGAAAATCGCACCGCATCCGCACTTGCTTGCGGATGCTTGAGATTTTCACGCAGCCCCATTCACTTCTATGGGGCCTGCGTTGCGTGAAAAACGCAGAATATAGAGCATGCTGCGATTTTCACGCAACGCACAAGTGATGTGTGAAAATGTCACGGATGGTGTACAGGAAACAAGACAATACCATATAAACAATGTCTCTCTGGATCCACAACTAAGGAACAATGGGAGACCCCTGCAATAGAGCTGCCGCTCTCCCTCACTGCTCAGCCTATGCGAACACCCCAAAGGTGGATGGCCGCATATCCACGTTCCTCGGCTATCTATTACCTGAAGACCCTACAATAGTGAAGGGACACGACCACCGGCTCCCTACACTGACACGGAGGGAGTCAGGGTCACCTGGATCCAGAAAAGACAAAAACATAAATACATAAACAGCACTTATCTGCAGACGACTGACGACTGAGGACTGAGGACTGGGAACTGGGAACTGGGAACTGAGAACAGCATGCACACACACTCCAGGAAGTTGTATCAGCCGCACACTACTGCATTATGGGGAGGAACTTAAAGGGTAGCGATCAGTCTGACTGCATGACAGCTGAGATAGACTAACGAGATGAGAAACTAAACCAAAACAAAGAAATTCAAGGAGGAGGATCTGAGAAGCTCCTGTGAGCGCTTCTCAGCTGTCTGGCTGTGGCAGTACCCCTCCCTCTAGGAGTGGACTCCGGACACTCAGGGCCCACCTTCTCAGGATGGGACCTATGGAAAGCCCTGATGAGACGAGAGGCCTTAATGCCTGTCACTGGGACCCACATCCTCTCCTCAGGACCATAACCCTCCCAATAAACGAGGTACTGGAGGGAACCGCGGACAAGACGAGAATCCACAATCCTAGAGACCTGAAATTCAAGATTTCCATCAACCATAATCGGAGGAGGAGGCAAAGGCGAGGGTACAATAGGTTGAACATAAGGTTTCAATAAGGACTTATGAAAAACATTATGGATCTTCCAAGTCTGAGGAAGATCAAGACGGTAGGCAACAGGATTGATGACAGACAGGATCTTGTAAGGCCCAATAAACCTAGGACCCAACTTCCAGGAGGGAACCTTCAATTTGATATTCTTGGTAGACAACCACACCAGATCACCAACATTCAGGTCCGGACCAGGCACACGTCTCTTATCCGCCACACGCTTATATCTCTCACTCATGCTCTTTAGATTATCCTGAATCTTTTGCCAAATAGATGACAAAGACGAGGAGAATCTGTCCTCATCAGGCAAACCAGAAGAGCCCTCTCCCGAGAAAGTCCCAAACTGCGGATGGAACCCATATGCACCAAAAAATGGTGACTTATCAGAGGACTCCTGACGACGGTTATTTAAAGCAAACTCAGCAAGGGACAAAAAAGAACACCAATCCTCCTGATTCTCCGCCACAAAACAGCGCAGATATGTCTCCAGATTCTGATTGACGCGCTCTGTCTGGCCATTCGACTGCGGATGGAAAGCAGAAGAGAATGACAACCGAACCCCCAAGCGAGAACAGAAAGCCTTCCAGAATCTGGAAACAAACTGCGTGCCCCTATCAGAGACTATGTCTGAAGGAATCCCATGCAATTTGACAATGTGGTCAATAAATGCCTGCGCCAGCGTCTTAGCATTGGGCAAACCAGGGAAAGGGATAAAATGCACCATTTTGCTAAAACGGTCCACCACCACCAGAATCACAGACTTCCCCGAGGAACGAGGCAAGTCCGTTATGAAGTCCATGGACAGATGTGTCCAAGGACGGGAAGGAATGGGCAAAGGAAGGAGAGGACCTGATGGCCGTGAATGAGGGACCTTGGCACGAGCGCAAGTCTCGCAAGCTGCCACAAAACCCTCAACCGACTTACGAAGCGCAGGCCACCAGAATCTCCGAGCGATGAGATCCAGTGTGGCTCTTGCCCCCGGGTGCCCAGCAAGGACCGCGTCGTGGTGTTCTTTAAAAATCTTGTGTCTCAAAGCGAGAGGCACAAACAACCTCCCAGGAGGACAAAGATCAGGAGCTTCTGACTGGGCTGCCTGCACCTCTGCCTCCAATTCAGGAAAAAGAGCAGAGACCATCACACCTTCAGCCAAAATGGGACCCGGGTCTTCAAAATTCCCACCTCCTGGAAAACAACGTGACAGGGCATCTGCCTTCACATTCTTAACCCCAGGGCGGAACGTAACAACAAAATTAAACCTTGAAAAGAACAAAGACCATCTGGCCTGTCTCGGGTTCAGACGCTTGGCTGACTCCAAATAGGCCAGATTTTTATGGTCAGTAAACACGGTAATAGGGTGTCTGGCTCCCTCTAGCCAATGGCGCCATTCCTCAAAAGCCAACTTGATGGCCAACAATTCCCTATCTCCCACATCATAATTTCTCTCTGCGGAGGAGAGTTTCTTTGAGAAAAAGGCACACGGTTGCCATTTGGCAGGAGAGGAACCCTGAGACATGACCGCACCCACCCCTATCTCAGAAGCATCAACCTCAACTATGAAGGGTAACGAAATATCAGGTTGTACTAGGATGGGAGCGGAAGCAAAACTCTCCTTGATATTAGAAAAGGCCTTACGCGCCTCTACCGACCAGGAAGAAAAATCTACCCCCTTTCTGGTCATATCAGTGAGTGGTTTAACAACAGAGGAATAATTCAAAATAAATTTCCTGTAATAATTGGCAAAGCCCAAAAAACGCATCAGCGCCTTCTGGTTCTCAGGAAGCTCCCACTCAAGCACAGCGCGGACCTTCTCGGGGTCCATGCGAAAACCAGAAGCGGAGACAAGAAACCCCAGAAATTGGATTTCTGGAACCGCAAACACACATTTTTCCAGTTTCGCATATAATTTATTCTCCCGCAGAATGAGCAAGACCTGACGTAAGTGTTCCTTATGAGTCATGAAATCAGGAGAAAAAATCAAAATGTCATCCAAATACACTAATACAAATTTTCCCATTAAATGATAAAAAATGCTGTTGACGAAATGCTGAAAAACGGCTGGGGCATTCATCAAACCAAAAGGCATAACCAAATTCTCAAAATGGCCCTCAGGGGTATTGAAAGCCGTCTTCCATTCGTCTCCTTCTCTGACCCTAACCAGGTTGTATGCCCCTCTTAGGTCTAATTTGGAAAAGACTTTAGCCCCAACAACCTGGTTAAACAGGTCCGGGATCAGAGGAAGCGGATAAGGATCACGAATAGTGATACTGTTCAGCTCCCTGAAATCCAGACAAGGTCTTAAAGAACCATCTTTTTTCTTAACAAAGAAAAAACCAGCGGCAACAGGTGACTTTGAGGGTCGTATGTGTCCTTTTCTCAAACTCTCAGAGATATAAGCCCACATAGCGACCCTCTCAGGTTGGGAGAGATTGTATAAACGAGATTTAGGCAGCTTGGCGCCTGGGATGAGATTAATAGGGCAATCATACTCCCTGTGCGGAGGCAAACCCTGAACTCCACTCTCAGAGAAGACATCCAAAAATTCAGAGAGGAAAGGTGGTACCGTCTTAGTAGAAACCTCAGAAACAGATGTTATGAGGCAATTCTCTCTGCAAAAGTTACTCCAACCATTTATTTGCCTCGCTTGCCAATCAATGGTGGGGTTATGTTTAGTGAGCCAGGGTAGCCCCAACACTAGAGGAGTAGGCAAACCGCTAAGGACGAAACATGACACATCCTCAACATGAGCATCACTCATAATTAAACGGATATTGTGAACTATGCCCTTTAATGATTTCTGAGAAAGTGGAGCTGAATCAATAGCAAAAACAGGAATATCCCTTCCCAAAGTGCATACCTGGAAACCATGAGTTATTGGAAATTGATTATCAATGAGGTTGACAGCTGCTCCACTATCCACAAAAATCTCACAAAAAATGCTCTTGCTCTCTAGCGCCACCCTAGCAGGCAGGACAAAACGGGAACTACAAGCAAACTGAAAACCTTTAATTTCCGCCTCAACCCTGCCAATAGTAACAGATGGAACATTTTTAAAAGATTTTTTCCTTTTTGTCTCTTTATTACTCCCAGAAAACTGCCTGAATCTCCTTGAGGGACAAACATTTGCCAAATGATTTATACCTCCACAACAAAAACAAACCCTCCCATGCGGGCTAAATCTTCTATTGTCAGAGGCAATCAACCCCAGCTGCATGGGCTCCTGCTCAGAAGGGGCTGAGAGCGACTGAGACTCCTGCGCACAGAATGAGACCGCTGCACTGTTCCGAGACTGAGTAGGACAGGAAGGAGAGATCTCTCGTCTCTCTCTAAGACGCCTGTCAATACGAACGGCCTGAGACATAGCAGAGTCCAAGGAGATAGGCCTCTCATGAAAGGAAAATGCATCTTTCAATCCCTCTGAAAGACCATGGCAAAATTGACTTCGGAGTGCAGCATCATTCCAACCAGTATCAGCTGCCCATCTCCGAAATTCGGAGCAGTATATCTCTGCGGATTGTTTACCCTGGCATAACAGACGTAGTCTAGACTCAGCTAGAGCAATATGATCCGGATCATCATATATCTGACACAGGGCTAAAAAGAATTCATCCACTGAGCGGAGGGGCCGTGCCCCCTCCGGTAGCGAAAAGGCCCAAGACTGAGCGTTACCCCTGAGCAGCGATACAATGATCCCCACCCTCCGTTCTTCATCACCAGAAGAATGGGGAAGAAGGCGAAAATGGAGTTTGCAAGCCTCTTTAAAACGCACAAAATTCTCACTACCCCCAGAGAACGTATCCGGGAGCGAGATCTTGGGCTCAGCACAAACTCCATGAACGCAAGCTGAACCGGTCACTTGAAACTGAGAAAAAATCCTACGGAGATCAGCTACCTCCAATGAAAGACCCTGGAGGCGTTCAGCCAAAAGTGAAACCGGATCCATGCTTGAGACGGTTTTGGCGGCTGATAATGTCACGGATGGTGTACAGGAAACAAGACAATACCATATAAACAATGTCTCTCTGGATCCACAACTAAGGAACAAAGGGAGACCCCTGCAATAGAGCTGCCGCTCTCCCTCACTGCTCAGCCTATGCGAACACCCCAAAGGTGGATGGCCGCATATCCACGTTCCTCGGCTATCTATTACCTGAAGACCCTACAATAGTGAAGGGACACGACCACCGGCTCCCTACACTGACACGGAGGGAGTCAGGGTCACCTGGATCCAGAAAAGACAAAAACATAAATACATAAACAGCACTTATCTGCAGACGACTGACGACTGAGGACTGAGAACAGGGAACTGGGAATTGGGAACTGGGAACTGGGAACAGCATGCACACACACTCCAGGAAGTTGTATCAGCCGCACACTACTGCATTATGGGGAGGAACTTAAAGGGTAGCGATCAGTCTGACTGCATGACAGCTGAGATAGACTAACGAGATGAGAAACTAAACCAAAACAAAGAAATTCAAGGAGGAGGATCTGAGAAGCTCCTGTGAGCGCTTCTCAGCTGTCTGGCTGTGACAGAAAATCACCGCTCATATGAACAGCCCCATAGAAATTAATGGGTCGGTATTCAGTGCGGGTGCAATGCGTTCAACTCACGCTTCGCATCCGAAAATTGCTTTTATTAATATGGTAATTACCTGAGTAAGGAACCCAAGGGGCTGTCCCTCCGGCCGTTGGAGCCCAGACGCGCCCCTTCTCCTGGAGCCCAGCACCGCCTCACTGCTAATTTATTCACTCCTCATTACCGGCTGGCGCATGTGCAGTGCGTCCTGTGAGGCCGATTCTAGGCGCTGATATGTGTATCCACGGAATGCGTTCGCTGAGCCATAAGCTCGCGCATGCGCCGTGAAAAATAAAGTGGCCTCTTCAAAGGGCCTGAGCTAACATAGTAACATAGTACATAAGGCTGTAAAAAGACATTTGTCCATCCAGTTCGGCCTGTCATCCTTGCCAGAGGAAGACAAAAAAAAAAAACTGAGGTAGAAGCCAATTTTCCCCACTTTAGGGGAATAAAAAATTCCTTCCCGACTCCAATCAGGCAATCAGAATAACTCCCTGGATCAACAACTAGTGATGAGCGGCAGGGGTCATATTCGAATTCACGATATTTCGCGAATATTTCGTAGAATATTCGTCGAATATTCGCAAATTCGAATATTCGTTAGGAGTAGTGTTGATTGCTAATTTTTGTAATACGAATTTTAATGATGCAAATTTTCGTAATGAGAATCAATGAGATTGTGAAAACTCAGATCCGATGGTATATTCTAACCCCCAGGCGTGGCGGGGACGCTTGTCGGGGAGGAGTATGCCAAAGTGGAACAACTACAGATTTTAAAAAAATTAATGTTTTTTAGAATATTCGTTATATTAAAAAACAAGAATATATAGCAATATAGCGAATATTCTAAAAAAAAAAAAAACTAATACACTGCGTGCAGAATTATTAGGCAAATGAGTATTTTGACCACATCATCCTCTTTATGCATGTTGTCTTACTCCAAGCTGTATAGGCTCGAAAGCCTACTACCAATTAAGCATATTAGGTGATGTGCATCTCTGTAATGAGAAGGGGTGTGGTCTAATGACATCAACACCCTATATTAGGTGTGCATAATTATTAGGCAACTTCCTTTCCTTTGGCAAAATGGGTCAAAAGAAGGACTTGACAGGCTCAGAAAAGTCAAAAATAGTGAGATATCTTGCAGAGGGATGCAGTACTCTTAAAATTGCAAAGCTTCTGAAGCGTGATCATCGAACAATCAAGCGTTTCATTCAAAATAGTCAACAGGGTCGCAAGAAGCGTGTGGAAAAACCAAGGCGCAAAATAACTGCCCATGAACTGAGAAAAGTCAAGCGTGCAGCTGCCAAGATGCCACTTGCCACCAGTTTGGCCATATTTCAGAGCTGCAACATCACTGGAGTGCCCAAAAGCACAAGGTGTGCAATACTCAGAGACATGGCCAAGGTAAGAAAGGCTGAAAGACGACCACCACTGAACAAGACACACAAGCTGAAACGTCAAGACTGGGCCAAGAACTATCTCAAGACTGATTTTTCTAAGGTTTTATGGACTGATGAAATGAGAGTGAGTCTTGATGGGCCAGATGGATGGGCCCGTGGCTGGATTGGTAAAGGGCAGAGAGCTCCAGTCCGACTCAGACGCCAGCAAGGTGGAGGTGGAGTACTGGTTTGGGCTGGTATCATCAAAGATGAGCTTGTGGGGCCTTTTCGGGTTGAGGATGGAGTCAAGCTCAACTGCCAGTCCTACTGCCAGTTTCTGGAAGACACCTTCTTCAAGCAGTGGTACAGGAAGAAGTCTGCATCCTTCAAGAAAAACATGATTTTCATGCAGGACAATGCTCCATCACACGCGTCCAAGTACTCCACAGCGTGGCTGGCAAGAAAGGGTATAAAAGAAGAAAATCTAATGACATGGCCTCCTTGTTCACCTGATCTGAACCCCATTGAGAACCTGTGGTCCATCATCAAATGTGAGATTTACAAGGAGGGAAAACAGTACACCTCTCTGAACAGTGTCTGGGAGGCTGTGGTTGCTGCTGCACGCAATGTTGATGGTGAACAGATCAAAACACTGACAGAATCCATGGATGGCAGGCTTTTGAGTGTCCTTGCAAAGAAAGGTGGCTATATTGGTCACTGATTTGTTTTTGTTTTGTTTTTGAATGTCAGAAATGTATATTTGTGAATGTTGAGATGTTATATTGGTTTCACTGGTAAAAATAAATAATTGAAATGGGTATATATTTGTTTTTTGTTAAGTTGCCTAATAATTATGCACAGTAATAGTCACCTGCACACACAGATATCCCCCTAAAATAGCTAAAACTAAAAACAAACTAAAAACTACTTCCAAAAATATTCAGCTTTGATATTAATGAGTTTTTTGGGTTCATTGAGAACATGGTTGTTGTTCAATAATAAAATTAATTCTCAAAAATACAACTTGCCTAATAATTCTGCACTCCCTGTATAGAGAAATTTTGCTAATATAGTGCCATAATCTTCTTTGTCTAATAGTTGTAAATTTTTTCTCATCTACAGTTCAGATTGGAAAAAAATTACAACTATTAAAAAATAAAAAACATTATAGCACTTTGTTAGCTAAATTGTTCTACATTTGTTTTGTTTTTTCGAATATTCGCTATATTGCTATTTATTCTTGTTTTAGAATATTACGAATATTCAAAAAACGAATATATAGCACTATATCGAATATATTTGTTTTTTAGAATATTCCTCTTTTTTTTTTTCTCTGTACAGTTGTTCCAGTTTGGCATACTCCTCCCTGACAACAGTCCCCATCACCATGGGAATGCATGGGGGGTTAGAATATACCATCGGATCTGAGTTTTCACGATCTCATTGATTCTCATTACGAAAATTTGCAATCAACACTTCTCCTAAAGTCAGATATTGCTGCCTTCTCATTGGCTCACAAGCTAGAAGCAGGGAGGGATCATGTGTACTGATTAAAAAAAAATCTTGAATATTCGAAATTACGAATATATATCACTATATCACTATATTCTAAATATTTGCAAATACTCAAAGTGACGATATTCGAGATAAAAATTTGCAATTCGAAAATTCTTGATCAACACTATCAATTCAACACTATTATTCTATTATTCACTATTATTCCTTCCCATGTGCATAACTTTACATTTGTCAATGTTAAACCTCATCTGCCACTTATCTGCCCAATCCTCCAATCTATCCAGATCCCTCTGTAGTAGTATACTGTCTTCTTCAGTTTTAATTACTTTACACAGTTTAGTGTCATCTGCGAAAATTTATATTTTACTATACAAGCCTTCTACAAGATCATTATTAAATATATCTAGTAGCTATAGCCTGTAATATTATTACACTCCAGAAATACTGTAATATTATTACACTCCAGAAATACATCCAGGCCCCTCTTGAATTCCTTTATTGTACTCACCATCACCACCTCCTCAGGCAGAGAGTTCCATAGTCTCACTGCTCTTACCGTAAAGAATCCTCTTCTATTTTTGTGTACAAACCTTCTTTCTTCCAGACGCAGAGGATGTCCCCTCGTCACAGTCACAGTCCTGGGGATAAATAGATGATGGGATAGATCTCTGTACTGACCCCTGATATATTTATACATAGTAATTAGATCTCCCCTCAGTCTTTTTCTAAAGTGAATAATCCTAATTTTGATAATCTTTCAGGGTACTGTAGGAGCCCCATTCCAGTTATTACTTTAGTTGCCCTCCTCTGAACCCTCTCCAGCTCTGCTATGTCTGCCTTGTTCACAGTAGCCCAGAACTGTACACAGTACTCCATGTGTGGTCTGACTAGCAATTTGTAAAGTAGTAGGACTATGTTCTTATCACGGGCATTTATGCCCCTTTTGATGCAACCCATTATCTTATTGGCCTTGGCAGCAGCTGCCTGACACTGTTTTTTGCAGCTTAGTTTGCTGTTTATTAAAATTCCTAGATCCTTTTCCATGTCAGTGTTAAAAACTGTTTTACCATTTGGTATGTACGGGTGACTTGCATTATTCCTTCCCATGTGCATAACTTTACATTTGTCAGTGTTAAACCTCATCTGCCACTTATCTGCCCAATCCTCCAATCTATCCAGATCCCTCTGTAGAAGTATACTGTCTTCTTCAGTTTTAATTACTTTACACAGTTTAGGGTCATCTGCGAAAATTGATATTTTACTATGCAAGCCTTCTACAAGATCATTATTAAATATATTGAAGAGAATAGGGCCCAATACTGACCCCTGAGGTACCCCACTAGTGACAGTGACCCAATCTGAGTGTGTACCATTAATAACTGTTTTCTATCACTCAGCCAGTTACTTACCCACATACAGACATTTTCTCCCAGTCCGAGCATTCTCATTTTATATACTAACCTTTTATGTGGTACAGTGTCAAATGCTTTGGAGAAGTCCAGATATACAACATCCATTGATTCGCCGCTGTCAAGTCTAGAACTTACCTCCTCATAGAAACTGATTAAATTTGTTTGGCATGACCGATCCCTCATGAAGCCATGCTGATATGGCATTATTTGCTTATTTCTGTTGAGATGCTCTAAGATAGCATCTCTTAGAAAACCTTCAAACAGTTTACCCACAACAGATGTTAAATTTACCGGCCTATAGTTTCCAGCCTCTGTTTTTGGACCCTTTTTGAATATTGGCACCACATTTGCTATGCGCCAATCCTGTGGGACATTCCTTGTCAGTATAGAGTCTGCAAATATCAGAAATAAGGGTCTGGCTATGACATTTCTTAATTCCCTTAGGATACGGGGGTGTATGCCATACGGTCCTGGCGATTTGTCTATTTTAATCTTTTTAAGTCGCTGTTGTACTTCTTCCTGGGTCAGACAGGACACTTTTAATGGGGAATTTATTTTTACATTCAGCATTTCATCTGACAGTTTATTTTCCTCAGTGAATACATTGGAGAAATAAAAAATATTTAACAGCTTTGCTTTCTCCTCGTCGCTCTCTGCGACTCCCCCCTTATTACTCTTTAAAGGGCTGACACCTTCAGATTTATACTTTTTAACATTTATATAATTGAAGAACATTTTAGGGTTAGTTTTACTCTCTTTGGCAATTAATCTCTCGGTCTCTAGTTTAGCCACGTTTATTTGTTTTTTTACATGTTCTCCCTCTTTTTTTTATAGTTTTACAGGGCTTCCGTGCTACCCTCCTGTTTTAGTGATTTATATGCTTCCTTTTTGTCATTTATTGCTTTCTTTACAGTTCTATTTATCCACATTGGTTTCTTTTTGTTACTTAACCTTTTATTCCCATACGGTATGTACCTCTCACAATGAGATTTTAGGATGCTTTTAAAGATATCCCATTTTGTGGCTGTATTTTTATTTTTGAGGAGTTTATCCCAGTTGGTAAGGCTTATGGCCTCTCTTAGTTGGCTGAATTTCGCTTTTTTGAAGTTTGGTATTTTTGTTCCTCCCTGTAGAAACGCTCTTTTGAATGATAATTATAAAGGTTATTACTTTATGGTCACTATTTCCCAGGTGTTCCCCAACCTGCACGTCTGTTGTTCTGTCAGGCCTATTGGTTAAAACTAAGTCCAGTATGGCCGTCATTCTAGTCGGGTCCTGAACCAGTTGGGAGAGGTAATTGTCTTTGGTTATTGCCAAGAACCTGTTTCCTTTATGAGATATCTGGGTAGTTGAAGTCCCCCATAATAACCACCCCATTATGATTTGCCGCCTTGTCTATCTTGTGTAGTAGTAGATTTTCTGTGGACTCTGGTATATTAGGTGGTTTATAGTAAACTCCTATTAGTAATTTATTATTGTTTTTAGCTCCATGTATCTCTACCCACAGTGACTCCACATGTTCATGTCCCTCACTTATATCTTCCTGGAGTGTGGGCTTTAGACAGGACTTTACATAAAGGCATACCCCCCTCTCCGGTTTAACCTTCTACATCAACTGACCAGTCATAGCTATCAGCAGGTGTTATGCAAGAGCTGCCACTCGCTAATGTAGAAGTTACACAGGGCAGTGTAGCTGGCCAGCTAAGACCTGTCCTAGGTTGCTAGTATAGCTTATATGTGTATACATCTAAACCTGCCAATAGCCTTAATACAATTCCTTTGTTTATGTGTTCAAGACAAAAGCAGAGTTATTTACTGTGACATCATGTTTTGGATGTCATATAACTGTTATATTTTGTGTTCACATAAGCAGAAAAAGATAATCTGCCTTTAAAATTCATTTTGTAATGTAACGTAAGCTCAGTGACAAAGAAGAAACAACAGAAAGTATAGTGTTAATCTGTTGTTGCTGGGCAGAAGTCTAGACCAATCACAGCCAGTCTTACACACACAGCCTGTCTGGGAATTCCCCCAGCTCCTTCTGCTAGAATCCTTATTCACCAGAGACAGGAGCTGAAGAGACATTCACTCCACTGAGAGCTGAGTTTTATGGGAACAAGAGGAATCAGTTAGACCTCAGATATACCTCTGAGAGAAATCATAAAGTGCTTAAATAACTTAAAGTGAGAGTACAGATACTCTAGAGATAAATATATCCACCATTTTATGTTGAATGACAAGATTGAACAGTTGAACCGCCATCTTATGCATACCGCCATTTTGTGATATCTTCTCAACACGTGTTTTGTACATGGACTATCTGCTGCGGAGGCGGCAGTGTTATATATGAAGAAAAGTTGAAGTTAATAAAAAAGTTATTTCAAGCATTTGGTGTGCTCTTTAAACCTACTGTTTCCATAGAACGGCGCTAGAGGAATTACAGAGTAATAGACAGTCTGTGGAGCAACACTGGAAGATGTCGTGCTCATCCACAGGAAGCCAGGAGCCCGGACCTCGCCCTGAACCTTAGGCGCACAGCAGATTCCAATAAAAAGAAAGACGGTCCAGCTTCACTGAAAAATACTTGAGACTTTATTTAATCCCGTGCAGATAAAAACCAACATACAGCAAATGCAGAAAATCTACCGGTTTCGGATCACTATAGATGTGCATCAGTAGGAGGTGAAGTTGAGACTAAATAGTGAACCACTGAGAACAGGTGATCACAATCAGGTACAGGACACACCTTCTGATGACATCCTCCACAGATAAAGTGCATAACAATTACAACATGCCAAAAGACATAGAAAGTAAGATAAAATTGGTCCCCATCTTCCATTCCCTCCCCAAGATACATAAAGAGGGATTTCCCCCCCCCCCCCCCTATGCGCCCTATAGTTTCGGGTATTGGGTCTTTCTCAGAGAATCTGTCATCCTGGGTGGACAGTATGTTGCAGCCACTGGTACAGTGTATTCCTGGTTTTCTGAATGACACTGCTTCAGTCTTACAGGCCTTCCATTCCTCTGATCTTTCTTGGATCTCTGCTGATGTCGCTTCTCTGTACACGGCTATCCCCCAGGATCTCGCCATTATCTCCTTGGGTTGGTTTTTGAGTCTTTATTCCAATTTCTCATTACCCTTTAGAGATTTCCTCTGCAAAGTTGTATTATTTCTTATGCAGCACAATTATTTTATGTTTAATGGGAGGTTTTTTCTCCAATGCAGAGGAGTCTCTATGGGGGCCCGTTTCTCACCATCGCTTGCAAACATTTATATGGCATGGTGGGAACATCATTTTCTATTCTCTGATTCCAACCCATGAAGTGGATCCGTCCGGTGGTACTGTCGCTACATCGATGACCTGCTCTTTGTTTGGTCGGGCGATGTGGCGGTCGTACCATCATTCGGATCCTTCCTCAATGCTAATAATTGCAATTTACGTTTTTCTCTAAATTCGCATAAGACCCTAATATCCTTTTTGGATTTGTGTTTGGTGGGGGACGTGGGGGATGGCCGTGTACAGAGTCGCACGTATAGAAAAGTAACCGCAGGAAATACCATCCTGCATGCGGGATCCTGTCATCCTGCACATACTGTTCACAACATCCCCAGGGGTGAATATATTCGCGCTTTGCGCAATTGCTCCTCTAGTGAAACCTGTATTGAAGAAATGAATACTGTCACCACCCGTCTCCTAGCCAGGAATTATCCCAGCAGACTTTAAAACCGATCCAAAAATATGGTTTCCACTATGTCTCGGGATAATCTAATTTTTCCAAACAACAAGCCCAAACTTGGTCATAAAGAGAATCAAGTGATTTTTTCCACGAGTTATAGCTGTGAATACTCACAAATATGTAACATTGTCAAAAGATATTTTCATCTTTTCAAATATGACCAAGTCTGGGGTGATGTTGTAAAAAGCGGTGTTAAATGTGTTGCCCGACGTGCTGTTACTTTAGCTAATATGGTGAGCCCCTCTCTTTACCAGGATAAACCTGGGTCCCAGCCTACCTGGCTGAGACACATAGGTAATTTCAAATGTGGACATAAAAAATGCACATGTTGCTCACATATGAGGATGGGCCCGCATATTTTGTCTACAAGTAATCACACTACTCACACTATTCAGCAATACATTAATTGCAACACCACATATGTGGTATATTGCATAACATGTTCTCTGTGTAATCTACAGTATGTCGGGTGCACATCAAACTGCTTAAAAGTTCGAATTTGCCGTCATATCTCTGATGTACCCCATGCTAAAATAAAAAATGTTTCTGCCGCAAGTCTGCATTTCGCTGCGGTTCATAATGGTAATACAGATAGCATGTCAGTACAAGGAGTGGAGAGGGTTAACAGACCAAGCAGAGGCGGTGATCACAAGAAAAAGCTGCTCAATCGTGAGTGCTTTTGGATTTTCAAATTAGGCTCACGGATACCGTCAGGATTGAACGGGCGTCATGATACTATTCTACATTACTAATATTTTTACTTCTTTTTTATTATTGTAATTTGTAAATTTTATCTTACTTTCTATGTCTTTTGGCATGTTGTAATTGTTATGCACTTTATCTGTGGAGGATGTCATCAGGAGGTGTGTCCTGTACCTGATTCTGATCACCTGTTCTCAGTGGTTCACTATTTAGTCTCGACTTCACCTCCTACTGATGCACATCATGACTAAGGATCCACATCTATAGTGATCCGAAACCGGTCGATTTTCTGCATTTGCTGTATGTTGGTTTTTATCTGCACGGGATTAAATAAAGCCTCAAGTATTTTTCAGTGAAGCTGGACCATCTTTCTTTTTATTGGAATAGACAGTCTGGTTAGACTAAAAGTCAGACATATCAAAATTCTTCTAATGCCACAGCGCAAAAGGCACTTCATAGTGCTGCGCCTGCCACAGGCAGTTTTCCTGTCCGCCAGCATCATCAAGAAATCGGCCTTCCTCTGCTCATATAGTCGGTCTAACATGTGGAGGGTGGAGTTCCAATGTTTCAAAACGTCTGATATGAGGCTATATTGGGGAACATTATTCTGCCTTTGCAGTTCAAGGAGGGCGTGTTTTGCAGGGTAAGAATGGCTTAAGTGCATGCACAGTTTCCTGGCAATTTTCAAGATGTCTGGAAGACTTCAGGAACCGCTTTACAACCAGATTAAAGACATGCTCGATGCAGGGAGCATGAATCAGCTCTTCTTGATGCCGCGCTAACAGAATTTTCTTCCCATCATCGGTGACCATGGTTCCGATCTTCAGTTGGCGAGGAGATAGCCAGGATTCAATTTCTTCTTGAAGGATGTAGAGCATCTCCTCCCTGATGTGACTCTGTTCGCCCAGGTAGGCCAGATGCAGAACAACGTGACACCACCATGCTCTGCATAGGTGGTATGCTGGAGGACCACTCCGAACTGTGGCTGAGGACAAGGTTGGGGATGAGTAGTCATAGGAGGACATTGGCGCAGGAATCACAGCTTGAGAACGCGAGGCAGCATTGCCGTCACCTGGCCAAGTTGCTGATGTCCCTGGGCAGGAACCACATTTACCCAATAGAGTGTATAGGACAGATATTGTCCTTGACCATAGTTACAGATCCACACATCGGCGCTGCCATGAACTGTACCAGACACTGACAGGCTCAAGGACTGGCCCACCTTCTGCTCAATATACATATGCAGGGCTGGTACAGCCTTTTTGGAGAAGTAATGAAAGCTTGGGACTCTCCAACTTGGCTCGGCACAAGCCATCATGTTCAGCTTCAGTGCATGTTCAGCTTCGGCGCCATTGAATTAGTACACGCATACTGTTGTCTTTTTGAAATTGTCTCCCTGACTTTACTGCTGGAAAAGGATTGCGGGCCACTAGGAGATGCCTCAGGCTGTACCACAACATTAGCACCATGGTTTTCCCAGGCCACTATGATCATTCTCCATGTGTTGACACAGGGCCGTGGTGCCAACATTGGCACCCTGGCCATGCTTCACCTTCTGCCCATAGAGTGTACACACAGCCACGCTGACGTCCTCCGGCAACTTAATAAAAAATGCCTGCCACTGCCTCTATGAAGTAATTGATGGGAGAAAACAATTATCACAGAGGAAAAAATGTATCAGTCTAAAGTGCCAAGTGCCATACAACAATTATCAAGAAGTACTTAATGGAATAAAATACCGACCGGTGTGGTTCAGACCCCAACGCGCGTTTTGGTTTCCACTGAGGAAGCTACATGCGAAACAGGGGTCTGAACCACACCGGTGTAACACGTGTAGTTACCATTTTAGAAAAAAAATCCATTTGTTGCCACAAAGCGCCGGAAATTTGGATTTGGTGCTAATCAAAATTTTCCTAAACTTTGGATCAAATTCCACTTCGTCAGCTTCGATTCGCTCAACACTAAAATGGTCTCCAGCATGGGTTGTGATTGTAAGCATCATGGTGAGAGACTATAGTCGCTATACAATGCTGTAGTATATGTTGGCTTTAAAAACAAAGAGTCAGGAGCTCCCCATACATATTATGTTGTAGGCGAACCTGCCATTCTAAGAGTGAGTAAAAATGTGAAATGGATGGCACATTAATATCTGATGTCGCATGGATTCCTGGTTGGGATACCAATATAGTTAATTGCCAATATATTTAATTAGCACATATGATTGCTTTCAGATGTTCACAGGTATGTGTTAGTGCCAGTGTCAATAGTAATATAACTGTCCTACATAGGGATGTCAGTTATGGTGATATTACTGATAGCGGCAGTATTAGTCTTGTAGTAGTCTCAGTGCCCCCTGTGTAGGTTCAACAAGGAAAGTGGTGTTGGTTCAACAAGGAATAGTGGTGTTCATAAGTGGTAGTTGACACAACCGTCTATAGGTGGCAGCAATAGACCAGTGACAAAAAGTGCTTAGCTATATTAAAGATTTTCCTAGCTACTTGTGCAGGAAAATATGTATTTTATTAAAGACAGGAGACTAACATTATATGCAATACTTCTTTACTGGAATTCCAATCAACAGCAAATTTTAAATAAAGATATGAAGGAAATTTTTTTTAAAGAAACATGCAGTGAGGTACACTGGCAGCCAATCACAACACAGCATAGGGTATATAAATAATGCAAATCCTCCTCTTTCTTTGATTTAAACGAACAGAAATAACGAACTCCCATGTAAATCTTTCCTCAATGAGCCATGTCGAGGGAAGAGATTGACTGAAGACTCCCAGAAGAATATTAAACTAGAAGAGAACAGAAACAGGGTGGGTTATAGGGTGGGATAATGTTAGTCTCCTGTCTTTAATAAAATCTATATTTTCCTACACAAGCAGCTAGGAAAATCTCCAATTTTATTACAAGCAGGAGACTCCATTATATGCATGTTTAAAGCTAATACAATACATGAGTAATAAACTTGAACTCTGCCTTAAGAATGTCAGATAGAGAGGCACCAACCAGCCTGCTTCACTTTTGTAGATGAGGCACCCCGAACAGAATGAGCCGCGAATACGGAGGTATCTATACCTGCTAATTGCATAGACTGCCTAATCCTCCTGGCTATAGTTGGGGATGAAACTGGAAGGTTAGGTTTACAGAACGATAATAATTGGGAATGACCTGGTTGCCTAAGAGATTCACTCTTACTTTCGTAGACCTTGAGACAACAAACAATACACAAATGTTCTTGTTGAGGAAAGGCGGAGTAAAAAATTGAGGGAAAATTGGTCTTAGTACGCCGGGAAATGGAGAAGGATACACCTTGTGGGGAAAATTGTCTCTGGGATATGTCTAAGGCTCTGACATCGGAGACTCTTTTGAAATAGAGGAGGCATAGAAGAGTAGCCAACTTAAAAGAAAGGAGCTTTAAAGATAGGAGATCAATATCTCCCCAGGAGACAAAAAGGTTAAGTACCAAAGTAACATCCCAGGTAGAATGATACTTGGGTAAAGGAGGTCTGCTGAATTTCATACCTTTCATTAACTTACAGACAAGGGGATGTTTACCTATTGACATATTCTGGAGCGGAGCGTGATGAAAGGAAATCACTGAACGATAAAACGTTAATCGTCCGATAGGTAATTCAAGACCTGTACCATAGGTGCGTGAATGGGATCCATGTTCCGTTGTAAGCACCAATCAGCCCAAAGTCTCCAGGCTGATCTGTAAGCAGACCTGGTACCCAGGGCCCAAGCATCTGAGAGGATATCCTGAGCTGAGTGTGAAAGTCCGATATCAAACTCTGTTGACCGGAGAAGAGCCATGCTACTAGATGAAGTAGGTCTGACAAGACTAAGAGATGAGGATTCCCGGAAGGGTCCAGGAGAATGGAATGATGAGTTGACAATAAGTGTGGAAAGTCTATGGTCATCCCCAGGAGTTGAGGAAACCAAGACTGAGTGGGCCAGAACGGAGTTATCAAGACTATAGTCTATTTCTGGGTTCTGGTCAACAGTGCTCACGAAATGAGAGCAAAGGAGGGGGGGGGGAGGCGTATAGAGTTCCCGAAGGCCAGAGGTGGAGGAGGGCATCTGCGCCCAACGACTCCGGGTCGGGACGCCAGCTGAAGAATTTGGGAAGCTGATGGTTTAATCGAGATGCGAAAAGGCCTAATTGGAGGGGGCCCCACAGTGAGTCGAGGAGTTGGAAAATCATAGGATCTAGATGCCAGTCGCTGTGGTCTGTTAGGAAGCGAGAGTTTCAATCGGCGACTAAGTTGGAAAGGCCCGGGAGATATTCCGCTTTCAGCGTAATGTCTGTCGAGACAAAAGTGGCAGAATTCTTTTGCTATATTGGCCAGGATTTCTGATCTGGTGCCTCCCAGACGTTCACATACTGTACTGCAGAGATGTTGTCCATCCGCAAGAGAATGCAACAGTGCGATCTGTCTCTTGCAAAACTCTTAAGGGCGAAGAACCCTGCCAAGAGTTCCAGGCAATTGATGTGAAGTAGCACCTCTTCTTCGGACCATTTTCCACCAGTGGATAAGGAGCCGCACTGGGCACCCCATCCGCTGCAACTGGCATCCAATTCCAGAATTAGATCTGGAACCGAATTGAAGATAGCCTTCCCGTTCCATAATTGGATGTGATCCAACCACCACAGGAGTTCCTCTTCGGCATCCGGGGAAAGGGATACTTCGTCCGAATATCCCAAACCTTTCCTGAGGTGACGGGTTTTCAATCGTTGGAGAGCTCGATAATGTAGAGGAGTGGGGAAAATTGCTTGAATGGAAGAGGATAGCAGACCTACTATCCGAGCTAAAGTGCGAAGTGAGATCCGCTGTCTGTTCAAGACTGACAGAATCTCTCTTCGGATGGTTTTTAGCTTTCTGGGAGGGAGACTCAGAATGGCTGACTGAGTGTTTATGAGAAAACCCAGGAAATCTACTTCCCGAGAGGGAGTTATAACAGATTTCCAGATTGGTCAACAAGGTCGTGGTCCGCTAAATGTGGAGATGTATGAGGGACAGAGATTGGGCCATAATGAGTAAATCGTCTAAGTATATTATGAGATGAACACCTCGGGATCGTCTTGTTAGATCAGAGAAGTTGGTATCCAGGTAACTTCAGGCTCAACCTCTACGCTAGAGGTTGAGCCTGAAGTTACCTGGATACCAACTTCTCTGATCTAACAAGAAGAACACTCCACGGACACATTGCCCGTTAAAGAAGGTAATCACTTTGAACATTAATGTGAATATCCCTTCTCTCATATATCCACCCACCACTTCAAACCCTTGCTCGTATCAGAATCAGCGCAGGTTCCTATTCTGATTTATATTTAAATCAGACCTTGGTGATATCTCAATATAACGGTCACAGCAGCAGACCGTGGCAGCGAACCTAGCAGCTATTCCCTGACTGATACGTAGTGTTGAGTGAGTTCGGGAGCGCGGGTGGGCTTGTATATATTCTACAAACGCTATAAATATTCGATAAGGTATCCAATCAGACACAAAGTTTGTACTCACAGGTGAATGTCGATTATCCTGCAATCCCAATATTCGATCCTTTTGATTTTTACTCACGGGATTTATTCATATTCCCGTGGTTCTCGATGTTTAGCGTCCCACCTGGTTCGTTCGTCACTGGTCTCTCTCGATCGTTATCCACAAATCTCGGATCTAGTCATACGATCAGGGTGTAGTATCGCGAGAGGTAAACTTATACTTGTACTGACCAGTTTGAATGGCTGAAATTTCGGATCTTTATCTTTGGAGCGCTCAGATTTTTTTGTATATATCCAGATATTAATAAACGAACTTCCAGTGGGGGTCTCTTGTTGAGGATGTCTTTGAAAAGCACCAAACGCATTTCGGGGATCTCCTTTCCCCTTCCTCAGTAGTGACATCTCAACTTCTTGTGATTCCTTTTATATCCCTTTCAAGATGCATGTAAGATCAGATTTGGCCTACCCACCATTTAACACAGAACAGACACTTGAATAGATGCACTGTCATTTTTGTATTCGCTATATTTATTAGTATATTATATATAATATTATATTTATTTCACTTGTATGTTTTACATTTATGTAATGTTATTTATGGATAAATATTGATGCACTTGAAATTAATATCCACAGTATATCACTTAGAATTGATTTATGTTACAGGATATCCGCATATTGATATACTTTGTTATGAATTGACCATTTAGCAATCTTTCTGGACTATTTCCTTTATAGACTAGACTAATTAGACCATGGGACACATTATACCGCAAAAAACGCATCTTCCCCAAAAAAAACGCATGGAAACCGCATATGCGTTTTTTTGGTTCCAGACCAGATTTTGGTATTCCAGATCAGATCCTTTACTCCAGATCTGATCTTACATGCATCTTGAAAGGGATATAAAAGGAATCATAAGAAGTTGGGATGTCACCACTGCTTGTAATAATAAGAAGATGTCACCAGGATTTCAGGGGACTACCTCTTGAAGCTCATCAAGAGAATGCCAAGAGTGTGCAAAGCAGTAATCTTCTACTTTGAAGAACCTAGAATATGACATATTTTCAGTTGTTTAACACTTGTTTGTTAAGTATATAATTCCACATGTGTTAATTCATAGTTTTGATGCCTTCATAGTCATGAAAATAAAGAAAACTCTTTGAATGAGAAGGTGTGTCCAAACTTTTGGTCTGTACTGTAGTTCCGATCACCGCTGAGCGGAGGGCGGTGATCGGAACTGGGTGCCTGCTGAAATCAATCAGCAGGCACCCTGGGTCAATGCCAAGGGGGTCCTGCGGCGACCGCTGCAAACCGCAGGTCAATTCAGACCCGCGGTTTGCAGCGATTTCGGAAGTATCTGATCCCCGCGGTCTGTGACCACGGGGATCAGAAAATTCAAAATGCCTTTATTTTATATTTAAGCCCCCCCTGCTGCCCTCTTCGTTATCTGCTGGCGGGCGCAGCGGGGGGGGGGGGGGTCCAGGCAGTGTGGGCGGTGCTAGGGGGGCGGGCAGGCGCGCAATCAATCGCCCTCCCCCTCTCTCAGGATGGCCGAGCGGTTTTAGCAGAGTGTCAGCACATTACTGACACTCTGCTTGAAATGGTTGACATCTGTGCTGGCACAGATGTCAGCCGTTTAACCCCTTCCATGCCACGGTCCGTAAGGGACCACTGTATGGAAGAGATTAACAGGGAGGGAGCCCCCTCCCTCTCCCATCGGGGGCTGCTGTGCCTTTTCAGCCCCCGATGGAAGAGGGAGGAGGCCCCTCTCCCTCCCCATAACCCACTGCTCTGTTGTGGCAGCGAGTGATGGTTACCATGGCAACAGGACACCTTCACAGCCTTCCTGCTGTCCATGCAGCTGATTAGACTTCTGCAAAAGTGTACTCTACTGTATTATACAGACATCAGACCCACTGGATCTTCAAGAACCAAGTGGGACTGGGTCGAAAAAAATGTAAAAAATATGTAAAATTAAAAAAACACCTTTATCACTGATTAAAAATTAAAAAAATAAAATTCCCTACACATGTTTGATATTACCGCGTCCGTAACGACCTGATCTATAAAACGATCATGTTACTTTCCCCACACGGTGAACTCCATAAAAAATAAATGTAAAACAGGAACTCTTTATTGAACACACAAGCATTGACTTATATACACATTTTCCAACAAGGGTACCAACCCCGTGGACCTGGTTGGGAACTGAGGACATGACATAGCAGCCAATCCTTTACAGCTTTACAGTTTAAACTAACCCTATTCAACAAACACAATGGCATTGTCTGTGACGCAATTAACAAACACAATGGCATTGTCTTTGACGCAATCAACAATGAACAACATGCAAACAGACATCTTCACCTCCTCCATAATTAATGAATAGGGGGCGAGGAGACACATGTGATGGGATTATCTCCTGAGTGTATCATAGGGTGATCTACTCATCTAGTAGTCGGCTGCTCTTATAGCTATCTTAATCCCATCACTAACACAATCAGTGGGAGTCTCAGTGCAGAGTTAACCCTTTTTGTGTTGCTGAATCCACACCATGCACCTTTAATGGGCAATAGAAAATATGTGGCATATAAATTCCACACATAAATCCGGGTTCATAGTTTCTTGTAACCCCAAAAGGTCTGAGGGGGTCTCCATAGTTCTGGGTCCATAGTCCGTAGGAAGGAGGCTGGCCCTCAGGCTTCTCCAGCAGCCCCAGTGACGGTTCAGTCCGTCACATTTCTCCCCTCCCAACAGTAGACTAACCAGGTACCTGACCTCCTGTCGGTCGGTGCCTGAGTTAGTCGAGCAGCCCACCCATAAACCAACACTGGTCCTGTTGAACTCTGGGGCCTGGCTCTGTTCTGTATGTCCCCAGCTGTGGAGTGGGCATCTGCTACTTCTTGCTTCATTGTTGTTCTCTATCTTGGAGCTGTGGGTACTTGGTGGGCAGAGGCCGACTGCGCTATGCCCAGATGCCAGCTCTTCCGCTGGGGTAGCCTGTGGGGAGTCAGCCTCTGGACAAGAGGATAGGGGAGGGCACAGGCCAACTGCGCTCTGCCCAGATGCCAGCTCTTCCGCTGGGATGGGTTCAAGGAATCCTACCCCCAGGACCTTGTTGCTGATCAGCTGTGGAGAGGATGGAGCGCTTACCTCCTCCTCCTGGCATTCCTGCGGGGTTGGTGAGGGATCTGTACCGGCTGTCCAGCATCCCGGTAGGCCTGGTGAAGAGACTGCGGTCCCATCTGCACCATCGGAGTTAGGGGTGCTGTCCCCCTGTGGTTGGGGAGAGAAACCGGTTGTCTCCTCTCCCTTCAAGGTACACTGCCGCTGGGGAATGAAGACGATGCTCTTCTCTCCCTGCAAAACATACTGCCGCTGGGGAGCAGGACCGACTATCCCTACTCCCTGAAAATCCGGCTGCCATTGGGGATCTGGGACGACTGCCCAGCATCCCTGTAGGGCTGGTGGAGAGACCTCGGTCCCATTTCCACTGTTGTGGGGCTTACTTTCTCCCCCTGGTACGTTAAGCTGCCGCTGGGGAGAGGGGGTAACAAGCTCCTCTCCCATACATACTTCCAGCCGCTGGGGATAGGAGACTGGGCTCTCTATTCCCTGCTGGACACTCTGCTGCTGGGGTGGGAGGACAAAGCTCTCCTCTCCCAATAAAACCCTCTGCTGCTGGGGGACAGGACCGACTGTCTCTGCCCCCTGTAACTCAGCCTGCCGCTGGGGAATAGAGACTGGGCTCCCAATTTCCAATAAATCACATTTCGCTGGGGAGAGGGTGTAGCAAGCTCCTCTCCCATACATACTTCCCGCCTCTGGGGAGGAAGACCGACTGTCTCCACTCCCAATACAGTGTCCGGTTGCTGGGGAAAGGAGACTGGGCTCTCTATTCCCTGTAGGACACTCTGCCGCTTGGGAACAGAACCGACTTTCTCTGCCCCCTGTAACTCAGCCTGCCACTGGGGAATGGAGACTGGGCTCCCAATTCCCTGCAGGACTGGTGGAGATACCTCGGTCCCATCTCCACCGGCCCCCTGGGGTTCTTCCCAGTAAACCTCCATTCAAAGAGATCACGGAACCGGGCTTGTGTAGGGCTCCAAAACTCCTGCTCTGAAAAAGTCTCCCATAACAAGCCAGGACCATCAAACTCCTCTCCCTCTGGCTTGTCATGCTCAGCTGTCCTGGGTAGGTACTGTGCCCCATACTACCAGAGCGCCTGGTAGGCATCTTCCAGCCACAGCTCCTGCCATACTAGGTGTTCCAATTTCTTCACCCATTCCTCCCGAGGGGCTGCTCTCCCAGGAAGGGCATCCGCAGGGCTACTCACTTCTGCAACCGCTGGTCTTCCGTGGGGAGTCTCTCAACCCGCAGATACTCCACAATACCCAGTGCCTGGTACCAGATGCCTTTGCGGACTGCATCTCGGTCATCCATGACACCCTCATCGTACTCCACTGCTGTTTCTATTCTGTTGATCTTAGGGTCGCTGTACTGGGACATGCGTTGCCCCCAACTTGTAAATCCACGAAATGGTGTGTCCTGTAGCTGTCCCTCTGGCTGTGGGAACGATCCCGCCGCTTGCCACCAATTGTAACGGAACGCCTGTCACCCCGACTGCATACCTCCGTTGATGGATGCTCCTAGCGCTTCCCGAGGACTCCAAGCAATCCACTCGAAACACCGATACTACCACAGGAACAAGGAACAGGAACAGCTCTTACAAGAGCTAGGAGTTATAGCCAGGGGAGTATACAGCGTATAGCAATCCCCATACACATGAGACGAGGCTCTATGTTGAATGTAAAACAGGAATTCTTTATTGAACACACAAGCATTGACTTATATACACATTTTCCAACAAGGGTACCAACCCCGTGGACCTGGTTGGGAACTGAGGACATGACATAGCAGCCAATCCATTACAGCTTTACAGTTTAAACACAAAAACTAACCCTATTCAACAAACACAATGGCATTGTCTGTGACGCAATTAACAAACACAATGGCATTGTCTTTTTTTTTTTTTTATACATTTTCATGCATTCATCCTTTTTTTTTTTTTTTTTTATATATTTTATTTTCCAAAAGACAAAAACAAGAAGAAAAAACGACAATCTTCCACTTCAGTGTCACATAATAATAGAGTCAGTATATTAGATTCATCTTGTATTAAATTTCTCTTTTACTAATCATCCCCCCTGTCCCTCCCTCCACCCCCCTTTTCTTTCCGCGGAGCTGCCGTGTCTACATTGATTGTTAATTCATTATTATTTCTAGTTGTCCCCTTTCTGTTCCATATCTACATCAACTATCATTGTTTCCAGTTACCCCAGATCCGCTGCCAGACTACCTTTTTCCGAGCTGTTTGGGCTAATATGTGTTCATACTGCCTAACCCTGTTCATCCACTCCATCCACTCCCAAAAACTGGGGTATTTTATTGTGCCCCAATGTTTAACAATTAATATTTTGGCTAGAGCTGTGCCCCGTAACCAGAGTGTCTGCTCGGTTTTATTTTGATCTGTCTCTGGGAAGATCCCCAGAATAGCATAATCAATGCATGCCTGGTACTTCATCGGGGAACAGTCCTGCAGTTTCCGAAATATTTTGATCCAGTATTGATTTATCCCTGGGCATTCCCACAGCAGGTGTTTATAATCTCCTCTATCTTTGTTACATTTATAGCAGTTCTGTTTCCTATCTTTATAAATGGTATGGAGTAATGCTGGTGTGTAGTAAAGGCGGTGTATGATTTTCAAAAGAATCCATGCATGGGCGGGCGACACAGTCGATCTTTTAATATTTCTATACACAATATTCCAAAAAATGGGTTCCCCCTTCTGTAAATCTCTTTCCCATTTATCCTCACCTCTAAAAGTGATAGTTTTTGTGTATTCATATTTTAACTTAACATAAATGTGCGATATAGACATGTTGAATGTCATGTCGTGGCAATCATCTAAAAAAGTGTTTTTTACTATCTTCAAATAGTTCTTATTATCCGTGTGGTGTATAGCGTGACGTAATTGTTCATATCTAAATTTATCCATAAATCCTAGTTTAGTGTCTAGTAGTATTTCATTTAGGGGCTTAATCTGTCCCTTATGAAAAACTTGTGTTACTAAGTGTATCCCATATTTTTCCCAATATTCAGCTTGACCCAATTGCATAACTTGTGGCAAGTGTGCATTGCCCCACAGTGGGGTGTACTGAACTGCTTCAGATGCACCTACCATATCTCTAATCTGTTGCCAGATGTAACCAAGCATTCTACTAAACGGATTTGTTATTGTTTTCTTCTTAAAGATACCGGTTTCGAGAATATGGAAGAGGTCCGACCATGGTCTACAATGCTCCCTAAAAAGGAGCCGAATGCATTTATTCCTTCGATTCCTCACACACCATCTCAGTTGAGCAGCAAGATAATATCCTTTTATGAACGGGATGGACAATGGCATTGTCTTTGACGCAATCAACAATGAACAACATGCAAACTGACATCTTCACCTCCTCCATAATTAATTAATAGGGGCGAGGAGACACATGTGATGGGATTATCTCCTGAGTGTATCATAGGGTGATCTACTCATCTAGGAGTCAGCTGCTCTTATAGCTATCTTAATCCCATCACTAACACAATCAGTGGGAGTCTCAGTGCAGAGTTAACCCTTTTTGTGTTGCTGAATCCAGACCATGCACCTTTAATGGGCAATAGGAAATATGTGGCATATAAATTCCACACATAAATCCGGGTTCATAGTTTCTTGTAACCCCAAAAGGTCTGAGGGGGTCTCCATAGTTCTGGGTCCATAGTCCGTAGGAAGGAAGCTGGCCCTCAAGCTTCTCCAGCAGCGCCAGGGACGGTTCAGTCCGTCACAGTATTTCTATGTATTATAGAAGTAGAGAAATTGAAACTTGGAAATTTGCCAATTTTTCCCAATTTTTGGTAAATTTGGTATTTTTTTATAAATAAAAATGTATTTTTTTATAAATAAAAATGATTTTTTTTTTTACTCCATTTTACCAGTGTCATGAAGTACAATATGTGACGAAAAAACTATCTCAGAATGGCTTGATAAGTCAAAGCGTTTTAAAGTTATCACCACATAAAGTGACACTGGTCAGATTTGCAAAAAATAGCCTGGTCCTTAAGGTGAAAATGAGCCCGGTCCCTAAGGGGTTAAGATTAAAAAGTAGTACTTGTTTCGTGACACCAGTTGCAATGAAGCAACAAGGGCCGAGGGCCTCTTTTAGTGATGTAGTAGATGGTACCCAGGTGTAAGAATGCCAGAGTGGTGTAGGGTGGCCTAAATGTCCCTTTATGTGTACTTGTCAGTGGCGTAGCGTGGGGGGGCGGGGGGACCGTTGCCCTGGGCGCCAAATTGCAGGGGGCGCCAGGCAGCTGAAATTTCAATGAGGGCCATGGGAGCCTATGGCTCCCGTCCCCTCCGTTATGCGTCATAGGCTTCAGGCCACTAGGATCTCGCGAAATGTTGCGATGACGCGGCGCGGGAAGGCACAGTGAGACGTTCGTGACCACCTGTGCCGGGACGCCACTAGCTGTGATGGAGAGAGGTAAGTATTAATTTTTTTTTTTTTTTTATGTACCCTACCCTAATTGCAGAGGCACTGGGGGCACTATGGGGGTGGGGGAGGAGCAGAAAGAAGAGGACCACTGACTGGACATCATAGAAATAAGAGTGGAAAGGCGGTCATTACATTAATAACAAAGAGGGGGACATTACATTAATAACAAAGAGGGGGACATTATATTAATAATAAAGAGGGGCCAATACATTATTATTAATATATTGGCCCCCTCTTTATTATTAATATAATGGCCCCCTCTTATTATTAATATAATAGCCCCCTCTTTGTTATTAAAGAGGGGCCATCACATTAATAATAAAGAGGGGGCCATTATATTAATAATAAAGAGGGGGCTATTATATTAATAATAAAGAGGGGCCATTACATTAATGATAAAGAGGGGGCCATTATAATATACAGGGGAAATAATATTATAGGGGACTATCTGTATGGCTCTAGCACAGTATGGGGGGTGGGGGGGTGGGGGACAGGATGAGTTGTTGAGACACCAGGAAGGAGAGGATGATAGTAAAGTGAGGAACCTAAAAAAAAATTCTGTGAAACTCTAGAAGCGGCTGAAAGAAGGTATCATGGCGGTCTTATCTCTTAATGAAGACGTTGAGAAAAGTCTACATCACAGGAACAGTCACTGGATGTAACAGGTATGGTTCGGTATTCTACTGTAATAATAATGTCCATGCACATATCTGTTTCATGGTAGGGTTGGGGGAGGAGATTGAGAATTTGGCCCACACTGCCGCATCCTGGCCCCAGACTTCAGGTCACACTGTATGTGTTCTGAATTCTGGGGGCTCACACCCATCTACTACATTATCTGTACTCAGAGAGTTATCACTATGTTATATGAGGTGTTACATAGGACTACAGGGAACATCTATTACATTATCTGTACTCAGAGTTATCACTGTGTTATCTGTGGTGTTACAGAGGACTGCAGGTGAATCTACTACATTATCTGTACACAGAGAGTTATCACTGTTATCTGTGGTTTTACATAGGACTGCTAGTGATCTACTACTAGTATCTGTTAAAAGGGGCGTGCCTGGGCTAGGGAGGGGGCGCTATTTTTGGCTTGCCCCAGGTGCTGGCAACCCACGCTACGACACTGGTACTTGTTCACGTGTCACGGTGCTCCTACCTGGATACGCTGGACCCCATGCGTTGTCATCCAAAGCAGAGCAAATAGGGTGACTAATTGAGGGATTTGAAGAAATACATTGAGTCCAGACCTTGTGATGAAGTTCGAAAAACAGCTTTACTTGAATAAACATTTCTCCAACAGTTCCAGGCTTTGTCTTGGTTCCCAGCAGGTGTTAGCATTAACTCTGGCAGGCAAACAAACTCAACTCTGCTACATCTGTTGCTCTCTGGCTCTGTTGTTCTGACAAGCTTACTGTATAACTGTTCTTCTTTCTTTATGCTGCAACTTCCCTCTGTAGTCTGTCTTTAGATTAATACCAGGGAATCTATACCTCCTGGCTTCAGAGGCTTCAGGCTTTGGCATCTGTGTCCAGCAGAGCTGAAGGTGCTCTAGCTGGCTTAGGCAGGTCATGTCTAGCAGAGACGTGGACCTCCTTCCTTCCCCTAGCAGGGGGTACTCTCCACTACTCTCCACTGGGACCGCAAACAGGCCCCAAAGAACCAGGGCAACAAGGAAGGGGGTTCCAGCAGTCCCAGATCCCCTTCCTTATCCAGTCAGGGGCTACATAAGCTGTCTGATATCAGAACACCTAAATCCTTCTCTTCTGAAGTCCTTGCTAACACAGAACTGCCAATACGATCATTTGACATGTAGCAATACCCTGTAAGAGCATCTGTTTTTTAAGTCTATCCAAAAATGTGTGGGGTCTAGTAGTGTTGAGCGAAGTTCTTGAAAATTCGATTTGGCTGCTTCGCCGAATCTTGCAAGAAAATTCACTTTGTGACGAAGTACAGTACTTCATCACGAAGAGCATTTCTTTGTAAGTAGTGGGTGCAATGACAGGGAACGGCGATTGCACCTCTCTCCATCATTTTTCCCCTCAGATGCCGCTTTCATCGCTGATCGCGGCATCTGACATCAATATTAAGATTTTGATTAAAAAAAAAAAAAAAAATCATACTTACCTCATCCATTTGATCATGAAGAGCCCGCCGCCATCTTGATTGAAGATCCATCGCCGCGTGGGATGTTCAATCAAAATGGCGGCAGTGGGCTCTTTGCACTCAAACGGATAAGGTGAGTATGATTTTCATTTTCTTTTTACCCCATATCAGGGAAAATCAATTCGTTACCATGAAGCACGAGGGAATTCAGCTTTGCGGTGAATCAAATTTTCCTTGAAATTCAGATCTAAATGCACTTCGGACACTTCGATTTGCTCAACACTAGTGTCTAGTAACACGAGCCATATGGCTTGTTGCTATAAGAACCAACATCTATAAACAGTTTGGTAAAAGTATTATCTGTAGAGGTCACACCAAAACCAAGGAATGTGGGGTTAAGTATGGCTTTGTTCCTGTCCTAGAAATTGGAATAGGTTATATATGTTGGACCAAACCACTGGCATTAAAAATTCTCAATTTTAATATGCATTTTATAATCAGTACTTTCAAATAAACTCATGCCAAAAATGACCATAAAAATCAGACCAGCAAAGAGAGGTGCAGCAAAGAACCCAAAAATCACTCCATATACCATAGACCAACACCACTCATTCAGATGACGATTATATGGAGGAAGCTGTTGCCTTTCTACTATTAGGTCCCAATCTTCATCTCTTATACTGTTTACTAAAAAGAAATTTAAAAAATCCAGATTTAGAAAAAATCAAGCATTCATTAGTAGTTAATATATTTGAATTGTTCTACTCTGGTATCTATCTATCTATCTATCTATCTATCTATCTATCTATCTATCTAATATACTGTATAAAGCTGAGTGTATGTATGTATGTATGTGTGTATGTCCACTAAAGGAATATTCACTGTCGCATTTACAATCACAAAATTTGGCACACAGGTACATCAGGTGTCTGGGAAGGTTTTAGACCAGGTCTCAGCTCTGTAGCACGTACCGTTCCTGAGATATTCCCAAAAAATGCATTAGCCAATAGAAGCCTGGCCACATGACCCTTATCAGCCAATAGAAGCTCGCAGGCCCTTAGTCTCCACATACACACAGTTTCACACCAGGTTTCTAAAACAACCCAGCCATTTTTCTTCACTGCTGTAGGTCAGCTTTAAAGGGGCAGGGAGCTGTGGATGACACTGTTAAGGGAGCAGAGTCCTGTGGAGGTCACAGTAAAGGGGGCAGGTAGGATGGACATTCAGGCCACCCTCAAAAGATGGACTTAAAAACCCTGACCCCAGTTCCCACTAAGCAACACCCCTGACCTGTTAGACCACAGCCCCTCCCACGCCACAGCTGAAGGGGATTGAAAAAAGGAAGGTAAAAATCAACTTCTGTCAGCTGCAAGGGTGGGAGGGAGGGTGACTTTCTCCCTGCAGCTTACACTCAGACAGCACAGTGCTGCTGTCTGAGAGTGAGCTGTTCAAAAGGACATCCCTGTGTCTGTCCAGGCCCTGCGCCGGACAGAGGACAGGGAGTCTGAAAGACAGACTGTCTGGCCTAAAACCGGACCTCTGGCAACCCTAGGGGCAGGCTGCTATGGAGGTTAGTGTTAAGGGGCAGATTACTGTAGAGGCCACTGTTAAGGAGATGGGGTACTCTGGAGGTCAATAATAAAGGGGCGGCCGCTGTGGAGGTCACTGTTAAAGGGGCAGGCCACTTTGGAGGTCACTGTTAAGGGGGCGGGATGCTGTGGAGGTCACTGTTAAAGGGGACAGGGAACGGTGGAGGACACAGTTAAGGGGATGGTCCGCTATAGAGGTCAGTGTTAAGGGCGGGGTGCTGTAGAGGTCCTGTTAAGGGGCGGGGTGTTGTGGAGGTCACATTTTAAGGGAACAGAGCTCTGTGGAGGTCACTGTTAAGGGGGCAGGTTATTGTGGAAATCACTGTTAACGAGACAGGTCACTAATAAAGGGGCAGCCGCTGTGGAGGTCACTGTTAAAGGAGAGGGCACTGTGGATGTTACTGTTAAGAGGACAGGCCGCTGTGGAGGTCACTGTTAAAGGGGCAGGCACTGTGGAGGTCACTATTAAGGGAGGAGGGGACCGTGGAGGACACTATTAAAGGGGCAGGGGGGTACTGTGAGGTTACTGTTAAGGTAGTGGGGTACAATGGAGGTCACTGTTAAGGGAGCGGAGTACTGTGGCAGTCACTGTTAACCACCTCCGGACCGCCTAACGCAGATTCGCGTTCCGGAGGTGGCAGCCCTGCGCACAGTCACGCATCTACGCGTCATCTCGCGAGACGCGAGATTTCCTGTGAACGCGCGCACACAGGTGCGCGGGTTCACAGGATCGGAAGGTAAGCGAGTGGATCCCCAGCCTGCCAGCGGCGATCGTTCGCTGGCAGGCTGGAGATGTGATTTTTTTAACCCCTAACAGGTATATTAGACGTTGTTTTGATGACAGCGTCTAATATACCTGCTAGTAACCTGGTCCTCTGGTGGTCCCCTTTGTTTGGATCGACCACCAGAGGACACAGGCAGCTCAGTAATATGTTGCACCAAGCACCACTACACTACACCCCCCCCCTGTCACTTATTAACCCCTTATTCACCCTTGATCACCCTTGATCACCCCATATAGACTCCCTGATCACCCCCCTGTCATTGATTACCCCCCTGTCATTGATCACACCCCTGTAAAGCTCCATTCAGATGTCCGCATGATTTTTACGGATCCACTGATAGATGGATCGGATCCGCAAAACGCATACGGACATCTGAATGGAGCCTTACAGGGGCGTGATCAATGACTGTGGTGATCACCCCATATAGACTCCCTGATCACCCCCCTGTCATTGATTACCCCCCTGTCATTGATCACACCCCTGTAAAGCTCCATTCAGATGTCCGCATGATTTTTACGGATCCACTGATAGATGGATCGGATCCGCAAAACGCATACGGACGTCTGAATGGAGCCTTACAGGGGCGTGATCAATGACTGTGGTGATCACCCCATATAGACTCCCTGATCACCCCTCTGTCATTGATTACCCCCCTGTCATTGATCACACCCCTGTAAAGCTCCATTCAGATGTCCGCATGATTTTTACGGATCCACTGATAGATGGATCGGATCCGCAAAACGCATACGGACGTCTGAATGGAGCCTTACAGGGGCGTGATCAATGACTGTGGTGATCACCCCATATAGACTCCCTGATCACCCCCCCTGTCATTGATTACCCCCCTGTCATTGATCACCCCCCTGTAAAGCTCCATTCAGACGTCTGCATGATTTTTACGGATCCACTGATAGATGGATCGGATCCGCAAAACGCATACGGACGTCTGAATGGAGCCTTACAGGGGCGTGATCAATGACTGTGGTGATCACCCCATATAGACTCCCTGATCACCCCCCTGTCATTGATTACCCCCCTGTCATTGATCACACCCCTGTAAAGCTCCATTCAGATGTCCGCATGATTTTTACGGATCCACTGATAGATGGATCGGATCCGCAAAACGCATACGGACGTCTGAATGGAGCCTTACAGGGGCGTGATCAATGACTGTGGTGATCACCCCATATAATATAGACTCCCTGATCACCCCCCTGTCATTGATCACCCCCCCTGTCATTGATCACCCCTCTGTAAGGCTCCATTCAGACATTTTTTTGGCCCAAGTTAGCGGAAATTATTTTTTTTTCTTACAAAGTCTCATATTCCACTAACTTGTGTCAAAAAATTAAATCTCACATGAACTCACCATACCCCTCACGGAATCCAAATGCGTAAAAATTTTTAGACATTTATATTCCAGACTTCTTCTCACGCTTTAGGGCCCCTAGAATGCCAGGGCAGTATAAATACCCCACATGTGACCCCATTTCGGAAAGAAGACACCCCCAGGTATTCCGTGAGGGGCATATTGAGTCCATGAAAGATTGAAATTTTTGTCCCAAGTTAGCGGAAAGGGAGACTTTGTGAGAAAAAAATAAATAAAATCAATTTCCGCTAACTTGTGCCAAAAAAATAAAATTTCTATGAACTCGCCATGCCCCTCATTGAATACCTTGGGGTGTCTTCTTTCCAAAATGGGGTCACATGTGGGGTATTTATACTGCCCTGGCATTCTAGGGGCCCTAAAGCATGAGAAGAAGTCTGGGATCCAAATGTCTAAAAATGCCCTCATAAAAGGAATGTGGGCCCCTTTGCGCATCTAGGCTGCAAAAAAGTGTCAGACATGTGGTATCGCCGTACTCAGGAGAAGTTGGGGAATGTGTTTTGCGGTGTCATTTTACATATACCCATGCTGGGTGAGAGAAATATCTTGGCAAAAGACAACTTTTCCAATTTTTTTATACAAAGTTGGCATTTGACCAAGATATTTATCTCACCCAGCATGGGTATATGTAAAATGACACCCCAAAACACATTCCCCAACTTCTCCCGAGTACGGCGATACCACATGTGTGGCACTTTTTTCCAGCCTAGGTGGGCAAAGGGGCCCACATTCCAAAGAGCACCTTTCGGATTTCACAGGTCATTTACCTACTTACCACACAATAGGGCCCCTAAAATGCCAGGGCAGTATAACTACCCCACAAGTGACCCCATTTTGGAAAGAAGACACCCCAAGGTATTCCGTGAGGGGCATGGCGAGTTCCTAGATTTTTTTTTTTTTGTCACAAGTTAGTGGAAAATGATGATTTTTTTTTTTTTTTTTCCTTACAAAGTCTCATATTCCACTAACTTGTGACAAAAAATAAAAACTTCCATGAACTCACTATGCCCATCAGCGAATACCTTGGTGTGTCTTCTTTCCAAAATGGGGTCACTTGTGGGGTAGTTATACTGCCCTGGCATTCTAGGGGCCCAAATGTGTGGTAAGGAGTTTGAAATCAAATTCTGTAAAAAATGACCGGTGAAATCCGAAAGGTGCTCTTTGGAATGTGGGCCCCTTTGCCCACCTAGGCTGCAAAAAAGTGTCACACATGTGGTATCTCCGTATTCAGGAGAAGTTGGGGAATGTGTTTTGGGGTGTCATTTTACATATACCCATGCTGGGTGAGAGAAATATCTTGGCAAAAGACAACTTTTCCCATTTTTTTATACAAAGTTGGCATTTGACCAAGATATTTATCTCACCCAGCATGGGTATATGTAAAAAGACACCCCAAAACACATTCCCCAACTTCTCCTGAATACGGAGATACCACATGTGTGACACTTTTTTGCAGCCTAGGTGGGCAAAGGGGCCCATATTCCAACGAGCACCTTTCGGATTTCACCGGCCATTTATTACAGAATTTGATTTCAAACTCCTTACCACACATTTGGGCCCCTAGAATGCCAGGGCAGTATAACTACCCCACAAGTGACCCCATTTTGGAAAGAAGAGACCCCAAGGTATTCGCTGATGGGCATAGTGAGTTAATAGAAGTTTTTATTTTTTGTCACAAGTTAGTGGAATATGAGACTTTGTAAGAAAAAAAAAAAAATCATCATTTTCCGCTAACTTGTGACAAAAAATAAAAAGTTCTATGAACTCACTATGCCCATCAGCGAATACCTTAGGGTGTCTACTTTCCGAAATGGGGTCATTTGTGGGGTGTTTGTACTGTCTGCGCATTGTAGAACCTCAGGAAACATGACAGGTGCTCAGAAAGTCAGAGCTGCTTCAAAAAGCGGAAATTCACATTTTTGTACCATAGTTTGTAAACGCTATAACTTTTACCTAAACCATTTTTTTTTTTTTACCCAAACATTTTTTTTTTATCAAAGACATGTAGAACAATAAATTTAGAGCAAAATTTATATATGGATCTCGTTTTTTTTTGCAAAATTTTACAACTGAAAGTGAAAAATGTCATTTTTTTGCAAAAAAATCGTTAAATTTCGATTAATAACAAAAAATGTAAAAATGTCAGCAGCAATGAAATACCACCAAATGAAAGCTCTATTAGTGAGAAGAAAAGGAGGTAAAATTCATTTGGGTGGTAAGTTGCATGACCGAGCAATAAACGGTGAAAGTAGTGTAGGTCAGAAGTGTAAAAAGTGGCCTGGTCTTTCAGGGTGTTTAAGCCATGGGGGCTGAGGTGGTTAAAGGTGCAATCGCTGTGGAGGTCTCTGTTAAGGGGGTCGGGAATGATGGAGGTCAGTTAAGGGGACTGTCCGACTAAGGAGATCAGTGTTAAAGTGTGGGGGGCTGTAGAGTGGGCATCTCCCGTAATTTCCTGTGTGTCAAGCTGGTACCAGGAAGTGGAGACAAGCAGAGACCCAGTAAGCATCAGAACCGCAGGGAGGGAATGAGTAATTATTTTATTTTTTTAACCTATTATACCCTTCAAATAAAATGCATGTCCCCATGAAAATAAACCTTTACTGTATGTTCACATATAGTGGATATGCTGAGGATTTGTCACTTTCAAATTATCATCAAAACGGTTGAGATTTTAAGAAAACTCATCCACACGTTGCATAAAAAATCCACACTATAAATCTTCAGCATTTCAATTTATGCTGCAAATATCCATCACAGATTTTACCTTTTGCAATGCAGAGGTTGAAATCAAACAATAAATTTGCCGTGGAAAGTCCACTGTGGAAATCCGGTAGACTAAGTAGACTAAGTAGCTTTTTAAGGAGACTACTTAAAAGCAAAATACAATGCTGAGTACTTACAATCTCTTACTTGCCGCGTATTTTCTCCATAATTTTCATCTTCATAAATAATCAGAGATGATTTTAACTTTTGTGAAATTTTGTTTAGTTCGTCCACACTCTTCTTTATTCCCAAAGTTTTGTCCTGGTTTAAATTTTTGGCAAGCTCTGTTCAAAATAAATGGAGAGAAGGAAGCTTGGTAAATGATACTAAATTATACCAATTATATCAAACATATACCTCAAACATAAGAATGTGGGAAAATAAGTTCAATACTCTTAAACATTAATTTTACATCTTAATTTATTTGTTTGCAGGCTTCCAGCCAAGACCCATCATATGTTTGTAGTAGCACCTGTTCACGCACTGGGAGAGATTGGCATCAAGTGAAGGTGGCATGAGAGACTCTGAACAGATAGAGACAGTGGATAAATGCCAAAACAGGACTTGGATGTTTCTATTTTAACCCCTTAATGCACAGGTACGTCATTGGTGTTAAGGACAAGGTGGTATATGGATCGGGCTCACAAGTTATGCCATATTCATATGTAGTGGGTGCTGGCTGTATAATATAACAGACACCGAGCCACAATGACCAGAATAGGAAAGAACACTGATCCTGGACATTTAACTCTGCAGAGGCCTCGGTCATCTGCAGAGTTAAGTGGTTATATAGGTGGATGGAGCTGTGAAATAGCAAGGCTCTGATTGGTTGCTATGATAACTTGGGGCCTTGTAAAGGCTCCCAGGCCTGTCCTAGTGAGCTGCCTGCAAAAACGCAGCCTGTAAAAATACCATAGACTTTAATAGTATTCCCTTGTAATCCATGGTACAAGCGATCAGAAGATTTCATATTCAATTTCCCTAAAAATGACAGTAAAAATAAGTCATAAAATGTCCAAACTATTAAAATATACACTAAATTACACTACGCCACCGCTCCACAGGAGACAAGATGTAGGGCAATAATGAGGAAGTGGCGCTTGCATGGAGCACCATCTCCTTGTCAAACAGCTAATCGGCGGGGGAACTAAGTGTCGTAACCCAACCGATCAGATATTGATGATCTATCCTGAAGATAGGTCATCAATATTAACAGCTGGACAACCCCTTTAAAATCAGCTATCCTGATTGTCTAAACACCAACTTAGATAATGTCTAGCTCTCAATTTAGAATAAACACTTCTTTCTAGTTTTTATCAGTTGGGTAGTAACGTCCCCAATGGAATCTTTTTTTATAGTATGGTTAGGATGACACGATGTTGCTGACAAAACTGCATTACCTTCAGTGGATTATAGTAACTAACACTTTCTATCTCTTTTGTCTGGAAATTTCCAGAAAATTTATGATCTGCTCATGATAGAAGAATGTGAATTGTAAGTTGTCAGACTTAGAATTGAAGTACATTTCTACATCTTGTATGTCCGCCCATGACCACCCATATAAAGAGTTGGTCATCGATATAGTAGCCATACCAGATGTATAATAATTGTATGCATTAAAGGTGTTGTCTGAGTTATGTTAAAAAATAAAGAACTGTAAATTTGATGGTCAGCAATACATAAATAAGATTAGCAAGTTTTAGGCAAAAAAAATAAAATAATTACTAATTTCCCTAGTTCTGGCCCTTTGTTGAAATGCACTTGCAGAGCTGTGGGGGCGTGTAACAACAATTAGAGATGGCCTTGTGGTTCGCCCGGCGTTCGTTTCGCCGCAAACTTTGCGTGTTCGCGATTCGCCGAACATGCGAACATATGGAGATATTCACGCCCGCCATATTCTTTTACATTATGAAGAACTTTAACCCATGACACATCCATCAGGTGGTACAGGACAGCCAATTTAGACATTTCAGCACATGGATATACCCCCTACCTTATAAATAAACCTGATCTGGCCGCCATTTTACATTAAGTGTTTTGCCAGTGTAGGGAGAGGTTGCTGTGTGGAGCAGGGACAGGCTGTTAGGGACACCAAACACTAGCTAATAGTAAAAGTAGTAAAAGTCCTTTTAATGACTGTATAGGTGTGCTATCAATAGGTGTGATACACAGAGGGGTGCGATATACTTATAATATACTTTTATAATGAGTCAAAAACACATAGATCTATATAGTGATCACCTGGAAGTCAGGGGCCTAGGGGCTAGGGGCTTACTAGGGCCATTTTTATATAGGGTAAGGTTCCGGACGGGGTCGCTCTTATCAGGGCGGGTGGTCCGAGCACTTGTTATTGCCTACCACATTTATGCTTTTTGCTTAACTTTAATAATTACATTTATTTTCATTTTGAGGAATATCTTTTCCATTCACACATCCGCAAAATTGTTCCGCATCCGTTCCGCAATTTTGTGCAGACCCATTCATTTTTAATGGTGCCGGAATGTGCTATCCGCATTTGCGGATCCGCACTTCCACATCCGTGTTTCTGTTTCCGCCAAAAAATAGAACATGTCCTATTCTTGTCCGCAATTGCAGATAATATTAGGCATTTTCTATTATAGTGTTGGCGATGTGCGGTCCGCAAATTGCAGAATGCACATTGACGGTGTCCGTGTTTTGCGGATCTGCGAATGGACCCTCATAGTAACATTATTAAAGGTTAAGTTTTATCTTTATGTATATTCTAATGGATTGCCTTCCTTGTACAATGTTATAATATACTTTCTATGTTAGAAAGTATATTATAGTGCATTTGTATTGTGCGGCAGTTGTGTGCGGTTCTGCTGCGATACTGCAGCTATATAGAGGGACAAGCGTTATTGGAACAAATAAGCGGGGTGTTATATACCAATATACTTTCTTTATAGTGCATTTGGGTACTGTATAGTGCATTTGCGCATGCGCGTACGTGAAAAATTATATTGCCGATATTTCGCATAAAAAAAATTATGAATGGAGATCGCAAATTCGAATAATACATCTGGTATGTCACTGTCCATGTTGTGGGACTATTTGTGCACTTCTAGTAATTATTTCTTGGCTGCAAATATGAGCTGAAGGTTTTTCAGGTTCGCCTGCCATTAAAATGAATGGGACCCGCCGCGAACTTGCCGTCCCGCCAGATGTTCGTCCATCACTAACAACGATCTCTGAGGTTTTCCTGCCTAAACTTTGCTGAAGAATCCAGTGAATGGGGGGGAGATACATGGCTTATTACTCCAACCATCACAGCCTTCACAGTGACTTTCCGTGCACAAAGGCAGACCTGCTCACTCCTGCTCCTCAGGCTTGTGCACTGAAAGTCATCAAAGCAGGGAAAGAAGCTAAAGTCACAGGTCATGTGACGCTCAGCTAGCTAGGAGAACAGAGCCACTGTAGATGAAGTAAGTGAACTGAAAACTCCTTACGTTTGCTTAGTTAGAAACATACAAAGAACAAAAAATATATATAACTTGGACAACCCCTTTAAGAAACCATTTCAATGCCCCAATGACAAAGTGATGAGGAATGTATAGTGGAATGGTTGGAATGCAGTACCCAGAAAGATTCTTAAAATTAGGATTATTTTGTTTAAAAAGAGGCAACCGAGGGAACTGTATATTAGGGGTCAGTACAGAGATCTCTCTCATGATCTATTTATATCCAGGACTGAGACTGTGAGGAGGTGACATCTTCTGCGTCTGGAGGAAAGAAGGTTTGTACATAAAAATACTGATGTAGTAGAGTTAACACTCATGCTTTCTGAGATTTCTGAGGTGTGTTATCTAAACTAAGCAAACACCTTCAATTGCTTTTCAATGGCTTTTGTTTCAAGATAACACAATGATTTAGGAAATTTGAGTTAAGAGTTTGAGTGCTAACCCTGCTACATCTGTAGAAGAGGATTCTTTACAGTAAGAGCTGTGAGACTATGGAACTCTCTGCCTGAGGAGGTGGTGATCGTGAATTCACTAAAAGAGTTCAAGAGGGGCCTGGCTGTTTTTCTTGAGTGTAATAATTAGTGTTGTGCGAAGTAAAGCATATGAAGAGCAATACGATCCAAAGTTTAGGATAGATTTGATTTGCCACAAAGCCGAATTTCCACGCGCTTCGTGGTAACAAATCGATTTTTCCTAAAATGGTGGATCAAAATAAAAAAAATTATACTCACCTCATCCACTTGATTGAAGAAAATCCGGATTTTTTTTACTTCGGATTAACCCCCTGAGCACCTGAATGTGAGTCTCAGATGCCGTGATCAATGTTGAATGCGGCATCTGAGGGTTTAAATGATTGGGGGGGCAGCGTGATTGTTGTTCCTCATCATTGAACCTGCTCCATACAACGAAAAGAGATTCATAACAAAGTCAGATTTCTTGATGAAGTTCGGAGAAGCTATAAATAATATTACAGATTATTGTAAATAGATTTATGGAGAAGGGTCGCTGATCCAGGGAGTTATTCTAATTGGCCAAACATTAGAAACATTGGAAAGAAATTTGAGGGTCACCCCCTTTCACCACACTAGAAAAAGCATGGTGGCAATTTTCAAGGATCCTCCTTTGGGGGTATAGAACAACTAAAACCAAATAAGAGAGGAGGGGACTACATTAAACTTATGTTCAGAGGGGAAAGTAAATGCATTTATAAACTAAATAGTCTTGCCCCCCATAGGACTGAACCAAGAAATATAATTATTTGCCTTTTATGTTTCAAAGAACATTTATTGGTATTTCAGTATAAGTAAGCAAAAACTTAAAATGATAATTAACAAATCATTTTACATAGAACAATTACATCTCTTGGAGATATACACATTATTGATCACAATTAAAATAACAGCCATCTACTTCCAAACAAGAGGAATAAATATAGTATTTCATCAGAGCTGTGTTAAATCATAATGTTAAGACAGGACTTATAAAGAAATACTATAGCATAAATCCGAGGAATGGGAGGAAGACAGCCAAGGTTCCCATACCCTTTCAAAGATAGAAAATGTGTCGACATCTTTTCGCATAGAAGAATTCTATTAATCCTATCCAATACTGCTTGGAAGCTGAGCGAGTTAGAGCGCCATTTGAAAGCAATGTGGATCTAGCCACTAGTAGTATAAATTGGGATAGTTTAAATCTGGCATAGGTCAACCAGTGGGGTTTATCACCTAGAAGGCATAAAGGTAGTGTCAATGGATAGTTATTCTAGCACTGATGAAAGCAAGTTTGTTGTTTGAGCCCAAAAGCGTTTAACAATAGGGCATGACCACCAAATATGTAGCATTGAATCATCTTCATTACAACCCCTAAAGCACCTACGAGAAACCTCTGGATATATATACGGTGGAGTCGGGTAGGGACCATATACGTTCTGTGGAGAATCTTGATAGAAGTCTCAGCTAATGTTACTTGCCATGATCCCTTCGTAAGGGTCTGGGAACGTTGATACCATCTGGAGGATGAGTATTCATGTTGTAAGTCTTCCTCCCATGCTCTCATATAGGGTAACTTATCTCCTTCAGGGGCAGCGTTGAGTGTCCCATATATCTTTGACAACAATCCTTGTCTATACAATGAATAAGTAATAGTACGTTTAAACGGGGTAAATTCTATGGTTCGTTCAGATGTTTGTAATGTTCTTAAGAAAGAAAACACTTGGTTCATATTAAAGTATTCCCTGTCAGGAGGTGAGTATTTTTCTTTGAAATCCGCAGGGGAGATCAATTTACCTCTAATTAGGAATCTATGTAATATACAGAGACAGTTAGTTAGCCACCAAGCAAAATTATAATGCTGGAGGCCCGGGGGAGATGCAGAATTTCCTAAAAGGTACATTAAAGGAGAAGGTTTGGATTGTAATGCAAACTTGAATCTGACCGACCTCCAGAGTATCAGTGAGTAGTATGACAGGAAGGAATTAGTGCGTATGGTGGGAGGAATAGGATCGGTATTCCAAGTGTAGGGGGTATTATTGGAGTGCTCTATTGCAATCCATAGAGGGTGTGTTTGTGGGTCCAGGTGAGTTAGGAACATTTGGGCCAATCTAGCTGCTTTGTAGTATTTCACAAAATCTGGAACTGATAGTCCTCCTTGTGACTTGTGTCTGCACATGGTTAATTTAGAAATGCGTTGATGCTTGTTTGCCCAAATGAACCTAAGCACATTTCTCTGAATGGACCTCAGATCAATTATGGGAACTGGTATCGATAGTGACCTAAATAAATAAAGAAGTCTCGGGAGGACTACCATTCTGATAATATTTATCCTGCCCACCCATGAGGTCTGCAAGGATTGCCAGAAGGTCAAATTTTGACGTACCTTTCAATACAGTGGCAAGTAGTTAGATTTATAAACGGCATCATGTACATTTGGTAATAGTACCCCTAGGTAAGAGATGTGTTGAGGTCTATATTGGAAAGGGAATTTTTGTATCAATATTGATCTGGTTACAGTAGGGGTGGTACATAGGAGCAACTCAGACTTGGTGTGATTTATTGAGAGACCCGAGGTTTTGGTAAATGAGTCTAGTAGTTTTAGAAGGGAGGGGAAGGAGATGATGGGATTGGTAATTGATAATAGTAAGTCGTCTGCAAAGAGACTTAATTTAAACTCGGTCCCCCCAACCGATTATCCTTTGATGTCATTGTGGGATCTTATGTGGATTGCTAATGGCTCAATGGCTAATGCAAATAATGCTGGGGAAAGAGGGCATCCCTGCCTTGTGCCTCTTCCAATTGGGATAGGAGACGCCAGTGCGGTAGGAAGTTTAAGACAGGAGTCTGGTTTGGAATAGAGTGCTTGAATAACCATCAGAAAGGGTCCCCTAATTCCCATAGTTGAAAGGACCTTGTAGAGATAAGGCCATGTGACAGTGTCAAAAGCCTTCTCAATATCCAGGGTCAGTAGTGCTAATGGAGTCTTAGTTTTATTATAGTGTTGATCACGAATATTCGAATTTCGAATTTTTATCGCGAATATAGGTACTTCGAAAATTCGCGAAAATTTCGAATATAGTTATATATATTCGAAATTTCGAATATTCGAATTTTTTCAGATTTTTTTTTTCTATATATATTATTTTTTTATCAGTACACATGATCCCTCACTGCTTCTAGCTTGTGGGCCAATAAGAAGGCTGCAATATACTTGACTTTAGGAGTAGTAGTGTTTGCGAATTTTGCTCGATATTCGTTTTTTTAAAATATTCGCTATATTGCTATATATTCTTGTTTTAGAATATTACGAATATTCGAAAAAACGAAGTTATAGCAATATAGAGAATATTCTAAAAAAATCGAATAGAGCAATTTAGCTAATATAGTGATATAATCTTCTTTATCTAATAGTTGTAAGTTGAAAAATTCGCAATAAAAAATTCGAATCCGAAAATTCGAATTCCGAAAATTCGCATATTGCACAATCATTACCTTTCCGATTTTTTGAGTAAAAAAAAAATCGCGAATTTGAGAATTTGAGAATTTGAGAATTTTCGGCGAATATTCTACAAAATATTCGCGAAATATCGCGAATTCGAATATGACCCCTGCCGCTCATCACTATTTTATTAGAGACTTGTATGATATTCAAGATTTTTCTAATATTGTCAGGTGCCTCTCTTCCCGGTATAAATCCTACATGATCTTTGTGTATAAGATCCGGGAGTAGTCTGTTGAGTCGATTTGCTAAAATAGAGGTGAAAAGTTTGTTGCCCCCTCCTGTCAATCAACAGGAGGGGGCATTTTTTTTTAAAGGAGGATGCGGCGGCTACCAGCAAGCAACCGCCCTACTTGCTGGTAGCGAGGTAATTAAAATATTATAAAATTGGGGTTTTTAAAGAAACTAAGCCACAGAAAAAGGTAAAAGCACTATATATTGAATAATCGCACTATAAGGATTTTAATTAGCCCAAAAATGAAAAATGACTTTTGGGGGGTGACAGAAGCCCTTTAATTCTGACTGAGATTCTGAGGTCAATACTGGTAGACGTATTGACGATAGGAAATCATTCTCCTGTAAACCAGAATGTCCTCCAGGGGCAGAATAGAGTTGTTTGTAGTATTTTTGAAATGTTTTATAGATGGTATCCGGGTTAGAGGTGATTTGAACTGATCGTGTACGTATTTGGAAAACGTGATTAATCCGTTGCTTAGCTTTGAGTTGGCTAGCTAGTAATTTGTCTGGTTTGTTGGCATATCTATAAAAGAAGGAGCCTGTCCAACGGAGGGCTTTTTCCGTATTATTAGTGAGAATCATATTTAGTTGTTATTTATTTGCCTTTTTATTTGCCTTTTAAAGGGATATCCAAATACAAACAAACAAACAAATACTGTTTTTTAAGAATAGGGATATCCATATTGATTTAGCCCATTCCAGTAGCAGAAATATTACAGTCTTTAGATAGGGAAGTTAGATAGAATTTAAATATAACACTAGTCTGAAACAGGAAAGACGGAGAGTGGTGTATAAAGAGTTTTTGGTATATTGATCAGGCAAGTTGCCATGGAGACCAGACGACTATTTAATGCCCAAGCGAAGTAGTCACACCCATCCCTGACAAAGGAAACTGTGTATTCCGAAACGCGTCAGAAGGTTTTGTGGACCAAGTGGTATCTGTAGAATAGTGAGACGTTGCACTGAGAGTCTGTTCTCAAGGTATTACTTGCCAGGCATTCCCACGTGTGCGCAAGCCACCGACAGGGGCTGCGCGCTGCTTAAATTGCACTTTAAATCCACTGCTATTGTATGTACCAAAAGTTATATAGCGCACTTAGTAAAAAAAAACTTATATGTTCACTTCTGGCCATATTCTTCAAATTACATTTCCACTGTCTGATCCCTAAGGATCCCACCGTGACATAACACTTAATCAGGGCCACTACCACTCCCATCATCTGCACTGGCTCCTCCAGGACTCACTGCATATGTCTTTTTTCAGACTTACAAACTGTGAGAGTCATTTAGTATCCTGGAATACACCTACATTAGGCAAATTTCAGGCGCAGATTGTGGCGCATCGGCAGGCCCATCTCTTTCATCATTTTCTGTGCCTGCTTTAGGCGTAGAAAATGGTCTAAATGTAAGCTGTCTTACATTTAGAACTGGCGCTGATTGCACCGAAGTTATGTAGAGGCCTATTTCATTTAAATACATAAGGCTTCTGTCCCCACCAGGCTGTGAGGGAGCAGGACAGGCAGAGGCCCACAGCTCCCAGTACAGCCCGTGTCTCCTATGCTAATAGAAGATGGATGTGCCTCAGCTCTTTTGAAAGAGCGCTGCTAAGGGACATTTCAGTCCCAGTTTTCTACTACAAATAATCGTTTTCCCTAGGTAAAGTATATGTCCCTACACATTAGCAACGTATATGTCCCTACACATTAGCAAAAAAATAAAATAAATGGCGTTTACTCTTTAAATGTTTTAGACACTTTATTCAATTTGTCTGCCAAAGAGGGGGTGGCTTAGTGGAAAAGAAGTGTGACTGAGTGGGCGTGTGACAATGTGCACAAAAATGCACTAACATTTTGCACACAATTCTGGTGTGTGTCTAGGTTGTGAAAGCTTAGACTAAGCAACCTAAAGATGGACCAAATTTATCATCCAGCCTCAGCGACCGTGATAAATCTGGTGCATTTTTAGACTGTAAGTCTGAATTTACACTATATTTGTAAATCTGCCCCAATGAAATCATTCCACAATTATACTGTAGAACCAATGTTTATATGTTATACAGGAATACAGTGTATACAATATGCATGTGGTTATTCTTAGTTATAAAATGCAGGGTTAACATGAAGAAAGTATGTTTCTAACTAAACTCACCTGCATTATGCTATAAACTTACCAACAGCAATATCAAGGCGGCCGATTCTATACAGCGCAGAGGAAACTCGATCCCAATAGACAGTGTCGCCTTGTGTTTCAACCCAGTTCTTCAGTGTTTTTGTACAGTCTTTTGTAGTCACTGGACATGCAAGTAAAATAGACTTATTCTATATGTGGTTTAGAGATACATGTCCCTCACACTTATGTACGACATGTTCATGATAACTCCATTGCAGTGGGGTTGAAGGTGACTTTAACACAGTCAAAAATCACAGAAAAAGATACAAAACATTGTGCACAATATGATGACTAAATATGAGGATGTACATGGCAACATTTATAAGGAAAAAATCGCAAACATTATATATGGACTAAGCCCTCACTCAGATATGATAAAATCTGAGACTCTTAGCCAATATATTTTGATCAAAACACATCTTTGCCTGCCTACCCGTGCCAAGCTGGTCTCAGTCAAGCAGGTCCTAAGCTAAACCTACCTACGCTGTTGGGCATCTACATTCAGGAGAGCAGACCCTGCACATACTGGCGGCACAGTGGGCTAGAGTTAGCATGGATCTGGCAGGCTGTCCCCCTGCCAGAACAGCCTGCCAGACCCTGATATCGCAAGTGTGAAAGTAGCCTTAATTACAACCATCCTCATCTTTTGCTGACTTTATTTCTTCCAAATCATCCTTCAAAGTCTCCATGTCCTAGAAAAGTCAGCAAGATGCAGAGAGAGGAGCTGGATGTTCCTGATGACATATTTTCATCGATATTAGATGATGAGGAAAAGCAGATGGCAGAAGAAGGGCTCCTACCTGTAGGGCAGGTGAGCGGTGGGGTTGGAGAAGTGGGTATGCCAGAGCTGATTAATATTCTGTGTTTACTGTCAAATAACCTGCAGGAGATTGCAGGCAATAATAGCAATAATATGCATATTGTCCCCCCAACCAGCCAAACCCCATACCAGCAACAGCACGCGTTTACAGGTGCCACGCAGTCATTAACAATGAAGAAGGATTATACAGTCCGGTCTTCATTATTAAATAAATGGCAGCTGCGGGCTAATTGGCCACACAGTTCTTCACCGCAGCATGGTTGCAACCCACCCACAGCACAGCCACTCCATGCGGCAGTACCCCAAGGCAGAGAGGCCTGGGTATACCTGATTTATAGATTCATGACAAATTAATTCATAACAAATCTAATTTCTTGGTCATCTTCGGTGAAGTTGCTGAATCAAATTTCATTCATCTCTAAGGGTACTTTCACACTATTGTTATTCTTTTCCGGTATTGAAATCCAGTAAAGGGTCTCAATACCAGAAAAAAACGCATCAGTTTTGTCCTAATGCATTCTGAATGGAAAGCAATCCATTCAGTATGCATCAGGATGTCTTCCATTCTGTGCCTTGTACGGTATTTGACCGGACGAAATACCGCAGCATTATTATTTTTTCTGGCCAAAATCCCGGAACAATACTGCACTTGCTGGATCCGGCATTAATTTCCAAGGAGATGTATTAATGCCGGATGCAGTACCAAGTGTTCCGGAAATTGCCGCATCGCCGAATCTGGTTTTCCGGTCTGCGTATGCTCCGGGCTTTTGATCTTTTAAAAATTTAAATACCGGATCCGTTATTTCGGATGATACCGGATGAGACGGATCCGGTATATCACTAGATCCGTCTAACAGATCCGGAAAAAAAGCTTTCAGCTTGAACACGGCTTGCCGGATCCGACAGGCAGTTCCATTGCCAGAACTGCCTGCCGGAATCAAAAAACACTAGTGTGAAAGTACCCTAAAAACGGGTGAGAATTCCGCGCGGGTGCAATGCGTGAGGTGAACGCATTGCACCCGCACTGAATCCAGACCCATTCACTTCAATGGGGCTGTGCACATGAGCGGTGATTTTCACGCATCACTTGTGCGTTGCGTGAAAATCACAGCAAGCTCTATATTGTGCGTTTTTCACACAACGCAGGCCCCATAGAAGTGAATGGGTTTGCGTGAAAATTGCAAGCATCTGCAAGCAAGTGCGGATGCGGTGCGATTTTCACGCATGGTTGCTAGGTGACGATGGGGACCCGCAGCTCGGCTTGTCGTCTTTCTTCTTCTTTGAGGACCTAGGAGAAAAGGACCTTTAGTGACGTCACTGCGCTCATCACATGGTCCATCAGCATGGTGATGGACCATGTGATGGACCATGTGATGTGAGCGCAGTGACGTCACCAAAGGTTCTCTTCTCCCAGGTCCTCAAAAAAGAAGAAAGAAGACAAGCCGGTCTGCGCGAACAAGTGGATGAGGTAAGTTTAGTTTTTTTTTTTAACCTCTCCATCCCTAATTTACTTAGCATTCTGTATTAAGAATGCTATTATTTTCCCTTATAACCATGTTATAAGGGAAAAATATTAAAATCTACAGAATACCTAACCCACACCCGAACTTCAGTGAAGAAGTCCGGGTTTGGGTCTGGGTACCACATTCAGTTTTTTCTCACGCGCGTGCAAAATGCATTGCACAGAAAAAACTGAACAACGCAACGCAATCGCATACAATACTCACCCCACTCGCAGGCAAAATTGCACGATTTTCCCACGACGCACCCTATCCAGCCCTCACACGCGAAGCCCGTGTGAAAGAGGCCTAATAGTAATCATAGAAATGCTATTTTCACCACTTGCCAACTATTCAGAATTGTAAAAAAGGTAAAAGAGGTGTCACTGAAACAGTTTACTAGTGCTACTCTATGTGCCTTTGGATGTTACTATGGGGATGCCGGTATTAGAAGGTAGAGTTTACAAAATATTTCTGCACTTCATCCACAATCTACCTGCTGGCAATTACCAAAGGTTGGCAACTATGTTTAAGGAGCAGTATTGCTATAAGTGCTGTTTTTTCTGAAAAAATAAAACTAATTGATGGCCTATACTTAGAGTAGACTATCAATATCAGACAAGAGGGGGTCCAACTCTCAGCCCCCCTGCCGATCAGGGGCCATGGCATCCTTCTGAAGCTCTGTCCTGTTTGCCTGAAACAGTGCCATACTTTGAGTAGTGGCTGTGCCTTGTATTGCAGCTTTGTTCCACTGAAGCTATTAGTATTAAGGTTTAATAAAAAAAAAACACTAGCACTAGTAAAAGTAAGGCTAATATTAAACGAGTAGATCATGCAGCTTTCCTTCCTGGTAATCACTTGCTCGTCAGCTGAGGAGACCGCTGCTATTACATGCAGCGGATAAACAAGCAAAATGACCCAGGGTATCCCCGCCGGGACGGGTAAGGAGCAGTGCCCACCCAATGCAACCATAGGGGATACACCAAAAGTGTAACTCGGTACAAGCTCCCGAGTGAAACAGCAGAAACAAAGAGAAAAAGAGCTCATAGTACCAAAAATATATACATTTTATTAGAGCATGATTAAAAATAACAGAAATAGAGAAAGCTGATACATATGATGCCGTTAAACATGATAATAAGAGCGGAGAACAAAAAAGAGCGCCACCCCGGGGGGAGAAACACACGGATGGAAGAATGGAGTAATAAAGTATATTATAGTATATAACATGGGAAAAGAGAAATGCGCGTTGGGGTAGCGCCACTCTAGGTCTTTTTTGCACACGGTTTGTTTAGGTGAGCTTCGGTCTCCTGCTGCCCCCCTCTGGCTATATGATCTTGTTGTTTACCCACACTTTTTATGCAACATACTGCCATCTTTACTTGTGTTTGCATTCTTTATGCCATTGGGGGTGCATGTGCTGACCCTGCTTTACCTGGCACCTTATGGTTCCATCATTTATTTATTACATGGGTTGGGCATTGTACCCAGCACTTTCTGTTTTCCCATGTTATATACTATAATATACTTTATTACTCCATTCTTCCATCCGTGTGTTTCTCCCCCCGGGGTGGCGCTCTTTTTTTGTTCTCCACTCTCATTATCATGTTTAACAGCATCATATGTATCAGCTTTCTCTATTTCTGTTATTTTTAATCATGCTCTAATAAAATTTATATATTTTTGGTACTATGAGCTCTTTTTCTCTTTGTTTCTATTACATGCAGCGATCTCCTCCTCAGTATGACAAGGGGCGATCACTATGCCATCACTCGTCCCCATACTGAATAATTGTTTGCTGGCCGCAGATCATAATTACGCGGCACGATCTGCCACTGGCAAACCAGGATTTTTAAACCTGGTGAAAGATTCCAATTATCCGATGAACGAGCATTCTGATCTTCATGGACAAACCTAAAGAGAAGCAAATTTTTAGGGCAGGAGAAGACTTTTGAGTGTAATTTTATCCAATATAACATAGATCAATATTTAAACAATTAAAACACTGGTACCTGGACTTCATCAGATGATCATTAAAAACCTTACACATTAAAAATCTCTATCAATTCAATGTTAAATTACTACTGGCTTACCAATATCACGTCGCTTACGTTCCTGTAGTTCATTGTTTAGTTCAAGGTCTCTTAAAAGCTTATAATAGCCTTTGTCAGGTCCAGTTATTCTAATATAAAATTGCTCGCATTCAAATGGAGTTAGAAGTTCTGATATACGCATGATCGTGTGTGGACCTATGTCATCTGCAACTAAATCAGAAATAACTGTATTATATCGTATATTACTTTATAAAATTATTTCCAAGGATTATGTTGTTTTACTATGACTTACATCAACATTCATTTTAGGTGAGTGAATATAATTTGGTATTTACACTGTAATACACTAAGATATAATAATAATAGAACCATAATCATTAACAAAGTTCTACATGCTACATAAAATATGTACAGTATTCATATACTTTAGCCTAAATCACCCAGCACATATGATTGTAATATACTTTAGGCCGCAAACAGTAGCTTTTCAAAATCTTATGAGTATATTCATTTCAACAAATGAAAAACAATACAGTAAAAAGGTAGCCATAACAGTGCGAACATTAAGTGAAAAAGTGAAAAAAGCCATAAGTAATACACTGGTACATTGTACATGGGCATAGGAAATCCAGGGGGATACGATTTTCATAAGGTAGCGTGTCTCTAAAAACAAGAGAGGTTATTAAAGCTAGTGTTCAATAGTTTCCCTGTGACAAAAAATGAATGTTTCCAACCAAAGAATCTACAAAGAATGTGTCAATTCTCATACATAAAGTACATCACATGCAAAAGTCTGGTGGTGACTATATGGTTAATGATGAACAACCTGTGTCTTCACATAATCCACTGGAAATGAAGAGGAGTGACAATACGAGAGTCAAATGATGAGTCATGCAGATGGTATTTCTCAGGGAGCGTTGAGTATTAATAATAGCTCCAATGGAGACCATGACTTCCTGAAGTGGTCACCAGGCCCATTAAGCATTGTGCATGTGACCTCACAATGCACAGTGATATCACAATTCGTACATGTATTTACTACTCTGATAACATAAACAGTTAAAACTCCTTAGTGCATATTGATGTAACTGCATGTCCTGATTGCATGTCAGCTACGGAGATCTGGCGTACAGTTACGTCCGATCTGTTAACGAATACTGTGACACGAGAAATTGTCATAGTGCTGGAGTCTCCACTGTCACAGGCAGCAGAGACTCTTGAGAAGCTGAAGGGACCAATCAGAGTTGTTCCTTGTTGGCCATCACTATCTGGTTACAGGCTCTGATATTCTCAGTTAAGTTCAGAACCTGTACCAATGCCTCATTCCTGCCCTCTGTATGCCACCTACTGCCTACTCTGTGCCCCCTTTGCCACCATGCCTTAATATACCGCATGGCTGGCTCTGATTGTCATCACACCATGGGGTATATTTACAGCATTGAGATAGCATCAAACTGAGTCACTATCATCAGCAGTGGGTGTCAGCTGTAATGGCCAAGATCAGTGCTGGCACTGATTCTGGCCGGTTCAACCCCTTAGATGCTGCAGTCAGAAGCGATCACAGCATCTAAGGGGTTTACAGAGTGACAGAGCTCCCTCTCTCCCCCATCAGGCCCCTCTGATGCAATTGCTAAGTGCCGATGTTTGCCATGGCAACTTGAGTAAACAAAAAATAATACAAATATGGGAGCTCACCGGAATTTAACTCAGCCTGCTATACCACCTAGCTAACTCAGTAAAATATGTAATAATTGGCTGGCTCTTCATCAACAATGTACTAACATTTAATCACAAACATATAAATATATACAGTAACATACATATATCCCAAATAAAACGCAAATAACTAAAATCTGTTAAAAATAGACTTTGTATATACTGTTATTTATCATACTATAAAATATAGTCACGGTCCCCTGTTCATTGACAGTGTGGAGCTCTCACTCTTTTAGAAAGTATTTGTGTTACACAGCAATAATCGCAAATATTAGCAAGGTATCCTGTTAGTGTTCATTTATTGGAGATCACATTCACATTCAATTGGCCACAATCTTATTGTGGCTGTTTTAAAACTTGCAAAGTCACCAATTGTCATATAATGCACATAGTTGTTATTACAAGTTCCTATCGTTGTTGTTCATTGGCACAGTTCAATAACTGGTGTAGATGATAATATATGATAATTTGATAGGTAGTGATTAGTGTTGATCGAGCTTTGGGAAGCTCGGGTGCTCTACAGAGCACCTGAGCACAATGGAAGTCAATGGGAGAACCAAAGCATTAAACCAGGCACCCCCTGCTCTGAAGAGGGAAGGGTGTCTGGTTCATAGGAAAAGGTCAGAAATTGATAGAAACACCACTAAAATGGTTTGGGAACAGCATGGGGAGGATGTCTGGATGCATCTTGAACTCCCAGGTCTCTGATGGGAACGATGTTGTCCGAATAGTACTCCACTTTTACAGACGCACAAAACCAAAAGATAAAATCGATTTTAGAGGAAAAATTGTTAGGAAACATTCTTTCCTGTATATTTACTTGTATATTAAGTGCAAGTGCTGCCAAAAATTACAAGGAAGAGGCACTCCGATACAACCTGTATATCACATAAAGGAGGGCCTCATTCACATTGTGGTACAATTGTTCAGGTAGTGGGACTCCTACACTCATAAAGCCTATGCACTAAGTGAAAGGGCTGCCAAAAATTACAAGGAACCGTCACTCCAATACACTCTTTATTACAAATAAAAGAGGGCATCATATACACCCTTGAAACATTATGATTGATGGCCTGCTGGTGACCCTCAAAAATATTAGGAGCAAGGGCCAGCTGGTGACCCTCTAAAACATTAGGGGCGAGGGCCTGCTGCTTATCTGACCATCTAAAACATTAGGGGCGAGTGCCTGCTGCTAATCTGATCATCTAAAACATTAGGGACGAGGGCCTGCTGCTGAGCTGAAACTATAGAACATTAGGGGCGAGGTCCTGCTTCTGATCTGACCATCTAAAACATTAGGGGTGAGGGTCTGCTGCTGAACTGACCCTCTAAAACATTAGAATCAAGGGCCTGCTGGTGACCCTCAAAAACATTAGGAGCAAGGGCCTGCTGGTGACCCTCAAAAACAATAGGAGCAAGGGCCTGCTGGTGACCCTCTAAAACATCAGGGGCGAGGGCCTGCTGCTGATCTGACCATATAAAACATTAGGGGTGAGGGTCTGCTGCTGAGCTGACCCTCAAAAACATTAGGAGCAAGGGCCTGCTGGTGACCCTCAAAAACAATAGGAGCAAGGGCCTGCTGGTGACCCTCTCAAACATCAGGGACGAGGGCCTGCTGCTGATCTGACCATCTAAAATATTAGGGGTGGGGGTCTGCTGCTAAGCTGACCCGCTAAAAAATTAGGGGTGAGGGTCTGCTGCTGAGCTGACCCTCTAAAACATTAGGAGCGAGGACAGCCTAATGAGCATGTTGATATGATGGAGTAGGAAGACGAGAAAAGGAAGATTGAATCATATACCCTTTTTTGTGGTGGAAGAGGTGCATGGGAATACAGTGTATTCAATACACCATAAAAGCCACATTTAAAGTGCCTTTATGTTCAGCCGCTTTCCTCTGGTGTAGTAGAGAAGTCAGCGGCAATCCAGGCCTTGTTCATTTTGATAAAAGTCAACCTGTCAGCATTTTCAGTTGACAGGTGGATGCAATTATCCGTTAATATGCCCCCAGCAGCACTAAATACCTTCTCTGTCAAAACGATGGCAGCAGGGTAAGCCAGCACCTCCAACGCGTAGAGCGCCAGTTCGTGCCACGTGTCCAGCTTGGACACCCAATAGTTGTAAGGCACTGCAGAGGGATCACTGAGGACGCTGACACGGTCTGCTACGTACTCCTTCACCATCTTCCAAAACGTTTCCCTCCTTGTGACACTAGGCCGCACATCAGGGTGAGGGTGCTGGCGGGGTGTTATGAAACTGTCCCAGGCCTTAGAGAATGTTGCCCTGCCTCTGTTGGAACAGCTGTGTGTTCCCCTCGTCTCCCCTCCTCGGTTGCCCAAGGAACTACATACTCTGCCGCCAGTGTTGTCAGCTGGAAATTTTTGGAGCAATTTTTCCACAAGGACCTTCTGGTATAGCACCATTTTACTAGTCCTCTCCACCACAGGAATGAGAGATGAGAAGTTATCTTTGTAGCATGGGGTCGAGAAGGGTGAACAACCAGTAATCGGTGTTGGCCAAAATGCGTAAAATGTGAGGGTCACGGGAAAGGCAGCATAACATAAAGTCAGCCATGTGTGCCAAAGTCCCAACAGAAAAGACTTCACTGTCCTCATCAGGAGGATGACTCTCAATCTCCTCATCCTTCTCTTCGGCCCTCCATGCTGAACAGATGGAATAAACCTGCTATGGGTACTACCCTCTGTAGCGGAGGCAACCGTCTCCAGCTCCTCCTCATCATCATCATCCAATTCGCGCTGAAAAGGGTTGTATGGATATCACCCGGTGTACTGTCTTTCCCCCATTTCCACCTCTTGCACATGCAAAGTGTCCGCCTTCATTGTGAGCAGCGAGCATTTCAGTAGACACAGAAGTGGGATGGTTACGCTGATAATAGCTGCATCGCTGCTCACCATCTGTGTTGATTCCTCAAAGTTGCGTAAAACCTCACAGAGGTCAGACATCCATGCCCACTTGTCGCTTGTAAAAAGCGGAAGCTAACTGGAAAGGTGACGACCATGTTGCAGCTGGTATTCCACTACTGCCCTCTGCTGCTCACAAAGCCTGGCCAACATGTGGAACGTGGAGTTCCAGCGCGTGCTTACGTTGCAAAACAGTCGGTGAGCTGGCAATTGCAAGCGCTGCTGCAGCGTTGCCAGACCAGACAACAGCTGTAGGTGACTTTCGGAAATGGGCACACACGCGGCGCACCTTCACTAGTAGCTCAGGCAAATTGGGGTAGGTTTTGAGAAACCGCTGAACCACTAAGTTGAACACGTGGGCTAGGCATGGTATGTATGTGAGCTTGCCGAGCTACAAAGCCGCCACCAAGTTACAGCCATTATCAGACACAACCATGCCTGGTTGAAGGTTAAGTGGCGAGAGCCACAGCTCAGTCTGGTCCCTTATACCCTGCCACAGCTCTGCGGTGGTGAGAGGTTAATTTTAGCACAGCCTGTTGCCGCTTCCCCACTGCAGTGCTACACTGCTTCCAGCTACTGACTGATGGTGGACTGGTGCTGCAAGATGACAATTCTAAGGTGGAAGTGGAGGAGGAGAAGGGCGGGTTGCAGCCACTAGTGTAGGTGGTGGAGGAAATACTGATGGAAGTAGGGCCTGCAATCCTTGGCGTCGGTAGCACCTGTGCCATCCCAGGGTACGACTCGCTCCCGGCCTCCACAAAGTTCACCCAGTGTGCCGTCAGGGAAATGTAGCATCCCTGGCCACAAGCACTTGTCCATGTGTCAGTCGTTAAGTGGACCTTCCCAATAACTGTGTTGGTCAGGGCACAGGTGATGTTATGGGACACATGCTGGTGTAAGGCTGGGACAGCACACAGGGAAAAATAGTGGCGGCTGGGGACTGAGTAATGAGGGACGGCCACCGCCATCAGGCTGCGGACAGCCTATGTGTCAACAAGCCTAAATGGCAACATTTCCAGGGCCAACAATTTGGAAAGGTGCGCATTTAGTGCTATGGCATGTGGGTGGGTGGCTGGGTATTTGCGCTTTCATTCAAAGGCCTGGGGTATGGACATCTGTACACTGCGCTGCGACACAAAAGTGGATGTGCTAGATGTTGGTGCTTGAGAAGGTCCAAGTGCAGGGCAGGAGGCATCTGGGCCTGCGTCTTGGCAGGGGATTGGCCAGCACGTAACACAGGGGAAGAGCAGGCAGTGGTGTGACCCGCAGACACTGATTGTGGACCCAGGCGCTCGGCCCAACTATTAGGGTGCTTTGATGCCATGTGGCAGATCATGCTGGTGGTGGTGAGGTTGCTAGTGTTCACGCCCCCGCTCATTTTGGTATGACACAGGTTGCAAATGACAATTCTTTTATCGTCCGCACTTTCTTTAAAAAAGCGTCAGACTGCGGAACACCTACCTCTAGTCAAGGGAAATTACCGCAAGGGGGTGCTCCGGGGAACAGTTGCAGGCCTGTTTGGTGTGGCCCGCCTTCTCCCTTTTTCCACCACACTGCCTCTTCCAGCCTGTTGCGGTGCTGTGGATCCCTCCTCCTCTGTACTGCTGTCCTCGCTCAGCTTGCCACCTTCCCAGGTTTTGTCAGTGATTTCATCGTCCACCACCAATATGTATGAACACTAAGGGCCATATCAATATGTATGAACACTAAGGGCTATTTCACACGAGCGGATGCAGTGCGTGGAAGATTGCCAAAGCCCGCTCAGGACAGCAGAGACACGGAGCATTAACATGATTGATGATGCTCTTTGCCTCTCTGTGATCCTTTTACTACAAAATCACAGTGACAACTTTATCTCACTGTGATTTTGTAGTAAAAAGATCATAGAGAGGCATGGAGCATTATCAATCATGTTAATGCTTCGTGTCTCTGCTGTCCGGAGCAGGGTTTGGCATTCTTTCACGCAGCGGATTCCACACATGGCATACGCTTGTTTGAAAGAGCCCTAAGTGAAATGACTGTATATCATAAAATGGATGTATTACAAGTAGTAATGGGTGAACATCGGCCGGGGTGGCTCACAAACGCGTGTTCGCGATGAATTGTTCGCGAATTGCGCGTTTGCGGCGGGCCCCATTGACTTTAATAGCAGGCAAACCTGAAAAACCTTCAGGTCACATTTGCAGCCACCAAATACTTACTAGAAGTGCACACATAGTCCCACAACATGGACAGTGACATACCAGAGGGGGATCATTGGCAAAAATTCCCACAAAAAATATGTATTTTAATGAGGGGCTATATTTATGCGTCTTAAAAGGAAACTATCAAAAATGTGCCCTGGACACTTGACGAGGGGCAAGCCAAAAGTTCCATGGGAAATTGTGCCAGCTCTGGCCACAGGTCCAGCCTGCACACCCAGTAGTCCAGGGGTTCATCGCTTGTCAGAGCGTCCACATCGGCCGTTAACCCGATGTAGTCGGACACCTGTCTGTCTAGGTGTTTCCGGAGGCTGGATTCGGAAGGCGGTTGTCGATGGGTTGGTTGCAAGAATGATCTCATATCCGAAGTGACTAACACATCTTCAAACTGTCCTCTTCTTGCAGGCGCAGTAGGATTGGTACTCGCACCTGTTTCGCTGTGGGTGGAAATTCCGCTGCCAGCACCCGCTGCCAGCAGAATGCAGCATCTCTCACAGCAAGGCCTGAAAATTCTGCATTCTGCCAGCCCTCTGTGATGCTGGTAACACGTCTGCATTTTGTGTTTGTACTGGGGGTCTAAGTACTTTGCCACCCAGTACTGGTCCTTGCCCTTTATGCTTTTTATACGGGGGTCCCTCTTCAAACACTGGAGCATGAAGGCCCCCATTTGCACTAAATTGGAAGCGGTGGAGCGCCCTGGCTCCTGCTCATTACCCAGGAGAATGTCGTCCTCCTTCCCCCAGCCACGGACAACATCAGGGATCCCCAAAAAGTTTAAAGTCCCCCTCAAAGCCTGCTCTTTTTGCTCCTCCTCCTCCCCCAGCCACCATCCTCCTCTTCAGACTCCTGTGGACGTGTCTCAGATGGAGTAGCCCCCTCCTGGGAATTAAGTCAGCATTGCGACTTCCTCATCTTCCAGCTCCTGCTCCTCGACGGCTTGATCAATGACATGACGCAATGCACGCTCCAGAAAGAAGGCGTAAGGTACGATGTCACTGATGGCACCCTGGCTGCGACTGACCAGTTTGGTGATCTCATCAAATGGCCGCAGAAGTCTGCATGCGCCGCTCATGAGCAGCCACTGGCGGGGTGAAAAGAAACCAAGCTTTACAGAACCTGTCCTGCTGCAGAGTTCGTACAGCTCGTCGTTAACGGCATGTTGCTGCTGGAGCAGCCTATCAAGCATATACAAGGTGGAGTTCCAGAGCGTCGGGCTGTCACAAATCAGACGTCTGACAGGCAAGTGGTGTCGCCGCTGACAAGGCGAGCCATGGCCGTGTAAGATCTTCTAAAATGGCCATAGATTTTTCTGGCCTGCCGCAAGCCGTCCTGGACCCTGGGAATTTGGCAAGGAATTGCTGCACGACTAAGTTCAGGACGTGTGCCATCCACGGCACGTATGTCATTTTGCCCTGTTTCAGCACGCTCAGCAGATTGGCACCATTGTCGCACACCACTTTACCAACTGTCAAATTGAGCGGGGTTAGCCACTGATCGGCCTGTGAACGCACAGCTGAAAGCAGTGCAGGACCGGTGTGGCTCTTGGCTTCCAGGCACAATAGCCACAGCACAGCATGGCAACGTCTCACCTGGGACGTCGAATAGGTTCTGGGGAGCTTGGGGGGCGCAGCGGAAGAGGCGGTAGCAATGGAAAAGAAGGGAGTCAGCCGAGGAGGATGGAGTAGGAGGAGGAGAAGAAGAGGCAGGCCTGCATGCAATCCTTGGCGGTAACACCAAATACACAAGGGAGCCATGGGTTACATGCTTGACGGCCGTCAGAAGATTCACCCAGTGGGTAGTAAAAGGTATGTACCTTGGCATCGACACTGAGAGATATATTCACTTGCCGCTGAACGTGGCCATATAGCTCTGGGATACCCTTCTGGGAGAAATATTTCCTTCCGGGCCCTTTCCATTGCGGTGTGCCAATGGTCACAAATTTTCTAAAGGCCTCCAAGTCCACCAGTTTATATGGCAGTAGTTGGCGGGCTAGCAGTACCGACAAGCCTGCGGTCAGCCGTTGGGCAAGAGGGTTATCCGACGTCATCAACTTTTTACGCTCGAACATTTGGGCCACGGAAGTCTGCCTTCTGCCAGATGAACGCGACGACGGCACAATGGAAGGTGGAGGACAAATGGAAGGAGAATGAGAAGAGGCAGGATGTGGAGCGCTGGGAGTGTGGCTTTGTGGGTTCTGACGGCGTTGCTCCCACTGGGCTTGGTGATGGGAGGACAGGTGCCTTCTTAAGGCGGTCATCCCTAGGTGAGTGTTGGGCTTACTGCGACTTATGTGTTGACAGCACAGGCTGCAGATGGCAACACTATTGTCAGCAGCTGACACGTTAATAAAAGCCCACACTGCGGAGCAATGCGCCAGCGTCCTGGGAGCGTCAGAAGTGATCGTGCATGGTGGATGGCTCACTCCAGATACATTTGCAGTCTGCTTTTTGCCTCCTGTGCCCTGCGAGCTCTGCCTGCTTCTCCTCCGTCTCTGCTGCTCCCTCTCTCCCTCTGAACTCCCCTCGCCTTCCTCTCTTGTGGGCACCAACGTGATTTCCAATGACACTTTATCATTATCAACTTCCTCACCACTGACATTTGAGATCTCGGAGTAGACAGCAACAGAGGGGACCTCCCTCCTTTAGATGAGCTAGGTACTGTCAGACCGCAGGGTGGCGGTTGCTACCTCCTCTTCCTCATCCGATATCAAGAATGGCTGCGCATCGGTAAGGTCTGGGAATGGATGGGAAAATAATTCCTCTGACTCAAGTGGAGGGGCAATGGTGGTGGTGTATTTGGGGGTGCATAGAAAGAGGAGGGTGCAGATACAGAGGATAAGGAGGGTGCAGAAGCGGAAGGGTGAGTGAGCCACTGAACCAATAGTGATGAGCAGCAGGGGTCATATTCGAATTTGAATATTCGTTAGGAGTAGTATTGATTGCGAATTTTGGTAATGAGAATTTTGGTAATGAGAATTTTCGTGATGGGAATTTTCGTGATGGGAATTTTTGTAATGAGAATCAATGAGATTGTTAAAACTCAGATCCGATGGTATATTCTAACCCCCAGGCTTTCCTATGGTGATGGGGATGCTTGTCGGGGAGGAGTATGCCAAAGTGGAACAACTGTACAGATTTAAAAAAAAAAAAGAAAAAAAAAGACTAATATTCTAGAAAACGAATATATTAGTTTTTTAGAATATTCGTAATATTCAAAAACAAGAATATATAGCAATATAGTGAATATTCGGAAAAAAAAAGGAATATAGAGCAATTTAGTTAATATAGTGCTATAATCTTTGTCTAATGGGTGTAATTTTTTTCTCATCTGAAGTTCAGATTGGAAAAAAATGACAACTATTAAAGAAAAAGATAATAGCCCTATATTAGCTAAATTGTTCTACATTCGTTTTTTTTCGAATATTCTCTATATTGCTATATATTCTTGTTTTAGAATATTATGAATATTCGAAAAACAAATATATAGCACTATATCGAATATATTCTGTTTTTTAGAATATTCGTCTTTTTTTCCATCTGAAGTCATGATTCCTCCCTGCTTAAGTTACTTAACCACATAAGGACCACAGGTTTATACCCCCCTAGTGACCAGGCCCTGCACTTCACAACTTTAACGGTTTATTGCTCGGTCATGCAACTTGGCACCCAAATGAATTTTACCTCCTTTTCTTCTCACAAATACAGATTTCTTTTGGTGGTATTTGATTGCTGCTGAGATTTTTCGTTTTTCTGTTATTAATCAAAATAGACCGCAATTTTCTCAAAAAAAGTGTATTTTTAACTTTCTCTGGTTAAATTGTTCAAATATAATTACATTTCTATACAAGTTTGTGTCAGAATTTATTGTGCTACATGTCTTTGATAAAAATAAATCCAATAAGTGTATATTTATTGGTTTGCGCAAAAGTTATAGCGTTTACAAACTATGGTACAAAAATGTGAATTTCCGCATTTTGAAGCAGCTCTGACTTTCTGAGCACCTGTCATGTTTCTTGAGGTGCTAGAATGCCAGGATAGTATAAATACCCCCCAAATGACCCCATTTTAGAAAGAAAACACCCCAAAGTATTCGCGGAGGGGCATGGTGAGTTCATGTATGATTTAATTTTTTTTCACAAGTTAGCGGAATATGACACTTTCTGAGGAAATAAATAAATAAATAAAATTTCCATTTCTGCTAACTTCTGGCAAAAAAATAAAAAATCTCCCACGGACTCACTATGCCCCTCAGTGAATACCTTGGGGTGTCTACTTTCCGAAATGGGGTCATTTGTGGGGTGTGTTTACTGTTCTGGCATTTTGGGCGGGGCTAAATTGTGAGCAACCCTGTAAAGCCTAAAGGTACGCGTTGGACTTTTGGTCCCTTTACGCACCTAGACTGCAAAAAAGTGTCACACATGTGGTATTGCCGTACTCAGAAGAAGTAGGGCAATGTGTTTTGGGGTGTATTTTCACATATACCCATGCTGGGTGAGAGAAATATCTCTGTAAATTGACAACTTTGTATAAAAAAATGTAAAAAGTTGTCATTTACAGAGATATTTCTCACACACAGTATGGGTATATGTAATAATACACCCCAAAACACATTGCCCTACTTCTTCTGAGTACGGCGATACCACGTGTGACACTTTTTTGCAGCCTAGGTGCAAAAAGGGGCCCAAATTCCAATGAGTACCTTTAGGATTTCACAGGGCATTTTTTACGCATTTGGATTCCAAACTACTTCTCACGCTTTAGGGACCCTAAAATGCCAGGGCAGTATAAATACCCTACAAGTGACCCCATTTTGGAAAGAAGACACCCCAGGGTATTCCGTGAGGGGCATGGCGAGTTCATAGAAGATTATTTTTTTTGGCACAAGTTAGCGGAAAATGATTTATTTACAAACTGGATTCCAAAAAAGTTGGGACACTAAACAAATTGTGAATAAAAACTGAATGCAATGATGTGGAGATGGCAAATGTCAATATTTTATTTGTAATAGAACGTAGATGACAGATCAAACGTTTAATCCGAGTAAATGTATCATTTTAAAGGAAAAATACGTTGATTCCAATTTTCACAGTGTCAACAAATCCCCAAAAAGTTGGGACAAGTAGCAATAAGAGGCTGGAAAAAGTAAATTTGAGCATAACGAAGAGCTGGAAGACCAATTAACACTAATTAGGTCAATTGGCAACATGATTGGGTATAAAAAGAGCTTCTCAGAGTGGCAGTGTCTCTCAGAAGCCAAGATGGGTAGAGGATCACCAATTCCCACAATGTTGCGCAGAAAGATAGTGGAGCAATATCAGAAAAGTTTTACCCAGCGAAAAATTGCAAAGACTTTGCATCTATCATCATCAACTGTGCATAACATCATCCGAAGATTCAGAGAATCTGGAACAATCTCTGTGCGTAAGGGTCAAGGCCGTAAAACCATACTGGATGCCCGTGATCTCCGGGCCCTTAAACGACACTGCATCACAAACAGGAATGCTACTGCAAAGGAAATCACAGAATGGGCTCAGGAATACTTCCAGAAACCATTGTCAGTGAACACAATCCACCGTGCCATCCGCCGTTGCCAGCTGAAACTCTACAGTGCAAAGAAGAAGCCATTTCTAAGCAAGATCCACAAGCTCAGGCGTTTTCACTGGGCCAGGGATCATTTAAAATGGAGTGTGGCAAAATGGAAGACTGTTCTGTGGTCACACGAGTCACGATTCGAAGTTCTTTTTTGGAAATCTGGGACGCCATGTCATCCGGACCAAAGAGGACAAGGTCAACCCAAGTTGTTATCAACACTCAGTTCAGAAGCCTGCATCTCCGATGGTATGAGGTTGCATGAGTGCGTGTGGCATGGGCAGCTTGCATGTCTGGAAAGGCACCATCAATGCAGAAAAATATATTCAGGTTCTAGAACAACATATGCTCCCATCCAGACGTCATCTCTTTCAGGGAAGACCCTGCATTTTTCAACAAGATAATGCCACACCACATTCTGCATCAATCACAACATCATGGCTGCGTAGAAGGATCCGGGTACTGAAATGGCCAGTCTGCAGTCCAGATCTTTCACCTATAGAGAACATTTGGCGCATCATAAAGAGGAAGGTGCAACAAAGAAGGCCCAAGACGATTGAACAGTTAGAGGCCTGTATTAGACAAGAATGGGAGAGCATTCCTATTTCTAAACTTGAGAAACTGGTCTCCTCGGTCCCCAGACGTCTGTTGAGTGTTGTAAGAAGAAGGGGAGATGCCACACAGTGGTGAAAATGGCCTTGTCCCAACTTTTTGGGGATTTGTTGACACCATGAAATTCTGATTCAACATATTTTTCCCTTAAAATGGTACATTTTCTCAGTTTAAACTTTTGTTCCGTGATTTATGTTCTATTCTGAATAAAATATTAGAAGTTGGCACCTCCACATCATTGCATTCAGTTTTTATTCACGATTTGTATAGTGTCCCAACTTTTTTGGAATACGGTTTGTATTTATTTATTTATTTTCTTACAAAGTCTCATATTCCACTAACTTGTGACAAAAAATAAAATTTTACATGAACTCGCCATGCCCCTCACGGAATACCTTGGGTTGTCTTCTTTCCAAAATGGGGTCACTTGTGGGGTATTTATACTGCCCTGGCATTTTAGGGGCCCTAAAGCGTGAGAAGTAGTTTGGAATTCAAATGCGTAAAAATGCCCTGTGAAATCCTAAAGGTACTCATTGGAATTTGGGCCCCTTTGTCCACCTAGGCTGCAAAAAAGTGTCACACATCTGGTATTGCCATACTCAGAATAGTAGGGCAATGTGTTTTGGGGTGTATTTTTACATATACCCATACTGTGTGTGAGAAATATCTCTGTAAATGACAACTTTTTAAAGAATTTTATACAAAGTTGTCAATTTACAGAGATATTTCTCTCACCCAGCATAGGTATATGTAAAAATACACCCCAAAACACATTGCCCTACTTCTTCTGAGTACGGCAATACCACATGTGTGACACTTTTTTGCAGCCAAGGTGCGCAAAGGGGCCCAAATTCCAATGAGTACCTCTAGGATTTCACAGGGCATTTTTTACGCATTTGAATTCCAAACTACTTCTCACGCTTTAGGGCCCCTAAAATGCCAGGGCAGTATAAATATCCCACAAGTGACCCCATTTTGGAAAGAAGACACCCCAAGGTATTCCGTGAGGGGCATGGCGAGTTCATGTAAAATTTTATTTTTTGTCACAAGTTAGCGCAATATGAGACTTTGTAAGAAAAAAATAATAATAATCATTTTCCGCTAACTTGTGCCAAAAAAATTAATCTTCTATGAACTCGCCATGCCCCTCATGGAATACCTTGGGGTGTCTTCTTTCCAAAATGGGGTCACTTGTGGGGTATTTATACTGCCCTGGCATTTTAGGGGCCCTAAAGCGTGAGAAGTAGTTTGGAATTCAAATGCGTAAAAAATGCCCTGTGAAATCCTAAAGGTACTCATTGGAATTTCGGCCCCTTTGCGCACCTTGTCTGCAAAAAAGTGTCACACGTGGTATTGCCGTACTCAGAAGAAGTAGGGCAATGTGTTTTGGGGTGTATTTTTACATATACCCATACTGTGTGTGAGAAATATCTCTGTAAATGACAACTTTTTAATTTTTTTTATACAAAGTTGTCAATTTACTGAGATTTTTCTCACACACAGTATGGGTATATGTAAATATACACCCCAAAACACATTGCCCTACTTCTTCTGAGTACGGCGATACCACACGTGTGACACTTTTTTGCAGCCTAGGTGCGCAAAGGGGCCCAAATTCCAATGAGTACCTTATAGGAGGGCATTTTTAGACATTTGGATTCCAGACTTCTTCTCACGGTTTAGGGCCCCTAAAATGCCAGGGCAGTATAAATACCCCACATGTGACCCCATTTTGGAAAGAAGACACCCCAAGGTATTCCCAAAGTTCAATATTTCATGGACTCAATATGCCCCTCAGCGAATACTTTGGGGTGTCTTCTTTCCAAAATGGGGTCATTTGTGGGGTGTTTGTACTGCCCTGGCATTTGAGGGTCTCCACAATCATTACATGTATGGCCAGCATTAGAAGTTTCTGCTATTCTCCTTATATTGAGCATACAGGTAATGAGATTTTTTTTTTTCGTTCAGCCTCTGGGCTGAAAGAAAAAATGAATGGCACAGATTTCTTCATTCACATCGATCAATGTGGATGAAAATATCTCAGCCAAAAAATGTGCAAAAAAAAAAGAGGGGAAAGGCGTCTGCCAGGACATAGAGATGTCGCGAACATAAAATTTTCCGTTCGCTAGTGGCGAACGCGAATTTCTGCAAATGTTCGCGAACGAGCGAACCGCCATAGACTTTAATAGGCAGGCGAATTTTAAAACCCACAGGGACTCTTTCTGGCCACAATAGTGATGGAAAAGTTGTTTCAAGGGGACTAACACCTGGACTGTGACATGTCGGAGGGGGATCCATGGCAAAACTCCCATGGAAAATTACATATTTGACGCAGAGACTGGCTTTAATCCATAAAAGGCATAAATCACCTAACATTCCTAAATTGTTTGGAATAACGTGCTTTAAAATATCAGGTATGATGTTGTATCGATCAGGTAGTGTAAGGGTTACGCCCGCTTCACAGTGACAGACCAAACTCCCCCTTTAACGCACCGCAAACAGTCCATTTTCACAACCGCAAACTCCCCATTTGCACAAGGCTGGATACCAAGCTAGCCATGTCCCGTTCCTTGTCCTCACTGATGTCATTAAAGGTCTCTTCCTCCACCCAGCCACGTACAACACCAAGGGTCCCCGAAAGGTGACAACAAGCCCCCTGGGATGCCTGCTGTGGTTGGTCTTCCACCTCCTCAAAGCCACCTTCCTCCTCTTCTTCAGACTCCTCTCTCTGAGTTGCCTCTCTCTGCGTTATTATAAGGTGTGTTAAGTAGTACTATTCCTATCAGTTTAATCCCTGTTACGTCCCCTATCAGGGGACGTGTATATGGCATCGATTTCAGGAACCGGGAGATGGAAAAAGATGCTTGGTCGGTCCTCCTACTTCAAATTTGGGGCACTGCGCGTGCAATCTACTGTGCCACCAGATAGGAGCGGTGTGTTAAGTAGTACTATTCTTATCAGTTTAATCCCTGTTACGTCCCCTATCAGGGGACGTGTATATGGAATCGATTTTAGGAACCGGGAGATGGAAAAAGATGCTTGGTCGGTCCTCCTACATCCAATTTGGGGCACTGCGCGTGCAATCTACTGTGCCACCAGATAGGAGTAGTGTGTTAAGTAGTACTATTCCTATCAGTTTAATCCCTGTTACGTCCACTAGTATTATTATTATTATAAGGTGTGTTAAGTAGTACTATTCCTATCAGTTTAATCCCTGTTCTGTCCCCTATCAGGGGACGTGTATGGAACAGATTTTAGACAACCGCAAAGAGTTGTCAATAGTTGACTCACTCATGACATAAATTTTATACCTCTATGCGTCAATCTTGGTGTAGTGATGACTGTGCTCGTGCGCACGTTTGGGAGATTGCAGGCGATGGGGGATTTTCAAAGCCTATGGTCGTGCTGAGGTAGTTCAGTGACAGTTAAGTGACCCAGAAAACAATGATTCTGCAGTGTGGGCCCATTGTTGGCCTAGTAGGCTTTAATGATCACCTTAGATGATCACAAAGAAAATTAATGTTTTTTCTATGCAAAATTATCCAGCTGATCGCTTTTGGTCTGTTCACAATGAAGCAACGACCTTATTATCTGGGGTGTGCCAACATTGCCATTGTCAACACACTCATAGAGGTGGTCGCTTCATTGTGATACGCAAGCCTCTTCACTACAACAAGGTAACGATCACGAAGGGGAATTGACACATGTATGTGCCTTTTTTTTTTTGTTTGGTTTTTGAAGCCACAGTGCAGCACCAGAGGCCAGAAATATTAAGCATGTACACATGCCTGAAAAATTTGGTATTGTTGCAGCCGCTGCTGTAGCAGCGGCCAGAAAAATTTATGTTTACCAGGCAGAAAGTGCCCTAAAACATTGCGGCTTGAACCCTAGTTGGTGGCGGATAAGTCAAGCAAGTCATCTGGCATTCAGAGATAAAATACAGCAGCGTGTGGACCATTTTTAACCCAAGGCAGCTCATCTCATCAGGCCTTTTTTAGTCAAATGTATCGCCCACTGTCAGATCCATCCCTCATTCATCTTAATAAAGGTGAGGTAATCTAGACTTTTTTGACCTAGGCGACTTCTCTTCTCAGTGACAATACCTCCTGCTGCACTGAAGGTCCTTTCTGACAGGACACTTGAAGCGGGGCAGGCCAGAAGTTCTATCGCAAATTGGGATAGCTCAGGCCACAGGTCAAGCCTGCACACCCAGTAGTCAAGGGGTTCATCGCTCCTCAGAGTGTCAATATCTGCAGTTAAGGCGAGGTAGTCTGCTACCTGTCGGTCGAGACGTTCTCTGAGGGTGGACCCCGAAGGGCTGTGGCGATGCGTAGGACTTAAAAAGCTCTGCATGTCCTCCATCAACAACACGTCTGAAAAGCGTCCTGTCCTTGCCGGCGTGGTCATGGGAGGAGGAGGATTACTTTCACCTCTTCCCCTGTTAGATTCCCGTTGTGCCGTGACATCACCATTATACGCTGTGTAAAGGATACTTTTTAATTTATTTTGGAACTGCTGCATCCTTTCCGACTTGCGCTAATTCGGTAACATTTCAGGCACTTTCTGCTTATACCGGGGGTCTAGTAGCGTGGCCACCCAGTACAGGTCGTTCTCCTTCAGCCTTTTTATACGAGGGTCCCTCAACAGGCATGACAGCATGAAAGACCCCATTTGCACAAGGTTGGATGCCGAGCTACTCATGTCCTGTTCCTCGTCCTCAGTGATCTTACTGAAGGTATGTTCTTCCCCCCAGCCACGTACAACACCACGGGTACCAGATAGGTGACAACGAGCACCCTGGGATGCCTGTTGTGGTTGGTCTTCCTCCTCCTCCTCAAAGCCTCATTCCTCCTCTGACTCCTCTTCCTGATCCAGCACTCTTCGCAGGGCACGCTCCAGGAAGAAAACAAATGGTATGATGTCGCTGATAGTGCCTTCGGTGCAACTGACTAGGTTTGTCACCTCCTCAAAAGGACGCATGAGCCTACAGGCATTGCGCATGAGCATCCAGTAACGTGGCAAAAAAATTCCCAGCTCCGCAGAGGCTGTCCTAGCACCCCGGTCATACAAATACTCGTTGACGGCTTTTTCTTGTTGGTCGAACATTAGGAGTGTTGAATTCCAACGTGTCGGGATGTTGCAAATCAAGCGCCTCACTGGTATGTTGTTTCGCCGCTGGATATCTGAAAAGTGCGCCATGGCCGTGTAGGAACGTCTGAAATGGCCACACACCTTCCTGGCCTGCTTCAGGACATCCTGTAAGCCTTGGTACTTATGCACAAAGCGTTGTACGATCAGATTACACACATGTGCCATGCACGGCACATGTGTCAACTTTCCCAAATTCAATGCCGCCAACAAATTGCTTCCGTTGTCACACACCACTTTGCCGATCTCCAGTTGGTGCGGAGTCAGCCACTGATCCACCTGTGCGTTCAGGGCGGACAGAAGTGCTTGTCCGGTGTGACTCTCTGCTTTCAGGCAAGTCAACCCCAAGACGGCGTGACACTGCCGTATCCGGGATGTGGAATAGCCCCTGGGGAGCTGGGGGGGGGTGCCGTTGATGTGGAGCAAGACGCAGCAGCAGAAGAGGACTCAGCCGAGGAGGTTATGGAAGAAGATGGAGTAGGAGGAGTAGAGGAGGTGGCAGCAGGCCTGCCTGCAAGTTGTGGCGGTGTCACCAACTCCTCTGCAGAGCCACGCATTCCATGCTTGGCAGCCGTCAGCAGGTTTACCCAATGCGCAGTGTAGGTGATATACCTGCCCTGACCGTGCTTTGCAGACCAGGTATCAGTGGTCAGATGGACCCTTGCCCCAACACTGTGTGCCAGACATGCCATTACTTCCTTTTGCACAATCGAGTACAGGTTGGGGATTGCCTTTTGTGCAAAGAAATTTCGGCCGGGTACCTTCCACTGCGGTGTCCCAATAGCTACAAATTTTTAGAAGGCCTCAGACTCCACCAGCTTGTATGGTAAAAGCTGGCAGGCTAAGAGTTCCTACAAGCCAGCTGTCAGACGCCGGGCAAGGGGGTGACTTTGTGACATTGGCTTCTTACACTCAAACATGTCCTTGACAGACACCTGACTGTGGGCAGATGAGCAGGAACTGCTCAAGGCGAGAGACGGAGTGGCGGATGGTTGAGAGGGGGCAAGGAGGACAGCAGTGGTTGACGTGGCTGAAGATGCTGGACCAGGAGGAGGATGGCGGCTTTGAGTTTGTGTGCTGCTTGTACTCATGTGTTGATCCCATAGGCGTTTGTGATGTGCGATCATGTGCCTTTGCAAAGCAGTTGTACCTAGGTGGGTGTTGGACTTCCCACGACTCAGTTTCTTTTGGCACAGGTTGCAAATGGCATCGCTGTTGTCAGAGGCAGACACACAGAAAAAAGCCACACTGCTGAGCTCTGCAATGACGGAATTCTAGTGGTGGCAACAGCATGCGTTGATTGGCGTGCTGTCTGGCTGACCCCGGGTGCCGATGCATGCTGTCTGACTGTGCCACTAGCTCCTTGCGACGATCTCCCCCTGCTTCCAACTCGTCTCTTCCTCCTCTCTGTCTCCCCATTAGAACTTTTCACCTGTTCTTCTTTTCTTCGAGCGGGCACCCACGTGACATCCATGGACACATCGTCATCATCAACCGCTTCACTTGTATCTGACAACTCAGCAAAGGAAGCAGCAGCGGGTACAACATCATCATCACACCGTACGTCCATGTGTGTAATGCTGCCTGACTGAGACATATTCCTGTTATCTACATCCTCTGGCAATAATGGTTGCACATTACTCATTTCTTCCAACTGATGTGTAAATAACTCCTCTGACAGATCAAGTGAAGCAGCTGTGGTGCTAGTGTTAGTGGTGGCGGCAGGCGGGCGAGTGGTAACTTGAGAGGTGCCCGAAGCTGAGCTGGAGGAGGATGGTGCGTCAAGGTTCCAAGCGGAAGCTGTAGAAGATTGGGTGTCCTGTGTTAGCCAGTCAACTTTGTCCTCAGAACTTTTTGAGTTCAGGGTACGTGGCCTCTGAACACTGGGCATTATTCTAGGGCCAAAGGGAATCACAGCACCACGACCACGACGGCCCCTTCGGGGTGGCCTGCCTCTGCCTGTCATTTGTTTTAGATAAGTTAAGTTGTACTATGCATGCAAGCTACTGTGACACCAGATATGAGTTGCGCTGAAGTGACACTATGGACTTGCAGCTGGGCCTTAAACACACAAACACGTGTGTGCAACTGACTGCTATTTATTCACAGTCAAAATTGTTGTTTTTCTTTAAATGGAATCGAATGTGACACCAGATATGAATGGCGCTGAAGTGACACTATGGCCTTGCAGCTGGGCCTTAAACACACAAACACGTGTGTGCAACTGACTGCTATTTATTCACAGTCAAAATTGTTGTTTTTCTTTAAATAGAACCAAATGTGACACCAGATATGAATGGCGCTGAAGTGACACTATGCGCTTGCAGCTGGGCCTTAAACAAACAAACACGTGTGTGCAACTGACTGCTATTTATTCAGTCAAAATTGTTGTTTTTCTTTAAATGGAATCGAATGAGACACCAGATATGAGTTGCGCTGAAGTGACACTATGCGCTTGCAGCTGGGCCTTAAACACACAAACACGTGTGTGCAACTGACTGCTATTTATTCACAGTCAAAATTGTTGTTTTTCTTTAAATGGAATCGAATGTGACACCAGATATGAGTTGCGCTGAAGTGACACTATGCGCTTGCAGCTAGGCCTTAAACACAAAAACATGTGTGTGCAACTGACTGCTATTTATTCAGTCAAAATTGTTGTTTTTCTTTAAATGGAATCGAATAAGACACCAGATATGAGTTGCGCTGAAGTGACACTATGCGCTTGCAGCTGGGCCTTAAACACACAAACACGTGTGTGCAACTGACTGCTATTTATTCACAGTCAAAATTGTTGTTTTTATTTAAATGGAATCGAATGTGACACCAGATATGAGTTGCGCTGAAGTGACACGATGGCCTTGCAGCTGGGCCTTAAACACACAAACACTTTGTGTGCAACTGTCACGAGGGTGTCAAGAGCCACATCTGACTCCGTTATACCCGGGGTCAGGAAGTCGCAGCGGATGGCTGCACGCTCTATGTATAAAGATAGTGCTGTTTCTTAATGGTAGCTTTCTGGGTTTGCCTTGCAATCCTTTTTGGCTCACTCAGGGATCCGTAGCTTCTTCTCCTCAGCTGTTTCTTGTCCAGCACTCCCAACCTCCTTATATTCCCCTCTCCCACTTCTCTGGTTGACAGATATAGAGATTCCTGCCTGGACTTCTATACTGACCCACTGGAGCTGAGTAGCTGTGATCCCTGGTTGTTGTTCCAGAGCGTTACCCTCCGGATCCCTGTTGGGCTTTTGTTGCCTGCTGTTGTCGCCCACCTGGGATTATATGTTTTGTCTGTATTGTCTGTCCTCTCCTTGGTGTTTTCCTTTAGTGTCAGTGGTGCGGACTAGTGATCCCACTGCCCTGTTCACTACGTAGGGCTCATCTTAGGGAAAGCCAGGGTTTAGGCACGTGATCGGCGGACGGGTGAGGAACCCGTCTAGGGACGTCAGGGCAGTCAGGTGCCAGCCTCAAGGTGAGTCAGGGGTCACCACCTTTCCCTCTCCCTTGGGCAGGGCCTTCCCATTTCCCTCCCTTTGCGTTACGTCGGTCATGACATTATATCTGGGCATTATTTTGTGTAGGTAGAAAAAAAAAAAATTATAAAAAAAAAATTAAAATTAATTTCTTTTTCTGCCTATTTAGAATCCAGTATGGATCCAATTGCTGCTTTGACAAAGCAACTTCAAAGCCTGTCTTTGGAGGTGGCAGGATTGAAGGCATCGGTCCTCCAGCAACAGCAGCAATTGCAACAGACCGCAAGCCCAGCGGTTGCTACGGGTAACCAGGTTGTTGCGGAACCCAAGGTTGTTCTTTTCTGGGGGAAGGGACAAATTTGTGACGTTCCGTGAGGCCTGTAAGTTATATTTTAAGCTGCGCCCTTACTCCTCTGGTAATGAAGAACTGCGGGTGGGGATTGTTATTTCCCTGCTTCAGGGGGACCCGCAATCCTGGGCGTTCTCTTTACCCACTGATTCCCAGGCTCTCCGGTCAGTGGATGAATTTTTTGGGGCTTTGAGTCTCATATATGATGACCCTGACCGAGTCGCTCTGGCTGAATCAAAATCAGTTCTGCTCTGGGTTATTCGAAAGGATTAAGGATGCGCTTGCGCTGTATGAGACTCCCTTTACCCTTGATGCTGTTATGTCCCTTTCTATCAGAATAGATAGATGTCTGAGGGACAGATTGAAAAATCCTGAGCAATTGGTAACCCTTCCGAAGCAGCAGTTAGTCTGTACGGACTTAGACGAGCCTATGCAGCTAGGAGGAACTACTCGTCAGTTCCGTCCTCCTGAGGCTCGCCGTTGGCGTGGGGTTTGTTTTTTCTGTTGGGGGGGGGGGGTCTTTTCATTAATGTCTGTCCTTCCTTTCTCAAAAACAAGAGACCGTCGGAAAACTACTAACCCCAGGCTGTGTGGAGGATGTCAGCCGGGAGGTATACGTTTCCTCCATACGGACATCTCAATTTGTGTTGCCAGCGGTTGTTGTTTTTGGTGTTAAGACGGAGACTATTTCTTTCTTTCTAGACAGTGGAGCAGGAGTAAATTTGATAGATGCCCATACTATGGGTTTGTCTCTCTGTACGCTACAGAGACCTATTCCCATATTCGCTATTGATTCTGCTTCTCTGTCTCAGAGAAACCTCACTCACATTGTCCATAACTTACACCTTCGGGTAGGGGACCACCATAACGAGTGTCTTTCATGTTATGTTCTGGAGGCGCTTCCCACTCCTGTGGTATTGGGTCTTCCCTGGTTGGTAGCGCACAATCCAGTGGTGGATTGGCAGGCCAGGGAGATATTGGAGTGGAGTGAGCATTGCAGAGAAAATTGCTTAAATAGCAATTGCTTAGTCGCCTCCATAGCTACTCTACCTAAATTTGTTTCGGACTTTGAGGACGTTTTTTCTGAAAAGGGTTGCCAGAAGTTACCACCTCACCGTCCTTATGATTGCCCGGTTAATCTGATTCCCGGTGCAAAATTACCCAAGACCAGGTTATATAATCTTTCGGGTCCGGAGAGACAAGCCATGAAAGATTATATCTCCGAGAGCTTGGCTAAGGGACACATCAGACCCTCTTCTTCACCCGTGGCTGCAGGGTTTTTCTTCGTTAAAAAGAAAGATGGGGGCCTGCGTCCTTGCCTAGATTTCCGCAAACTAAACCGGATAACCATCCGAGACCCTTACCCTCTTCCTCTCATTCCTGACCTGTTTAATCAGATTGCGGGTGCTAGGTGGTTCTCCAAACTTGATCTTAGGGGGGCCTACAATCTGATTCGTATCAAGGAAGGGGATGAGTGGAAGACAGCTTTTAACACCCCTGAGGGGCATTATGAAAATCTAGTCATGCCTTTCGGTCCGACCAATGCTCCTGCTGTCTTCCAACATTTCGTTAATTACATTTTTAGTCATCTTATCGGCAGGTTTGTTGTGATATACACTCACCTAAAGAATTATTAGGAACACCTGTTCTATTTCTCATTAATGCAATTATCTAGTCAACCAATCACATGGCAGTTGCTTCAATGCATTTAGGGGTGTGGTCCTGGTCAAGACAATCTCCTGAACTCCAAACTGAATGTCAGAATGGGAAAGAAAGGTGATTTAAGCAATTTTGAGCATCTCATGGTTGTTGGTGCCAGACGGGCCGGTCTGAGTATTTCACAATCTGCTCAGTTACTGGGATTTTCACGCGCAACCATTTCTAGGGTTTACAAAGAATGGTGTGAAAAGGGAAAAACATCCAGTATGCGGCAGTCCTGTGGGCAAAAATGCCTTGTGGATGCTAGAGGTCAGAGGAGAATGGGCCGACTGATTCAAGCTGATAGAAGAGCAACGTTGACTGAAATAACCACTCGTTACAACCGAGGTATGCAGCAAAGCATTTGTGAAGCCACAACACGCACAACCTTGAGGCGGATGGGCTACAACAGCAGAAGACCCCACCGGGTACCACTCATCCCCACTACAAATAGGAAAAAGATGCTACAATTTGCATGAGCTCACCAAAATTGGACTGTTGAAGACTGGAAAAATGTTGCCTGGTCTGATGAGTCTCGATTTCTGTTGAGACATTCAAATGGTAGAGTCCGAATTTGGCGTAAACAGAATGAGAACATGTATCCATCCTCTGATGGCTACTTCCAGCAGGATAATGCACCATGTCACAAAGCTCAAATAATTTCAAATTGGTTTCTTGAACATGACAATAAGTTCACTGTACTAAAATGGCCCCCACAGTCACCAGATCTCAACCCAATAGAGCATCTTTGGGATGTGGTGGAACGGGAGCTTCGTGCCCTGGATGTGCATCCCTCAAATCTCCATCAACTGCAAGATGCTATCCTATCAATATGGGCCAATATTTCTAAAGAATGCTATCAGCACATTGTTGAATCAATGCCACGTAGAATTAAGGCAGTTCTGAAGGCAAAAGGGGGTCCAACACCGTATTAGTATAGTGTTCCTAATAATTCTTTAGGTGAGTGTACCTAGATGATATTTTAATTTATTCGTCTGATTGAAAACACATGAGGTGCATGTCAGACAGGTACTGCAGGTCCTACGGACAAATAAATTATATGCGAAAATTGAAAAGTGTGTCTTCGCCGTTCAGGAAATACATTTTTTAGGTTATTTATTATCTGCTTCAGGTTTCCGTATGGATCCTAGGAAGGTCCAGGCAATTTTAGATTGGGATCTTCCTGAGAACCTCAAAGCACTGCAACGGTTCTTGGGCTTCGCAAATTTCTACAGAAAGTTCATTAAAAATTATTCGGTGATTGTCAAACCCCTTACTGACATGACTAGGAAGGGGACTGATTTTTCTAAATGGTCTGACGCCGCTAAAATTGCTTTTTCCTCTCTAAAAGAGAGGTTTACCTCGGCACCTGTACTAATCCAACCTGATGTCTCCCAGCCTTTTATTGTTGAAGTAGATGCGTCAGAGGTGGGAGTGGGGGCTGTACTGTCTCAGGGTCCGTCTCCTGGCAAATGGCGTTCTTGTGCTTTCTTTTCTAAAAAACTATCTGCAGCAAAGAAGAACTATGATATTGGCAATAGGGAACTATTAGCTATTAAACTAGCGCTTGAAGAATGGCGTCACTTTTTAGAGGGGGCAATCCACCCCGTCACGGTGATTACAGACCACAAAAACCTTCTGTACCTCGAATCAGCTAAGCGTCTCACCCCTAGACAAGCTAGGTGGTCGCTATTTTTTACCAGGTTTAACTTTTTTATTACCTATCGTCCTGGGGCAAAAAATACCAAGGCAGATGCATTATCTCATTGTTTCCCTGGAGGGGGTAATGTGAGTGAATGGTACCCATTCTACAAAGAGGAGTGGTTGTCTCTGCGGTACACTCTGTTCTGGAGGGGAAGGTGTTAGAGGCCCAGGGGGACGCCCCGGTCTCTTGCCCCTCAGAGAAATTGTTTGTACCGTTAAACCTGCGTCTCGAATTATTAAAGGAACATCATAATTCGGCACTTGCTGGGAACCCGGGTAGTAAAGCATCCTTAAAACTATTGTCTCGTCGTTTTTGGTGGCCAAGGTTGCGTCAGGATGTAATGGATTTTGTGTCTACTTGTGTGCGCGCGAAAGTCTCTCATACACGTCCTGCAGGGTCTTTATTGCCACTTGTCATTCCCAATAGGCCATGAACACATCTGTCAATGGATTTTATTACTGACTTACCTTTGTCTGCGGGTAAAACAGTTATCTTGGTAGTAGTAGACAGGTTTAGCAAGATGGTACACTTCATTGCGTTACCCGCACTACCTAATGCTAAGACTCTTGCTCAGGTATTCATCAGTGAAATCGTGAAGCTTCACGGGGTCCCTTCCGATGTTGTTTCGGATCGGGGAACCCAGTTTATTTCTAAGTTTTGGAAAGCTTTTTGTTCCCGTTTGGGGGTACACTTGTCCTTTTCCTCAGCTTTCCATCCTCAGTCGAATGGACAGACTGAGCGTACCAACCAAAACCTTGTGACATATCTAAGGTGTTTTGTGTCTGAAAACCAAGAGGTGTGGTCATCATATTTACCGTTAACTGAGTTTGCCATAAATAATCGCCGTCAGGAATCCACTGGCAAGTCACCATTTCTTGGTGCATATGGTTTTCATCCCCAATTCTGTACTTTCAAAGAGGGGGGGGGGGGGTCTTCTGGGGTTCCCAAAGAGGAACGGTTTTCGTCATCTCTTTCATCTGTATGGCAGAAAGTGCAAGCTAATTTGAAAAATATGGGAGGTAAATATAAATGCATGGCTGATAAGAAACGGTCGCTAGGTCCGGACCTAGGTGTGAATGACTATGTGTGGTTATCTACTAGGAATATTAAATTAAAGGTTCCCTCTTTGAAACTGGGTCCTAGGTTCATTGGTCCTTACAAAATAATAGCCATCATTAACCCCGTGGCTTTTCGCCTGGAGCTACCTCAGACTTTTAAAATTCATAACGTCTTCCATAAGTCATTACTCAAAAAGTATGTTCCACCTCTAGAACCATCACCGCTGCCACCCCCTCCTGTTATTGTGGATGGTAATCTAGAGTTTCAAATATCCAAAATTGTTGATTCTCGTCGGGTCCGCCGCTCTCTTCAATATCTGGTGCATTGGAGGGGTTACGGTCCCGAGGAAAGAATGTGGGTTCCAGCGTCTGAGGTAAACGCCGACAGGTTAGTTCGGGCTTTTCATGCCTCTCATCCTGAGAGACCTAGTCCTGAGTGTCCGGAGGCCCCTCGTGGAAAGGGGGGTACTGTCACGAGGGTGTCAAGAGCCACGTCTGACTCCGTTATACCCGGGGTCAGGAAGTCGCAGCGGATGGCTGCGCGCTCTATGTATAAAGATAATGCTGTTTCTTAATGGTAGCTTTCTGGGTTTGCCTTGCAATCCTTTTTGGCTCACTCAGGGATCCGTAGCTTCTTCTCCTCAGCTGTTTCTTGTCCAGCACTCCCAACCTCCTTATATTCCCCTCTCCCACTTCTCTGGTTGCCAGATATAGAGCTTCCTGCCTGGACTTCTATACTGACCCACTGGAGCTGAGTAGCTGTGATCCCTGGTTGTTGTTCCAGAGCGTTACCCTCCGGATCCCTGTTGGGCTTTTGTTGTCTGCTGTTGTCGCCCACCTGGGATTATATGTTTTGTCTGTATTGTCTGTCCTCTCCTTGGTGTTTTCCTTTAGTGTCAGTGGTGCAGACTAGTGATCCCACCGCCCTGTTCACTACGTAGGGCTCATTTTAGGGAAAGCCAGGGTTTAGGCACGTGATCGGCGTACAGGTGAGGAACCCGTCTAGGGATGTCAGGGCAGTCAGGTGCCAGCCTCAAGGTGAGTCAGGGGTCACCACCTTTCCCTCTCCCTTGGACAGCGCCTTCCCATTTCCCTCCCTTTGCGTTACGCCGGTCATGACAGCAACTGACTGCTATTTATTCAGTCAAAATTGTTGTTTTTCTTTAAATGGAATCGAATGTGACACCAGATATGAGTTGCGCTGGTGACACTATGCACTTGCAGGGCATGAAACACACACGCGTGGCGGCAACTGACTGCTATTATATTACAGTCAAAAAAGTTTTTTTATTTTTTTTAAATGCAAGCTACTGTGACACCAGATATGAATGGTGGCAGTGGGCAAGTGGGCACAGTATACGCTGTGAGCCTGACACACACGTTGGCAGGCAAGAAACTGCAATTAGATTACACAGAAAAAAAAAAAGCAGACTGATGTTCTAGCCCTTAAAAGGGCTTTTTGGGGTGCTGTCCTTACAGCAGAGATCAGATGAGTCTTTCAGGACTGTAGTGGACACTGAATACACTAGCCTAGCTATCGATTTCCCTATTAAATCAGCAGCAGCTACACTGTCCCTCCTCTCACTAAGAATGCAGCTAAATGAATCTAAAATGGATGCTGTCCAGGAGGTGGGAGGGTCTGGGAGGGAGGATCTGCTGCTGATTGGCTGGAATGTGTCTGCTGACTGAGGTACAGGGTCAAAGTTTACACAATGATGACGAATAGGGGGCGGACCGAACATCGCATATGTTCGCCCGCCGCAGCGAACGTGAAGAAGCTATGTTCGCTGGGAACTATTCGCCGGCGAATAGTTCGGGACATCTCTACCAGGACATAGGAGCTCCGCCCAACATCCAAACCCACTCAGCTCGTATGCCCTGGCAAACCCGATTTCTCCATTCACATCAATCGATGTGGATGAATAAATCATTGCCAGAATTTTTTTATTTTTTATAAAAAATGTTTGCCAAAGCTCATAAGCCTCGGCAAACGTATCTTTTTTACTGCAGAGGAGAAATCTCGTCTTGCAGTGCCGCATACACCGACTTTGTGTAATCTGACAGCAGCGCAATGCTTCTGTCAGAATGCACATCAGTGCTGCAGCTGGTTGATCGCTTGGTCCACCTAGAAGGTAAAAAAAAAAAAAACAGGCCGCAACAAATAAATTTATTAACATCAACTTTTATAAACTTTATATAAGATTTGAAACAGAACATTAACTTTTTTGCTTACCTGTGATTTTATTTTATTTTATTTTTTTTACCTTTAGAGGACGAACCTCTCCTTCCCCATGGGACAATGTGCAAAGCGCAAATTGCCCAGAGATGTGGCGAAGTACATTATGCACTTTGTCCCAGGTGAAAGGAGTGGTTTATAGCAGCTGTGTGTGAAAGGGCCCTAAGACCCCTGTGTGCCTGTCCTGTGTCACGCGATCCCTACACTAATAGTGTACCTGTGTGTGGTACTTGCGGAAACACTCCCCTATGCATAGGGCAGGCTGGTCAGGACAGTCAGGACAAAAAAAGGTGGTGTCACGCCTTATTCCAGCCCTGCTACAGACACGACATCTTTTTCTTGGGGAACGCTGAGTTGGGGTACCAGGATAGACACTCGGGAAGTGTCTGCCATGTAGCCGGCTAACTACATCAGGGACTTGGGGCACGGACCCTCCTGGATACAGGAGTTCCGAAATGATCTCTTCTTGGAATTTTAGGAAGGATCCCGTTCTCCCAGTCTTACTGTAGAGAACAAAACTATTATACAGAGCCAATTGAATTAAATAAACAGACACCTTCTTATACCAGCGTCTGGTGCGGCGGGACACTAAATAGGGAGCCAACATCTGGTCATTGGAGTCCACCCCTCCCATGTGAAGGTTATAGTCGTGGACAGAGAGGGGTTTCTCAATGACTCTAGTTGCCCTTTCAATTTGTACTGTCGTGTCTGTGTGAATGGTGGACAGAAGGTAAACGTCCCTCTTATCCCTTCACTTCACCGCAAGCAGTTCTTGGTCACACAAGGCAGCCCTCTCCCCCTGTGCAAGTCAGGTATTAACGAGCCGTTGGGGGAAGCCCCGGCGACTAGGTTGCGCGGTGCCACAGCATTGAATTCCGACTAGATGTAAGTGCCAAAAGAGGGCCACGCTTGTGTAAAAATTGTCCACGTATAAGTGGTACCCCTTGTGGAGTAAGGGTGACACCAAGTCCCAGACAATCTTGCCACTGCTCCCCAGGTAGTCAGGACATCCGACCGGCTCCAGTTTTGAGTCTTTTCCCTCATAGACCCTAAAATGATATGTATAGCCTGTGGCCCTTTCACAGAGCTTATACAGTTTGACCCCATACCGGGCGCGCTTGCTGGGGATGTACTGTTTGATGACAAGGCGCCCGGTAAAATGTACTAGGGACTCGTCTATGCAGATGTTCTGATTGGGGGTATACACATCTGCAAACCTAGATGACAAACGGTCTATGAGGGGGCGAATTTTGTGGAGCCGGTCATAAGCAGGGTGGCCTCTTGGATGACAGGTTTTATTGTCAGTAAAATGCATAAAGCGCATGATGCCCTCAAAACGTGCCCTGGACATAGCAGCAGAGAACATGGGCATGTAATGTATTGGGTCTTTAGACCAATAGGACCGCAATACATTTTTTTTTGTTAAACCCATGCTGAGGATAAGGCCCAAAAAAAATTTAAATTCGGAAACTGGGACTGGTTTCCACCGGAAAGGCTGGGCATAGAAGCTTTCCGGATTGGCGGTTATATACTGTGTGGCATAGCGGTTGGTTTCTGCCACAACTAAGTCATAGAGATCCGCGGTGAAGAACAGCTCAAAAAACTCGAGGGCTGATCCTAAATGAGCTGTCTTCACGTGAACTCCAGACTGGGCGGTGAAAGGGGCAATATGGGTGCGGCGGAAGCAGGGGAGTGCCAATTTGGGTTTTCCAGCACCTCTGGGAGACTAAGGGCTCTCTGTGAACGTGGTGGCTGCGATGGGAAAGTTACTGCATGTGCCACCGTACCAGCTTGAACTGCCCTTCTGGTGCTCGCCATTTCACCAGGGAATACGGCAGTGCTGGTAGAAGGTCTAGGAGGTGCTGCGCTGCTGGTGTATGCCGCACCATAAAAATATCAGCGCTAGCACCACTCTGCTGCAAATGAGGCTCATCATGCGGGGTATGCAGAACACTGACATGGGATCGGGTACGCCTGACCGTAGCAGGGACCTCAACCTCGTCATCTTCACTAGCGGTTAGAGTGCCACTGCTGTCTACAGGTTCATATTCTGAACCACTGGATTCAGCGGGTGAGGTGTCCCCATCGCTTTCATCCATCACGGACAGAATCCTGTAGGCCTCTTCAGCGGAATACCCCTTGTTTGACATTTTGGGCTAACTAAATTTAGGTGGTATTCCTCTGAGACTACCCAGGAAAAAGAGCACACCTGCCTAGTAAAAAGGAGTGCTTGCGAAGTAAAGCTGCGATCGCTAATAAAGATCCAGAAAGCTCAAAAGTGATTTTTATAGTGCCACAACGATTTTACAGTGTTTTTGCAGTGATCAGAAAAAAAAAATATTCTGTCACTGCGGTGGGGCGGACTGAACACAAGTGTGCGCACAAGATCAGGCCTGATCAGGCGAACACTGAGTATATTATTTAATTTTTTATTTTTTTAATATTCGCTATATTGCTATAATTTCTTTTTTTTTTTATATTACGAATATTCTAAGAAACAAATATATAAATTTTTTAGAATATTTGTCTTTTTTTTTTTATCTGTACAATTGTTCCACTTTGGCATACTCCTCCCCGACAAGAGTCTCCGTCACCATGGGAATGCCTGGGGGTTAGAATATAGGTAAAAAGAAGAAAGGGACAGGAGGCAGCGCCTCGTGTGTAGGACCGTTTTGTAATTAGACAGCAAAAATACACTGATTGTGCTTACCGTGTCGGGTTGTGATGAGTCACAACTCCTTTGAAACGCTTATGCTGGTATAAACCCGTCCAGCTTGCGGGGGTCTCTGCTGCTGCTGCCCAGGTCCTTCCCCTTGCCGTGGGATACGGTTTCCAGGATATGGAGCGTAATGGATGAAGAGAAGTGATGGACCTTTTTGGAGACGGCACTTCTGCAGAAGAAGTCAGGACTCGGTTGATAGGTAAAACAGGATCTTTATTACTAGTAGGTCTACGCGTTTCAGGGGCGGACGGCCCCCTTCATCAGGACAATAGTGGTCTGTCTGTAAATTGTGTTTTTTTAGTCTGTTTTCTTATCTTTATTTGGGCGCACTATCGGCGGACTGAGGGGGCGGGGAGAGGGAGGGAACATGGACGGGAGTGCACGAGGTCTCCGTGACCAGGGTAACGCCCACAGGAGGTGTGTTGGATGTCTTCACTGACGCGATCTTTGGGCGGAGTTATAATCGCATGACGCATTGTTTGTGGGCGGTATGTTGTGACATGTTCTATAGAGTAGAGTGGGTGTGACCTGTTCTTTGTGAATGATCTAAAGGCCCGATTATTCAGGGCAGAGTTCGTACTGCATGGAGCGCTTCTCAATGGCATCTAGCGTTTACAAGTGATGTTATGGGGTGTATGGATTCTGCGCTACTTGGGTGTTAGGGTATGTCTTATATTATATACTATTTTACACAACTGATGCGTGCACGGATGCCGCAATGAAGGTTGGTTCAGTGTGTGGGCGACAAACATTATCGGACCCATGTATAAAATGGGTAGTGGGGGGGGAACTGGTGGGAGGAGGAAGAAGGAATAGAGGGATATTTTTTATATATGTATATGTAGAGGGGTTTAATTGTATCAAGCCCCGTTTCTGGGCGTGGGGCGCATATATATGGGTGTGGGGTTTCGATCTGTTCGATATTTAGCAAGAGGTAGAGGGATTCTTCCCTAACACATCCACAGCAGGGATCGATTTTTAATGTGGCAATACGTATATGTATATATATCTATATCCATATATGGTCACAGTTAGGACATAAACATAAAAAATTGTAAAAAACGCTTATAGAAATATATATATATATATATATATATAAATAGGAATGTACAGTCATGGCCAAAAGTTTAGAGAATTACATAAATATTGGAAATTGGAAAAGTTGCTGCTTAAGTTTTTATAATAGCAATTTGCATACACTCCAGAATGTTATGAAGAGTGATCAGATGAATTGCATAGTCCTTCTTTGCCATGAAAATTAACTTAATCCCAAAAAAACCTTTCCACTGCATTTCATTGCTGTCATTAAAGGACCTGCTGAGATCATTTCAGTAATCGTCTTGTTAACTCAGGAGAGAATGTTGACGAGCACAAGGCTGGAGATCATTATGTCAGGCTGATTGGGTTAAAATGGCAGACTTGACATGTTAAAAGGAGGGTGATGCTTGAAATCATTGTTCTTCCATTGTTAACCATGGTGACCTGCAAAGAAACGCGTGAAGCCATCATTGCGTTGCATAAAAATGGCTTCACAGGCAAGGATATTGTGGCTACTAAGATTGCACCTCAATCAACAATTTATAGGATCATCAAGAACTTCAAGGAAAGAGGTTCAATGCTTCAGGGCGTCCAAGAAAGTCTAGCAAGCGCAGGATCATCTCCTAAAGAGGATTCAGCTGCGGGATCGGAGTGCCACCGGTGCAGAGCTTGCTCAGGAATGGCAGCAGGCAGGTGTGAGCGCATCTGCACGCACAGTGAGGCGAAGACTTTTGGAAGATGGCCTGGTGTCAAGAAGGCCAGCAAAGAAGCCACTTCTCTCCAAAAAAAACATCAGGGACAGATTGATCTTCTGCAGAAAGTTTGGTGAATGGACTGCTGAGGACTGGGGCAAAGTCATATTCTCCGATGAAGCCTCTTTCCGATTGTTTGGGGCATCTGGAAAAAGGCTTGTCCAGAGAAGAAAAGGTGAACGCTACCATCAGTCCTGTGTCATGCCAACAGTAAAGCATCCTGAGACCATTCATGTGTGGGGTTGCTTCTCATCCAAGGGAGTGGGCTCACTCACAATATTGCCCAAAAACACAGCCATGAATAAAGAATGGTACCAAAACACCCTCCAACAGCAACTTCTTCCAACAATCCAACAACAGTTTGGTGAAAAACAATTCATTTTCCAGCACGATGGAGCACCGTGCCATAAGGCAAAAGTGATAACTAAGTGGCTCGGGGACCAAAACGTTGACATTTTGGGTCCATGGCCTGGAAACTCCCCAGATCTTAATCCCATTGAGAACTTGTGGTCAAGCCTCAAGAGGCGGGTGGACAAACAAAAACCCACTAATTCTGACAAACTCCAAGAAGTGATTATGAAAGAATGGGTTGCTATCAGTCAGGAATTGGCCCAGAAGTTGATTGAGAGCATGCCCAGTCGAATTGCAGAGGTCCTGAAAAAGAAGGGCCAACACTGCAAATACTGACTCTTTGCATAAATGTCATGTAATTGTCGATAAAAGCCTTTGAAACGTATGAAGTGCGTGTAATTATATTTCACTACATCACAGAAACAACTGAAACAAAGATCTAAAAGCAGTTTAGCAGCAAACTTTGTGAAAACTAATATTTGTGTCATTCTCGATTTTTTTGGCGGTGGAGTGGGGAAGTGTTACAGGATAGTTTCACTGATTTCGTTCAGTCCAAATGGAGTGTCAAGTTGGAATATCCAGAAGACTTCTCTTCTCTGAAGGTTTCTGAACCTATTGTATGGGTTTTCGGGTATATAGTCAATTGGAGTGATTTTTATCGCATGTTTGTTTTTTTCTGTTGTAGTTGTACAATGTCTGGAGATACTATGTTTTATATTTTGTTTCTGTATGTTATATCTATGTTGGTTGACTCTGCAATGCAACGGCTGTGTTGTGCGGCCTACATATTGGAGGCCACATTTGCATTCGATCAGGTATATGACATAGCTACTCTGGCAGGTCAAGTGATGTTTAATCTTGAAGGTGGCGCCATTTTTGTGGATGAAAAAGTAGTGCTATTATGTGTGATAATGTTGCAACAGAGGCAGCGTTTTACTCCACATTTATAGCTGCCTATTGTTTTGTGTGTAGTATTGCTTTTTGTCTCTGTATTTTGCTTAGGTTTGCTTGGGGCCACAGTGCTTTTTATATTAGGGGCTCTCCTGTATGTAATCATAGTTTTTTTGGTAAATTTTTTTCCAGATAGGGGTCTTGTTTCAGGATATGCCAATGTTTTGTTAGTATTGTACGTATAGCATTATTAGATGTCTTGTATTGTGTGATGAGGTTAAGGTGTCTTTTTACCTGAGTTACTTCTTCTTTGGTGGTTTTGTTGGTAAGGCATTCCTTTTCCGTGTTTTCAAGGCTTCTCTTATATGCGTTTTTTATAAGCTTTTTTGGGTAGCCTTTGTCTATAAACCTCTTTTGTATTATTTTAGCTTGATGTATGAAGTCTATATCTTCTGTACAGTTGCGTCTCACCCGCTTGTATTGGCTATATGGCACGTTCTGTAGCCATTTTTTGTGATGGAAGCTTTTGTAGTGTATGTAGCTGTTTGTGTCTACCTGCTTAAAAAAGGTTTTTGTTGTAAGGGTATTGTTTGTGTTGATAATGGAAATGTCTAAGAAGTCTATGTGGGTTTTGTCAAAATTTCGGTGAAAGAGATCCCCCAATTGGTATTATTGAGTTCTTCACAGAATTTTAGTGCTGTAGTTTCGTTGCCGTCCCAGATGATGAAGACATCATCTATATATCTTCTGTAATAGATCATTTCTTTCCTCTGGTTGTTATAGACGTGTGTTTTTTCAAATTGGCCCATAAAGATGTTAGCAAAAGCCGGTGCCACTTTCGTGCCCATCGCAGTCCCCCGGCATTGGTGATATGTACGGTCATTATAAATAAAATAAAAAATTCTAGGATGAAACGTAGACTTTCCAGCAGAAACAGGATTTGTGGTGGTTTGAGTGTATTGTCTTCCCTTAATGTGTTTTCTACGCATCTAATGCCTAGGTCGTGTTGTATGTTGAAATAAAGTGATGTCACATCCATAGTTAGCAGGGCATATGTGTCCTTCCAGGGGATGTCGGCTAGTTCTTGAATTAGTTGTCTGGAGTCGTGTAAATAGCTGTCAAGATTGCGCACATAGGGTTGAAGAAATAGATCCAGATAGTGTGATAGGTTGCTTGTTGCTGAATTCGTGTTTGATACTATGGGTCTCCCTGGGGGGTTCTCTATATCTTTGTGTATTTTTGGAAGGTGGTAAAAATATGGGTTGGATGGCGATTTTGGTGTGAGGAAGTTTTTTTCTTTTTTGTTTATATATTGGTTCTCGTATGCGTTTTTTGCAAAATTTGATTTTTTATAATATTCGGGAATGGGTTCTCGATTACTTCACAGTAGTAGTCTGTGTCGTTCAGGATGTTTAATGCTTCTTTTTCATAGTCCTATTGCCCCCCCTTATCGGCTAGGCGTATTCTAAGGTTTTTATTATTCCCAAGTTTAGAATATACAATCGGATCTGAGTTTTCACAATGTCATTGATTCTCATTACGAAAATTCGCATTATGAAAATTCACAATCAACACTACTCCTAAAGTCAAAGATATTGCAGCCTTCTCATTGGCCCACAAGCTAGAAGCAGGGAGGGATTATGTGTACTGATTAAAAAAAAATCTCGAATATTCGAAATTACGAATATATATCACTATATTCTAAATATTCGCAAATTCTCAAAGTTCCTATATTCGAGATAAAAATGCGCAATTCGAATATTCGTGATCAACACTATCAACCAACTCTGGTGCGCCCTTTGAAGTAATCGCACGCACCTTCTCCAACTTCCCACTTAGGCTCCGGCCTGGTGCACCTGCCAGACCCCTACCACCCCTGCGGAACGACCTGCCTCTTCCTGTCATTTTTAAAATGACCCTGTGCCTAAGTCCCTAGAGAAAAGCAGTATTTGTGGAAGCAGGTATTTCGCATACCTTAATCAATATTTGGTGAAAACAGGTATATCGAAACCCTTAATCAGTATTTTGTGGAAGCAGGTATATCGCAGTCCTCAAACAATATTTGGTGGAAGCAGGTATATCGAACCCCTTAATTGGTATTTTGTGGAAGCAGGTATATCGCAGGCCTCAATCAATATTTGGTAGAAACAGGTATATCAAACCCCTTAGGCCTCTTGCACACGGATGTATGGCTTTTTCAGTATTTTGCTGTCCGCAAAAAAGACGGATGACGTCTGACTGCATTCCGTTTTTTGCGGAACGGAACAGCTGGCCCCTGATGGAACAGTACTATCCTTGTCCATTACGCGGACAATAATAGGACATGTTCTATCTTTGAACGGAACGGAAAAATGGAAACGGAAGGCATATGGAGTACCTTTCTTTTTTTTGCGGATCCATTGAAATGAATGGTTCCATATATACGGAACGCAAAAAACAGAACGGGAAAAAAAACTTTCGTGTGCAAGAGGCCTTAATCAGTATTTTGTGGAAGCAGGCATATCGCAGCCCTCAATCAGTATTTTGTGGAAGCAGGTATATCGCAGGCCTCAATCAATATTTGATGGAAACAGGTATATCGAACCCCATAATCAGTATTTTGTGGAAACAGGTGTATCGCAGCCCTCAATAAATATTTGGTGGAAGCAGGTATAACAAACCCCTTAATCAGTATTTTGTGAAAGCAGGTATATCGCACCCCTCAATAAATATTTGGTGGAAGCAGGTATATCGAACCCTTTAAAGGGTTTCTATCACTTCGTATGACATAATTAGCTCTCAGACACTAGCGATCCGCTAGTGTCTGCTCTGGCCAACCATCCTAATATAACAGCTTTTGGGGCAGCCGTTTTGCTAAAAAAATAACTTTTATAAATATGCTAATGAGTCTCTAGGTGCTATGTGGGCGTCATTAGCACCTAGAGGCTCCGTCTACCTTCATACACAGCCACCGCCCAGCGCGTCCCTCCAGCCCGCCCATCTCCTGATGAATGCGATTCTCCGTGTGACGCAGCGGACGAATTCTCGCGCATGCGCCGTGCGCGGCTGTATTCGGCGCATGCGCAGTGAATGTCTGACCGCTTCCCTGCTCAGACATCTCCACTGCGCCTGTTCCTTGGAGCACTATGACGTCATCGGCGCAGGCGCAGTGGAGATGTCTGAGCAGGGAAGCGGTCAGACATTCACTGCGAATGCGCCGAATACAGCCGCGCACGGCGCATGCGCGAGAATTCGTCCGCTGCGTCACACGGAGGATCGCATTCAGCAGGAGATGGGCAGGCTGGAGGGACGCGCTGGGCGGTGGCTGTGTATGAAGGTAGACGGAGCCTCTAGGTGCTAATGACGCCCACATAGCACCTAGAGGCTCATTAGCATATTTATAAAAGTTATTTTTTTAGCAAAACGGCTGCCCCAAAAGCTGTTATATTAGGATGGTTGGCCAGAGCAGACACTAGCGGATCGCTAGTGTCTGAGAGCTAATTATGTCATACGAAGTGATAGAAACCCTTTAATCAGTATTTTGTGGAAGCAGGTATATCACACCCCTCAATAATTTTTTTTGCCACAACAGTTATATCACACCACCCGGTTTATTTGGGGCAACAGGTATATCACACCCATTGCAAATAGTTGTTCCAATAGTTTTTGTCCCCCTATATAGCTGCGGTATCACAGCAGAACCGCACACAACTGCTGCACAATACAAATACACAATCTACTTTCTATGTTAGAAAGTATATTATAGGTATATCACACCCCTCAAACGTTTTTTTTGGGGGCAACAGGTATATCACACCGGTTGCAATTAGTTGTTCCAATAGCGTTTGTCCCTCTATATAGCTGCCGTGTCGCAGCAGAACTGCACACAACTGCTGCACAATACAAATGCACTATAATATACTTTCTATGTTAGAAAGTAAATTATAAGTATATCACACCCCTCAGTATATCACACCTATCGATAGCACACCTATACCAGTCCTTAAAAGGACTTTTGCGGCCCTATTAGCTAGCATTTGGTGTCCCAAACAGCCTGTCTCTGCTCCACAATGCAACCTTTCCCTACACTGGCAAAACACAGAATGTAAAATGGCTGCCAGATCGGGTTCTTTGATAGGGTAGGGGTGTGTCCATGTGCTGAAACATCTCAATTGGCTGTCCTGTCCCACCTGATGGATGTGTCATGGGTCAAAGTTCGACTCAATGCAAAATAATATGGTGCCGGCCGACATCGCTATATGTTCGCATGTTCGGCGAACCGCGAACGCGCAAAGTTCATCGCGAAATGACGGCCAGGCGAACCGCTAGGCCATCTCTAATTACAAGTGCTGTCCATTAGCATCTATTATAATTCTCCTTTATAAAAATGATCTTGAGCCGCACAGTCACAAAGGGGTAACAGTCACAAACAGAATCAGATCATCTGTGCCTTGCACAACTGAAAAGACTTTTAGTCGCGACTTGTCTCTGCAAAGTTTAACAAATAAACATCTTACTTTCCTACTTTTTCATCATCCTCACCTTCTCAACACCCCATCCTGCCCCCCCCCCCCCCCAATACTATACTGCAGAAACAGTCCCCCTGAAAATACTGGTACCACACAGATAGAGTGCCAGTACAAAAAAAATACCCCCTTACCTTTTAGATCAGACTCCCATATCAAACCCCAGATGATACCCCCCACATCTCAAACCAGACCCCCTTTAGACCTCTGTCAGACCCCATATCAGACCTCCATGTCAGAATCTGCCCCAATATCAGACCTCAAATAAGACCCCATTAGACCTCCATATACCGTTATTAGACCTTCAGACCCACATTAGACCTCAGACCAGACCTCCAGACCCACATTAGACCTCCAAACCCCCATATCTGACCCCCATTAGACCTCCAGACACCCATTAGACCTCTAAACCCCCAGTCAGACCCTTTAGACCCTCAGTCAGACCCCCAATCAGACCCTTCAGGTCCCCAATCAGACACTTCAAACCCCCAATCAGATCCTTCAGGCCCCAAATCAGACCCATCAGACCCCCTATTTCTACCCCCAATTAGACGTCAGATCAGATTATAAAATAAATAAACAAACTTACCTCTCCTGCTCCTCTCCCGGTCAGGCTGCCTTCCCGACTTTTATCTCTTCTCAAGAACCATGCTGCTGTCACCTGACCTCCTGCAGCATCAGGTCAGAGTGTACTTCCTGATGCTGCAGGCAGCAGGGACACAGCAGCGTGGGCCCAAGGAAGAGCGACCAGGAGGGGTAAGTACTGTACAGCGCTGACAGCGCTTCTCCCCCCCTCCTCCTGCAGACTAGTGAGCGCTGGCTTAGGGGCCTGGTCGCAACTGCAACCATGCGACCCCTATAGTTACGCCAGTGGACACACACCCTCCCTAGTTTATATACAGCCCGCCAAACCCCTAACTGAAACCACCCCTTCTACCAATCGGAATCCCTCCCTCTTGCTTCAAAACCTTAGCCCCTTCCTGCCTTCTGACTTCCCCCTAAGTCAAGCAGCACTTCGCTACGGTTGCGCCCCGCTCCATTGCTCTACTCACTTATTAGGATTGAAGATTCCTTCTGGCTGCTACCTGACCCTTCCCCAGTTACCCTTCAAAGAACACTCAGAGACTTGCTGTAAGGCCGTAGCAGCCGATTTATTAATAAAATAACTTATAACACATCTTTAATAATAAGAACTTATACACACATAATAAAGTGCAATAACATTACAGTCCAACATAGGCAAACCTACCCATCGTTCTAACCTTCCGTATTGTGGAAGGATCCTAGAAGGCAACCCAAGCAAGCTGCATTCTTCACTCACTACCTCCACTTTTATTGCAACCTTACCCTTGGCAGCACTCCCCGACCCAAGGGCATTAAATCATCAAATATATATATATGTATATATATACAGTATATACCCTTGTAGGCATTTTAGCCCAAACAGGAGCCCTCAGCCTTCAGCTTACTAAACATCATGAGATGCACGCTCCAACGTGTCATGCACCTATTAAATATTGTTTTGCCTCCCAGGATCCCCTCATTTACCTGCCACAAAAGGCCACAGCCGCTACCCTTTTAGACGCAACAGAAAAAGACACACCCGAACTGAAAGACAGCCCCACAAAATACACCAATACCATCCGAAAATCAAGACTACACAGAAGAATAAGCCGGCCATGTACTGCTACTCACAGACTACCTAATCAACTCCGAGGAGACTCCAAGGCCACCCCTCAACGTCTGCTCCCGGCACCAAGTTGTAAAAACGGTCCCACTAGAAACGAGAAAGCGAATCAGCAACTGAATTATCCACACCCTGAACATGCACCGCCATGAAACAAGCATTCAACCTCAGACCCTGAAGGACTAAATGACTAAGCAAACGCAACTCCGGAGGTGAACTTGCCGACTGCCCATTAATTGCTTAAACTACAGCCAGATTATCGCAATAAAAACGCACATGTTTATTCCTCAACAAATCCCCCCACAACTCCGTCGCCAGTACAATAAGAAACAGTTCTAATAAAGCAAAATTCCTAAGGAAACCTGCGCTCCAATGTCCCTGACAAAAAAACGCCGTAACAACAAGCACCCGACACATCCGTATAAAGCTCCAAATCCACACTAGTAATTGGCTCCTCCATTTACACCGAACGACCATTGAAATCGCGTAAAAATTGCTCCCAAATTTCCAAATCTGCCCACACCTCAGCCAACAATCTCAAAAAATGAAAAGGAGCCACCACCCCTGCTTCCTTAACACCGACTGCACCTTCACCGGAGTCACCCCTCTTCTGCATAGCCTCATGTCACTTTCCTTTTCCTCACTTAAAACAACGTGACAAGCTGTGGGCGCCTCCACAACCGGAGCACTCATGCTTGTAATGGCAATCGGAGAGGAACTTGCTGGGGCTCCTTAAGCCACCGAACCCTGGGGGTCACTTCTGGACTAAAAAACTCAGGAGGTCTATTCCTCCTAGCACTTGTCCTACTGTTAGGGCCTACCTGGGACACAGCAGGCACACCTAATGCTACCTGAAAACTTTGCAGCCACTCTGACTCATGCTGCTCTGCTGGTGCCATAACCGCCGCTATCAACTTATCCAAAGAAGCCATGTGAACACTCTCACAGGTACCACTCAGCAACTGATGAGACACACCCCCTTCCTGGTTTATATACAGCCCACCAAACCCCTAACTGAAACCACCCCTTCTACCAATCAGAATTCCTCTCTCTTGCTTCAAAACCTTAACCCTTTCCTCGCTGCAGGGTATCTTGGAATCCTTTCCTCCACCCAAGGCTCTCCTCACACAATTTCCTCAGGTAACATCCCCTCCTCCAACCAAACCTGTAGGATATCAAGGGGTTGCGCCGAAAGTGCAGCACTATTTTCTCAGTTTAAATAAAATAATTTATTGTATTCACAAACAGCGACTTGTAAAATGCATATCTCAAATATAAATCCTCCCGTTGCCCAACCCGGGTTTTGCTCTCGTGCTTCGTCAGGGGCATCTACCCTGCCTCCTACGAGGCTGCCTTTAATCCACAAATCATACCCACCCTCCCCAAATCCCTCCCATACATCAAACTGGACTCAACAGTATAACATAACATAAAAACATATACAAAAATGCAATTAGGAAAAAAATATATATTTAAAAAAAATGATCCAGTCATTGGTGATGAAATCCCAAAACAGCCAGTAGTGGTTTTCAAGAGGGCCACAAACCTATGTAATAGATTGGTGCATAGTGCGGGACCTACAATTACATCTGAACCACAAGGAGTTAACTGCAAGAATAAATTCACTTGGTGTGGTTTTTGCCCACCATGTAAGAATAGAACTCGAGAGCATAGAATGATGAAAGTCGAGTCAGTTTACTCTAATAAGAAAAATCAAGCATTCAAAATAAAGGGGAACAATTCATGTAACAATATAGGAGTAGCATATGTGTTAGAGTGCCCATGTGGCCTGAAGTATGTGGGCAGAACGACCCGCAGTTTAAAAACCAGAATACAGGAGCATATATGCAATTTAAAAAAAGGCCTGGAAACGCATAGTGTATCTTTGCACTTTAAACAGGTGCACCAGAAAAACCCTAGTGGGTTGCAGTTTATGGGGATGAAACTAGTAAAGGCTCATGCACGTGGTGGTGACCCTATTGCGAAGATCAACAGGCGAGAGGTAGAATGGATGTTTAAGTTAGGGACCCTTCAACCCCAGGGTCTAAATATAGAATGTGATATCAAGCCGTGTATCGTTTGAAATAAACCTGCGATGTGTATAATACCGGCAAGCCGCGGGTGTATGTTGCCGGTGGTTCAAGGACTTTGAGGAGGTGGAACTAGGTTAATGATTGGTAGCAAACCCTGTGGTGTAAGGAACCACCTGACTAATGACGTGGGGTAAAAGGTTTTATGAATGAAAATAGGAAACATCTTTGAGGGATTGTAGGGGGGATATTGGTTAAAACGTTTTTTATTGAGTATGGTTGATATGGATCCTGTGCTATTAATTAATTTTAAGTTTTTTTATGTTTTTGTATATGTTTTTTATGTTATACTGTTGAGTCCAGTTTGATGTATGGGAGGGATTTGGGGAGGGTGGGTTTGATTTGTGGATTAAAGGCAGCCTCGTAGGAGACAGGGTAGATGCTCCTGACGAAGTGCAAGAGCGAAACCCGGGTCGAGCAACGGGAGGATTTATATTTGAGATATGCCTTTTACAAGTCGCTGTTTGTGAGTACCATAAATTATTTTATTTAAACAGAGAAAATAGTGCTTCACTATCGGCGCAACCCCTTGATATCCTGCAGGTTTTGTTGAAGGAGGGGAGGTTACCTAGGGAAATTGTGTGTTTTCCATGTCCGGATTGTGTGAGGAGAGCCTTGGGTGGAGGAAAGAATTCCAAGATACCCTGCAGTACGGTCCTACATATTAACGCATTTGAACTTTAGTGTGAATTAACCCACGTCACTTCTGGGACATGCAGCGCCAAAAGTCCAAGCAACGTATCAGAGACTGCTTCTGTTATTTACTTAACCCTTAACTGCATTCTAACTTCCCCCTAAATCAAGCCGCACTTTGCTACGGCTGAGCCCCGCTCCGTTGCTCTACATACTTTTGGCCATAACTGCAAGGAAAACTGCTTGCTGACATTAAATTGACTGCTCCAATTTGCTAGTCCCATTAACCAGCCCTCAAGGGGTTAATTGCGTGAAAATTTCTTGCTGCATCACTAACAACATTTACCAGCTCGCTGAGAGCAGGAAAATGCAGGCTCACCTACTAAGATGCCTGCAAAAACAGTACCTCTACTGAGCTTACTCTGGCTGGAGTGGCATGCCCAGAGAGCAGGCGCCCACAGTCCCGAACAAACTCTGGAACTTATACAGGGATGAATGGTTGAGGCTATTCAGCAAAAAGAGAAAGTGAAGTACAGGCTGATCGACCTGCTGGAAACTTTCCAGACTGGACTTCCCATCCTGAAATGCTGCACTGTGGTTCTCCATCAACCTTAGCTACGGGTTTCTCCATGACAACACTACTGCAGAGGAGCTACGGTATTTGTGAGTCGCCGGTCTGTGAAGTTGTTTTACCTACCGGACGATATACTTGACTTCCATCCAGAGGAGGAGGTTGAGTACACCCTCTCACAGGTTCCAAGGGAAATGTTTGCTGTTGGAGTTATGCAGCCTCTCAAAGCCACACTACCCACACCTCCATCAGAAGAAGTCTGGCCAGAGTCTCCAGTATAACTCATTCAGGCATAAGGCCTATATATCAGACTAGAAGGCCAGTGCTTTAGGCTTGTCTCCAGGCCAGGAGTTTGGGCAGAACATCCAACACGCATGCATGAAAGTGAGGGGGATAAACCCCGTGGACTGCTCACTAGCCCATTACCCATAACTATAGCTAGAACTGGGACAGGGTACACAATCATGAAGTGAGATCATTTTAGAGCCTTTAGCATTAGGGGTGGGAACTATGTGGAGTCACCCTTGTCAGGGTGGCTGCTCTGTGGCTAGGTACATTAGGTCCAGAGCAGCACCCCTCACAGGGCATAATAGGGCTAGCTTTAATTTACTGTCTTATTTTAACCCCTCACAGAAATGATTAGAACGGGGCGTTTTGGCTATAGGCATTAGAGTAAAAATTCCCGGTGGGCCGATGCGCAGTGGGCTGCCCAAGCCCTCTTTTATGGAGGGGACCACACATTCTGTCCTGAATTCAACTGCTGTGGCCAGCAACTCACCTCTTAAGCCCCCTGCTCCATATCTTAATCAGAGACAACTGGAGGAGGAAGAGGAGAACAAACATAAAATGACATCTACTGATAGCCAGCACAGAGGGACAGCTTTTGCTGCAATATATTGTGCTGCACTGTGGTATATGGTTCTGATGAGACTGCATTTTGCGCTATGGTATTGCTGACCCTGCCTACTTGTGTTTTTTTTTCTTTTCCAGGGCATCTTTAAAGGGGTTGTCTCATCATGGACAATGGGGCATATTGAGAACGGTGCGATATGCCCCCATTGTCAATGATGAGACAACCCCTTTAAGTTCCCAGTCCGCCCCTGCTTGGAACCATTGGGACATCTCACTAAGTCACACAGCCGCCCGAGTACCTTTTTTTGCTCATCCCCAGGGTAACATTTGTGAGCTCCTATCTATTACAGGGGATGGTACCATTGAGGATATAGCTTATTATTATTGTGTGATATATACTGTATATTTTAGTTATTAGATGATATCCAATAAATGTTAAGTTTTAACTGAATACAGTATATACCCTCTTGAGGCGCATTGTATTTTTGCTATGTTGTAGTAGCAGCACAGGGGGGATACTTTCTATAGACAATTTTATGAACATGCTTATTGTTATTATTGATTTCCTACCTCTGTAATGTATTTTCTTTGTTCTAGAAAATGTCTATTAGGATCTATCATCTAAATAATTATGTTAAGGGGGAATTGTCATGGTCATATTTTTACCACTGAATACAAAATAGCTATTTTGTGTGATATGAAATAAAAGCTAGAATTAAAATAGGTCTGAAATTGAATGCTTATTTTTTTAAAAATAGGACAATCCCAGTCCATAGCTCTTCTGAGAATTTTTTCTGTAACTCACAAGCAAGGCAGTAATAGTGTATAGATGGAAAAATACACAAAGGAGCTAATCTTCTGGAGTACTGATGATGCAGCACATTTTTATGAAAACGTACAAACTATATGCTGAGATTTTATACTGGTAGTCAGTTCTGAGATTGCAATCATATGGATTTTTGAATGTGATGGTCATAAATAGTATTGGAATTACCGGTAAAAGCATGTCACACTTTTATTCCGGCCGCCTCTTGGCATGTTTGCCGTGCTGCCTCCGGAACTCCGGCCGCCCTATTATAGTAATGGGGCCGGAGCGGAGGGCCGGGCGCACGCGTGCGCTAGCGGCAGAACGGATCAGACAGGCTGTTCACCCGCCGGAACAGCCTGCCGGAGTTCCTTGCCTCTAGTGTGGAACTTGCCTTAATCATATGAGGGGTTGGAGTTCCCCATGACCTTGTGACAGTAATCATCTTCTGTGTCTCAGCTATTACATAAAGAAAAACATCTTACACCTGTCATCATCCCTTCACATGATGCAAAAATGCTGGAGGGTGTTTAGGAATGCTGGGGATTAGATGAATTTAGTGTTTCTATCCACACTCTTTGAGAGATCCTGAGATTAACCCCTTTAGCCTCGGAGGATTTTTAGTTTTTGCATTTAAGTTTTTTTACTTCTGGAGCAGATAAATATCTCGGTCAAATGCCAACTTTGTATAAAAAAATGGGAAAAGTTGTCTTTTGCCAAGATATTTCTCTCACCCAGCATGGGTATATGTAAAAAGACACCCCAAAACACATTGCCCAACTTCTCCTGAGTACGGTGATACCAGATGTGTGACACTTTTTTGCAGCCTAGGTGGGCAAAGGGGCCCACATTCCAAAGAGCACCTTTCGGATTTCACCGGCCATTTTTTACAAATTTTGATTTCAAACCACTTCTCACGCATTCGGGCCCCTAAAATGCCAGGGCAGTATAACTACCCCACAAGTGACCCCATTTTGGAAAGATTTTTGTCACAAGTTAGTGGAATATGAGACTTTGTAAGAAAAAAAAGAAAAAAATCATCATTTTCCGCTAACTTGTGACAAAAAATAAAAAATTCTAGGAACTCGCCATGCCCCTCACGGAATACATTGGGGTGTCTTCTTTCCAAAATGGGGTCACTTGTGGGGTAGTTATACTGCCCTGGCATTCTAGGGGCCCTAATGTGTGGTAAGTAGGTAAATGACCTGTGAAATCCTAAAGGTGCTCTTTGGAATGTGGGCCCCTTTGCCCAGCTAGGCTGCAAAAAAGTGTCACACATGTGGTATCGCCGTATTCAGGAGAAATTGGGCAATGTGTTTTGGGGTGTCTTTTTACATATACTCATGCTGGGTGAGAGAAATATCTCGGCAAAAGACAACTTTTCCCATTTTTTATACAAAGTTGGCATTTGACCAAGATATTTATCTCACCCAGCATGGGTATATGTAAAATGACACCCCAAAACACATTGCCCAACTTCTCCTGAGTACGGCGATACCCGATGTGTGACACTTTTTTGCAGCCTAGATGCGCAAAGTGGCCCACATTCCTTTTATGAGGGCATTTTTAGACATTTGGATCCCAGACTTCTTCTCACGCTTTAGGGCCCCTAAAATGCCAGGGCAGTATAAATACCCCACATGTGACCCCATTTTGGAAAGAAGACACCCCAAGGTATTCAATGAGGGGCATGGCGAGTTCATAGAATTTTTTATTTTTTTGGCACAAGTTAGCGGAAATTGATTTTTTATTTTTTTTTCTCACAAAGTCTCCCTTTCCGCTAACTTGGGACAAAAATTTCAATCTTCCATAAACTCAATATGCCCCTCACGGAATACCTTGGAGTGTCTTCTTTCCGAAATGGGGTCACATGTGGGGTATTTATACTGCCCTGGCATTCTAGGGGCCCTAAAGCGTGAGAAGAAGTCTGGAATATAAATGTCTAAAAAAATTTACGCATTTGGATTCCGTGAGGGGTATGGTGAGTTCATGTGAGATTTTATTTTTTGACACAAGTTAGTGGAATATGAGACTTTGTAAGAAAAAAAAAAATAATTTCCGCTAACTTGGGCCAAAAAAAATGTCTGAATGGAGCCTTACAGGGGGGTGATCAATGACAGGGGGGTGATCAATGACAGGGGGGTGATCATGGAGTCTATATGGGGTGATCACCCCTCTGTCATTGATCACGCCCCTATAAGGCTCCATTCAGATGTCCGTATGTGTTTTGCGGATCCGATCCGTGGATCCGTAAAAAACATACGGACGTTTGAATGGAGCCTTACAGGGGGGTGATCAATGACAGGGGGGTGATCAATGACAGGGGGGTGATCAGGGAGTCTATATGGGGTGATCCCACCCCTGTCATTGATCACCCCCCTGTAAGGCTCCATTCAGATGTCCGTATGTGTTTTGCGGATCCGATCCATGTATCAGTGGATCCGTAAAAATCATAGACATCTGAATGGAGCCTTACAGGGGGGTGATCAATGACAGGGGGGTGATCAGGGAGTCTATATGGGGTGATCACCCCCGTCATTGATCACCCCCCTGTAAGGCTCCATTCAGATGTCCGTATGTGTTTTGCGGATCCGATCCATGTATCAGTGGATCCGTAAAAATCATAGACATCTGAATGGAGCCTTACAGGGGGGTGATCAATGACAGGGGGTGATCAGGGAGTCCATATGGGGTGATCAGGGGTGAATAAGGGGTTAATAAGTGACAGGGGGGGGTGTAGTGTAGTGGTGTTTGGTGCTACATATTACTGAGCTGCCTGTGTCCTCTGGTGGTCGATCCAAGCAAAAGGGACCACCAGAGGACCAGGTAGCAGGTATATTAGACGCTGTTATCAAAACAGCGTCTAATATACCTGTTAGGGGTTAAAAAAATTGCATCTCCAGCCTGCCAGCGAACGATCGCCGCTGGCAGGCTGGAGATCCACTCGCTTACCTTCCGATCCTGTGAGCGCGCGCGCCTGTGTGCGCGCGTTTACAGGAAATCTCGCGTCTCGCGAGAGGACGCGTATATGCGTCCAGGAGGAATGAATCAACCACCTCCAGGACGCGTCGCTGCGTTCGGCGGTCCGGAGGTGGTTAATGGAGGGCCTCATTCACATTTTGGTACAATAGTTCAGGTATAAAGCCTATGCACTAACTGAAAGGGCTGCCAAAAATTACAAGGAACCGTCACTCCAAAACACCCTTTGTTACACATAAAGGAGGGCATCATACACACCCTTGAAAAATTATGATTGATGGCCTGTTGGTGACCCTCAAAATCATTTGAAGCAAGGGCCTGCTGATCTGACCATCTAAAACATTAGGAGCGAGGGCCTGCTGCCGCATTGGTGACTCTAGATAACCTCTGGGCGATTGCACGTCCCCGTGACGGCGACAATCCATTTAGATGTCTGCCCTATCAACTTTCGATGTTCTTTTCTGCGCCTACCATGGTGATCACAGGTAACAGGGAATCAGGATTCGATGCCGGAGAGGGAGCCTGAGAAATGGATACCACATCAAAGGGAGGTCAATGGCTAAAATCTGATTGGCTAGTGTTACATTGCCCCTTTTTTTTCCTAATTGTGAACCACCCAGAGAGGGTGGGTAAAGTTATTAAAGAACAAGCATCCAAGGAAGGCAGTAGGCACGCGGCAATTACCCACTCCCGACTCGGGGAGGTAGTGACGATAAATAACAATACAGCACTCTTAAGAGGCTCTATTATTGGAATGAGTACACTTTCCGTTAACGAGGATTTATTGGAGGGCAAATCTGGTGCCAGCAGCCAACTTGCTCCCGGCCTCCACAAAGTTCACCCAGTGTGCCATCATGGTGAGGATTGTGTTGACCAGACTCTTCGCTACTGAGACTGGACTTGTAGGTGAGGGCCAGCTGCCACTTTGTTGACTCTAGTTAACTTCTAGGTGATCGCACGTCCCCGTGATGGTGACGATCCATTTGGATGTCTGCCCTATCAACTTTGAAGCAATTTTTCAACAAGGACCTTCTGGTATAGCACCGTTTTGCTTGTCCTCTCCACTAGAGGAATGAGAGATGAGAAGTTCTCTTTTTAGCGTGGGTCGAGAAGGGTGAACAACCAGTAATCCATGTTGTCTAAAATGCGTATAACGGGTGGGTCGCGGGAAAGGCAGCCTAACATGAAATCAGCCATGTGTGCCAGAGTAGCAACAGGCAAGACTTCGCTGTCATCATCAGAAGGTGAGCTGACCCTGTAAAATATTGTAGGTGAGGGCTTGCCGTGAGCTGACCCTGTAAAACATTATATGCGAGGGCCTGCAGGTGAGCTGACCCTGTAAAACATTATATGCGAGGGCCTGCAGTTGAGCTGACCCTGTAAAACATTATATGCGAGGGCCTGCAGATGAGCTGACCCTGTAAAACATTATATGTGAGAGCCTGCAGGTAAGCTGACCCTCTAAAAAAGTATATGCGAGGGCCTGCAGGTGAGCTGACCCTGTAAAACATTATATGCAAGGGCCTGCCGTGAGCTGACCCTGTAAAACATTACATGCGAGGGCCTGCAGTTGAGCTGACCCTGTAAAACATTATATGCGAGGGCCTGCAGTTGAGCTGACCCTGTAAAACATTATATGCGAGGGCCTGCAGATGAGCTGACCCTGTAAAACATTATATGTGAGAGCCTGCAGGTGAGCTGACCCTCTAAAAAATTATATGCGAGGGCCTGCCGTGAGCTGACCCTGTAAAACATTACATGCGAGGGCCTGCAGTTGAGCTGACCCTGTAAAACATTATATGCAAGGGCCTGCAGTTGAGCTGACCCTGTAAAACATTATATGCGAGGGCCTGCAGGTGAGCTGACACTCTAAAAAATTATGTGCAAGGTCATTATATTGTCACGCCCTGCCCTGTGAGTAATCTGAGAAGATCTGTCAGACTTGCTGCACGTGAATCTGACAGATTGCTTTGTTGTGGCTGTGGGCAGGATCCCACCCCCTCACAGGTTCTGCTGCTATTTATTCCTGCCTCTCACTATGGCTCTTGCGGTTTATAGTTTCTCCTGGAGATTTCAGCTGGTGCTTGGTGGATCTCCTGTTCCCAATTCGTCTTCAGTTAAGTTCTCCTTCCTTCCCTTCTGTTGTTTGTACTGGCTAGGCCTTAGGTAGATGCTGGTTCCTTCATCTTGTGCAAGGAACCGGTTGTCTTTTTGCCTGCTCCCTAGCTGAGGGTTTGTGTCAGTTGCAGCAGGGCTTAGGTTGGTGTAGTCAGGGAAAGGCTCACGGATTTCAAGGAGGTAACCTTTCCCTGTTCCCTAGCTGTGGGGCCAAGCCGGCTGTTTTGTTTAATTTTGTTGTGTTTGGTTTGCTTCCCTTCCCTCACCTACCGTGACATATATGCGACGAATAAGCATGTTGATATGATGGAAGATGAGGAGGAGGATGAGAAAATGATGATTTAACCATATACCCTTTTTTGTGGTGGAAGGGGTGCATGGGAATACAGTGTATTCAGTACATTAAACAACACATTTAAAGTGCCTTTGTTCATCCGCTTTCCTCTGGTGGAGTCGAGAAGTCTGGGGCAATCCAGGCCTTGTTCATTTTTATAAAAGTCAACCTGTCAGCATTTTCAGTTGACAGGCGGATGCGCTTATCTGTTATAATGCCACCAGCAGCACTAAATACACGCTCAGACAAAACGCTGGCGGCAGGGCAGGCCAGCACCTCCAAGGCGTAGAGGGCCAGTTCATGCCACATGTCCAGCTTTGATACCCAGTAGTTGTAAGGCACTGAGGGATCACTGAGGACACTGCCATGGTCTGCTACGTACTCCTTCACCATCTTCCAAAACTTTTCCCTCCTTGTGACACTAGGCCGTGCATCAGGGTGAGGGGGCTGGCGGGGGGTCATGAAACTGTCCCAGGAAGATCAGTAGATGATGTTTTTAAGGAATTGGAGAAAATACTGCAACGTCAGTTGCGCAATAAATGGGAAATTAGGTCACTTACACAGTACTTAGAAAGGGTTTTCATTCCAAAGGGTTTGAAAGTACCTGCCATGGATTTGGTGGATGACAAATTTAGGAAGAAGTGGGATGCTTTCCTGAAGACGCAGTTGGGAATCCTGATACAAATGATTATAAAAAGAAGAATAGAAATGACGAAGGAGATGACGGGACAGATACCCTAAAAAGAGGGGTTGACGCTTTTTCAGACATGGATAATACCCGAAAATGGCAGCATAGAATCTGTAAAAATCTTGACTCATTAGAAAAAGAAATTATACAAAAGAAGTCTAGAAAACTCAATCACATGGAGAGGAAAGATGTCACTGAGGTTCACTTACGGGGCGATATCGATACTAGAAATACACAGGGACCACACACTGATTTGGATAATGTTAAGGTATCCAATAGATTTGAAACATTGGCTACACCAGATTTATTAGATTATACCCCACTCCACCACAAAACACGAACGAGAACTATACGAACTCCAACTCCACCACGACAAAATACGAGGAATCACACTCACAGGAAACAGGGATATTCACACGATTACAATTTGAAGGAACGTCCAATGGAGTACACTCACAACAGAGGGAATTACCAAACACAGAGACAAGAACACAGACAATATCAGAAGTCAGAACAATATCACACACCGGCACAAACCAGGATAAAAAGACAGGAGCACAACAACGAAAGATTCGTAGAGGACGACACTCTGATAAAAAGAAACTATACAAATCAACACAATTGACGTCCAACATAGTCAACATCAGTGACATCCAACTCACAGATACTCAAGTTCAACTACTGAATAAGGGTTTGAAATTTGCCCCGACAGATTCTCTGGACAAGTTCGCTACCATTATTGGGGTGGAAAAGTTTATTAGACATTTGTGTCTAAAGAAATATTATATAAAGATCCCCATAAATAGAGAGATGGATCTAGTGGCGAATGTGGACAAATATTCACATACTAGTCTGAAAGCCAAATCTAAAAAATTCCTTAGACAGGAAATTAGTTGTGAGATGGCCACGTTTAAAAATAATGTGAAACGAGATCTCAGGAAAACAAAAAGTCATAGGTTGAGTGCCAATCTGAGAAAAGAAGAAATAAAGGCAATCAAAACATTGCAGGAATGTAATGAAATAACTATTAGGCCAGCAGATAAGGGGGGGGGGGGTGGCTGTAGTTATACTCTACACAGAGGCTTATTTAAGGGAGTGTTTCAGACAACTAAAAGATGAAAACACATATCAAAAATTAAAAGGGGATCCGACGGATGCATATTACAAGACAGAAAAAAGAATTCCGATGTTCTACTGCATCCCCAAAATCCACAAAGATATGAAGTCGCCCCCAGGGCGTCTGATAGTATCGGGGGTAAATTCTATATCTTGTAACCTATCCAAATATATAGACCAGTGGTTGCAACCCTATGTGAAACGGATGCCATCTTACATTCGGGACACCACAGATATCATAAAATGCCTGGAAACAATAAAATGGGAAGACAAGTGGATTTTGGGGACTTTAGACGTCGGATCACTCTACACAGTGATTAATCACACTCAGGGCATACAGGCGCTCTATGAACAACTGTCGGGAGACACCAATTTGCCGATAGAGCAGTTGGAGTTTCTATTAGGAGGAGGAGTAAAGTATATACTTGCTCACAATTATTTTTCGATGGAAACACAAATTTTATGTTCCGCGAACCGGTACCGCTATGGGCACCAGATTCGCCCCCAGCTATGCCAATTTATTCTTGGCCCAGTGGGAAGTGGAAGCCATCATGCCCAAGCTGGGGGTGAGTCTGGTGCTATGGCGGAGGTATATTGATGACATTTTGTTCATATGGCGAGACACAACTGAATCTTTGGATCTGTTTCTAAAGAACATTAACATCAATGAGAGGAACTTAGTGTTCAACCCCAATATAAGTAAAGAAAGAGTGGAGTTTCTTGATTTGGAGATATGTGTTCATGGGGACAAACTACACTCACCTAAAGAATTATTAGGAACACCTGTTCTATTTCTCATTAATGCAATTATCTAGTCAACCAATCACATGGCAGTTGCTTCAATGCATTTAGGGGTGTGGTCCTGGTCAAGACAATCTCCTGAACTCCAAACTGAATGTCAGAATGGGAAAGAAAGGTGATTTAAGCAATTTTGAGCGTGGCATGGTTGTTGGTGCCAGACGGGCCGGTCTGAGTATTTCACAATCTGCTCAGTTACTGGGATTTTCACGCACAACCATTTCTAGGGTTTACAAAGAATGGTGTGAAAAGGGAAAAACATCCAGTATGCGGCAGTCCTGTGGGCAAAAATGCCTTGTGGATGCTAGAGGTCAGAGGAGAATGGGCCGACTGATTCAAGCTGATAGAAGAGCAACGTTGACTGAAATAACCACTCGTTAAAAACCGAGGTATGCAGCAAAGCATTTGTGAAGCCACAACACGCACAACCTTGAGGCGGATGGGCTACAACAGCAGAAGACCCCACCGGGTTCCACTCATCTCCACTACAAATAGGAAAAAGAGGCTACAATTTGCACGAGCTCCCCAAAATTGGACTGTTGAAGACTGGAAAAATGTTGCCTGGTCTGATGAGTCTCGATTTCTGTTGAGACATTCAAATGGTAGAGTCCGAATTTGGCGTAAACAGAATGAGAACATGTATCCATCCTCTGATGGCTACTTCCAGCAGGATAATGCACCATGTCACAAAGCTCGAATCATTTCAAATTGGTTTCTTGAACATGACAATGAGTTCACTGTACTAAAATGGCCCCCACAGTCACCAGATCTCAACCCAATAGAGCATCTTTGGGATGTGGTGGAACGGGAGCTTCGTGCCCTGGATGTGCATCCCTCAAATCTCCATCAACTGCAAGATGCTATCCTATCAATATGGACCAACATTTCTAAAGAATGCTATCAGCACCTTGTTGAATCAATGCCACGTAGAATTAAGGCAGTTCTGAAGGCAAAAGGGGGTCCAACACCGTATTAGTATGGTGTTCCTAATAATTATTTAGGTGAGTGTATGTTGTAACACATACTTCAAACCAGTAAATAAAAATAGTTTTAACAGATTTTCAAGTTGTCATCTTCCACGCTGGCTCATCAATGTCCCCACCAGTCAATTTCGGAGATTGAAACGGAATTGCACTGAAGAGAGTAAATTTGAGGATGAAGCTGCGTGTTTGAGACAACAACTATTAGAAAGGGATTATCCAGTGCAGGTAATAGATAGTTCATTAGAAAAGGTGAAAAAAATGGAAAGGAAAGATTTTTTCTCTGTTAGTATCCCCCAACAACAGGATGAAACCTTGAGAATTGTCCTTCCATTTATTTCCCAAAATAGGACAATTGAAAGAATCATATGGAGACATTGGGGTCACCTACTAAATGACAAACTTATAGGTCCCCTTTTGAGTGAGAACCCAAAGATCACATATACAAGAGCAGGAAACTTGGCGGGAAAAGTAGGCCCATCTGTGAAAAGAAAAAAGGATTCTCAGAGTAAAGAAGATTGGTTGGCAGTTAATGGTTTTTTTAGATGTGGCAGATGTGCCAATTGTAGAATTACTACTTTCTCCAAGAAAACCATTAAGACTCCTTCAGTTCGGAGATACAAGAATGTTTGACATGTGATTCTACGGATGTTATCTATTTGCTGGAATGCAGCTGCAGAAAGCAGTATATAGGGAGAACTAAAAGAACCCTCAAAAAGAGGGTAGCGTAACACATCTCAAACATTAAGAAGAGGCTGAACACACATTCATTATCGAGACATTTTAAATCGATACATAATTGTGACCCCACCGGTTTAAGATTTACGGCGATTGAGAAGGTTAAAAGGTCTTGGAGAGGGGGGAACCATATAGCGCATATGTCTAGACAGGAATCACGAAGGATCTTTGAATATGATACGATTGTTCCGAGGGGCTTGAATGCTGAAATGGAGGTCTTTGGTTTTCTGTGAGGAACGGGGGGGCTGTCCGGTGGTGATGGGACATCGGAGTCTGGTCGTTTATCGACACTCCGATCTCTCCTCCCTGTCGGACAGCTCTCCCCTTTACACCATTCTCTTCTGGGGATCGGGGATCTCCATTTTCAGAGAATTCTGGATCCTATGCTATTTTGCGGTTTTTATACTGATACACTGGATGAATATTGATGTGTCTTCCCAGCGTTTACAGGATAGCTACCTATATGGGGCGGTATGTGTTTGTCTACTCATAGTACCCCTTTTGAAATTTGTGACAAAGGGTCAAATCGCACTAGAAACGCAGGTTTTATGCATATGCGTTTGTGGTGCGTTTTTTGGTAGGTTACTGTGTGACCTTGCGTATTTCTCCAAATCCTATTTTTAGTTGATGTATATGGTTGAATACAGTATCTTATGTTCTATAAACAATTTTTATATACAATTTTATATATGTTTTATTTTTTATATATGTTTTATTTATGGAGGCATGGAAGTTAATGAGTTTTTTTTTATATGATAGTATCATTATGGGCTGATTCTACACCAGGTTTTTAGGGAGTAGGATAGTAAAAAGGAATATGACCCTGGTCCATTCCAGATTTTAGTAATGCATGTGTAAGATCCTCACCTGCTTTGCACTCCAGGGGAACCAAGAGGGGTCCTCGTGGAGTTGCGGGACAGGTTATGCGTGTCTCTGATGCACCAGCGCTGACCCCTTTGCGAACCAGTGCGGGGATGCGTTCGCGTGGACATCGGAGGGGAGGACCGTCGGAGTCCCGGGGACAGAGTGGCCAGGCGAGTGACAAGACGCCGCGGCCAGGGTTGTCTCCGGTGTCTCCTGCGACTTCCGTTTCCGCATCTGGGTCCACGCGCTCGCATACTCGCGCTGAGTCAATCATGCGTCCGTGCGTACGCACGAGGGCAGGTTCGCAAAGGGATACACGGTCGCGAGTACGCGCTTCCTATGCGCTTCGTCGACCAGTGGCGCATAATATACTGACTCACAAGAGCAAAGTGGATTAGGGAGCCAGCCATGGGTTAATCAACTTGTGATTGCCTTAGGCCATGTACTCAGGTGCAGGGCAATTTGTTCACCTATGGTAGTGGACACTTGGCACCCTGGGATTGGTCAGCAGGCATTTAAAAGGAGGTCTCTCAGGGTGATCAGTGCCCACTGTTATTTTCCCTCAACCAGGTATAGGTCACAACTGCTAGTGACTGAAGACTGCCAGGAACTTTGTCCTTTTCAACGGACCCAAGATCTGGAGTGACTCGACTGCCAAGTGCACAGCATCATTCAGCACAGGTTGGGACTATTCCTGGAATCTCCTTGCCTGGTTTTTGTTATTATTCCTTGTTACCAGCAAGTGTCCTGGACGTTTATGTTTCTGGTGAATAAACACCTTTTTGCTTTCATCACTGGTCTGTTTGTTGGTGCCTTGCATTACAGAACAGTGGGCCCAACTAACAGTTGCCATGGACAATATCCAGCAGCAGCTGAGTGAATTAACGGGAGCCGTTAACCTGCTGTTCCAACGACGCCCAAATATACCAGCAGCCGCTGCAGCGCAAATCCAAGAGCAACTGACAACTGTGATGGAGGAGGTTCAGCAGCTTATCCAGGGAGCCTCAGCACTACCCATCACTATCGCAAGGCATCAAACAGAACCTAAGATCCCTCTGCCTGACCCCTTCACAGGAGAGCGACAGGAGTTCTTAAACTTCAGGGACTCCTGTCTCCTTTATTTCCAGTTGCGTCCGATGGCTTCTGGCACTCTCAGGCAGAGAATTGGGATTGTAATGTCACTGCTACGTGGAGACCCCCAACGTTGGGCATTTAATTTGCCTCAAGACCATACAGCTTTTTCGTCAGTGGACGCCTTCTTCGAGGCTATGGCTGTGATTTACGATGACCCGGATCGTACTCGCACCGCAGAGACCAATCTTGAGCATATTCAACAAGGCCGCCGCCCAGCTGAAGAATACGCTGCAGAATTCAGGCGATGGGCAGCTTTCACCACCTGGGGCGACGCAGCCCTACGCCATCGCTTCCGTTTGGGACTTTCGGATGCGGTCCGGGATCTTCTTTTGGCCTTGCCTACCCCCTTCTCGTTGGAAATGGCTATCTCTCAGGCAATCGATGCCGACAGGCGAATCCGTGAGAGGCGAGTGGAACGGTCGTCTCGGTTTTCATCCTCTCGACCACATCCAGGGCCTCTTAAATCGGCCGAAGAGCCAATGGAGGTTGGATCCTCCCATCTCACACAGGCAGAACGAGCTCGTCGCCAACAGAAAGGCCTGTGCCTATTTTGCGGAAAGTCTGGACACCTCGTTAAAACCTGTCCCCTCCTGCCGGCGGGAAACGAATGAACCTAGGGGGCATAGAGGAGAACCCCCTAGGTGCTATTATCCCTCCTCCAAGCCGGGTGATGGTATCCATATCCTTACGGTGGCAAGACAAGGTCCATGAGTTTTCAGCACTAATCGATTCTGGGGCCGCTGGGAATTTTGTGGACTCAACCTTGGTTCGTCGACTTGGCATCCCGTTGATCCAGCCGAAAACCACCATGTCAGTGACCGCGATTGATGGTTCCCCTCTTCAAGATGGTCGTGCAGTGTGGATGACTCCGGGAATACAGGTAACGGTGGGGGCTGATCATCGGGAGACCTTAAGCCTTTTTGTCCTTGACATGCCATCCACTCCCGTGATTTTGGGTCTCCCTTGGTTAAGGCTCCATAATCCAGTAGTGGACTGGCGCTCGGGTCTTATTTGTCAGTGGAGTACGGAATGCCTTACTAAGTGCATTCGTCCCGACCTGTCACTAGCCTCCATGGAAGTATTAAGTACTTTACCACAGCAGTATCATAATTTCCGAGATGTGTTCAGTCCTCAGGGGGCTGATGTGTTACCTCCCCACAGGTCATATGATTGTCCTATAGACCTGTTGCCAGGTACCATGCCACCACGAGGGCATCTTTATAATCTCACTGGGCCTGAGGTTCAGGCTCAGCGGGAGTATATTAAAGAGAACCTTGAGAAGAATTTCATTCGTCCATCCACTTCCCCTGCTGGAGCTGGATTCTTCTTTGTGGAGAAGGATGGAGGCTTGAGACCTTGCATCGATTATCGTGCCCTTAATCGGATTACGGTGAAGAATCGGTATCCACTGCCTCTGATTGATGATCTGTTTTCTCAGGTGGCAGGGGCCCGAGTCTTCACCAAACTTGATTTAAGGGGTGCTTATAATTTAGTTCGCATTAGAGAGGGTGACGAATGGAAGACCGCATTTAATACCAGAGACGGGCATTACGAGTATCTCGTGATGCCTTTCGGTCTCTGTAATGCTCCCGCGGTCTTCCAGGAGTTCATCAACGATGTTCTCAGAGATTTCTTGGATAGATGTGTTGTTGTCTATCTAGATGACATACTAATCTACTCTTCGGATCTGGTCTCTCATCGGAGACACGTGTGTCAGGTTTTCCAGAAGCTGAGGGAGAACCGCCTCTATGCCAAACTTGAGAAGTGTCTGTTTGAGGTGAAGGAATTGCCTTTCCTGGGGTACATTATCTCAGAAAAGGGATTGGCTATGGACCCATCCAAACTTTCTGCTGTCTTGGATTGGCCTCAGCCTAAGGATCTTAAGGGGTTGCAGCGTTTCTTAGGCTTTGCCAACTTCTACCGCAAGTTTATTAAGAATTTTTCTGCGATAGTAGTACCTCTCACCAACCTCACTAAGAAGGGAGCTAATCCTTCTAAGTGGACGAGAGAGGCAGTCAGAGCCTTTGAGACGCTAAAACAGGCCTTTTGCACGGCACCAATTCTTACTCATCCAGACACCTCCAGACCTTTTGTTCTCGAGGTCGATGCCTCAGAGGTCGGTGTAGGGGCAGTTCTCTCACAGTATTCTGGGGACCCTGAGAGGTTACATCCCTGTGCCTTCTTCTCTCGGAAGCTCTCTCCAGCCGAGTGTAATTATGATATAGGCAATAGAGAGCTTCTGGGAGTAAAATTGGCTTTTCAAGAGTGGAGACATTGGCTAGAGGGTGCAGAACATCCCATCACGGTTTACACTGACCACAAAAATTTGGAGTACCTAGAGAGTGCCAAAAGACTCAACTCCCGACAAGCCCGGTGGGCATTGTTTTTCACCCGCTTCAATTTCCGCCTCACTTATAAACCAGGTTCCAAAAACGTGAAGGCAGATGCCCTGTCCCGCTGCTTCCCTGAGGTTGCTTCCGTCCTGGACTCTGAGCCAGAAACCATTCTCCCAACTAAATGTTTTCTTGCTGCCCTGGGGGCCGCAGAAGTAATGGAGGACTTGTCCTCTCTTCTTGAGCCTTCACAGGCAGAGAGTCCACCTGACAAACCCGAGGGTCGATGGTTTGTACCCATTAACCTTCGATTGAAGGTCATCCAACAGCTTCATGACTCAAAGTCTGCCGGGCATTTGGGTGTTAAGAAAACACTTGCCCTTGTTAAACGTCACGTGTGGTGGCCCAACATGTCCGTGGATGTTAAGGCCTATATCCAGGCATGTACTGTTTGTGCCAGATGTAAACCGTCCCGGTCTGCCCCTTCTGGGACTTTACTCCCACTGCCAATTCCCCAGGCTCCATGGACTCACATTTCCATGGATTTCATCACAGATTTGCCAAGGTCCTCTGGAAGTACGGTAATCTGGGTATTGGTGGACCGTTTTAGTAAAATGGCCCATTTTATCCCACTCCCTGGATTGCCCTCGGCCAGAGAATTGGAATGTCTTTCGATTACACGGAGCGCCGGATGACATTGTTTCAGACAGAGGAGTGCAATTCATCTCTCGCTTCTGGCGTTCTTTCTGCTCCCGATTGGGTATTAATTTGTCTTTTTCTTCTGGTTTTCACCCAGAGACCAACGGTCAGACGGAAAGGACTAACCAGACCCTGGAGCAATATCTCCGGTGCTTCGTGTCAGACTGCCAGGAGGAATGGGCAGCGTATCTACCCTTTGCGGAGGTGGCTTATAACAACTCTGAGCATGCTTCCACTAAGATGTCTCCGTTCAGGTGCGTGGGGGGCAGGGATCCAAGACTCTCTTCTTTGGCCGGACCCTCCACTGACTCACCGGTGGTGGATCAATGGTTCGAGGATAGACGTCCCATTTGGTCGTCGGCCCAGCGAAATCTCCGCAGTGCGGTGGCGCAACAGAAGAAATTTGCTGATCGTCATCGCACCGTAGAGCAAAAGTTTAAGGTGGGAGATCAGGTGTGGGTCTCCACCCGGAACATTCCGCTGCGTCAGCCATCTTCCAAGTTGGGTCCTCGATTCATTGGCCCATACCCAGTGACACAAAAGATCAACCGAGTTACGTACAAGGTTGCTCTTCCACCGTCGATCCGAGGAGTGAACACCTTTCATGTTTCACTTCTCAAATCGGCAGCCGACTCCGCTCCCTTCATTCAGACCCTATCCCCGCTGGAGGTCCAAGGGGTACCGGAGTTCGAGGTGAACAGAATTTTGGACTCTCGTTTTGTCCAAAGGTCTCTTCAATACTTGGTGGACTGGAAGGGTTTTGGTCCAGAGGAGAGATGTTGGATACCTGCTCGCCAGGTGCATGCGGATGAGTTGGTGGCAGCCTTTCACCGGGATAATCCGGGGAAAGCTTGTTTGGAGTCTTCAGAGCCGCCTCCTCGAGGGGGGGGTAATGTAAGATCCTCACCTGCTTTGCACTCCAGGGGAACCAAGAGGGGTCCTCGTGGAGTTGCGGGACAGGTTATGCGTGTCTCTGATGCACCAGCGCTGACCCCTTTGCGAACCAGTGCGGGGATGCGTTCGCGTGGACATCGGAGGGGAGGACCGTCTGAGTCCCGGGGACAGAGTGGCCAGGCGAGTGACAAGACGCCGCGGCCAGGGTTGTCTCCGGTGTCTCCTGCGACTTCCGTTTCCGCATCGAGGGCAGGTTCGCAAAGGGATACACGGTCGCGAGTACGCGCTTCTTATGCGCTTCGTCGACCAGTGGCGCATAATATACTGACTCACAAGAGCAAAGTGGATTAGGGAGCCAGCCATGGGTTAATCAACTTGTGATTGCCTTAGGCCATGTACTCAGGTGCAGGGCAATTTGTTCACCTATGGTAGTGGACACTTGGCACCCTGGGATTGGTCAGCAGGCATTTAAAAGGAGGTCTCTCAGGGTGATCAGTGCCCACTGTTATTTTCCCTCAACCAGGTATAGGTCACAACTGCTAGTGACTGAAGACTGCCAGGAACTTTGTCCTTTTCAACGGACCCAAGATCTGGAGTGACTCGACTGCCAAGTGCACAGCATCATTCAGCACAGGTTGGGACTATTCCTGGAATCTCCTTGCCTGGTTTTTGTTATTATTCCTTGTTACCAGCAAGTGTCCTGGACGTTTATGTTTCTGGTGAATAAACACCTTTTTGCTTTCATCACTGGTCTGTTTGTTGGTGCCTTGCATTACAGCATGACAATGTGAAGCATTATGGGAGTAGTTGTCCCATATATAAGAGTGAGGATACGCTCACTCAGTTGGCCACTGAGGAAGAGGTACAGCACCTCGAAACGTGTCTGGCGTGAGGAGTGAGCGTTGCACTTACCAGTCTAACAGAGATAATATCTGCAATAAGAAAATAAGATAAAGGAGAATCAGCTTTGTCCGGATCCTGAGCAAGCGGTCGCCTATTTGTGACATCATCTCAGCTTTATCCGGTCACCTAAGCAACCAGGTCACGTGGGACGCCACGCTGAGGTCTAGCACACCACGTGGGATGCCGCTGGTGTGCGGCCGCCTGGAATCAGTGCTGCAAAGAGGCAGTGAAGATGGGTAAGACCCAGCTCCTGGGGAGCACCCATTTTGTTATTGTGAACTTACCAGGTGACTTTTGGAAGTGATGCAGTGTCACTAACTGTGAATATTGCCGCATATATGAATCAGACTTTAACTGGGAACGACCAGAAGTCATTTGAGATTGGCATCAAGCGCTATACAGCCATCACCATTACATCTGTACACGTGTTGTATTTCTATTGATATATAGCTGACTGCGGTACACTGACGCACGTGCTGCATTTCCAGTGCTATATAGCTGGCATATATGTACCACCTCTCCTATTCATCAGCACGGGCCGCATTTCAACTATATACAGCTGGCATATATGCTATAGGAATCACCCTGGGACTGGTGCATTGATGCACGGGACTCATTTTTATCTGCATATAGGTCATATATCCTTATAGAGCCTGCATTCTATGTATGTCTGTTTTTAGGGGAGTATATGTTTTTAGGTTTTAATAAATTGTACATCATTGTTCTTTCAAGTGCGCCCATCTGAGTGTGCCCCTTCTTTTTGGCTATCTACGTTTTCACTTTGGGCCTTAGGGTGGGCCTTGTAGGTGAGCACCTTTTCCATACGGTGAGAGGTTGAGCCGCTGAGTTTTCCATATTCAGTGATATGAACCTATAAAACAAATTAATAAAAAGTAAAAAAATTAATAAATTTGGCTCAACATTAGACGTTATTAGACTTGAAGTGCCAAATTCGAGGGATCACAGACATCAATCAATTTGAAACCAGTATAATGCCCGGCAGGATCTGGATAGTGGCTACGTATCATGTTGGCAGCATTCAACCGAATTGGCTTTGATTGTTTTGGTCCTAACGTATCATAAGCAAATGCTGAAAATGATCAATATCCAGCTTTATGAATTACCCTGGAGTTGTACAAATAAAAAAAAGTACAATAAAAATTAATGGATCAATAGAAAACATTCCACGGTATGCTCATGTACATCACTAGTAGTGATCAACAGTCGGGTAAGTTAAGGGCCTTTATAGGGTGAGGGTCTTAAAGGGTCAGAGGCACAAGGCGCAAACCCTTTCACTTTTTTTACATTTTGTTCTGTTGCAGCGTTGTGCCAAAATAAAAATAAAAATTCTAGTCCCCCCATCATTCTGCACTCAATACCTCATAATAATAAAGCAAAAACAGAATTTTAGATTTTGCATGGACATACTGTAAGTATTCAGACTCTTTGCTATGACACTTGAAATTTAGCTCTGGAGACCTCACATTTCTCTGGATCAGCTTTGAGCTGTTTCTATGCCTTGATTGGATTCCACCTGTGGTAAATTTAGTTGATTGGACATAATTTGGAAATACACACCTCTGTCTATATAAGGTCTCACAGCTGACAATGCATATCAGAGCAAAAACTATGCCATAAAGAGGAAAGAACTGCCTGTAGTGCTTAGGATTTTGTTGAGGCACAGATCTGGAGAAGGGTACAAAATATTTTCATGAATGTTTGCAAGAAAAACACCACATTGAGAAACAAGATTCTCTGGTCTGATAAAACCAAGATTGAACCTTCTGGCCTCAATTCTAACCATCATATTTAGAGGAAATCGGGCACTGACAAATACCATACCTACAGTGAAGCATGGTGGTGGCAGCATCATGATGTGGGGGTATTTTTCAGTGTCTGGGACAGGGAGACTGGTCAGAGTTGAGGGAAAGCTGAATGGAAAACCTGATCCAGAGTGCATTGGACATTGGACTGGGCCAAAGGTTTACCTTCCAAAAAGAACCCTAAGCACACAACCAACACAACACAGGAGTGGCTTAGGGGCAACTCTGTGAATGTCCTTGAGAGGCCCAGCCAAAGCCCTGACCTAAACTCAAGAGAGAACTGAAAACGGCTGTCCACCGACAGTCCTCATTCAACCTGAAAGAATTTGAAAGGATCTGCAGGGAAGAATGGCAGAAAATCCCTAAATCCAGATGCACAAACCTTGTAGCATCATACCCAAGAAGACTGGAGGCTGTAACCACTGCCAAAGGTGCTTTAACTAAGTACTGATTAAAGGGTCAATGTATTATTTTAGCTTTTTCTTTTCAAAGATTTCGAACAGTCTATTTTCACTTTCTTATTATGAGGTATTAAAAGCAGAATGATGGGGAACTTTCTTTTTATTTTAGCACAAGGCTGTTACAAAATGTGAAAAAAATGAAAACATCTGAAGAATTTCCGCAAGCAATATTTTTTTAGGGATCTATGTGTAGTCAAGGTTGGCAAAGGCAAGATTTGCAAACTTCTACAGGTCCAATGGGTATTTATTTTTCTCAAAGTATTAACAGCCAAAACAATATAAATACATAAACAAAATACCTGCCCGCCTGGGGGCGCCAACTAGATTACACTGGTTTCCTCACCAGTCTCTCAGCATAACCCCAATAGTACTACAGACTGCAACCGAGCACAAATAGCATCACTATAGCCACATTACCCTATAAACATCAGCCAGATTGTCCACATGAGTGCCAACAGTGGAACAACTAGAAATTACTGGGCCCAACAGCAAACTTTTGAACACCCCCCCAGCAACTTCTTTGTATCTGTTTCCTACATGTATATATGCAATATGTTATGTCACTCTATATACTGTCACTGAATAGAATATCATTGTATAATACTGTTGAGGAGGCCCTGACAATAAAATATTTTAGTCCTCCTCCTGGGTGGGCCCCAAAGCAGATGCTTCCTCTATAGCCACGCCCCTGAGTACCAGCCAAACTTTCAGTCATAGTAACTAGCCACATTGCTACTATAAGTGCAAACTATACTGTGAATACTGCATTTCCCCTTGTAATGCACACACAAATATCCTCTGCAATACAGCTGTAATAGTACAGTAACACAGCTAACCTCACCTACTTCCCCACACGATTTTCAAACCTGGAGAAAGGGGTGTAAAAATGCAAAAAGTTAAAAAAGTCAAAAAGTCAGAAAATACATTTGTATAACTCTGTGAGGCCAGAATTCTGGCGTGCATGGCTTTATACATTTCCCACATCATGTGAACAGAATCCAACATGTAACTTGCTCAGTTCTGTGAATTGTTTTATTTAATTACTGGCTTCATGAAGAACTACTGATGGAGTAAAATAAATCTAATCTATTGCATTGTGATGAGTACTCGCTCTCTTTTCTGTCTTACACATTAGGCTACTGTAGGTTCACATCTGCAGCAAAATTATTATTATTATTTTTTTTTTTTTCTGGTATAGGAACAGAAACACGGAATGCAGGACACCAACAGCACCTGACAGATCTCATGATGTATACTGGAGTCTGTCAGGTTTCCACTATGGATTTCGTCATTCTGTCAGGAAAAAATACCACTACATGCAGCAATATTTTACCTGTTTTAGTGGGATCTGCACCATACAAAGGTGTCTGCCAAGATGCTACATACAGTGGGGGAAATAATTATTTGACCCCTCACTGATTTTGTAAGTTTGTCCAATGACAAAGAAATGAAAAGTCTCAGAACAGTATCATTTCAATGGTAGGTTTATTGTAACAGTGGCAGATAGCACATCAAAAGGAAAATCGAAAAAATAACTTTAAATAAAAGATAGCAACTGATTTGCATTTCATTGAGTGAAATAAGTATTTGAACCCCTACCAACCATTAAGAGTTCTGGCTCCCACAGAGTGGTTAGACACTTCTACTCAATTAGTCACCCTCATTAAGGACACCTGTCTTAACTAGTCACCTGTATAAAAGACACCTGTCCACAGAATCAATCAATCAAGCAGACTCCAAACTCTCCAACATGGGAAAGACCAAAGAGCTGTCCAAGGATGTCAGAGACAAAATTGTAGACCTGCACAAGGCTGGAATGGGCTACAAAACCATTAGCAAGAAGCTGGGAGAGAAGGTGACAACTGTTGGTGCGATTGTTCGAAAATGGAAGGAGCACAAAATGACCATCAATCGACCTCGCTCTGGGGCTCCACGCAAGATCTCACCTCGTGGGGTGTCAATGGTTCTGAGAAAGGTGAAAAAGCATCCTAGAACTACACGGGAGGAGTTAGTTAATGACCTCAAATTAGCAGGGACCACAGTCACCAAGAAAACCATTGGAAACACATTACACCGCAATGGATTAAAATCCTGCAGGGCTCGCAAGGTCCCCCTGCTCAGGAAGGCACATGTGCAGGCCCGTCTGAAGTTTGCCAATGAACACCTGAATGATTCAGAGAGTGACTGGGAGAAGGTGCTGTGGTCTGATGAGACCAAAATAGAGCTCTTTGGCATTAACTCAACTCGCTGTGTTTGGAGGAAGAAAAATGCTGCCTATGACCCCCAAAACACCGTCCCCACCGTCAAGCATGGGGGTGGAAACATTTTGCTTTGGGGGTGTTTTTCTGCTAAGGGCACAGGACAACTTATTCGCATAAACGGGAAAATGGACGGAGCCATGTATCGTGAAATCCTGAGCGACAACCTCCTTCCCTCTGCCAGGAAACTGAAAATGGGTCGTGGATGGGTGTTCCAGCACGACAATGACCCAAAACATACAGCAAAGGCAACAAAGGAGTGGCTCAAGAAGAAGCACATTAAGGTCATGGAGTGGCCTAGTCAGTCTCCGGACCTTAATCCAATCGAAAACCTATGGAGGGAGCTCAAGCTCAGAGTTGCACAGAGACAGCCTCGAAACCTTAGGGATTTAGAGATGATCTGCAAAGAGGAGTGGACCAACATTCCTCCTAAAATGTGCGCAAACTTGGTCATCAATTACAAGAAACGTTTGACCTCTGTGCTTGCAAACCAGGGTTTTTCCACCAAGTATTAAGTCTTTTTTTGTTAGAGGGTTCAAATACTTATTTCACTCAATGAAATGCAAATCAGTTGCTATCTTTTATTTAAAGTTATTTTTTCGATTTTCCTTTTGATGTGCTATCTGCCACTGTTACAATAAACCTACCATTGAAATGATACTGTTCTGAGACTTTTCATTTCTTTGTCATTGGACAAACTTACAAAATCAGTGAGGGGTCAAATAATTATTTCCCCCACTGTATATCTGTTTCTTGTGTGATATATCTATATATATTATATATATCTATATATATATATATATATATATATATATACACACACACACACAATAAACAACTATATATATATATATATATATATATATGCACCTGTGATTCTGAAGGTTCTAGTCTAAATTCTCTTGTAGAATATATCGAGGGTAGCGCCTCTTTTAGACTGAACACGCCCATCTACCTGGGACTTCTGAGCAGAGTACGTATGTAGCTGGTTCCTACACTGCCCTGAATATTGTTGGCTTAGGTAAGTCCTAAAAGAGGCAGTATACTAGTGTTAGGAACCCATCTGCGGAAGCCACCTTGATGCCTGGTAGATAGGCCCGACACGCGTTTGATCAAATATGTGCGCTAAGAGCTTCCATTAACTCATTTATAGTTGGTATTGTACCACTTTTATTTAGAATAACCCCCATTTCTCAGCTCTATTGTTTGTATGTGTAATGGTGTGCAGCCATTTTATTTTTTATAATCATGCTTGCTTCATGGATATGCACCTGTGATTCTGAAGGTTCTAGTCTAAATTTTCTTGTAGTATATATTGAGGGTAGCGCCTCTTTTAGACAGAACACGCCCATCTACCTGGGACTTCTGAGCAGAGTACATATGTAGCTGGTTCCTACACTGCCCTGAATATTGTAGGCTTAGGTAAGTCCAAGAGAGGCAGTATATTAGTGTTAGGGACCCATCTGCGGAAGCCACCTTGACGCCTGGTAGATGGGCCCGACACACGTTTGATTAAATATGTGCGCTAAGAGCTTCCATTAACTCATTTATAGTCGGTATTATACCACTTTTATTTAGAATGACCCCCATTTCTGAGCTCTATTGTTTGAATTATAATGGTGTGCAGCCATTATATATATATATATATATATATATATATACATTGTGGCGATGTGTACAGTACAAGTCCTGGAAGGGGTGTATATTTCACCCAGGTTCCTCAACTAGGTGACATAAGTAAAATCCAAGAGGATGGAGCTGGCTTCAACAAACATAGTTGCTGGAGCTATTTGTTTTGTTGGAGTACAAGGGCTGGATTTTCTTTGGACTGGGAAGGAAGGTTTGGCAGTGGGACCTTCCCAGTACATCCCCCCATTCCACGACAGGTTTTCACCTAGCCTGAGGACATCGCAGGTGATGCCTGCTGTAATCCAGGAGGAATAAAACCCACCCTCTGTGTGTCAGTCTGGGGAAGAGAAAACTTGAAAACAGAGGCTCTGGGTGGTCTCAGCCAGGAGGGCTGAGGGGCCACGAGGCTACGTGTAGCCGGATCTCTTTCCGTATGGACTGGTGTTTGACCAGATCTGCTAAGGCTTGGAGCCTGTGCTTAGAGGTGAGTCAGGGAAAACTACTATGTATTAGTTAAAGCACAGATGGGCAGGTGTTTGTTTTGCTGTTTTGCTGTTTTGTGTGTGCTGGTGCCAAAATAAATGACTAAATTGGACTTTAAATCCGCTGTCTGACGATACGTCTGTGATTGCGACCCACTGAGAGAGAGTGATCCCTTACAATATATATATATATATATATATATATATACACACAGTGGATATAAAAAGTCTACACACCCCTGTTTCTGTGATGTAAAAAAATTTGAGAAAATAAATCATTTCAAACCTTTTTCCACCTTTTTTTTATGTGACCTATAAACTGTACAATTCGATTAAAAAACTAACTGAAATCTTTTTAGGTAGATGGAAGAAAAAATATAAAAAAAAGATAATATGGTTTCATAATTGTGTGCACACCCTTAAACTAATACTTTGTTGAAGCACCTTTTGATTTTATTACAGCACTCAGTCTTTTTGGGTATGAGTCTATCAGCATGGCACATTTTGACTTGGCAAGATTTGCCCATTCTTCTTTGCAAAAACACTCCACATCTGTCAGATTGCGAGGGCATCTCCTGTGCACAGCCATCTTCAGATCATCCCACAGATTTTCAATCAGATTCAGGTCTGGGCTCTGGCTGGGCCATTTCAAAACTTTAATCTTCTTCTGGTGAAGCCATTCCCTGGTTGATTTGGATGTATGCTTTGGGTTGTTGTCATGCTGAAAGATGAAGTTCCTCTTCATGTTCAGCTTTCTAGCAGAAGCCTGAAGGTTTTGTGCCAATATTGACTGGTATTTGGAACTATTCATAATTCCCTCTAGCTTAACCAGTTTCAGTTGAAAAAAACAGCCCCAAAGCATGATGCTGCCACCACCATGCTTCACTGTGGGTATGGTGTTCTTTTGGTGATGTGCAGTGTTGTTTTTGCGCAAAACATATCTTTTGGAATTATGGCCAAAAAGTTCAACCTTGGTTTCATCAGACCATAACACCTTTTCCCACATGCTTTTGGGAGACTTCAGATGTGCTTTTGCAAAATGTGGCCTGGCTTGGATGTTTTTCTTCGTAATAAAAGGCTTTCGTCTTGCCCCTCTACCCCATAGCCCAGACATATGAAGAATACGGGAGATTGTTGTCACATGTACCACACAGTCAGTACTTGCCAGATATTCCTGCAGCTCCTTTAATGTTGCTGTAGGCCTCTTGGTAGCCTCCCAGACCAGGTTTCTTCTCGTCTTTTCATCAATTTTGGAGAGACATCCAGTTCTTGGTAATGTCACTGTTGTGTCATATTTTCTTCACTTGATGATGACTGTCTTCACTGTTTCATGGTATATCTAATGCCTTGGAAATTATTTTGTACCCTTCTCCTGACTGATACCTTTTAACAATGAGATCCCTCTGATGCTTTGGAAGCTCTCTGTGGACCATGGATTTTGTGTGGGCTGAGACTAAGAAAATTTCAGGAAAGACCAACTAGAGCAGCTGAACTTTATTTGGGGTTAATCAGAAGCACTTTAAATGATAGCAGGTGTATGCTGACTCCTTTTTAACATGATTTTTAATGTGATTGCTTAATTCTGAACACAGTAAATACCCAGTTATAACAGGGTGTGCACACTTTTGCAACCACATTATTTGAGTTTTTGTTTTCTTCCCTCCACCTAAAATATTTCAGTTCGTTTTTTAATTGAGTGGTACAGTTTATAGGTCACATTAAAAAGGTGGAAAAAGTTTTAAAATGATTTATCTTTGTCTAATTTTTTTACAGCACAGAAACAGGAGTGTGTAGACTTTTTATATCCACTGTATATATATATATATATATATATATATATATATATATATATATATATATACATACAAAAACCGGATTCCAAAAAAGTTGGGACACTAAACAAATTGTGACTAAAAACTGAATGCAATGATGTGGAGATGGCAAATGTCAATATTTTATTTGTAATAGAACGTAGATGACAGATCAAACGTTTAATCCGAGTAAATGTATCATTTTAAAGGAAAAATATGTTGATTCCAATTTTCACAGTGTCAACAAATCCCCAAAAAGTTGGGACAAGTAGCAATAAGAGGCTGGAAAAAAGTAAATTTGAGCATAACGAAGAGCAGGAAGACCAATTAACACTAATTAGGTCAATTGGCAACATGATTGGGTATAAAAAGAGCTTCTCAGAGTGGCAGTGTCTCTCAGAAGCCAAGATGGGTAGAGGATCACCAATTCCCACAATGTTGCGCAGAAAGATAGTGGAGCAATATCAGAAAGGTGTTACCCAGCGAAAAATTGCAAAGACTTTGCATCTATCATCATCAACTGTGCATAACATCATCCGAAGAATCAGAGAATCTGGAACAATCTCTGTGCGTAAGGGTCAAGGCCGTAAAACCATACTGGATGCCCGTGATCTACGGGCCCTTAAACGACACTGCACCACAAACAGGAATGCTACTGTAAAGGAAATCACAGAATGGGCTCAGGAATACTTCCAGAAACCATTGTCAGTGAACACAATCCACCGTGCCATCCGCCGTTGCCAGCTGAAACTCTACAGTGCAAAGAAGAAGCCATTTCTAAGCAAGATCCACAAGCTCAGGTGTTTTCACTGGGCCAGGGATCATTTAAAATGGAGTGTGGCAAAATGGAAGACTGTTCTGTGGTCACACGAGTCACGATTCGAAGTTCTTTTTGGAAATCTGGGACGCCATGTCATCCGGACCAAAGAGGACAAGGACAACCCAAGTTGTTATCAACGCTCAGTTCAGAAGCCTGCATCTCTGATGGTATGGGGTTGCATGAGTGCGTGTGGCATGGGCAGCTTGAATGTCTGGAAAGGCACCATCAATGCAGAAAAATATATTCAGGTTCTAGAACAACATATGCTCCCATCCAGACGTCATCTCTTTCAGGGAAAAGCCTGCATTTTTCAACAAGATAATGCCAGACCACATTCTGCATCAATTACAACATCATGGCTGCGTAGGAGAAGGATCCAGGTACTAAAATGGCCAGTCTGCAGTCCAGATCTTTCACCTATAGAGAACATTTGACGCATCATAAAGAGGAATGTGCAACAAAGAAGGCCCAAGACGATTGAACAGTTAGAGGCCTGTATTAGACAAGAATGGGAGAGCATTCCTATTTCTAAACTTGAGAAACTGGTCTCCTCAGTCCCCAGACGTCTGTTGAGTGTTGTAAGAAGAAGGGGAGATGCCACACAGTGGTGAAAATGGCCTTGTCCCAACTTTTGGGGGATTTGTTGACACCATGAAATTCTGATTCAACATATTTTTCCCTTAAAATGGTACATTTTCTCAGTTTAAACTTTTGTTCTGTGATTTATGTTCTATTCTGAATAAAATATTAGAAGTTGGCACCTCCACATCATTGCATTCAGTTTTTATTCACGATTTGTATAGTTTCCCAACTTTTTTGGAATCCGGTTTGTATATACAGTGGGATACAAAAGTTTGGGCAACCTTGTTAATCGTCATGATTTTCCTGTATAAATCGTTGTTACGATAAATGTCAGTTAAATATATCATATAGGAGACACAGTGATATTTGAGAAGTGAAATGAAGTTTATTGGATTTACAGAAAGTGTGCTATTATTGTTTAAACAAAATTAGGCAGGTGCATAAATTTGGGCACTGTTGTCATTTTATTGATTCCAAAACCTTTAGAACTAATTATTGAAACTCAAATTGGCTTGGTAAGCTCAGTGAACCCTGACCTACATACACAGGTGAATCCAATTATGAGAAAGAGTATTTAAGGGGGTCAATTGTAAGTTTCCCTCCTCTTTTAATTTTCTCTTAAGAGTAGCAACATGGGGGTCTCAAAACAACTCTCAAATGACCTGAAGACAAAGATTGTTCCCCGTCATGGTTTAGGGGAAGGATACAGAAAGCTGTCTCAGAGATTTCAGCTGTCTGTTTCCACAGTTAGGAACATATTGAAGAAATGGAAGACCACAGGCTCAGTTCAAGTTAAGGCTCGAAGTGGCAGACCAAGAAAAATCGCGGATAGACAGAAGCGACGAATGGTGAGAACAGTCATTGTCAACCCACAGACCAGCACCAAAGACCTACAACATCATCTTGCTGCAGATGGAGTCACTGTGCATCGTTCAACCATTCGGCGTACTTTACACAAGGAGATGCTGTATGCGAGAGTGATGCAGAGGAAGCCTTTTCTCCGCCCACAGCACAAAAAGTGCCGCTTGAGGTGGGCAAAAGCACATTTGGACAAGCCAGCTTCATTTTGGAATAAGATGCTGTGGACTAATGAAACTAAAATTTTGTTATTTGGCCATAACAAGGGGCGCTATGCATGGAGGAAAAAGAACACAGCATTGCAAGAAAAACACCTGCTACCTACAGTAAAATATGGTGGTGGTTCCATCATGCTGTGGGGCTGTGTGGCCAGTGCAGGGACTGGGAATCTTGTCAAAGTTGAGGGATGCATGGATTCCACTCAGTATCAGCAGATTCTGGAGACCAATGTCCAGGAATCAGTGACAAAGCTGAAGCTGCGCCGGGGCTGGATCTTTCAACAAGACAACGACCCTAAACACTGCTCAAAATCCACTAAGGCATTTATGCAGAGGAACGAGTACAACGTTCTGGAATGGCCATCTCAGTCCCCAGACCTGAATATAATTGAAAATCTGTGGTGTGACTTAAAGAGAGCTGTCCATGCTCGGAAGCCATGAAACCTGAATGAACTAAAAGATGTTTTGTAAAGAGGAATGGTCCAAAATACCTTCAACCAGAATCCAGACTCTCATTGGAAAATACAGGAAGCGTTTAGAGGCTGTAATTTCTGCAAAAGTAGGATTATACTAAATATTGATTTTATTTATTTTTTGTGGTGCCCAAATTTATGCACCTACCAAATTTAGTTTAAACAATTATAGCACACTTTCTGTAAATCCAATAAACTTCATTTCACTTCTCAAATATCACTGTGTGTGTCTCCAATATGATATATTTAACTGACATTTTTTATCGTAACAACCAACGATTTTTTACAGGAAAATCATGACGATTAACAAGGTTGCCCAAACTTTCGCATCCCACTGTATATATACACTCACCTAAAGAATTATTAGGAACACCATACTAATACGGTGTTGGACCCCCTTTTGCCTTCAGAACTGCCTTAATTCTACGTGGCATTGATTCAACAAGGTGCTGAGAGCATTCTTTAGAAATGTTGGCCCATATTGATAGGACAGCATCTTGCAGTTGATGGAGATTTGAGGGATGCACATCCAGGGCACGAAGATCCCGTTCCACCACATCCCAAAGATGCTCTATTGGGTTGAGATCTGGTGACTGTGGGGGCCATTTTAGTACAGTGAACTCATTGTCATGTTCAAGAAACCAATTTGAAATGATTCGAGCTTTGTGACATGGTGCATTATCCTGCTGGAAGTAGCCATCAGAGGATGGATACATGTTCTCATTCTGTTTACGCCAAATTCGGACTCTACCATTTGAATGTCTCAACAGAAATCGAGACTCATCAGACCAGGCAACATTTTTCCAGTCTTCAACAGTCCAATTTTGGTGAGCTCGTGCAAATTGTAGCCTCTCTATTTGTAGTGGAGATGAGTGGTACCCGGTGGGGTCTTCTGCTGTTGTAGCCCATCCACCTCAAGGTTGTGCATGTTGTGGCTTTACAAATGCTTTGCTGCATACCTCGGTTGTAACGAGTGGTTATTTCAGTCAACGTTGCTCTTCTATCAGCTTGAATCAGTCGGCCCATTCTCCTCTGACCTCTATCATCCACAAGGCATTTTTGCCCACAGGACTGACGCATACTGGATGTTTTTCCCTTTTCACACCATTCTTTGTAAACCCTAGAAATGGTTGTGTGTGAAAATCCCAGTAACTGAGCAGATTGTAAAATACTCAGACCGGCCCGTCTGGCACCAACAACCATGCCACGCTCAAAATTGCTTAAATCACCTTTCTTTCCCATTCTGACATTCAGTTGGGAGTTCAGGAGATTTTCTTGACCAGGACCACACCCCTAAATGCATTGAAGCAACTGCCATGTGATTGGTTGACTAGATAATTGCATTAATGAGAAATAGAACAGGTGTTCCTAATAATTCTTTAGGTGAGTGTATGTATATATATATATATATATATATATATATATATATATATATACAGTACAGACCAAAAGTTTGGACACACCTCATTCAAAGAGTTTTCTTTATTTTCATGACTATGAAAATTGTAGATTCACACTGAAGGCATCAAAACTATGAATTAACACATGTGGAATTATCTACATAACAAACAAGTGTGAAACAACTGAAAATATACAGTTTTGAAGACTCAGGGGTGCTGGCTGGCTTGGCCTCAGGGGTGCGGGCTAGCTTGGCCGGGCAGAAGGAGTGTGGGAGACTGTGAGGCCTTTTTCTCCAAGCTGCTCCGGATCAGTGCTCTGGGCAGCTGGGCTCTGGGCTGGAAGTGGGCAAATAAAAAAAATATATTTTTCATTACACCTCAGATCAGACCATCAATCAGACCCCCAATGTTAATCAGACCTCAGCTAACAGCCCCAATAAGATACCCAATGTTAATAGGACCTCAGATCACACCTCAGCTCAGACCCCAATATGAATGACCCCCAATCAGACCTCAGATAAGAGCCCCTTGCCTCATAGCAGCCCCCAGTGCCTCTCATCAGCCCCCCCGGCGCCTCTCATCAGCCAGTAATAACAGCCCCCCCAATCATGTGCCAGTAATACCAGACCCCCCAAATCATGTGCCAGTAATACCAGGGCCCCCCCAAATCATGTGCCAGTAATACCAGGGCCCCCCCAAAATCATGTGCCAGTAATACCAGGGCCCCCCCAAAATCATGTGCCAGTAATACCAGGGCCCCCCCAAAATCATGTGCCAGTAATACCAGGGCCCCCCCAAATCATGTGCAAGTAATACCAGGGCCCCCCCAAATCATGTGCCAGTAATACCAGGGTCCCCCCAAATAATGTGCCAGTAATACCAGGGCCCCCCCAAATTCCCCAATCATGTGCCAGTAATACCAGACCCCCCCAATCATGTGCCAGTAATACCAGACCCCCCCAAATCATGTGCCAGTAATACCAGACTACCCTTAATCATGTGCCAGTAATACCAGACCCCCCTCCAATCATGTGCCAGTAATACCAGACCCCCCCAATCATGTTCCAGTAATACCAGACCACCCCCAATCATGTGCCAGTAATACCAGACCAAATTTGCACACTCAAGAGAATGCCAAGTCTATCAAGAGAATGCCAAGAGTGTGCAAAGCAGTAATCAAAGCAAAAGGTGGCTACTTTGAAGAACCTAGAATATGACATATTTTCAGTTGTTTCACATGTGTTTTTTATGTATATAATTCCACATGTGTTAATTCATAGTTTTCATGCCTTCATAGTCATGAAAATAAAGAAAACTCTTTTAATGAGAAGGTGTGTCCAAACTTTTGGTCTGTACTGTAATATATTTATATATACATACATACATACATACATATATACACACACACACACACACACACACAATCATGGCCGCAAATGTTGGCACCCCTGAAATTTTTCAAGAAAATTCAGTATTTCTCACAGAAAAGTATTACAGTAACACATGTTTTGCTATACCCATGTTTATTCCCTTTGTGTGTATTGGAACAAAACCAAAAAAAGGAGGAAAAAAAGCAAATTGGACATAATGTCACACTAAACTTCAATAATGGGCTGGACAAAATTATTGGCACCCTTTCAAAATTGTGGATAAATAAGATTGTTTCAAGCATGTGATGCTCCTTTAAACTCAACTGGGGAAAGTAACAGGTGTGAGCAATATAAAAATCACACATGAAAGTAGATAAGGAGAGAAGTTCACTTAGTCTTTGCATTGTGTGTCTGTGTGCGCCACACTAAGCATGGACAACAGAAAGAGAAGAAGATATCTGTCTGAGGACTTGAGAACCAAAATTGTGGAAAAATATCAACAATCTCATGGTTACAAGTCCATCTCCAGAGATCTAGATTTGCTTTTGTCCACAGTGTGCAACATTATCAAGAAGTTTGCAACCCATAGCACTGTAGCTAATCTCCCTGGGTGTGGATAGAAGAGAAAAATTGATAAAAGGTGTCAACGCAGGATAGTCCGGATGGTGGATAAGCAGCCTGTCACAGCCAGACAGCTGAGAAGCTCTGACAGGAGCCTTTCAGATCCTCCTCCTTGAATTTCTTTGTTTTGGTTGAGTTCCTCATCTCGTTAGTCTATCTCAGCTGTCATGCAGTTGGACTGATTGCTGCCCTTTAAGTTCCTCCCCAGAATGCAGTAGTGTGCGGCTTATACAACTTCCTGGAGTGTGTGTGCATGCTGTTCCTAGTTCTCAGTCCACAGTTCCAAGTCGTCTGCAAGATAAGTGCTGTTTATGTATTTATGATTTTCTGTTTTCTGGATCCAGGTGACCCTGACTCCCTCCGTGTCTGTGTAGGGAGCCGGTGGTCGTATCCCCTCACTATTGTAGGGTCTTCAGGTGTAAGATAGTCAAAGTACGTGGATATGCGCCCATCCACCTTTGGGGTGGTCGCATAGGCTGAGCAATAAGGGAGAGCGGCAGGTCTCATGCAGGGGTCTCCCTTTTGTTCCTTAGTTGTGGATCCAGTGAGTCATTGTTTATATTGTATTGTCTTGTTTCCTGTACACCATCCGTGACATTATAAGCCGCCAAAACCGTCTCAAGCATGGATCCGGTTTCACTTTTGGCTGAACGCCTCCAGGGTCTTTCATTGGAGGTAGCTGATCTCTATAGGATTTTTTCTCAGTTTCAAGTGACCGGTTCAGCTTGCGTTCATGGAGTTTGTGCTGAGCCTAAGATCTCGCTCCCGGATACGTTCTCTGGGGGTAGTGAGAATTTTGTGCGTTTTAAAGAGGCTTGCAAACTCCATTTTCGCCTTCTTCCCCATTCCTCTGGTGATGAAGAACGGAGGGTGGGGATCATTGTATCGCTGCTCAGGGGTAACGCTCAGTCTTGGGACTTTTCGCTACCGGAGGGGGCACGGCCCCTCCGCTCAGTGGATGAATTATTTTTAGCCCTGGGTCAGATATATGATGATCCGGATCGTATTGCTCTGGCTGAGTCTAAACTACGTCTGTTATGCCAGGGTAAACAATCCGCAGAGATATACTGCTCAGAATTTCGGAGATGGGCAGCTGATACTGGTTGGAATGATGCTGCACTCCGAAGTCAATTTTGCCAGGGTCTTTCAGAGGGATTGAAAGATGCATTTGCCTTTCATGAGAGGCCAATCTCCCTGGACTCTGCTATGTCTCAGGCCGTTCGTATTGACAGGCGTCTTAGTGAGAGAGGAGAGATCTCTCCTTCCTGTCATACTCAGTCCCGGGACAGTGCAGCGGTCTCATTCTGTGCGCAGGGGTCTCAGTCGCTGTCAGCCCCTTCTGAGCAGGAACCCATGCAGCTGGGGTTGATTGCCTCAGACAATAGAAGATTCAGCCTGCATGGGAGGGTTTGTTTTTGTTGTGGAGGTATAAATCATTTGGCAAATGTTTGTCCCTCTAGGAGATTCAGGCAGTTTTCTGCGAGTAATAAAGAGACAAAAAGGAAAAAATCTTTAAAAATGTTCCGTCTGTTACTATTGGGGGGGTTGAGGCGGAAATTGAAGGTTTTCCGTTTGCTTGTAGTTGCCGTTTTGTCCTACCTGCTAGGGTGGCGCTAGAGAGCAAGAGCATTTTTTGTGAGATTTTTGTGGATAGTGGAGCAGCTGTCAATCTCATTGATAATCAATTTGCAATAACTCATGGTTTCCAGGTATGCACTTTGGGAAAGGATATTCCTGTTTTTGCTATTGATTCCGCTCCACTTTCTCAGAAATCATTAAAGGGCATAGTTCACAATATCCGTTTAATTGTGAGTGATGCTCATGTTGAGGATGTGTCATGTTTCGTCCTTAGCGGTTTGCCTACTCCTCTAGTGTTGGGACTACCCTGGCTCACTAAACATAACCCCACCATTGATTGGCAAGCGAGGCAAATAAATGGTTGGAGTGACTTTTGCAGAGAGAATTGCCTCATAACATCTGTTTCTGAGGTTTCTACTAAGACTGTACCACTTTTCCTCTCTGAATTTTCAGATGTCTTCTCTGAGAGTGGAGTTCAGGATTTGCCTCCGCACAGGGAGTATGATTGCCCTATTAATCTCATCCCAGGCGCCAAGCTGCCTAAATCTCGTTTATACAATCTCTCCCAACCTGAGAGGGTCGCTATGCGTGCTTATATCTCTGAGAGTCTGAGAAAAGGACACATACGACCCTCGAAGTCACCTGTTGCCGCTGGCTTTTTCTTTGTTAAGAAAAAAGATGGTTCTTTAAGACCTTGTCTGGATTTCAGGGAGCTGAACAGTATCAATATTCGTGATCCTTATCCGCTTCCTCTGATCCCGGACCTGTTTAACCAGGTTGTTGGGGCTAAAGCCTTTTCAAAATTAGACCTAAGAGGGGCATACAACCTGGTCAGGGTCAGAGAAGGAGACGAATGGAAGACGGCTTTCAATACCCCTGAGGGCCATTTTGAGAATTTGGTTATGCCTTTTGGTTTGATGAATGCCCCAGCCGTTTTTCAGCATTTCGTGAACAGCATTTTTTATCATTTAATGGGAAAATTTGTATTAGTGTATTTGGATGACATTTTGATTTTTTCTCCTGATTTCAAGACTCATAAGGAACACTTACGTCAGGTCTTGCTCATTCTGCGGGAGAATAAATTATACGCAAAACTGGAAAAATGTGTGTTTGCAGTTCCAGAAATTCAATTTCTGGGGTTTCTTCTCTCCGCTTCTGGTTTTCACATGGACCCCGAGAAGGTCCGCGCTGTGCTTGAGTGGGAGCTTCCTGAGAATCAGAAGGCGCTGATGCGTTTTTTGGGCTTTGCCAATTATTACAGGAAATTTATTTTGAATTATTCCTCTGTTGTTAAACCACTCACTGATATGACCAGAAAGGGGGTAGATTTTTCTTCCTGGTCGGTAGAGGCGCGTAAGGCCTTTTCTAATATCAAGGAGAGTTTTGCTTCCGCTCCCATCCTGGTACAACCTGATATTTCGTTACCCTTCATAGTTGAGGTTGATGCTTCTGAGGTAGGAGTGGGTGCGGTCTTGTCTCAGGGTTCCTCTCCTGCCAAATGGCAACCGTGTGCCTTTTTCTCAAAGAAACTCTCCTCCGCAGAGAGAAATTATGATGTGGGAGATAGGGAATTGTTGGCCATCAAGTTGGCTTTTGAGGAATGGCGCCATTGGCTAGAGGGAGCCAGACACCCTATTACCGTGTTTACTGACCATAAAAATCTGGCCTACTTGGAGTCAGCCAAGCGTCTGAACCCGAGACAGGCCAGATGGTCTTTGTTCTTTTCAAGGTTTAATTTTGTTGTCACGTTCCGCCCTGGGGTTAAGAATGTGAAGGCAGATGCCCTGTCACGTTGTTTTCCGGGAGGTGGGAATTTTGAAGACCTGGGTCCCATTTTGGCTGAAGGTGTGGTGGTCTCTGCTCTTTTTCCCTGAATTGGAGGCAGAGGTGCAGGCAGCCCAGTCAGAAGCTCCTGATCTTTGTCCTCCTGGGAGGTTGTTTGTGCCTCTCGCTTTGAAACACAAGATTTTTAAAGAACACCACGATACGGTCCTTGCTGGGCACCCGGGGGCAAGAGCCACACTGGATCTCATCGCTCGGAGATTCTGGTGGCCTGCGCTTCGTAAGTCGGTTGAGGGTTTTGTGGCAGCTTGCGAGACTTGTGCTCGTGCCAAAGTCCCTCATTCACGGCCATCAGGTCCTCTCCTCCCTTTGCCCATTCCTTCCCGTCCTTGGACACATCTGTCCATGGACTTCATAACGGACTTGCCTCGTTCCTCGGGGAAGACTGTGATTCTGGTGGTGGTGGACCGTTTTAGCAAAATGGTGCATTTTATCCCTTTTCCTGGTTTGCCCAATGCTAAGACGCTGGCGCAGGCATTCATTGACCACATTGTCAAATTGCATGGTATTCCTTCAGACATAGTCTCTGATAGGGGCACGCAGTTTGTTTCCAGATTCTGGAAGGCTTTCTGTTCTCGCTTGGGGGTTCGGTTGTCATTCTCTTCTGCTTTCCACCCGCAGTCGAATGGAGCGCGTCAATCAGAATCTGGAGACATATCTGCGCTGTTTTGTGGCGGAGAATCAGGAGGATTGTTGTTCTTTTTTGTCCCTTGCTGAGTTTGCTTTAAATAACCGTCGTCAGGAGTCCTCTGATAAGTCACCATTTTTTGGTGCATATGGGTTTCATCCGCAGTTTGGGACTTTCTCGGGAGAGGGGTCTTCTGGTTTACCTGATGAGGACAGATTCTCCTCGTCTTTGTCATCTATTTGGCAAAAGATTCAGGATAATCTAAAGAGCATGAGTGAGAGATATAAGCGTGTGGCAGATAAGAGACGTGTGCCTGGTCCGGACCTGAATGTTGGTGATCTGGTGTGGTTGTCTACCAAGAATATCAAATTGAAGGTTACCTCCTGGAAGTTGGGTCCTAGGTTTATTGGGCCTTACAAGATCCTGTCTGTCATCAATCCTGTTGCCTACCGTCTTGATCTTCCTCAGACTTGGAAGATCCATAATGTTTTTCATAAGTCCTTATTGAAACCTTATGTTCAACCTATTGTACCCTCGCCTTTGCCTCCTCCTCTGATTATGGTTGATGGAAATCTTGAATTTCAGGTCTCTAGGATTGTGGATTCTCGTCTTGTCCGCGGTTCCCTCCAGTACCTCGTTCATTGGGAGGGTTATGGTCCTGAGGAGAGAATGTGGGTCCCAGTGACGGACATTAAGGCCTCTCGTCTCATCAGGGCTTTCCATAGGTCCCATCCTGAGAAGGTGGGCTTTGAGTGTCCGGAGTCCACTCGTAGAGGGAGGGGTACTGTCACAGCCAGACAGCTGAGAAGCTCTGACAGGAGCCTTTCAGATCCTCCTCCTTGAATTTCTTTGTTTTGGTTGAGTTCCTCATCTCGTTAGTCTATCTCAGCTTTCATGCAGTTGGACTGATTGCTGCCCTTTAAGTTCCTCCCCAGAATGCAGTAGTGTGCGGCTTATACAACTTCCTGGAGTGTGTGTGCATGCTGTTCCTAGTTCTCAGTCCACAGTCCCCAGTCGTCTGCAAGATAAGTGCTGTTTATGTATTTATGATTTTCTGTTTTCTGGATCCAGGTGACCCTGACTCCCTCCGTGTCTGTGTAGGGAGCCGGTGGTCGTATCCCCTCACTATTGTAGGGTCTTCAGGTGTAAGATAGTCGAGGTACGTGGATATGCGCCCATCCACCTTTGGGGTGGTCGCATAGGCTGAGCAATAAGGGAGAGCGACAGGTCTCATGCAGGGGTCTCCCTTTTGTTCCTTAGTTGTGGATCCAGTGAGTCATTGTTTATATTGTATTGTCTTGTTTCCTGTACACCATCCGTGACACAGCCCCAAACAAGTTCCAAAGATATTCAAGCTGTCCTGCAGGCTCATGGAGCATCAGTGTCAACGCGAACTATCCGTCGACATTTAAATGAAATAAAAACGCTATGGCAGGAGACCCAGGAGGACCCCACTGCTGACACAGAGACATAAAAAAGTAAGACTACATTTTGCAAAAATGAACTTGAGTAAGCCAAAATCCTTCTGGGAAAACGTCTTGTGGACAGAGGAGACCAGAATAGAGCTTTTTGGTAAAGCACATTATTCTACTGTTTACCGAAAACAGAATGAGGCCTACAAAGAAAAGAACACAGTACCTACAGTGAAATATGGTGTAGGTTCATTAATGTTTTGGGGTTGTTTTGCTGCCTCTGGCACTGGGTGCCTTGAATGTGTACAAGGCATCATGAAATCTGAGGATTACCAACAGATTTTGGGTGGCACTGTAGAGTCCAGTGTCAGAAAGCTTGGTTTGTGTCCGAGATCTTGGGTCTTCCAGCAGGACAATGACCCCAAACATATGTCAAAAAGCACCTAGAAATGGATGGCAACAAAGCGCTGGAGAGTTCTGAAGTGGTCAGCAATGAGTCCAGATCTAAATCCCATTGAACACCTGTGGAGAGATCTTAAAATTCCTGTTGGGAAAAGGTGCCCTTCCAATAAGAGACTTGAAGCAGTTTGCTAAGGAAAAGTGATCCAAAATTCTGGGTGAGAGGTGTCAGAAGCTTATTGATGGTTATAGGAAGCGACTGATTTCAGTTATTTTTTCCCAAAGGGTGTACAACCAAATATTAATGTCATGACCAGCGTACGCAAAGGGAGGGAAATGGGAAGGCCCTGTCCAAGGGAGAGGGAAAGGTGGTGACCCCTGACTCACCTTGAGGCTGGCACCTGACTGCCCTGACGTCCCTAGACGGGTTCCTCACCCGTACGCCGATCACGTGCCTAAACCCTGGCTTTCCCTAAGATGAGCCCTACGTAGTGAACGGGGCGGTGGGAACACTAGTCCGCACCACTGACACTAAAAGGAAAACACCAAGGAGAGGACAGACAACACAGACAAAACATAAAATCCCAGGTGGACGACAACAGCAGACAACATAAGTCCAACAGGGATCCGGAGGGTAACGTTCTGGAACAACAACCAGGGAACACAGCTACACAGCTCCAGTGGGTCAGTATAGAAGTCCAGGTAGGAAGCTCTATATCTGGCAACCAGAGAAGTGGGAGAGGGGAATATAAGGAGGTTGGGATTGCTGGACAAGAAACAGCTGAGGAGAAGGAGCTACGGATCCCTGAGTGAGCCAAAAAGGGTTGCAAGGCAAACCCAGAAAGCTACCATTAAGAATCAGCCCTATCTTTATACATAGATCGCGAAGCCACCCGCTGCGACTTCCTGACCGCTGGTATAACGGAGTCAGGCGTGGCTCTTGACACCCTCGTGACAATTAAGTTAAAGGTGACAATAATTTTGTCCAGCCCATTTTTGGAGTTTGGTGTAACATGTGTATAGCAAAACATGTGTTACTGCAATACTTTTCTATGAGAAATACTTATTTTTCTTGAAAAATTTCAGGGGTGCCAACATTTACGGTCATGACTGTGTGTATATATATATATATATATATATAATGTAAGGTTGGATAGTACTCCAATCTGATTGTGTGAGCAACAGGAGATGGTTCCCAGACCAGATAATAATAAAAATTCAGACTCCTGTACTCCACTTTGCTATTTGGATAAATGCTTTTATTTCAAAGAGCGGTTCCAGTCAAAAAACGTTTTTTGGCATATAGCCTTCTTCAGTATAAGGCGTCTTTCTTTCTAGGCTACAGCCTTATTCCAGCGCTTGCCAAACAGGGCCATAGAGCCCCACATCACTGCAGCAACCTGCCACCCACTGTGGGTATTCTAACTCTACGCTTTTTCTCCAACTATGCGGCTCAACCAGTTGTACTGAAGAAGGCTATATGCCGAAAAACGTTTTTTGACTGGAACCGCTCTTTGAAATAAAAGCATTTATCCAAATAGCAAAGTGGAGTATGTGTATATACACTCACCAAAAGAATTATTAGGAACACCATACTAATACGGTGTTGGACCCCCTTTTGCCTTCAGAACAGCCTTAATTCTACGTGGCATTGATTCAACAAGGCCCATATTGATAGGATAGCATCTTGCAGTTGATGGAGATTTGAGGGATGCACATCCAGGGCACGAAGCTCCCATTACACCACATCCCAAAGATGCTCTATTGGGTTGAGATCTGGTGACTGTGGGGGCCATTTTAGTAAAGTGAACTCATTGTCATGTTCAAGAAACCAATTTGAAATGATTCGAGCTTTGTGACATGGTGCATTATCCTGCTGGAAGTAGCCATCAGAGGATGGATACATGTTCTCATTCTGTTTACGCCAAATTCAGACTCTACCATTTGAATGTCTCAACAGAAATCGAGACTCATCAGACCAGGCAACATTTTTCCAGTCTTCAACAGTCCAATTTTGGTGAGCTCGTGCAAATTGTAGCCTCTTTTTCCTATTTGTAGTAGAGATGAGTGGTACCCGGTGGGGTCTTCTGCTGTTGTAGCCCATCCACCTCAAGGTTGTGCTTGTTGTGGCTTCACAAATGCTTTGCTGCATACCTCGGTTGTAACGAGTGGTTATTTCAGTCAATGTTGCTCTTCTATCAGCTTGAATCCGTCGGCCCATTTTCCTCTGACCTCTAGCATCCACAAGGCATTTTTGCCCACAGGACTGACGCATACTGGATGTTTTTCCCTTTTCACACCATTCTTTGTAAACCCTAGAAATGTTTGTGCGTGAAAATCCCAGTAACTGAGCAGATTGTGAAATACTCAGACCGGCCCGTCTGGCACCAACAACCATGCCACGCTCAAAATTGCTTAAATCACCTTTCTTTCCCATTCTGACATTCAGTTTGGAGTTCAGGAGATTGTCTTGACCAGGAGCACACCCCTAAATGCATTGAAGCAACTGCCATGTGATTGGTTGACTAGATAATTGCATTAATGAGAAATAGAACAGGTGTTCCTAATAATTCTTTAGGTGAGTGTATATATATATATACAGTATATATATATATATATATATATATATATGCATCAGAGTCAAGTCACAGTCAGAGTACGTTAACTAAATGTGATAACTCACCAAGTGTGTGTTAACTTTGCTACATCTGTATAGCTGTTTATTGTGCAATATACATAATGTGTGCATAAATATATATATATATATATATATATATATATATATATATATATATGTGAAACTCGAAAAATTAGAATATCATGCAAAGTTCATTTATTTCAGTAATGCAACTTAAAAAGGTGAAACTAACATATGAGATAGACTTATTACATGCAAAGTGAGATATTTCAAGCCTTTATTTGTTATAATTTGGATGATTATGGCTTACAGCTTATGAAACCCCAAAGTCACAATTTGTAGGTACTCTTTGCTTAGGGGGTATGGATTAATTAGCTGACTACAGTGTAACACTTTGAGCCTAGAATATTGAACCTTTTCACAAAATTCTAATTTTAATTTGCATTAATGTAAAAATTTACTTTGGCAGGATATTATAATTTCTCGAGTTTCACCTGTGTGTGTGTGTGTGTGTGTATATATATATGTATATATATACACACTCACCTAAAGAATTATTAGGAACACCTGTTCTATTTCTCATGAATGCAATTATCTAGTCAACCAATCACATGGCAGTTGCTTCAATGCATTTAGGGGTGTGGTCCTGGTCAAGACAATCTCCTGAACTCCAAACTGAATGTCAGAATGGGAAAGAAAGGTGATTTAAGCAATTTTGAGCATGGCATGGTTGTTGGTGCCAGACGGGCCGGTCTGAGTATTTCACAATCTGCTCAGTTACTGGGATTTTCACGCACAACCATTTCTAGGGTTTACAAAGAATGGTGTGAAAAGGGAAAAACATCCAGTATGCGGCAGTCCTGTGGGCAAAAATGCCTTGTGGATGCTAGAGGTCAGAGGAGAATGGGCCGACTGATTCAAGCTGATAGAAGAGCAACGTTGACTGAAATAACCACTCGTTACAACCGAGGTATGCAGCAAAGCATTTGTAAAGCCACAACACGCACAACCTTGAGGCGGATGGGCTACAACAGCAGAAGACCCCACCGGGTACCACTCATCTCCACTACAAATAGGAAAAAGAGGCTACAATTTGCACGAGATCACCAAAATTGGACTGTTGAAGACTGGAAAAATGTTGCCTGGTCTGATGAGTCTCGATTTCTGTTGAGACATTCAAATGGTAGAGTCCGAATTTGGCGTACATGTATCCATCCTCTGATGGCTACTTCCAGCAGGATAATGCACCATGTCACAAAGCTCGAATCATTTCAAATTGGTTTCTTGAACATGACAATAAGTTCACTGTACTAAAATGGCCCCCACAGTCACCAGATCTCAACCCAATAGAGCATCTTTGGGATGTGGTGGAACGGGAGCTTCGTGTCCTGGATGTGCATCCCTCAAATCTATATCAACTGCAAGATGCTATCCTATCAATATGGGCCAACATTTCTAAAGAATGCTATCAACACCTTGTTGAATCAATGCCACGTAGAATTAAGGCAGTTCTGAAGGCAAAAAGGGGTCCAACACCATATTAGTATGGTGTTCCTAATAATTCTTTAGGTGAGTGTATATATATATATATATATATATATATATACACACACACACATATACTGTATATATATCTATACATATATTTATATATATTATGGGGATTTGCTCTGGTAGGCAGCTTAGCAGACGCAGTATAGAGGCAATCATAAAGTCTTTAACTTAGGCCTCTTTCACACTTGCGTTGTCCGGATCCGTCGTGCACTCCATTTGCCGGAAGTGCCCGCCGGATCCGTAACACCGCAAGTGAACTGAAAGCATTTGAACACGGATCCGTCTTCAAAATGCGTTCAGTGTTACTATGGCACCCAGGACGCTATTAAAGTCCTGGCTGCCAAAGTAGTAGGGGGGAGCGGGGGAGCAGTATACTTACCATCCGTGCGTCTCCTGGGGCGCTCCAGAATGACGTCAGAGCGCCCCATGCGCATGGATGACGTGATCCATGCGATCACGTCATCCATGCGCGTGGGGCGCCCTGACGTCACTCTGAAGCGCCCCGGGAGCCACACGGACGGTAAGTATACTGCTCCCCCGCTCCCCACTACACTTTACCATGGCAAACAGGACTTTAGCGTCCTGGCAGCCTTGGTAACCATTCAGAAAAAGCTAAACGTCGGATCCGGTAATGCGCCGAAACGACGTTTAGCTTAAGGCCGGATCCGGATTAATGCCTTTCAATGGGCATTAATTCCGGATCCGGCCTTGCGGCAAGTGTTCAGGATTTTTGACCGGAGCAAAAAGCGCAGCATGCTGCGGTATTTTCTCCGGCCAAAAAACATTCCGGTCCTGAACTGAAGACATCCTGATGCATCCTGAACGGATTTCTCTCAATTCAGAATGCATTGGTATAATCCTGATCAGGATTCTTCCGGCATAGAGCCCCGAAGACGGAACTCTATGCTGGAACAGAACAACGCAAGTGTGAAAGAGCCCTTAAATAGTTCAGTGTTTATTCACACAAAAGGCAAAACAAAATAACAGTTTGCAATATTTCACACAATGGAAAGTCCACAGAACACAAACATTCACCTGGTTAGCAGTTTTTCATCAGCCATCCACTGCAGGCTTTAGGGGGCCTGTTTTCCAGCAATGTGGCTCTCAGCCCTTTAGCACAGCACACCTCATGCAGATCCCAAAACCACAGCGTCTCCACAGCTTCACTGTGAAGTAAAGGATAATCCACACAGCTGAGACTGCTGGCTGGGTTTTTATATCCCAAACCAAAACCCGGCCTGAAACGTGGGGAGAAGCCACCCACCTAGCACTTTGGCTACTCCCAGTAAGAGCCGGCCCAGATCGGCTCTACAGCCATATTAAATAACAAATAGTGTCAGTCAGCACTAACTGCCGCTGACACTTAAAATTACCGGCTCTTACCTGACCGAGGCCAGGAATCTTGGTGACACATACCTTCCGTCAACGACGGACCCTTGCGCCTTCCTACAATATATACTAGCAGAAGGACCCGGCTTCGCACGGGTATATTTAATCTATTTCATTTAATGTTTCTGTGTGTCATTAAAAGATATCGACAGTATCCCTCATAATAGTGACCTCTACAGTACCCCACCCCCTAAGTCTACTTTCACACTCGCGTTTTGTCTTTCCGTTTGTGAGATCCATTCAGGGCTCTCACAAGTGGTCCAAAACTGATCAGTTTGCATTCTAATGCATTCTGAATGGAAAAGGATCAGTTTGCTTCAGTTCAGTCTCCATTCCGCTTTGGAGATGGAGACCAAAATGCTGCTTGCAGCGTTTTGGTTTCCATCTGATGAAACTGAGCCTAACGTTTTCACTGACACAATCTGGCACAATAGAAAATGGACCCGTCCTCCATTGACTTTCAATGATGTTCAAGACGGATCCATCTTGGCTATGTTAAAGATAATACAAACGGAACTGTTCTGAACGGATGCAGACGGTTGTATTATCTGAACAAAATGCGAGTGTGAAAGTAGCCATAACAGTAAACTCTACAGCCGCTCACCCCATAACACTGACCCCCCCCCACAGTGCCCTGCCTCTTTAAAATGGGACCTCCACAGAAGCCCATCCCCTTAACTTTGACCATCACAGCAGCTCGCCCTTTAACAGTGAGTTTCACAGCACCCCACTCCCTTGACATCTACCTCTTCTCAGGGGCCCGCTCTCTTAATAGTGACCTAAACAGCACCCCGCCCCTTAACACTGACCTCCATAGGGGACCGCCCCCTTATCTGTGACCTCCACTGTTCCCTGCCCCCTTAACATGACCTCCACAGTGCCTGCACCTTTAACAGTGACCTCCACAGCAGCCTGCCCCCTTAACAGTAACATCCACAGTGAATGCCTCTTTAACAGTGACCACAACAGTGCTTGCCCCTTTAACAGTGACCTCCACAACAGCTGCCACTTTAATAGTGGCCCCTGCCCCCTTAACAGTGACCTCCACAGCAGCTGCCCCTTTAATAGTGGTCCCTGCCCCTTTAACAGTGACCTCCACAGTGCCCTGCCCCTTTAAGGCTAGGGCCACATGATGACATGTGTCGCGCAACATTTTGTCATACCAATGTCGCGCAACAATTTTTATAATGATAGGCTATGTTGTGGCACTGTGACTTGCTGCGACTGCGACACGACAGTCGCAAAAAATCCATCCAAGATGGATGCATGTACCAGTGTAGTTGTGCCCTATGTGTCGTGTGACTTATTGTCGTCGTGTAGCCCTAGACTAAAGCTGACCTACAAAAGTGAAAAAAAAAATGGCTGGGTTGTTATGGAAACCTGGAGTAAAGTTGTGTGTATGTGGAGACTAAGGGCCTGTGAGCTTCTATTGGCTGATAAGGGACAGGGGACCGTGTGTATGGCAGTTGGGATATGAAGAGAAAGACTTGCAGGCTTGTATTGGCTAATGCAGGTCATTTTTTGGGAATATCCCAGGAACGGTACATCCTAGAGAGCTGGGATCCGGTCTAAAACTTTCCCGGACACCTGATGTACCTGTGTGCCAAATTTGGTGAAGATCGCTCCAGTCGTTTGGTCGCGCATAAAGAGCAGACAGACAGACAGAAACTCATTTTTATAATATAAGAGATATATATATATATCTATATCTTGCAACAGAACATCTTTATAGTCTGCCAATACATCTATTGAAAAGATTGTTCCAAGTTTTCAAGTTTATCCACAGGATAGGTGATAACTAACTGATTGGAGGGGATCTGACTGCTGGGCCCACCACCGATCTCGAGAACGGGTGTCCTATTATCCCAACCTGATGGAGCATGTGCTGCTCTCTATGGGAGCGCTAGAAACAGCCGAGCACTCCGCTATCTCTGGCAGTCCCACAGAGTATGGCCTCTTGCACACGACCGTATGTATTTTGCGGTGCACAAAAAATGGATCCGCAGAAAATACGGATGACATCCGTGTGCATTCCGTATTTTGCAGAATGGAACAGCTGGCCCCTAATAGAACAGCATTATCCTTGTCCGTAATGCGGACAGGAATAGGACATGTTCTATTTTTTTTCGGAACGGAAATACGGAAACGGAATGCACACGGCAGGGTGCATGCAGGAACCCCTGTTCTTGGTATCATTAAGGGTCCCAGATCTCAAGCCCCTCCCTCCTCCTGTGGATAAGGGATAAACTTGAAAACTTGGCCCAACCCTTTAATAACAATGAAGTGACAATCTTCATTTCCTGTTTACTCAGACTATTTTATAATGTAGTAACTACTGTATGAGAATAATTTAAATCCGATTTCTCAGTGTGGTATGCAGGGCAGTAAAGTAAAATCTCACCCTTTTACAGAGTGTGTCACAATAGTATGTCACAAGCTTTTTACAATGAAGACCAGCAGGACGAGGAAGTTACACGATTACACCATGCCTGTGAGATGACACAAGGAACATCATAGGCGTAAACCAAGGGTATGATACAGAGAATATTTCTATGACGTGAGTGAAGCAATCCAGTCTCCACATACAGCACATTGTCACATACAAATAACCTTTACCCTCGTCTCTATAAGTGTGTTAGGGTTAATAGATCAATGATCCTAGTGACAATCCCGCCATATAATGTTCTAGCTAAAGCTGGCCATAGACACAAATGGGAGATTTATTAAAAGTGGTGCGAAAGAAAATTGGCTTAGTTGCCCATAGCAACAAACCAGATTCCACCTTTCAAAGGAGCTCTGAAAAGAGTAAAGTGGAATCTGATTGGTTGCTAGGGAAACTGAGAAATTTTACACTTTTGATAAATCTCCCCCGAAGTTTTTATCTGCAGAACTTTGAAGATCTCATTTATTTTAGGAGCATCTGTTGTTATGCATGTAACTACCAAATACTTCAGATCTTTGGCAGATCTCATCAAAATTGGATTTGCCAATGGTCTGCAGATAAATATCTCATGTCTACAGTCATCTTAGGCTACTTTCACACTTGTGTTTTTGCTGGATCTGGCAGGGTTCAGCAAAAATGCTTTCGTTACTGATAATACAACCATCTGCATTAGAGAGGATCGAATTTCATATTTTGAAATTCGTTTGCAGTTCGTTTTGTGCTATTTAGTGAATTGCGTTATGGATTCCGTTACCACGGACCATAACGCAATTCCATGACGGAGTGCATAACGGAATGCCTTTAGAGGCATTCCGTTATTTATTCTGTCATAATAGAAGTCTATGGGCTGCAAAACGGGTCCGTCCCGTTTCCGTTATGCAGGGGTCCTCTCCTGCATAACGGAAATGGGATGGGACCACAAAACGAACCGTAGATTTTTTCTTTCCTCATCTTCTGACAAAGAGACATCTTAATTTCCTACTTTTCCATTATCCTCCCACCTTCTGAAAACCCCATCCTTCCACCCCCAATACTTTGCCCGCTCCCCAATACTATACTGCAGAAAAAATCTACCTGAAAATACTGGTACCACACAGATAGTGCCCCCTTCTATTATTATTGGCACACAGTGCCCTAAAATAACTGCACCTGGCAAATAGTGTCCAACACTAATAGTGTAAACATAATTTCCCTAAAAAGTGTTTCACTCCCCCGCCAACTTATACTAGTTAGCGCTTCCATAATGGAAGCACTCACTAGTATTCCCTTTATAACATGAACTGTGTGTTATGAAGGGAAAAATACAGCACCACTGTCAAAAGAGCCTGATTGCTGGGCCCCTGATGGCGGCCCTGTAGGGTCTCACTTGTGTTTTGTTTAATTGAGTACTGTTTGCTCTTGGTCTCTTTTCGGTTTCCCTCCCCATACTTTGGAACATTTCTCCACAAGTATGAGCACTCACTCCCAGGAGTCTTCCCCTTTTTTGCTATTTCCTCATATGATTTCAGCCTGTCTACAATGATGTGGCGTGGTACTTAGAGCAGGCCTGCGGTAGGTTTCTGCCGTGGGCCTGCTCTGACTTCCCCGCAACCCCTCTCCCATACCACATGGATTATCCCATGGCCTGATCCTACAGCAGATACATACTTTGTATGGCATGGTATGTTACCTAGGGCCCATTTACTGTCCCATATCTGTGGACCCTGTCTCACTAATCATGTTCTTAATTTGGAACAGACGCGGTATAATCATGTCTTATTGAACGCTGAATAGCTTATCAACTACCAATTTATGTACTAGATGGTATACTATGACATGTGGGGCTCAACCTCCCCTTCTTTATACTTTAACTTAACAATCATGCCACATTGCTGTACAGATTTTATTTTAACTACCGTATATACTCGAGTATAAGCCGACCCGAATATAAGCCGAGGCCCCTAATTTTACCCCCAAAAAATTGGAAAAATTATTGACTCGAGTATAAGACTAGGGTGGGAAATGCAGCTATAATGCAGAGTGAATGTGTATATAATGCACACACTCTACATTATATACACACATCTGCAAGACGGTGACTCAGATTGATGGGAGTCTGACTCTGACTCCCTGTATTCAATGCAGAGTGTGTGCATTATATACACACACACTCTGCATTAAATACAGGGAGCCATCCACAGATCTCCCCCCTAAACAGTGCCATCCACAGATCTCCCCCCTAAACAGTGCCATCCACAGATCCCCCCCTAAACAGTGCCATCCACAGATCCCCCCTAAACAGTGCCATCCACAGATCCCCCTCCCCGACACTCACAGCAGTATATTTATAAACGAATCAGTAACTACCGGTACTTTAACTTTAATCATTGCTCATTGCTGAGCTCTTTACTCGGATTATTTGGATATCTTACTTTGTCTTAGCTCCGGTAATAGCAGGCAGTGCGGGGGGCGGCGCTCACTCACTGACGTCATGCGCCTGCTCCCACTAGGCGGCGCAGGCGCGTGACGTCAGTGAGTGAGCGCCGCCCCCCGCACTGCCTGCTATTAACGGAGCTAAGACAGACCTAGACATGAGTATAAGACGAGGGGGCTTTTTGAGCACAAAAATATGTGCCAAAAAACTCGTCTTATACTCGAGTATATACGGTATATAATCATGTCTCATTTTCTTACAAAATTGTATAATCATGTGTCATGTATTTATGATGTATTTCCATCCTATGAACCCCTTTTTTTGTATATTATGTTTTGTCAGCCTGATGAAGGGCGTATGTTAGAACGAAACGTTGCACGCAACTGATATACCACTGACTCCGGCTGAAATAATATGAAATAAATCACTATTTATCATCATCACGGAGTGCTGTCTAAATATTTGTGTGATATCTACAGTTCTTGAGGTGGAGCTACAGAACACAACCTGGATGTGCACCCACCCCTGCCATTATTTGAAAAGAGTGCTGTGGCCTATTTATTTGAAACTTGGATGGCAAGGGAAGTTTACAAAAATGGACAACAGTTCCAGACAGTAGATGGCCTTCGTGCGGCCGTCTTCACCACTTGGAGAAATGTTCCCACTCAACTCATGGAAACGCTTGCATCAAGCATGCCGAAACAAATTTATAAACAATAACAGCGGAGCTACTCATTACTGAGTTCATGTTTGGAAGTTGGATTTCTGTTTTGGGGGGTTTCGTTTTTTGGAGGTGTGGTCCTAAACTTTTGATCAGCTGAAAAAACAGCCTGTTTCGGTTTATTCGTTGTTTTCATTAAATTGAATGCTCAAAAAATGTTTTGTCTCACTCCCATTTCTTCTTGTTGCATGTTGAAGCTCTACTTGGAACCTTGTTAAGATCCAGCCATGCTAAATATGATTTTTTGCCATTTTTCAAGTGGTCTTAAACTTTTGATCAGGACTGTAGTTGAAGTGGTCTTTTTACAGATTTGCTTAAGGCCTCATGCACACGACCGTGCCGATTTTTGCGGTCCGCAAACCGCAGATCCGCAAAAAATGGAAGCCGCCCGTGATCCGCAAAGTACGGACAAGAATAGGACATGTTATATTTTTTTTGCGTGGCCGCGGAACTCTGTGTGCTGTCCGCATCTTTTGCGGCCCCATTGAAGTGAATGGGTCCGCATCCGAGCTGCCAAAACGGCGGCTAGGATGCGGACCCAAACAGCGGTCATGTGCATGAGGCCTAGAGGGAATCTGTCACCAGTGACCTCCCTAGCTGTGGTTCACACTCTTTTTTTTTTTTGATCTGAGGCTTCGTTACTGAATTACTGAATGTTTTTTTAATATGCAAATGAAGCGTTTGGTGCAATGAGGGTGTCACTAATGCTCTTGTTGCACCCAAGCTCTGCTCATTTTGGTGGCCAGCCCCTCGATCACTGATTTGCCAATGCCTGGTCCTGTCAATTACAGAAACCAATGGAGCTTGGGTGCAACAAAAGCAAAGGTGCTGCCATCATTGCACTAAAGGCCTAATCTGCATATTAAGAAAAATTATCATAACTCATGAACAGAGCCTCAGATAGAGAAAAGAAAAACAGCATTTTAATCAGGTGAACCACAGCTACAGTATGTGTCTATGCAAACAGTTTCATAGGAAGGTCGCTGGTGACAGTTTCCCTCTAAAGGAGTATGCCTATTGGTAAGTGAATCAAAGTATCCGAAGGGGAATTCAATCCGAATTTCACGAAAAAATTGCCGCAAAGCCAAATTTCCTTGTGCTTCATGGTAACGAATCAATTTTCTCTTAAATGGGAGGGAAAAAAATACATACTCACCTCATCCATTTGCGCGCAAATAGACTACCACAGCCATCTTGATTGAAGATCAAGATGACCGTGGGCCCCCTCTACACTATAAAATAGATAAGGATACTTTCACACTAGCATTAGAAGAATGCCTGCCAGATCCGGAAAATCCGTATGCAAACGGATATCATTTGTTTCCAGAAGCGAATCAGTCTGACAAATGCATTGAAATACCGGATCCGTCTCTCCGGTGTCATCTGGAAAAACAGATCCGGTATTTTTTTTTTCATTTTTAATGGTCTGCGCATGCGCACACTGGAAAACCAGATCCGTCAATGCGGCAATTTCCTGAACACTTGGTACCGGATCCGGCATTAATATATTTCAATGGAAATTAATGCTTCGGTAATCCGGCAAGTGTTCCAGAGTTTTGGCCGGAGAAAAAAACGCAGCATGCTGAGGTATTTTTTCTGGCCAAATACCGTAAAAGGGACGGAACGGACGACATCCTGATGCATACTGAACAGATTGCTTTCCTTTCAGAATGCATTAGGACAAAACTGATGCGTTTTTTTTCCAGTATTGAGCCCCTATGACGGAATTCAATACCGGAAAACTTTAACGCTAGTGTGAAAGTACCCTAAGGTGAGTATTTTATTTAATATTTTTTTTCTCAGATGCCATAATCAGTCATGAACAAGGCATCTGAGGGGTTCGATGACGGGGGGCGCCATCACCGTTCCCCGTCACTGTGTCCGCTATATACAAAGAAATGCACTTTGTGATGAAGTAATTTGCCACAGAGCAAATTTCTTTGCTGAATCGAATTTGTCATAACTTAGCTCATCTCTACGTTTGCCAGTTTATGCTGAAATTTCAGAAATGGCTTTCACCAAGGTACCGGCATATAAAACTCAGCACGCATACTAAAGCATCCCACTTCTCTGCTTCCCATGGGTAGACCTGGATGAGTGGACGCAGCAGCTTTGTCCATTTCTCAAAAAGATGGTCGTGGCCTGTACAAGTGCATGCGCTGAAAGTTTTTAGAGCTGGTGAAGAAGAGGATGCATCCAGGGGGGTGATCACGTGACCATCGCCATCCAGTGTTTACACAGGGGAGAGGGGGGCTTCAGCACCCTTGCTGCTGTAAGGAATGACCTGTTTTCAGGTTTCATACGCCATTACACATCGGTTTATGCCATTTATGAAATGTAACTACAAAGTGGTCAAGTCCTTTAATGTCTCCTTTGTATTGCTGATTAGTGTGTACTACATGATTTCTATATAACCTGTATAACAATAAACCAGAAAACAATTGGCATGTGAGATGTGAGATTTGGCTTCGGGCCCGAATATGACTCACAGAGCACACAAAGCCTTCTTGAGAAAGTCACTTGACTCAGCTGTAGAGCAGCCTTAATTCTTTATCTCATTATCACATGTAACTGCTTGTAACAACGACAATTGTGCACTTGTAACAGCAAATATCTGTGAGATGAAATATGTTTCCTTTTATTATATTTATTTCATATGTAGATTTTTAGACAAAAGAATGTGTGGATCTATTGCATGTAAAACAGCAATGATAGACAAAAAATGCACCAAAAACGCATAGAAATCACATTGCGTTTTTGTTTCTGTCTATTGAGAATTCATATATTAAGCAATATATATATATATGTAATTGAATTGTGATATATTAATATTGTTTTTATGTGTTTTTTATGTATGAGATGGATGGAGTCCATTCCATGTTTTGAATGTGATCAAAGCACTAAATACAAGTTGCACCACCTCTAAGATGGAGGCTTTAGAAATATGGAAGAAAATAACATTATATATGGCCACTGATGAAGGAGTAGGGAGCTTTGAAACGCGTTTGAAAGTGCACATTATATATTGTATATTATATATTCAAAATTAAGATCTATAGTTAACCTACTACGGCGAAAATTATTCCCAGATAAGACACTGGACCAGAGAAGTGAATTTATACTATTTCGGCTGATTACCATTCTAGGCCGGTAAGCAGAGAGTACGGGTGTCACGTGGGCCCCCGAATAGCAGAGAATCCGAATACACTGGAGACCGGGACTCTATAGTGAATCAGCCGGATGCACGGAACACGCTGAGTTGGAAAGTACCGCACACGTGGGATGCCAAAAAACATAGCGTCGACTAGCTAGTCCCAATAAAACTGTGGGAGGCAGGAACATACATAAGGAGCAGTAATATCAGATTAATAGCTACAGTTATAAAACTTACTAATTAACAAAAAGTACATACCTATAAGAAGTGCAGTGCACTAATTGACTACTAACTTGACTATATAGATCGTGATCATATTTGCTTGGACATTGGCATGAATATATAAAACAGCTGTTGATATTAGACATATATAGAGTGATGGACGAATATCGGCCGGGACGTTTCACGAACGCTTGTTTTCGCGATCAAATGTTCGCGGTGGGCCCCATTCACTTTAATGGCAGGCGAACCTGAAAAACCTTCAGGTCATATTTGCAGCCACCAAATACTTACTAGAAGTGCACATATAGTCCCACAACATGGACAGTGACATACCAGAGGGGGATCAATGGCAAAAATTAACACAAAAAAATATTTATTTTAATCAGGGGCAATTTTTATGCGTCTTAAAGGGAAACTCCCAAAAATGTGCCCTGCTGGAGCCTAGACAAATTTTGTTTTAGGCCACGAGAGTACAGGCCCCAAAAATTAGGCATTCATCTGACAGAAAAGAACTTGTGATGATGTGGCTGGAGGTACATTAGGCGGTCACTGGCTAAAAATTTTACTGTAGGTCAGTATAGGCCCCAAAAATTAGGCATTCACCTGAAAGAAAAGAACTTGTGATGATGTGGCTGGAGGTACATTAGGCGGTCACTGGCTAAAATTTTTACTGTAGGTCAGTATAGGCCCCAAAAATTAGGCATTCACCTGACAGAAAAGAACTAGTGATTATGTGTCTGGAGGTACATAAGGCGGTCACTGGCTAAAATTTTTAATGTAGGCCACTGGAGTAGAGGCCCCAAATATTAGACATTCACCTGAGAGAAAAGGCTTTTTATGCCGCTGTATATACATAAGACAAGGACCATTCTTTGTTCTGGGTGGTGGCGGATATGTGTGGGCTGGCATGAGGAAATTTAATTACACGTGGTCGTCACAGGTGTTGAATTCCTCTGAGATCCATGCCTCATTCATTTTTAGATATGTGTGGTAGCCCACACTGTCGTGAGCTAGGCGAGTGCGCTTATCCGTCACGATCCCCCCTGCTGCACTGAACGTCCTTTCGGACAGGACACTCGACGAGGGGCAAGCCAAAAGTGTCATGGCAAATTGTGCCAGTTCTGGCCACAGGTCAAGCCTGCACATCCAGTAGTCCAGGGGTTCCTCGCTTGTCAGAGCGTCCACATCGGCCGTTAACCTGATGTAGTGGGACACCTGTCGGTCTAGGCATTACCTGACACTGGATCTGGAGAGCGGAAGTCGAAGGGGTTGGCTGCAAGAATGATCTCATATCCGAAGTGACTAAACACATCTTTAAACCTCTCTCTTCTTGCAGGTGCGGTAGGATTGGTACCTGCACCTGTTGCGCTGTGGGTAGAAATTCCTCTGCAAGCGCCCGCAACAGCAGTATGCAGCATCTTTCGCAGCAAGGCCTGAAAATGCTGCATTCTGAGAGCCCTCTGTGATGCTGGTAACATGTCCGCCATTTTGTGTTTGTACCGGGGGTCTAAGTACGTTGCCACCCAGTACTCGTCCTTGCCCTTTATGCTTTTTATACGGGGGGGGGGGGGTCCCTCTTCAAACACTGGAGCATGAAGGCCCCCATTTTCACTAAATTGGAAGCAGTGGAGCGCCCTGGCTCCAGCTCATCGCCCAGGAGAATGTCGTCCTCGGTCTCCTCCTCCCAGCCACTGACAACACCAGGGATCCCCAAAAAGTTTAAAGTCCCCCTCAATCAGTATTTTGTGGAAGCAGGTATATAGAACCCCTTAAATCAGTATTTTGTTGAAGCAGGTATATAGAACCCCTTAATCAATATTTGGTGGAAGCAGGTATATCGCACCCCTTAAAGGGAACCTGTCATGTGGATATTTGATTATAATCTAACTAATTATATACAATCATTAACTACTAAAAAGTACCTTAGATGTTTTCACCTACTGGTGTGACAGATGGTTACCTCATAATATACACACAAAGATGCCGCATGCTAATGAGCTGATTTGAGTCCAGCATGATGTCATTGAGTCCAGCATATATATAATTAACAGCTATAACCACTCCCCTGCCCACCTGCTGCTGATTCATATGGAAAAAAAACTGTCATTCAGCAGCAGGTAGGCGGGGAGAGTCAGGAGCTCATGAATATTCAGGACTCATCATTATCAGCTGGACCTTTTCAATACAAGATGTTGGCAGATTGACTGGGTCAATTAAAGAAAGTGACCCAGCATTTTGCTAAGAGAATCAGTCACTTATTTATGTTGCCCTTAGTTAGGACACCATAAAACTGGTGACAGGTTCCCTTTAAATCAGTATTTCGTGGAAGCAGGTATATAGAACCCCTTAATCAGTATTTGCAGAAGCAGGTATATCACACCCCTCAATCAGTATTTTGTGGAAGCAGGTGTATCGCAGGTCTCAATCAGTATTTGGTGGAAGCAGGTATATCGCGACCATCAATCAGTATTTTGTGAAAACAGGTATATAGAACCCCTTAATCAATATTTGGTGGAAGCAGGTATATTGCACCCCTTAATCAGTAATTTGTGGAAGCAGGTATATAAAACCCCTTAATCAATATTTGGTAGAAGCAGGTATATCGCACCCCTCAATCTGTATTTTGAAAAAGCAGGTATATCAAACACCTTAATCAGGGGCGTACATAAAAATCACTGGGCCCCATAGCAGGAATCTAAATTGGGCCCCCATTCCCCTTTTATAGCCCCTCTTTTTGTTCTATGAACTATTCTTGCTGCTGCGTTTTATAATTTATGCCATCAGGGCCGGATTGGGATTACAAAACAGCCCTGGCACACAAAAGAGGTATAATAGATGCAGTGTGTACAGGTATATAGTATATTCCCTAGTGTTCTGATATGTGAGGTACAGGGTATAATATATGCAGTGTGTACAGGTATATAGTATATACAGCAGTGTACTGATATGTGAGGTACGGGGTATAATATATGCAGTGTATACAGGTATACAGTATATACAGTAGTGTAATATGTGAGGTACGAGGTATAATAGATGCAGTGTGTACAGGTATATAGTAAATACAGCAGTGTATTGACAACTTGTACCTCACATATCAGTACACCGCTGTATATACTATATATCTGTACACACTGCATTTATTATACCTCGTACCTCACATATCAGTATACTGCTGTATATACTATATATCTGTACACACTGCATCTATTATACCTTGTACCTCACATATCAGTGCACTGCGGTATATACTATATATCTGTACATATTGCATGTATAATACTGTGTAATATATGCAGTGTGTGTATATATATATATATATATATATATACACATACATACACACAGAGCAGTGTATTGATGTGAGACATAGAAGGTATAATACTGTAGATGCAGTGTTTACAGAAATATATGGTCAGTTATACAAACCGGATTCCAAAAAAGTTGGGACACTAAACAAATTGTGAATAAAAGCTGAATGCAATGATGTGGAGATGGCAAATGTCAATATTTTATTTGTAATAGAACGTAGATGACAGATCAAACGTTTAATCTGAGTAAATGTATCATTTTAAAGGAAAAATACGTTGATTCTAAATTTCGCAGTGTCAACAAATCCCCAAAAAGTTGGGACAAGTAGCAATAAGTGTCACTACCAGAGCTTTGGGACGTTCTCACAGCTCTGTTTCTCCACCCCTGTGATGATGTCACTACTAGAGCTGGGAGGAGTTCTCACTACTCTGTTTACTTTTGGTTTCTTTCACCACAGCTGTCCTTCATGTGTTTGATTTTCCTCTCTTTATATCACCCCTCCTCCTATGATAGGATGTGGATTATAGTTCTCACTTCAGTTGTAGCTCTGGCTTTAGTTTCTTCACTTGTAGCTATCAGTTCACTGGACCTGTGTTCTGCTGCAGCTAGCACTCTGGATATTGCCAGCCTGTCCTTGGATCCGTCTTCTCTGCGGCTGCAACACCTCCAGCTAAGTGTGCAGACATTGTTGTGTTCCTGTTTATTTTCTGACTGGATCTGAGGTGGCCACGGTTCCCTCCATATACTGAGTAGGGCACTGGTGGCCGTGCCCCTTCCACTATTGTAGGGGTTACAGTGGTCATTAGTCTTAGGCACGTGGGCATGCCTCTTTCCGCCATTTGGATCCGGGCATGTGCTTTAGCAGAATAGGGAGAGCGTTGAGGGTCGGACAGGGGTCACCCGTTATCCTCCCTAGTTCTGGGTCCAGTCAGTAGCTCTGTACTGTGTATTACTATTGTTGCCCACATACAGCCGTGACATTATAATCCACCAAAACCGTCCTTTTTTGACATGGATCCGCTTTCTGGCCTGGTTGACCGCATGCAGGGTCTTTCTTTGGAAGTAGCGGATCTCCGTCAATCTATGACTCAGCTTCAAGCATTGGGCCCTGCTCCGGCTCATGGAGTCTGTTGCGAGCCAAAGGTCTCACTTCCGGAGACGTTCTCCGGGGGCAGTGAGAATTTTGTTCGTTTCAGAGAGGCATGCAAACTCCATTTTTGCTTGTGTCCTCACTCTTCTGGTAATCAAGAGCAGAGGGTGAGGATTGTCATCTCCCTGCTCAGGGGTAATGCTCAGACTTGGGCTTTTTCGCTGCCATCAGGGGATCCCTCCCTTCGATCCGTGGAGGGATTTTTTGTGGCCCTGGGGCAGATTTATGATGACCCGGATCGTGTTGCTCTGGCCGAATCTAACCTACGTGTTTTATGCCAGAACAAACGGTCTGCGGAGCTTTATTGTTCTGAATTTCGGAGATGGGCAGCTGATTCGGGTTGGAATGATGCTGCACTCCGGAGTCAGTTCTGTCATGGTCTCTCGGAGAGATTAAAAGATGCGTTTGCTTTCCATGAGAGACCAACGTCCTTAGAGTCTGCCATGTCATTGGCGGTACGACTTGACAGGCGTCTAAGAGAAAGAAACGAGACCTCTCTGTCCAGCCATTGTCAGTCTAGGGGAAGTGGTGCGGACTCATTCAGTGTGCAGGGGCCTCATCCTGTCTCGCTCCCCTCTGAGGAGGAGCCCATGCAGCTAGCTCGACTTGCCCCTGATAAAAGAGGATTTAGTCCTCAGAGTATGGTCTGTTTTTGTTGTGGGGGCATAGGTCATTTGGCAAATGTTTGTCCATCTAGGAGATTCTTGAACCGTACTAAGAGCGATAATAAGAGAAAAATCTCAAAAGGTAAATCATCAAGTTCTGCTTCATCTGCTACTTTGGGCAAAGTTGATGTAGGATTTGATGCTTTTCCTCTGACCTGCAGTTCCCGTTTTCTCCTGTCTGCCAGGGTGGCGCTAGAGAGCAAAGTCATTTCTTGTGAGATTTTTGTCGATAGTGGAGCGGCCGTCAATCTTATTGACACTCAATTTGTAGCCATGCATGGTTTTCAGGTTTGCACATTAGATAAAGATATACCTGTTTTTGCTATTGACTCTGCTCCGCTCTCACAGAGATCTCTGAAAGGCATTGTTCACAATATCCGGCTAGCTGTAGGTGACACTCATGTGGAGGATATATCTTGTTTTGTCCTTAACGGATTGCCGTCTCCTCTAGTTTTGGGGTTACCCTGGCTCACTAGACATAACCCCACTATTGATTGGCAAGGAAGGCAAATAAATGAGTGGAGTGACTTTTGTAGAGAGAATTGTCTCACAGCGACTTTTGCAGAGGTGTCTACTAAAACGGTGCCATCATTTCTCTCTGATTTCTCTGACGTGTTTTCCGAGAGCGGTGTTCAGGAGCTACCTCCTCACCGGGAGTTTGACTGTCCCATTAACCTCATTCCCGGCGCCAAGCTGCCAAAAGCACGCCTCTACAATCTCTCACAACCGGAAAGAATCGCTATGCGAACTTACATCTCCGAGAGTCTCGAAAAGGGGCATATTCGTCCCTCAAAGTCACCTGTGGCCGCGGGTTTTTTTTTTGTTAAAAAGAAAGATGGCTCTCTGAGACCTTGCCTAGATTTTAGGGAGCTGAACCGTATCACGATTCGCGATCCCTATCCCCTTCCTCTGATCCCGGACCTCTTCAATCAAATTGTTGGGGCCAAGGTGTTTTCCAAATTGGATTTGAGAGGCGCGTACAACCTGGTCAGGGTCAGAGAGGGGGATGAATGGAAAACGGCCTTTAATACCCCTGACGGGCATTTCGAGAATCTCGTTATGCCTTTCGGCCTGATGAATGCTCCGGCCGTCTTTCAGCATTTTGTTAATAGTATTTTCTATCATTTAATGGGGAAATTTGTATTGGTGTATCTTGATGATATTTTGATTTTTTCCCCTGATGTTCAGACCCATCAGGATCATCTTTTTCAGGTTCTGCAGATTCTGCGGGAAAATAAATTGTACGCCAAGCTGGAGAAATGTCTTTTTATGGTATCGGAGATTCAATTTCTGGGTTTTCTCCTCTCTGCTTCTGGTTTTCGCATGGATCCCGAGAAGGTCCGTGCTGTACTTGAGTGGGAGCTTCCTGAGAATCAGAAGGCATTGATGCGCTTTCTGGGTTTTGCGAACTATTACAGAAAGTTCATTTTGAATTATTCCTCTGTTGTCAAACCCCTCACTGACATGACAAAAAAGGGGGCGGATTTTTTCTCTTGGTCGGAGGAGGCGCTTGCAGCCTTTTCTAAGATTAAAGAGAATTTTGCGTCTGCTCCCGTCTTGGTGCATCCCGATGTTTCCTTACCTTTTATTGTTGAGGTGGATGCTTCCGAGGTGGGTGTGGGTGCGGTTTTGTCCCAGGGCCCTTCCCCTGCCAAGTGGCGACCCTGTGCCTTTTTCTCTAAAAAACTCTCCCCGGCAGAGAGAAACTATGATGTGGGCGATAGGGAGTTGTTGGCCATCAAGTTGGCTTTCGAGGAATGGCGCCATTGGTTGGAGGGGGCCAGGCACCCTATCACCGTTTTTACCGACCATAAGAATCTGGCATACTTGGAGTCGGCCAGGCGTATGAATCCGAGACAGGCCAGATGGTCTCTGTTCTTCTCCAGATTCAATTTTGTTGTTACATTCCGACCTGGGATAAAAAATGTGAAGGCTGATGCTCTCTCTCGCTGTTTTCCGGGAGGAGGAAACTCCGAGGACCCGGGTCCCATTTTGGCGGAGGGGGTAGTTGTTTCTGCTCTATATTCCGATTTGGAGGCCGAGGTCCAGGCTGCCCAGACTGAGACACCTGCCCGTTGTCCTTCTGGGAAGTTGTTCGTGCCTCCTGAGCTACGTCACAAACTCTTTAAGGAGCATCATGATACGGTTCTTGCTGGTCACCCCGGGAGTAGAGCCACGGTGGATCTTATTGCTCGGAGATTTTGGTGGCCGGCTCTTCGTAAGTCGGTGGAGGGTTTTGTGGCTGCTTGTGAGACGTGCGCTCGCGCTAAGGTCCCTCGTTCACGGCCTTCAGGTTCCCTTCTCCCGTTACCCATTCCTTCCCGTCCTTGGACACACCTGTCCATGGACTTTATCACGGATCTTCCTCGTTCCTCGGGGAAGTCGGTGATCCTGGTGGTGGTGGACCGTTTTAGCAAGATGGCTCATTTCGTACCTTTCCCTGGTTTACCCAATGCTAAAACGTTGGCGCAAGCTTTTGTCGACCATATTGTTAAATTGCACGGCATTCCCTCTGATATTGTTTCCGATAGAGGCACGCAGTTTGTGTCCAGGTTCTGGAAGGCTTTCTGTTCTCGCCTGGGGGTTCGGCTGTCCTTCTCTTCTGCTTTTCATCCGCAGTCGGATGGTCAGACTGAGCGCCTCAATCAGAATCTGGAGACATATTTGCGCTGTTTTGTTTCAGAGAACCAGGAGGATTGGTGTTCATTTCTCCCTCTTGCTGAGTTTGCTCTGAACAACCGTCGTCAGGAATCTTCTGATAAGTCACCATTCTTTGGTGCATATGGGTTCCATCCACAGTTTGGGACATTCTCGGGAGGGGCTCTTTCTGGTTTACCTGAGGAGGAGAGATTTTCCTCGTCTTTGTCTACCATTTGGCAAAAGATTCAGGGTAATCTTAAAAAGATGAGTGAGAGGTATAAGCGTGTGGCTGATAAGAGACGTGTGCCTGGTCCGGACCTGAATGTGGGTGATCTGGTGTGGTTGTCTACTAGAAACATTAAGTTGAAGGTTCCCTCCTGGAAATTGGGTCCCAAGTTTATTGGGCCTTATAAAATCTTGTCAGTCATCAATCCTGTTGCCTTCCGTCTTGATCTTCCACGGGTTTGGAAGATACATAATGTATTTCACAGATCTCTCTTAAAACCATATGTCCAGCCCACGGTACCCTCCTCTTTGCCTCCTCCTCCGATTTTGGTTGATGGCAATCTGGAGTTTGAGGTTTCCAGAATTGTGGACTCTCGCATGGTCCGCGGTTCTCTTCAGTACCTCGTTCATTGGAAGGGTTATGGTCCTGAGGAGAGGATGTGGGTTCCGGTGTCGGACATTAAAGCCACTCGCCTCATCAGGGCATTTCATAGGGCTCATCCTGATAAGGTGGGTCCTGGGTGTCCGGAGTCCACCCGTAGAGGGGGGGGTACTGTCACTACCAGAGCTTTGGGACGTTCTCACAGCTCTGTTTCTCCACCCCTGTGATGATGTCACTACTAGAGCTGGGAGGAGTTCTCACTACTCTGTTTACTTTTGGTTTCTTTCACCACAGCTGTCCTTCATGTGTTTGATTTTCCTCTCTTTATATCACCCCTCCTCCTATGATAGGATGTGGATTATAGTTCTCACTTCAGTTGTAGCTCTGGCTTTAGTTTCTTCACTTGTAGCTATCAGTTCACTGGACCTGTGTTCTGCTGCAGCTAGCACTCTGGATATTGCCAGCCTGTCCTTGGATCCGTCTTCTCTGCGGCTGCAACACCTCCAGCTAAGTGTGCAGACATTGTTGTGTTCCTGTTTATTTTCTGACTGGATCTGAGGTGGCCACGGTTCCCTCCATATACTGAGTAGGGCACTGGTGGCCGTGCCCCTTCCACTATTGTAGGGGTTACAGTGGTCATTAGTCTTAGGCACGTGGGCATGCCTCTTTCCGCCATTTGGATCCGGGCATGTGCTTTAGCAGAATAGGGAGAGCGTTGAGGGTCGGACAGGGGTCACCCGTTATCCTCCCTAGTTCTGGGTCCAGTCAGTAGCTCTGTACTGTGTATTACTATTGTTGCCCACATACAGCCGTGACAATAAGAGGCTGGAAAAAGTAAATTTAAGCATAACGAAGAGCTGGAAGACCAATTAACACTAATTAGGTCAATTAGCAACATGATTGGGTATAAAAAGAGCTTCTCAGAGTGGCAGTGTCTCTCAGAAGCCAAGATGGGTAGAGGATCACCAATTCCCACAATGTTGCGCAGAAAGATAGTGGAGCAATATCAGAAAGGTGTTACCCAGCGAAAAATTGCAAAGACTTTGCATCTATCATCATCAACTGTGCATAACAGCATCCGAAGATTCAGAGAATCTGGAACAATCTCTGTGCGTAAGGGTCAAGGCCGTAAAACCATACTGGATGCCCGTGATCTCCGGGCCCTTAAACGACACTGCACCACAAACAGGAATGCTACTGTAAAGGAAATCACAGAATTGGCTCAGGAATACTTCCAGAAACCATTGTCAGTGAACACAATCCACCGTGCCATCCCCTGTTGCCAGCTGAAACTCTACAGTGCAAAGAAGAAGCCATTTCTAAGCAAGATCCACAAGCTCAGGCATTTCACTGGGCCAGGGATCATTTAAAATGGAGTGTGGCAAAATGGAAGACTGTTCTGTGGTCACACGAGTCACGATTCGAAGTTCTTTTTGGAAATCTGGGACGCCATGTCATCCGGACCAAAGAGGACAAGGACAACCCAAGTTGTTATCAACGCTCAGTTCAGAAGCCTGCATCTCTGATGGTATGGGGTTGCATGAGTGCGTGTGGCATGGGCAGCTTGCATGTCTGGAAAGGCACCATCAATGCAGAAAAATATATTCCGGTTCTAGAACAACATATGCTTCCATCCAGAAGTCATCTCTTTCAGGGAAGACCCTGCATTTTTCAACAAGATAATGCCAGACCACATTCTGCATCAATCACAACATCATGGCTGCGTAGGAGAAGGATCCGGGTACTGAAATGGCCAGTCTGCAGTCCAGATCTTTCACCTATAGAGAACATTTGGCGCATCATAAAGAGGAAGGTGCAACAAAGAAGGCCCAAGACGATTGAACAGTTAGAGGCCTGTATTAGACAAGAATGGGAGAGCATTCCTATTTCTAAACTTGAGAAACTGGTCTCCTCGGTCCCCAGACGTCTGTTGAGTGTTGTAAGAAGAAGGGGAGATGCCACACAGTGGTGAAAATGGCCTTGTCCCAACTTTTTGGGGATTTGTTGACACCATGAAATTCTGATTCAACATATTTTTCCCTTAAAATGGTACATTTTCTCAGTTTAAACTTTTGTTCCGTCATTTATGTTCTATTCTGAATAAAATATTAGAAGTTGGCACCTCCACATCATTGCATTCAGTTTTTATTCACGATTTGTATAGTGTCCCAACTTTTTTGGAATCCGGTTTGTACATTATGGTCACTGTGTGTGTGAGGTACATGAGGTAGTGGTCACTGTAACTGTCTGAAGTATTATACATGAGTGAGCAATGAGTAAAAACAGGGCATGGAGGGGGGGGTAAATGATGAAAAGTGGAGGACCTCCTCTTACCACTCCATTCCAGTCTGTATGGATCAATGCAGAGCTGCTTGTGAACTTCTAATACTTGCTGTTAGGGGTTGAAGGACCTGTGATGATGTCATCACAGGTCCTGGCAGATATACCTTTGAAACCTAGGAACTACACCATTTTTGGTGCAGTTCCTTTGCTAGATTCTGCAGGACCTGTGATGTTGAAGATGATGTCATCACAGGTCCTGGCAGATGCACTGTTCTAACCTGGGAACTACACTTTACACTGTGCAGTTCCCTTACAGGACCTCTGATGACATCATCAAAGGTCCTTTAGCTTTAGAAAGATAAACAGGAGCAATTAGGGGGCGGGGCCTCTCCTCCACTTCGGGCCCCTCTTTCTCACGGGCCCCATAGCAGCTGCGTGGTCTGCCTATATGGTAGGTACGCCACTGACCTTAATCAATATTTTGCGGAAGAAGGTATATCCCAACCCTAAATCTGTATTTTGTGAAAGCAGGTGTATCGCAGGCCTCAATCAGTATTTTGTGGAAGCAGGTGTATTGTAGACCTCAATCAATATTTGGTGCAAGCAGGTATATCAATCCCCTTAATCAGTATTTTGTGGAAGCAGGTGTATCGCATTCCTCAATCAATATTCGGTGGAAGCAGGTATATCAATCCCCTTAATCAGTATTTTGTGGAAGCAAGTATATCGCACCCCTCAATCAGTATTTTGTGGAAGCAGGTATATAGAACCCCTTAATCAATATTTGGTAGAAGCAGGTAGAGATGGCCTTGCGGTTCGCACGACGGTCGTTTCACGGCGAACTTTGCTCGTTCGCCGAACAGGCGAACATATGGCGATGTCCGCCGGTGCCATATTTTTTTGCATTGTGCCGAACTTTGACCCATTACACATCCATCAGGTGGGACAGGACAGCCAATTGAGATGTTTCAGCACATGGACACACCCCCTACTCTATAAATAAACCCAATCTGGCAGCCATTTTACATTCTGTGATTTGCCAGTGTAGGGAGAGGTTTCTGTGTGGAGCAGGGACAGACTGTTAGGGACACCAAACACTAGCTAATAGGGCCACAAAAGTCCTTTTAAGGACTGGTATAGGTGTGCTATCGATAGTTGTGACATAGTGAGGTGTGTGATATACTTATAATATACTTTCTAACATAGAAAATATATTATAGTGCATTTGTATTGTGCAGCAGTTGTGTGCGGTTCTGCTGAGATACCGCAGCTAGATAGAGGGACAAACGCTATTGGAATAACTAATTGCAACTGGTGTGACATGCCTGTTGCCCCCCAAAAAACTGATTAAGGGGTGCGATATACCAGCTTCCACAAAATACTGATTAAGTGGTTTGATATGCCTGCTTCCACAAAATACTGATTGAGGAGTGTGATACACCGACTTCAACAAAATATATTGATTGAGGGGTGTGATACATCGGCATCCACAATATATTGATTGAGGCCTGCCATACACCGGGTTCCCCCAAATATTGATTAAGGGGTTTGATATACCAACTTCCAGCAAATACTCATTAAGGGGTTCTATATACCTGTTTCCAAAAAATACTGATAGAGGGGATTGATATACCAGCTTCCACCAAATATTGATTGAGGCCTGCGATACACCGACTTCCACCAAATATTGATTAAGGGGTTTGATATATCTGCTTCCAGCAAATACTTATTAAGGGGTTCTATATACCTGTTTCCACAAAATACTGATAGAGGGGATTGATATACCGGCTTCCACCAAATATTGATTGAGGCCTGCGATACACTGGCTTCCACCAAATATTGATTAAGGGGTTTGATATACAAGCTTCCAGCAAATACTCTTTAAGGGGTTCTATATACCTGTTTCCACAAAATACTGATAGAGGGAATTGATATACAGTGGGATGCGAAAGTTTGGGCAACCTTGTCAATCATCATGATTTTCCTGTATAAATCGTTGGTTGTTATGATAAAAAATGTCAGTTAAATATATCATATAGGAGACACACACAGTGATATTTGAGAAGTGAAATGAAGTTTATTGGATTTACAGAAAGTGTGCTATAATTGTTTAAACAAAATTAGGCAGGTGCATAAATTTGGGCACTGTTGTCATTTTATTGATTCCAAAACCTTTAGAACTAATTATTGGAACTCAAATTGGCTTGGTAAGCTCAGTGACCCCTGACCTACATACACAGGTGAATCCAATTATGAGAGAGTATTTAAGGGGGTCAATTGTAAGTTTCCCTCCTCTTTTAATTTTCTCTGAAGAGTAGCAACATGGGGGTCTCAAATCAACTTTCAAATGACCTGAAGACAAAGATTGTTCACCATCATGGTTTAGGGGAAGGATACAGAAAGCTGTCTCAGAGATTTCAGCTGTCTGTTTCCACAGTTAGGAACATATTGAGGAAATGTAAGACCACAGGCTCAGTTCAAGTTAAGGCTCGAAGTGGCAGACCAAGAAAAATCTCGGATAGACAGAAGCAACGAATGGTGAGAACAGTCAGAGTCAACCCACAGACCAGCACCAAAGACCTACAACATCATCTTGCTGCAGAAGAAGTCACTGTGCATCGTTCAACCATTCGGCGCACTTTACACAAGGAGATGCTGTTAGCGAGAGTGATGCAGAGGAAGCCTTTTCTCCGCCCACAGCACAAAAAGTGCCGCTTGAGGTGGGCTAAAGCACATTTGGACAAGCCAGCTTCATTTTGGAATAAGGTGCTGTGGACTGATGAAACTAAAATTTAGTTATTTGGCCATAACAAGGGGCGTTATGCATGGAGGAAAAAGAACACAGCATTCCAAGAAAAACACCTGCTACCTACAGTAAAATATGGTGGTGGTTCCATCATGCTGTGGCGCTGTGTGGCCAGTGCAGGGATTGGGAATCTTGTCAAAGTTGAGGGATGCATGGATTCCACTCAGTATCAGCAGATTCTGGAGACCAATTTCCAGGAATCAGTGACAAGGCTGAAGCTGCTCAGGGGCTGGATCTTTCAACAAGACAACGACCCTAAACACTGCTCAAAATCCACTAAGGCATTTATGCAGAGGAACAAGTACAACATTCTGGAATGGCCATCTCAGTCCCCACACCTGAATATAATTGAAAATCTGTGGTGTGACTTAAAGAGAGCTGTCCATGCTCCGAAGCCATCAAACCTGAATGAACTAAAGATGTTTTGTAAAGAGAAATGGTCCAAAATACCTTCAACCAGAATCCAGACTCTCATTGGAACCTACAGCAAGCGTTTAGAGGCTGTAATTTCTGCAAAAGGAGGATCTACTAAATATTGATTTCATTTCTTTTTTTGTGGTGCCCAAATTTATGCACCTGCCTAATTTTGTTTAAACAATTATAGCACACTTTCTGTAAATCCAATAAACTTCATTTCACTTTTCAAATATCACTGTGTGTGTCTCCTATATGATATATTTAACTGACATTTTTTATCGTAACAACCAACGATTTATACAGGAAAATCATGACGATTAACAAGGTTGCCCAAAATTTCGCATCCCACTGTACTTGCTTCTACCAAACATTGATTGAGGCCTGCGATACACTGGCTTCCACCAAATATTGATTAAGGGGTTTGATTTACCGGCTTCCACCAAATATTGATTGAGGCCTGCGATATACCTGCTTCCACAAATACTGCTCGTCTATAGAGACTTTGTCACAGGGTCATTTTGAAAATGACAGGCAGAGGAAGAGGCAGGCCATTCCACAGCGGTGGTAGGAGTCGGGGAGGTGCACCAGGCCGGAGCCTAAGATGGAAGTTGGAGAAGGTGCGTGTGATTACGTCAAAGGACGCACCAGAGTTGGTTGAGTGGCTCACTCAGCCTTCCGCTTCTGCACCCAACTCATCCTCTGTATCTGCACACTCCTCACTCTCTGATATGTGCACCCCTAAAGAGACCACCATAGCCCCTCCACTCGAGTCGGAGGAATTATTTTCCATCCATTCCCAGACCTTACCGATGCGCAGCCATTCTTGGCATCAGATGAGGAGGTAGCAACTGCCACCACCCAGCGGTCTGACGACAGTACCCAGATCAGCCCAAGGACGGAGGTCCCCGCTGTTGCTGCCTACTCCAAGATCTCTAATGTCAGTGGTGGTGAAGGTGACGATGATGATGTGTCGATGGATGTCACGTGGGTGCCCACAAGAGAGAAAGAGGAGGGGAGTTCAGAGGGAGAGACAGAGCAGCAGATAGGCAGGAGAAAGAGGAGAAGCGCACAGGAGGCTAAAAGCAGACTGCAAATGTATTTGGAGCGAGCAATCCACCATGCACGGTCACATCTTGAGCGCCCAGGATGCCGGCACATGGCTCTGCAGTGTGGGCTTTTTTTATTGTGTCAGCTGCTGACAATAGTGTTGCCATCTGCAGCCTGTGCTGTCAACGCATAAGTCGCGGTAAGCCCAACACTCACCAAGGGATGACCGCCTTAAGAAGGCACCTGGCCTCCCATTACCGAGCCCAGTGGGAGCAACACCGTCAGAACCCACAAAGCCACACTCCCGGTGCTCCATGTCCTGCCTCTTCTCCTCTCTCCTCCCATTTCACCTTCCACCGTGCCGTCATCCCATTTATCTGGCAAAAGGCAAGCTTCCGTGGCCCAAATGTTCGAACATAAAAAGTTGATGGTGTCGGATAACCCTCTTGCCCAACGGCTGACCGCTGGCTTGTCGGAACTGCTAGCCTGCCAACTACTGCCATATAAACTGGTTGATTCAGAGGCCTCTAGAAAATTTGTGGCCATTGGCACAGCGCAATGGAAGGTCCCTGGAAGGAAATATTTCTCCCAGAAGGGTATCCCAGAGCTATATGGTCATGTTCAGCGGCAAGTGAATATCTCTGTCACACAGTGTCGGTGCCAAGATACATCTGACCACAGACTTTTACTGCGCACTGGGTGAACCTTCTGACGGCTGTCAAGCATGTAACCCGCGTGGATTTGGTGTTACCGCCATGGATTGCATGCAGGCCTGCCTCTTCTTCTCCTACTCCATCCTTCATCTCCTCCTCGGCTGACTCCTCCTTTTCCACTGCTACCGCCTCTTCCGCTGTGCCCCCCCAAGCTCCCCAGAACCTATTCCCAGGTGAGACGTTGCCATGCTGTGCTGCGGCTGTTGTGCCTGGAAGCCAAGAGCCACATAGGTCCTACACTGCTTTCAGCTCTGCTGTCACAGGCCGATCAGTGGCTAATCCCGCTCAATTTGACAGTTAGTAAAGTGGTGTGCGACAACGGTGCCAATCTGCTGAGCTTGCTGAAACAGGGCAAAATGACACACGTGGCACACTTCCTGAACTTAGTCGTCTCTGGCCATTTTAGAAGATCTTACATGTCCATGGCCCGAACTTGCTAATGTTCAGCGGCGACAACACTTGCCCGTCAGATGTCTGATTTGTGACAGCCCGACGCGCTGGGACTCCACTTTGTATATGCTTGATAGGCTGCTCCAGCAGCAACGTGCCGTTAACGACTACCTGTACGAACTCTGCAGCAGGACTAGTTCTGGGGAGCATGGTTTCTTTACACCCTTCCAGTGACTGCTCATGCGCGACGCATGCAGACTTCTGTGGCCACTTGATGAGATCACCAAACTGATCAGTCGCAGCCAGGGCACCATCAGTGACATTTGACCTTACGCCTTCTTTCTGGAGCGTGTATTGCGTCGTGTCATTGATCAAGCTGTCGAGGAGAAGGAGCTGGAAGAACAGGAAGTCACAATGCTTAATGAATTTCAAGGGGGGCTATTCTATCAGACAAGTCAGCAGGAGTCTGAAGAGGAGTCAGAGGAGGATGGTGGCGGGGGGGGGGGGGGGGGGGGAAAGAGGAGGAGGAGCAAGAAGAGCAGGCTTTGAGGGAGACTTTAAACATTTTGGGGATCCCTGGTGTTGTCCATGGCTGGGGGGAGGAGACCGAGGACGATATTCTCCTGGGCGATGAGCAGGAGCCAGGGCGCTCCACCGCTTCCAATTAAGTGCAAATGGGGGCCTTCATGCTCCAGTGTTTGAAGAGGGAACCCCGTATAAAAAGCATAATGGGCAAGGACCAGTACTGGGTGGCAACGTACTTAGACCCCAGGTACAAACACAAAATGGCGGACATGTTACCAGCATCACAGAGGGCTGTCAGAATGCAGCATTTCCAGGCCTTGCTGCGAGGGATGCTGAATTCTGCTGTTGCGGGCGCTGGCAGAGGAATTTCCACCCACAAAGAAACAGGTGCAGGTACCAATCCTACCGCGCATGCAAGAAGAGGGCGGTTTGAAGATGTGTTGGTCACTTCGGATATGAGATCATTCTTGCAGCCAACCCATCGATAGCCGCCCTCCGGGTCAAGCCTCAAGGAACGCCTAGACCGACAGGTGTCCGGCTACATCGGGTTAACGGCCTATGTGGACGCTCTGAGAAGCGAGGAACCCCTGGACTACTGGGTGTGCAGGCTTGACCTTTGGCCAGAGCTGGCACAATTTGCCATGTAACTCTTGGCTTGCCCCTCGTCGAGTGTCCTGTCCGAAAGGACGTTCAGCGCAGCAGGGGGATCATAGAAACATAGAATGTGTCGGCAGATAAGAACCATTCGTCCCATCTAGTCTGCCCAATTTACTGAATACTATGAATAGCCCCTAGCCCTATCTTATATGAAGGATGGCCTTATGCCTATCCCATGCATGCTTAAACTCCTTCACTGTATTTGCAGCTACCACTTCTGCAGGAAGGCTATTCAATGCATCCACTACTCTCTCAGTAAAGTAATACTTCCTGATATTACTTTTAAACCTTTGCCCCTCTAATTTAAAACTATGTCCTCTTGTAGCAGTTTTTCTTCTTTTAAATATTCTATCCTCTTTTACCTCGATTCCCTTTATGTATTTAAAAGTTTCTATCATATCTCCTCTGTCTCGTCCAAGCTATACATGTTAAGGTCCTTTAATCTTTCCTGGTAAGTTTTATCCTGCAATCCATGTACCAGTTTAGTAGCTCTTCTCTGAACTCTCTCCAAAGTATCAATATCCTTCTGAAGATATGGTCTCCAGTACTGAGCACAATACTCCAAATGAGGACTCGCTAGTGCTCTGTAGAGCGGCATGAGCACCTCTCTCTTTCTACTGGTAATTCCTCTCCCTATACACCCAAGCATTCTGCTAGCATTTCGTGCTGCTCTATGACATTGTCTGCCTACCTTTAAGTCTTCTGAAATAATGACCCCTAAATGCCTTTCCTCAGATACTGAGGTTAGGACTGTATCATGACCGATAAGCGCACTCTCCTGACTCATGACAGTGTGGACTACCTAACATATCTAAAAATGAATGAGGCATGGATCTCGGAGGAATTCAACACCTGTGACGACCACGTTTAATTGAATTTCCTCATGCCAGCCCACACATATCCGCCACAACCTAGAACAAAGAATGGTCCCTGTCTTATGTAAATACAGCGGCATAAAAGGCCTTTTATAAATGAACGAGCGAATAAACAAGCTTTTTATGAGAGACTATGCTAGGTCCTTAGGGGGCGACCACAATCTCAAGTGTGAATTCCTTTGCTAGCAGAAGTGCCACCCACATATCAGAGTCCTCAAATACTTCAGCCAAAAGAAAGAAATTAGCTGAACAACTTGCTGTCAAAAAAGCAGAAATTGAGATGGAAGATGCCATCGAGGCGCAGCGTCAACTTATGGCTGAAAAGCAAGCTGAAAAGGATGCACAACGCCATCAGATGAAAGCTGAAATGAATGCACAACGCCATCAGATGAAAGCTGAAATGGAGGCACAGCGCCATCAAATGAAAGCTGAAATGGAGGCACAGTGCCATCAAATGAAAGCTGAAATGGAGGCACAGCGCCATCAAATGGAAGCTGAAATTGAAAAGTCTGGAAAGGCAGAAAGAAATTAAGATCATAGAAGCCAGACTCAGAGTACATGAGGAGGATACGAGTCAGAGTAGTCATAGGTTCAAATCTGTACTAAGTGAAGAAAAAGACTCCTATTTTCCTTCATATGCCCAGAAGAATGGAAGGAAATCTCCAGCGTGTAGTGAAGAAATAAGTTATTATCCTTCCATCCCTGCTCATAAAAACAAAGAGAGGCCTAGTCCAATGTTAGGAAAAAGGTGTATGAATTTACCCTCTATCTCTACCAGAAAAGATAAAGAAAAGGACACACCTAAGGCTACTTTCACACTGGCGTTTCTGGGTCCGCTTGTGAGATCCGTTTCAGGGCTCTCACAAGCGGCCCAAAACGGATCAGTTTAGCCCCAATACATTCTGAATGGATAAGGATCCGTTCAGAATGCATCAGTTTGCCTCCGTTCAGCCTCCATTCCGCTCTGGAGGCAGACACCAAAACGCTGCTTGTAGCAAGCATGCAGCAATGCCATCCCACACGTTCAAGAACTGGAAGTACTGAACGACTATCTAGATAACCACAGGATGCTAACTAAGCTACCTGAAGAAGTGGCTTCTAGATGGAATCGCTATGTGACTGAACAGTTAGATCTAGGTTAGGACTTCCCAAGTTTTAAAGAGTTCTCTGAGTTCAACAATAAGAAAGCACGGATAACATATAATCCAGTAACATCATCTTACGTCTTAAAATCCTTAGAAGAAAGGCCTGCAAGAGATATAAGACGCGCAAGAGCAACTAGCTTTGCAACCAACACAGCAGCTACAGGTCCAGATACCTACGAGAGCAAGTTCAAAGTCACTACTGTGATCAATAGAGAGACAGAACTGACAAATCTTCAGATCACCTTCAAGTGTATGTTCTGTGGAGAGAACCACTCCATACACAAGTGCCAACAATTGAAGGCGAAGTCCCCAGAAGAAAAGAAAAAATTTGTGCTGGATAACCAACTGTGTTTCGGATGCCTAAGAAAAGGCCTTGTTACTAAGGAGTGTAAGAAAAAGGCCACATGCAGCGTTTGCAAAGGACGCCATCCTACACCACTACATGAAGAACATCCAAAGAAAGATAAATCCTTAATACCTAAAGATACTGAGGAAGGAAAGAAAGTATTCTCTTGCAGAGTGAAGGAAGGAGAAAGCAATGGCACATAAATGGTTGTACCAGTGTGCATATTAAATCCTAAAAGGAGGAACAAGAAGGTATACGCCTATTCGCTACTGGATGCCCAGAGTGATGTCACCTTCATTGGTCAAGAAATCTGCAAGAAATTACAAGTGGCTACAGAACCAGTGAAGATCAAACTCACCACAATGACGGGGAGAGACACATTAGTAAACAGTCAAAGGGTCAAAGGACTGAGAGTTAGAGGACTTCATTCAAACTGCACATCTACCTCCAGCTTATACAAAATAAGATATACCTCTAGATCGAGAACGCATACCAACCTGTGAAACAGCCAATAAATGGGAGCACCTATCTGTTATATCTCATGAAATGTCCCCGCTGAAGGAGTTTGGTGTTGGACTGTTGATAGGCTACGATTGTCCCAAAGCCTTGGTACCACGAAAGGTAATAACAGGAGGAAAGGGTGAACCCTACGCTGTTCAAACTGATATACGATGGGGTGTTGTTGGAGGAAAACAGCAGATCGCAAACTCAAGACAGATGACACGATTGTGTCATTGAATATCTGTCCAAGAGTTACCAACTGTAAGTCCAGCAAAAGTAATCAAGATCCTTGAATCCGACTTTGCAGACATAAGTTCTAAAGAAAAGAGTGTATCCCAAGAAGACATAAAGTTCGTACACACGCTAGGAGAAAGTATTCAGCAGAATCAACAAGGTCATCTTGAAATGCCCTTACCTTTTAGAGAACGACCTCGTCTGCCAAATAACAGAAATCTTGTCCTAGCAAGATTGAAATGTTTGAAGAAAAAGATGGGAAGAGATCCCACATTCAAGCAGGATTATTTGAAATTCATGTAAGGCATCCACGAAGAAGGACATGCAGAGAAAGTTATTAACAAACCTAAAGAAGGAGAAGTATGGTACATCCCACATCAAGGTGTCTACCACTCAAAGAAACCAGATAAGATTAGAGTAGTATTTGATTGCTCAGCAAAGTACAATGGTGTTGAATGGAATGATCATCTACTAAAAGGACCAGATCTTACAAACGCTCTGCCGGGGAATACTCTGTAGATTCAGAAAGTATCCCGTAGCAGTCATGTGTGACATTGAAAAGATGTTCCACTAGTTTCATGCGAAAAATGAAGATAGAGACTTCCTGAGGTTTCTATGGTGGGAGGACAGAGATACAGATACAGGGCCAGCAGAATACAGAATGAAAGTACACTTGTTTGGAGCAGTATCATCTTCAGGTTGCGCCAATTATGGTATGAACTACCTGGCCAATCAGAATTAAAAGGATTGCCCATCAGCAGCAAATTTTCTGAAGAAAAACTTTTATGTAGATGATGGTCTCATAAGTCTAGAGTGTAAATAATCTGCAATCAAACTAGTGAAAGAAAACAAAGAGTTATGCGCAAAAGGAAACCTGCGTCTTCACAAATTTATCTCAAACAACAGAGAGGTACTGGAATCCATCAGTGACTCTGAACGTGCAGCAACAATGAAGAATGTAGATCTCAATTATGATCATCTTCCAGTTCAGAACGTACTTGGATTGGGATGGAAAACGACAAGTTCTTCTTTAAAGTATCTATTGAAGAGAAAGTTGCAACTAGTAATCTTCAGAGCAAAAGAAATACTGCAAGAATTATGCAGACAGAAGTTGGGATGGGATGAGACCATACCTGAAAATTTGAGGCCAAGGTGGGAGAGTTGGATAAGAGACTTGCAAAACTTGAGAGAAGTTCGGATACCCAGATGTTTTGTACCAATGATTTTGGAAAGTACAAGAAAATAGAACTTCATCACTTTTCAGATGCCAGTAGTTATGGTTATGGTCAGTGCTCCTACATCAGAGTAATAGGAGAAGAAAATATACACTGTGCCCTGGTTTTGGGGAAGGCCAGAGTTGCACCTACCAGTATTCAGATAATACCAAGACTTGAACTGACAGCAGCCGTAGTTTCAGCATCAGTAAGCAAGTTTCTGAGAGAAGAATTGGAATTGAAAATAGATGAATATTTTTGGACAGACTTACAAGTTGTCCAAGTTGTCATAGGATACATAAACAACAAAGCTCGAAGATTCCATATCTTTTACCCCAACAGAGTTGAGAAAATTCGGGAAATAACAAATCCGGAACATTGGCATTACATTGACACAAAGCATAACCCAGCAGATCATGCTTCAAGAGGCCTGAATGTAACAGAATTGAAAAATTCAAACTGGTTCACCGATCCAGAGTCTCTTTGGGAAAAGGAAATCACACCCAGTAAAGGTTACACAGAATTGTCTATGGGTGATCCAGAAGTAAAAGTTGTACAAACATTGAGCACTGCTGCCAAGTGTCAAGATGATATACTTGAAAGACTAGCCAGATGTTCAAAATGGAATACAGTCATAAACGTAGTAGCTCGAATTCAACGTTTGTCAAAGGGAATCAGAAAGAAGGAATTGTTGAATGTAGAAGAAAGAATGAAAGCTGAAGAAACAGTCATAAGACTCATTCAACAGAGATTCTACAGAGAAGAGTTGAAGAGACTTAGTCAAGAACCTAAAAGGCTTCCAAACAACCACCCATTGTACAAGCTTAATCTTGTTCTGCAGGATGGTATACTGAAGGTGGGAGGGAGACTGGAAATTGCGTTGTTACCTAGTAGAGTGAAGCAACCAGCAATTCTACCCAAAAACTCTACCTTCACAAGATTAATTATTGATCACTACCAGAACATATCCTTGCATCAAGGAAGAAGCTTTACCCAAAGCAGTTTGAGAGAAGTTGGTTACTGGATTGTGAAAGGAAGCAGTTATAGCAAAGTATATAAGTAAATGTGTAGTCTGCAGAAAGGCACGTAGACCTACAGAAGAACAAAGAATGCCAGATTTACCGACAGATCGTGTAAACCCATCACCACCATTTCTTTATAGCGGAATGGATTGCTTTGGCCCATTCATCACCAAGCAAAATCGCAAGGAGTACAAGAGATATGGACTAATAGCTATGACCTGTCCTAGGTTGCTAGTATAGCTTATATGTGTATACAGCTAAACCTGCTAATAACCTTAATACAGCTCCTATGTTTATGTGTTAAAGACAAAAAGCAGAGTTATTTACTGTGACATCATGTTTTGGATGTCATATAACTGTTATATATTTTGTGTTCACAGAAGCAGAAAAAGATAATATGTCTTTAAGATTCATTTTGTAATGAAAGGTAAGCTCAGTGACACAGCAGAAACAACAGAAAGTATAGTGTTAATCTGTTGTTGCTGGGCAAAAGTCTAGACCAATCACAGCCAGCTTCTTACACAGCAAGAGTTTTCACCAATCACAGCCATCCTCACACACAGTGTAATGGTCACGTCCACACACACACACAGGGGGAAGGATAGTGACCACTGCGCTCCACCCTCACCCCTGGCCCTGCCTACTTGCCTCACGAGTCCTGATGACAGGGGACAACTGGATGACAGTCCCTAACTTAGGATACGTGCAGGGAAGACAGACAAGACAAAATATGGAACATGAACGGACCGGGTCAGAACCAAGAGAGCTACGCAGTACAAAGGGTTAAGCAAAGAATGGTCAGGAGAAGCCGGGGTCAAATACCAGGAGAGTAGAGAAGTACAAGAGGAGTCCTAAGAGAGTAGTCAGGTGGGAGCCGTGGTCACAATACCAGGACGGATGCGCAGTACAGGAGGAGCAGGCAAAGGATCGTCAGCGAACGGAATCAGGTGAGTACTCAGTAGTTCAACAAATAGCCAGGAACCTAGAAATTAACAGGCAACCTGTGGCTAGCAGGCTGCCTGTATTTATAGTGGGGAGTGAGGGTCATGTGACGTGGCCAGCGTCACATGACCGACAGACCAACCAGTTGAGCACCGAGTGATCAGCTCGGCGCTCAAGGCAGACTTAGGAGCAGGAAGCCACCCAGCATTAAAGCTGCCCTGGGAATGAGGTCAAACACAGATCCTCATTCCCAATGCTAAGCAACAGTTCTGCGGGCAATAGGGGACCGAGTGCACCTTCGGAACCCCGTTACAGTACCCCCCCTTTTACGAGGGGCCACCGGACCCAAGACTTCAGGCGATGGCTTTTCAGGGTGTTCTAAATGAAATTTACGAACCAGTCTAGGAGCATGAACCTCCCTGGCAGGTACCCAAGATCTCTCTTCGGGTCCATACCCCTTCCAGTGAATCAGGTACTGCAAGGAGTTAAGCACCTTCCTGACATCCACTATTTTAGACACGACATACTCGACAGCATCATTAACAAGAACCGGCGGAGGCGAGGCTTTTGATGGTACTACCGGTTCAAAATATTTTTTAAGTAGAGATTTATGGAACACATTATGAATGTGGAATGACTCGGGCAGCTCCAACCTAAATGATACCGGGTTAATCACCTCCGTGATCTTATATGGTCCAATAAAACGAGGAGAAAATTTTCTAGAAGCTACCTTGAGAGATAGATTCTTGGAGGACAACCATACTTTATCCCCAACCTGAAAGTTCACCCCCCCTTGAACGTCTCCTATCGGCCTTGAGTTTTTGAGAACTTTGAGCCTTTTCTAGGTTCGATTGAACCCGGGCCCAAACTGTGCACATTTCGGAGGAGAGTTTATCAGCTTCAGGGTTAGAGGAGGAGACGGACGACCCAGAATGAAAACGGGGATGAAAACCATGGTTACAAAAGAAAGGGGAGACCCCAGCAGAAGAATTGACACGGTTATTCAAAGCAAATTCAGCCAACGGAAAGAATTTGACCCATAATTGCTGGTCATCAGCAACATACAACCTCAGGAATTGTTCCACAGACTGATTAAGGCGTTCAGTCTGCCCATTACTCTCAGGATGGTAGGCGGAAGAAAAAGACAACAAAATTTTACATCTTTGACAGAAGAGAATAGTCAGGTGGAAGCCGTGGTTACAATACCAGGACGGATGCGCAGTACAGGAGGAGCAGGCAAAGGATCATCAGGGAACGGAATCAGGTGAGTATTCAGTAGTCCAACAAATAGCCAGGAACCTAGAAATTAACAGGCAACCTGTGGCTAGCAGGCTGCCTGTATTTATAGTGGGGAGTGAGGGTCATGTGACGTGGCCAGCGTCACATGACCGACAGACCAACCAGTTGAGCACCGAGTGATCAGCTCGGCGCTCAAGGCAGACTTAGGAGCAGGAAGCCACCCAGCAGTAAAGCCGCCCTGGGAATGAGGTCAAACACAGATCCTCATTCCCAAAGCTAAGCAACAGTTCTGCGGGCAATGGGGGACCGAGTGCACCTTCGGAACCCCGTTACACACAGCCTGTCTGGGAATTCTCCCAGCTCCTGCTGCTAGAATCATTATTCACCAGAGACAGGAGCTGAAGAGACATTCACTCCACTTAGAGCTGAGTTTTATGGGAACAAGAGGCCAATATAGGTATTTAAAACAGTTATATAATGTTCATATTGTTGGTATTGTGTTTAGAACTGTATACTGAACTAGATATATTTGTGTTTAATTACAGTTCCACCAATTGCAACCATACAACTGCAAAGTACAAATACAAATTGCAAGCTACATTTGCAAACTGTGAACTACTACAAATACCATACAAACATATGGCAATCTAAATTGCATACAACCATAACAGATCATACTCAACCAATCTGCAAATAGTGAGCCAACCAACGAAAGAAACCAATAACCCCATAGAGAATGAGAGAACACACATATAAAATATATATGTAGTTTATTGAGACCCAATTTAATTACAGTAAATATGACACAAAGGCACAAGTTAAAGGAGGGTGGGACGCCCCGTGTAGCGGGACCATAAGCAAACACCCTCACATATACCCGACTAACAGGGAAAAGGGGTCACAAACACTGGGTATAAAACCGCATAAAGATGGGACAGCTGTAAGTTCGCCCAAAGTGACCTATAGACATATGTGTGCTGCATGCATGTAAAAAGTCAATATGGTCACACATAGCAGACTTTCCCACCTGGGGTAACATGAATGGCCATCAGGGAATTACAGATAACCAAGTTGTATCACAAGTAGGGGCGAAGCAAGTATGCTATGTATAAGCAGTAACACTAAAATAACAAACTAGCCATGCATGAAACAAAACATTAGTTACCCATGGTATGCTGGAACCCAAGGTCTGTGACCAGAGCTGCACCTCGACGCGCGTTTCGCCGAGAAAGGCTTCGTCAGGAGGTAAAGATAACAATCAGTGTCCATCTTTAAATAGTGTGGTCCACAGCCGGCAATTGATTAGCGCATGCGCCCAGTGATGCAGAGCGTGACATCATAGAGGCGCACCACCCACTCCCAGAGACCAGACGAGGCCCGCCCATCGCGTCACATGGCCAGACAGTGAGGAGGGAGCTGCGCTGACAGCGCACAGCCACACCTCCCTCTCGTCCGATCACATGACACGAGGGCGCGCGTCAGCCGGCTCACAAGGGACCAGGTATAGGAGCGCCACCACGATGCCACTCCTCAGCGCATCGGTGCGATGCGCAGTTGCCCGGTGGAGACAGGGAATAGAGAATACAGCAAATCGCGGTGTTTGTCAAAATGTGTTCACAAGGATCCAGCATACCAGGGTAGCGATACATGGACAATACAATACTAAGAAGATGACATAACACATCTCAGATACAATATATCTTCTATTCCAAATACATGTGAGATCGAGGTCCCTATGTAAACCCCATGTTTGTATAACTATAAGAATGAAAACGATAATAAAGATAAAATTTTATATAAATAAAATAATTATAGTGATAAAATATTGGCAAACAGGTAAATCCCCCACTCAATCATACCATGTAGAATAGATAAAGATAACCTATACCATGAATGAAGAGCTGACACTATGAACATATACGGAATACAGTGATATAATACAATATAACATAATCATGGTGTAAATATACATAATTATAAATGAGAAATAGAATGTGACAAATTATCTGCAAATAGTTACTGCTAACTGCATACCACCATTTTGTGATATCTTTTTAACACGTGTTATGTATATGGACTATCTGCTGCGGAGGCAGCAATGTTATATATGAAGAAAAGTTGAAGTTAATTAAGAAGTTATTTCAAGCATTTGGTGTGCTCTTTAAACCTACTGTTTCCATAGAACGGAGCTAGAGAAGTTACAGAGTAATAGACAGTCTGGTTAGACTAAAAGTCAGAGATATCAAAATTCTTCTAATGCCACAGCGCAAAAGGCACTTCATAGTGCTGCGCCTGCCACAGACGGGTCCAGGAACAACAAACACAACTGAGGACAGATGAGTTCTACCTAATTTAGCACTCAATGACCCTGCTATGTAATCTGCGTGGTCTATTGTTTTTTGGCTGAGCAATTGATACTCCCAGATGCTCACTCCCAGAACAGATCAAAATTCCAAAAATGGACTTGTGGCAAAAAGGGCATCTTATGACAGTGCTGCTAAGCACTTTGGTAAAACCCATAAAACTACAGTTTTTTTTAGAATACTTGCCTGTTTTTATACAGCTGTTTGCCAGGGTTGTGGCTGAAACACGGGAATTAGAAATTACTGTAGGAAAGGTATCCACATACTTTTGACCATATACTGTATTGCACTGTGAATGGTTCAGAATCAGACTTTTAGGGTTGTGTTCACACGTGCGATGAGCTTTCTGTTCTTCTGTTCTCCCTATTTATTTGTATGGGCATCAATTGTGCTCAGTTTGCAGCAATTTGTGTCACATATGCCCTATGAACTCCAGCATGTGGAGGAACAGGCTGCCGGAATTCACTGTATTCAGCATATATGGCGGTTTTCGGGCCAGTCAAAAAATACTACTGCAGCATCCCACATATGTGTATAAAAAGGGACACTTTAAACATGTGATTATTTATCTAATGTATTTGCAATGTATGGTATTTCCTATTATTAGGCTGGCAATATCATTTCACCCATTTGCCCCTAGGTGGTGCTGGATTTATATAGCTTGGGGTGTGTCTAGCTCAGTTGCAGAGAGAGCAGAATGTAGAGTAGAGTGTAATGAAGTGTTGTAGGAGGAAGCAAGTGTATGGAGGAGAGAAACAGGCATCCACCATATAGTCTGCTATTTCTACTCCTTGGTTCTGGCCAGGCTAAGGGAGTACAGCTAACATTTATCTACAGCAGCAAAGTACCAGACAGTAAGTCTATGTCTAAATATGAAGTAAGCCTAGTGAGGGTTACAGCTGAGTACAGCCTATGGACCTCACCAGCACAAATGACTGAGAACAACTTTAGGAGTGCCGGGACACGAATGAATAATTGGTGCGCAGAATTGTCCTTATTCACTAGAAGCCTTCCGGGATATAGTGGAAACCTAAAAACCTGAATCCTTCAAGAAAGCATCCTGCAAATAATGTAGCATAAGACTGATTCCTGCTGCGAAGGAGACACTTCCTTATTGGATAGCTCAAGATAAGTAGAGAACAGCATATTTAGTACCAGAGTGCTTTAGTTTGGACTTAGAATAATTACAGAAGTCTTGCCTGTAAAGTGTCAGCCTTAAAGAGAACTCCTGAACTGACAATTGCCTGAACCTGATAAAAGGACTACTACTGAACCTATTTCTGAGTCATCACTCATGCCATAGAAATAAACTGTATCTGTACTGACTACCTGAAGACAATCGATTCAGTAAATGTTCAACAGTTTGATTACAACCGACTCCTCATCATTTCTACTACTACACTCAACATTTGCACCTTACAGTGCTGGCGTCACAAACACAGGGGCCCAGCCACCAAAGCACCCTAAACACCTATACCATCTAGGGCACCTTAACTTCCATCTGGCTGGTGTTCCCTGCAATAGAGAGTGCCCTGGAGGATTTAGTGCTGTCTTCCCATCCACTGCACTGCCGGCCCAGGGAGGCTCTGGTAACCGTGAGTAAATTAACTACTACCACCTTCGGCCCACCGTAGCCTCACGTGCTTCCCCTGCAGGTGCGGCTCGCTGCACTACAAGCAGCATATATTCCGGAAAGTGGCCAGACCCCCTTACAATGGTGCACGGTGGTATCTGGCTATGCTGGATACACTGAACTCCAGCAGATGGACAGATTTCCACTGATATTCACTGCCGGAGTTCACAGAGCATATGTCAACCCAGCCTAAATCAGACATCAGTTATTTTTGATGGGAGATAAAGTCCTACCTGTTGTACTTTTTCTCCCATCAAAAATAACTGAACCCTTAAAGAACAGTCAAACTGATGCTCAAAATAAAGCAAATGAGTTTTTTTTTTCTGTTCTGATTAATCAAAAGAACAGAAAGCTCAAGGCATGTGAACACAGCCTAAGCAAGCTAACAGTATTAATTATATTTTTTAAATAATTTTCCTGGAAAGCAGGGAATCCATATATCACAATCTCCAATCACTCTAGTCATTCAGCTCCAGCTGATGCAGTTACATTATAGTGATTTCAATTTCCATTAATATGGTTTTGAAACCATTTTCCCATTGTTTCCCTGGCAACTTTGTGTATGAATAACCAATGAGTAATATGTTTGTCAGAAAATACTTCAGTTTCCCACTGCACAATATGTCAATGGCTTAATGGTTAGCCATTAACTCTTGCATAAAAATTCATGACTAAGGTTACAATCAGTAGAATACACATACATTTAATTGTTAGCAGAGGTCAGACATTAATAATTAATCCTCATTGTTGGAATTCAGATCAACAAGTTAACATGTAAAGTATACTATACATATTAACTCTATCCCTGCTTTTATGTAAGCCATGGCAAACCTTCAAACGGCAAGGCGGATATATGCATCTACAGTTATATATGTTGTATTTTTACAGTTGGTCCAAATGTGGGGTATAAACTGAACATAAAGAAGGAAAAAATAAAGGAATACAGTCTAAAGCTGGTCATACATATTAAAAGCTATGTACACTTTTGGAGGCATTTTTTATTATTGCATTGTACTAAATTTGAGCTAAAAATCATTTTTTCAACTGGTCTTTATTAAAAATATGGAGCCTTTTTTCTGTACAGAGCTGAGATGCTCTAGTAGCAGCCTCTGGATTTTCTGTCTTTTCTGTCATTTGGGGAGCTAACGGACTCCTTATCTCTGCTCTCTGACATAAACACACATTATAGCTCAGTTCTTATCTAACTAATAAGAATGTGGCTTAAATAAGTGTTTATGACCTTTTAGTAGTTTAGGCATAAGGTTTATTAGATGACCGTCACAAAGTGAAAGTGAAAGTACCAGTCACACAGTTAGAAAAACATTTAACCCTTTTTTTAATGAAGGCCAATTGAAAAAAAAATGTTTTAGCCAAAAATGAGTAAAATGCAATCATAAACAAAAATTGCATCTCAAAGTGTTACAAAACGTCATCCTAAGATTTGTATGGCATGATCTGCCAATCGTTTGCCATTTTTCTGAAGGACCATGGAGTGATAAGCAGATTGCTGGTGTAATCATTCGGATGAACGATGCCATGGATGACTGATTGGCAGCATTGTAATTTCTCATGTGTGTGGCCTTCTACAAAAGGAGATTCCATTATATTCCAATATAGGACACAAGAAGGTATCAGATCTATAACATACACAGCCATAAAACTGATACTGGAGCTATCTGGGTCGTACTAAATAATAGTGGTAATGTGAATAAAGCGAAGGCCAGTATTTCTAGTACAACGTTTACAGACCTCACCAGTCACTACACCCTTTTTTGTAAGACTGGCAATAGCAGTTTCTGATTACCATTATACCATTTATTACACTGAAATAATAATATATACAGTGGATATAAAAAGTCTACACCCCCCTGTTAAAATGTCAGGTTTCTGTGATGTAAAGAAAATTAGACAAAGATAAATAATTTCAGAACTTTTTCCACCTTTAATGTGACCTATAAACTGTACAACTCAATTGAAAAACAAACTGAAATCTTTTAGGTGGAGGGAAGAAAACAAAAAAAAAAAAGATAATGTGGTTGCATAAGTGTGCACACCCTCTTATAACTGGGGATGTGGCTGTGTTCAGAATTAAGCAATCACATTCAAAATCATGTTAAATAGGAGACAGCATACACCTGCCATCATTTAAAGTGCCTCTGATTAACCCCAAATAGAGTTCAGCTGCTTTAGTTGGTCTTTCCTGAAATTTTCTTAGTTGCATCCCACAGCAAAAGCCATGGTCCACAGAGAGCTTCTAAAGCATTAGAGGGATCTTATTGTTAAAAGGTATCAGTCAGGAGAAGGGTACAAAAGAATTTCCAAGGCATTAGATATACCATGGAACACAGTGAAGACAGTCATCATCAAGTGGAGAAATGATGGCACAACAGTGACATTACCAAGAACTGGACGTCCCTCCAAAATTGATGAAAAGACGAGAAGAAAACTGGTCTGGGAGGCTACCAAGAGGCCTACAGCAACATTAAAGGAGCTGCAGGAATATCTGGCAAGTACTGGCTATGTGGTACATGTGACAACAATCTCCCGTATTCTTCATATGTCTGGGCTATAGGGTAGAGTGGCAAGACGAAAGCCTTTTCTTACGAAGAAAAACATCCAAGCCAGGCCACATTATGCAAAAACACATCTGAAGTCTCCCAAAAGCATGTGGGAAAAGGCGTTATGGTCTGATGAAACCAAGGTTGAACTTTTTGGCCATAATTCCAAAAGATATGTTTGGCGCAAAAACAATACTGCACATCACCAAAAGAACACCATACCCACAGTTAAGCATCATGCTTTGGGGCTGTTTTTCTTCAGCTGGAACTGGGGCCTAAGTTAAGCTAGAGGGAATTATGAACAGTTCCAAATACCAGTTAATATTGGCACAAAACCTTCAGGCTTCTGCTAGAAAGCTGAACATGAAGGGGAACTTCATCTTTCAGCATGACAACGACCCAAAGCATACATCCAAATCAACGAAGGAATGGCTTCACCAGAAGAAGATTCAAGTTTTGGAATGGCCCAGCCAGAGCCCAGACCTGAATCCGATTGAAAATCTGTGGGGTGATCTGAAGAGGGCTGTGCACAGGAGATGCCCTCGCAATCTGGCAGATTTGGAGTGTTTTTGCAAAGAGTGGGCAAATCTTGCCAAGTCAAAATGTGCCATGCTGATAGACTCATACCCATAAAGACTGAGTGCTGTAATAAAATCAAAATGTGCTTCAACAAAGTATTAGTTTAAGGATGTGCACACTTATGCAACCATATTATTTTATTTTTATATTTTTTCTTCCCTCTACCTAAAAGATTTCAGTTTGTTTTTCCATTGAGATGTACAGTTTATAGGTCACATTAAAGGTGGAAAAAGTTCTGAAATTCTTTATCTTTGTCTCATTTTTTTTACATCACAGAAACCTGACATTTTCACAGTGGTGTGTAGACTTTTTATATCCACTGTATATACAGTGCCTTGCAAAAGTATTCACCACCCTTGACTTTTTTGGTATTTTGGTGCCTCACAATCTGGAATTTACATGGATTGTTTGAGGATTTGCATCATTTTATTTACAAAACATACCCACAACTTTGAAGATGTTTTTTTTTTTGTTTATTGTGAAGCAAACAACAAATAGGACAAAATAACAGAAAAAGTCAATGTGCATAACTATTCACCCCCCTAAAGTCAATACTTTGTTGAGCCACCTTTTGTGGCAATCACAGCTCCAAGTCTCTTTGGATAAGTCTCTATGAGCTTGCCATATCTTACCACTGGAATTTTTGCCCATTCCTCCTTGCAAAACTGCTCCAGCTCCTTCAAGTTGGATGGTTTGCGCTTGTGAACAGCAATCTTTAAGTCTGCCCACAGATTTTCTATTGGATTGAGATCTGGGCTTTGACTAGGCCATTCCAACACACTTACATGTTTCCCCTTAAACCACTCAAGTGTTGCTTTAGCAGTGTGTTTGGGGTCATTGTCCTGCTGGAAGGTGAACCTTCGCCCTAGCCTCAAATCACGCACAGAGTGGTACAGGTTTCGGTCAAGAATATCCCTGTATTTAGCACCATCCATCTTTGCCTCAACTCTGACCAGTTTCCCAGGCCCAGCTGCTGAAAAACATCCCCACAGCATGATGCTGCCACCACCATGTTTCACTGTGGGGATGGTGTTCTTTTGGTGATGTGATGTGCTGGGTTTGCGCCAGACATAGCGTTTTCATTAACGGCCGAAAATTTCAATTTTAGTCTGATCAGACCAGAGCACCTTCCTACCTTCCTCCATACATTTTGGGAGTCTCTTACATACTTTTTCGCAAACTCACAACGTGCCTTTTTTGTTTTTAGCTGAAAGTAATGACTTTCTTCTGGCCACTCTACCATAAAGCCCAACTCTATGGAGCGTACAGCTTATTGTCGTCCTATGTACAGATACTCCAGTCTCTGCTGTGGAACTCTGCAGCTCCTCCAGGGTTACCTTAGGTCTCTGTGCTGCCTCTCTGATTAATGTCCTCCTTGCCCGGTCCATGAGTTTTGGGGGACGGCCGTCTTTTGGCAGGTTTGCTGTTGTGCCATGTTCTTATTTCATTTGATTTAAAACTTAACATTTAATTAATGTCAATCATAAAAAGATAGGCCCTAAAATATAAACACTCAAAAAAGGAAATATCAGTAACCACTGGTTACACTAGTCTCCTGAAAAAATGGACGGAGACGGGAAGGATCCATACACAGGGATAGCATATAAAACAGATAAGGTGAAGGGTACAAGGGTACCAAGACAGAGGGACACACTGCTGGGACTATACCCTGGATGTCCCTATTCTATCTAGATCACACCACTGTCTAATGTATATATCCCTGCATTCGCCCTCCCTAAAGATGGACTGCCCAGCTTGGCCCGATGGACAGAATATATGGTCCTGTGATAAGTAAATTCTCTACCGGGTGTGGGCACTAAAGTTGGCAAAAAGGGACGTGGAGATTAGAATCCCGGTTATTCCGGTAGTCCCGCTTTGAGGGGTCCCAAATCCTGGTCTAAATCATACACGTACAGATGTATTAATCAGAAAGGTACAGTGTCCCGACGCGTTTCCTCAGTGATGTCTGATTCATCAGGGGACAAAATTAAATATAAGAGGCTCCCTAATATGAGGATGCCTCTTCCAACCAAAACACGTGATACAGGATGGTATCTAGTTAATAGTCCTGAGTCCTATGTAGACCCTGACTGCATACCAGCCATCATCCGGTTATATGTCACAATCCGGATGATGAGTCAAAAGCAATCCTGTGTCACTTAGTCACAGCCGTTATAGGGATACATAAACTGCTGTGACTCAAATCCAAGTATAGTGAAAACACCACATATAAGGTGGCCACTGCTACACGCGGGACGCCAAGGAGCACCTTCCACCCAGCGATATCTGGGAACAGTTGCCATTTAGAACTGGACAGATAAGTGTACCACGCTGACATACTTACTTACCACAGTGATTCAGTACTGTTATGCATTTAGCAGTGCACAGATCGTCAACCTATGCTGGGGGTTTATTACTAGCATGGATCTGCTGCACTGCAAACTAAATTGACACTTTGACTCATTGTGTTGTATATGTAACCTTATATGTGGTGTTTTCACTATACTTGGATTTGAGTCACAGCAGTTTATGTATCCCTATAACGGCTGTGACTAAGTGACACAGGATTGCTTTTGACTCATCATCCGGATTGTGACATATAACCGGATGATGGCTGGTATGTAGTCAGGGTCTACATAGGACTCAGGACTATTAACTAGATACCATCCTGTATCACGTGTTTTGGTTGGAAGAGGCATCCTCATATTAGGGAGCCTCTTATATTTAATTTTGTCCCCTGATGAATCAGACATCACTGAGGAAACGCGTCGGGACACTGTACCTTTCTGATTAATACATCTGTACGTGTATGATTTAGACCAGGATTTGGGACCCCTCAAAGCGGGACTACCGAATAACCGGGATTCTAATCTCCACGTCCCTTTTTGCCAACTTTAGTGCCCACACCCGGTAGAGAATTTACTTATCACAGGACCATATATTCTGTCCATCGGGCCAAGCTGGGCAGTCCATCTTTAGGGAGGGCGAATGCAGGGATATATACATTAGACAGTGGTGTGATCTAGATAGAATAGGGACATCCAGGGTATAGTCCCAGCAGTGTGTCCCTCTGTCTTGGTACCCTTGTACCCTTCACCTTATCTGTTTTATATGCTATCCCTGTGTATGGATCCTTCCCGTCTCCGTCCATTTTTTCAGGAGACTAGTGTAACCAGTGGTTACTGATATTTCCTTTTTTGAGTGTTTATATTTTAGGGCCTATCTTTTTATGATTGACATTAATTAAATGTTAAGTTTTAAATCAAATGAAATGAGCTACCCATAACCTGTTAAAATTTTCTCTAGACTAAAGGGTTTAGCGCACTATTCAGTTACTGCAGCCTTACCCACTAAAAAACGGTTCTGTAAACTACATGTGCCATGTTCTTTCCATTTGGTCATAAAAGATTTGATGGTGCTCCTGGGGATCATCATCGATTTGGATATTTTTTTATAACCTAACCCTGACTTGTACTTCTCAACAACATTGTCCCTTACTTGTTTGGAGAGTTCCTTGGGCTTCATGGCAGTGTTTGGTTAGTGTTGCCTCTTGCTTAGGTGTTGCAGCCTCTGAAGCCTTTCAAAAAAGGTGTATATATGTAATGATAGATCATGTGACACTTAGATTGCACACAGGTGGACATCATTTCACTAATTATGTGACTTCTGAAGGTAATTGGTTGCACCAGAGCTTTTTATGGGCTTTCTAACAAAGGGGGTGAATACATACGCACATGCCAATTTTCTGCTTTCTATTTCTAAACAATAGTTTTATTTATATATTTTTCTCATTTCACTTCACCAACTTAGACTATTGTGTTCTGATCAATCACATAAAATTCAGATTAACAAAACATTGAACTTAAGGCTGTAATGTAACAAAATACGAAAAAAGTCAAGGGGGGGGGGGACGGTGAATACTTTTGCAAGGCACTGTATATTGTAGGTCGCTCCACCAACAGAACCAGGTGCACTATCCAATGGCGACACCCTCGCCAAATGAAAAGGACAAGTATAAATTATATAGAAAGGAAGGCACTCTTATATCTGGTGTTTTATCAAGTAGGAAAATATTAATTTATTTAGATAAAATGACCGTACTATATATATGGAGAGAAAAAGAGAATAGGTGTACCTGTCTTTATCTCTATCTGTGACCTATAGTCGTGATCTGTAAGGATTCTGTAAGGGTATAACTTATAATGAAGCTCAGAACTTATGGAAAGAGATGCAGACACAATGCATTAGCATTGCATATGCAAAACAGAATCTTCAGCTGGGTACATGAAGTAATTGCTGAATGCATAAAAATAGAAAAGATAAAAAATATATGATTAAAAACAAAATACACTGCTCAAAAAAATAAAGGGAACACTTAAACAACACAATGTAACTCCAAGTCAATCACACTTCTGTGAAATCAAACTGCCAACTTAGGAAGCAACACTGAGTGACAATCAATTTCACATGCTGTTGTGCAAATGGGATAGACAACAGGTGGAAATTATAGGCAATTAGCAAGACACCCCCAATAAAGGAGTGGTTCTGCAGGTGGTGACTCCAGACCACTTCTCAGTTCCTATGCTTCCTGGCTGATGTTGTGGTCACTTTTGAATGCTGGCGGTGCTTTCACTCTAGTGGTAGCATGAGACGGAGTCTACAACCCACACAAGTGGCTCAGGTAGTGCAGCTTATCCAGGATGGCACATCAATGCGAGCTGTGGCAAGGTTTGCTGTGTCTGTCAGCATAGTGTCCAGAGCATGGAGGCGCTACCAGGAGACAGGCCAGTACATCAGGAGACGTGGAGGAGGCCGTAGGAGGGCAACAACCCAGCAGCAGGACCGCTACCTCCGCCTTTGTGCAAGAAGGAACAGAAGGAGCACTGCCAGAGCCCTGCAAAATGACCTCCAGCAGGCCACAAATGTGCATGTGTCTGCTCAAACGGTCAGAAACAGACTCCATGAGGGTGATATGAGGGCCCAACGTCCACAGGTGGGGGTTGTGCTTACAGCCCAACACCGTGCAGGACGTTTGGCATTTGCCAGAGAACACCAAGATTGGTAAATTCGCCACTGGCGCCCTGTGCTCTTCACAGATGAAAGCAGGTTCACACTGAGCACATGTGACAGACGTGACAGAGTCTGGAGACGCCGTGGAGAACATTCTGCTGCCTGCAACATCCTCCAGCATGACCGGTTTGGCATTGGGTCAGTATCGGTGTGGGGTGGCATTTCTTTGGAGGGCCGCACAGCCCTCCATGTGCTCGCCAGAGGTAGCCTGACTACCATTAGGTACCGAGATGAGATCCTCAGACCCCTTGTGAGAACATATGCTGGTGCGGTTTGCCCTGGGTTCCTCCTAATGCAAGACAATGCTAGACCTCATGTGGCTGGAGTGTGTCAGCAGTTCCTGCAAGACGAAGGCATTGATGCTATGGACTGGCCCGCCCGTTCCCCAGACCTGAATCCAATTGAGCACATCTGGGACATCATGTCTCGCTCTATCCACCAATGTCACGTTGCACCACAGACTGTCCAGGAGTTGGCAGATGCTTTAGTCCAGGTCTGGGAGGAGATCCCTCAGGAGACCGTCCACCACCTCATCAGGAGCATGCACAGGCGTTGTAGGGAGGTCATACAGGCACGTGGAGGCCACACACACTACTGAGCCTCATTTTGACTTGTTTTAAGGACATTACATCAAAGTTGGATCAGCCTGTAGTGTGTTTTTCCACTTTAATTTTGAATGTGACTCCAAATCCAGACCTCCATGGGTTGAAAAATTTGATTTCCATTTTTAAATTTTTGTGTGATTTTGTTGTCAGCACATTCAACTATGTAAAGATCAAAGTATTTCAGAAGAATATTTAATTAACTCAGATCTAGGATGTGTTATTTTTGTGTTCCCTTTATTTTTTTGAGCAGTGTATATTGTTATAAAGAAAATCGTGCTGATAATAAACTGCTTTTGCAGAGGAAAAAGAAAAAGAGTTTTTCTGTATTAATCGGCTAGATACATAGGTATTTGCTGAATATATCAGGTGTTTGCTGAATATATCAGGTTTTTGCTGAATACATAAGTCTAGATATACCAGTTCATGATGAATATATCCACTCTCTGCTGAATACAGAAGTTCACACTAAATACATACAATCTTTGTAAAATATAAAAGTTCACACTGAATACATCTGATCTTTGCTGAATATAAAAGTTCAAGCTGAATACATATAACTCCCCTTTGAATACATAAACTTGTTGAGTATAGGAAGGGATCTTTATCCACCTGTATTCTGATGTTTTTTAGGCACAATCAGCCTACTGTATTGGATACGTGGGTAGCGGTAAGGAGTATTTCGAGTCGGCCCATATTGAGTTGGCCCGATATATTATAATATATTATAATCTATGCGTGGGTGATGGTAAGGTAATAATTAGATTCGGTCCATATAGAGCTGATGGTCGCACCTTACCACTAATTGCATATGTAATGTTGGAACAGTACTTGGTCAACAATATTTGCCAAACATTGAGGAGAGGGATAGGGGATCACTAGTTACATTACCGCAACTTGTATTTCAAGGTGGAGGTAGACCGCAGTATCTTAGGTATGTTTTCTTCTCACTGCTGGTTGCGGCGTTCTACGTGGCATCCCATGTGGTGTCCCACGTGTCTTTAGATAGACGGTCCCTGCTCCTCTCTGCTGGCTTCCTCTTTAAAAGTTACGGGGCGCTCCTATTTGTTGTAGATAGATAATGGATCCAACGTGTCTTAAGGTTATACGTGCATGTATTAACTGTTTAAAGCCCAAATGCGGTTCGGAGCCTCCTGCTCCTTCATCAGTGGGAGATAATACTATGCACTATTTTAGTTCCTTTTATATTCTGATTAGGAGGAGGTACTTGTGATTCTGATAAAGTCCAAATCAATATATGGGATGGATCAGGGTGTAATATGGACTTTCAATTGCCTTTTTATGCTTCAAATGTTAATCTTCTAATTTATATACTAATTTATATAATTAGATCATAATATAATTAAAATTTAGCTGAAAGATGAGCTGAAAAAGAATAAGAAACGCACCTATATTTTCTTTGCATTTTTGGTGCGTTAGTTGTCTAAAACACATATTGTATGTCACAAATTTGCATATGCTAATTTGAAGGTATAATTTTAACACTTAAGTGATGAATGTGTCTGTACATATGTTAAAAATACTTGGTCGCCATGTTCAAATTGAGAAGTTCAAGAAGGGAAATATGTGACAGGGGCTTTATACTATCATTGATCACAACCAAGGGATACAGGCGTTGAACAGTCAACTACAACTCAACAGTACACTAAAACAGGGACAAATCAATTTTATAATAGAGGGTGTTAGATTCATTCTAACTCATAATTTTTTTATATACGAATCTGAATATTATTTAAAGGAATGCGGCACAGCCATGGGTACCAGATTCGCCCCTAGTTACGCCAATTTATTTATGGCCCAATGGGAGGCCGACACCATTGGTCATATGCTGGGGACGAGTCTGGTACTGTGGCGCCGATATATAGATGACATCATATTCATCTGGCAAGATACAGAGGATCTCCTGAATGACTTTTTATTACAGATTAATAACAATGAGAGAAATATGAAATTTACCACCAGTACAAGCAAATCACAGATAGAATTTTTTAACCTAACCATAAAAAATATAGATCATAAATTTATATGTAACACTTATCACAAACCTTCAATGAAGAACAGTTATATTTTTTTTTAAGTTGCCATCTCCGTAGGTGGTTACTGAATATCCCTACGTCAATTCGGATGCCTTAAATGTAACTGTACATCAAATGAACAATTTGAAAATGAAGCCAGTCAATTAAAACAACAATTTTTAGATAAAGAATATCCAGAGAAAGTAATAGAACAATCATTGCATAAAGTAAGAAATATGAATTGAGAAACGTATTTTATGCCGGGGACAAAAGAGTTCAAACAAGATGAAAATCTTTTCATAATATTACCATATCATTCACAACACCGCGCAGTTGAAAAAATTATAAAGAAACATTGGCACCATATACAACATAGACAAGATAGTGGGGTCTATATTACCAAATACCCCCTTAATTACATATACAAAAGCACCCAGTCTAGGCTTAAGAGTCGCACCTACAGTAAAAAGAAACACAACACAAAAGAATAACTGGTTATTCTCAAAAGGATTCCACCGATGTGGAAGATGCAATAATTGCAAAATCACCCAATTCCCTAAAAAAAAACACACAAGTACAATCCACCCAAAACACATTTTGTTATACCATTAAAGACAGTCTATGCTGTGACACGACGGATGTAATATACATCTAAGGGTACTTTCACACTTGCGGCAGGACGGATCCGACAGGCTGTTCACCCTGCCGGATCCGTCCTTCCGCTATTTCGCCGTGCCGCCGCTCCGTCCCCATTGACTATAATGGGGACGGGGCAGAGCTCCGGCTCAGTACGGCAGTTCGCGGTGAGAGGCCGCCGGACTAAAAAGTCGGACATGCAGGACTTTTAGTCCGACGGCCTTTCGTCATGCATTGCCATGCTGCACCGGAGCTCCGCCCCGTCCCCATTATAGTCAATGGGGACGGAGCGGCGTTCCGGCGGCATGGCGAAAAAGCGGAAGGACGGATCCGACAGGGTGAACAGCCTGTCGGATCCGTCCTGCCGCAAGTGTGAAAGTAGCCTTAGAATGTCCATGTCAAAAACAATATGTAGGAAGGACCAAAAGAACATTAAAACTAAGAGTATCAGAACACATCGCAAATATCAAAAAGGGATTTGAGAATCACTCTGTCTCACTGCATTTTAAGGTGCACCATAATAAGGATCTATCTAAACTTAACTTTGTAGCTTTGGAGAAAATTAAGAGATCTTGGAGAGGTGGTGATCACGTTGCTTACATGTCTAGAGCTGTCACGAAAAATCTTTGAGTTCGATACAATGATCCCCGCTGGCCTACATGCTGAGATGGAGCTGTTTGGTTTCTTGCAAATTGGGGTGGGTGCCGATTGGGGACGGGACATCGAGGTCCGGCTGTCTATCAGCACCTCGATCTCCCCTCCCTGGCAGGCCACTGCCCCATATTCACCTTCTTGCATTTCTTCAGTTGAACATGGCGACCAAGTATATTTAACATGTACAGACACATTGATCACTTAAGTGTTAAAATTATACCTTCAGATTAGTGTTGGCAAATTTGTGACCTACAATATGTGTTTTAGACAACTAACGCACCAAAAATGCAAAGAAAACGTAGGTGCATTTTTTATTCTTTTTTGGCATATCTTTCAGTTTTAATTATCTTATGATCTAATTATCTTACGATTTTATTATTGGGGAAGTTTTATAAAGTATATAAAGGAGAAGATTAACATTTGAAGCATAAAAAGGCAATTGAAAGTCCATATTACACCCTGATCCATCCCATATATTGATTCGGACTTTATCAGAATGACAAGCCGCTCCTCTTAATCAGAGTATAAAAGGAACTAAAATAGTGCATAGTATTATCTCCCACTGATGAAGGAGCAGGAGGCTCCGAAACGCATTTGGGCTTTAAACAGTTAATACATGCACGTATAACCTTAAGACACGTTGGATCCATTATCTATCTACAACAAATAGGAGCGCTCTGTAACTTTTAAAGAAGAAGCCAGCAGAGATTAGCGGGGACGGCAACCTAAAGACACGTGGGACGCCACGTAGAACGCCGCAACCGGCAGTGCGAAGAAAACATACCTAAGATACTGCGGTCTACCTCCACCTTGAAATACAAGTTGCGGTAATGTAACTAGTGATCCCCTATACCTCTCCTCAATCTTTGGCAAATATTGTTGACTAAGTACTGTTCCAACATTGCATATGCAATTATTGGTAAGATGCGACCATCAACTCTATATGGACTGAATTATTACCTTACCGTCACTCACGCATTAATTATAATATATTATAATATAGCGGGCCAACTTAATATGGGCCGAATCGAAATACTCCTTACCGTTACCCACATATCCAATACAGTAGGCTGATAGTGCCTAAAAAACATCAGAATACAGGTGGATAAAGATCCCTTCCTATACTCAACAAGTTTATGTATTCAAAGGGGAGTTATATGTATTCAGCTTGAACTTTTATATTCAGTAAAGATCGGATGTATTCAGTGTGAACTTTTATATCTTACAAAGATTGGATGTATTCAGTGTGAACTGCTACAGTCGGGCCAAAAGTTTTCAGAATGACACAAATATTAGTTTTCACAAAGTTTGCTGCTAAACTGCTTTTAGATCTTTGTTTCAGTTGTTTCTGTGATGTAGTGAAATATAATTACACGCACTTCATACGTTTCAAAGGCTTTTATCGACAATTACATGACATTTATGCAAAGAGTCAGTATTTGCAGTGTTGGCCCTTCTTTTTCAGGACCTCTGCAATTCGACTGGGCATGCTCTCAATCAACTTCTGGGCCAATTCCTGACTGATAGCAACCCATTCTTTCATAATCACTTCTTGGAGTTTGTCAGAATTATTAGTGGGTTTTTGTTTGTCCACCCGCCTCTTGAGGATTGACCACAAGTTCTCAATGGGATTAAGATCTGGGGAGTTTCCAGGCCATGGACCCAAAATGTCAACGTTTTGGTCCCCGAGCCACTTAGTTATCACTTTTGCCTTATGGCACGGTGCTCCATCGTGCTGGAAAATGCATTGTTCTTCACCAAACTGTTGTTGGATTGTTGGAAGAATTTGCTGTTGGAGGGTGTTTTGGTACCATTCTTTATTCATGGCTGTGTTTTTGGGCAAAATTGTGAGTGAGCCCACTCCCTTGGATGAGAAGCAACCCCACACATGAATGGTCTCAGGATGCTTTACTGTTGGCATGACACAGGACTGATGGTAGCGATCACCTTTTCTTCTCTGGACAAGCCTTTTTCCAGATGCCCCAAACAATCGGAAAGAGGCTTCATCGGAGAATATGACTTTGCTCCAGTCCTCAGCAGTCCATTCACCAAACTTTCTGCAGAAGATCAATCTGTCCCTGATGTTTTTTTTGGAGAGAAGTGGCTTCTTTGCTGCCCTTCTTGACACCAGGCCATCTTCCAAAAGTCTTCGCCTCACTGTGCATGCAGATGCGCTCACACCTGCCTGCTGCCATTCCTGAGCAAGCTCTGCACTGGTGGCACTCCGATCCCGCAGCTGAATCCTCTTTAGGAGACGATCCTGCGATTGCTGGACTTTCTTGGACGCCCTGAAGAATTGAACCTCTTTCCTTGAAGTTCTTGATGATCCTATAAATTGTTGATAGAGGTGCAATCTTAGTAGCCACAATATCCTTGCCTGTGAAGCCATTTTTATGCAATGCAATGATGGCTGCACGTGTTTCTTTGCAGGTCACCATGTTTAACAATGGAAGAACAATGATTTCAAGCATCACCCTCCTTTTAACATGTCAAGTCAGCCATTTTAACCCAATCAGCCTGACATAATGATCTCCAGCCTTGTGCTCGTCAACATTCTCACCTGAGTTAACAAGACGATTACTGAAATGATCTCAGCAGGTCCTTTAATGACAGCAATGAAATGCAGTGGAAAGTTTTTTTGGGGATTAAGTTAATTTTCATGGCAAAGAAGGACTATGCAATTCATCTGATCACTCTTCATAACATTCTGGAGTATATGCAAATTGCTATTATAAAAACTTAAGCAGCAACTTTTCCAATTTCCAATATTTATGTAATTCTCAAAACTTTTGGCCACGACTATTTCTAGATTTATGTATTCAGCAAAAACCTGATATATTTAGCAAATACCTGATGTATCTAGCCGATTAATACGGAAAAAAATATTTTTCTTTTTCCTCTGCAAAAGCAGTTTATTATCAGCACGACTTTCTGATTTATAACAATATATTTTGTTTTTAATCATATATTTTTTATCTTTTCTATTTTTATGCATTCAGCAATTACTTCATGTACCCAGCCGAAGATTCTGTTTTGCATATGCAATGCTAATTCATTGTGTCTGCATCTCTTTCCGTGAGTTCTGAGCTTCATTATAAGTTATACCCTTACAGAATCCTTACAGATCACGGCTATAGGTCACGGATAGAGATAAAGACAGGTACACTCTTTTCCTCTCCATATATATTTTTTATGTTTAAATAGTACGGTCATTTAATCTGAATAAATCAATATTTTGCTACTTGATAAAACACCAGATATAAGAGTGCCTTCCTTTCTATATCATTTATTACACTACATTTGTGTGGCTGATATGTCAGATAGTGCCCATCACTGCCCAGATAAATAGTGCATCCCACAGAGTGCTTGGGAGCTGAAAGAGGGGTGAGAAAGGACCAGCAGGTCCTTGAAAGCAGAGCACCGGGTCTGCCACTTTAATCATCTGACCACTTCAACCCTTAGGGTCCTTTTACATGGACCGATATATCAGGCAGATTATTGGGAACAAAGAAGACATTCCTGATAATTGCCTGATCGTCAGCAGAGATGAGGGCTGTATTTACATGTAGCAAACACCGCCAGTGGATGGGGACAAGTGATCGATACAGCGATCACTTGTTGTCTTTATAGAAAATCATTGTTCCTGCGCAGCAGATTGATCACCTGTATAGGAACCACTGGTGTACCTATAGGGGTTGCAGCGGTCGCAGTAGCGACTGGGCCCCTAAGCCAGAGGGCCCCCCTTGCTAGTGGTGCTATATATTTCCCTTTATAAGATGTACCGCATCTTATAAAGGGAATACTAGTGAGCGCTTCTATAACGAAAGCTCTCGCTAGTCTGCAGGAGGAGGGGGAGAGAAGAGCTGTGAGTTCTCTACAGTCCTTACCTCTCCTTCTGATCACTCTTCCCAGGGCCCGCGCTGCTGTGTTCTGGCTGGCTGCAGCGTCAGGATGTACATAGTGCACTCTGACCTGACGCTGCAGGAGGTCAGGTGACTGCAGCGTGAGCCCTCAGAAGAGACAAGAGCCGGGGAGACAGCCTGACCGGAGAGGAGCAGCACAGCAGGAGAGGTAAGTTTGTTTATTTCTTTTATAGTTTGTTCTGAGGTCTGATATGGGGGTCTGAAGGGTCTGATTGGTGGTCTAAAGGGTCTGATTGGGGGTCTGATTGGGGGTCTGGGGGTCTAATGGGGGTCTGAATGTGTGTCTGGAAGTCTAATGGGGGTCTGGAGGTCTTAGATCTAATGGGGGTCTGGAGTATGTCTTTAAAGAGGTTGTCCGCAATTGCTGCGGTGAGCAGGTGAACAGAGCAGAGAAAGCATCTCTCATATGAGTGCTGCTCTCTCTTCAAACAGCTGATCGGCGGGGGTGCCGGGAGACCCCCGCCGGTCTGATATTGATGACCGTCAGTAGTAAAAATAGGACAACCCCTTTAACAGTAGGACTGGAGGGAATGGGTTAGGTTGAGAATTTGGCATGGGGGCGAGGAGGCATTTCAATTTTTTCCTCAGGCACCAGAAAGGCTAGGTGCACCCCTGCCCCTTGCCATAAAGCACTGAGGGAGGGGGGGGGCAAGCTGAACTCCTGCACCAGGGCCCATGAGCCGTTAGCTATGCCGCTGATAGGAATGATCATTTTTGGTGGTTGGCAGACCGACATGATCACATGTTGAACAAGGGGTTGCTTGTTCATTGGGTGATCGATAGCACCCTTTCCACAGGACAATTATTCATCCCCGATAATCTGCCATTACTGCAGATTATTAAAAAAATGTGTTCTGTGTGCTGCATGTTAGTAGATATGTGTATCACTGCTTTGTGTGCTCTTCACGGCACAGAGAGCAGTATAAAAAAGTATGGTACTGTTTGCAGACTGTGTGGGCACTGCTGAATACATAAAACATGGCTTAATAATGGGAGCATTTGTTTGTGCATACTGTATGGCAGTTTTTCTAGGGTTTTTCTAGGGTATATAGTTACTATAGAAAAAAATGACAATACATGCATCTTAACAGTGCTGGATATTACATAATTTAATAGCTTTAAAGGCTTTAGACATGTTTAGATCCAATTTGTTTTTCATTTTAGTTGTACTTTGATTTAATATTAAATCATTTTAGAAGAAGAGGGGGAGAGAGGGGCTGGGGACTGAGCTGTTTGCTGGTGAATGGCATTCTGCAGTCTGCCATGTACTGGAATACATGCAGGGTGCATTAGTCAAATGGTTCAACATTTTTACTAAACAGCTATTACAAAAATAATTTTTAGTCTAAAATACAGAAAATTAACAAAAAGTTCTAAAGGTGTCTATATTGACGTTAATATAATTACAGTGTGACTTTATCTTTAAACATATTAGGTGTTGTACAATTTAAAATAGACACGTAAAACATTTTTATGAGATGATTAAAGGTGTTCAGAAGAAAAAAGTGAATCATGCTGTTAATTGAGGAAATTACTGCAGATTAAGATGTGCCAAAGTATTTACCTTTCGCATTTACCTGTCAAATCCACAGGAAACAAATATGAGCGATAAAAATTTGCAACCTATAATACAAATACATGCCTATAAATATGTAAATACAATAGTAATATTATAACCTGAAGAGCTTTACTATTATTGTACTGTTATGTATTGTATAGTGTTATATGTTCATATAGTACCTAAGAATACAAACCCTCATCATGTGTAATGCAGTTACTGTATACAGAAGACATACAGTTGCAAGAAAAAGTATGTGAACCCTTTGGAATGATATGGATTTCTGCACAAATTGGTCATAAAATGTGATCTGATCTTCATCTAATTCACAACAATAGACAATCACAGTCTGCTTAAACTAATAACACACAAAGAATTAAATATTACCATGTTTTTATTGAACACACCATGTAAACATTCACAGTGCAGGTGGAAAAAGTATGTGAACCCCTAGACTAATGACATCTCCAAGAGCTAATTGGAGTGAGGTGTCAGCCAACTGGAGTCCAATCAATGAGATGAGATTGGAGGTGTTGGTTTCAGCTGCCCTGCCCTATAAAAAAAACACACACCAGTTTTGGGTTTGCTTTTCACAAGAAGCATTGCCTGATGTGAATGATGCCTCGCACAAAAGAGCTCTCAGAAGACCTACGATTAAGAATTGTTGACTTACATAAAGCTGGAAAGGGTTCTAAAAGTATCTCCAAAAGCCTTGCTGTTCATCAGTCTACGGTAAGACAAATTGTCTATAAATAGAGAAAGTTCAGCACTGCTGCTACTCTCCCTAGGAGTGGCCGTCCTGTAAAGATGACTGCAAGAGCACAGCGCAGACTGCTCAATGAGGTGAAGAAGAATCCTAGAGTGTCAGCTAAAGACTTACAAAAGTCTCTGGCATATGCTAACATCCCTGTTAGCGAATCTACGATGCGTAAAACACTAAACAAGAATGGATTTCATGGGAGGACACCACAGAGGAAGCCACTGCTGTCCAAAAAAAACATTGCTGCACGTTTACAGTTTGCACAAGAGCACCTGCATGTTCCACAGCAGTACTGGCAAAATATTCTGTGGACAGATGAAACCAAAGTTGAGTTGTTTGGAGGAAACACACAACACTATGTGTGGAGGAAAAGAGGCACAGCACACCAACATCAAAACCTCATCCCAACTGTGAAGTATGGTGGTGGGGGCATCATGGTTTGGGGCTGCTTTGCTGCGTCAGGGCCTGGACGGATTGCTATCATCGAAGGAAAAATTAATTCCCAAGTTTATCAAGACATTTTGCAGGAGAACTTAAGGCCATCTGTCCACCAGCTGAAGCTCAACAGAAGATGGGTGTTGCAACAGGACAACAACCCAAAGCATAGAAGTAAATCAACAACAGAATGGCTTAAACAGAAGAAAATACGCCTTCTGGAGTGGCCCAGTCAGAGTCCTGACCTCAACCCGATTGAGATGCTGTGGCATGACCTCAAGAAAGCGATTCACACCAGACATCCCAAGAATATTGCTGAACTGAAACAGTTCTGTAAAGAGGAATGGTCAAGAATTACTCCTGACCGTTGTGCTCGTCTGATCTGCAACTACAGGAAATGTTTGGTTGAAGTTATTGCTGCCAAAGGAGGTTCAACCAGTTATTAAATCCAAGGGTTCACATACTTTGTCCACCTGCACTGTGAATATTTACATGGTGTGTTCAATAAAAACATGGTAACATTTAATTCTTTGTGTGTTATTAGTTTAAGCAGACTGGGATTGTCTATTGTTGTGACTTAGATGAAGATCAGATGACATTTTATGACCAATTTGTCCAGAAACCCATATCATTCCAAAGGGTTCACATACTTTTTATTGCAACTGTATATAAACACTTTGTAACACAGTGTCTTGAAAAGTACTGGAGGGGGTGTATATTGCACCCAGAATGCTCAGGTGGGTGAGGTATAGAGAATCCAGGAAAGCTGGGTTGTTTTAGCAAAGGGTAGTTTGCTGAGAGACTTTTCTTTAAAGTGTTTTCTGAACTGGATTTTTTTTTTTGTATGGAATGGTGGGTAGGTTAGTAGTAGGGTTGCACCGAAATTCCGGCGTCCGAAAATATCGGCCGAAAATGGGCCTGATCCATTTCGGCCGATATTGGTACATATCGGCAGAAAATATGGGGTTTGGGATTTGTGGGATTTGTCACCCGCGCAGGGCGGGCGGTTTACTTTAAGTCACTGCATCTTTATTTTACCTTACAATCGTGACGCTCCAGTAACAACTCTGCAGGCAGAGCGGAGGGCGGCGTAACGTCACTTACTCACGTGACGCGCCTGCTCCGCCTCCTTCATTCATAAAGTGGGCGGAGCAGGTGCGTCACGTGAGTAAGTGACGTTACGCCGCCCTCCGCTCTGCCTGCAGAGTTGTTACTGGAGCGTCACGATTGTAAGGTAAAATAAAGATGCAGTGAGTGATTAGTCTGCTGTGAGCAGCAGGGCCGGGGCTGTTATGGGTAGGGGGATCGATCTATGGCACTGCTATGGGGAGGGGGGATCTGTGCACTGTTATGGGGAAAGGGATCTGTGCATTGTTATGGGGAAAGGGATCTGTGCACTGTTATGCCCATAACAGTGCACATATCCCCTTCCCCATAACAGTGCACATATTCCCCTCTCCATAACAGCGCCACCCACAGATCCCCCTCTCCATAACAGCGCCACCCACAGATCACCCCTCACCATAACAGCGCCACCCACAGATCCACCTCTCCATAACAGCGCCACCCACAGATCCCCCTCTCCATAACAGTGCCACCCACAGATCCACCTCTCCATAACAGCGCCACCCACAGATCCCCCTCTCCATAACAGCGCCACCCACAGATCCCCCTCTCCATAACAGCGCCACCCACAGATGAATTTCATTCATGAAAAAGAATTATTAATAAAATCATTAAAAAAAAAGTATTTTAAAAGTATTTGGGCAAAAAGGCAGTTTCGGTTTCGGTTTTCGGTCAAGGGCATCCTGAATTTTCGGTTTCGGACCAGAATTTTCATTTCGGTGCACCCCTAGTTGGTAGTGGAGCCTGCCATTGCCTCCTCATTCCAGTACAACACTTTCCCCTAGCCCAATGCAAACCTAGGTGTAGCTACTAGGAGCATGACTGGGTAAATAAATACAGAGCTGAAAAGCTCACTCAGGGTCAGTGCCTGGAAGCTGGTTGACCTGTTGTCTGGGTAAAGCATAATCTCCCTGTGTTTGGTGAAACACAGGAAAAACCTATGTTAAGTTAGCGCCCAGATGGGCAAGGATTTTATGTTGCTGTATATGGTTTATTGTTGCTGTGGAATTAAATAAATGACTGCTTAACTTTTGATGCCACTGTGTTGTTTAGACCACAATGATAAAATGATATTCAGACTTTTAACCTGTTGGAGCCTGTGAATCTGTCATTGCCAACCCCAACCGCCTAGATTGTGAAAACTTACATACCCACATAATCTTAGGATTTAAAGGGGTTGTGTCACTTCAGCAAATAGCATTTATGTAGAGAAAGTTAATACAAGGCACTTACTAATGTATTGTTATTATCCATATTGCTTCCTTTGCTGCTGGATTAATTTTTCCATCACATTATACAGGGTGGGCCATTTATATGGATACACCTTAATAAAATGGGAATGGTTGGTGATATTAACTTCCTGTTTGTGACATTAGTATATGTGAGGGGGGAAACTTTTCAAGATGGGTGGTGACCATGGCGGCCATTTTGAAGTCGGCCATTTTGAATCCAACTTTTGTTTTTTCAATAGGAAGAGGGTCATTTGACACATCAAACTTATTGGGAATTTCACAAGAAAAACAATGGTGTGCTTGGTTTTAACGTAACTTCATTCCTTTATGAGTTATTTACAAGTTTCTGACCACTTATAACATGTGTTCAATGTGCTGCCCATTGTGTTGGATTGTCAATGCAACCCTCTTCTCCCACTCTTCACACACTGATAGCAACACCGCAGGAGAAATGCTAGCAAAGGCTTCCAGTATCCGTAGTTTCAGGTGCTGCACATCTCGTATCTTCACAGCATAGACGATTGCCTTCAGATGATACGAGATGTGCAGCACCTGAAACTACGGATACTGGAAGCCTGTGCTAGCATTTCTCCTGCGGTGTTGCTATCAGTGTGTGAAGAGTGGGAGAAAAGGGTTGCATTGACAATCCAACACAATGGGCAGCACATTGAACACATTTTGTAAGAGGTCAGAAACTTGTAAATAACTCATGAAAGAAAGTTACGTTAAAACCAAGCATACCATTGTTTTTCTTGCGAAATTCCCAATGAGTTTGATGTGTTAAATGACCCTCTTCCTATTGAAAAAACTAAAGTTGGATTCAAAATGGCCGACTTCAAAATGGCCGCCATGGTCACCACCCATCTTGAAAAGTTTCCCCCCTCACATATACTAATGTGCCACAAACAGGAAGTTAATATCATCACCATTCCCATTTTATTAAGGTGTATCCATATAAATGGCCCACCCTGTACAATGCTCGTTTCCATGGTTATGACCACCCTGCAAACCAGCAGGGGTGGCTGTGCTTGCACACTATAGAAAAAAGCACTAGCCTATGTGCGCTTCCACAGTCACAGCCACCAGAGAGGCTGGCACTTTTTCCTATAGTGTGCAAATACGGCCACCACTGATGGATTGTAAGGTGTTCGTAACTATGGAAACGATAAGTGTATAATGAGATGGAAAAATTAATCCAGACAACAAAGTTAGCAATATGGATAATAACAATACATTAGTAAGTGGATTGTATTAACTTTCTCTACATGATAAATGCAACTTGCTGAAGTGACACAACCCCTTTAAGATACCCATATACAGTGGCGGAAATAATTATTTGACCCCTCACTGATTTTGTAAGTTTGTCCAATGACAAAGAAATGAAAAGTCTCAGAACAGTATCATTTCAATGGTAGGTTTATTGTAACAGTGGCAGATAGCACATCAAAAGGAAAATCGAAAAAATAACTTTAAATAAAAGATAGCAACTGATTTGCATTTCATTGAGTGAAATAAGTATTTGAACCCTCTAACAAAAAAAGACTTAATACTTGGTGGAAAAACCCTTGTTTGCAAGCACAGAGGTCAAACGTTTCTTGTAATTGATGACCAAGTTTGCGCACATTTTAGGAGGAATGTTGGTCCACTCCTCTTTGCAGATCATCTCTAAATCCCTAAGGTTTCGAGGCTGTCTCTGTGCAACTCTGAGCTTGAGCTCCCTCCATAGGTTTTCGATTGGATTAAGGTCCGGAGACTGACTAGGCCACTCCATGACCTTAATGTGCTTCTTCTTGAGCCACTCCTTTGTTGCCTTTGCTGTATGTTTTGGGTCATTGTCGTGCTGGAACACCCATCCACGACCCATTTTCAGTTTCCTGGCAGAGGGAAGGAGGTTGTCGCTCAGGATTTCACGATACATGGCTCCGTCCATTTTCCCGTTTATGCGAATAAGTTGTCCTGTGCCCTTAGCAGAAAAACACCCCCAAAGCAAAATGTTTCCACCCCCATGCTTGACGGTGGGGACGGTGTTTTGGGGGTCATAGGCAGCATTTTTCTTCCTCCAAACACAGCGAGTTGAGTTAATGCCAAAGAGCTCTATTTTGGTCTCATCAGACCACAGCACCTTCTCCCAGTCACTCTCTGAATCATTCAGGTGTTCATTGGCAAACTTCAGACGGGCCTGCACATGTGCCTTCCTGAGCAGGGGGACCTTGCGAGCCCTGCAGGATTTTAATCCATTGCAGTGTAATGTGTTTCCAATGGTTTTCTTGGTGACTGTGGTCCCTGCTAATTTGAGGTCATTAACTAACTCCTCCCGTGTAGTTCTAGGATGCTTTTTCACCTTTCTCAGAACCATTGACACCCCACGAGGTGAGATCTTGCGTGGAGCCCCAGAGCGAGGTCGATTGATGGTCATTTTGTGCTCCTTCCATTTTCGAACAATCGCACCAACAGTTGTCACCTTCTCTCCCAGCTTCTTGCTAATGGTTTTGTAGCCCATTCCAGCCTTGTGCAGGTCTACAATTTTGTCTCTGACATCCTTGGACAGCTCTTTGGTCTTTCCCATGTTGGAGAGTTTGGAGTCTGCTTAAATTGATTGATTCTGTGGACAGGTGTCTTTTATACAGGTGACTAGTTAAGACAGGTGTCCTTAATGAGGGTGACTAATTGAGTAGAAGTGTCTAACCACTCTGTGGGAGCCAGAACTCTTAATGGTTGGTAGGGGTTCAAATACTTATTTCACTCAATGAAATGCAAATTAGTTGCTATCTTTTATTTAAAGTTATTTTTTCGATTTTCCTTTTGATGTGCTATCTGCCACTGTTACAATAAACCTACCATTGAAATGATACTGTTCTGAGACTTTTCATTTCTTTGTCATTGGACAAACTTACAAAATCAGTGAGGGGTCAAATAATTATTTCCGCCACTGTACCTTCAACAGCTGTTGACTGAACACTCATTCAGCCAACAGATGTTCCTACTGACTCGGTTCACTCATGTATCCAAATGTTTTCAATCAGAAGAGAGGCGGCTAATCTCCGGACATAAAATTAGAATTGAACATAGATATTCAACTTGCCCGTGCCTTCTTTATTTGGACATCTGTTGAAAGTAAGTCAGTAGGCCCCCATACAGTTGGCTTGGCCCTGTTGGTATTAATATGATGTGTATAGGGTCTTTAGTCTGAAGGAGCAGGGCTGGTGAGTAAGCATCCAACATAAATCTATAGTCTATTATGCCTGTCTGCGTAAAATGAATAAGCAACCTATTAGCCCCTGTCTTTCTTAAACGAAAGAGTTAATGCTGTTCAGTTACTACAGTATTAAATTATAGTCCATTGTATTATATATTCCTGAAATAAAAGATTTTCCATGAAAGACATTTGCAGCATATCAATTACACATTAGATAGCAGCAGTTAACTACAGCAGCATTTACCGTACCTTTCTCTTGGGAGCTTTACATAGCAACGTTCCTTATTTACCAAGAATGAACAGCCCCTGATGTGATCAACTAAAGGGAAAACACTGCTATGACACAGCAGGAGGCTGAGCAGGAAACCAGGTTCCTTATACAAAGAACAAAAAGCTGACTCCTGCTCAGTGGCGTAGCTAGAAATGAATGGGCCCCACAGCAAATTTTTGAATGGGGCCCCCGTTCCCCACTAATTTTTTCGCAACCCCTTCCTTTCATGCTGCCCCATTCCTGTGGCTAGTAAAGATCGCTCTCTCAGACCAGGCCCGGCAGCTGTTCCATCCGTTTTCTACACTGTCTATACTGTCACTGTATATAATTTCATTGTGCAATACTGTTGAGGGGGCCCTGACAAAATCTTTTAGTCCTCCTCCTCCTGAATGGGCCCCTTCTGGGTCAGGGCCCCTATAGCTACGCCCCTGCTCCTTGCTACACTCTGAAAACTATTGAGTTTTTTTCTTTCCTTAGTCATGTGCCCATAACACACTGCTCCAGAGTGTGCAGCCTACATGGTAAGTGACCCTCATTATCCTGGCAAAAAAACAAACTTGTGTTCTAAAACTCATCTCCAAGAACTAGTAATGCAAAAAACTCCCTTGAATTATTTTACAGGGAGAAGGGTTGTCCTATTGTTAATATTGATCACCTATTGTCAGGATAGGTCATGAATATCTGATTGGCGGGGTCCGACACCTGGCACCCCCGCCGATCAGCTGTTTAAAAGGGCAGGTGGTGCTCCATGTGAGCGTGCCTTCTTCTTCATTACACTGCATTTCCAAGACAAAGTGAATGGAGAGAGTACTTGTAATTACACTACACCACCACTCTACTGGAGACAACAAGCAGCACTCACATGGAGCACCACGTCCTCTTCGTCTAAAGATCCATGTAAGTGAAAAAAAGTAAGTGAATCTGTATGTTCATGAGCTTATTTGCAATAATGTTTCAATTAAGGAAATGAGAATGGAAAGTGTGGGTTTTACAGGTGCTTTGTTTATTAAAGGGTTTCTATCACCTCGTTTTGACATAATTAGCTGTCAGACACTAGCGATCCGCTAGTGTCTGCTCTACCAAACAATGCTATTATAATACCTTTGTGTGCAGCCGTTTTGCCTAAAAAACGAACTTTTATTGATATGCTAATGAGCCTCTAGGTGCCATGGGGGCGTCTTTTCAGCACCTAGAGGCTTGGTCTACTCACACAAAATGCCGCCCAGCGCGTCCCTCCAGCCCGCCCATCTCCTCTGGAATGCGATCCTCCCTCTGAGCCAGCGGACGAATTCTCGCGCCTGCGCCATGCGCGTCTGTATTCGGCGCAGGCGCAGTGAATGTCTGACCGCTCCCTGCACAGACATCTCCACTGCGCCTGTGCCGATGACGTCAGAGTGCTCCGAGGAACAGACGACGCCCGGCAGCAAGCAGTGGAGATGGCTGTGCAGGGAGCGAGATCAGGGAGTACATTGCTCCATAGTTAAACTAATTATTTAGACATGAAAAAAAAAAAAAAAATCTGATAGAAAGAAACATGAAAAGAGCTCCAGAAACTGTAAAAAACTCTATTAATATGCTCATTATTAGAAAAATACTGAACTAGAATGGTGTTCATGCAAAGACACTACTACAAAGGAAGTGGCTGCTGTACAAAAAGCCACTGTGGCCAGCCTCAGGTTTGCTGATAAAACCTCAATGTTTCACAGTGCTTCTGGGAAAATATTCTATGAACAGATGAGCCAGAACTGGAACTTTTTAGCATAAATGCACAGGCTATGTTTGGAGAGAATAAGCACCAAAATCAAAACCTCATCCCAACGGTGAAGCATGGTGGAAGGAAGTTTTCTTGGGCACAACAGAGAATATTATTCTGAGAGGTTGGCACAATTATACAAACCATGTTCATCATCATAAACGTTGTTGTCATCAATACATATGGAGGATATATCATCAATAAATGTATAATACAGTAGGTTCTTTGTAAGCCAAACTATAAGGAATAATCATCAGTGGCTAAAGAATGCCTCTAAATTCAGCTCCTATTGGGGTTAATATAAAAATAAAAGAAGCAAGCAACTGCCGGTATAAAAAGATATATTTATTGGAATAAAGCAAAAGGCAACGCGGTTTGATGTGGAAACCACATCTTTCTCAGGCCAAAGATAAAATACAAATAGCAGAAGTAGTCATATATTTGCAGTAATGGCGCCAAAAGGGAAATAGCCTGTGACCTCATTCACAAAGGTATAATCTTCACTGCGTGAAGAACCCTAAAAAAAAAAAAGAACCCTAAAAAATCTAAACCTATTTTCATATACTGTATATATGCAAAGGTAGTAAAGAGATAATGGTAATAATAATAGGAAATAACATAAGAAGAAAACATAATAAAAGATAGGGGGCAAGTACTGAGTGCCAGATAAGCAGCATGTGCAGTTTGATATATTAAAGGGGTTGTCCAAGTGTTTTATGCCAATGATCTATCCTCAGGATAGGATTCCCAGCACCCCACCGAACAGCTGTTTGAAGAGGCCTCGGTAGTCTAGTGAGCACCGCAGCCTCTTTCTAGGCCAGCGACATAACGTTCATCGGTTATATAGCCTAGGTGCAGTGTGAATGGGCCTGGGCTGTAATACCAAGCACAGCTACTATCCAATTAACGATGCTGAGCTTTGTGAGCTATGAGGCCTTGGTGCTCACTGAAGTGCCTCAGCCTCCTCAAACAGCTGACCCCAGGGGTGCCGGGAGTCAGAGCCCCACTGGTCACATACTGATGACCTATTCTGACATTTGTGCTGGGCCTCATAGGCTTCTGAAGCTGGCAGGCCCGAAGGTTTTTGCTGATGGGTTCAGAGAGGGAGCTCCCCTCCTCTTTAACCCCTTTAGGTGTGGCAGTCAGCATTGATAGCGGCATCTAAGGAGTTAATCCACCAGCATGTGAGTTTTCAACCATGCTAATAACCACACCCCTGCTGTATCCATCTGTAACAGCCAGGTCCCTGCATCTGATCATGTGGGTACAGCTCCTGTGCCACCTGGTCCCCACACTGTAATAGTACGTATTAACTCTAATACAGCTGTGCCGTGCATGTATGGCGAAGGTCCAGAAGGGACATTTCTGAGTAATTTGAAAAATAAAGATGCAAACAGATACTGGCATAGCAAACATTGATCATGAAGCCTGACATTATTACCACTGCATTCAATTAAAGGGTAACTGTCATGTTTTCATTAAAAAAAAAAAAAGAATTTAGCATATGTTACTGTTGCAGCAGCATTATGCATAAAGCAAGCTTTAGTTTCTTCACATACCACTGTTTTCCTTGAGTTTTACCCTTAGTTACGGCTGTTTAAACATTTATAATATGAGGACCTTCTCAAGATGGATCCTCTACCAGTTCTCTGAGGCCAAAACTGCTTTTCCTCGCTTCCCATACAGACTTGCTGTAACCAGCAGCTCCCTGCCAGCCAATCAGATTGGATTACTGAGAGACGCGCCTCCTCACTCTGAAGCCTAATGCAGGCATGCAGTGTGAAGGACCGCCCCTCTGTCTTCTTTGCCGGAGACAGATGAGCCATAGCAACGGTCTTTTAAGGGAGCAGTGGAAAGGGACAGGGGACATTAATGAAAGCTGTTATTATAAGGTAATTACAGATCTTTTGACAACCATTGACAGACTAACACAGGTATACATGCCTAGCTCTAATAAACTAGCAAATAAAAAAAAATATGACATTACCCTTTAATCTTCCTTCTTCCAGCAAGAAAACACGTTGCACGGCTAAGAGATATTACAACCACTGAAAAGTGCCAACTATGCATAGTAATCTACTGCATATATCTACATATCAAACACAGAAAAGGCTGTGTCCCCGGTAAATCATGTGACCACTGCCATCTTGATTGCCATGGATGTGGCGGCTGCCAGCGGCTGCTGTTTACAGACCAGATCCATGGGCAGCGGAGGAGAGGACATACCACATCTTCAGCTCTTTTGAAATAAGTGGATGGGGCTTAGTAGGAGGTGGCCTCACCACAACCCAACAAATCTCTTGCATTACAAAAACCGGTCTAAATTATAGCTCAAATCTACGCTAGCTCAAAGCTATCATGGATTTAATTTTTGGAATAATGACACGCGCATAATGCATTTGAATACAAGACTCTTTTCCCTAAGACAGTCTTAGCGAATCAGTACCTCAGAAACTGTGGGGCTGGTGCACGACACAGGCATTTTGTCTTTGGTGTTCTATGAGTCCCTGTCCCATGAACCATTCCCTCAGACAATTTATAAGTCAGTAAAATAAAGCAATCTCTGTAAAACAGTACAGAAGCCACATGTATTTAAATGTGGTTCAATACTTGTCTCTAAGCCTCACAACATGTAGAGGTCAATGTACATACAGCTTCAACGTCTCTCAGCCTCACAATATGTAGACGTCAATGAACATACAGCTTCAACGTCTCTCAGCCTCACAACATGTAGAGGTCAATGTACATACAGCTTCAACGTCTCTCAGCCTTACAACATGTAGAGGTCAATGTACATACAGCTTTAATGTCTCTAAGCCTCACAACATGTAGACATCAATGTACATACAGCTTCAACGTCTCTCAGCCTCACAACATGTAGACGTCAATGTCCTACAACCTTAATGTCTTTTATCCTCACAACATGTAGACGTCAATGTACAGTCGTGGCCAAAAGTTTTGAGAATGACAAAAATATTAGTTTTCACAAAGTTTGCTGCTAAACTGCTTTTAGATCTTTGTTTCAGTTGTTTCTGTGATGTAGTGAAATATAATTACACGCACTTCATACGTTTCAAAGGCTTTTATCGACAATTACATGACATTTATGCAAAGAGTCAGTATTTGCAGTGTTGGCCCTTCTTTTTCAGGACCTCTGCAATTCGACTGGGCATGCTCTCAGTCAACTTCTGGGCCAATTCCTGACTGATAGCAACCCATTTTTTCATAATTAATTCTTGGAGTTTGTAAGAATTAGTGGGTTTTTGTTTGTCCACCCGCCTCTTGAGGATTGACCACAAGTCCTCAATGGGATTAAGATCTGGGGAGTTTCCAGGCCATGGACCCAAAATGTCAACGTTTTGGTCCCCGAGCCACTTAGTTATCACTTTTGCCTTATGGCACGGTGCTCCATCGGGCTGGAAAATGCATTGTTCTTCACCAAACTGTTGTTGGATTGTTGGAAGAAGTTGCTGTTGGTGTTTTGGTACCATTCTTTATTCATGGCTGTGTTTTTGGGCAAAATAGAGAGTGAGCCCACTCCCCTGGATGAGAAGCAACCCCACACATGAATGGTCTCAGGATGCTTTACTGTTGGCATGACACAGGACTGATGGTAGTGCTCACCTTTTCTTCTCCGGACAAGCCTTTTTCCAGATGCCCCAAACAATCGGAAAGAGGCTTCATCGGAGAATATGACTTTGCCCCAGTCCTCAGCAGTCCATTCACCATACTTTCTGCAGAAGATCAATCTGTCCCTGATGTTTTTTTTTGGAGAGAAGTGGCTTCTTTGCTGCCCTTCTTGACACCAGGCCATCTTCCAAAAGTCTTTGCCTCACTGTGCGTGCAGATGCGCTCACACCTGCCTGCTGCCATTCCTGAGCAAGCTCTGCACTGGAGGCACTCCGATCACACAGCTGAATCTTCTTTAGGAGACGATCCTGGCGCTTGCTGGACTTTCTTGGACGCCCTGAAGCCTTCTTAACAAGAATTGAATCTCTTTCCTTGAAGTTCTTGATGATCCTATAAATTGTTGCTTGAGGTGCAATCTTAGTAGCCACAATATCCTTGCCTGTGAAGCCATTTTTATGCAACGCAATGATGGCTGCACGCGTTTCTTTGCAGGTCACCATGGTTAACAATGGAAGAACAATGATTTCAAGCATCACCCTCCTTTTAACATGCCAAGTCTGCCATTTTAACCCAATCAGCCTGACATAATGATCTCCAGCCTTGTGCTCGTCAACCTTCTCACCTGAGTTAACAAGACGATTACTGAAATGATCTCAGCAGGTCCTTTAATGACAGCAATGAAATGCAGTGGAAAGGTTTTTTTGGAATTAAGTTAATTTTCATGGCAAAGAAGGACTATGCAATTCATCTGATCACTCTTCATAACATTCTGGAGTATATGCAAATTGCTATTATAAAAACTTAAGCAGCAACTTTTCCAATTTCCAATATTTATGTAATTCTCAAAACTTGTGGCCACGACTGTACATACAGCTTCAACGTCTCTCAGCCTCACAACATGTAGAGGTAAATATACATACAGCGTTAAAGTCTCTTAGCCTTACAACATGTAGAGGTCAATGTACATACAGTTTTAATTACTCTCAGCCTTACAACATGTAGAGGTCGATGTACATACAGCTTCAATTACTCTCAGCCTCACAACATGTAGAGGTCAATGTACATACAGTTTTAATTACTCTCAGCCTTACAACATGTAGAGGTCAATGTACATACAGCTTCAATTACTCTCAGCCCCACAACATGTAGAGGTCAATGTACATACAGCTTCAATGTTTTTTAGCCTCACAACATGTAGAGGTCAATATGCATACAGCTTTAATGTCTCTAAGCCACACAACATGTAGAGGTCAATGTACATACAGCTTCAATGTCTCTTAGCCTCACAACATGTAGACGTCAATGTACATACAGCTTTAATGCCTCTAAGCCTCACAACATGTAGAGGTCAATGTACATACAGCGTCAAAGTCTCTTAGTCTTACAAAATGTAGAGGTCAATGTACATACAGCCTCAACGTCTCTCAGCCTCACAACATGTAGACGTCAATGTACATACAGCTTCAACATTTCTCAGCCTCACAACATGTAGAGATAAATGTACATACAGCTATAATGTCTGTCAGCCTCACAACATGTAGAGGTCAAAGTACATACAGCTTCAATTACTCTCAGCCTTACAACATGTAGAGGTCAATGTACATACAGCTTCAATGTCTCGCAACAGGTAGAGGTCAATGTACATACAGCTTCAATGTCTCTCATCCTCACAACATAAAGAGGTCAATGTACATAGAGCGTTAAAGTCTCTTAGCCTTACAACATGTAGAGGTAAATGTACATACAGCTTTAATGTCTCTCAGCCTCACAACATGTAGAGGTCAATGTACATACAGCTTTAATGTCTCTCAGCCTCACAACATATAGAGGTCAATGTACATAGAGCGTTAAAGTCTCTTAGCCTTACAACATGTAGAGGTAAATGTACATACAGCTTTAATGTCTCTCAGCCTCACAACATGTAGAGGTCAATGTACATACAGCTTTAATGTCTCTCAGCCTCACAACATATAGAGGTCAATGTACATACAGCTTTAATTACTCTCAGCCTTACAACATGTAGAGGTCAATGTACATACAGCATTAACGTCTTTCAGCCTTACAACATGTAGACGTCAATGTACATAAAGCTTAGTATTGCCGCTACTTGTAAATACTGTAAGCACCACTGTATTCATCTGGAGGATTTCTAGCGGTTGTACAGTGGTACACTGCTGTATATACTCTAACCACATGGTTTCCTAAAACAGAGGTTTCACAATCTACGGAACTAGAAGAAGAAAAATTGTATTTCAGTTCTTCATATTCCGGTATACAAAAGAATCTGAATAGAGTAAGGAGGCTGCTCACACTTAGGGCTCATACACACGAACGTATTTTCTTTCTGTGTCCCTTTCCGTTTGTTTTGCGGACCGTATGCGGAACCATTCACTTCAATGGGCCTGCAAAAAAAACTGAAGTTACTCTGTGTGTATTCCGTTTCCGTATTTCCGTTCCTTAAGAAAATAGAACATGTCCTATTATTGTCTGCATTATGGACAAGGATAGTACTATTTTATGAAGGGCCAGCTGTTCCGTTCCGCAAAATACGGAATGCACACGGATGTCATCCGGATTTTTGCGGATCCTTTTTTTGCGGACCGCAAAATACATACGGTCGTGTGCATGAGGCCTTAAGGCATTTTACACCTTATTTTTTAGAAAAACACTGCAGTTTTTCAAGCAAAAGCCAGAAATGAATTCAAAAGGAATGGAAACGGCAAAGAAAGGATTTATAGTTCTTCCTGTTAGATTGGCATTTTTCAAAAAAATGCTGCAGGGAAGATTTATTAAAACTGGTTCAAAAGAGAACTGACTTAGTTGCCCATAGCAACCACTCAACTTGATCCTTTAATTTTCTGAAAAATGAAAGTAGCAATCTTATTGGTTACTGTGGGCTAAAGTGCCAGCTTTGTTATACAGGTGACACCTGTCGGCAGTGACCATAATCTGTGGGGTCAATTAACCTCTGCCTGCAGCATGGCATAACAGGAAGTCTGTCAAAAACCCATAGACTGCAATAGTATTTTATTGCAGTCCATGGTACAAGTGATCAGAAGATTGCATATTCACATCTCCTAAGGGAAATAAAAATTACAAAGCACAAAATTAAAAAAAACTGTGTTTATTCATATAGTGAGTACAGCATTAGTTAATTTGTCGTGTGCCGAGTGTTGCATTGTGCTTGATTTTGTATTTTCAGCCATGACATGCCTCTGTGCATTGGGAAGCACTGACGAAGGCCTTAAGGTGCATTTACATGGCCCAAGAATCGGGCAGATTATAGGGAATGGCCGTTCCTGCGAAAGCTCGTTTCTGACAATCTGGTCATGTAAATGTGCCGCCGATCACCTGATGAACGAACGAAAAGCTTGTTCATCAGGTGATCCTGTCATTTGTGCAGGCACCACCGATCATGGCTTCTAAGCAACAGATCTTGCTGTCTAAACAGCGATCTGCTGCTCAGAAACCAAGATTCAGTATGAGGACGAGAGATTGCTATAGTGATACCATGTCCTCATACAGTGAAGGAGATCGCTGCATGTAAATGCTGCGGTCTCCTTCACTGGACAAGCAGCCGACTATCGTGAAGAAAGCTCAGTCGGCCTGTGTAAATCCAGTTTTAATCACACGTCAGTGATTTCCATCAGTTAGAGCTCATGCACACGACCGTGTCCTGGCCGGGCCCATGCTGCGGACAGCAAATTGCTGTCTGCAATGCACAGGCACCGACCGTGGGGCAGCCGCATGCAGATCGTGGACCCGCGATCCTTATCGGATGCAGTACTTTTTTGCGGTGCGGAGGCACGTACAGTAAACCCACGGAAGCACTCCGATCCGTGCCTCTATTCTGCATCTCCCGAATTGCGGAGCCATTCAAGTGAATGGGTCCACGATCCGTGATGCACACGGCTGGTGCCCATGTATTGCGGACCCGCCGTATGAGGGCCGCAATACGACCACGGCCAGCACTCGGTCATGTGCATGAGGCCTTATTGTGAGCCAAATCATAAGGTATCATGGAAAGATCTGCTCCTGTTCTGTGTTGAGACCCACACCTGGTTTTGGCTCACAATCACTGATGGAAATCACTGACCAAACACTGACTTGTGTAAGAAGGCATCACTTTGTTTTTTGCCTTTGCAGTAAGCATTTGGAGGTATGTCTACATTTTGGTTGTGCACTCCAGACAAATCCATTTTTCACAAAGGCTAGCCTAGTATAAGGCCACCTGCACACATTGCAGAATCCGAGCGGTTTTTCTGCGTGGGTTCCCGTGCAGAAAAAAATGCAGCGTATTACAGTATCAGCAAAGTGTATGCGATTACACAAATCTCTTATAAACTTTGCGGATTGTTTCTGTGCAGAAATTGACCTGCATTGCGGATTTCAAAATCTGCAGCATGTCAATTATATTTGCAGTTTTAGGCCTCATGTACACGACCGTTCCTTTTTTTGCGGTCCGCAAACCGCAGATCTGCAAAAAACGGAAGCCGCCCGTGTGCCTTCTGCAATTTGCGGAACGGAACGGGCGGCCCATTGTAGAAATGCCTATTCTTGTCCGCAAAACGGACAATAATAGGACATGCTATATTTTTTTGGCGGGGCCTTGGAACGGTGCAACGGATGTGGACAGCGCATGGAGTGCTGTCCGCATCTTTTGCGGCCACATTGAAGTGAATGGGTCTGCACACGAGCCGCAAAAACTGCGGCTCGGATGCGGACCCGAAAAACGGTCCTGTGCATGAGGCCTTAGCTGCGGATTTCACCCTTTTCAATGGAAGGGCGAGATCAGCAGTAAAACCGCACCAAGAAAGCTGTAAGACATTACGGATTTTGATGTGAATACAGGGAGTGCAGAATTATTAGGCAAGTTGTATTTTTGAGGATTAATTTTATTATTGAACAACAACCATGTTCTCAATGAACCCAAAAAACTCATTAATATCAAAGCTGAATATTTTTGGAAGTAGTTTTTAGTTTGTTTTTAGTTTTAGCTATTTTAGGGGGATATCTGTGTGTGCAGGTGACTATTACTGTGCATAATTATTAGGCAACTTAACAAAAAACAAATATATACCCATTTCAATTATTTATTTTTACCAGTGAAACCAATATAACATCTCAACATTCACAAATATACATTTCTGACATTCAAAAACAAAACAAAAACAAATCAGCGACCAATATAGCCACCTTTCTTTGCAAGGACACTCAAAAGCCTGCCATCCATGGATTCTGTCAGTGTTTTGATCTGTTCACCATCAACATTGCGTGCAGCAGCAACCACAGCCTCCCAGACACTGTTCAGAGAGGTGTACTGTTTTCCCTCCTTGTAAATCTCACATTTGATGATGGACCACAGGTTCTCAATGGGGTTCAGATCAGGTGAACAAGGAGGCCATGTCATTAGGTTTTCTTCTTTTATACCCTTTCTTGCCAGCCACGCTGTGGAGTACTTGGACGCGTGTGATGGAGCATTGTACCACTGCTTGAAGAAGGTGTCTTCCAGAAACTGGCAGTAGGACTGGGAGTTGAGCTTGACTCCATCCTCAACCCGAAAAGGCCCCACAAGCTCATCTTTGATGATACCAGCCCAAACCAGTACTCCACCTCCACCTTGCTGGCTTCTGAGTCGGACTGGAGCTCTCTGCCCTTTACCAATCCAGCCACGGGCCCATCCATCTGGCCCATCAAGACTCACTCTCATTTCATCAGTCCATAAAACCTTAGAAAAATCAGTCTTGAGATATTTCTTGGCCCAGTCTTGACGTTTCAGCTTGTGTGTCTTGTTCAGTGGTGGTCGTCTTTCAGCCTTTCTTACCTTGGCCATGTCTCTGAGTATTGCACACCTTGTGCTTTTGGGCACTCCAGTGATGTTGCAGCTCTGAAATATGGCCAAACTGGTGGCAAGTGGCATCTTGGCAGCTGCACGCTTGACTTTTCTCAGTTCATGGGCAGTTATTTTGCGCCTTGGTTTTTCCACACGCTTCTTGCGACCCTGTTGACTATTTTGAATGAAACGCTTGATTGTTCGATGATCACGCTTCAGAAGCTTTGCAATTTTAAGAGTGCTGCATCCCTCTGCAAGATATCTCACTATTTTTGACTTTTCTGAGCCTGTCAAGTCCTTCTTTTGACCCATTTTGCCAAAGGAAAGGAAGTTGCCTAATAATTATGCACACCTAATATAGGGTGTTGATGTCATTAGACCACACCCCTTCTCATTACAGAGATGCATATCACCTAATATGCTTAATTGGTAGTAGGCTTTCGAGCCTATACAGCTTGGAGTAAGACAACATGCATAAAGAGGATGATGTGGTCAAAATACTCATTTGCCTAATAATTCTGCACACGGTGTATGCTTCAGAAAAGCACATAAATCCACACAGAAATTTGTGCGTATCTTATGAGTGTTCACCCGCAGTCGTGTGCAGATGGCCTAAAGCTGAAGCCTGATCTCACTGCATTCATTGCAGACGAAATGGCACCAGGAAAAATATAATACATAGAGTGGGTGCAGTATATATGTGGAGTCTGCCTTCTCTAAATTTATTGGAGGCTGGTTGGCACCAAAATAAAATAAGCAAAATAAAGATACAAATTTGGTATCGTCGTAATCATACTGACCCACAGAATAAGGTCATATGTAATTTTAGCGCACAGTGAACACCGGCGAAAAACTAACCAAAAAATTAGCAGAATGCGAATGGAAAATTTTAAAAATATTCGGGCTCTTGGAATGCAAGACGGTAGCAAGAAAAGAAAATTGGTCCAGTTTATAAGGGTTAATAATTTTGTTGCATCCTTCTGTACACCACACCATAAGATTTATGCGAGCAAGGACCTAGGGTAGATTTATGGTGTAATGCGTCCAGGTTTCTAGTGTAAATAGTGGTGAATCTTTCTCAGGTCTTGTAGCGTCCTCCCAGGAGGGTTACCAAAGTGGCGATGGTATTGGAAAAAATGTGAAAAGTTGCAAATTTTAGTGGAAACTGCGACTTGCGCTGAGATATCCAACTTTTCTACACAAGAAAACTAACATAGAACTATAATAAATTCTCTCAAAGCATTTTACGTTTTTTTTTTTAGGAAAATGCCACTGCAGGTTCTGATGCAGTTTTAAAACTAGATGTGGATCCATAAGGAAAGAGACATATAAGTCCATCCATGATATTTTCAATGCCTTTTGAATTGACTTTCGGTGTTGGTGCAAAAAACACATTTATTAATCTGAAATACGCCGTTATTTTAGGCGCATTTCTGGCTCAGTTTTCAATCTGTGACTTTTCCCCGCTCACGCCAGGTTTAAAAAAGTGGGCAGGGAAGGGGATGGGCCAGCAGGAGTAGAAAATGGTCTACACGTAAACCAACTAGAAAGTTGGCTTACATTTAGATTGGCGATGGATGCGCCGAAGATATGTAGAGGCCTGCACCTCTTCATAACTTTGGCGCATCCACTGTCAGATATAGGGGTTATTAAGACCGGTGTCTAAAATGCTGTGTGTTGTGAGTGAAAGCACTCTTAGGCCACCTACACACGGGCGCAGGTGAACACACTTAAAGGAGTTGTACCACAAAAAATATTATACAGTTTTAAAACCAGCACCTGGAACTGAATACTTTTGTGATTGCATGTAATTAAAAATTTAGCATAGCCACTGAGCTATTCAATAAAATGTATCTGTATAGCGCCTCCTGCTGTTTGTTCTTTTTTTTTTTTTTCATTTCTTTGACCTGCTTACTGAGAAGGCCGCACATGCTCAGTTTGATCCTTCAACTGCCTCCTGTGCTGTGATAGGGAGAGCTGAGACACGCCCCCTTAGCTGCAGCAGATAAGACACTCCCCCTGAGCTGTCAGCTTAATTCAAATCTAGCAGAGCAATGAATGGGGAGATCTCTGGATCCATGTGAGGTACAGGGCTGGTTCTAGCTTTGTTAGAAAGAGATTGTCATGTTCTTTATGATGTCTGATATTAATTTTTTACATTAGTCATGGGATAACCCCTTTAAGATCCACTTCAATTTCCGTGCGGAATTATGTGCGTCTGCGATGTCTAACAACAGTCTCTGGTGCGGATTTGCCGCAGATCTCACTATTCCATTTAAAAAGGTGAAATCTGCAGCTAAAACAGCAAACATAATGGACATACTGCAGATTTTGAAATCCACAATTTCCTCACTGAAAAATTCAGCAAAGTGTACATAACATTTGTGCAATCTCATACACTTTGCTGGTACACTAATACGCTGCGGTTTTTCTGCATGGGAAACCGCATGGAAAAACCGCATGTATTCCTCAACGTGTGCCGTAAAGGGATTCTGTCACCAGATTTAACCCTATTATGCTAGCTGACATTAGCGATGTGCTAATGTCAGCTAAACCTAATTAGTCTATTCCTACTTTTATCTATGCCCCCGTTACGCCAGAAATCTAACTTGTATAATATGCTAATTAGCCTCTAGGAGCGGGGGAAGGGGGGGCGTTCTTCCTGCTCCTAGAGGCTTCGTTCTCCCACCTTTGTCGCCTCCCTCCAAGTCCTGATTGACAGGGCCAGGCAGCGCTCGCATCTCTCTGCCAGCCCTGTGCTCTGGTAAAATCTCACGCAGTTTAGCATTCGGCGCAGGCGCGGTGAAGGAAAGACGCTCGCAGGCTGCCAGCTTCCTCACCGCGCCTGCACAGAATACTGAATGTACATGAACATAAAGTCCAGACTTTTAGCTTTCATTTGAGGGTATGCACATTACAATTGAATGAAGGGTTTAGGAGTTTCAGCTCCTTTACATGTGGCACCGTTTTTAAAGGGACCAAAAGTAATTGGACAATTGACTCCAAGGCTGTTTCATGGGCAGGTGTGGGCAATTCCTTCATTATTTCATTTTTAATTAAGCACATAAAAGGCCTGAAGTTGATGTGAGGTTTTTCTGAGAAGTAAACATGCGGTCAAAGATGTTCTCCATGCAGGTGAAACAAGCAATCCTTAATCTGCGAAAACAGAAAAAAAAACATCCGAGAAATTGCCACACTATTAAGAGTGGCAAAATCTACAGTTTGGTACATCCTGAGAAAGAAAGAAAGAAAGCACTGGTGACCTCAACAATGCAAAAAGACCTGGACGCCCACGGAAGACAACAGTGGTGGATGATCGCAGAATAATTACCATGTGCTACAACAGCCAACCAAGTGAACAACACGCTCCAGGATATAGGCGTATCAATATCCAAATCTACCATAAAGAGAAGACTGCATGAAAGTAAATACAGAGTGTTCACTGCACGGTGCGAGCCACTCATAAGCCTCATGAATAAGAAGGCTAGATTGGACTTTGCTAACAAACATCTTAAAAAACCACAACAATTCTGGAAGAACATTCTTTGGACAGATGAAACCAAGATCAACCTCTACTAGAATGATAGAAAGATAAAAGCATGGCGAAGGCATGGTACAGCTCATGATCCGAAGCATGCCCCATCATCTGTAAAACACGGCAGAGGCAGTGTGATGGCTTGGGCATGCATGGCTGCCAGTGGCACTGGGTCCCTGGTGTTTATTGATGATGTGGCACAGGACAGAAGCAGCCGGATGAATTTTGGAGTTTTCAGAGATATACTGTGTGCTCAAATCCAGCCAAATGTAGCCAAACTGATTGGTCGGTATTTCATAATACAGATGGCCAATGACCCAAAACATGAAGCTAAAGCAACCCAGGAGTTTATTAAAGCAAAGAAGTGGAATATTCTTGAATGGCCAAGCCAGTCCCCTGATCTGAACCCAATAAATCAGGCATCCTCAAACTGCAGCCCTCCAGCTGTTGTAAAACTACAACTCCCACATTGCCCTGCTGTAGGCTGATACCTGTAGGCTGTTCTGGCATGCTGGGAGTTGTAGTTTTGCAACAGCTGGAGGTCCGCAGTTTGAGGATGCCTGCATAGAGCATGCATTTCACTTGTTAAAAACGAAACTTCAGAAAGGCCCACAAACAAACAGCAACTGAAAAAAAACGCTGCAGTAAAGGCCTGGCAGAGCATTAAAAAGGAGGAAACACAGCGTCTGGTGATGTCCATGAGTTCAAGACTTCAGGCAGTTATTGCCAACAATGGGTTTTCAACCCTTAGTATTAGAAATTACCATTTTATTTACAATTATTTAATTTGTCCAATTACCTTTGAGCCCCTGAAATGAAGGGATTGAGTTTAAAAAAATGCTTTAGTTCCTCACAATTTTTATGCAATCATTTTGTTCAACTCACTGAATTAAAGCTGAAAGTCGGAACTTCAACTGCATCTCAATTGTTTTCTTCAAAATCCATTGTGGTAATGTACAGAACAAAAATTAGAAAAATGTCTGTCCAAATATATATGGACCTAACATTAAGTCCATTTTGGACAGACCCCATAATAGGGCACCCACAGAGGTGTATGGGGCCTTATTGCACCTCTTTACACTGTTTCATTGACTTTAATGTGTGTATTCACACATCAGTGGTTTTCCATGGAAGGGAGGGCCGTGGTGACACCATAAAAGCATGCCCTATTTTTTTCCATGTGTGCGGTCCGTAGTTTTTGAAGATTGTTGCTAGAATAGGCTCTAGAAATTCGTTTTCAGCCGAGCACTGTCCATGAAATACAGATGACACAGAGAGCAAAAAACGGACACACAGACCCTTCACAGACATCTTCATGGATGAACCATTGACTATCTGGTCACGGATGTCATCACAGACAAATGAAAGAGGCTTTAGGGTGTATTCTAATGTTACAGTTGAGGTGCATCAAAACTGCATCTGAAAAGATTGCTTGAGGTTTTATACAGATTTGTCCTCTATCGGCAATACTATAAATGGTCACATGCTTTTTACAGGTAAAATATGTAAAACAAATGTGTTTCACTCATAGAAACCATGTGGTCAATTAGGCTACTTTCACACTTGCATTCAGAGCGGATCCGTCTGGTGTCTGCACAGATGGATCCGCTCCTATAATGCAAACGCTTGCATCCGTTCAGAACGGATCCGTCTGCATAACTTGTTTTTTCAGATCTGATTTTTTACTTCGTGAAAACTCAGATCCGACAGTATATTCTAAGACAGAGGCGTTCCCATGGTGATGGGGACGCGTCAAGTTAGAATATACTAAAAGAACTGTGTACATGACTGCCCCCTGCTGCCTGGCAGCACCCGATCTCTTACAGGGGGCTGTGATCCGCACAATTAACCCCTCAGGTGCCGCACCTGAGGGGTTAATTGTGCGTATCATAGTCCCCTGTAAGAGATCAGGTGCTTCCAGGCAACCATGGGCCAGACCGCCCCCCCCCCTCCCTCCCTGTATTTAACTCATTGGTGGCCAGTGCGGCCCCCCTCCCTCCCCTGTATTTAACTCATTGGTGGCCAGTGTGGCCCCCCCTCCCCTGTATTTAACTCATTGGTGGCCAGTGCGGCCCCCCTCCCTCCCCTGTATTTAACTCATTGGTGGCCAGTGCGGCTCCCCTCCCTTCCCTGTATTTAACTCATTGGTGGCCAGTGCGGCCCCCCCTCCCTCCCCTGTATTTAACTCATTGGTGGCCAGTGCAGCCTCCCCTCTCCTCCCCCCCTAATTAAAATGACCGACCCCCCATCATTAGTGGCAGCGGAGAGTTACGATCGGAGTCCCAGTTTAATCGCTGGGGCTCCGATCGGTTACCATGGCTGCCAAGACGCTATTGCAGTCCTGGCTGCCATTGTTACTTAGAAATTTTAGAAGCATTATACTTACCTGCGATGTCTGTGACCGGCCGGGCGCTCCTCCTACTGGTAAGTGAAAGGTCTGTGCGGCGCATTGCTTATAGCACAGACCTTTCACTTACCAGTAGGAGGAGCGCCCGGCCGGTCACAGACATCGCAGGTAAGTATACTGCTTCTAAAATTTCTAAGTAACCATGGCAGCCAGGACTGCAATAGCGTCTTGGCTGCCATGTTAACCGATCGGAGCCCCAGCGATTAAACTGGGACTCCGATCGGAACTCTCCGCTGCCACCAATGATGGGGGGGGTCGGTCATTTTAATTAGGGGGGGGAGAGGGGAGGCCGCACTGGCCACCAATGAGTTAAATACAGGGGAGGGAGGGGGGGCCGCACTGGCCACCAATGAGTTAAATACAGGGGAGGGAGGGGGGGCCGCACTGGCCCCCAATGAGTTAAATACAGGGGAGGGGGGGCCACACTGGCCACCAATGAGTTAAATTCAGGGGAGGGAGGGGGGCCGCACTGGCCACCAATGAGTTAAATACAGGGGAGGGAGGGGGGCCACACTGGCCACCAATGAGTTAAATACAGGGAAGGGAGGGAGGGGGCCGCACTGGCCACCAATGAGTTAAATACAGGGGGGGAGGGAGGGGGGGCCGCACTGACCACCGATGAGTTAAATACAGGGGAGGGAGGGGGGCCGCACTGGCCACCAATGAGTTAAATACAGGGGAGGGAGGGGGGGCCGCACTGGCCACCAATGAGTTAAATACAGGGGAGGGGGGGCCACACTGGCCACCAATGAGTTAAATTCAGGGGAGGGAGGGGGGCCGCACTGGCCACCAATGAGTTAAATACAGGGGAGGGAGGGGGGCCACACTGGCCACCAATGAGTTAAATACAGGGAAGGGAGGGAGGGGGCCGCACTGGCCACCAATGAGTTAAATACAGGGGGGGAGGGAGGGGGGCCGCACTGACCACCGATGAGTTAAATACAGGGGAGGGAGGGGGGCCGCACTGGCCACCAATGAGTTAAATACAAAGGAGGGAGGGAGGGGGCCGCACTGGCCACCAATGAGTTAAATACAGGGGAGCGAGGGAGGGAGGGGGGCCGCACTGGCCACCAATAAGTTAAATACAGGGGAGGGAGGGGGGCCGCACCGGCCACCAATGAGTTAAATACAGGGGAGAGAGGGAGGGGGGCTGCACTGGCCACCAATGAGTTAAATACAGGGGAGGGAGGGGGGGTCTGGCCCCTGCTGCCTGGCAGCACCTGATCTCTTACTGGGGGCTATGATACGCACAATTAACCCCTCAGGTGCGGCACCTGAGGGGTTAATTGTGCGGATCACAGCCCCCTGTAAGAGATCGGGTGCTGCCAGGCAGCAGGGGGCAGTCATGTACACAGTTATTAGTATATTCTAACTTGAAGCGTCCCCATCACTATGGGAACGCCTCTGTGTTAGAATATACTGTCGGATCTGAGTTTCACGTTCTAACTCAAATCCGATGGTATATTCTAACATAGAGGCGTTCCCATGGTGATGGGGGACAGATCCGTTTGCAATTGCACCATATTGTGTCAACGTCAAACGGATCCGTCCCCATTGACATCCATTGTAAGTCTGGACGGATCTGTTTGGCTCCGCACGGCCAGGCGGACACGAAAATGCTGCAAGCTGCGTTCGGGTGTCCGCCTGCTGAGCGGAACGGAGGCCAAACGGAGCCAAACTGATGCATTCAGAGCGGATCCGCATCCACTCAGAATGCCTTGGGGCTGTACGGATCAGTTCGGGGGCCGCTTGTGAGAGCCTTCAAACGGAACTCACAAGCGGAACCCCGAACGCAAGTGTGAAAGTAGCCTTACTGACTCTCAAGACCACATTTTTTTTTAGATGCAGTTTTGAACTGCACCTCGACTACAACATCTGAATACAATTATACAGATTTTTATCTGTCGGATTTAAAATAAATCTTAAAGAAAAATTACAAAGGCATGCTCCACTGGATGTTATTCACTGAGCCATTCTCCCCTTAAAGGCTTGTTCTTGAGGAGAAAAGCTTTGTACATATGGCATCTAAGGCTACTTGTCTGGCCGAATCCCTGCATGTCTGACAGGTAGCAGCCAGGTCTCAGCTATAGTCATCTGGGGCTGGAGGAAACTGTGGTAACATCCGGCTATGCCAGATGCAGAGAGCTCCTGCAGGTTGTTCTCTACAGGAACAGTCTGTTGGAACTACTAAGGCTACTTTACAAGTCATGCTGCAGAGGTAAATAGTGTTTCTGTGGCTCTATAGTGCAAGACTTTGTGTTCAACAGTGCAGCCTCCATGTGGGAAGGTGCCTGAGCAATAAAGTTCCCAATCCGCTCATTCCTGCAAAAGTGTGCTATCTCTCATTGTCTGCCCATGTATGACTTCTGCCTGTTTACTGGATTCTGACCTTTCGCTGCCTGACCTCAAACTGTTTACCATATAGCACGTTTTCTTCCTACACTGACCTCGGCCTGTCACTGACCATGATTTTGCTTGACCCTTTAGTGCCCTGCACCACTGTCTCTGACCTGTGTGGGTCTGGTGTCAATCACATAGAGACTACTCCAAGAGGTAGTGGTCTGGTGAGTCCAGGTGCAGGTCCCTGTACAGGGTTTAAAGGGTGAAAACTATGGAACTGGCAGGATATTTCCCTTAAGTATAAGGCTAGTTTCACACTAGCGGCAGGGGACTCCAGCAGGCTGTTCCGGCGGGTGAACAGCCTGTCGGATCCGTCCTACCGCTAGTTCACGTGTGCCCCCGGACTGCAACTCCGTCCCCATTGACTATAATGGGGGCGGGGGCAGAGTTCCGATGGCAGTGCACGCCGAGAGGCGGCCAGACTAAAAGTACTGCATGCAGTGTGAAAGTACCCTGACCCAAAGTCAAATCTGTTGGTTAACCCAGTGATTCTCCACCCACTGCTGTAACAGATGTGAACATCGCTAATCTCAAAACAGTGAAGGCCTCATGCATACAACTTTATATTTCATCTGTGTGATATCTACATTTTTTGCAGGTAGCTCATTGACCCATTGATTTTTAGCGGATCCACGTGGGAGTGTATTATAGACAAGAATAGCCCTTTTATATTGATGGGAGTGAGAAAAATACAGAATGCATAAGGATGGTATCCGTATTTTGAGGATCCATTGTTTGCCGACAGACACGTCAAGGGCATGAAGCCTAAGGATCTTGTCTATAAAGAAAGCAGAAACAAATACCACCCGCTTGTAGCACCAATATTTACAGTGTATTATGAAATGAGAGTATATTACAAAATTACAGAGCTTTCTTACTTTATTACCATACTCTGTACCATAATCTGAACCATTTAGGACTGAAACAATGTAAAGTACTCATAAAAGGTAAGGAAGTAATTAAACTTCAAACATAAAATTATCTTCCCAAGTAAATGGTCCAAACAAAAGAAGTTGTTCCAGTTTGTCTGCATTGTAGGTCTGCATTACCATACAAGCACTCAGTCTCCCTCCATGGTTTGTTCACCGTTAAAAGGATTTTTAGCTGCCATAAATATAAAAGAGTCACAGGAAGCCTGTGATGAATGCTTTCAGGCCACAGACACAAAAGCTGTAGGTCATCGTGCCCTTTGATGGCAGTTGGTATATGCTTGCAATTGGGATTCTAATTTTGATCATTTAGAAAACTAAAGGTCCTTTTACATAGACCAATGATCTGTTAGATTATCGGTAGCGATGAGCGAATTTCATATTTTGAAAAATTCTTTCACACTTTATTTGGTGGATTCCGTTACATGGATGCCTTTAGAGGCATTCCGTTATTCATTCCGTCATAATAGAAGTCTATGGGCTGCAAAATGGATCCGTCCCGTTTCCGTTATGCAAGGAAGTCCTCTCCTGCATAACGGAAACGGGACGGATCCGTTTTGCAGCCCATAGACTTCTATTATGACGGAATGAATAACGGAATGCCTCTAAAGGCATTCCGTTAAGCATTCCGTCATAGAATTGCTTTATGGTCTGTGGTAACGGAATCCATAACGCAATTCACCTTTTACCACCAAACTAAGTGTGAATGAATTTCATAAGAGGAAATTCGCTCATCTGCAATTATCGGGAATAAACCAAATGTTCCCAATAATTGCCTGATTGTCAGCAGAGATGAAGGCTGCACTTACGGTACATGCTGCAATCACATCTGCTGTATGGGGACAAGCAATCAATTCAGCGATCACTTATCCCCATAAAAAAGCATTGTTTCTGGGCTGCAGGTCATTGTTTAGACAGTGAGATCTACTGCTCAGAAACGATGGGAGTCATTTATTACACTGAAATACAGTACGCCGATATTAGGTGCATTTCAGGTGCAGATGGCAGCGCAACTAACCGCCTGCGACTTTTCCCTGCTCACACCAGGTCTAAAGTTGTGGGTGTGGTGTGGACGGGAAAGGACTGTCAGGCATAGAAAAAGGTCGAAATGTAAGAGAGCTCGGAAGATGTCTTACATTTAGAACTGACACTGGATGCGCCGAAGTTATGGGGAGGCAGGTCTTAATAAATGTGCCCCTATGATTTTTGGTGCCACCAAACGACAAGATCCAGCTTTCAGATAAATGGGGTCACAAGCATGCCCAAAAGGCATGTCACTGCTGAGCAATGTGCTTCTTGTGGGCGCGTCATTGCCGCACATGGCTGCTGTCCCTCTGTTTACAGGGCAGTGACTAGAAGACTGACAGATTGTGCCAGGGAGCTTTAATGGAGCAGTGGAGAACAGGTGAGTCTGAGGCTGCTACTGACATTTAAAAAAAGGTAAAAAAATGGACAGCCCCTTTAATAAATCTGAATCTCAGGACTATTCATATTTCTCATCTATTACCCAGATCCGAGAGCACAGCTGGTACACTACATGGAAGAACAGTGGAGATCAGATGCAACCTACAATGGAGATCCAGCAATGAAGATACCGTGATGTGTAGGTACAAAGGATACGGTACCTTATTAGTCTCAAATCGTTTATAGGGTTCATTCACACGACCGTATCCGTTTTTGCAGTCTGCAAATTGTGGATCTACTAAACATGGATAATGTCCATGTGCGTTCTGCATTTTGCGGATCGGAACGACCTTCTCCAATGCCTATTCTTGTCTGCAAAAACGGTGTGATGTCCGCATCTTTTGTGGCCCCTTTGAAAACCACGATCATGTGCATGAGGCTTTAGCATCAGTTTGCACTTAAAATAACTGATCTGTCTTTTTTAGTATCCGTTACGATCAGTTTGTGTCGCTTCTGTCAGAGATCAGTTATTTCTGATGGAAGCGACACAAACTGATCATGACTGATGCTCAAAATGACTGATCCATTTTTTTCCTGTTGTTCTGACGGATCAGAAGGACGTAAAGCTAAACAGTGATGTGAAGTCAGCCCTAACCCTTCATAGATATCTCGCAAAAGGCTATGTTTAAAGGGAACCTGTCATCTCCTATATGCCGCCCTCACTGACTTCAGCGGTATGTCTTAGGCCTCTTTCACACGGGCGTTGCGGGAAAAGGTGCGGGTGCGTTGCGGGAACATGCACGATTTTTCCGCGCGAGTGCAAAACATTGTAATGCGTTTTGCGTGAGAAAAATCAGCATGTTTGGTACCCAAACCCGAACTTCTTCATAGAAGTTCGGGCTTGGGATCGGTGTTGTGTAGATTGTATTATTTTCCCTTATAACATGGTTATAAGGGAAAATAATAGCATTCTGAATACAGAATGCATAGTACAATAGCGCTGGAGGGGTTAAAACATTTTTTAACTCACCTTAATCCACTTGATCGCGCAGCCGGCATCTCTTCTGTCTTCTTCTTTGCTGTGTGTAGGAAAAGGACCTGTCACTTCGGTCATCACATGGTCCGTCACATGATCTTTTACCATGGTGATGGATCATGTGATGACCGGAGTGACGTCACCACAGGTCCTGTTCCTGTACACAGCTAAGCTGAAGACAGAAGGAGATGCCGGGCTGTGCGATCAAGTGGATTAAGGTGAGTTAAATTATTTTTTAATTTTTTTTAACCCCTCCAGCGCTATTGTACTATGCATTCTGTATTCAGAATGCTATTATTTTCCCTTATAACCGTGTTATAAGGGAAAATAATAATGATCGGGTCTCCATCCCGATCATCTCCTAGCAACCGTGCGTGAAAATCGCACCACATCCGCACTTGCTTACGATTTTCACGCAGCCCCATTCACTTCTATGGGGCCTGTGTTGTGTGGAAAATGCACAATATAGAGCATGCTGCGATTTTCACGCAACGCACAAGTGATGCGTGAAAATCACTACTCATGTGCACAGCCCCATAGAAATGAATGGGTCAGGATTCAGTGCGGCTGCAATGCGTTCACATCACGCATCGCATCCGCGCGGAATACTCGCCCGTGTGAAAGGGGCCTTAGGCTACTTTCACACTCCCAGTAAGCTTTTACGGCTTGCCGGATCCGTACTATCGTTTGCACACGTATGATGCCGCTAGTCCGGACGGACCCATTCACTATAATGGGGACCGGCTGGAGATCCGGCCGCAGCACAGCAAACATGCCGAGAGGCGGCCTGACAAAAAACACAGCGTGCAGCGGTTTTTGTCCAGCCACCTCTCGGCATGTTTGAATCCCTTTACACGTCTATATATTCGAAAAATGTGGACCCACTGTACGCATCCGTACTTCCGTTCTGTTGCCCTGCAAAAATATAGAATAAGGGTCCATTCACACGTCCGTATGTGTTTTGCGGATCCGCAAAACACGGACATCGGCAATGTCATTTAATAGAAAATGCCTTTTCTTGTCCGCAATTGCTATTGTTCTATTTTTTGGTGGAATGGAAGTGCGGATCCGCAAATGCGGATGCGGACAGCACATTCCGGCCCCATTGAAAATGAATGGGTCCGCACCTGTTCCGCAAAATTGCGGAACGGATGGAGACCCATTTTGCGGACGTGTAAGTCCTATTCAGGACAAGGACAGTCAGTTCTACCATAGGGCTGGCAGTTCCGTTCCGCAAAATGCGTAACGCAAGCGGCCGTTATCCGGATCTGCAATTTGTGGACTGCAAAACAGGGATTTTCCAGGGATCACACTTAGGGCTTGTTCACACAAACGGTTTTTGCGTTCCGTATACGGAACCATTCATTTCAATAGTTCCGCAAAAAAAAGGGAATGTACTCCGTATGCATTCCGTTTCCCTATTTCTGTTCCGTTCAAAGATAGAACATGTCCTATTATTGCCCGCAAATCATGTTCCGTGGCTCCATTCAAGTCAATAGGTCTGCAAAATAAATGGAACACATACGGAAATGCATCCGTATGTCTTCCGTGTCCGTTCCGGCGGAACCATCTATTGAAAATGTTATGCCCAGCCCAATTTTTTCTATGTAATTACTGTATATGCCATATGGAAAAACGGAACAGAAAAACGAAACGGAAACAAAAAACGGAGCAACTGACCTGTGAAAAACGGACCGCAAAACACTGAAAAAGCCATACGGTCGTGTGAAAGAGGCCTTATCCACAGACCTCTGTACTCAGCTATCTTCTACCATCCCATAAAATAAAATCCCCTATGCTGAGAACAAGAGCTGGGAATATCCCATAAAGTGAAATAATCCAGCTGTAGTACAAATCCAGTAGACTGTATCTCAATGTATCACAGTATATTGAGACTTTCTACCTAAAGATTCTCCACCCTTTGTGTGTACAATATGTGTCTGTATCCAACTTTCTGTCTATATCATATACACTGCTCAAAAAAATAAAGGGAACACTTAAACAACACAATGTAACTCCAAGTCAATCACACTTCTGTGAAATCAAACTGTCCACTTAGGAAGCAACACTGAGTGACAATCAATTTCACATGCTGTTGTGCAAATGGGATAGACAACAGGTTGAAATTATAGGCAATTAGCAAGACACCCCCAATAAAGGAGTGGTTCTGCAGGTGGTGATCACAGACCACTTCTCAGTTCCTATGCTTCCTGGCTGATGTTTTGGTCACTTTTGAATGCTGCCGGTGCTTTCACTCTAGTGGTAGCATGAGACGGAGTGTACAACCCACACAAGTGGCTCAGGTAGTGCAGCTTATCCAGGATGGCAAATCAATGCGAGCTGTGGCAAGAAGGTTTGCTGTGTCTGTCAGCATAGTGTCCAGAGCATGAAGGTGCTACCAAGAGACAGGCCAGTACATCAGGAGACGTGGAGGAGGCCGTAGGAGGGCAACAACCCAGCAGCAGGACCGCTACCTCCGCCTTTGTGCAAGGAGGAACAGGAGGAGCACTGCCAGAGCCCTGCAAAATGACCTCCAGCAGGCCACAAATGTGCATGTGTCTGCTCAAACGGTCAGAAACAGACTCCATGAGGGTGATATGAGGGCCCGACGTCCACAGGTGGGGGTTGTGCTTACAGCCCAACACCGTGCAGGACGTTTGGCATTTGCCAGAAAACACCAAGATTGGCAAATTCGCCACTGGCGCCCTGTGCTCTTCACAGATGAAAGCAGGTTCACACTGAGCACATGTGACAGACGTGACAGAGTCTGGAGACGCCGTGGAGAACGTTCTGCTGCCTGCAACATCCTCCAGCATAACCGGTTTGGCATTGGGTCAGTAATGGTGTGGGGTGGCATTTCTTTGGAGGGCCGCACAGCCCTCCATGTGCTCGCCAGAGGTAGCCTGACTGCCATTAGGTACCGAGATGAGATCCTCAGACCCCTTGTGAGACCATATGCTGGTGCGGTTGGCCCTGGGTTCCTCCTAATCCAAGACAATGCTAGACCTCATATGGCTGGAGTGTGTCAGCAAGGCATTGATGCTATGGACTGGCTCGCCCGTTCCCCAGACCTGAATCCAATTGAGCACATCTGGGACATCACGTCTCGCTCTATCCACCAACGTCACGTTGCACCACAGACTGTCCAGGAGTTGGCAGATGCTTTAGTCCAGGTCTGGGAGGAGATCCCTCAGGAGACCGTCCGCCACCTCATCAGGAGCATGCACAGGCGTTGTAGGGAGGTCATACAGGCACGTGGAGGCCACACACACTACTGAGCCTCATTTTGACTTGTTTTAAGGACATTACATCAAAGTTGGATCAGCTTTTCCACTTTAATTTTGAGTGTGACTCCAAATCCAGACCTCCATGGGTTGAAAAATTTGATTTCCATTTTTTTATTTTTGTGTTATTTTGTTGTCAGCACATTCAACTATGTAAAGAACAAAGTATTTCAGAAGAATATTTAATTAACTCAGATCTAGGATGTGTTATTTTTGTGTTCCCTTTATTTTTTTGAGCAGTGTATATGAGCTAATTGGTTTAAAAAGTCAGAATGTCTGAAATCTGGAATTTTGGAGAAAATAACTAATTTGTTTCTAAAACAAAAGAAAAATAGTCAAGTGTCCATCTAGACTAGAGAGAGTAGATACTATCAAAGCCATATATAACATAGTCATAGGAACACTTATGGTAGCTGGAATTCCCAGTGACATCATAACTGAGCACTAGGCTATGTGCCCCGCGTGGATTTCACTCCTTCCTTTGGGTGAAGTTTTTCTCTCCATTTAGTTTATGAAAAATGCAGATTGGTTCTTTATTTACGAGGAGTCAGCAACCTGGTACACCTGGTACACTGAAACCCACCATCAAGGCTCCATTCACACGGATCCGCACCCATTACCCAATTTTGCGGAAGGTCTGCGGATCCATTTATTTCTATGGGCCCTGAAAAGATGCGGACAGCACACCGTGTGCTGTCCGCATCCGTTATTCCGTACCGCGGCTCTGCAGAAAAGACAGAACGTGTCCTATTCTTATCTGCAATCGCGGACAAGAATAGGCATTTTCTATTATGGTTGCGGCCATGTGCGGTCTGCAAATTGCGGAACGCACATGGCCGGTATTCGTGTTTTGCAGATCCGCAAATTGCAGATCCGCAAAGCACTACGGCCGTATGAATGGGCCCTAAATGGAAGAGACAACCCTGCTGCTATCATACAAATCTGTGCACATGATAGCCGGGAAACTCCAGGCACATCAACTATGGGAATTCCCATATGATGGAGGGGAAAGATTTGTACCACACAGCATAAATCGAATGAGGCAATTCACTATTTCTATGGAGGAAAACAGCTGTCACTTTTAGGGGTTCGCTCGTAGGGTCTGCAAACATGCAGCGTACACGTCCCCTGCGAATGTGCCCCAAAGGTCCCCCCGAGAGCATTCTTGTCACACAAGCAGCTGTTTCCCATTCACTTGTCACCCACTGCACCCCCGCTACAATGCAGACAGTGAGCAGGTAAACAACGAGGCCGTGGCCTCTTCATACAGCTGATCGGCAGGGGGGCCGCGAGTCAGACCTCTTCCAATCTAATATTGATGACCAGTTTGCCGTGTTCGCCCGCGAACACATGCGGGCTGCCATCTTAACTCACAAGTCCGGTAATGCACAGGTAAGTCCTTACCTGTGCCTGTGCACGAGCCGGTCTGAAAACAAGTGCGGTCAGCGGGAGCAGGCAGTTCCGAGAACAGCCACCGGGGGCTCTCATAAGGGATTACCTGTGCATCGCCGAACTTGTGAGTCAGGATGGCAGCCCGCATGTGTTCGCGGGCGAACACGGCAAACTGGCCATCACTGTTGATGACCTTTCCTGAGGAGAGGTCATACCACAACCCCTTTCACATAATGAATCTATAAAAAAAAAGATAAAAATAAAAAAACTAAATACGAATAAGGGCTCACGACACGACCGTGGTTTCGGTCCACATCTGATCCGCATTTTTTGCGGATCAGATGCGGACCCATTCATCTCAAAAGGATCCATTCCACGGCCACGGAAAAAAATAGAACATGTCCTATTCTTGTCCATTTTGCAGACAAGGATGGAATATTTGTGAAGGTGTAAAAACAAAATGGCGGCAGGTTCTTGACTGGTATCCCGCTTTTCCGGATCCGCAATCTGCAGCCTACAAAAACAGCTACGGCCGTGTGCCTGTGCCCTGATTCATATTTCAAAAACTAAAAACAATCAGGAAAAACTAGCAGATTAGTCATCACCAGAGGCACGATGGAGATCTGTAGCGGATCCTGTCGACATATACTGGGTCAGTCAGGTTCTCACGCGTTTTTATTTCTACAGCACAGATTTAGGGCTCGTGTGATCTGCCTGCTCCCGCTGACCGCACTTGTTTTGCAAATTGCAGTTCGCAATGCACGGACACCTTCTGTGGGGCAGGCGCATGAGGATCGCACACCCATTCACTTGAATGGGTCCGCGATCCCTCCGTTCCACAAAAAGATAGATCATGTTCTATCTTTTCCGGTGCAGAGGCACGGAACGGAACCCCAGAAAGCACTCCGTAGTGCTCCGTTCCATATCTCCGGACCCATTGAAATGAATAGGTCCGCATCCGTGATGCGGAATGACAACGGAACGGTGCCCGTGTACTGTGGATCCGCAAATGCGGTCCACAATACGGGAACGGGACACCAACAGTCGTGTGAACGAGCCCTAAGGCTCATACACACGACCGTATGTATTTTGTGGTCTGTAAAACACAGATCCGCTAAAAATACGGATGACGTCCGTCTGCATTCCGGAACAGCTGGCCCCTAATAGAACAGTCCTATCCTTGTCCGTTATGCGGAAAACAATGACATGTTCTATTTTTTTGCAGAACGGGCATGCGGACATACGGAAACGGTATGCACACAGAGTAACTTCCGTTTTTTGTTGCGGACCCATTGAAATGAACGGTTACGCATAGAACGGACATGGAAAGAAAATAGGTTTGTGTGTGCATGAGTCCTTATTGAGCAGTCTGTGCTATTCTGGAGACTCGCCACCCCGGGTGTACACATTGCAGTGACTGCTCCACATGGCACTCGGTGTGTACAGCGGCTAGACAACTCAAAAACCGCATCTCTCTGTGCTGGAGTTGGAGGTAGATATTTTTTAATATTCTACAAGATTTGTAGAATATTTTTTTTCTCCAGAAGTTCAGAGGCCGCAGGGATTATCACTCAGTACGCCACCTGCAAGAACTGATCAACAGCGAGCTCTATACACAGATGATGTAAGGTGACTGGAGGCGGGCGGGAGGGGCTCGGAAGCCATTGCTCACGTTCACTCACCGTGACAGACTTATCGCAATTTGGGAAAGTGTCCGCGCCTAGTCATTGATCACATGCCGCGTCATAAGGGCGTGGCCAGTGCGTGGGGTACAACGGAATGGGGCGTGGCCAAACCTCACTACTATCTTGCTGCCTGCGCACTTGCGCAGTAGACGAGAAGTTTCACAGACAGAGACAGAAGTCGCCGTCCTGAGGTGAGCCGGGGCAGGAGGACTGCGAGTCCACGGTGTGGTGTACTTTTATCAGTTATAGTGCATTGTTTTATCTATCTCTATTGCACTGTATGTTATAAAGTATTGCACTGTTTGGTGTTGTATACAGTACAGTAGTCCGCTATCCTACTGTGTTGTATGTTATTGTACAGTACATGGGACGGTGTTGTATCGTATGTTATTGTTTGTGTTGTGTTATTGTACAACATAATGTACTGTATATAGTACGGTGTTGTAAATATTGTACGGTGTTTATTGGTAAAATGTTATGACCTACTGTGTTGTATGATGTGATATCACTGACATGTTACGGACTATATAATGCTTGTAACGACACCGGCCAAAAATAACACTCACAGAAAAGCTCTATTCACTTAGATAAAGTCTAGCGGCACACAGACCACAACCAAGATACCAAACCCTAAGATAACTCCGGCAGGAATCGGGATAAGGGGCTATCTTTCCCTGCACCTTTTATTTGGAGTTATATTCGCTTTATTTTTATTTTTCCTCTTTGGGCCCTTTTTGGTTGTTAGTGTTGCACTATATTTTATCTACACGAATAAAGGTTGTGTTGTATGACACTTTTCAGTGATGGTTGTGTTATACAGGACTGTTATGTGCTATTGTAAGGTGTTTGCTATTGTACTATATTGTTATTATATAGTAGTATGTGTTATTGTATGCTGTTACTATACAGCAGTATGTTGTACAGTATTTTAGGCTTTTTTTTTTTCTGTTCTAGTGTTGTGTAGCGTTGGTTGGGGACGGCAGCGGTTTTTGGAGGTTGGTTAATTCTGACATGGGGGAAGGGGGGGTTGGTTTCCGGTTCTTAGGCTAGTTTCACACATGTTTGGTCAGGGAGACACGCTCCTTGTGATGGCTGCATTTTTGGACCCTAACTTTACAGCGTCCCAGTAACATCCGATGCTGTACTGTAGTCACGGTTTTAGGTGAAGACATTAGACCCACAGTCAGGGAATTTGCAGCATTATAAATCTTTATGGTGCTGTGAGTTCGGGTCAGTGTTTGGGCCGGGAGTTGTTACCATTACATGGGGCGTGTTTTCCAGACTGAACATGCTCCTGTGAAGCTGGCCTAGAGAAGGGGACGTGACAGGTGCCATGTCCACGTGGCGCCGGGCTTTGTGGCTTATTAACAACTTCGTAACCAAGGGCTTTGGTGGCTGAATGTCCACACCACGTTTTCATCTTTTCAGAACAGTGCTTTCTAACGTACATTTATTTGTATTTGGCGCTTTCTTTTTATATTCTTGTGACATAGATTGAGTTTTCATATGGTACCAAATAAGACCTGTAAACTTTTTACTATTTATTTTTAGTGAAGAATTGAAATGTTTCTTTTTGATGTTTGTAGTTTAATGAGAAATTTGACAAAAGAAATTCATACAAAAAATAATCCTTGTGCTGGTCCCTTGTACAAATGTATTTTCCTCCATCACTGGAGTACCCGAGAAGAAATGTCCCTATTCCTATTCTTGGGTCTGTTCTGCCATTAGATGTTATTACAGTTCTCGCTATACTTGATACTTTCTGTGACTGAAAGCCGACCATTTCCAGTCCTGGTCACTTCAGGAGAATCGATCTGACAAATTGCCGATCCAGTCTCTTGCAGAGTGACCTACAATGATACTGTATTTTCGCTCCATAAGACACACTCTTTCCCCCCCCTCCCTCCCTAAAATGGGGGGGAATGGCTGTGCATCTTTTGGAGGGAATACTAGTGAGCGTTTGCGTTATGGAAGCATTGATTATTACACATAAGAATCGGGGAGTGGTAAATACTGCGCTCCTTGTCCTGGCTGTGCTCACCACTCCCTGGTCTTCTCTGGACATCTCAGTGCATTGTCCTGACTGCGTACAGTATCAGGACGTGGTGCGTGCACTTTGTTCAGACGCTGTGTGACATCAGGTCACAGTGCAGTGCGGGCCCGGAGAAGATGAGGGAGCAGTGAGTGCGGGTAGAGCTGATGGACCTGCAGAGTGGCAGGAGAGGCAAGTTCATTTATTTTATATCTGTTGGGAGGTGGGGGGGGGGGTATATATTATATTTTTTTTTTCTTATTCTTTTCTTCTAAATCTTAAAGGGGTATTCCCATCACAATGATCACTGTTAAATCTGTTAATAATTTGACAGTGATCATTTTTGTAAATACATTTAATTACCCAAATCCCACCCTTTTTGAAAAAATAAGTCCCCTCTTACCTGATCGTTGCTTTAGTCTCCCCTGGTTACGGCCACCTCTCCTGTCGAATCCTGCCAGGCCGCACTTGCGCAGAAGACTGAAGATTTTCTCCCGGCCGGACCACGCAATGTCCTGAATGCGCATGCGCCGTGATGACTTCTTCCTGGCCAGTATAGTACAGAGCCGCGAACGGTCACGCCGGCTCTGTACTATACAGGCCAAGAATAAGTCACCATGGCGTATGCGCGGCTGCGTGCGCGTTCAGGACATTGCGTGGCCTGGCCGGGAGAAGAATCCAGGAAGTGAACGTCTCGCTAAAGAAGATGGGAATACCCCTTTAAGGCCTCTGACATGAGCGTGATGGATTGGCTCAGGATGCGTTCAGTGAAATTCACACCATTTTGCAAGCAAGTTCAGTCAGTTTTGTCTACAATTGCGTTCAGTTTTTTTCCGCGCGGGTGCAATGCGTTTTGATGCGTTTTTCACGCGCGTGATAAAAAACTGAAGGTTTACAAGCCACATCTCCTAGCAACCATCAGTGAAAAACGCATCGCACCCGCACTCGCTTCTGGGTGTAATGTGTTTTTCACTGAAGCCCCATTCACTTCTTCTATGGGGCCAGGGCTGCGTGAAAAACGCAGAATATAGAACATGCTGTGTTTTTCACGCAACGCAAAACTGATGTGTGAAAAAAAAAACGCTCATGTACACAGACCCATTGACATGAGTGGGTCAGGATTCAGTGCGGGTGTTATGCATTCACGTCACGCATCGCACCCGCAAGGAAAACTCGCTCGTGTGAAAGGGGCCTAAGATTTAGCATGTTCTATATTCAGAGTTTTTTTCACGCAGCCCTGGCCCTTAGAAGTGAATGGGGCTGCAGTGAAAAACGCATTACATCCACAAGCAAGTGCGGATGTAATGCGTCTTTCACTGATGGTTGCTAGGAGATGTTGTTTGTAAACCTTCAGGTTTTTTTTTAGCACGCGCGTGAAAAAGGCATCAAAACGCATTGCACCAGCGCAAAAAAACTGGACAACTAAACGCAATCGCAGTCAAAACTGACTGAACTTGCTTGCAAAATGGTGCGAGTTTTAATGAACGCATCCGGAGCCAATCCGCCACACTCGTGTGTTCCGGTGCGTCTTATAAAATACAGTATTTGCCATGAAACTAGTGGCTTATATACTGATGTATTTGTCCTAGCTGCTTGTTGCATCATCGATTAGGCGGTATATCTACAGGTGGTGGACATGAAGGGTTAATGGTGTCTCCCTGCTGCCATTGTGGGTTCTATGGACCTCACCCGGCATAAGCTACAGTACTCTTAAATCCATTTAAAGGGGTTGTCTGGTTTCTAATAAGTGGTGCTGAAATGCCATAAAATAAAGACCATGGTATATAAAATAAAAAATTGGATAAAGCTCCTTTCATGTGTATGCCTGTAGAAGACGCAGATTCTTTCTGGCGTGAAATTAGTGGTCACATGACCTACTCATAGTCCCTGCTGACCCTGTGAATCCTTCTGAAGACCACCTCCGCCAGTCAGTATTTCTGTCAGCACTTTTCAGCAGTATTCATAAGCCAGAAAATCATACTAGATCCTGCCCTGTAAGGCACACAGATCCAGAGATCTGCTAGATTTGTTTCAGACTGGCAACTTGGGGGGGGGGGGGGGGGGGGGGGGGTCCTTTCTGCTGCAGCTCTCTTACTGCCACAGCTTCTAACAGAACATACGGCAGGTGACAGTGGAAGCTGAGAGTTCATGCGAGGACCTCAATAAGGCGGACAAGAAATGAGGAGAACAGCATTTGGGAGTCAAATATGGGAACAAATGGCATATCCAATGAAGTGGAGGGAGAGTTTATTGCCGCACCTCTTAGAAACCGGACAATCTTTTCTGTAAATGGTGATCAAGGGTTGAGGTGTTATGAGTGGGCGCATCGTCTATTGCATCCATGTTTCCTAACCGGACATGAAATCGTGGTGTCTAAAGCTGTCGCGCCATCACAGAACTGTAACTGGTGGCATGCCGTACCTCAGTGCTGGGCATCGCCCACCTGACAGCTCACTGCTATGGAAGAGCGAGGCTAACGACAACAATAGCAGCTGAATGGGCGAGGCTAGAAAAAAACAAAAAACAGTGCAGGCGTCAGCGATGATGCAGCAGTTCAGGTATGCAGCCAGATGAACGTCTGTGAGGACAGGACCTTACAAGGATTATCTGGGCAGACATTTCACTTTCCCTGCGCTGTACTCGGCTATCTCCGAAGCACCCATAGAAATGAATGGAGCGGCCACGTGCATGTGCCGCAAAGCCTCCGCTCATTTTAGGGGGCTGCAAGTGGTACGGGGCCCCCGTTCGCATGATTGGTAAGGGTCCCAGCGGTAGGACCCCCATCGATCTGATCCTGTGGATAGAGGATAACTTGAAACAACTGGAATATCTCTTTAAACCATATTTATTGGAATACAACTTCTGAAACTCCTAAAATGTTCTATTTTCCTGTAAGTACATATGTAACGTGCTGTGCATTTAAGAACTAGGAAATACTGTTATACATTTAATTTGAAGAAATCTAGAAATTTGTCTTCAGAAAAAGTTAGAAAAGCTCTATATGTGTTTACTGGAAATGCAAAGGATCCTGTGCAAGTCTAAATGGAAATAAAAGAAATGTTAAAGTGCAGCTGATTTTTATTTTTTTATTTTTTTGTGCTTGCCTGGGAATGCCACAACCTGCCTCCGCTATGGAAAGATACCCGCGCTCTGCCTACTGTGTGTCCATCTTCCAGTTCGCGGCTTGTGTACTTCCACTCCGGCATGGTCATCTGCTCCTCTGCAGCCAATGACTGGATTCAATGGTGATGCGTCCACAAGAGACACTCCAGCACTGAAGCCAGTCATTGGCTGCAGTAGAGCAGGTGACCATGCCCATGCTAGGGGGCAGGTAATTATTTCCATAGCATACTGATCTGGCGGGCTTCTGTAAAAAAGTGACCTATTCCTGGACAACACCTTTTTAATGCTGTTGTTCTGAGATGATTGCAGGCATACCCAGTAGAGAATGTTCTTCTCTGGTCTTCACTACTGAGCATGTGCCGCACAAGGTCATGCATTGTAAATAAAGGCATTGGAGCACCATGAAGATACCTATTCAGTAAAAAATAAGACTTATAGAACTTAGACAGGTCCTGGAGATGCAAAATCCCAATGAGACGCCTCCCGAAGGTTCTGAAAATAATGATTTGGTTTCTTTTCTGCTCATGGGAACATATAAGGGTGAGTTCACACCACTGCCATATACAGGGAGTGCAGAATTATTAGGCAAGTTGTATTTTTGAGGATTAATTTTATTATTGAACAACAACCATGTTCTCAATGAACCCAAAAAACTCATTAATATCAAAGCTGAATTTTTTTGGAAGTAGTTTTTAGTTTGTTTTTAGTTTTAGCTATTTTAGGGGGATATCTGTGTGTGCAGGTGACTATTACTGTGCATAATTATTAGGCAACTTAACAAAAAACAAATATATACCCATTTCAATTATTTATTTTTACCAGTGAAACCAATATAACATCTCAACATTCACAAATATACATTTCTGACATTCAAAAACAAAACAAAAACAAATCAGTGACCAATATAGCCACCTTTCTTTGCAAGGACACTCAAAAGCCTGCCATCCATGGATTCTGTCAGTGTTTTGATCTGTTCACCATCAACATTGCGTGCAGCAGCAACCACAGCCTCCCAGACACTGTTCAGAGAGGTGTACTGTTTTCCCTCCTTGTAAATCTCACATTTGATGATGGACCACAGGTTCTCAATGGGGTTCAGATCAGGTGAACAAGGAGGCCATGTCATTAGGTTTTCTTCTTTTATACCCTTTCTTGCCAGCCACGCTGTGGAGTACTTGGACGCGTGTGATGGAGCATTGTACCACTGCTTGAAGAAGGTGTCTTCCAGAAACTGGCAGTAGGACTGGGAGTTGAGCTTGACTCCATCCTCAACCCGAAAAGGCCCCACAAGCTCATCTTTGATGATACCAGCCCAAACCAGTACTCCACCTCCACCTTGCTGGCGTCTGAGTCGGACTGGAGCTCTCTGCCCTTTACCAATCCAGCCACGGGCCCATCCATCTGGCCCATCAAGACTCACTCTCATTTCATCAGTCCATAAAACCTTAGAAAAATCAGTCTTGACGTTTCAGCTTGTGTGTCTTGTTCAGTGGTGGTCGTCTTTCAGCCTTTCTTACCTTGGCCATGTCTCTGAGTATTGCACACCGTGTGCTTTTGGGCACTCCAGTGATGTTGCAGCTCTGAAATATGGCCAAACTGGTGGCAAGTGGCATCTTGGCAGCTGCACGCTTGACTTTTCTCAGTTCATGGGCAGTTATTTTGCGCCTTGGTTTTTCCACACGCTTCTTGCGACCCTGTTGACTATTTTGAATGAAACGCTTGATTGTTCGATGATCACGCTTCAGAAGCTTTGCAATTTTAAGAGTGCTGCATCCCTCTGCAAGATATCTCACTATTTTTGACTTTTCTGAGCCTGTCAAGTCCTTTTTTTGACCCATTTTGCCAAAGGAAAGGAAGTTGCCTAATAATTATGCACACCTAATATAGGGTGTTGATGTCATTAGACCACACCCCTTCTCATTACAGAGATGCACATCACCTAATATGCTTAATTGGTAGTAGGCTTTCGAGCCTATACAGCTTGGAGTAAGACAACATGCATAAAGAGGATGATATGGTCAAAATACTCATTTGCCTAATAATTCTGCACGCAGTGTACACTCACCTAAAGAATTATTAGGAACACCTGTTCTATTTCTCATTAATGCAATTATCTAGTCAACCAATCACATGGCAGTTGCTTCAATGCATTTCGGGGGGTGTTCCTGGTCAAGACAATCTCCTGAACTCCAAACTGAATGTCAGAATGGGAAAGAAAGGTGATTTAAGCAATTTTGAGCGTGGCATGGTTGTTGGTGCCAGACGGGCCGGTCTGAGTATTTCACAATCTGCTCAGTTACTGGGATTCTCACGCACAACCATTTCTAGGGTTTACAAAGAATGATGTGAAAAGGGAAAAACATCCAGTATGCGGCAGTCCTGTGGGCAAAAATGCCTTGTGGATACTAGAGGTCAGAGGAGAATGGGCCGACTGATTCAAGCTGATAGAAGAGCAACGTTGACTGAAATAACCACTCGTTACAACCGAGGTATGCAGCAAAGCATTTGTGAAGCCACAACACGCACAACCTTGAGGCGGATGGGCTACAACAGCAGAAGACCCCACCAGGTACCACTCATCTCCACTACAAATAGCAAAAAGAGGCTACAATTTGCACGAGCTCACCAAAATTGGACTGTTGAAGACTGGAAAAATGTTGCCTGGTCTGATGAGTCTCGATTTCTGTTGAGACATTCAAATGGTAAAGTCTGAATTTGGCGTAAACAGAATGAGAACATGTATCCATCCTCTGATGGCTACTTCCAGCAGGATAATGCACCATATCACAAAGCTCAAACCATTTCAAATTGGTTTCTTGAACATGACAATGAGTTCACTGTACTAAAATGGCCCCCACAGTCACCAGATCTCAACCCAATAGAGCATCTTTGGGATGTGGTAGAATGGGAGCTTCGTGCCCTGGATGTGCATCCCTCAAATCTCCATCAACTGCAAGATGCTATCCTATCAATATGGGCCAACATTTCTAAAGAATGCTATCAGCACCTTGTTGAATCAATGCCACGTAGAATTAAGGCAGTTCTGAAGGCAAAAGGGGGTCCAACACCGTATTAGTATGGTGTTCCTAATAATTCTTTAGGTGAGTGTATTTCCATTGAGGAGCAGAACAGTGAAAATAACAAACGCATAAGGGTACTTTACGCTAGCGTTTTTGTTTTCCAGTATTGAGTTCTGTCACAGGGGCTCAGTACCAGAAAAAAACTGATCAGTTTTATCCTAATGCATTCTGAATGGAGAGCATTCCACTCAGGATGCATCAGTTCAGTCCCTCTTACGTTTTTTGGCCGGAGAAAATATCGCAGCATGCTGCAGTTTTCTCTCCAGGCAAAAAATCCTGAACATTTGCCGGAACAATTTCCATTAAAATGCATTAATGACGGATCCGACCCCAAGTGTTCTGGCAAAATGGATCCGGATTTGCAGTCTGTGCATGCGCAGACCTTTAAAAAATAAATACCGGATCCGTTTTTCCAGATGACAACCAGAAAGACTGATACGGTATTGCAATGCATTTGTGAGACTCATCCGGATCTATCTGACAAATGCCATCCGTTTGCGTCGGGCAGAACTGCCTGCCGAAATCCTCTGCCGCAAGTGTGAAAGTACTCTAATAACTGAGATGAATACAAATGAACAGACTCCATCGACTACAATCGGGTCTGTTCAGCTTTCTTTCGGGACTGTTTTTTTTTTTTTTTTATTTACAAAAAAGTCTTGAATGCAGGACTTAATGTCTGGTCTTTTTTCTTCTTTTTTTTAAGAAATCTGTGACGGATATCCCCAACGAAGCTTCCACACAGTGTGCATACTAAAATTTCCTTGTCTAATATTGATATTGATACTCTGTTCTAAGGCCCTGATCAAATATTAAACCTGCCAAAGAAACACCACCAGTGATGTCCAGTAATAATTCGATCATATCGCTCTACCTGGGCTTGTGGATAAGTGGAGTTTAAAGAACTGGAGCGCTTGTGCTGAGTGTGATTTTGTGGGAGTGATTGCAAATAGCTGCATATACAGTAGTTTATAGCAAAGGTCCTTGGGAGTTAAGTGCTTGCATTTTGGTACTGACATCTAAATCCATTTTTTTTCCCTCTGCTGTTTACCTGGTTAAGGGGAGTGGCTTGTGCTAAGAATTGCATCATTGAACTCTTACTGGGCTCGCTCTACCTGGGCTTGTGAATAAGTGGAGTTTAAAGAACCGGAGTGCAAGACAAGAAACTAAGGTTTGCTAGATTTTCCTTGTGTGTTGTTGGCTTGATTCTAGCAAGTTCTCCAACTGCAGCAGACAGAGTCTAAATCTAACTCATACTTACTGATTTCCTTCTTTACTGTTCATCCCCATCTAAGGCCTATTGCACACGACCGTATGGCTTTTTCAGTGTTTTGCGATCCGTTTTTCACGGATCCGTTGTTCCGTTTTTTGTTTCCGTTGTGTTTCCGTTTTTCCGTTCCGTTTTTACGTATGGCATATACAGTATACTGTAATTACATAGATAAAATTGGGCTGGGCATACCATTTTCAATAGATGGTTCAGCAAAAAACGGAACGGAAACGGAAGACATACGGATGCATTTCCGTATGTGTTCCGTTTTTTTGCGGACCCATTGACTTGAATGGAGCCACGGACTGTGATTTGCGGGCAATAATAGGACATGTTCTATGTTAAAACGGAAACGGAATGCATACGGAGTACATTCCGTTTTTTTTGAGGAACCATTGAAATGAATGGTTCCGTATACGGACCGCAAAAAATGGCCAGTAAACGGGGAAAAAAAACGTCCGTGTGCAATAGGCCTAAGGCTACTTTCACACTCTCGTTTTGGCTTTCCGTTCCTGAGATCTGTCATGGGCTCTCACAAGCGGTCCAAAACAGATCAGTTTTGCCCTAATGCATTCTGAATGGAAAAGGATCTGCTCAGAATGCATCAGTTTGCCTCCGATCGTCATTCTACTCTGGAGGCGGACACCAAAACGCTACTTGCTGGGTGGGGCTGGGGAAGACCCTGGCGGTTATGGTACACCTTGGCACCAATGACAGTCAGGGGCAGATGGAAGGTCCTTTAAAAATGATTTAGGGAACTAGGAGAAAAGCTCAGTTCGAGGACCTCCAAGATAGTTTTTTTTCAGAAATACTACCAGTGCCACAAGCATCACCAGAGAGACAACGGGAGCTTAGGAAGTTAAATAAGTGGCTCAGAATCTGGTGCAGTAAGGAAGGGTTTTGGTTCATGGAGAACTGGGCCAACTTCTCGGTCGGTTACAGGCTCTACAGTAGGGACGAGCTGCACCTTAATGGGGAGGGTGCAACTGTCCTGGGGGAAAATGGTTAGACAGCTGGAGGAGCTTTTAAACTAGGATCTGGGGGAGGGTGGGGGTTATACTAATAAGGGGGTAGATAGAGAGTGGGATATAAGAGGGGACAGTTGGGATTTAGTGGGGGCTGGGGTTAGTGAGGAAAGTAGGGAGAAGACTGGCCAGAACTATACACTGATGAAAAATAGAACTGCTGGTAACAAGCACCTGTTACATACAAACATCAACCAAGGTAACCCAAAAATCCCAGATATTCACTTTACAGGTAATAGTAATTTAAAATGTATTTTCACAAATGCCAGAAGTCTAGCTAGAAAAATGGGGGAGCTGGAGGCTATGGTACTAGAAGAACACACAGATGTAGTTGGTGTGGCTGGGACATGGTTGGACTCTTCACATGACTGGGCTGTTAATATTGAGGGGTTTACACTATTTAGGAAAGACAGGGTCAATAGAAAAGGTGATGGTGTGTGACTGTATGTAAGAAGTGATCTGAAGACAAGTGGGAAAGAGGCAATTGTGGGTGGTAGGGATGTGGAATTTCAAAGGGATATAAACACTGAAAAAATACTTGGTGTAATCTATAGACTCCCTAACATCACAGAGGAGATAGAAACACAACTGTATAACCAAATAGAGCTGTCCAATCGCAGGCTGGCACAGTGGTCATAATGGAAGATTTTTAACTTCCCAGACATTGCTGGGATCATGATTCTGCCTCAACTTGCTGCAGGACCACTTTATGGGTCAGTTTGAAGAAGCTCCCACTAGGGGCAATGCTCTGTTGGATCTGGTAATTTCTAATGATGCAGCGGTTGTTGGAAATGTTACTGTTCGAGAAACACCAGGTAATAGTGACCACAATATAATTATATTCCCCCTAAACTGTAAGAAGCAAACTCTGTCAGGCAGAGCAAAGACACTGAATTTTAAAAATGCAAATTTTTCCAGGGTACATGGCAGCATTTCAGGGTATAGACTGGGAGCAGCTACTGTCACATCATAATACTGAGGATAAGGCCTCATGCACACGACCGTGGTGTGTTTTGCGGTGAGTGATGAACCAACAGAGCCCCAACGCACGTTTCGCGTAAGCTTCTTCAGGGGGGAGAGTGTGTGCACACACTCTCCCCCCTGAAGAAGCTTACGCGAAACGTGCGTTGGGGCTCTGTTGGTTCATCACTCAGGTATTTACTTTATGGCTCTCCAATGGCTATTTCAATGTGATATACTTATGCACTTTGTCATTTTCTGCACTATGCACTTTATATCTTGGCATGTATTGTACCTTGATCTAGTTCTGGTAGCCTTGGCTAGTTTTTTTTATATATTTGGCTTTGTGCCATACGTATACATTTTAGGATATTTTTATCATTCCTCTAGCCTTGATTTGTTCTGTTATCCAGTGGTGCTCCGACAAGTGTGAAAGTAGCCTTAAGGGACTATATACAGGAGTATGTGACTGTAAATAATATAAGTGATAACCAACATGGGTTAAAACCAAGAACAGAAGTTGTCAGACTAACCTGATTTGTTAGTAGTGAGTAGTAGCAAGGACACAGGGGCGGCTGTGGATGTAGTGTTTCTGGATTTTGCAAAAGCTTTTGATACTGTCCCTCATAGATGATTAATAGGTAAAGTAAGGTCTATTGGCTTGGAAAGTATAGTTTGTGATTTGATTGAAAACTGGCTGAAGGACCGAGTCCAGAGAGTTGGGGTCAATGATTCCTATTTAGAATAGGGTTGTTGCTGGTATCTAAATTTCGATACCCAATCGATACGATACCGGGATTTCCATTTTCTTTCGATACTGGGCTGCGCAGTCTAGTATCTCTGAACATGAGCGTGCTGCTATAAGCGCGCTCATGTTCTCTCAGCAGCACGGGGAGAAGGAAGCTGTCCTCCCTCCCCCTGTGCTGCCGCTGCCACCAATGAGAAGAGAGGAGCGGAGGAGGGGCGGGCGCACTGCGCCACCAATGATAGTACTTTTCCTACACAGAGCGGTGCCCAGCAATGTCCCAGCACTCACCATTATTCCTGGGCGTCGCTCCGTTCGCCTGCTGTGCCCCATTACCGTCTCCCCTCCTGCTCCACATGCTGATTACTATCGGAGCGATGGGGAGGAGACATCAGCTTCACTAGTGGGCGTTCCTTCTTCCTGCGCTGCGATTGGACAGCGCTACAGCCAGGGAGAAGGAACGCCCACTAGTGAAGCTGATGTCTCCTCCCCATCGCTCCGATAGTAATCAGCATATGGAGCAGGAGAGGAGAAAGTAATGGGGCACAGCAGGCGAACGGAGCGGCGCGCAGGAATAATGGTGAGTGCTGGGACATCGCTGGGCGCCGCTCTGTGTAGCCTAATACTTAGTCTGGACCCAGGAAAAGTAGACTTTAACCCATAATACAGGAGACTGGTGCCGGCAGCAGAATCGCATTGCCGACACCCTGCCCCTGACAGGGAGCTGCGATCAGCGGGGTTAACTGCCGCTGATCTGCCAGTACCCGCCTCCTGTATTAAGGTGTAATTATCATTGGTGGCGCAGTGTGCCCCCCCCCCTCAACCCCCCATCCCATTAAAATCATTGGTGGCACAGTGCGCCGGCCCCTCTCAACCCCCCAATATTAAAATCATTGGTGGCAGTGGCCACAGGGTCCTCTCCCCTCCCCCTCATTGGTCGTGCAGTGGCAGCTTCTGATCGGAGCCCCAGCTGTGTAAGCTCTATCAGGGTGAATAGGACAAGGGATGAAAGATCCCAGGTTCTGGCCCCTAAGGGGGGAAATGGTTATTAAATAAAAAGTGTAAAAAAAGGGGGGAAAAAACACCAAAATATTAAGTATAAATCACCCCCTTTTCCCAATTTCATATATAAAATGTATAAATAATAAACATATTACATATCGCCATGTCAGAAAAGTCCAAACTATTAAAATATAAAAAAATTATATGCTGTGAATGCTGGAACAGAAAAAATAAATAAAAACTGTGCAGTTCGCCATTTTTTAAAATGCGGAATGCACGTGGCTTTTTTTGGTTTATTTTTTTCGAATGGTATCGAGTATCGCAATACTTTCTCATGGTATCGAAACCGAATCAAAAATTTGGTATCGCAACAACTCTGAATGGTCCCGGGTTATAAGTGGTGTACCCCAAGGTTCAGTGCTGGGTCCTTTTTATTATTCAATTTATTAATGATATCGAGGACGGGATTAATGGCACCATTTCTATTTTTGCAGATGACACTAAGCTATGTAGAACTGTACAGTCTATGGAAGATGTCCATAAACTACAAGCTGACTTGGATACTGTGAGTGATTCGAAAAACAAAAAATGCCCAATTTTAGGGCCCTTAGGATAATTTCAATACAGAGATATATATATATATATATATATATATATAGCTTTTAGGGACAGGAATTAAGTTTTGTGTGTTGGTACTGAGCCTCAGTACCTATACAACAGAACTGATTAGTACCCTTGGTTTGAATGCTAATTGATCAAATGTGAGTTGCACGAATCAAACAATTCCATTACCATTGGCAATAATTGCTACGAGTTTCTGGGAGACTAAGATAACATTCAATGGTAGCAACCTAGATTGCACCTAATTGTTTATTCATGAACTCTCAGTCTCGCACAGCAGTACCACACATGTAAACTACACCTGATCCTTAGGCCTCTTTCACACGGGCGTTGCGGGAAAAGGTCCGGGTGCGTTGCGGGAACACCCGCGATTTTTCCGCGCGAGTGCAAAACATTGTAATGCGTTTTGCACTCGCGTGAGAAAAATCGCGCATGTTTGGTACCCAAACCCGAACTTCTTCACAGAAGTTCGGGCTTGGGATCGGTGTTCTGTAGATTGGATTATTTTCCCTTATAACATGGTTATAAGGGAAAATAATAGCATTCTGAATACAGAATGCTTAGTAGGTGATCAATTGAGGGTTAAAAAAAAATAAAAAAATTAACTCGCCTTCTCCTCTTGTTCGCGTAGTTCCCGGTCTCTTCTTTACTTCTTTAATGATGAACTGTGGGCTAAAGGACCTTAGGTGACGTCAGATCACATGGTCCATCACCACGGTGATGGACCATGTGATTGGAGCATGTGATCTGACGTCACCAAAGGTCCTTTAGCCCACAGATCATCATTAAAGAAGTAAAGAAGAGACCGGGAACTACGCGCACAAGAGGAGAAGGTGAGTTAATTTTTTTTATTTACTCACCAGGTTTGTTACAATAAAGTTATTTCGTTTAGGACCCCTACAGAGATTTTTGTCGGTCCACTGACCGAATTGAGTACTTCTGAGTGATTAGGCATCAACTTGGCAAATGAGGTTCAATGTGGATCAATGTAAAGTTATGCATCTTGGTAGTAATAATCTGTGTGCTTCATATGTCCTAGGTCAGGGATGGGCAAACTGCGGCTCTCCAGCTGTTGTAAAACTACAACTCCCAGTATGCCCAGTCTACCTACAGCGATCAGCCTACAGCAGGGCATGATGGGATTTGTAGTTTTACAACATCTGCAGAGCTGCAGTTTGCCCATCACTGTCCTAGGTGATGTAACATTGGGGGAGTCACTTATAGAGAAGGATTTGGGTGTCCTTGTAAATCATAGATTAAATAACAGCATACAATGTCAATCAGCTGCTTCTAAGGCCACCAGGATATTGTCATGCATTAAACAAGGCATAGACTCGGGTGGGGGGGATGTAATATTACCACTCTACAAAGCGTTGGTGCGGCCTCATCTGGAACATGCACTTCAGTTCTGGGCACCAGTCGATAGAAAGAGGAGGAGAGCGACTAAACTGATAAGGGGCATGGAGGGTCTTAGTTATGAAGAAAGATTAAAAGAATTGAATTTATTTTATCTTGAGAAGAGACGTCTAAGGGGGAACATGATTAACCTATACAAATGGGCCATACAAAAAATACGGTGAAAAACTGTTCCATGTAAAACGTGCTCAAAAGACAAGGGGGCACTGCCTCCGACTGGAGAGCAAAAAGTTCAGTCTCTGGAAGTGTTAAAGCTTCTTTACTGTAAGAACGGTGAAGCTGTGGAATAGACTTCCTCAGGACGTGGTCACAGCAGGAACAGTGGACAGTTTGAAAAAGGGTTTAGATGAATTCTTAAAAGTAAAAAACATTAATGCTTATGAAAATGTGTAGAAATCGGAGTCTCATTTCCTTCTGGGATTTGCGTCCCCATCTATCCCTTGGTTGAACTTGATGGACTTATGTCTTTTTTCCACCGTATCAACTATGTAACTATGTAACTATCGTTTACACTAAAGACACTCCATTAAAAAGACAAAGCTCAAGGAAGTAATAATAAGACTTAGTCATGCAGGTCTTATGTACTCTCTGAGGTTCCCAGCCAAACTTCGTGTAAGGTTCCAGTGCTCGGTGCTTTTCTTTTCCCCAGAAAAAGATGCGTCAGAGTGGATGAACGCAAGAAGCCTTGATTGTTACATTACTCTCATATATGCGTGAAAACTGGTTTAAAAGAGGAGTAGAAACGACTCTAGTCAGGGGCTTGTGTGATTTTTACTCCAGGCGCAGTGCAGGAGAAAACAGACTGGCATAAAAAGCTGTCCTTTATCAATGACCTCCATTAAAGGGGTTCTCTGGGAAAAATGTAAAATGGCGCCAGCAACCTGTTCTATAATGTGAGCAGGACTTGTTGCCACCACTGGCGGAGCTGTTTAGAGGGGTGAGGGGGCAGCGGGCCTCAGCGCACTGCTCTACAATAGATGGTAACGATGTGATCCTGCCTATGATATGTGATCATGGCTGAGCAGCCTAACAGGAACACTCACCAATATGTAGTATATGCCAGTGCTAGAATGTAGCGTGTAGTGAGGCCTTGCCTCCTCATCTTCCCCAGGCAGTCTTGCAAGCAGTTGTGCTTACATTCTGGGTCAGGTTGCTGGTTGTCATTTTAAATCCTTCCCGGAGAACCCCTTTAACTAGTAGTTCATGTAGGTGTTTAAACCCCGCTTTCTAGAGTTGTTGGTGGCAAATCTGTCTAGCTTTGCAGTGATAGCGGTTTATTTATGCCTGCTTCTTGCTAGCAATATCTACTGTATTGGTATTACATTTCTGTTTGCGTTAGGTTTTGTGTGTGGTATACAGACATCTAGGGAACTTTCCCATCTGTGGCAGCCAATCCAGCAGGCATTTCCGGATTCCACAGCTCACTGCTAGAATAAGGTCCGGTGGTGATCTGACATAAATGAATTTTGGCCTGACATAAACCATTGCATGCAAAGGTTTTTGTCCATCCGACAGCCATCAGACATGTGAGCATAGCCCCCAGTAATACATTGTAAAGGTTTGGTGATGGATATTTCTTCATGTTCAGCGACCTAGGCTACAACATTGCTGATGTGTTTCTGGTTTTGTGTGATTAGAACCAGTGATGGTCAGTTCGCAGTGTTCGCCAGTGAACACATGCGGGCTGCCATCTTGACCCACCTGTCCGGCGATGCACAGGTAAGCCCCTGCCTGAGCCTGTGCCGTGAGCCGGTCTGAAATCAAATGCGGTCACCGGGAGCAGGCAGTTCTGAGAACAGCCGCCGGGGGCCTTCATCGGGCTGTTCTCGGAACTGCCTGCTGCCGGTGACCGCATTTGATTTCAGACTGGCTCCTGACACAGGCAGGGGCTTACCTGTGCATCGCCGGACGGGTGAGTCAAGATGGCAGCCCGCATGTGTTCGCTGGCAAACACTGGGAACTGACCATCACTGATTAGAACCATTTAGATAAATATTCGCACCTTGAAGTTGTTATATAGGCCTTTGAAAGGGATGTGTTACTCGTGCAGGACGGAGATAAAGAAGTCCCTTCAAATTTTAGCACAGCATTTCATATACTCGCTATACTACTGATTTAATAATGGAAAGAGCACTTGCCAAAATTTGTAAGGTTGGTCCATGGTACAAGGGAAGTAAGATTGCCATATGATATGGGAGTGCGCAGTGTATTCCCATGATACACCCTAGCCTATATAAGGCAATACTCCTGAGTCTGCCTCCAGTGGACAGAGCCTTCCTCCCATATCTGCAGGAGAGTCTTCATATTCTGTGTTTAATCATCTAGCTCTTGCTGTGTGTGGTGCAGCATGTCAGCAGTTCATGCGCTGGATATCCTGTTTTCATGCTGTCTACTTAAAGGAACAGTAGCAATACAATAAAACAATATGCTAATTAATAATTCACCAGTTTGACTGGAGGTAGATAATTCATTATGGGCAGTATTGCCGCAGCCTGGAAAGCATATCTATCTACTTTTCGGATATTGCAAAGGTGACTTTCCGTTTATGGCACCTTTCATTTAAATGATTGTAGTCTGAAATGCCTATTTATAACTTTTATTCAAATGTGTTCGACAGGGCCGTTCCAGGTAGTACATTTGAATGGATTTTGCGCTTCAATGTTCTCCTCCAGTTAAGAAGTATGTCCGTGTAGTTTTACTGCAGTGTTTTTGCAATTCATCCTTTCTGCTGTGAAGGTGCACAAGAAATGATCATCCCTGATGGTAAATGTCAGGTATCCTTCTCTCCCTGATGGTAAATGTCAGGGATCCTTCTCTCCCTGATGGTAAATGTCAGGTATCCTTCTCTCCCTGATGGTAAATGTCAGGTATCCTTCTCTCCCTGATGGTAAATGTCAGGTATCCTTCTCTCCCTGATGGTAAATGTCAGGTATCCTTCTCTCCCTGATGGTAAATGTCAGGTATCCTTCTCTCCCTGATGGTAAATGTCAGGTATCCTTCTCTCCCTGATGGTAAATGTCAGGTATCCTTCTCTCCCTGATGGTAAATGTCAGGTATCCTTCTCTCCCTGATGGTAAATGTCAGGGATCCTTCTCTCCCTGATGGTAACTGTTGGGACACCCCATACACATTAGATGGCCAGCTGGAACCACCAAAATTAGCGGATTCATCCAGTGATCTTCTAATATGTATGGCCAACTTAAAGGAATATTTTCCTGCTCCTCACCGTTCCGCTCCAGCGGCTTTTTTTAACGGAACTTCAGGTCTCCATCTGTCAACTTCTGGACGGATGGGCTCACGTGTGCCTGTGCAGCCATGACTGGCTACACCGCTGATGTGTCCCCAATAGCGGCGTGCTGCTTGGAGACACGTCATCACTGAGGCTAGTCATTGGTTGCAGTGGTGCACGTGATACTGTTAATGTGGAAGTTGACAGATGGAGACCGGAAGTCCAGTGAAGAGAACCCAGGAGCTGGAGCTTCAGGAAGCAGGTATTCCAATCAAAGGGGCCGAAACTAAAAGCGAACGTTTCTAAGTAACTCGCTGGATTGCTTTTAAGAAATCATTACCTTGCAACAAGCCGCATCCAGAGATGGAGTTGGTAGGGCGTGGAACAGAAGAACAGGGCGAAACACACGTGACGCGCGTTTACTCTTGAAACACTACAGCATATCAAAGATGTCTACATCTATGGCATTGTGGTTTAAAGAGTTAAAGGGAGTCTGTCACCAACCTGACCGGTTTTAAACAGATCACAAAGTTCAGTGGGACACAAAGACATGACACAGATGGCACCTTTGTTTCGTTTTTCAGATCATCCAAATCGCCCAAAAAGTTGTTTTTATGATCTGCTGATGAGCCGTCACAAGTGCCCAGGAGCAGAGTTTGCTGAAAGTGCCCAAGTTCCCTGCCTCACTCGCGCCCAACTCGGCCCCTCAGTAAACTCCGGCCAGCCCTGTGGCTCTATGACATCATATTTCCCTATAGCCCGGGCATGCGCAGTGTTCTGTCCCAGATTTCACGCCAGTAACTGGTGCATGTGCACTGCATATCTCTGTGCCTCTGCCCACAGTGGCTCCACCCCTGGGCACTTGTGACGGCTCATCAGCAGATCATAAAAACAACTTTTTGGGCGATTTGGATGATCTGAAAAACGAAACAAAGGTGCCATCTGTGTCATGTCTTTGTGTCCCACTGAACTATGTGATTGGTTTATAACCAGTCAGGTTGGTGACGGACTCCCTTTAAAAAAGTTAACCAGTAAGCTAGGTGTACCCCAAAGAAACTTGTCCTGCAAAAAAACAAGCCCTCGGACAGCTAAATCATCTAAAAAAAGTTAGAGCTCTCGGAATACGCATATTGCAGAACGGCCCCTAATAGAACAGTCCTATCCTTGTCCGTAATCCAGACATACGGACACAGAATGCACACAGAGTCCTTTCCGTTTTTGCGGCTCCGTTGAAGTGAATGGTTCTGAATATGGACTGCAAAAAAAAAATATGGTACAGACATAGACAAAAAAAAATGTTTGTGTGCATGAGCTCTTACATTGACAGATATATAGAAGTCAGTGAGGTTCTCTCTTGAGGTCAGAAAAAAAAAACTGGATTTAAACAATAGGTCATGTTCTGGGGACACTTCCTTTTATTCAGAGTGTTTTAGGATGGAGAGAACCAGCTTGTGTGCAGAAGTGTTAGCTCTGAAGGGAACACTCGCGGTGCGGCCACGCGGTCAGGTTTCTGCATGCAGTTTTGGAAGCCAAATCAGGAGTGGACCATAGAAGAAGTGAAAGCATAAAGGATGCAAATTCCCTTTTTATTCATTTCACTTTTGGCTTTGGCTTCCTAAACTGTATGCCGAAACCTGAGCGTGTGGCTGAGCCCTCCCCCCGATATGATGACTACATAGAGCCAGGGAGAGCAGTGACCAGATTGTGAAGGCAGAGTAGCTGTCATGTGACTTCAGTCGTTTCCCTGTTAAGGGCGCCTTCACACGCGGCAGATTTTGTGCCAGAAAATTCTGTGACTGACAATCTGTTCCATTCATTTGAATGGGGCGGCAAGCACATGGATTTGTGCAAGCTCATTCATGTGAATGGAACGGATTTTCAGTCGCAGAATTTTCTGCCACAAAATCTGGCGCATGTGAAGGCGCCTTAATGAGGGAGTGACCTAAAAATGGCTCTGCCATTCTGCCAGTTTCTTCTTATCAAATTATTAAAATGCTTCCAGAGTAAATACCGTGAATTGTTTATTCTGTAAGGACTTTGCGCGTTATTAATTCATGACCTTATCAGATATGTTCGATGTTCTTAGTGAGCCAAACCCTCTATCATATATCATAGAAAAATCAGGCCTCACCTTAACATTAACTGTTTAAGGGCTCATGCAGACGGCTGTTGCCTGTCCGTGCTCATATTGCGGGTCTGCAATCCGGAAGGTGCGTTGCGGAACAGAGGCGCGGAACCCCACAGAAGTACTACGGAGTGCTTCCGCTGGGTTTCTCTCTATGCCTCCGCACTGCAAAAAATAGATCATGTTCTATTTTTTTGCGGAGTGGATGAATCAGACCCATTCAAGTTAAATGGGTCTAGATCTGTCTGCGGCAGCCGCACGGATGGTGCCCATGCATTGGGAACTGCAAATTGCGGTCCCTAATGCATGGAACAGCCGTGTGTACGAGCCCTAATGATAAGAGTTTACGACACACTGTCATTTCACAGGCATTTACAGGATAAGGCCTCTTGCACACCCACATACGGCGGGTCTGCAATACACGGGACACCAGCCGTGTGCATTCCGCATCACAGATGCGGACCCATTCACTTCAATAACAGAAGCACTACGGAGTGCTTCTGTGGTCTTCCGTTCCGTAAAAATATAGAACTTTTACAATCTTTTTGCGGAACGGACAGATCACGGACCCCATTCAAGTGAATGGGGTCGCGATCCACATGCGGCTGGCCCACGGTCGGTGCCCGTGCATTGCGGACCACAATTTGCAGTCTGCAGCACACATTCGTGTGCAAGAGGCCTAAGGTTATCCGTATCAGATTGGCGGACGTTCAACAAATAGACTTGAACTGGAGCTGAGCTGACGATTTCTGCTGCCATCTTCTGTGCTATCTCCGGCACCAACTGCTGAGGAGAGCTGATGATAGGGGTGCTGGGTGTCTGACCCCCACCAATCTGACATTGATGATATGTCCTAAAGGACAGCTTATCAATATCTAGAACTCAATCAGCCCTTTTATCTTCTGAAATCCCATACCCTGATTTATTGGCATATGAAGCAGTACGAAGACCTATTGCGTTACTCTAGCACAGCCATATGGGCCTCCCGCTGCCCATGGGTGCTGTGTGCCACGTCTATAGCTTCCAAGATGACGCCAGTGCTGAAAACGGTTGAAGGACAAGTACTTTCTATTAAAATGCACAGTGCACTGATCTACTTATCTTAAGGCCTCTTTCACACTTGCGTTGTCCGGATCCGGCGTGTACTCCACTTGCCGGAATTACACTCCGGATCCGGAAAAACGCAAGTGTACTGAAAGCATTTGAAGACGGAACCGTCTTCCAAATGCGTTCAGTGTTACTATGGCACCCAGGACGCTATTAAAGTCCTGGTTGCCATAGTAGTAGTGGGGAGCGGGGGAGCGGTATACTTACAGTCCGTGCGGCTCCCCGGGCGCTCCAGAATGACGTCAGAGCGCCCCATGCGCATGGATGACGTGATCCATGTGATCACATGATCCATGAGCTTGGGGCGCCCTGACATCACTCTGGAGCGCCCGGGGAGCCGCACGGACGGTAAGTACACTGCTCCCCGCTCCCCACTACACTTTACCATGGCTGCCAGGACTTTAGCGTCCCGGCAGCCATGGTAACCACTCTGAAAAAGCTAAATGTCGGATGCGGCAATGCGCCGAAACGACGTTTAGCTTAAGGCCGGATCCGGATCAATGCCTTTCAATGGGCATTAATTCCGGATCCGGCCTTGCGGCAAGTGTTCCGGATTTTTGGCCGGAGCAAAAAGCGCAGCATGCTGCGGTATTTTCTCCGGCCAAAAAACGTTCCGTTCCGGAACTGAAGACATCCTGATGCATCCTGAACGGATTTCTCTCCATTCAGAATGCATTAGGATAATCCTGATCAGGATTCTTCCGGCATAGAGCCCCGACGACGGAACTCTATGCCGGAACACAACAACGCAGGTGTGAAAGAGCCCTTAGGGCTCATGTACACGACCGTTGTTGTTTTTGCGTTCCGCAAATTTCAGATTAGCAAAACATAGAAGGCGGCTGGCCCATAATAGAACAATCCTATCCTTGTCCCTTATTCCAACAATAATAGGATGTTTTATTCTCTGGGGAACGGACATACAGACACGGAATGCACACAGTCATTTCTGTTTTTTCTTTTGCGGCCCCATTGAAATGAATGGTTCCGCATAGAGCCACAAAAAAATAAAATAAAAAAAAGACATGGACAAAAAATACGTTTGTGTGCGTGAGCCCTTAATTTTAGGTCTATATGGCACACAGAGCTATAACTAAGCTGAGGGACTGTGAACTGGTGATACTATGCAAGTCACATTATGTGCTCATGTTCTTTTCGCAAAAGCTGTGGCAATACCTCACAATTTCATACAAATTGCATCAAAAACTCTGACATAACCACATGGCATGTGACTGTACCCAAGCTGGATCTCTCATTCCTGCTGGTCACATTTCCAGCACAATGGGGAAGTACACAATCGCAGAGAAGGGTTTATGTGACCATATATTATTAATACTGGACTGTTAAATGGAGCGTGTAGAGAGAAAGCTTTAAGCACGCAGACTTGCACTGCTCCAGCTGAAGAACATGTGGATAGGAGCGTTTGTGGCGCCATCTATCTGTAACTTTTCTGAAGTCTAATTGGGAAAAAAAAGTTCATTTATTTATTCTGAGTAACTGTAGAAGAAGAGTGCCACCTTGTGTTGGGAAATATATGGCAACGTGCTGTGCCGCATACAGACTGCATTTCTTAACCCCTTAATAACCTGTCCTGGAAAGGAGTTTGACCAGGCACATTTTTGGGATTCTGCACACATGGCAGTTAAACAGTCCTAACTTTTTGATTTGTTGGGCAGCCATCTTTTTTATTTTTATTTATTATTTTTTTATATTCCACCCTTTTCCGCTGTAACTGGGGCATTTGTGGGACCCACTATTCAGGGGAAAAAGCATTTAGGTGGCATTTTACGCTAGAAAAGCTGACCTGGGTGCCAAGTCCCAGCAGCTCTGCTGTGCCTGAAGAAAACGCAGTGACCACGTGATTACCATGTCCAGTAGAGGCAGCGCCATTTCCACTTCCTTTATTCGCTGCATAGCACTCAATGAGCACTATGTAGCCTGTAAAACAGATGACAACTTGTTTTGTCATTGCCTTTTTGTTTTTGTTTGTTTTTTTTTGGTTGTTTCTAATGACAAGAATAGTTCCACAGACGATTTGCACTGTGTTTTAATGTATTGCATGTAATGCTGCCAATGTTTACATTTAAGACTAAAAACGGGTACACTAGTGCAATATGGTGTTTTAGGGGTTAAAAAAAATCACTAAACTCCTCTTTATTCTGAAGAACCTGCGCTCAAGCGTAATGACCTCACAACGCGATCATGTTGTGAGTGTGTGATGACATCATCACGCTTGAGTAGTTATGGGCCACTATAGGGAACATTATTACTGCTGGGGCACATTATGGGCCACTATGGGGGACATAATTACTGCTGGGGGACATATAAAACTGACAGTGCTGTTTGTTTTTTGTTTTGTTTTTCACTGTCATGTGAATGCACCCTTAAGGCTACTTTCACACTGGCGTTTGTGGGTCCGCTTGTGAGATCCGTTTCAGGGCTCTCACAAGCGGCCCAAAACGGATCAGTTCAGCCCCAATGCATTCTGAATGGTTAAGGATCCGTTCAGAATGCATCAGTTTGCCTCCGTTCAGTCTCCATTCCGCTCTGGAGGCGGACACCAAAACGCAGCTTGCAGCGTTTTGATGTCCGCCTGACGATGCGGAGCCAAACTGATCCGTCCTGACTTACATTGTAAGTCAATGGGGACGGATCCGTTTTCACTGACACAATATGGTGCAATTGAAAACTGAACCACCTCCTATTGACTTTCAGTGTAAGTCAAAACGGATCCGTTTGCATTATCATGAACAAATTTTTGTTCATGGTAATGCAAAATGATCCGTTCTGAACGGATACAATCGTTTGCATTATAGGTGTGGATCTGTCTGTGCAGATACCAGACGGATCCGCACCTAACGCAGGTGTGAAAGTAGCCTAAATTGTAAGTTTCATGGCCATTTTGTATCCATGTGTCAAAAATGTTTTTTTTTTTTTTTTTTTTTATATATATATCCTTTTGCTTGCAGTCTATTGTCATCCACGGCCATTTGTCATCCATTCACCCAGATGAATTTCTTTTGGCTTTTTTTTTTTTTTTTTCTCCATTGCTTCTCAGTGTCTCCTAGTAGCCAACCCATTTTTAATGGCTGCTAGACAGATGACATTTTATGCAACGCCCGTTAAAACGGGTTCATTGATTTCTATGGGGTCTGTCAGGCCACTAAAATGGACAAAAATAGGATGTGTGTGTGTGTGTGTGTGTATGTATATATATATATATATATATATATATAACGAAGAATGGACAGCACTCCAAGTAAAAAGTAGTGGTCTTTAATCACCCATGCAGATGGCAACGTTTCAGCTCAAACAAGAGCCTTTTTCAAGCAATGAACACAGTGTATGCTGGGGTATATATAGTCCAACCCCCATTACATCATAATACAATCAATCAACAATATGGTTTGAAATTTAAAGTGCATGTACAATATCCAAATACAGATATACTTGTGTAATACCCATAGGCAAAAAATGCTGTAGTGATACACCAAAAATATAATATATAGTGTACATATTATAACCTACAAAGAGGTAATTGGTGATTAGGGGCAGGTGTACACAACAGTGAGAGGAATAAGAATAATGATGCTGCAAAGAAAGAAAGTAAGTGTTGACATACCCAGCGCCGTCCCTCGCATCAAACATGTCGCATGCCGATAGATCCGGCGTTCGGAAACAGGCAGTGCGCAGACGCCAAACGCGTCCAGTCACGGCATGACGTCACCACCAATAGTTGCGGAGACACGCACACGGACATGCGCACTACTGCCAGGAGTATCGGTCGGCCATATTACAAGAAGTCATTGAGTCCCAACACTGTGTACGCGCATGTCCATACACACATAGACAGGACAGCGCAACACGGGAATACAAGCCGTGCTATACAACATGTGTTTAAGGGGGCAAGGAGGGACACTGTAGCCCAAGAGGACACAGAACCCACCATCCATGGGTGAACAGCGGAGACCGCAACACAAGTGTCGCTATCCTCACCCGGATCACCCATAGATCTCCCACAAACCAAACATGTATCAATATGCCGCAGTGTGGACTGACACAAAATATTAAATAAATGCGATAAAAAGCTAGCCGAACCAAAATTACAAGTCACAATGAGAGCACTCATGTGTACAAGTAGGGACATGTAGACACAATGTATATGCACCGGGTATGTCACACCTCTTGATTCCGCAGCATCATTCTTGTCTGTGAATAATAATAATGTCTGTTTGAGCTAAAACGTTGCCATCTGCATGGGTGATTAAAGACCACTACTTTTTACTTGGAGTGCTGTCCTTTCTTCGTTCTTGTTCATCTGGGGTAAGCAGCAATATCCCTGGACATAGCACCCACACTGCTTGTCTCCAGTGCCGCCACTATTCTTATATATATATATATATATATATATATATATATATATATATATATATATATATATATATACTCAAACGTACACACAGGTCTGTAGTGAAAGTGTTGTATAAGTCCTTGTGAGAGTACCAGTGGTAACAGCCCAACACATTTTGGCCACATCTCCTGCATTCTTGTAGAGAAAACAAGTGACGCACCTCCACTAGGGAAGCACCGCTGCAGTTGATAACTTTACAGTGAACCAGCGAATATTGGATTAATTGTGACTCATAAGCGTACGACCACCCGGTACGGTTGTCTGGTGCTTGTGACACGGCCGTGCTGTATTCAAGTGCCGCGAGGCTGAAAGGGCTGCAATAGCTTCTAATTAAACAAATGAGACTGCACTGTTTGGTGGGTCTGTATTGTTATAGCCATTAATTGTCTTCATTAGTTAACAAGAGCCAGCTGCGGCTCGTATGGCTGTACGGTTCACAGCCATGACTCCACCGCATTGTGTGTTCATACCCTTTGTGCTTCCTGACTTCCCATTTGGACTGGAGCTGCATGAGTTTGATTTTCTTTCATTATTATTATTGAACTACAACCAACAGACCCAGTAAGCACAACGGCACAGATTTACTAATGTGTCTGCGCCAAAAATCGGTCTATAAAATGAGTGCAATCTGGCGCTATAAAATGAGTGCAATCTGGCGCATCTATGGTCTGTACTCCTATTTTTCCACCTGCTCGACAAGGAGACAGGCTTTGCAGAGCGGGACTGGGGCTTTGTGGGAAAGAGTCCTCAGTTGCATGATTTGGCTAATAAGTCTGTCTGACAATAAGTCAACCAATCGTTAGTATAGAATCTGAGAAAAGTGTCTGTGTCTGCACCACATTTATCATCCGGCCTGAGCCTCTGTGATAGTCTGTCTAGGCCTGAACCAGATTTATCTATGCTTACACCATCTGTAGGGTTAGTAAATCTGGGCCAGTGTGAATGGAGTGTAAAGAGGTTATCCCATGATTAGTGTAAAAAATTTTAATCGGACGACAATCTTTCTAACCAAGCTAGAACCAGCCCTGTACCTCACATGGATCCAGAGATCTCCACATTCATTGCTCTGCTGGATTTATATCAAGCTGGCAGCTCAGGGGGAGTGTCTTTTCTGCTGCAGCTAAGGGGGCGTGTCTCAGCTCTGCCTATCACAGCTCAGGAGGCAGTTGTAGGATCAAACTGAGCATGTGCGGCCATCTCAGTAAGCAGGTCAAAGAAATAAGAAAGAACAAACAGCAGGAGGCGCTGTACAGAAACATGTTGTTGAATTTTACTCAGCGGCTATACTAAATGTTTAATTATTACATGCAATTACAAAAGTATTCAGATGAAGTGCTGGTTTGAAAACTGAAATATTTTTTGTGGTACAACCACTTTAAGTTGTCTGTTATTCTGTAAATGTTGGTTGTCATGTGATATGACTTCCGTAACTTATCCTATGAGGTTTAAAGGGAATCTGTCACCAGTTTTATGGTGTTCTCACTAAGGGCAACATAAACTAGTGACAGATCTCCTTAGCAAAATGCTGGGTCACTTTCTAGCTATTTTGCCAAAATCTTGTATTTAACAGCTCCAGCGCATAAGGCTACTTTCAGACTGGCGTTTTGAATTCAGTTTGTGAAATCCGTTTCAGGGATCTTACAAACGGTTCAAAATGGATCAGTTCAGCCCCAATGCATTTTAAATGGATAAGGATCTGTTCAGAAGGCATCAGTTTGGCTCCGTTCCGCCTCCGTTCTGCTCTTGATGCGGACACCAAAACGCTGCGGGCAGCGTTCTGGTGTCCGCCTGGCGATGCAGAGCCAAACAAATCTGTCCTGACTTACAATGTAAGTCAATGGGGAAGGATCCATTTTCACTGACACAATATGGTGCAATTGAAAACGGATCCGTCCCTCATTGACTTTCAATGTAAGTCAGGACGGATCTGTTTTGACTTAGACTTTTTTAAAAAAAGAATAATAACTGATCCGTTCTGAACGGATACAAGTGTTTGCATTATAGGTGCGGATTCGTCTGTGCAGATACCAGACGGATCCGCACCTAACGCAGGTGTGAAAGTAGCCTAATGATGAGTCCCGAATATTCATGAGCTCCTGGCTTTCCCTGCCCACCTGCTGCTGATTGGAAAAACCTGTCAGAGGCAGGTGGGCGGGGAGAGCAGTGAGCTCATGACTGAGGACTTGCTGGCATGTGCTGGAGCTGTTAGAATAGCCCCCGTTTTTCTGCTGCTGTCACTTTTATCCTAAGTTATCTGCTAGTAGCGAGATGGGAGGACTCTGCTATATCCACCAGTCTCATAGAATTCAATGGTGCTGACCACAAAATGCACCAGAGCTCATGATCGTTTGTGGTCCCTCCAGTCAGTCTGCACCAATTGGACTCTTATCCTGTGGACATGTGATAAGTTTAAATCAAGAGACAACCCTTTTTAACATAACATTAAAGTCCTGGTGAACACCTTGTATAGTGTTGTGGGTTTTTTTTGTTTGTTTTTTTCCAGATAGCCACAGATTTATGTGTAACTATATATAAAGGAGGTAGCATTTATTTTAACATTTATATTTTCTTCTTGTATTTTTTTATTTTTTTTGTAGTATTTCTGTGCTTATTTATCACAACTTATCGTCATGGAATACTACTGGACAATCTTCCTGTTTGCAGCCTTTGGTAGAACTCATGGTAAGTTCACGCTTACAATTTTGCAGTACTTTTTAATAAACTATGTAGAACAGATAAACATTTTATACATTATAAGTAAAATTATATTTTAAATGGATGGACACAGTCAGTAATTGTGCAAATGCAGCGCTCTTTCAAGTTAAGACATGCCTGGGAAACCCTTGCTATGTGTGGACGAGCATTATCCTGCTGAAAAAATGCTACAGGCAGCCCTGCCATGAGCGGCAACACGTGGCCGCAGGATGTCCTGTACATATATCTGAGCTGTGAGTGTCCCTCACATCACTACTAGAGGAGACTGAGTGTCATATGTGATGGCTCCTCAGATCGTCACACCAGTAGTTGGGACCTTGTGTGTCGATCTACCGCAAAGGCAGGATTGAAGCCTCCATAACTGAAACCAACTGTCGTAGCTGGATTTGTTGCTAAAGACAATATGGCCCCAATCCATAGCAGTCCAGGTTTCTCATTCACGACAGCAATGCAAACAAAGGCAGCGGTGGCTGACTCTCAATGGCAGGAAACATAATGATTGGAGTAACACCAAATTTCTTTCTGCTAAACGCCTGGAAATGACCTTGCCAGAGACGGGTGTATAATGAGGGTGCTACCTGTGACTGGATGGTGGACAGCGAATCTGTGGGAGCTGCTCACGCTTGTAGGCGGATCAAATGATCCTCTCTCCTGGTGGTCTTTCTGGGCCGTCCAGAGCCTTTTTGCAGAGTGTGCACTCACATAAACAGTGATCCCAACACCTCCTAATACCCAGATCAGAACTGCGTAGATCAGTGGTGGCGAACCTATGACACGGGTGCCAGAGGCGGCACTCATAGCCCTCTTGTGGGCACCCGCAAAAAAGGCTATGGTGTACCAATATGGCTTAGACTTTCCCCACCATTCATCAGCGCAGGGCGCACTATGAACAGCACAGGCAGCACATTGAATGCAGACAGGCTATTCTAGCTGAATGATAAAGTACATGAAAGATATACTATACTGCACTGTGGTATTCAGGTTAAATTGTTGTGTTGGCACTTTGAGATAAATAAGTGGGTTTTGGGTTGCAGTTTGGGCACTCGGTCTGTGAAAGGTTCGCCATCACTGGCCTAGATGGTTGGAAGTTCATTGATATGCCCCCTCTCAAAAGCTGTTAACTGAGCAAAATGTCTGAGTGTGTCATAACAGTCAATGATCACCCACCAAAATGTACACTACCCAAAAGTACCCCTCGATAGCCTTTTTATAGGGCAGCAGTGGAAGCACTTTTAGGCCCTCTTGTGGCAAGACCCAGTCTCTAATCACACCTCACCTGTAATCATTTACGTATCTGCCTGAGGTATAGCTGCATGACGAGTTCTGCAGCAGTCCGACATTTCTATCTGGCTGCATTATTTTTGTGTATGTACTATGTTTTCATTAATGGCAGCCAAGCTCATCCCAGAGGAGTTCATAGGGAGGTTCACCCAGCTTTCACTATCCCTAAACACTGTCCCTGCCTTTTGCCCCTTTCTCAGCATCAGATCAGCCCCCCCCCCACCTCCATCAGAATAGATCAGACTCCCCAGCCTACACCAGCCTACACCAGCCTCAGATCACACCCCCATCAGACCCTCCCTAGCCTCCATTAGCCTCCCATCAGACCCTCTCCAGCCCTCATCATGCCTCAGCTCAGACCCCCATCAGACTCTCCATTAGCCTCACACCATCCTACATCAGACCACCCAGCCTCAGATCAGACCCCCAGCATCCAATCAGACCCCCCAGCCTGCACTTCTTCAGATCAGCCCCCTAATCAGACCCCAGATCATAAAAAAATAAAATAAACTTACTGTATCTCTACAGGTCCGGACGGCACTGCCACTCGGCAGATTCACCCACCCTCCCTTGTCTTATTCCTGTCGAGCTGTACTGTGACTTGATAGCGCACAGCGTCAGGTCATAGTGTGCGCCTATGTGCGCTACGTCCTAACTCTGTACGTGTCAGACACAGAGCGGGGCCCAGAAGAAGACAAAGGAAGGGGAGTACAGATGGCGCAGTACTGTTCTCTCCTTCCTGTGCCTCCTGCATGCTAATGACCGCTTCCATAATGCACTCTATGCTCTGGCAGGGAGCCGGGGCCACATGAAATGATCCTGCGCGAATGTTCCCCGCCCCTGAATTAGAGAGAGAAGTTATATGTTTCTCTACATGATGTGATAGTGCCTTCCATCGCTTCCTAGCTATAATGTCATCCAGGCCTCGTTCACATTTCCATGTCCGTATTATGTACGTGAAAAAAAAAGCGTCCTTACTTAATCCATGGAGATGTTCGTGGATGGGTCAATGTGTCCGTTTTTAACCACTGTGTGTCATCTGTAATCCACAGATGTTGCTCAGCTGAATTAATGAAATAATTTCAAGAGCATTTCCTATCTGTCTTCCGTGAAAAACTGACACACCACGGATGCCATCCGTGTTGTGAGCGTGTTTGGTCTGCATCCTGGACCAAAGTAGTACATGTCTCTGTGATTTTTATAATTCATTTATTTTTATTTTTATTTACTGACCGTGAGTCCGTAAAAAAAAAATATTGATGTGTGAACAGACACATTAAAATCAATGGGTATGTGTGGTGTCCCCAGAAAATGCGGACAGTACACGGCAGTGAAAAACGGAAGTGTGAACGAGACCTAATATGAGGAATCTGAATTTAACTCTAATGTTTAGCAAGAGAATGTTTGCTGCTGTTACAACATGAAATGCAGTACTAATGATTAGTTGCCTCTAGGGATATCAGCCAACCATACATTAAGTAAGGGGAAGGAGAGCCCAAAATCCCAGCTAGAAGAGTGAATCCCAAAAAAGCAGTCAATCCCATACAGTCCCAAAAGATATCTAATATATAAAGCTGAGTGTATGTCCGCTAAAGGAATCCGCACCGTCGCATTTACAATCACAAAATTTTGCACAGCCGCCTCCTATGACTCTGAACATCATAGACTGTTTTGAGTGGAAATTTTCACCCCGCACTTTCCAATTATTTGCCAAAAAATACGCTAAGTAACCTAACCGCCAAACTACAGGAGCCATTGTCTGTTGGCTGTTGTGGCAGTTAGTCTGGATATTCATCAGGTTGCACATAGCAACCAATCACCGCTCAGCTTCTATTTTGCTACAGGTCATTAATAGGAGCTCTGATTGGTTGCTATAGGCAACAAAGGACATTCTTAGTATAAGACAGCTTATGTGTGAGTTAATGATTTTGATTGCGACGCTTAGCCAATGCTGTTGTAGAGGCTGATGTAATTCACATGACTAAGTGTATACTAATTCTGTGGGGTTTTATATACTGTCAATTAAAGACGATGCCGCGCTGTGGAGGTCTTTGTTAGGGGAGCGGGTGGGGTGTTGTGGAGGTCACATTTTAAGGAGGCGGGGCACTGTGGGTGGGGGGCTGTGGAGGTCACTGTTATGGGGAATACTGTCTATCTTTTAACGACACACACAAACAATAGATGAAATATACCTGTGCGAAGCCGGGTCCTTCTGCTGGTGTTTTATATAACCCGTCGCCGAATTCCACCGCCAAGAGACATCAGGTGTGTAGATTCTAAGTGGGAAGAGCAACTAGAGAAATGCTGCGCTGCGGAGAGTGCTGGAAAACCTTTAATCCTGCTTCAGGCTGATTATTGCCGAGTCTTATTGTTGCATTTTTTGAATTTAATTATTGTGCTGTTTTTCAGGTGACTGCGGTGCGCCTCCCAGACTGCAGTTTGGGGAGCTCGACACACAATTCATTGACCAAGATAATTTTTCTACTGGTGCAGCCGTAACTTATAAGTGCAGATCTGGATTTACTAGAGCTCAAGGAACCAACAATTCTATAACTTGCTTAAGTAACTCCACATGGTCCACTCCTGAAGAGTTCTGCACACGTGAGTCTTCTTAATCTGATAGTTCTTTTTAACCCCTTCCTGACCAAGCCATTTTCCTTTCTTCGTTTTTATTTTTATTTATTTTTAACTCCCTGCCTTATCAGAGCACTAACTTTATATTCTAGTTTTCCTATGTGTTCTTTTCAGTGCATTACCATATTCTGATTATTAGGCCTCATGCACACGGCCTTTGTGCAGCCATTCTGTGCATTGGGGACCGCAATTTGCAGTCCCCAATGCACGGGTAACATCCGTGCGGCGGCTGGGACGGATCGAGACCCATCCAACTTGAATGGGTCCGTGATCCATCCGCACCGTAAAAAAAAATAGAACCTGTTCTATTTTTTTGCGGTGCCGAGGCACGGACAGAAACATCACAGAAGTACTGTGAACGGGTCCGCATCCGTGATGCAGGGTGCACACGGTCGGTGGCCGTGTATTGCGGACCTGCTGTATTCAACGGCCGTCTACATGAGGTCTTCTGGAGCGGTGTCTGGGTTTTTTTTATTTATTTTTTTGTAGGGTTTTTATTGATACCATTTTGGGTCTGTGTTTGTTTGTTTTTTTTTTTTAAATCTCATCATATTTATTATTTTGGGAGGTGAAGCGGCGCAAAAATATTGAATCAGACATTTTTTATTTTTCATGTTGCGCTGTTCACCGAACGGGATAAGTAGTTTTATATTTTAATAATTCGGGCGTTTTGGGACACAGCAATTCCAATAATTTTTTTTTTTAGTATGTTGAGGGTGAGGGTTGTTTTTACTTTAATATATATAAATATATATATATATATATATAATTTTTTTTTTTCTTTAAACTTTCTTTTTACATTTACTATTAGGCTGAGTTCACACGAGCGTTGCGGGAACATGCGCGAGTGCAAAACATTGTAATGCGTTTTGCACTCGCGTGAGAGAAATCGCGCATGTTTAGTACCCAAACCTGAACTTCACAGAAGTTCGGGCTTCGGATCGGTCACTCCGGTCATCACATGGTCCGTCACATGATCTTTTACCATGGTGATGGATCATGTGATGAACGGAGTGACGTCACCACAGGTTCTTTTCCTGCACACAGCTAAGATGAAGACAGAAGAGATGCGGGGCTGCGCGAGCAAGTGGATTAAGGTGAGTTAAATTATTTATTATTATTATTATTATATTTTGAACCCCTCCAGCGCTATTTTACTATGCATTCTGTATTCAGAATGCTATTATTTTCCCTTATAACCATGTTATAAGGGAAAATAATAATGATCAGGTCTCCATCCCGATCATCTCCTAGCAACCGTGCGTGAAAATCGCACCGCATCCGCACTTGCTTGCGGATGCTTGCGATTTTCACACAGCCCCATTCACTTCTATGGGGCCTGCGTTGTGTGGAAAACGCACAACATAGAGCATGCTGCGATTTTCATGCAACGCATAAGTGATGCGTGAAAATCACAGCTCATGTGCACAGCCCCATAGAAATGAGTGGGTCCGGATTCAGTGCGGGTGCAATGCGTTCACCTCACGCATTGCACCCGCGCGGAATACTCGCCCGTGTGAACTCAGCCTTAGTCTCCTTTGGTAGGAGACTTTAACATGTGTGCGCCTGATCGCTTCTCCCATAGATTGCAATGATTTAAAAGTCCTTGTATGGCTAATGTCAGGAAGTGATTAATAAGGTAATTTTATATTTTTTATGACATGAATACTTAAATAGCTCATCAAATTATATAGTAATGATGGTTTTAAAACCTCTATATTGTGTCTGTTCTCAATGCTTCATTGTACCCCTGTTAGATTAAGACCAAGTCCAGACAGATTAGTGAATCCACCTCATGATCACATTTAGGCCTCATGCACACGACCGTTTTTCGGGTCCGCATCCGAGCTGCAGTTTTTGCGGCTCGGGTACGGAGCCATTCACTTCAATGGGGCCGCAAAAGATGCGGACAGCAGTCCATGTGCTGTCCGCATCCGTTGCTCCGTTCCGAGTCCCCGCAAAAAAATATATAGCATGTCCTATTCTTGTCCGTTTTGTGGACAAGAATAGGCATGTCTACAATGGTCCACCCGTTCCGTTCCGCAAATTGCGGAAGGCACACGGGCGGCTTCCGTTTTTTTGCAGAACCGCGGTTTGCGGACCGCAAAAAACGGCTCGGTCGTGTGCATGTAACACACAGATTTTCTTTCCTCTATAGGTGGATAAGGGGTTTTTAAAGACCATACACATGTATTGATGCAAAATCCACAGCAATTCCAGCGTCTCAGAATGTGGTCTAACATGATTTAGTGAACTTCTTCCTGAAGATGACCAGCTGTGTGACTCGTGTTAACTAATCTTTTTTTTCTCCTTACTAATACAATAACCCATATTTTTCTTTTTTGTTTTACTAAGGACGATCATGTGGGAATCCCGGTGATTTACAACATGGAACAGTGTCCTTTCCAGATACGCTGTTTGGAGCTAGAGCAACCTATACTTGTAATCTTGGGTGAGTTCTGTCATCTACTGTGTTCTCATATTAGCAGTGTGTAGAGCTAGAAGGGTTAATGGGACTGTTTAAGTTTAAAGGGGTTGTCTTCAGCAAATGGCATTTATCATGTAGACAAACATAATACAAGACACTTACTAATGTATTGAGATTCTCCATATTGCCTTCTTTGCTGGCTGGATTCATTTGTCCATTGCATTATACACTGCTCGTATCCAGGAGTTATGACCAACATCCAATCCAGCAGCAGTGGTCGTGCTTGCACACTATAAGAAAATCTGCTGGCCTATGTGCACTACAGCAGTCCCAGCCAATAGAGATACTGGCGCCTTTTCCTATAGTGTACAAGCACGGCCACCGCTGCTGGATTGCAGGGTAGTCATAACCATGGAAACAAGCAGTGTATAATGTGATGGAGGGAGTTCAGTTCAATCTGGTGTCATGGTTTCTTTTTTGGAAGCGTCTCCACTAAATGGTAGTGCCTGAGATTAATATGAGAGAAGGTTTTAATTACATTTTTACATGATGAATAAGCATAGTTTTATTTAAAGGGGTTTTCCAGTTTCAGGAAGAAAGGGGATGTACCCACACTAAAGAACAATTCTTACCTGGTGTGCCCACTTCCATCAGTGATTGGCTGCAGCTGTCACATGTTGTTGACATGTCGCCGCTGCAGCTAGTGGGGAGAATCTGAGAAACCACGCAGGATCATTTTTATATTGATGGTCAAAGGGGTTGCACTGTGACATGCTGCGACTGCGAAAAGACAGTCACAAAAAATCCATCCAAGTTGGATTTCCATGCGATTGTCATGTCGCAGGCGCCGTATGTTGCAGTGTGACCCCATTGACTATCATTATAAAAAAAAATGGCACGTGACAGGGATGTTGCTCGACAGCTGTCGCAGTGTAGTTGTATAGCCAAACTGCAGGCGGTTCCCCTGAAACCGGACCACACCCTCATTAAGACAAGTTTTTTGATGCAGTTACTGAACCCCCAAAAAAATGATGTATTTGTGCTCTACTATTACCTGTTAAACGATTAACGCTGAATGATGTAAAATATCTGAGTTTTCACAATGTAGTTGAGTGGAAACCGTGGAAGTGTTTGTACAAGTAATCAGCAGGGGTCACTCCCACCCCCACTCATTGGTGGAATATTCTATCCATTTGCCCCTAGTGTCTATTCTGAGATTTGTGATCCAGCGTTTTACACCACAATCGCTCCCAGATTTTGACCGCTGAAGAAGGCCATTGTGGCCGAATTGTACGGTCATTGTACTCACCGATTGTGACTAACATTGTGATATGGGGATTGTAACTGGATCATGATGATGTAAAATGATACCATTAAAACTTGATTAACCACCTCAGCCCCCAGTGCTTAAACACCCTGAAGGACCAGGCCACTTTTTACACTTCTGACCTACACTAATTTCACCGTTTATTGCTCGGTCATGCAACTTACCACCCAAATGAATTTTACCTCCTTTTCTTCTCACTAATAGAGCTTTCATTTGGTGGTATTTCATTGCTGCTCACATTTTTACTTTTTTTGTTATTAATCGAAATTTAACGATTTGTTTGCAAAAAAATGACATTTTTCACTTTTTTAGTTGTAAAATTTTGCAAAAAAAACGACATCCATATATAAATTTTGCTCTAAATTTATTGTTCTACATGTCTTTGATAAAAAAAAAATGTTTGGGTAAAAGTTATAGCGTTTACAAACTATGGTACAAAAATGTGAATTTCCGCTTTTTGAAGCAGCTCTGACTTTCTGAGCACCTGTCATGTTTCCTGAGGTTCTACAATGCCCAGACAGTACAAACACCCGACAAATGACCCCATTTCGGAAAGTACACACCCTAAGGTATTCGCTGATGGGCATAGTGAGTTCATAGAACTTTTTATTTTTTGTCACAAGTTAGCGGAAAATGATGATTTTTATTTTTTTTTTCTTACAAAGTCTCATATTCCACTAACTTGTGACAAAAAATAAAAAGTTCTATGAACTCACTATGCCCATCAGCGAATACCTTGGGGTCTCTTCTTTCCAAAATGGGGTCACTTGTGGGGTAGTTATACTGCCCTGGCATTCTAGGGGCCCAAATGTGTGGTAAGGAGTTTGAAATCAAATTCTGTAAAAAATGACCTGTGAAATCCGAAAGGTGCTCTTTGGAATATGGGCCCCTTTGCCCACCTAGGCTGCAAAAAAGTGTCACACATCTGGTATCTCCGTACTCAGGAGAAGGTCGGGAATGTGTTTTGGGGTGTCATTTTATATATACCCATGCTGGGTGAGAGAAATATCTTGGCAAAAGACAACTTTTCCCATTTTTATTTTTTTTTATACAAAGTTGGCATTTGACCAAGATATTTATCTCACCCAGCATGGGTATATGTAAAAAGACACCCCAAAACACATTCCTCAACTTCTCCTGAATACAGAGATACCAGATGTGTGACACTTTTTTGCAGCCTAGGTGGGCAAAGGGGCCCATATTCCAAAGAGCACCTTTCGGATTTCACTGGTCATTTTTTACAGAATTTGATTTCAAACTCCTTACCACACATTTGGGCCCCTAGAATGCCAGGGCAGTATAACTACCCCACAAGTGACCCCATTTTGGAAAGAAGACACCCCAAGGTATTCCGTGAGGGGCATGGCGAGTTCCTAGAATTTTTTATTTTTTGTCACAAGTTAGTGGAATATGAGACTTTGTATGAAAAAAAAAAAATCCTCATTTTCCACTAACTTGTGACAAAAAATAAAAAATTCTAGGAACTCGCCATGCCCCTCACGGAATACCTTGGGGTGTCTTCTTTCCAAAATGGGGTCACTTGTGGGGTAGTTATACTGCCCTGGCATTTTCCAGGGGCCCTAATGTGTGGTAAGTAGGTAAATGACCTGTGAAATCCGAAAGGTGCTCTTTGGAATGTGGGCCTCTTTGCCCACCTAGGCTGCAAAAAAGTGTCACACATCTGGTATCTCCGTACTCAGGAGAAGGTGGGGAATGTGTTTTGTGGTGTCATTTTACATATACCCATGCTGGGTGAGAGAAATATCTTGGCAAAAGACAACTTTTCCCATTTTTTTTTTTTTATACAAAGTTGGCATTTGACCAAGATATTTATCTCACCCAGCATGGGTATATGTAAAAAGACACCCCAAAACACATTCCTCAACTTCTCCTGAATACAGAGATACCAGATGTGTGACACTTTTTTGCAGCCTAGGTGGGCAAAGGGGCCCAAATTCCTTTTAGGAGGGCATTTTTAGACATTTGGATACCAGACTTCTTCTCACGCTTTGGGGCCCCTAAAATGCCAGGGCAGTATAAATACCCCACATGTGACCCCATTTTGGAAAGAAGACACCCCAAGGTATTCAATGAGGGGCATGGCGAGTTCATTGAAAAAAAATAATTTTGGCACAAGTTAGCGGAAATTGATTTTTTTGAGTTTGTTCTCACAAAGTCTCCCTTTCCGCTAACTTGGGACAAAAATTTCAATCTTTCATGGACTCAATATGCCCCTCAGCGAATACCTTGGGGTGTCTTCTTTCCAAAATGGTGTTATTTGTGGGGTGTTTGTACTGCCCTGGCATTTGAGGGTCTCCGCAATCATTACATGTATGCCCAGCATTAGGAGTTTCTGCTATTCTCCTTATATTGAGCATACGGGTAATGAGATATTTTTTTTTTCCGTTCAGCCTCTGGGCTGAAAGAAAAAAATGAACGGCACAGATTTCTTCATTCGCATCGATCAATGTGGATGAAAAAATCTCTGCCAAAAAAAGAAAAAGGAGGGGAAAGGCGTCTGCCAGGACATAGGAGCTCCGCCCAACATCCATACCCACTTCAGCTCGTATGCCCTGGCAAACCAGATTTCTCCATTCACATCAATCGATGTGGATGAATAAATCATTGCCGGGATTTTTTTTTTTATATATACAAAGTGTTTGCCAAAGTATATGAACACCGCCACCTCCTCAGCTCATATGCCTCGGCAAACATATCTTTTACTGCAGAGGAGAAATCTCGTCTTGCAGCGCCGCATACACCGACTTGCGTGTAATCTGACAGCAGCGCAATGCTTCTGTCCGAATGCACATCAGTGCTGCAGCTAGTCGATCGGTTGGTCCACCTGGAAGGTAAAAAAAACAAAACAAAAAAGAAAAAACCAGGCCGCAAAGCAATAACTTTATTAACTTTAGAACAGAACATATTAACTTACCGGTAATTTTTTTTTTTTGTTTAGTTTTTTTTACCTTTATAGAACAAACCTCTCCTTCCCCATGGGACAATGTGCAAAGCGCAAATCGCCCAAAGATGTGGCGAAGTACGTTATGCACTTTATCCCAGGTGAAAGGAGAAGTTTGCAGCAGCTGAGAGTAAAAGGGCCCTAATAGCCCTGTGTGCCTGTCCTGTGAGATGCAATCCCTATGCTAGGTGTACCTGTGTGTGGTACTTCCAGAAACACTCACCAAAGCATAGGGCAGGGTGGTCAGGACAGTCAGGACAGAAATAGCGGGTGTCACGCCTTATTCCACTCCTGCTACAGACACGACATCTTTTTCGGGGTGACGGTTGGGTTGAGGTACCAGGAACGACACTGGGGAAATGTCGCTCGTGTAGACGGCTAACTACACTGGTGGATGGGGCCACGGAACCTCCTGGGTAAAGGAGGTTCTCGATGATCTCTTCCTGGAATTTGAGGAAAGATCGTGTTCTCCCAGCCTTACTGTAGAGAACAAAACTATTGTACAGCGCCAATTGAATTAAATATACAGACACCTTCTTATACCAGCGTCTGGTTCTGCGGGAAACTAAATACGGAGACAACATCTGGTCATTGAAGTCCACCCCTCCCATGAGCGCATTATAGTCGTGGACACAGAGGGGCTTTTCAATGACACGGGTTGCTTGCTCAATTTGTATTGTCGTGTCTGCGTGAATGGAGGAGAGCATGTAAACGTCACGCTTGTCTCTCCATTTCACCGCGAGCAGTTCTTCGTTACACAAGGCAGCCCTCTCCCCCCTTGCAAGACGGGTGGTTACAAGCCGTTGGGGGAAGCCCACGCGACTAGTTCACGCGGTGCCACAGGCGCAAATCCGTTCTAGAAACAAATGCCTAAAGAGGGCCACACTTGTGTAAAAATTGTCCACATAAAGATGGTACCCCTTGCCGAATAAGGGTGACACCAAGTCCCAGACTGTCTTCCCACTGCTCCCCAGGTAGTCAGGGCAACCGACCGGCTCCAGGGTCTGATCTTTTCCCTCATAGATCTGAAATTTGTGGGTATAGCCTGTGGCCCTTTCACAGAGCTTATACAATTTGACCCCATACCAGGCACGCTTGCTTGGGATGTACTGTTTGAAGCCAAGGTGCCCGGTAAAATGTATTAGGGACTCGTCTACGCAGATGTTTTTTGCTCGGGGGTATACAAATCTGCAAATTTCTGGTTGAAATGGTCTATGAGGGGCCGAATTTTGTGGAGCCGGTCAAAAGCTGGGTGGCCTCTGGGACGGGAGGTGGTGTTGTCGCTAAAATGCAGGAAACGGAGGATGGCCTCAAATCGTGCTCTGGACATAGCAGCAGAGAACATGGGCATGTGATGAATCGGGTGCGTTGACCAATATGACCGCAATTCATGCTTTTTTGTCAGGCCCATGTTGAGGAGAAGGCCCAAATAAAATTTTCGTTCGGAAACTTGGACTGGTTTCCACCGGAAAGGCTGGGCATAAAAGCTTCCCGGGTTGGCGGATATAAATTGTGTGGCATACTGGTTGGTCTCTGCCACGACTAAGTCCAAGAGCTCCGCAGTCAAGAACAGCTCAAAAAATCCCAGGGCCGAACCGATTTGAGCCGTCTCAACCCGAACTCCAGACTGGGCGGTGAAAGGGGGAACTACAGGTGCGGCTGAAGTTGGTGACTGCCAATCAGGGTTTGCCAGCACCTCAGGGATTCTAGGGGCTCTACGGGCCTGTCTGTGCGGTGGCTGCGACGGGGTAACTAGTGCACGTGCCACCATACCAGCTTCAACTGCCCTTCTGGTGCTCGCCACGTCACCATGTTGTACGGCAGTGCTGGTACTAGGTCCAGGGAGGGCTGCGCTGCTGGTGTATGCCTCACCACGTGATCCGGCAGCGACAGCCCGACTCTGCTGCTCTTGAAGCGGATCCTGCATAACCTGTGGTCTAGCGACACGGGGCCGGGTACGCCTGGTGCTGCCAGGGACCTCCACCTCCTCGTCCGAACTTTGGGTCAGAGAGCCACTGCTTTCCACAGGTTCATATTCTGACCCGCTAGATTCATCAGATGAGGGTTCCCACTCCTCATCCGACTGGGTCAGAATCCTGTAGGCCTCTTCAGAAGAATACCCCCTGTTTGACATTTTGGACTACTATATTTAGGGGTATTCCCTGAGACTACCCAAGAAAAAAAGCAAGCCTGTCTTACAAAGGGGAGGCTAGCGAAGTACCGGAGGCCGCTCCGGTTGATAAAAAAATATCAAAACTGATTTTTTTTATCGCCGCAGTGCGTGTAAAATGAATGTGCAGTGATCAAAAAATATATATTTTTTGTCACTGCGGTGGGGCGGGCGTGGGTTAACGCACGTGTGGGCGACCGATCAGGCCTGATCGGGCAAACACTGCGTTTTGGGTGGAGGGCGAACTAAAGTGACACTAATACTATTATAGATCTGACCGTGATCAGTTTTGATCACTTACAGATACTATAAAAGTACAAATGCTGATTAGCGATACGCTATTCAGCGAATAAAAGTGACTGCGGTGCGGTGGGGTGGGCGCTAACTACCTAACCAAGGGGCCTAAACTATCCCTAAAACCTAACAGCCAATACCAGTGAAAAAAAAAGTGACAGTTTACACTGATCACTTTTTTTCCTTTCACTAGTGATTGACAGGGGCGATCAAAGGGGTGATCAAAGGGTTAATTGGGGTGCAGGGGGGTGATCAGGGGCTACAGTGAAGTGTTTGGTGTACTCACAGTTCAGTCTGCTTCTCTGCTGGATCCAACCGACGAAAAGGACCAGCACAGGAGCAGAGAAGCCATATAACAGATCATATTTACTAATATGATCTGTTATATGGCTTGTGATTGGATTTTTTAAAAATCGCCAGCCTGCCAGCCAATGATCGTTGCTGGCAGGCTGGTGACGAACTTCTTCTTTGAATTTTGCCGGCCCGCGATGCGCATGCGCGGGCCGGCTTTGAGCGAAATCTCGTGTCTCGCGAGATGACGCGTATATGCGTGATTGTGCGCAGCGCTGCCAACTCCGGAACGCGAATCTGCGTACAGCGGTCCGGAGGTGGTTAATTGCAAATCTGAGAAGCTGTGTGCCGCAATTCTCTACTATTCTGAGACAGTCCCTTTAGGGTATATTCCTTTAAGTCCAAATATAGAATGTATTAGAACTGTGTATAGATGACAGGATGCATTATTTTAAATTATTACCGGTATCTTAACCAGGTTCTCAAAAGTTTCAGGGCCCTAAAGCAAGTCCTAAAGCATATGTGTTAGATTCTCAGTCCAAACACCCAGCTCTAAAGGTATATTTGAATAGACATTATATTCAGCGCCCTAACACTTAAGCCTGGTTCATATAGATCAGTTGTGCCCAGCCAGCTGTTTTAAGCCAGGAGCCAGGCACAACGTGTATATGTGCACAGATCTGGCATCTTCACACTGATAGCGCTGGACATAAAAACTGAGCAGATTTCTGTTTGGCGCTCTTTGAAATTCTGCATCACGAATGTATGAGAAGAGATCCCATAGAATACTAAGTTTATTTACAAATGCCTAAACAGGCAATAGAACCTTTCTTGAAGTGATTTTTTTTTTTATATCATTGGCTGGTGGAGTGTCTTGCCTTTTCACTGATAGGACGGCAACACCTGTCAATCGGCACTTTTCCTATTTAAACCCCCAGCTGGCCGAGGTCACTCATGGCTGCCCATTTACCCCTGAAGAAGCCAGAAAACTGGCGAAACATGTCGGGGGGCAGTTCTAGATTTTAAATGCTGTTCACTACTCCACTGTTGATAGGCAAATAGTAGTCCGGCTGGATCACTTTGCCATCACTCGTGCAGAAATCAGTTAGACACAGTAGTCACTGCTGTGTGATAAGTCTGTATGTAGTGTTAGTTGCCAAACAATACGTCTTGTCTATTTAGTGGGATGACCTTTCAAGTCACCCACTACGTTATATGGTTGTCTGACAACCGCATTTAGTTGGCGACAACACCGCAGACTAGGTACGGCAGGAATCTGCCCCTATAGTCGTAAGGGTGAGAGATTGTGCACATCTCTTTGCCCTTTCTAACTGACTAACAAACACATTCATCAGTGGAGTGGCGACTGTGCTTTTAACATCCCTTTAGTTTTTGTTTCTTGTCTGTGAATAATCAAGTACTGCAGCACGCACACATCTAGTGTTGGGTTTTAACATTTATTACAATAAAAGTGAAGTATTAATTTACACCTGGGTCAAGAAAGGTTCTATTGCCTGTTTAGGCATTTGTAAATAAACTTGTGAAATAACCTCACCCAGGTTAGGTCCTGAATAGATAGATAGATAAGGGAATTGTCTAGCTTGAGTTCCCCTCCAGCGCTTTTCTACTTCACTCCAGAGGGGAACTAAATTGGATCGCAGGACATATGTGAAGTGGCCTTACAGTAGAGTTACAGCATTACCTATTATATTCAGTGACGTCTCCTCTGATGTAGACGTTCTCTTTCCTCATCTTCTCCATTTAGCCCAGACAGCCAGCTATGGTGACTTCTTTCAGCCACATCTTGCCAGAAAAATACAGATTAGTCTCCCTCATAGAGAGAGTGCTCCCAAAAGTTCCACAAATAGTAATAATTTTCTCCCAGAGTGGTTTCATTAGTAGTATTGCACTATATGGTGATAATGCTCCCTGAGAGTGCCCCTGTTAGTAGTAGTTCCCTCCACATTGTGCCCAATAATAATAATGCCCCCACAGAAGTCCCAGTAGTAATAATGCTCTATAGTTCTCCCAATAGTGATAGTTCTCCCAATAGTGATAGTTCTCCCAATAGTGATAGTTCTCCCAATAGTGATAGTTCTCCCAATAGTGATAGTTCTCCCAATAGTGATAGTTCTCCCAATAGCTCCCAGTAGTAATATGCCCCCCAATAGACCCCCAGTAGGTTATAATGCCCCCTATAGTTCCCCAGTAACTATGCATTGCCTCAGCAGTAGTTTAGATTCCTCATGTAGTTCTCCAGTAGTTATAATTCTCCCTGTAGTGCCCTCAGCTGGTATAATGCCCACTATAGTGCCTCCAGTATATATACTACCCCCTGTAGTTTCCACAGTAGGTATAATCTCCTTCTGTAGTGCCCCCACTAGTTTTAGTTTGCCTGCACGCAGGGCAGATTTAGTTTTGTAAAACCACAGCGTCATACAGTACCCGCAATGTGTATGAGACACTTTGCTATTATTCTTAGTTGCGTAAATTTACATGCTGTTGTCATTGCATTTTTTATTTTATTTTTTATTTCACCCTTTTCAGTGAAATGGTGAGATCTGCTGCAAAACTCCAATTACGTTCCAGAAAATAGCACATAAAATTGTGCCAATGCCATGATAAATAGTACAGATTTATATGCGTTTCCGTGTGGTTTCGGTGCAGATTTCTTGCATATTTTCTGCACACAGAGCTGCACCATGTGCAGGCACCCTTATTGTCCTTTTGTAGTGCCCTCAGTGAATATAATGGCTCCCTATAGTGTCCTTAGTAGTTGTAATTCTCTTACTATTTATAGTTCTCCCCTGTAGTTATAGTGCACCCCTGCAGTTATAATGCTTCCCCCTTAAAGCCCCAGTACTATCCAGCCCCAAAATGACAAAAGAAAAACAAATATTTCACTGCTGCTCTCCGTTGCAGGCCACTTCCGGCCTGAGTTGCCCGCACCCCAGCTCAGGCAGTCACAATTGAGTCAACACGCTGCCTGTGCTCTCACACAGGTGGCCACAATGATGTCCTTACGTTGCGACAGTCTGTGTCATCTTCCTGTGTCAAGCTTCAGGCCTAGTAGCCCGAGGCCTATAAATAAAGCGCAGGGCAGGAAGCAACTGGATCCCATGCCTTGCTCTAGCATTCAGCTGCAGGCGATTCCGGTGCATGGTCGGTAACCACTATGTTTGGAACCCTGGCAACACCCCTGATCTTAACCATCCATAATCCCAATATTTAAAATCAAGCAGAGGTAAAATGTGTTGGAAATATCCATTACGGTAACCATCACCTTAGGAAACAACACTGCTTTTCAGAAATATGCTCTTTGTGGGTCGTTTGTATGATGGTATATTTTAATGTGCTATTCTATGTCTTTTAGGTACAACATGATATCTAGAAGGAATTTTAGAGAATGTCAGAACGATGGAACATGGAGTAATGAGGTCCCTGTATGTGAAGGTAAAGTGATAGTCTAGCGAGGCATGCTGTACTAATGTGGGTGGTCTTCGTACATAGAAGCTGTATGGGCAGTTGTTGACATCTGGTGCTCCTTTTATTCAGAGGCTGAATGTAGACTTACTTGCAGAAATCCACTGGAAGAGAAATTCTTCTTGGAGTGAAGTGCACCTTTTATTAAAAGGCCTCTTAAAAATAGGTGCATATATGGTCCTCTGTGCATAATAAAGTAAAAGGGGTAACTCATGTTTTTATAAAAAAAAAATCTATTTTAGCATATGTTACTGCTGCAGCAGCATTATGCATAAAGCCATCTTTAGTTTCTTCACATACCACTGTTTTCCTTGAGTTTTTCCCTTAGTTACGGCTGTTTAAACATTTACAATATGAGGACCTTCTCAAGATGGCTCCTCTGTCAGTTCTGAGGCCAAAACTGCTTTCCCTCACTTCACATACAAACTTGCTGTAGCCAGCAGCTTCCTGCCAGTCAATCAGATTGGATTACTGAGAGACGCGCCTCCTCACTCTGAAGCCTAATGTAGGCATGCAGTGTGAAGGACCGCCCCTCCGTCTTTCTATCTTCTTAGCCGGAGACAGACAAGCCATAGCAATGGTCTTTTAAGGGAGCAGTGGAAAGGTACAGGGGACATTAACCACCTCCCGTCCGCCTGTTGACTATAAACATCTGGGAGGTGGATCTCTATCTCTGAATAGACGTTTCTGAACGTCCATTTAGGGATCGCAGCTGCACGCTAATCGTGCAGTTGCAGAGTGGGTTGCCATCTGTCTGTGACAGCAGGGCAACCCAGAGAGAAGGCAGGGACAGTTCCCAGGTGTCCCTGCATTTTAGATCGCTGTATACAGATAAAGGAAGTTAAATGTCCCCCAGAGGTATTGTATGATCTTATGGGGGCCGCAAAGTGTAAAATAAAGTGTTAAAAAATAATAATAATAATTCACATGTAAAAAAAAAAGAAATTCCCCAAGTAAGGAATTAAAAAAAAAAAAGGTATAAATAGAAAAAAATAAAATAGACATATTTGGTATTGCCGCGTCCGTGACGGTCGGCTCTATAAATATATCACATGATCCACCCATGAAACATCATAAAAAAAATAAAATAAAAACTGTTAAAAAAAGCTGTTTTTGTCACCTTACATCACAAAAAGTGCAACACCAAGTGATCAAAAAGACGTATGTCCCACAAAATGGTACCAATAAAACCGTCAACTCATCTCGCAAAAAATGAGCCCTAACATAAGAAAATCATTTAAAAAATAATATAGCTCTCAGAACATGGAAACATTAAAACATTTTTTTTGTTTCAAAAATGCTATTATTGTGTAAAACTTAAATAAATATGAAAAAGTAACGATCTGCTCTATAAAAATGTCACATGTCCTAACCCCTCAGGTCAACGCTTTAAAAAATAAATAATAACTGCTAAAACAACCAATTTTTTGGTCATCTTGCCCCATAGTGTTATAATGAATGATCAAAAAATTATATGTACCCAAAAATAGTACCAATTAAACTGGCACCTTATCCCCTATTTACCAAAAATTGGGTCACTTTTTGCGAGTTTCAACTGTAAGGGTGCATCAGGAGGGCTTCAAATGGGACATGGCATCTAAAAACCAGTTCAGCAAAATCTGCCTTCCAAAAACCATGTGGCGCTCCTTTTCTTCTGTGCCCTGCCGTGTGCCCTTACATCAGTTTTACGACCACATGTGGGGTGTTTCTGTAAACCGCAGAATCAGGGTAATAAATATTGAGTTTTGTTTGGCTGTTAACCCTCATTGTGTTAAAGAAAAAAATTGATTAAAATGGAAAATCAGTTTTAAGTAACTTGAGGGGTGTAGTTTCTACAATGGGGTCATTTATGGGCAGTGGCGTAAACACAATCCATGGGGCCCCGGTGCGAAACTGATCTATGGGGCCCCCTCCCCGTCGCCCCCCCCCCAACCTGCCTCCAAGCCCCCTTCCCCCACTACCTCCCCTACTAGTGTTGTAATTATAGTGTTATGGGCCACAGTGCAAACATTTTTACAAAGAACCGGCAGATTTTCTTACTAAGGGCTCTTTCCGTGCGTGAGCGCCCCCCTACCCCCATATTATACATGTAATGGAGGCATGGAGCGCTCTGATGGGGCCCGAAATTGCCACTGTACTTTATGCCAGGGCCGAGGCCCCCTGGAGTGCCGGGCCTGGTCGCAACTGCGACCCTGGTATGTACGCCACTGTTTATGGGGGTATCCACTATGTAAGCCCCACAAAGTGACTTCAGAACCTGAACTGGTTCTTGAAAATTGGGTTTTGCCAATTTTTTAAAAAAAATTTAAGAATTGCTTTTAAAATTCTAAGCCTTCTAACGTCCTAAAAAATGATGCTAACATAAAGTAGACATATGGGGAATATTAAGTTATAAATATTTTATGAGGTATCACTTTTGTTTTAATAGCAGAGAAATAGAAATTTTGAAAATTGCGAATTTTCAAAATGTTTGGTAAATTTGGGATTTTTTCATAAATAAAGGTGAAATATATTGACTCAACTTTATGACTATCATGAAGTACAATGTGTCACAAGAAAACAGTCTCTGAATGGCTTGGATAAGTTAAAGCGTTCCAAAGCTATTACCACATAAAGTGAGATGTCAGATTTGCAAAATTAGGCCTGGTCAGGAAGGGGGCAAATGGCCCGGATGTGAAGTGGTTAATGAAAGCTGTTATTTATAAGGTAATTACAGATCTTTTGACAACCATGGACAGACTAACTCAGGTATACATGCCTAGCTCTAATAAACTAGCAAATAAAAAAATATGACCGTTACACTTTAATCCACACCACCAGTGTCGGACTAGGACGCCTAGGGCCCACCAGTAAAATTTTATTCTGGAGGCTCACTGTGTAGCAACATGCAAATAACCACCCACACAGCGGCAGAAGCAGCAAGATGCTACAATATGATTGATTATGGTGGCCCCTGCTTCGACTTCAAGAGGGAAGGTATACAGTACGTTAAGAGTATACTGGCTGGCCTGCCTCTGTACCTAAAAGTCACCTCAGCCACCTGATGCATGTATGATAATAAACTAGGTACGCTGTTAAATCTATTATATGATCACATATTAGAAAAAACAATGAAGACCAAAGGTGGCCAATTGGTAAAAAGTGGAAAACGGTGTCCACCCAATGGAACCAAAAGGACACCCGGAAATGTAACTCGGTACTAGCTCCCGAGTGAAACAAGCGAAAAAACAAGGAAATGGAGCTCGTAGTTCAGTGTATAAAAATATATAATTTTATTATGACATGATTAAAATGTGAAGCAATGAATAATATACCGTTAAAAAGTAAAAAGAAGCAGAAAAAAGAGAAAAGAACGCCACCCTGGGATAGCACACGTGTCAAATGTAAAACATGATGATCAATGAAATAGGTTATATATGGTACAGTGGGGTGTTGCACTGAAGCAACTCTGTAACAGCCTGACACCATTAAAATATCAACGGCTTATTCTGGCGATAGGCCATCAAAAGTTTAAACATGGATCAGACTGTACAGAAAATACATGTGTTTTTTTTACCCTTTTCACTGCCAGGGGTACACAAATACCACCAGAATAAAAAAAAAATGTATATTATACCGACATACCCAATTATTTTCTAAAAGTAGGTGTCTGGCACTTTCATGCACCTTTGCATCAAACTGTAACATTTTATTACATGTAATTTTTGTGGCTAAAAGCAGAGCCTTGGAGGAACACCACCCAAAATTAAACATTTGAGGTGTTGAATTCATACTTACTACTTATGGCATAATTAAAAATGAAGAGCCCAAAAATCTCTCCTTCAAAATACCAGTAAATTGCAAAAATAAATAAATAAAAAATTTATATATATATAAAAAAATTATATATATATAATCACAGTACAGACCAAAAGTTTGGACACACCTTCTCATTCAAAGAGTTTTCTTTATTTTCATGACTATGAAAATTGTACATTCACACTGAAGGCATCAAAACTATGAATTAACACATGTGGAATTATATACATAACAAACAAGTGTGAAGCAACTGAAAATATGTCAGTCTAGGTTCTTCAAAGTAGCCACCTTTTGCTTTGATTACTGCTTTGCACACTCTTGGCATTCTCTTGATGAGCTTCAAGAGGTAGTCCCCTGAAATGGTTTTCACTTCACAGGTGTGCCCTGTCAGGTTTAATAAGTGGGATTTCTTGCCTTATAAATGGGGTTGGGACCATCAGTGGCGTTGAGGAGAAGTCAGGTGGATACACAGCTGATAGTCCTACTGAATAGACTGTTAGCTTTTTTCTTGCCATAATACAAATTCTAAGTAAAGAAAAACGAGTGGCCATCATTACTTTAAGAAATGAAGGTCTGTCAGTCAGCCGAAAAATTGGGAAACTTTGAAAGTAAGGGCTATTTGACCATGAAGGAGAGTGATGGGGTGCTTCGCCAGATGACCTGGCCTCCACAGTCACCGGACCTGAACCCAATCGAGATGGTTTGGGGTGAGCTGGACCGCAGAGTGAAGGCAAAAGGGCCAACAAGTGCTAAGCATCTCTGGGAACTCCTTCAAGACTGTTGGAAGACCATTTCAGGGGACTACCTCTTGAAGCTCATCAAGAGTGTGCAAAGCAGTAATCAAAGCAAAAGGTGGCTACTTTGAAGAACCTAGAATATGACATATTTTCAGTTGTTTCACACTTGTTTGTTATGTATATAATTCCACATGTGTTAATTCATAGTTTTGATGCCTTCATAGTCATGAAAATAAAGAAAACTCTTTGAATGAGAAGGTGTGTCCAAACTTTTGGTCTGTACTGTGTATATGTGTGTGTATGTATGTGTGTGTGTATATGTGTGTATGTATGTATATATGTATGTGTATATATATATATATATATATATATATATATATATATATATATATATATATATATTTATAAAAAAAATTATATTCTCTGTGAATGGGGCGGGGGTCAGAAGCAAGGAGTGAAACAGCCTTCAGACAAGTGCTATTTCCCAGTTGTTTGACTTAGACTCCTGTGTAACTTTAAAGCGAAGATTCTGAGCTGTTGTATTGAAATGGTTAAATGTAAAAGAAGTAAGGAGTTGGCCATTGTGAGGATTCGTTGCATACATTAAAGGTATTCAAGTGTAACTTTTTTGTTTCCACAGTTCAGACCTGCCCCCCCCCAAATGCGATTACAGATGGGTCGTTTAGTCCAGATAATGAGGAGTACGAGTACTTGAATGCTGTGACTTATCAATGTAAAGATAAGACATACGCACTTATTGGAGAAAGGACTCTATCTTGCACAGAGCATGGAAACTGGAGTGCGGATCCTCCACAATGCAAAGGTTTGAAGAGTTTGAAGTTGCTATGTTATCTTTACCACTTACAACAATAGGTTTTACCACATTCCTATTAAGAGGGCTTATCCTTTTTAGTTACTGCATTTCCTAGCATTTGTGTGTCCTGTGAAATTTAGAAGGCACTATAGACTGTTGCTCTTTATTGCATTGGCAATGGACAGTGCCAACCTGTAATGGCTGCAGCTGATAAACTCACCAAATTGAAGTGTTCTGCATCTAAAAATCTTATTTTTTATTTTTTGCACCTTATCACTGTAACTGGGACATTTAAAGGAGCCAGTACACAGACAGAGCTGATCAGGAAAAGGCAGAAGCTGAAGATTGCAAGAGCTTTAATTTTTACCTGCAAATTCTTGGTTTATTTTTTTTCATTAACATATGAGGGCTTGTATGGGGTGAAATGTCGCCATATTTCATATTTCGAGACCCATAACTTTATTTTTTTATTATTATTGTCAGTTAAACTGTGTGAGGGCTCATTTTTTGAGGGGAGAGCTATAGTTTTTATTGTATATAAATGTAGACAGGCACTCTTCATCTGGAATCACCCGGAGATTTCAACACTTGTTTTAAGTGTTTGTTACATATAAACCTAAAACTAATAAATATTCCTAAAAGAATTAAAATAAAAGTAACACATTTAAAAAATCACAACTATATATCGGAGCATATAGTAAATCACATTTGGAGACTATCTGCCTCTCTCCACATCATCCAATATATGGTTGCAATTAAAATTGAAACAACAATATATGGTTGTAATATATAATACAACAGTGCGTAATACAGATGGTAGAACAATATTACTAACACTACTATATATGCAACCATATATTGGATGATGTGGAGAGAGGCAGATCGTCTCCAAATGTGATGTACTATATGCTCTGATATATAGTTGTGATTTTTTTTTTTAAATGTTACTTTTATTTTAATTATTTTTAGAATATTATATTTTTTATGTTTATATGTAACAATAAACACTTAGAACGAGCATTGAAATCTCCAGGTGATTCCAGATGAAGAGTGCCTGTATATTTATATACAAAAGTAATTTAATCCCGACAGGGTGAGTCACAAACAGAGAGCACCTGACCCAGTACAGACCAAAAGTTTGGACACCTTCTCATTCAAAGAGTTTTCTTTATTTTCATGACTATGAAGGCATCAAAACTATGAATTAACACATGTGGAAATAATATACATAACAAACAAGTGTGAAACAACTGAAAATATGTCAAAGTAGCCACCTTTTTGCTTTGATTACTGCTTTGCACACTCTTGGCATTCTCTTGATGAGCTTCAAGAGGTAGTCCCCTGAAATGGTCTTCCAACAGTCTTGAAGGAGTTCCCAGAGATGCTTAGCACTTGTTGGCCCTTTTGCCTTCACTCTGCGGTCCAGCACACCTCAAACCATCTCGATTGGGTTCAGGTCCGGTGACTGTGGAAGCCAGGTCATCTGGCGCAGCACCCAATCACTCTCCTTCATGGTCAAATAGCCCTTACTTTCAAAGTTTCCCAATTTTTCGACTGACTGACCTTCATTTCTTAAAGTAATGATGGCCACTCGTTTTTCTTTACTTAGCTGCTTTTTTCTTGCCATAATACAAATTCTAACAGTCTATTCAGTAGGACTATCAGCTGTGTATCCACCTGACTTCTCCTCAACGCAACTGATGGTTTCAACCCCATTTATAAGGCAAGAAATCCCACGTATTAAGCCTGACAGGGCACACCTGTGAAGTGAAAACCATTTCAGGGGACTACCTCTTGAAGCTCATCAAGAGAATGCCAAGAGTGTGCAAAGCAGTAATCAAAGCAAAAGTTGGCTACTTTGAAGAAATTAGAATATGACATATTTTCAGTTGTTTCACACTTGTTTGTTATGTATATAATTCCACATGTGTTAATTCATAGTTTTGATGCCTTCAGTGTGAATCTACAATTTTCATAGTCATGAAAATAAAATAAAACTCTTTGAATGAGAAGGGGTGTCCAAACTTTTGGTCTGTACTGTATATACACACATACACATATACACACACCAAAGAAAAGAACAGCACCTCCAGACAGAATCGCAGGTGCAAGCTACCAAGGCAACAATGTATAAAAGTACGAAAAAAATAGCAGCACACTACTAAATACACTAAGACTGGGTGAACTAGGTCAAATACATGACGCCCATACTTACTATTAGGCGGGGTAGAAGCTCTTAGCGCATATAATTGATCAAAAATATGTCGGGCCCATCTACCAGACGTCAAGGTGGCTTCTAATCAGATGGGACCTACTCTAACACGGAGTGTCCAGCTCAATTGTTAGGCCTATTGCACACGACCGCATGGCTTTTTCAGTGTTTTGCGGTCCGTCTTTTCACGGAACCGTTGTTCCGTTTTTTCCGTATGGCATATACAGTAATTACATAGAAAAAATTGGGCTGGGCATAAAATTTTCAATAAGTGTTCCGCAAAAACGGAACGAATACGGAAGACCTACATATGCATTTCCGTATGTGTTTTTTTTTTTTTTTGCGGACCCATTGACTTGAATGGAGCCACGGAACGTGATTTGCGGGCAATAATAGGACATGTTCTATCTTTCAACGGAATGGAAATACGGAAACCAGAATGCATACGGAGTAGGTTCAGTTTTTTTTTGTGGAACCAATGAAATGAATGGTTCCGTATACGGAACGCAACAAGCGGCCCATAAACTGAATAAAAAAACGTTTGTGTGCATGAGGCCTTACTCTGACTAAAACCACCAGGGGGTGGGCGGGGAGTGCTAAGTTCCACAGAGGACTCCTTATTCCTCTACTATATATACATATAACCAAAGAAAAGAACAGCCTCTCCAGACAGAATCGCAGGTGCAAGCTACCAAGGCAACAATGTATAAAAGTACGAACAAAATAGCAGCACATTACTAAATACACTAAGACTGGGTAAACAGGTGAGTGTGTGAACAGGGTCAAATACATGACGCACATACTTGCTATTAAGCGGGGTAGAAGCTCTTAGCGCATATAATTGATCAAAAATTTGTCTGGCCCATCTACCAAACGTCAAGATGGCTTCTAATCAGATGGGACCTACTCTAACACGGAGTGTAACTCCATTGTAACTCTGACTAAATATTCCACCTTGGGAGCTTGAGCATGCGCTTGTAAAGTACACTACGATACTTCTATATGGTAGTGTATTATGTTGTCAGCTCCTGGCAGAGTGTAATGGGAGTACTAAGATGGCGTACCTGGAGACTTTCATTAGACTCCTGACTGCCATGAAAACTGAATGTTTGTTTATTTAAATGCCACAGTCACTATGGACTATGGCTTCTTAGGGGTTCAACAGCTGGGATCAGTCCCATCCTAGCAGTTGTAGACAAGTGTCAGCTGTAAAGCACAGCTGGCACATATGGTGCAGGCTCAGTCCCTGAGCCTGCTCCATGCAGTCTCCTGACAATATCTTCAAGGTATTGTATTTAGGCACAACAGACAATATCCAATACAAATCGATACTGTAAGACTTTAGACCTGGTTTCCAAATGGACTAATTGTCTTTTCTCCAAATATGTTATTTTCTTGGCAAAATATAATATCATTTAAGTATGACAGACATGCTAGTTGAATGTTGTCAAAAATACTCTTGTAATTGTCTATCTTTGTTTGGTCCCCTTGCAGCGGTGGAATGCTCAGTTCCAAGTGTTGACAATGCAGAAAAAGTATCTGGATTTTCTGGCCCCTACCACCTAAATAATGCTGTTGAATTTCGGTGTTTACCAGGCTACACTATGGTTGGATCGGCCTCTGTCAAATGTAATGTTAGTAGTGAGTGGGAACCTGCTCTACCTACCTGCAGCAGTAAGTATCTTTTTCCATGACCTTGTAGTTATTGCATCACAGAGCTACCTGTACTTTTCTTCAAGTACAGTATATGGAACCTGTTCATGTGTTGGCATGTTTGTGCAGCAAGAAAAGATTTGATCTTGCTTTTTATGTATTGCAATTTTAAAAGAAGAGGATAGGAATCTAAGGGTACTTTCACACTTGCGTTGTTGGATTCCGGATCCGGATGCGGTTCAGTCTCACAAATGCATTGCAATACCAGATCCGTCTCTCCGGTTGTCATCTGGAAAAACGGATCCGGTATTTATCTTTTTCACATTTTTAAAGGTCCGGATCAGTTTTTTCGGAACACTTGGGGCCTTAATGCATTTCATTGGAAAGTGTTCCGGAATTTTGGATGGAGAAAATACTGCAGCCTGCTGCGTTTTTTTTCTGTCCAAATACCTTAAAAGGACTGAACTGAAGACATCCTGAACGAATTGCTCTCCATTCAGAATGCATTGGGATAAAACTGATCAGTTTTTTTTCGGTATTGAGCCCCTAGGACGGAACTCAATGCCGGAAAAGTTTAACGCAAGTGTGAAAGTACCCTAACAATATCTTGCTTGGACCTATGTGGTTTTGTACACAGAGCAAATGTACTGATCTTTTCCAAGGTAGTAACATGTTGATCATTATTAGAAAAATCATTGTTTTTTAAAGATCATGGAGTCATGGATATCGCCTGTGTTTCAGGAAAGCAGAGATGTAGCTAGGAGTTTAGCACAGGAGGGGTTAAATGCATCTCAGTGGGTCCCCAGCCCAATTGGCCCACCAAAATGTGTTTACAACTGCGGAGGCACAGACTTGTTTTCAGCAAGTCCACCTCCACCTCGGCTGCTACAAAGAAGCACTCCCAAAGGTCCCACCAGTGGTAATAATCATCATCTCCCAGAGAGCCCTTATTAGTAACAGTACCCCCATAGAGTGCCTCCATTAGTGGTAGTGCACTCCATATTGTGCCCAATAATAATTCCTCCCATAATGCCCACATAGTAGAAATCATTTCCCCCAAAGTGCCCCCAGTAGTTAAAGCTCCCTCTATAGTGTTCTCAGTAGTTATACTGACCTCTATATTGCCACCATTAATAATGCCCCCTATAGTGTGTCCAGTAGTTTTCTTGCTGTCCTATAAAGCCCTCGGTAGTTATAAGGCCCCTATAGGGTCTCCAGTAATTATGCTCTCCTATAATGCCCTCAATAGTTACAATGCGGCAGGGAGCAGGTACATGTGAATATTTCAATTGGTGATGCAGGTTACAGGAAAAAGTAAAAAGTGATTTATTACTGGAAAACCCTTATAAGCATCAAAAATACCAAGAAAGACTCTGATCTTAACTTGTATAGCTGCGCCATTCAAATGAGGAGCGTGGTCCCCCATTTGCAGCGGTCAGATCTGTGCACATCAGACACATAACTTAGTGAATAGATTTTCACAGTGAATAGATTTTCATCCTAGCAACCATGCGTGAAAATCGCACCGCATCCGCACTTGCTTGCAGATGCTTGCGATTTTCACGCAGCCCCATTAACTTCTATGGGGCCTGCGTTGCATTAAAACACACAACATAGAGCATGCTGCGATTTTCACGCAACGCACAAGTGTTGCGTGAAAATCACAGCTCATGTGCACAGCCCCATAGAAGTGAATGGGTCCGGATTCAGTGCGGGTGCAATGCGTTCACCTCACGCATTGCACCCGCGCAGAAATCTCGCCCATGTGAAAGGGGCCTAAGGGTGAATAGGACAAGGGTTCCAGCCCCTAAGGGGGCTAATAGTAAGTAAAAAAAAAAACACAAACACTAAGGCTACTTTCACACTTGTGGCAGTGTGATCCGGCAAGCAGTTTCGTCGTCGGAACTGCCTGCCGGATCCGCCGATCTGGATGTGACTGAAAGCATTTGTGAGACGCATCCGGATGCGGATCCATCTCACAAATGCATTGCAAGGATGGATCCGTCTCTCCGCTGGTCATGCGGACAGACGGATCCGTCTTGTATCTTTTTACACATTTTTACCGCTCTGCGTATGCGCAGACCAGAAGGACGGCTCCTGCATTCCGGTATTTTGAAGACATTCAGGCAAGTCTTCAGTTTTTTTCGCCCGAGATAAAACTGTAGCATGCTGTGGTTTTATCTTTTGCCTGATCAGTCAAAACGACTGAACTGAAGACCTCCTGATGCATCCTGAACGGATTGCTCTCCATTCAGAATGCATGGGGACATACCTGATCAGTTCTTTTCTGGTATAGAGCTCCTAGGACGGAACTCTATGCCAAAAAAGAAAAACACTAGTGTGAAAGTACCCTAAAATATTAAGTTTAAATCCCCCCTTTCCCAATTTTACATATAAAATATATAAACAATAAATAAACATATTACATAGCGCTGCGTCCGAAAAGTCCAAACTATTAAATTATAAAAAAAATATCTCCTATGCGGTGAGCATTCGCCATTTTTTGTGTCACCTTGTCATCCCAAAAAATAGGATAGAACTGTTCTGTTATGGGACGAACGTTTCATAAAATGCGAAATGCACGCTGCTTTTTTTTTTCTGTTAGTTTTTGCGCGCTATTGAGTATCGCAATACTTTTTTTATGGTGACAAAAGCGAATCAAAATTTTGATATCGAAACAACCCTACGCCGATCTGATCGGCGTAATGTTGTCACGATACCAAAATTTTGTTTCGATTTGGCGACTAAAAATTTAATTTGGCCCTTAATTTTTTCAGTTCAGGAGCCAATGGCTACTAGGTATTTTTTTTAGTCTGGAGCACTGAGATTTATCTGGGTTAAAGGGGTTTTCCCAGGAATAATAATCTCCATTTTTCAAACCTGCAGCCACAATACTTGTGATCAAAATTTTAAAATGGCATTTAAACAATCGGTGGTAAAGTGGTGGATGTCAGGTATGAGGCTTTTTGTCCCAGTAATGTAGTCCTGGAAGAAGGTCACTCCCATAACTCCATCCTGGGTGTTTGCCTGTAAAGGAGCCCAGATGGGGCTCAGTGTTTCTGATGAAAAGTAAACTGCCAAAGAGAGCAGAATGCGAGATGTGTGTTGTTGGTCTGAGGAGAAAGATCAGCTTGTGAGAGCCAAAATCAATACTGAATTGAAACTTGTTAAAAGGCCCCGAACTGATTTTTTCTGAATTAATCCTGACATTAAAGGGGTACTACACCTTTTTATTACTGATGATCTATCCTCCTAAAAGATCATCAGTATCTGACCAGTGGAAGTCCGACACCCGGGCCCCCAGCCGATCAGCTGTTTTGAGAAGGCAGCGGCGCTGACAGTAGCGCTGTGGTCTTCTCGTTTCTCCCTGTGACTATTCTCCCTAGCCTGGTCTGGCTCAAACCTGAGCCAGTGATAATAGTCATGACATCACCGGGCCTGCAGTAAGCAGCTAGAAGGCTGATCAGCGGGGGTCCTGGATGTCAGACCCCCACCGATCAGATACTGATGACCCATCCAGAGGATAGATGATCAGTAATCAAAACGTACAGAACCTCTTTAAGGACCTTTTTTTTTTTTTTTTTTTTTTTTTTTTTTTCCCCACTAAAGTGACCCTTTTAAAGTTGCTGTCTTTGGACTGTACATAATAAAACCTGGATAACTGAACTTCCTATGTACTGGTTTGTGACTGTTATACAGTCTATTGGATCCCATCTCGCATAGTCCCTGAGTTATTTAATAAAACATCCCAGCAGGAAACATCCCGACTTCCGGCACGCCCACCGACCAGCTGTTTGAAGGGGTTGCACCATCACTACAATGTTGACAGCTTGCTGGTAAACGTTGAGGAGGAAGCAGTGCTCCCACAAGGGCTGCAACCCCTTCAAACGGATGATCAGCAGGGTTGCTGAGAGAGGTATGGATGACCTATCCTAATATTGGAAAACTGGACTACCCTTTAAAAAAAACTGAGCATTTAATTTTAGGATAGCTACCTTACAATAGATGGCGCCAGAGGCACAGTTGTTTTTTTTTTTCTAGAAAGATAGTTAATTTGCATAAGGGTACTTTCACACTTGTGGCAGGATGGATCCGACAGGCTGTTCACCCTGTCGAATCCATCCTTCCGCTATTTTGCCGGACCGCCTCTCCGTCTCCATGACTATAATGGGGGCGGAGCTCCGGCACAGTACGGCAGTTCGCGGTGAGAGGCCGCCGGACTAAAAAGTCGGACATGCAGGACTTTTAGTCCGGCGGCCTTTCGCCGTGCACTGCCGTGCTGTGCCGGAGCTCCGCCCCTGTCCCCATTCTAGTCAATGGGGACGGAGCGGCGGCACGGCGAAATAGCGGAAGGACTGATCCGACAGGGTGAACAGCCTGTCGGATCCGTCCTGCCGCAAGTGTGAAAGTACCCTAATAAGAAACTGAACACAAGAGCAAGGAGGCACAACCTGAGATTAGCTGGGGCAAGATCAGTAGCAAAGTCAGAAAATATTATTTTACTAAAGAATAGTAGCTGCTTGGGGGGAAAAAAAACTTCCAGCAGATGTGGTTGGAAAATCAGCAGTAAATGAATGTAAACATGCCTGGGATAACTATGTATTATTTTTACTTTTATCTAAGGATAGATACAGACTAGATGGTCTTTTTTATTATTGTGGTACCAATGCTGTATTGTACTGGCCTGTCATGAATAGTAATGTATGGGATTATACTGTCAATTATCGACTGTCATCCATGTCTATATTGTGCTGCTGTGATACACTTTATTGAGCCCGAGGGAAATTTCAGTATCATGTCGTATGTTTTTGTGGATTACACATGGAAACCATGACTGAGTCCACGTGGAGATTTAACCCTTTAAACTCTGCTAAGTCTGTGTGCAGATCTGTGGTAGAAATTCAAGGGTCACAGTAAATTTGCTGTGTGAACATGCCCTTAGCTGGTTTAAGTTTAAATTTTAAATTATTTTGGACCTACATGATGGTGCCAAGGCTATACTCTTTGTAAAACTAAAATCTGCATATACAGTGCGTTTGGAAAGTCTTCAGACTCTTTCACTTTTTTCCCATTTTGTTATTTCGCTGCCTTGTGCTAAAATGAAAATAATTTCTAATTTTTCCCCATCATTCTGCATTCAGTACCCCATAATGAGAAGGTGAAAACAGAATGTTAGTAATCTTTGCTAATTTATTGAAAAGGAAAAACTAAAATTACATTGACATAAGTATTTAGACACTTTACTCAGTACTAGGGGTGCACCGAAATGAAAATTCTGGTCCGAAACCGAAAATTCAGGATGCCCTTGACCGAAAACCGAAACCGAAACTGCCTTTTTGCCCAAATACTTTTAAAATACTTTTTTTTTAATGATTTTATTAATAATTCTTTTTCATGAATGAAATTCATCTGTGGGTGGCGCTGTTATGGAGAGGGGGATCTGTGGGTGGCGCTGTTATGGAGAGGGGGATCTGTGGGTGGCGCTGTTATGGAGAGGGGGATCTGTGGGTGGCGCTGTTATGGAGAGGGGGATCTGTGGGTGGCGCTGTTATGGAGAGGGGGATCTGTGGGTGGCGCTGTTATGGAGAGGGGGATCTGTGGGTGGCGCTGTTATGGAGAGGGGGATCTGTGGGTGGCGCTGTTATGGAGAGGGGGATCTGTGGGTGGCGCTGTTATGGAGAGGGGGATCTGTGGGTGGCGCTGTTATGGAGAGGGGGATCTGTGCACTGTTATGGGCATAACAGTGCACAGATCCCTTTCCCCATAACAGTGCACAGATCCCTTTCCCCATAACAGTGCACAGATCCCCCCTCCCCATAACAGTGCACAGATCCCCCCTCCCCATAACAGTGCACAGATCCCCCCTCCCCATAGCAGTGCCATAGACCGATCCCCCTACCCATAACAGCCCCGGCCCTGCTGCTCACTGCATCTTTATTTTACCCTACAATCGTGACGCTCCGGTAACAACTCTGCAGGCAGAGCGGAGCGCGGCGTAACGTCACTTACTCACGTGACGCACCTGCTCCGCCCACTTTATGAATGAAGGAGGCGGAGCAGGCGCGTCACGTGAGTAAGTGACGTTACGCCGGCCTCCGCTCTGCCTGCAGAGTTGTTAGTTACTGGAGCCTCACGATTGTAAGGTAAAATAAAGATGCAGTGACAAAGTAAACCGCCCGCCCGCAGATGGTGGGTGACAAATCCCACACCCCATATTTTCGGCCGATATGTAACAATATCGGCCGAAGTGGATTAGGTGCATTTTCGGCCGATATTTTCGGCTGCCGAAATTTCGGTGCACCCCTACTCAGTACTTAGTTGAAGCACCTTTGGCAGCGATTACAGCCTCCGATCTTCTTGGGTATGGAGCCACAAGGTTTGGGGATTTTTCTGTAATTTTTCTCTGCAGTTCATCTCAAACTCTATCAGGTTGGATGGGACCGTCCGTGGGCAGCCATTTGTAGGACTCTCCAGTGATATTAGATTCGGTTCAAGTCGGGGCTCTGGCTGGGCCACTTAACGACACTCACAGAGTTGTCCCAAAACCACTCCTAGGTTGCCCTGGCTGTGAGCTTAAGGTTATTGTCTTGTTAAAAGGCAATCCTTGGGCCCATTCTGATGTCCAGAGCACACTGAATCAAGTATTCATTAAGAATATCTCTGTACTTTGCTGCTTTCAGTTTTACCCTCAACTCTGACCAGTCTCCCTGTCCTAGACGCTGAACCCCCCAAGCACGATGCTGCCACCACTATTCTTGGGCGGTGCCTGGTTTCCTTCAAATCTGATTCTTAGAATTGAGGCAAAAAAGTTCAGTCTTGGCTTCATAAGACCAGAGAATCTTGTTTTATTTTTATTTTATATACAGTACAGACCAAAAGTTTGGACACACCTTCTCATTCAAAGAGTTTTCTTTATTTTCATGACTATGAAGGCATCAAAACTATGAATTAACACATGTGGAATTATATGCATAACAAACAAGTGTGAAACAACTGAAAATATGTCATATTCTAGGTTCTTCAAAGTAGCCACCTTTTGCTTTGATTACTGCTTTGCACACTCTTGGCATTCTCTTGATGAGCTTCAAGAGGTAGTCTCCTGAAATGGTCTTCAGACAGTCTTGAAGGAGTTCCCAGAGATGCTTGGCACTTGTTGGCCCTTTTGCCTTCACTCTGTGGTCCAGCTCACCCCAAACCATCTCGATTGGGTTCAGGTCTGGTGACTGTGGAGGCCAGGTCATCTGGCGCAGCACCCCATCACTCTCCTTCATGGTCAAATAGCCCTTACTTTCAAAGTTTTACCAATTTTTCGGCTGACTGACTGACCTTCATTTCTTAAAGTAATGATGGCCACTCTTTTATCTTTACTTGGCTGCTTTTTTTTCTTACCATAATACCAATTCTAACAGTCTATTCAGTAGGACTATCAGCTGTGTATCCACCTGACTTCTCCTCAACGCCACTGATGGTCCCAACCCCATTTATAAGGCAAGAAATCCCACTTATTAAACCTGACAGGGCACATCTGTGAAGTGAAAACCATTTCAGGGGACTACCTCCTGAAGCTCATCAAGAGAATGCCAAGAGTGTGCAAAGCAGCAATTAAAGCAAAAGGTAGCTACTTTGAAGAACCTAGAATATGACATATTTTCAGTTTTTTCACACTGGTTTGTTATGTATATAATTCCACTTGTGTTAATTCATAATTTTGATGCTTTCAGTGTGAATCTAGAATTTTCATAGTTATGAAAATAAAGAAAACTCTTTGAATGAGAAGATGTGTCCAAACTTTTGGTCTGTACTATATATACTGCAAAGATGCTTCTTTCTGGCCCCTCTGCCATGACACCCAAATTGGTGGAGTGCTGCAGTGATGGTTGAGCTTCAAGAAAGATTCTCCCACCTGCACACAGGATCTTTAGAGCTCAGGCAGAGTGACCATTGGGTTCTTGGTCACCTCTTACCAAGGTCCTTTTTTCCTGGCCACCATGCTCTTGGGAACTTTCAGTGCATAAGAATTTTTTATTTTTTTCCCCCATTCTCCAGATCTGTCCCTCCACATAATCCTGTCTCTAAGGCTACTTTCACACTTGCGTTTGGGGTTCCGCTTGTGAGATCCGTTTGAGGGCTCTCACAAGTGGCCCCGAACGGATCCTTTCATCCCCAATGCATTCTGAATGGATAAGGATCCGTTCAGAATGCATCAGTTTGGCTCCGTTCCGCTCTGTAAGCGGACACCAAAACGCTGCTTGCAGCGTTTTGGTGTCCGCCTGGTCGTGTGGAGCCAAACTGATCCGTCCAGACCTACAATGCAAGTCAATGGGGACGCATCCGTTTGACGTTGACACAATATGGTGCAATTGCAAACGGATCCGTCCCCCGTTGACTTTCAATGTAAAGTCAGGACGGATCCGTCTGACTAACAATTAGACTTAGACTTCTTTTTTTTTTATACATAAAATGCAGACGGATATGTTCTGAACGGATACCATCGTTTGCGTTATAGGTGCAGATCCGTCTGTGCAGATACCAGACGGATCAGCACCGAACGCAAGTGTGAAAGTAGCCTAAGCTGTACTGGCAGTTCTTTTCTTCTCTTGGCTTGCTTCTTGCTCTGATATGCATTGCCATATATGAGCCTTTGTACAGACAGAGGTGAGTCTTTCCAAATTGTGTCCAATCAACTGAATTTACCGCAGGTGTACTTCAGTCAAGGTGTAGAAACACCTTAAAGATGATCCAGAGAAATGGGACGCCCCTTAATTTCAAGTGTCGTAGCAAAGGGTCTGAATACTTATTTCCATGCAAAATGTTATATATATTTTTTTTCTTTTTAATGATTCAAACATTTCATAAAAATTCTGTTTTCACTTTGTCATTATAGGGTGCAGTTTGATGGAGGAAAATGTGAAATTTTTAAAATTTTATTTTACCACAGGGCCGCGACATAACAAAATATGAAATGGTGAAAGGGTCTGAAAACTTTCTGAATGCACTATACATATACTTTGGTTTCTTATCTGACTGAGAGAAGGGCTGCTTGGTTGCAGATGATTATACTCAGTTTTGTGTATCTGTATAACTAAGGCTACTTTCACACCTGCGTTAGGTGCGGATCCGTCTGGTATCTGCACAGACGGATCTGCACCTATAATGCAAACGCTTGTATCCGTTCAGAACGGATCCGTTTGCATTATTCTGTCAAAAAAAAAGTCGTAGTCAAAACGGATCCGTCCTGACTTACATTGAAAGTCAATGGGGGACGGATCTGTTTTCAATTGCACCATATTGTGTCAGTGAAAACTGATCCGTCCACATTGACTTACATTGTAAGTCAGGACGGATCCGTTTGGCTACGCATCGCCAGGCGGACAACAAAACTCTGCCCGCAGCGTTTTGGTGTCCGCATCCAGAGCGGAATGGAGGCGGAACGGAGCCAAACTGATGCATTCTGAACAGATCCTTATCCATTCAGAATGCATTGGGGCTAAACTGATCCATTTTGAACCGTTTGTGAGATCCCTGAAACGGATCTCACAAACGGAATTCATAACGCCAGTCTGAAAGTAGACATATATATAACACAGCTACTCGAACATAAACTAGTATTTAACACTAATACTCATTTAACCTATTACTAACACCTTTTTTCAAACATCAGAAATTGTTACTCAGAGTCCAACAACGGTAGAAAAGAAAACTGTAGATGGAGGTAAAGCTCAACTCTGTTGGGTATACAGAAGAATAACTAAGCCTCAAAATATGTTTACATTATATAAACAACCATTTGCCTCATTTTCAGAGGGATCACTAAAAGGGATGGCATTATTTAGAAAAGGCTCAAAATGCTGTAAATGCTTTCTAATCCTGCTCTGCTTCCTGGTGCCTCTCAACACACCGTGACCACTTCAACCACAAATCGCAGCTACGGCTAGTTATTGGCTGAGCAGCCATTTCCTGTGTGTAAAGTGGAGGCAGAAATTGGGTGGAGAATAGGAGCTGTGGAGGATCGCATTTTACAGTGTTCTGAGCATTCTCCAATTTTTTTATTGGCTGACCATCCCCTTTTAAATTAAATTTTAAAAGATGTTACAAATGGGCTTATTTATTCTTAATGTGCATGGATAATACAGCATGCCAAAATCCACTTCTCACATTATAAGTGTCTTCTGTTATCTTATTGTTTGCTTCATAAATTTGTAGTTGGTTCTTTTTCTCTCCTTGTGTCTCTTAATTTTTGGCAAAAACAGGGTTGTGTGTGATTGAGTCTGTCTTTCTACTTTTAAATTTATGTAGGCACTGTTTTCTTTTCTATTTTTATTTATTATTATTTTTTTTAAAATAAGATTAATTAGCATAATAAATTAAACACAAGAACGAGGGGGCACAACCTGAAATTAGTTTGGGGATAATCAGAAGCGGCGTTAGAAAATATTTTACTGAGAGAGTAGTAGGAACAGACTTCCAGCAGAAATTGTAGACATTCTACAGTAACTGAATGTAAACCTGCTTGGGATAGGTGTATATCTATCCTAAAATGAAAGTAATGAAAAGTGCAGACTAGATGGACCATGTAGTCTTTTCCTGACATTATGTTTCTATGGATTTGGCATGGAAACTATAGCAGGAGTCCACATGAAAATTTAACCCAATAAACTCTGCTAAGTCTGTGTGTAGATCCACAGGATTTCAAAACGGCAAATATGTATTTGCAGAAATCTAGAGGACACCGTACATTCACTGTGTGAACATGCCCTTAGTTGCTTTTGTTGGTTTTTAATAATTATTATAATGTAACTAAAAAGACGGCCCCAAGGCTGAAGATGGTATACATCTGCGTATATACAAACTTTAATTTCTTGTCCTACTGAGGGGAAAGGCTGCTTGGCTGCAGTTGATTATACGAATAGCTTTTTGTGCGTCTGTATTATAAATGTATAATTTACAGCTACTGGCAGAGAAACTAGTAGGTATTTTAAAGGGTAACTATATATTTTATTTTACCATTTAGCTGACAAAATAGGCTCCTGAAGTCTGTCTTTAGTGCTTTGGAATCCGTAGACCCATACGCTGCTGACATGTCAGCGTTGTACAGATTCTACTTTACCTCAGACATAGGGGCCACAGTGAGTGCTGTACTGGCACATCACTGCTCTTGCTTGTCCCTGCTCCACTCGGCTGAAACCTGGCATCGCACATTGGTACTGACGGGCTATGCAAAGCTTTCAGTGGAGAAGAACAAACACAGGCAGGAGCAGTGATGTGCTAATGAGAGCTCATGCCTGTGCCCGCTTTGCTAAAAGCTCAGCATAGCACAACAGTGCAGGGTCACCTACATCGATGTGCTATGCCAGACATCGGTGGAGCAGGCATGTATGCTCCTCCCAATACAGTGCTCACTTTGTCCCCCATGCCTGCAGTACAGTGTAATTCTTACACCGGTACACCCCTGACATATCAGCGGTATACTGTTGTATGGATAGCCCTATAGACACCCTGCACTTTGGGAGCCTATTTTGTGAGTAAAATTATTAAAATATAAAATATATTACAAAAATGAATTATAGAGTATTTAGAATTCTTTTTAATGAAGTTTACTAACTAAATGGTCTGTATGATTTAATATGTAACACAGCTACTGGCAGATAAACTAGTATTTTAACAATAAAAACCAATTAACCTATTACTAACCCTTCTTTTTAAACATTAGGAATTGTTACTCAGAGTCCAACAACAACGGAAAAGGAGACTGAATTGGGAGGTAAAGCTCAATGCTATTGGCTATACAAAAGAATAACTAAGCCTCAAAATATGTCTGTATGGATAAATGAACTGATGACATTTGACTTATTTCTCAGTGAGATCACTCAAAGGGGTGACAATAAAAAATTATTTAGAAACGACACCACTTATACGTACTTCACTGATCCTCTGGCGCTCCTGTTGCGAAGTGTCCTCATCTCCATCTACTTCCTTGTGTCTTTCAACACAGAAAATGACCACTCAGCCAATCATTTGATGAAACAGGCAACAGTTGTGGCTAGTGATTGGCTGAACTGCCATTTCCTATTTGTAAAGAGGAAGTAGAATTTGGGCAGAGGACAGGAGCACAGCGGGGGTTCAACAAGTTGAGTATGATGTTTTTTGTTTTTTAAATTACAACTAGACATCCCCCTTTTACCCCTTCACACATTATTGTGTACATGATAATGTGCAAGATTGTATGAAGCGGGCTGCTCTGCTAAACCCGCTCCATACATGGCTGGTGCCAGCTGTATAATACAGCAGGATGCAATGACCAGGATGGGTGATAGCGCCGAGCCTGGTCCTTTTAACCTCTCAGATGCCACAGTCAATATCAATAGTGGCATCTGTGGAGTTAGGCAGAGGGGCCTCCCTCTGCCGTCCGATCAGACCCCACATAGTGAAATTGCAGGGCTCCAATTGGTTACCATGACAGCCTGGGCCTGTAAATGCCTGTCATGGTTAACTGCCTGTAAAGCCATGCATAAGACATTGCTCAGCAGGCAGAGCGTCAGAATCCCATAGACCATTATAGTTCTCTAATATGGTCTATGGGACAAGTGATCAGAGGATTGCAGATTCTAGCTCCCTAAGGGGTTAGAAGTTATGTAAAAATAAAATAAAAAATTCTAATTGTCCCCCCTTTCCCAATTATACATATGAAAATAAACATTAAAAAAAATATAAATGCCAAGTATTGCCACGTCCGAAAATGTCTGAACTATTAAAATCTAAAAATATTTTTCCTGTGCGGTGTACTCTGTAACGGGAAGAAAAAAAAACCATGCGATTCACCATTTATTAATCGCCTTATCCTCTTCTCCCCCCCCAAAAAAAAATATTTAATCAGTGACCAAAAGTTCCCCCCCCCCCCCCCCCCAAAGTTAGTAAAACAAAAACTATACAAACCTGTATTGACCTGCACAATAAGGGTGTCCTGTTATTTTTAGTGTACAATGGACAAAGATGCATCAAAAAACTTGGCAGAATTGTGGGGTTTTTTTCAGTTTCACCCCACAGATTTTTTTTCCCTGTTTTCTAATACAACACATGGTAAATTAAATGGTGCCATTAAAAAATACAACTTGTCCTGCAAAAATAAGCCCTCATATGATTTTGTGAACTAAAAATGTATGGCTCTTGAAATGAGTTAAAAATGGGCTTAGTTATTCTTCAGGTGTATGGATAAGATCTAGTTCTGCATGCTAAAATCCACTGCTAACATTGCAATTACCTCCTCTCCTATTGGATGCTTTATACATTTGTGATTGGTTCTATTTCCATCCTTGTCGTGGTTTGTGCATTCATCCTGCTTTAGCCCTATGTAAAAATCTGAGTAATTTCCTAACTCAGTCTAGGACAGCTCAGGTTTTTACATACTACTCAAATCTAATGTTTATTTGCATCACTGGAAGCAACTCAGTTTTGCTTGTCCTCTAAAAGTACAAAAGTAATCTGTGGAATATGAAAATTGGTTTCCAACCTTCTGTAACAATTGCTTTACTGGATGAAGTAACAGTTGATTCTTCTGTACTATTTGGGAGCACGCGCTTTGTAAAATATATGCAACAAGCATAGCCTGTGAATTTCAGTAGAAAAACCCACCTATCAAAGCCATATTTGTTTAATCCTAGGCTCAACTACCACGCAAAAACCATCAACTACTAAGGGGAAAGATGAGAACAATGGAGGTAAAAGTCAAATGGCAAAGGGATGAATATATTTAAGTGTCTCTATTGTATCAACTGGGTAACCTCATTAAAAGAAAAAAAACAATTCTAGTCATTTATACACGTCTGTGGTTCAGTAGTTCGCACTGCTGTCCTGCAGATTTTAGATTTGCATCTTAAGACCCCCATACACAATAGAGTATTGTCCACAGAATCCATAATTCTTTTGTTCTCCTTGAAGATCGAGGTGTCTGGCAGCGGTTTTCTCCGCTCTCTCCATTAACAACATGTAAATGCTAAACCGAACCTAGCGTGTATGTCTGATTCTGAACATACAGAAGAAAAGGCCAACAGCTATTAAAGGTGCATGGACACCTTTTACAAGGGCAACATCTTCATGCCTTTGTTATAAAATCATATAGCAAATGTTGCTTTTTGCATTAAAATGGAAAACAAAGGCTAAGGTGACTCTTGACTTGTACACACTGACTTCTGACTGACCCCTCCCTGTCTGGGCCTAACTATTTATATAAGGGCTTCCCTAGCTCCCTCTACAGTCTAGGAGGAGGAATTACACCCCTAATAGGCCTGGTACTCAGGAGATAACATTAATAAAATGACAATTATACATTAAAATGACATATAAAATACAATAACCATGTCCCACAGGAGGTGGAGAACAACGTGGCCAAATTGACCCTTGTGTAGTGCCCACCTTTACCTAGTGGGACACTACACTATTACCTAATGTGTATAGGAAATAATAAAAAGCTGGGTTTATCTTGCCTATTCGCTGCTGACACCCATTATTAATCTGCTTATTTGACATGTAAGGTACATGAGTAATCTGTGGATTCCATTCTCTGCGTATCCTGTTGTTCTGATGGATAGCTTTTTGAATGGCGTAAGATTGGATTCTTGTCCTGTTTAGTGGGAATAGCTGTGTCAAATAAATACACAAAACATTTTACGGTATATGCTTTGATAAGTGGTTTTTCTACTGAAATTCAAAGTCCTGTTTATTTAACCCCAGGTTCAACTGTTACTAAAAACACGACTAAGCAGAAGGATGAGACGACTGGAGGTAAAATGGAAATTATTACACATACAGAATAGATGGGTTATTTTATTACAGTTTATAACCAGGCTAACAAAATAACTATTATATTAAATGTTAAAAATATAAATCTGAAGTGGCACAGTGATTTAGTTGTTAGCGCTGCTGCTTTGTACCTCTGAGGCCATGAGTTTGACTAGGGCTACATTTACTTGAAGACTTTAAAGCAACATCTTACTGCATAAAATGGCAAAAATAAACACGACGAACAATGCTTTAAAAAAAATGCTAAAAACTGCAAAAAAGGATGTGTGTGAAACCACCTTTTAAAGGTAAAAAAAAAAGATAATTTCTTTTAACAAGAAGATACAAGTTATGGGATTACGGAATATAAGTTTACAGGTTAGAGCCCATTCACACGACCATATTTTTCTTTCTGCATTCATTCCGCAATTTTGCGAATTGAATGCGGACCCATCAGTTCAATGGGGCCACAAAAGATGCGGACAGCACACCGAAACGGGCCTCTGAAACAAGCCTAATGTTAGCTGGGGGTCTGACTGCTGGGACCCCCTCATCACAAGAAACAGGATCCCCAAGTCCCATGAGTGACTAGAGCAGTAGTGCTCATGTACGACCCCCGCTCTACTTGCTTTTTTTGGGACTGCAGTGTACCGCAATCAGGTCTCACCGGCAGTCGTGTAAAAATGAATTGAGTGGTAATCACATATGTGCACCACCATGTCCGCAATTCCGTTCTCGAAAATAATAGAACATGTCCTATTCTTGTCCGCAATTGCGGACAACAATAGGCATATTGTATTATAAAATGCGGAACGCACATTGCCGTTGTCTGTGTTTTGTGGATCCGCAAAACACCTTACGGACGTCTGGAGCCTAAAGGGGTTAAATATTCATAATCGGCAATGTCAACAATCTCGGATATTGCCTCCTGATGTCTGCTTTGTAAACCTCAGAAGCTGAACCCCTGACTTCTACCTTACATGTACAGTTCTCGTCTTTAAAGGGGTTTTCTGGGAATTAATACAATTATTCATATTGTACATGTTTACCCCTGATCCAGTCATATTTCTTTATTTTTATTTGCCACAGGTCCTTGAGCATTTGTATTCGAAATGTTTCTTTTAAAGAAACTCTTGCCAGGAAAATCACTCAGAAACCAGGCACAATGCCATGTACAACTAGCTCAGTAGGATGATACCATCTCATTTGTCATTTTCTATGCCTGTTTTAGGCATAGAAAATTATCTAAATCTATGCTTGCAAAGGAAGCTGGCATAGATTTAGGCTGGCGGTGGATGTGCTTTAGTTATATAGAGCAAAAAAATCAGTGGGGCCAATTATAAAAAAATTATACCAACTTTATTTCAATAATCTATATAAAATATGGAGAAAAAAAAAAGGCAAGATGGAAAAAGATGTACAGAGAAGCGAGGGGCAAAACCTCAGAGGACAGCCATGTTACTCCGCAGAACTGTGATAAGTCTCCAGATACAAGGCTATACACTGTGCCTCACATAAAATGGCCATAAATATCTAAACAGAAAAATATAGCAACAGTGGTAATAATATACATCACCCACCCCTTTAAGGGATTATGCTGTTTACTGCCAAATGAGCTATAATCACCATTTGATATGAGGCACACAGTATAAGACCCAAAATAACTATGTGAAAAAATACATACCAAGTGGATGAGAAATAACCAACATCCAACCTCAGTATGTAATATAGGCATAATATAGACAATGTGGCATAACGGTGTAACCATAGACACATTATACAAGGGACGTACCTGAAGACATGGTCTGACCAAAAAAGAGGTAAAAAGCCCCAAGCCGCAGGTCTTGGTCAGACCATGTCTTCAGGTACGTCCCTTGTATAATGTATGTGTATAGCCTTGTATCCAGAGACTGTTATCACAGTTCTGTGGAGTTGTATAGCTGTCCAATGATGGTTTGCCCTTCGCTTCTCTGTATAATTTTTTTTTCCATCTTGCCTTTTTTTCCCTCCATATTTTATATATATATTATTGAAATAAAGTTGGTATAATTTTTGATAATTGGCCCCACAGTTTTTTTTTGCTATGACATTGTATGTTGTCCCAGGTGGAGTGTAGTGTTGTCGGCGTTGGACAGAGAGGTTTTGTAGGTTTATAAGTTATGTAGAGACCAGCGCCTCTACATAATTTAGGCGCATCAAGCATCAGCGCAGGATTATTAAGCCCGGCGTCTAAAACGCTGATCTTAATAAATTACGGCAATTATTCTCAATATGATAAGAATATAGACTTTTTCTATGGGTTAGGTGAAAGAAAACAATATCTGAACAAAAAACCTTGAAGTTTCTCCCAAGATTCAAACCTGGGATCTCTACATGCAAAACCAAGCACTTATCACAAAGTTATAGGATTACCACATAGAGAAGATGTTTTTTTCTATGCTAAGAAGCTAACACATATTACTGGTGTTTTTATAATAATACATTGTGTGTGTGATTAAATTAGTAATATGTATATTAGCTTTCTGAGAAGATCTTAGTGTAGTGAAGCTATAGTACATACAGTATATGATATGTACATGCTAGAACACAGCTCTGCCCTCAGCATGCTGATGTCTAGCCCTGTCAGTCAAGGGGAGGGGGGGTGTGCAGAGCACAGGGGTTGTTACAAAGCAGTGCTCAAAGGATTCAGCCCCGCCTTCTTGTGCTCCAACTCGCTCTTTTGCATATGAATAAATGCAGATATCTCTGCAGCTGTTTAGTATACAGATGAAAGGTATTGTTTTAATCAGCATGATGAGCCCTACCAGGCAGTGTGTCTGGTTTAATAGGGTTGATCCTAGTGACAGAGCCTTTTATTTATCTAAAATCAGAAACCTTCTATAAAGGGGACCAGTCAGCTGCCACATGCTGCCTTCACTGAGGGCAGCATAGTGTAAGGACAGACCCGCTCATTTCAGCAATCTTTTGATGCCATTTAGTACTTTTAGATTACTAACCTGCTGATGCCTGTCACGCATGCCAGCGCTGGGAGAGGGAGGAATCCAATGCCACATGCTGCCTCCGTCTCCAGACAATAATATTAAATTTCCTGTTGTGCATAGCAAAGAAATCTGTCAGTCATTGTCCAGAGGCGGGCAGCATTGGACCTATCTCTCTCCCTGTGCTAGAGTGGACTTCGTCAGGTCAGTACTGTAAGAGTATTAAATGCCATCACAGTAGTGACAGATCGCTGAAATCAGCAGGTCTGTTACTACAATATGCTTCCCTCAGTGAGGGCAGGTGACAGGTTCCTTTTAGGGCCAAAATTCAGCCGACACCTGCGTGGTGTCCGCTTCCCATTGTTTGTAATGGGAGACAGCTGTGTCCACTTGCGGTTTAGCTCCAATTAATGGGGCTAAACCAAGAGCAGGTCTACAACATTCAAAGCCATGCACATAATCAAAATCTGCCATGCAAAGATACTCTTAAAGAAAAAAAAGATTTACTAATGTGTCAGCGTCTAGAACTTGTCGGGCACAATTTTGGTAAAACTAGGGTCTCTCCTTTCTCATGTGACTTCATATGAAAAGGGTTTAGTATAGTTTCTATAAAGTTAGACAAAGGGGGAGATTTATCCAAACTGGTGTAATGGAAAACTGGCTTAGTTGCCCCATAGCTACAATCCGATTCCATCTTTAATTTTTCAGAGAAAATCAAAGGTGTAAATCTGGTTGCTGTGGGCAACTAAGCCAGTTTTGCTTTGCACCAGTTTGGATAAATCTACTCCAGAGTGTCCCTCCCACGTTTTTCATTCAGTCTGAGCCCCTGTGATAAATCTGGTGCAATCTAAGACGGCCTAAGCTTGCACTATCCATAGCATTACTAAATCTGCTCTTATTTTTTTTTTTCTTTTAAGAATTTTGATTCACACATTTGTTTTCTTTTTTAATGTATTTCTTTTCTAGTTGTGGTAAATTGGTATTTACAGTCATATGGAAAATATTTTCTGAATCTATAATATTCACTTCATTTATCTGTTCTGATTTGTTTTTGTTTTTTGTTATAGGGGGAAATAACACTGGTGCTGTCGTGGGTAAGAAATTTTTTATTTATTTTTTGCCAGTCAGTATACAGGTAAACATTTAATGCATTGCTTCAATGATGTTATTTTTTTGTTTCACAAAGCAGCTTCATTTAGCTTTGTGATCTTTTTATATCCATAGATATAAGTAAACGTATTTTAATGTGTGAAAATAACAGTTTACATTATAGCAGGAGCCTCTGTATGTTCCACTTCTCCACGACTACTTATAAGCTGCCTTTAAAATGTGTGACGTAAAAATCTGAAGAGCCTACAGGATGTTTGTGCAGATTTGAAAGTAGATTGCAGTGGACAATGCTGTGTGTTGTGAATTATTTCCTGGTTTTCCTCAAATTTTCTCAAAATTTTTCAGTGTGTGAAATCCGCATAGAAGTCTGCACATTCCAGGACCCTGCAAGAAGATTTTCTTACAGAAATGTTTCCTTCCTTGAGGCCAAGGGCAGCTCAGAATGGGTTAACATAAAACGTTAAAAATGGGTTACATAAATTGGATTCGCCCCATAAAGGACCCTACACAATAAACCTGATGTGTTTTATGCAAAGCAATACATTTATTAGGGAGGAATAAGTATGTGCTGCCTTTGGACTCAAGTCAAAAAAACATTTCGGTAAGCAAATTTTCTCTTTCCTTATCGTTCTTCAGGCAGCACAGAATGGAATATGAAAAGCAATACAACTTAAGGGGGTAGAAATAATTGCGCTTGAGACCACTCTTCTGCTGAGGGCTGAATGGCTAGCGGCAACCAGGTTTAATCTGTAGTGTTTGGCAAAAATGCAGGATGATGACCATGTTGTTGCTCTGCAGATTTGATCAAATGAAATTCCGCCTTTCTCCACCCATGAGGTTGCAGTGGATCAAGTGGAATGACGAGAACCTTTCAGATTAATGGTATTCTTTGATATCTATTCAGGTACCCTATAATTACATCACATAAACCAAGAAGAAAGTGGGTTACCTTTTAAAACATAACTTTTAATAATACATAAAACGCCCATAGGTGAATAAGTGCAAGTGCAATTTAAATGAGCAGGGTACAACTTACCCCAATTTAGTGGGTTTGTTATAGTCTAAGGAGGGGATAGGATAGGGGGGAAAGGGGCTGTTGGGTCTCTGCCCCTACTATGCACCCTAAATATAGGATCCCTATCCTAGCCACCGCACAACTGCTATACCGTCCCTATATGCTTCCCTGAACAGTGCAGTGACTGCCCAGCTTCGTCCTGAAGGGGAAGGGAAGAGGGGGGGTAGGATACCCTATGTCACAAACCCACCTCTGCCAGGTGTTGTGTACCCAGGTCCCTGGGACACAACCACTCTAACACAACGCTTGAATTAGAAAAACAGTTTGTCCTGCATATCCAAGAACTCAGGCGTCACAGACCATGTGAACACCCATATTCAGTTGTCTGAATAAATGCTGGAATCTACAGTCGTGGCCAAAAGTTTTGAGAATGACACAAATATTAGTTTTCACAAAGTTTGCTGCTAAACTGCTTTTAGATCTTTGTTTCAGTTGTTTCTGTGATGTAGTGAAGTATAATTACACGCACTTCATACGTTTCAAAGGCTTTTATCGACAATTACATGACATTTATGCAAAGAGTCAGTATTTGCAGTGTTGGCCCTCCTTTTTCAGGACCTCTGCAATTCGACTGGGCATGCTCTCAATCAACTTCTGGGCCAATTCCTGACTGATAGCAACCCATTCTTTCATAATCACTTCTTGGAGTTTGCCAGAATTAGTGGGTTTTTGTTTGTCCACCCGCCTCTTGAGGATTGACCACAAGTTCTCAATGGGATTAAGATCTGGGGAGTTTCCAGGCCATGGACCCAAAATGTCAACGTTTTGGTCCCCGAGCCACTTAGTTATCACTTTTGCCTTATGGCACGGTGCTCCATCGTGCTGGAAAATGTATTGTTCTTCACCAAACTGTTGTTAGATTGTTGGAAGAAGTTGCTGTTGGAGGGTGTTTTGGTACCATTCTTTATTCATGGCTGTGTTTTTGGGAAAAATTGTGAGTGAGCCCACTCCCTTGGATGAGAAGCAACCCCACACATGAATGGTCTCAGGATGCTTTACTTTTGGCATGACACAGGACTGATGGTAGCGCTCACCTTTTCTTCTCCGGACAAGCCTTTTTCCAGATGCCCCAAACCATCGGAAAGAGGCTTCATCGGAGAATATGACTTTGCCCCAGTCCTCAGCAGTCCATTCACCAAACTTTCTGCAGAAGATCAATCTGTCCCTGATGTTTTTTTTGGAGAGAAGTGGCTTCTTTGCTGGCTTTCTTGACACCAGGCCATCTTCCAAAAGTCTTCGCCTCACTGTGCGTGCAGATGCGCTCACACCTGCCTGCTGCCATTCCGGAGCAAGCTCTGCACTGGTGGCACTCCGATCCCGCAGCTGAATCCTCTTTAGGAGACGATCCTGGCGCTTGCTGGACTTTCTTGGACGCCCTGAAGCATTCTTAACAAGAATTGAACCTCTTTCCTTGAAGTTCTTGATGATCCTATAAATTGTTGATTGAGGTGCAATCTTAGTAGCAACAATATCCTTCCCTGTGAATCCATTTTTATGCAACGCAATGATGGCTGCACGCGTTTCTTTGCAGGTCACCATGGTTAACAATGGAAGAACAATGATTTCAAGCATCACCCTCCTTTTAACATGTCAAGTCTGCCATTTTAACCCAATCAGCCTGACATAATTATCTCCAGCCTTGTGCTCGTCAACATTCTCACCTGAGTTAACAAGACGATTACTGAAATGATCTCAGCAGGTCCTTTAATGACAGCAATGAAATGCAGTGGAAAGGTTTTTTTGGGATCAAGTTAATTTTCATGGCAATGAAGGACTATGCAATTCATCTGATCACTCTTCATAACATTCTGGAGTATATGCAAATTGCTATTATAAAAATTTAAGCAGCAACTTTTCCAATTTCCAATATTTATGTAATTCTCAAAACTTTTGGCCAAGACTGTACACCTCAAATACACCATAAAACAACCCGACGCGTTTCTCTGGTCTTACCAGTTCATCAGGGGCCTTGACACATTGGTGTTAGCAGAGGAGGGGGTCAACACAAGTGTAGAAAGATAGCACACAGAAACCAGTGACGATAAATGTCTTGGTATTAATGTCAGTTCACAACCGCCCAGTGTATTGGCGATGTACAAATATGCCAAAACTACATAAGGCGATTTCAAGCAAAGAGATTACTTGTCTTAGGAGAGACAGTCAGTGGACATGTTCCCAAGATTGCAGGCCTAGCGATATGTTTCCCGCTGACCCGGCAGCTGGACTCCGCGTATGGCAGCACCCTCCTTAGACTATAACAAACCCACCTAAATTGGGGTAAGTTGTACCCTGCTCATTTAAATTGCACTTGCACTTATTCACCTATGGGCGTTTTATGTATTATTAAAAGATATCTTTTAAAGGTAACCCACTTTCTTCTTGTTTTATGTGATCAAGTGGAATGAGCTTTGATAGATCATGGCAGCTGTAAATCCTGTAATCAATAGCAATATTTGATAGTAGTTTGAATCTACAGAGCTAGAGTAGACCTGTTGGCATCTTGACCCTTTCAGGAACCATGAAGTTCTAGGAAGAGTGAGTTGTATTAAGCCTCATTCACACGTCACTGTTTTGATCAGTGATTTCCATCAGTGATTGAGAGCCAAAACCAGGATTGGAACGTCCACAGATATAAGGTGTAATGAAAAGATCTGCCCCTGTTCTGTGTTTAGAGCCGCACCTGGTTTTGGCTCACAATCATTGACCAAAATACTGACTTGTGAATGAGGTATTAATCCTTAGACCTAACACTTTTGTCTAGAAGCTACTCCAGTTTAAAGGGAACCTGTCAAAAACATCCCAAGCCGGCAGCAGTTCCTGAGAGTAACCAGCAGCATGTTTGTAATGATAATTTTCTTCCTGAAGGCAGATGAGGCAAAAGCTGTAAAAACGTTCTTTAATCCCCTGCCGGCGCGCTTCTCTAGTCAGGCTTCAAGTCACGCTAACCACGCCCCCTTCTCTGTGATTGACAGCGCTTATGCACGACAGTTCGGCTGGCTTTGCTGAACTGCTGGCTGTCAGACATTAAGCCTGAGTAGAGAAGCGCATCGGCAGGGGATTAAAGAACATTTTTACAGCTTTTGCTTCAACTACCTGCAGGAAGAAAATGATCGTTACAAACACGCTGCTGGCTACTCTCAGGTACTGCTACCAGCTTGAGATGTTTTTAGGAGGTGACAGGTTCCCTTTAACTACTCCACCCTCCTCCTGGAGTGAGACTGCTCTTTAAAAAAAAAATGAACACCCATGTGTCTGTCGTGTCGCAGCATGCCACGTTGCGACACCATTGAAATAAATTACATAAAGCACAATTTTCTTGTTGCTCTGTAACCCTAACTTAAATTGGAACACATGAGGAAGGGAAGGATTCTGAAAGCTATTTTTTGTGCACCAATCTGTCAAGATCTTCCAAATCTAGCATTGGAAGTAGCAGAGGAACATATTTTCTTTCCGTGTCTGTAGCATTTTTTTTGCGGACCGTATCCGATACCATTAATTTCAATGGGTCCGCAAAAAAAAGTTACTCCATGTGCATTATGTTACCATATGTCCGTTCCACAAAAGAATTCAGACTGTTCTATTAGGGGCCAGCTGTTCCATTACGCAAAATACGGATTGCACACGGACGTCATCCGTATTTTTTTGCGGATCAGTGTTTTGCAGACAGCAAAATGCATACGGTCGTGTGTATGAGCCCTAAGGCTAAAGTTCACATGGGCAAGATCAGTAGCGGATTACTCACTGCTAGAAATCTGCCGCCAAAACCGACTTGTTAATTTGATAGTTGATTTAGCGGAGTAACGCTGCATGTGACTGCAGGAAGAAAATCATCATTAGAAACACACTGCTGGCGGTTTGGGTGGTTTTTGACGCTGACCGGTTCCCTTTTAAGTATACGTTCCGAGAGGGAATCGCAGATATGTAAGAGTAATATCTATACACCAGATAATTTTTTCTGAAAGATTCCAGTTGAAAAAATGATGTATCTACAGCTAAGTGTACTGAATGTGGGTAATAGTGTTTTGTTAGCTTGTTAACTATCTGGCAGTATACTTAATATTTGATAGCATTGCATGGAATCCTAAGTAATCTCTTTGGTATGGTGAGCAGGGCAATATGAAAAGGCTAGCACTATGAAACTTTAGAGCAGCGATTCTCAACCTGGGGGTCGCGACCCCTTTGGGGGTCGATCGGCCCTTTCCGGGGGGTCGTCTGAGGCTTCCTATTGTGGGTCGCCTGCACAACGGCAGCGGCCCCTTATCCTCGCGCACAGGAAGTGATGTCCTATCACTGCCTGTGCTTGAAGGAGCCTGATGTCTGGACGGGTAAGTCGGGCCGCCTGTCTGCTGAGGTCCGAGTTTTTTCGTTAATGACACCGCCGCTGAGCACCACTGCCACCAATGATTTAATTGAGCCTGGCTAATTTTATTTTAATTATTTGGCTGAGCAAGGCTTAATTTATTTGGGGGGACATGAAGCACCGCTGATTTATTTATTTGGGGGACCCTGAGCACTTCTGATTTATTTGGGGGACCCTGAGCACCATTGATTTATTTATTTGGGGGACCCTGAGCTTTAATTATGTTCAATTTGTAGCAATAAAAATACATCCTGCATATCAGATATTTACATTACAATTCATAACAGTAGCAAAATTAGTTATGACGTAGCAAGGAAAAAAATGTAATGGTTGGGGGTCACCACAACATGAGGAACTGTATTAAGGGGTCACGGCTTTAGAAAGGTTAAGAACCACTGCTTTAGAGTCTTCAGCAGATACACAATTGCAAATCAAGGCCTGAAACCTAATTTGAGCTGCATTTTATGGATGCAAAATTCAGGAATACTGAATAATAATAATAGACATTTATTGCAGTAGTAGTTTCTGAAGTCCTTTTTAGGCGAGTGAGGCCAGTTTCACACAGGCATGGTGTGTCTGGGAAACGCGCTCTGTGTGATGGCTGCATTTCCCAGACCAAACACTGCTCCTGTGATCAAACTCACAGCATCATACCGATTTTATGATTCTTTGAATTCCCAGAACCACATAAATATGTTCATATAGAAGAGAATAGGGCCCATTACTGATCTCTGTGGTACCCCACTAGTAACTGTGACCTGATCAGAGTATGTACCATTAGTAACCACCGCATGGATTTCTATCACTTAGCCACTTACAGATGGAGCAGGGTTAGCACTCCAGCTCTTAACTCAAATTTCTTAACTCATCGCGTTATCTTGAGATAAAAGCAATTGAAGGTGTTTGCTTAGATTAGATAACACAACTCAGAAATCTCAGAAAACAGGAGTGTTAACTCTACTCCTACTACTTTATCTACTAACCTTTTTTGTGGCTCAGTATTGAATGGTTTGCAAAAATCAAGATATATCCCATCCAGCGACTGACACAAGTCCAGACTAGAACTTGCAGATGTAGCTGCCATTTTGCGTTAACGCAACAAAAACACATTACAGCTATGCAACAAATGTCATTAAAGTGATCATCCTAGAGCAGCTGGTATCAAAATAGCACTGGCTACATCTGTACCTCATAAAAATTGGTCAGATTAGCTTGATAGGACTGATCCCCCATACATCGATGCTTATACAGAGTTAAACCCTTATTTTAATTTAGATACTCCAGGATAGCACCTCTTAGAAAACCTTTAAAGAGGACCTTTCACCTGAAAATGAAAGTTAAACTAAAGATATAGCCTTACTTACATGCCCCCGGTATTGCTTATTCAGTCATTCATTTTTCAATCCGTGCCCCCGTTTGTTGCCTTGTATGCTAATGAGCCATTCGGCTCAACTGGGCAGGCCTTCAAAAGTTCTCCCGGGCGTGTCATTCTTCTCCCTGGCACAAAGCGTATCCAATCGGCGCACTCCGCTCTTAGCCAGGGAGAAGACGCTCCAGTTCTCGCGAGATGGCGCCGATTCCGGATGGATGAAATCACTCCAGTTCTCGCGAATCTCGCGAGAACTGGAGTGTCTTCTCCCTGGCTAAGAGCGGAGCGCGCTGATTGGATGCGCTTCGTGCCAGGGAGAAGAATGACACGCCCGGGAGAACTTTTGAAGGCCTGCCCAGTTGAGCCGAATGGCTCATTAGCATACAAGGCGGCAAATATTCCGGGGGGCAGAGCGGACAAATGGGGGCACTGATTGAAAAATGAATGACTGAATAAGCAATACCGCGGGCATGTAAGTAAGGCTATATCTTTAGTTTAACTTTCATTTTCAGGTGAAAGGTCCTCTTTAAACAATTACCCATAATAGAGGTTAAACTTAACAGCCTAGAATTTCCAGGCTCCCTTTTTTTACCCCCTCTTTGAATATGGGTACCACCTATGCCATGTGCCAGTCCTGTTAAACAGACACTATCATTATAAAATCCTTAAAGGGTTGTGCCACCATTAAATGTTTTAGTTGTGAGATTTCTTTCTTTATACCACTAGAATAGTGCCACCTGGTGTTTAAACTATATAGTAACATGCACATCCACATACTGAAGTGGTCGCACATGCTCCGTTCCATCCTTTATCTACCATCAGCTCTATATACTGTAAAGGTGTGAAGGATTTATGGAGAGAGCAGCAGCAGATAGAACATGCCCCCTTAGCTGCCAGCTTGAAAAGAACAGGAGGAGCTCTTGATCCATGTGAAGTACAGGGCTGTTTCTAGCTTTGTTAGGCTACTTTCACACTTGCGTTTAACTTTTCAAGTGTTGAGATCTGGCAGAGGATCTCAATACCGGAGAAAAAGACAAAACTGAACAGAACGGAATGCTCCAAAATGTGTTCCGTTCCGTTTGGTTGCGTTTCCAGCAAGCTGCAGCTTTCTGTATGGCATGGGATGTGGAGCAATACGCATGACACAATGCAAGTCGATGGTACCAGATCCGTTTTCTCAGACACAATAGGAAACGGATCCAGCCCTATTGACTTTCAGTGGTGTTCATGACTGATCCGTCATTGCTATCTTAAAGATAATCCAACCAGATCCATTCATAATGAATGCAGATGGTTGTATTATCCGAAACTGAAAGTGTGAAAGTAGCCATAGAAACAGATTGTCATGTACTATATTATGTATGATATTCCTTTACATCAGTCATGACATAACTTCTTTAAATATAAGAAATAAGGTTCAATCTATTACCGTATATTACTTATTTCCATCAGGATACAGGGATGTATGCCATCTGTACCAGGTGATTTGTTTATTTCATCTTTTTACGGAGGTGCTGCACTTTCCTCTCAATACATTCGCTTAAATGGGTTGGCCACTTTCTGGCTACTTGTGACCAATGTGTATGTATGACTATATGACACTTGCTAATATAGCCTTTCTTGACATTTTGTGCCGTTTGCTATATTTCATAAGCTATCTCTACTTGTTGGGCAATTCTTCTGTTCTGTCTACATAGAGGTCTTGTCCATAAGATGGCTGCTGATGGAGGGTCTCCGCCTCTTCTATTCAAACACACTGCATGTACTCTAAACTCCAAACAGCGCAGGTGCAGATTGCAAGGGAAGAGTATTTGAATAGAGGTGACATCACTTGAGGTGATTTGCCTGGTCACATGACCCTCTTAGCAGCCATTTTATTGATCATTTCTCTGTGTGGCAGCACAAAAGACTTGGCAATCAAGGGAGGAATACTGTATGATATATGAAATATAGAAAATGGCACAGAATTTCCACAAAGACTGTATTCGTATGTAATCATTTTACAAACACAATGGTCAATAGTAAACCGAAAGCGGCCAACCCTTTTAAACTCCCTTTCTCCTCATCACCTTCTACAACTCCTCCCTTATCACCTTTTAAAGGGCCAACACATTCAGTTTTAACGTTTATACCTTTTATATATCTGAAGAACATTTTTAGGGTTAATTTTACTCTGACAGGGAACCTTTCTGTCTTCATCGTGCTGCCTTTATCTGTATTTACTTAATTTACTTTAACTTTATTTAGTCGGCTTCGCTGCCTTCTGGTTCTCCTTTTGTTGTTTATTGCCCCATCACATTTTTTATATATCCATTATTGCCTGTTCCTAACCCATTTGTTTTTTTAAGATATTAACCTCACACAGCTACTGTGGGAACATTTTTGTTCAATGTCCAAGTGTAACTGTTTTTCTTGACTAATGAGTATTGAGTACTTTTTAGTCAAGCACATAAACGTGCATTTGTATGTAACATGGCTGTATTTCTTTTAAGGAGGAGTTATCGCTGGAATTGTTGGAATTCTGGTTACAGCAGCAGTTATTTATATGTGCTGGTATAAGAAAAGAAAAGGGTGAGATTCTAGTATGAAAATGTTTTCTTAATATAGCTTCAACAGAGTAGAGTAAAATAAGTTTAAAATATATTTTTTATAGTATCTCTACTATGTTTATAGACAGCTCCTGCAGGCAGTGGGCCTAGTGCAGGGAAGTCGTGTTATGATTTCTAATTGCCGCAGTTTCAGCTGTACTGTATATAGCTGCGGCATACGTAGACAAGGAAGCCCCAGGGAATTTTAAATGCCTCTGCTATCTTGCCCTTTTATAACAATATATTAGGCCCCTTTTAACACCATGTGTAGCATCAAAGCCTTACTCCATGAAAAAAAAGCTCCAGTGTTCGCCTGTTAAATGTATGCCTAATGAGCATTCTTTTAGCCCCGGGTAGCTCTCAATATGCATGGTGTAAATGACATGTTAATTTTATTCTGCGGTCAGTACTACATTTTTATAGCTTTAGTTATGCTGTTTCTCCATATAACTTTTTTTTTCCTAATTTTTCCATCGAAAGGGCTTTGAGGTCTGTTTTTCTGCAGGGCGAGCTAATGGTTTTATCACAACAGGTTTGGGGTACATACAACTTTTTAATCGCTTATTGGTAATTTTTGGGGGGGGGCAATGTTGGCAAAAATCTGGCCTTGTTTGTTTTTTACAGCATGATAAATAATGTGAGAAACTGGTGAATCCTGGTAGTTTAATGACTCTTTAACGAGAACCTGTCACCTCTCCTGACGTGTCTGTTTTAGTAGCTACTTGCATTTCCCATGCAATATCACTTCTAGGCACACTTAGGCCTCATTCACACACACACACACACACACACGTGGGTTTTCACGGACCGTGGTCCTTGAAAATCCATGTATGTGTGAATGAGGCCTTATATAGCACTGACATACTTCTTAGTGTATTACAGACATTAGCTGCAAGGCACCAGTGCTAACCACTGAGCCACTGTTCTGCATATTTTCTTGTAGATATGTTGTGCCATAACTCAGTATTTCCTGCTGAAGTTTATATATAAAGGTATAATTAGTTGGAAGTGATGTCCCTGCACAGTCCAACACTATACCTGCATACTGTACCTTTTTATTAACAAACTTTTAGTAGGAATAATAGTGGAATGGCACAACATACAGATGTAACCCACATTATTTTGACACAAGCTGTGCAAGGGTGGTCATTTAAATGGGTTGTTCACCCCAAGGGCATTTCGGGCAGACCTCCTAATGTGGTCAAGAGATTTGTTTCATTACTCTAAGGCCCCTTTCACACGGGCGAGTATTCCGCGCGGGTGCCATGCGTGATGTGAACACATTGCACCCGCACTGAATCTGGACCCATTAATTTCTATGGGGCTGTTCACATGAGCTGTGATTTTCACGCATCACTTGTGCGTTGCGTGAAAATCGCAGCATGCTCTATATTCTGCGTTTTTCACGCAACACTGGCCCCCATAGAAGTGAATGGGGCCGCATGAAAATCGTAAGCATCCGCAAGCAAGTGCGGATGCGGTGCGATTTTCACGCATGGTTGCTAGGTGACGATCAGGCTGGGGACCCGATCTGTATTATTTTCCCTTATAACATGGTTATAAAGGAAAATAATAGCATTCTTAATACAGAATGCAAAGTAAAATAGTGATGGAGGGGTTAAAAAAAAATAACTCAGAGTCCACTTGATTGCGTAGTTGCGGATCTCTGTCTTCTGTAATGTTGAGCTGCCGGCTAAGGACCTGTGGTGATGTGACCATGTGATTGGACCATGTGATAAGCACAGTGACGTCACCACAGGTATTTTGCCAGGTCCTGAAGATAGAACAGAGACCGGCAGGTAAGTTAACTTTTTTTTTTTTTAATCCCTCCATCCCTATTACCATGTTATAAGGGAAAATAATAAAATATACACAACAAAACCTGAAGTTCAGTGATGAAGTCTGGGTTTGGGTCTGGGTACCAAACATGGCGATTTTTCTGCCGCGCGTGCAAAACACATTAAAACGCTTTGCAGTCGCGTAGAAAAATCGCATTCTACCGCAACGCACCCGCATCTCATTGGGCCCTCACACGCCACGCTCGTGTGAAAGAGGCCTAATATATTTTTGTTGCGTCAATGCATTAAGCCTGTCAAAATAATGATTGCTGCATCTGTAGATTTATAGCATTCATGTTCTCCTGAATTGTCATTTCATGTGAAATACAGTTTTACTAAAACAGAAAGGTCCTCATTTTTTACTTATGCCCTGTATCCTGCCTTACCTATTGTGAGAGTCATTCTTAACTGCTCTCCACTGCTCTGGTCCTGTGTGCTGGCTTATGCTCGCCCAGCTTCCAGGCTTGTTTTCTTCCAGCTGGATATGGAACTGGTCATCTTCACTGTTGAAGCCATTCATTTGCTGCAAGCTACATGGCATGAGTTAAAGGTGTTTTCAGATAATGCATCAATTTTAAGTGGTCATTGTACTTTCAACAAACTTTGCATAAATCATTTTTTGTAATGTAGTGGAAGATGCTACTTCCTCTCCCCTCCTAAGTAAGTTCTCTGCTAAGCCTGTCTTTAGAGACCAGATGGACTGTCAGCTGACAGAAGTATCAGATTACGTGCTGCCCATAGAAGTTTATGGAGGGGTAGAGAGTGAGCTAAAACATTTTTTTCTGATAATATATATTATAAAGTTTCTCATTCACATGAACTATTGATTTCTGCAAAGTTTAACAGTACAGTGAGCATTTAACTCTTTTGCTACTAAACATGGCACTTGCTCGCACAGGCATCATTTCTAGTGACCCACAGCTAATGACCGGCAATGATTGCGATCATTAAATCCTTTAGATGCTGTGATCATGTGTGATCTCTGCGACCAATGAGGATGTCTGTATTAGAATTCAATACGCTGGGTCTTTCTGAAGAGACCCAGGGTATTGGAGCTCAATTCTTATTTTGGCCAGCATGTGGCAGGCTAACATAAGAAATCAGCAATTCACTTATTACCATGCTCCTGTATGGAGTGTGGTAATATTGAATAATAAGTCAGTCTCCTAACCTCAAACATGATCTACAAAACCATAAAAAGTTAGAAATTTAGAAAGATATACAGGTGAAACTCGAAAATTAGAATATTGTGCAAAGTTCATTTATTTCAATAATGCAACTTAAAAGATGAAACTAACATATGAGATAGACTTTACATGCAAAGCGAGATATTTCAAGCCTTTATTTGTTATAATTTGGATGATTATGGCTTATAGCTTATGAAATCCCAAAGCCACAATTTTGAGGTACCCTTTGCTCAGGGGATATGGATTAATTATCTGACTAGAGTGTGACACTTTGAGCCTAGAATATTGAACCTTTTCTTAAAATTCTAATTTTAAGCTGCATTAATGCAATTGCTTTTAATTTATTACTGAAATAAATTGACTTTTGCACGATATTCAAATTTTTCGAGTTTCCCCTGTGTGTATATATATATATAAAAATGTAAATCACTTTTCCAAAGAATAAAAATATAAATACATAAATAACAAAAAAATATAAACTTTGTGGGCATAACTGTGTCCAAAAACGCCTGTACTATTAAAATATAAAAAATATTTTTCCAATACGGTGAATGGCGTAACGGAAAACAGGGTCAAAAAGACTGATTCGCTATTTTTTCATCACTTCTCTTACCCCAAACATTTTTTATAAAATGTGATCACACACACTCCAAAAAGTCGCACACACTCCAAAAAGGTATCAATAAAAAATACAGATCGTCCTGCAAAAAAGAGTCCTCACACTGCTCAGTACATACTATAAAAAAGTTATGGGAGTCAGATGGTGATGTGAAAAAAAATATATATATATTTTTTCAAAGTTTTTTTTAAATTTTATTTTTACATGATTATAAAAATAGTTTTGCCGCTAAGGGAACACCGTAGGAACAAAACGCGTAAAATGCTGGAGGAATCAAATTATTATTTTTTATTTTTTTTAAATTCCACCCCATTTAAAATTTATTTTCCCACTACATTGTATACCATATTAAATGGTGGCATTAGAAATTACAACTTGTACCGCAAAATAAAAGCCCGCATGAGAATATGTGAATGGAAAAATAAAAAAGTTATGGCACAAGGTAGATGAAAAATGAAAAAACCTCCAGTATCCAAGGGGTTACAGGAGTTGCCGGAGTTATTTTAAAAAGCCAGCAAAGTTATTAGAATAATAATTAAAAAAAATTATACTAACACTCTGAACCCCCCTGTTCTAGCACTGCCACTCTTACCTTTTCTTCTACTGCAGTGATATCATGCTTATCGACCACAAATGACCACTGCAGCCAGTAACTGGCCTTGGGCTCTTTCACACCTGCGTTATTGTCTTCCGGCATAGAGTTCCGTCGTCGGGGCTCTATGCCGGAAGAATCCTGATCAGGATTATCCTAATGCATTCTGAATGGAGAGTAATCCGTTCAGGATGCATCAGGATGTCTTCAGTTCCGGTACGGAACGTTTGTTGGCCGGAGAAAATACCGCAGCATGCTGCGCTTTTTGCTCCGGCCAAAAATCCGGAACACTTGCCGCAAGGCCGGATCCGGAATTAATGCCCATTGGAAGGCATTGATCCGGATCCGGCCTTAAGCTAAACGTCGTTTCGGCGCATTGCCGGAGCCGACATTTAGCTTTTTCAGAGTGGTTACCATGGCTGCCGGGACGCTAAAGTCCTGACAGCCATGGTAAAGTGTAGTGGGGAGCGGGGGAGCAGTGTACTTACCGTCCGTGCGGCTCCCCGGGCGCTCCACAGTGACGTCAGGGCGCCCCAAGCGCATGGATCACGTGATCGCATGGATCACGTCATCCAAGCGCATGGGGCGCTCTGACGTCATTCTGGAGCGCCCGGGGAGCCGCACGGACTGCAAGTATACCGCTCCCCGCTCCCCACTACTACTATGGCAACCAGGACTTTAATAGCGTCCTGGGTGCCATAGTAACACTGAAAGCATTTGGAAGACGGTTCCGTCTTCAAATGCTTTCAGTACACTTGCGTTTTTCCGGATCCGGAGTGTAATTCCGGCAAGTGGAGTACACGCCGGATCCGGACAACGCAAGTGTGAAAGAGGCCTTAGGCTACTTTCACACTAGCGTTTTTCTTTTCCGGCATAGAGTTCCGTCACAGGGGCTCTATACCGGAAAAGAACTGATCAGGCATATCCCCATGCATTCTGAATGGAGAGTAATCCGTTCAGGATGCATCAGGATGTCTTCAGTTCAGTCATTTTGACTGATCAGGCAAAAGAGAAAACCGTAGCATGCTACGGTTTTATCTCCGGCGAAAAAAACTGAAGACTTGCCTGAATGCCAGATCCGGCATTTTTTTCCATAGGAATGTATTAGTGCCGGATCCGTCCTTTCGGTCTGCGCATGCGCAGACCTTTAAAAATGAGAACAAAATAAATACCTTATTTGTTTTGCCTGATGACACAGACTGATCAGGATCCTGATCAGTCTGGAAAATGCCTGATCAGTCAGAAAAAATGACATCAGTTTGCCTGATCAGGCAGGCAGTTCAGGCAATGGAACTGCCTCCTGGAATTAAACCGCAAGTGTGAAAGTACCCTAATAGCAGGACATTATATGGCACCAAACCGCTGAGGTCACTGATTGCAGGCAGCAGTCACGCACAGTATACAGGCATGGCACTGCTGCTGTCATGAAAACAGCCTGACGGGGAGGACAGAGCACTGCCACTGGAATGGAGGTGGTTCTGGTCAGTAAGTATAAGGTTTTATTATTCTAATACCTTCCCAGTCTTAAAAACAATATCCCGGACAACATCTTTCAGGCGAAAATTACTTTTTAACTTCTGTAATAGACCCAGAAATCATCATGACTGCAGTCAGTCATTTGCAGTATACATTTTTCACATATGTTTGCTGCATGTGTCAGGAAAGCTCCCGATGCGTTTGTCATATGAATTCTGTTTTTCCACCTCATCACCACGACGGCCACTAGGAGATTGACCCCTGACCTCTGTAGGGGCAGGAACCGAGAGAGGGTTTAAATCCCCCCCTCCCAGCACCAGTGTTTCCTGTCCCTACAGAGGACAGGGGCAGAGAGAGTCTCCCTGCCCAGGGAGATGAAGCTGATGCCGTTCCGTAACACCTTACCTGGTGTTCCCCTGCGGTCCTCGTACTAATGCTGGGCAGGGGTGATGGGAAGGCCTCGCTCCGTTACTATACGTGAGCCTGCTCCCTGGTCGCGATCTCCCGCAGGGCCTCCGGGGCTGTAGCTGGGTGCGCACCATAGCGCTTCAGGTAATGCGGCAGACGTCACTTCCGGTGGACGGAGGAAGTGACGTCTTTTAGGACGCGTCTCCTTTTAAAAATATCGGCACAGCACATGGAAGTGCCGAGCAACAAGCGTTGTATGTGCCGACATGTCGACCGAACCCCGCTCCCCAGGAGACCCTTCCGTGCCGCCTGCCGTAAGTTCCCCTGTGGGGAAAGCGCTTATCTTCCCTGTTACTGTTTTTGCACTGTACCAGGTTACCTGCCTTTTCCTCCTCCTCCACTACTCTGGCTTGGGGCTTACATGCTTCTATACCTTCGTGTATGTTCAGCTAGCTGACTGGGGCTATTTTCCCCCAGATCCCTAAGGAGGCTCAGAAGAAGGTCAGGAAGCCGGCTAAGTGCGTGTCCCGTCTTAAGCGACTTCCGGATGATTACCTCAAGAGATTATGCAAAGATTGTATCTCTAGCGTTTTACGTGAAGAACAGCCTTCTTTTATTGAGGAGTTAAAATCTATGATACACGAGGAAGTAAAATCCTCCTTATCCCAGCTCTCCTCCTTACCTAGGGACCTGCCTCCATCTAAAAGACAGAGGGGGCCGTCCTTTTCTCCCTCAGATTCAGAGGAGATAGCGGAAAACGCTTCATCCTCCAGACCCTGGGAGGACGAGGAAGCTTCCTCTGATATAGAAGTTTCTGAATCGGACAGAAGATTTTGTTTTTCCTCGGATGAAATGCCAGACCTACTAAGGGCACTCCGGGCCACTATGGGGGTAGAAGAAGCCCCAAGAGCTCATTCCGTGCAGGCCGAGATGTTCAGGAGACTCCGCGTTGAAAAAAACTGGGTCTTCCCGATCAACGAAAATATACGCGACATGGTGCTTGAGGAGTGGTCAAATCCAGAGAAACGCGTGGGAGTATCCAGGTCCTTCAAGAATAGTCTATTGTTCGATCCTAATGAATGCAAAATTTTCAATGAAACACCAAAAATTGACGTTCAAGTGGCAAAAGTCAATAAAAAGACTACCTTGCCCTTTGAGGACGCCTCCCAGTTACGCGACCCATGGATAGGAAGGCAGATAGTCTGTTAAAACAATCTTGGGAAGCCGCTATGTTTAACCTAAAAGCTAATATTGCTGCCACCTCGGTGGCAAGGTCCCATGGGGTTGTGGTTGAACGACTTGGAGTCTCACATTAGGGACAACACCCCTAGAGAAGAAATCTTAAGGTCTCTTCCCTTACTAAAGTCCGCCACGGCATTTATGGCAGATGCCTCGGCAGAATCTGTCATATTTGCTGCTAAAGACGCCGGCCGCTCTAACGTGGCCCGTCGGGCTCTGTGGATGAAATGCTGGTCGGCAGACAACACCTCAAAGATGAAATTATGCTCCATCCCGTTTTCAGGGGAGTATGTCTTTGGCCCTGTTTTGGACTGTATCTTAGAGAAAGCATTGGATAAGAAAAAGGGCTTTCCGGAGGAAAGACCCTATAAAAGAAAATATCCCTTTCGTGCCCCCACCAGCCAGAATAGGACCTATAGGGATAAAGGGAAGTCGGGACGTTGGAACTATCCGAAGGGTGGCAGGGGGAGAGGTACCCCTCCCTCCTCTCAAAACAAATCTTCAGACAAACAATGACGCCAAAGTCGGGGGGAGATTGAAGAATTTTCTGGCTCCTTGGGAGTCCATTACTCCAAACCCTTGGGTCCGGGACATCATAAAATTCGGATACCAGATCTAATTTTCTTCATCGCCCCCAGACCGCTTCATTGTTACCAACCCGAGTTCTTCAACCATACACAAGAAGATCCTGCAGGGAATTCAGAACCTTCTGGAAATGGATGTGATAATCCAGGTACCATCAACACAGCTAGGACAGGGGTTCTACTCGAATCTTCCTGGTAGAAAAGAAAGAAGGTTAATTTCGCACCATCATAAATTTAAAGGCACTGAACAGGTTGATATATCGGAAATTCAGGATGGAATCCCTAAAATCCTTGATACCCTTAATAGGGAGAGACGCTCTCATGTGTACAGTAGACCACGTCCCAATCCACCCAAATTCTCCGAAATTTTTAACATTCGCCATCCAAGATCACAAGGGAGTAACCCTTCACTTCCAGTTCACGGCCCTTCCCTTTGGGATATCATCTGCTCCCAGGGTCTTCACGAAGCTGGTGGTAGAAATGGTGGCCTTCCTGAGACGCAAGGGCCTGGTGATCGTACCATACCTGGACGACTTTCTCCTGATTGGAAATTCAGAGAACCAGCTCAAAGCAGACTTACTAACCTTCCTGTCTTTCATTCAGGATCTAGGGTGGTTGGTGAACCAGAAGAAATCAAATCTGCTACCTTCCCGCTCAATCCAGTTTCTAGGGGTCATCCAGGATTCCCGGGTTCAACATACTCTTCTCCCACCAGACAAGATCAGAAACCTTCAGTTGAAAATCAGACGGTTTCAGAACAGGAGGTCTTGTCCTATAAGGAAAGCCATGAGCCTTCTGGGTCTCCTCTCGTCCTGCATTCCTTCTGTCCCATGGAGTCAATCCCACTTCCGATCTCTCCAGTCGTGGATTCTCAATCTGGGACAGGCAGCAGACTTCTTTCAATCACAAGGTGCTGATCCCTCCAACAGTAAGTCTCCCTGGACTGGTGGAAGAGTGCAAACAACCTGTCCTTAGGAGTTCCTTGGGAGAAGACTCCTTACATACAAGTCCTTACAGACGCAAGCGAAAAAGGATGGGGAGCGAAAGTGGGAGATCATTACTTTCAGGGTTCCTGGCTGTCAACAACTCTCTCTCTCAATCCTCCAACTTCAGAGAGCTGAAAGCGGTTTGGAAAGCTCTGAAAGAAGCAGAGGACCTACTCGAGGGCCGGTATGTGAAGGTCCTTTCCGACAATACTACAACAGTAGCGTACCTCTCTCACCAAGGAGGGACGAGATCAGAAAAGCTGATGTTCGTGGCAGGGAAGATCTTCAATTGGGCGGAGTCCCACGTAAGATCCATCTCCGTGATTCACCTGAAGGGAACACTAAACGTGGAAGCAGATTACTTCAGCCGACAACTAATAGACCACACCGAATGGTCTCTAAACCTGGACGTGTTCCAGATACTAACAGACAGATGGGGCACCCCTCAAGTAGACCTGTTCGCCTCAAACAAGAACACAAAGGTACCAACATTCTGTTCCTTGAATTCACGAGACAATCCTTGGGCGCTGGACGCACTCACGATACCATAGGACTGGAACCTCTGTTATGCATTTCCACCCCTGCCTCTACTTCCCAGGATAATCCAGAAGCTCAATCAAGAAGATTCAACCCTAATAATAATAGCCCCTTATTGGCCGAAGAGGAGCTGGTTCCCTTCTCTAAAGAACCTATCAGTAGAGAACCCGTGGCCTCTCCCTTCCAGGAGGGACCTACTTCATCAAGGGCCAATCTTACACCCAAACCCGGGTTTCCTCAAATTATCAGCTTGGATCCTGAGGTCCAGATGTTGAAATCACAGGGTCTTTCTGATCGGGTAATATCTACCCTGAAAGCAAGTAGGAAGAAGATTACCTTCTCGATCTATCTGAATATTTGGAAGAGGTTTTGCTCCTGGATCGGTAACCCTGCCCTGAACTTAGAGCCGCCTAATTTTCAGAAAATCCTAGACTTCCTCCAGCAAGGTCGCGAGCTAGGTCTTAGACCCTCCACCTTAAAGGTACAAGTCTCAGCCCTAGCTTGTTTCTTCAATGAAGACCTAGCCAACCACCGCTGGATCAGAAGATTTATGAAAGCAGCCTCTCGGCTGCGTCCTTCTCTAAAATCACGGATCCCCAACTGGGACCTCAATACAGTGCTCACAGACCTGACACAAGCCCCTGTCAGATTGTTCCACTAAACATCTATCCCTAAAGACCGCTTTTCTTGTTGCCATCACGTCCGCAGGAAGGCTAGGCGAAATTCAAGCCATATCTATATACAAGAACCCTATCTCCGTATCACCGTTGATAGAATTATTTTGAGGCTAGATCCCGGGTTTCTTCCTAAAATGGTATCCGATTTCCAGCAAAACCAGGAGATAGTTTTGCCTTCCTTTTTGTTGTAATTCCTCTAACAGTAGAGAATCCAGTTTCCATTCACTAGATGTAAGACGCTCGGTTCTACGGTATCTTGAGGTTACAAAAGAATTCCGTAAAACCAATAATCTTTCTTATTCTCAGGTAAGAATAAGGGTCAAAAAGCCTCCAGGTCTTCTCTAGCACGATGGATTAGAGATTCTATTTCTCTGTTATGAAATCCAGGGCCTTCCTTGCCCCTCAAATCTAAGAGCCCACTCTACCCGAGCTATGTCCTCCTCCCAGGCCGAGCGGGGTGGAGCTTCTCTAGAAGACATCTGTAAAGCTGCCACATGGTCCAGCCTTCACACTTTTACGAAACATTATAGACTAGACTTATCTAGTAGTTCAGACTTGTCTTTTGGACGTAAAGTCCTTCAGGCGGTGGCCCTCCCCCCCCTAGTTTATAATTTTTTATATCTCCTAGTGGCCGTCGTGGTGATGAGGTGGAAAGCCGGAATTAGACTTACCGGTAATTCAGTTTCCACAAGATCACCACGACGGCACATACACTCACCTAAAGAATTATTAGGAACACCTGTTCTATTTCTCATTAATGCAATTATCTAGTCAACCAATCACATGGCAGTTGCTTCAATGCATTTAGGGGGGTGGTCCTGGTCAAGACAGTCTCCTAAACTCCAAACTGAATGTCAGAATGGGAAAGAAAGGTGATTTTAAGCAATTTTGAGCGTGGCATGGTTGTTGGTGCCAGACGGGCCGGTCTGAGTATTTCACAATCTGCTCAGTTACTGGGATTTTCACGCACAACCATTTGTAGGGTTTACAAAGAATGGTGTGAAAAGGGAAAAACATCCAGTATGCGGCAGTCCTGTGGGCAAAAATGCCTTCTGGATGCTAGAGGTTGACTGAAATAACAACTCGTTACAACCGAGGTATGCAGAAAAGCATTTGTGAAGCCACAACACGCACAACCTTGAGGCGAATGGGCTACAACAGCAGAAGACCCCACCGGGTACCACTCATCTCCACTACAAATAGGAAAAAGAGGCTACAATTGGCACGAGCTCACCAAAATTGGACTGTTTAAGACTGGAAAATGTTGCCTGGTCTGATGAGTCTCGATTTCTGTTGAGACATTCAAATGGTAGAGTCCGAATTTGGCGTAAACAGAATGAGAACATGCATCCATCCTCTGATGGCTACTTCCAGCAGGATAATGCACCATGTCACAAAGCTCGAATCATTTCAAATTGGTTTCTTGAACATGACAATGAGTTCACTGTACTAAAATGGCCCCCACAGTCACCAGATCTCAACCCAATAGAGCATCTTTGGGATGTGGTGGAACGGGAGCTTCGTGCCCTGGATGTGCATCCCTCAAATCTCCATCAACTGCAAGATGCTATCCTATCAATATGGGCCAACATTTCTAAAGAATGCTATCAGCACCTTGTTGAATCAATGCCACGTAGAATTAAGGCAGTTCTGAAGGCAAAAGTGGGTCCAACACCGTATTAGTATGGTGTTCCTAATAATTCTTTAGGTGAGTGTATATTCCCTACCCTTAATTTCGTCCTTAGTTGGGAGGTTATGATGTAATATCCTCTTGACTTATCGATTTTATTTTTTTCTTTGCTCACCACCTTTTTTCTGTCTCTGTAATTTTGGACACACTGGTGGTGGGAGGGGGGGATTTAAACCCTCTCTCTGTTCCTGCCCCTACAGAGGTCAGGGGTCAATCTCCTAGTGGCCGTCGTGGTGATCTTGTGGAAACTGAATTACCGGTAAGTCTAATTCCGGCTTTTACAATGGAAGCCATGGCATCTGGTGGAGGTAAATGTCAGCGATCCTGCCTGTGTATACATCCAACTGACACTGCAAAATACATTTTGAAACTCCCCTGATGGGCACAACCTATTCAGTAATTCAGTTAGGGGCCTGAGAGGGAAAGGGGGCAGACCATCTATGAAGTCAGAAGCTGCTATGGAAAATCTGAGCAAGAGATAACTTTTTTGGGGGTGTGGATGAATTAGAAGTTGAAGGATTATGAAGTCATCTCCTGATATGTCTGTTTTACTTATGTTTCCCATAATATAACAATTCTGGTGAACCTTTGCTTATGACATAGCAATATGCCATCCCTTTGTTATTCCTCATTGGATAACTGTTACCTTTCCTATTGTCAATCAAGTGACACACTGCTTCCAGAGGTGTGACCCAACACAGAGTTGTAAGTAGATACTCAAGATCTGGGTAATGCAGATTCTTACTACAACAGACATGTTAGGAGAGCCAACTGATTTTATTTTATTACATTTTATTTATTACATTTTTAATAATTTGTCACTATGTAATTATATTAACATGCACCATATATTGTTGTCTTGTTCGTTCTTATGTGGACACTTGTGCAGTGATGGTTATGTAGGTCCAACCCGAAACAACGTTGACGGTGGCACATCAAGTAGCCATCAGACACCTATAGAGCAGTGTGATATGAAGGAGATAGAAGCACAGGTAGATCTGTCTCTAGACAAGCTTTCAACGCTTCCTGTGCTCCATGCGTCATTAAGTGTCGTCCTGCATGTTGCATACTAACATCGTCATGACATTGACTTTGTAAGATACCGTTTATGGCTTTGCAGATCAGGAATTAAGAAGAAGAATGTTTCTCCAGAACTCCTTGTTGCCGCTTTTTTTTTTTTTTTTCATATTTAACCCTTAACTACCAGTTTTGTATCTGCCCTAGCTATAACTCATGCATCCTGAAGGCCATCTTGCATCTCTGTCATTAACATTTTAACAATATAGGACTCGTTTATCCAAAGTGATGCCTCAGAATTGTGCCATAAAGTGCATTACAATAGTGGCATTCTTGAGACACTGTCAATAAATGTGCACCTAATGTCATTTTTTGCTGATAATTTTATGCTTTGAAATAACTTAGTTAAGTGCTGATTTAAAGGGGCTGTGTTAATATTTTTAAAAATTGTATTGCATCGATTTTAAATAAATTATCATCAGTTTGTTTCGTACTTAACATCACAAACTAGCATTGTAAGTGTTATCTGTGTTAATGTAGAGGGAATCTGTCACCACATACCTGCAACTAAAACCATCTGCTTCTGCACGTCATCAGATTCTAATGCTCTTTGTCCCTTCTCGATGTTTCAAGAATTAGAATCTGATGACAAGCACATATTTACAGAGGCAGATGGTTTTAGTTACAACAGATTCCCTTTAAGGTACCGGTATTTCATTGCATGCTTTAAAGTTGCATTCTTTTATGTTTATTGCTTTAAATGTTTTACAGCAAATTTTCTTAACAAATTTTTTGGGTGTTTGTCTGTCCATCGTATGCACCTGCCTCTATCAGTCTTTTCTTCATGTTACCTTTATTCTTCCATTCCTTAGGGCTGGAAACTTGACCATTTGTTGAAGCATCTGATCTCAAGTTTCCCTAGTTATACATTAACATCATTTCACATTTCTAATGTGTTTGTCTCTCTTCTCTTTTAGGAAACGCGCTAATAATCTTCATTATGTCAGTTATGGCATTTGTGATGAATAATGGCTTCTAAGAATTTGGTATCTACACGTGTGGCTTAGCTTACAACTAGTCCTTCATGCTTGAAGAAAATGCTGCCATGGAGGCTCCTTCAGACTTTTTCAAATATGCCTTTTGAATTGACTAGTTTAACCCAACCTCCTTGCCTTAAATGCACATGAAAGTCTAATATCATTCTTCATTGTGATAGGAAAGCTAGATCAATGCCCATGGTTGCTTTTCCTGACTAAAGACTTGAGTTTTATGATTGCACACTTTGCACGTGGAAAGGGGGGAATATGAAGACTGTGAATCAACTTTTTGTTTCTATCACTTGGATCATCAGTGCAGGATATTGAAGATATAAAGATAAGATATTTTTTTATAGGAATTAAAAGTATTTTTTATTGTTTATTCTAAAGGGATTTTATACTTTAGTGTTTCCTAAATGGTCATTTCAACTAACTTTGCATGAATCGGTACAGGTAAATTTCACTTCCTGCCATAAACTGAGAACAGGAAGTGAAATGGATATTGAGTTTATTAGGTTTAAAGTAATTTTATCCCAGAAAGTTCCAACAAGATGCTATTTTTTTTAGTAGTGATGAGAGAATTGATTTGCCTGCGCTGCTCAAATAGGCTGATTTTTGAACCAATTCAATTTGTATGAATCGCTTCCACTAGTAGGTAGAATATATTGTGTTTCAATAAGAAAAAGTTCAAGGTCATAATTTGATTGCACTGTTCAGAAAACTTATCCTACAGGCCATGATTATCCATGTATCTCATCATCACGGGGTATTGGGATGAATTAGCAATATTTAATGCTTCACTTAAAGCAGCTCTGTCACATGGATCAACCCTATACAACCAGGTATATAGCCTGGAAGGGTTGCTGACACTGATTAAAACGATACATATCTTTAGGTAGTAGCGTTGTGGAGAAGTTTAAACTTTAATCAATATGCTAATGAGCTATTGGAGCACCAAGAGGCGGGCTTATGCGGTTTGAGCACTGCTCTAGCACTGTCACTGGTGCTCCATACAGCCGCCCCCTCCCTTTAGATTGACAGCCTGCGCACTAGCTCACTACAACGGCACGTAAGCACAACATCTTTGGCTTCATCGGCATGAAGCGAAGATGCATGTTCATGTCGCTGAACTCAGAAGTGGCGGCTCAATCGGCTTGAAGCCTAGACAGGCAGGGATCTGACCTCTGGTCTAGTGCTGTCAATCTAAAGGGAGGGGGGCATGATATGCCTGGTTGTATAGGGTTGATCTCAGTGACAGAGCCCCTTTTAAGAGTCTTTTTGTAGTAAAGATTAGGACCATCTAGTGATTTGATGTATAGAGCTGAGGACATGGGTTGCTAGATGGCCGCTAGCACATCCGCAATACCCAGTCCCCATAGCTTTGTGTGTTTTTATTGTGTAAAAAAAATGATTTGCTCCATATGCGCTCGCGAGATTACGGCGCTCTGGTTTTCTGACGTCGGGGAGCAAGGAGGAGATTCTGAGGATGCGGGGCGGTGCTGGGCTCCTTCACGCTGGACTCTTCTCACGTACAGGACTCATCTCAGGTTAATTTGCATATGGATCAATTTTTTTTTTTACACAATTAAGGCTACTTTCACACTAGCGTTCGGGGCTCCGCTTGTGAGTTCCGTTTGAAGGGTCTCACAAGCGGCCCCAAACGCATCCGTACTGCCCTAATGCATTCTGAGTGGATGCGGATCCGCTCAGAATGCATCAGTCTGGCAGCGTTCAGCCTCCGCTCCGCTCAGCAAACTGACACCTGAACGCTGCTTGCAGCGTTCGGGTGTCCGCCTGGCCGTGCGGAGGCAAGCGGATCCGTCCAGACTTACAATGTAAGTCAATGGGGACGGATCAGTTTGAAGTTGACACAGTATGGCTCAATTTTCAAACGGATCCGTCCCCCATTGACTTTCAATGTAAAGTCGGACCTACTTTCACACTTAGAATTTTTTTTAAACTATAATGCAGACGGATCCGTTCTGAACGGATCCAAACGTCTGCATTATAGGAGCGGGTCCGTCTGTGCAGACATCAGACGGACCTGCTCTGAACGGTAGTGTGAAAGTAGCCTAAAGCACACAGAGCTATGGGGACTGGGTATTGCGGATGTGCTAGCGGCCATCTAGCAACCCATGTCCTCAGCTCTATACATCAAATCCCGGTGACAGGTTCCCTTTAAATTCACATTTGTGTTTTTTTAAAGGTGTTTATATAGCTTTTTTTCCTTTAGGTTTTTCAGAGTTCAAAATCCTTTCTGTGGTAATGAAGGTTTCTTAGTTATTATAAGATCAATATTTAAGTGTACATAATGTTAATACCACATGTGAATACATATTTAATGTTTGGTATATGTATATTTGTTTGTGCTTGTATAATATATACATACATTTTACTAGACGAAGGGTGGACCTCTTCCTCACCTTCCAGCCTGTAGTTCTCCTGTTCTCCTATGCCTTCCGTTTAGGGCGTCTGTACATGTTTAAAAGCCTCATCAGGCTCCAATAAATCTATGTATCATAAAACAGTAAAAAGGAGAGAGGGAGATGAGGTGCAGCCATATCTCACCCTCTGTGTCTGTGTGCTGTGAGAGGGGCGCAGAAGGTTTGCCTCAACCTGTGTGAGATTCCATGCTAAACGATTGGAGCTGAGACATCACATTGATCAGTGCACACGGCATTTATCTCCATTTTCACACCAGAAACACTCCACCCACATAAACAGAAATCCTGTGTTCAGTGTATGTCCACGCGATGCATGCCGGGTTTGCAGGCGGTAGATCCCCAAACTTTTGCAGTAGCAGCAAAAACAATGATATATTAAGAAATCTCCACACGCTTTGAAAAATGAGCAGCATAAATTGACCTGCAGTGTGGATTTTAAACCCACAGTATGTCAATTTACACTGTGGATATCCACCGGGGTTTTAATCCTTTGCAAGAGAGTGAAATTTGCAGTGGAAAACCCGCCCTGTGTGTTAAAAGATGCAGCAAGAAGAAGGAAAAAGAGTGTTAAAACCCAGCAGACTCTCTAGCCAACTGGTTGCATAGACACTTAACTGTGGTTCACCTGATTAAAACGCTGTTTTCTTTTGTTGATCCAATGCTCTGTTACTGAGTTATACTTTTTCTTAACGTGCAAATTAGACCTTTGGTGCAACGAGGACATCACCTTTGCTCTTGATGCAGCCAAGCTCTATTCTTTTCTGTGGCCTGTCCCTTCTTGGCTGCATTGTCACTGCCTGGCCCTGAAGAGTAATGGTGATGCCTCCATTGCACCAAAGGCGTAATTTGCACTTTATGAAAAATGGTCATAACTCGGGAACTGAGTCTCAGATCAACAGAAAAACAGCATTTTAGGGCTCATTCAGACGGCCGTATGCTATCCGCAAAAATGCGGATCCGTTTTTCTGCAGATTAGCTGCTGACCCATTCACTTCTATGGGGCCCTTTTCTATTCCACGGTTCCGCAAAACAAATGAAACATGTCCTATACTTGTCTGTGAAAATCAGGACATGGCCCTATTGAAGTCTATGGGTCCTCAAGAATACTGAATGCTATCTGTTTTTTTGAGGATCCGCAAAAAAACGGATAGCATTCAGTATTTTTGCGGACAGCATACGGCCGTCTGAATGAGGCCTTAATCAGATGAACTAAAGCTATGTGTCTATGCAAACAGTTTGACAGGAAGGTTGCTGATGACAGATTTAATTTAAGCAGTGAATTTACTATTAAACATAGGTTTTACTATCTAGTCTTATGAGTGTAAATGCATTTACCATTATTAACCAAGATGTACATAATACAGGAAATATATCTGTTATAAATGTGTAAGTGAATGTAGACACTTTACATTTTGCACAGCTAAAGATAACTTTGATTCCCGTGCCAATGTAAATAAATTCTGTGTTTTTCTCTAATGCCTCCCTTTCTTCCAAGTAAATTTATATACACTGCTCAAAAAAATAAAGGGAACACTTAAACAACACAATGTAACTCCAAGTCAATCACACTTCTGTGAAATCAAACTGTCCACTTAGGAAGCAACACTGAGTGACAATCAATTTCACATGCTGTTGTGCAAATGGGATAGACAACAGGTGGAAATTATAGGCAATTAGCAAGACACCCCCAATAAAGGAGTGGTTCTGCAGGTGGTGAACACACACCACTTCTCAGTTCCCATGCTTCCTGGCTGATGTTTTGGTCACTTTTGAATGCTGGCGGTGCTTTCACTCTAGTGGTAGCATGAGACGGAGTCTACAACCCACACAAGTGGCTCAGGTAGTGCAGCTTATCCAGGATGGCACATCAATGCGAGCTGTGGCAAGAAGGTTTGCTGTGTCTGTCAGCGTAGTGTCCAGAGCATGGAGGCGCTACCAGGAGACAGGCCAGTACATCAGGAGACGTGGAGGAGGCCGTAGGAGGGCAACAACCCAGCAGCAGGACCGCTACCTCCGCCTTTGTGCAAGGAGGAACAGGAGGAGCACTGCCAGAGCCCTGCAAAATGACCTCCAGCAGGCCACAAATGTGCATGTGTCTGCTCAAACGGTCAGAAACAGACTCCATGAGGGTGATATAAGGGCACGACGTCCACAGGTGGGGGTTGTGCTTACAGCCCAACACCGTGCAGGACGTTTGGCATTTGCCTGAGAACACCAAGATTGGCAAATTCGCCACTGGCGCCCTGTGCTCTTCACAGATGAAAGCAGGTTCACACTGAGCACATGTGACAGATGTGACAGTCTTGAGACGCCGTGGAGAACGTTCTGCTGCCTGCAACATCCTCCAGCATGACCGGTTTGGCATTGGGTCAGTAATGGTGTGGGGTGGCATTTCTTTGGAGGGCCGCACAGCCCTCCATGTGCTCGCCAGAGGTAGCCTGACTGCCATTAGGTACCGAGATGAGATCCTCAGACCCCTTGTGAGACCATATGCTGATGCGGTTGGCCCTGGGTTCCTCGTAATGCAAGACAATGCTAGACCTCATGTGGCTGAAGTGTGTCAGCAGTTCCTGCAAGACGAAGGCATTGATGCTATGGACTGGCCCGCCCGTTCCCCAGACCTGAATCCAATTGAGCACATCTGGGACATCATGTCTCGCTCTATCCACCAACGTCACGTTGCACCACAGACTGTTCCAGGAGTTGGCAGATGCTTTAGTCCAGGTCTGGGAGGAGATCCCTCAGTAGACCGTCTGCCACCTCATCAGGATCATGCACAGGCGTTGTAGGGAGGTCATACAGGCACGTGGAGGCCACACACACTACTGAGCCTCATTTTGACTTGTTTTAAGGACATTACATCAAAGTTGGATCAGCCTGTAGTGTGTTTTTCCACTTTAATTTTGAGTGTGACTCTAAATCCAGACCTCCATGGGTTGAAAAATTTGATTTCCATTTTTTTATTTTTGTGTGATTTTGTTGTCAGTACATTCAACTATGTAAAGAACAAAGTATTTCAGAAGAATATTTAATTAACTCAGATCTAGGATGTGTTATTTTTGTGTTCCCTTTATTTTTTTGAGCAGTGTATGATAGGGCTACAATTTTACTAAAGTTAACTTAACATTTATTTATGGATTTGGCAATAAAAAATTTTTATCTGGCATGACTTGTGTGGTCAAAGTTTCTTTTTCTTATGAAATGGGCTACAAATGTATATGTTTTAAGTCATGCCCACCACAAAAAAAAAAAATTTATATTTGATTTCATCAGGGAGACTTTGCATGAAGTTTGTATGGTACTTGGGGTGCTGCCATACTAGGCCCCAAGGCGAGACGCAATGTCTCGTTTTGATACAAAAGAGAGAAACTTAAAAGGGTTTTCCAAGATTTTTATACTAATGACCTATCCTCTAGACTCAATCACCCACATTTTTTCTTTGTAGTATATATTGGAGGCGTGGCGCTCTCCATGCAGTCATGCACACCTGACCAGTCAATCTGTCCTGGAGGCTGGTTTTAAAGTCAGTATAAAACGGAGTCTGCTTATATAGAACCTACCAGTAGCCATTTGGCTCCAGGAGAAGTATATGGTGGGCTCAGCATGCATGTTGGTACTTGCATCCCTGTATCCGATGAAAGCTGTAACGGCACCGGACGGGGTTAAAAGCAGAGTGTGCTTGGCTTGCATGCTGACCTGCATTCCCTGGACTGTGTGGCTGTCATGGCCCATAAACAGGTAGGAACTAGTGTTAGGGACCACTCCATAGAGGCGACCTTGACGTGGTGAGTGGCTTATTACGCTTTGGCCAAAATGTACACCAATGCCTCATCCAGCATAGAGGCAGGGCAGAATGCTGGTTGCAGAGTGCTATCACATTTGTATTTTGCGTTTGTATATGTATTTCGCCATAGTGATGTGCACCTACATACAGGGTAGTGCTGACTCAATCACCCACATTTTTTCTTTGTAGTATCTGATCAGTGAAGGTCCAACACCCAGGACCCCTGCTGTTCACCTGTTTGAGAAGGCACTGCGCCACTGCCTTGCAGCTTACCAAGCACAGCTCCGTACATTGTATAGCGGCTGTGCTTGGTAGCACAGCTTTGCCTCTTTCACTTCTATGGGCCTGAGTTGATCCTAGGCCACGTGACCAATGAATGTGTCGTCACTGGCCTAAGAAAACCTGAGAGAAAGCCATGGCGCTCACTGGAGCATGCTTGTTTTAAACAACTAATCGGCGGGGGTCCCGAACCCCCACTGATTAGATGCTGATTACCTACTCAAAGGATAGGTCATCAGTATAAAAATCCCAGAAAACCCTTTTAACTTTTTTAATTTTTTTTTATTAAAAACATTTGGCCACTGCCTCTATAATATCCTAACCTATGAACCATGCAATCTCAGACTCCCTGATGAGCCAGTGTCTTATTACTGGCGAAGGAGGAGCAGGTTATGCTAATCTCACACTAGCGTTATAAAAACTCCGGCAGGCTGTTCTGACAGGGAGCAGCCTACTGGAGGTGTCTGAATCTGGCAGTGCCAGACGCTACCCGATACCCACCAGCCCCATTAACTATGATGAGAATCCGCAAAGATTCAGCCGCAACGGGGCAAACATGCTGAGAATTGGCCGGATGAAAACCGTAGCACGATGCCGATTATAGTTAATGGGGCCGAACATTGACGCTGTAGCTTCTGGCAATTCCGGAATGCAGAGAGATCCAGTAGGCTGTTCCGGCAGCCTTAGCGTGTCAGGTTTGAGTTAGGATAGGGATTAGGTACGAGTACCGGTTGGGATCATCCTTTTCAGGACGGTGCTTCTCTTATGTCGGCGATAGAGCATAGTATTTATCGCTTGGACATCCATGCAAAATAGACCACAGCAATACTCAGACCCGCCCATACCGGTTACCAGCTGCACCTATTTCAGACGCAGTTTGCTCTCCATGTGCCATCCGTATTCCATCAACACTGCTAGGCTGAAAAATTAATTTACAGATCATATGCTAGAAGTTAGGAAAACCACAGACCAAACACTGATGGCATCCGTGGTTTTCACAGACCCATAGGTTATAATGTGCATGAGGGATACCTAATCATAGGCCATGCTTCCGTAGTGTCACCGGTAACCCACGGTCCATGGAAAACCACTGATGTGTGAATAACCACCTTAAAATCAATGGATACATGTGCTGTCCATAGAGACCACGAATAGCACATGTCCATTAATCACTGGCATGTGAAAGAGGCCCTTTTCACACGGGTGAGAATTCCGTGTGGGTGCAATGCGTGAGGTGAACGTATTGCACCCGCACTGAATCCGGACCCATTAACTCCAATGGGGCTGTGCAGATGAGCGGTGATTTTCACGCATCACTTGTGCGTTGCGTGAAAATCGCAGCATGTTCTAAATTCTGCGTTTTTCGCGCAACGCAGGCCCCATAGAAATTAATGAATATGCGTGAAAATCGCAAGCAACTGCGGATGCGGTGCGATTTTCATGCATGGTTGCTAGGAGGTGATAGGGAGAAAAGCAACCCTGGACCCCATTAAAGTGTGTTGCCTGTAATATTTTCCCTTATAACATGGTTATAAGTGAAAATAATAGCATTCTTAATACAGAATGCTTAGTAAAATGTAGATTGAGGTGTTAAAAAAATAAATAATTTAACTTACCTGTTCCAATTGATCGCGCAGACTTTCGTGACGTAATCGCACTCACCACGCGGTGAGTGCGGTGATGTCAGCGCAGGTCCTGCTGAATGAAGATAGATTCTATTTGATTACGTCACCAAAGGTCCTTTTGCAGGTCCTGAAAAAAGAAGCAAGAGGATGCCGGCTGCGTGATCAATTGGAACATGTCAGTTAAATAGTTTTATTTTTTTAACACCTCAATCTACATTTTACTAAGCATTCTGTAATAAGAATGCTATAATTTTCCCTTATAACCATGTTATAAGGGAAAATAATAGAATATACAGAACACCTAACCCAAACCCGAACTTCAGTGAAGAAGTCCAGGTCTGGGTACCACAGTCCTCACACGCGACACCCATGTGAAAGAGGCCTTACTCTGGCTGAAACCCTATTTGATATCCTTCTTGTGCATTGGGAACATTTGGACTGCATTAGACCAGCAGTCTCCAAAGCTGAACACACTTTTTCCCCTCCCCTCCATGACGGCACCTTACTTGGAGATTATCCTCCTCCTCCAGCCAGGCAGGGACAGGAAGGTTCAAAAGGGCCCGCCTCCTCACTTATCTACAGTGTCTTCCTGTCCCTGCCAGGCGGAAGATAGGACTACGTTCGTGCTCCGGTCGGGAGCTATCGCGTAGTTGCGGGTGCATTGCGCCAGCCACGGTCTTACCTTGGGCAAGTAAGGCCGTTCCATGGAGCCTGCCGCGGTCCTCTCCATATTCAAAACTCGCGCGCGCCAGCGCGTAGTGACTAGCCGCGGCAACCGGACACTCAAAGGAGTACTTCCGGTTTCTAGGCTGCCTGCTGCCCGAGATTCTCGGCTCCGGCGGGTGACGTCATCTGGGGGCCTAATTGTGGTAGCCGGAGAGTTGCCGACGTCGGAGGTCCTGGGGAGACTTCCGGCCTACGTAGTTTTAAAAACTGGCGCCCTGGTCAAGTCGGATGTCGGCCTCTGACCAGAGAGTTTGCAAGTTTCCTGCAGCCTCAGATATCCGCACTTATGGATCAGGAGGAAGCTATGGACCAACCTGTAGCTGTGAGTGACATCCAGGTTGTGAGTATGGAATGCTGCTTGCACTGTTATTAAATCTTTCTCATCTTTTCCCTTTTTCTGTATGGAAGAGTGACAAAGATAGCTCTGTAAAACCTAAAATATCGCCGAAATCTAAAATACCCAGATGTCGCGTATGTTCGGCCAAACTCCCCGAAAATTACGCTAAAAAACTGTGTGGAAAATGCATTGATAGCATTGTTAGGGAAGAAGTCCCGTCCCTAAAACAGGAATTGCAGTGCCTGATTAAGCAGGAAATAAAAACCGCTTTTTCAGATTTTTCTGCAGCCGCTAGCGTTCCGTCAACATCAAAACAGGAGCCCAGGAAAAAATCCCCCATAAAAACCTCTTCATCCTCCTCTGATGTTTCTTCAGATAGTGATGAGGATAGTAACAACTCTGACTCAGATGGCGATTTTAAAAATTATCTATTTTCTTCTGACGATATAAACGATCTATTGAAAGCGGTCAGGGATACCATGGAAATTAAGGAAGAAAAAGTACATAGGTCCGCCCAGGATAGAATGTTTTCAGTGTTAGAAACTAAGAAGAAAAGGGTATTTCCGGTACACAAAAATCTGCAGTCTCTTATCTTGAGGGAGTGGAAAAATCCTGACGGGAAGGTTTTTTTACCCCGAACAATTAGGAAAAGGCTTCCTTTTGACGAAGAAGAATTGTCCCCGTTCTTGAGTTGTCCTAAAATTGATGTTTCACTCTCCAAACTAGCTAAAGGTTCTTCTTTGCCATTCGAAGATACAGGATCATTGCGTGATCCTATGGACAAAAAAGTGGATGCTAATCTTAAAAGAACCTGGGATGCGGTCGCGGCTTTGTTTAAACCCAATATCGCGGCCACGTCCGTTGCTAGGTCCCTAAAAAGTTGGTTGGAACAACTAGATGTACTCTTAAAATCCAATACTCCATATGAAAATTTTGCAGACTCCTTCCCTCTTTTATTAAAGGCCGTAGATTTTTTGTCAGACACAACAGCGGATTCTGTCAGGCTGGCCGCTAGAGCTACGGCTTTAGCCAATAACTCTAGGAGGGCACTTTGGCTAAAAGCTTGGTCCGGAGACACAGGTTCCAAAGCAAAACTATGTAACATCCCGTTTTATGGTAATCTTCTCTTTGGCCAGGACTTAGATAAAATTCTAGAGAAAGCTTCTGATTCCAAAAAGAACTTCCCAGAGGATAAAAAGAAGAGGAAAGCTCCCTTTTTTCGTCCCCAAAAAAAGGTTAGTTTTCAAAATAAAAGGAGTAAAACGGAAAACTGGAGATCAGGAAGACCGAAAGGGAAGGGTTTTATGTTCTCTCCCCGTTCCGAGGAATCTTCCAAGAAATGACGCCAGAGCCCTAGTGGGGGGAAGACTGGGGAAATTTGTGGATTGCTGGGAAAAATACTCATGCAGCCACTGGTTACTAAATACCCTCCACAAAGGATACAGTATTCCCTTTGTCAAAAGTCCCCCCTCTTTATTTGTTCAGACTCCAGTTCAGAGCTCGGAACATCTCCAGCTTTGCATGGAACAAGAAATCGAACTGCTAGTTCAGATGAGCGTCTTGGTTCCGGTACCAACGAACCAAGTCGGTCTGGGCTGTTATTCCAGGGTGTTCTTAGTAAAAAAAACAAATGGGAAAATGCGTCTCATCATAAATATGAAAGCCCTGAACAGGTCCATAAAGTACGAAAAATTCAGGATGGAATCTATAAGAACCACGGTCAAAGTTCTACAAGAAGGGGTGTTTCTAGCATCCATAGATTTAAAAGATGCATATTTTCACGTACCCATTCATCCAGGGTCTCAACCGTTCTTGAGAATAGCGGTATGGGTCCAAGGGCATCTAAAACATTTCCAGTTTCAAGCTCTACCCTTTGGGATAACGACGGCCCCCAGGCTTTTTACAAAAATTATGCTAGAGGCAATAACCCCTCTGAGGAGGGAAAAAATAATGATAATCCCATACCTGGACGACCTTTTAATAGTGGGGGACTCCCAGAAAGACCTAGAGATCAATCTATCCAAAACGATAGACAGACTGGAGGAACTGGGTTGGATTTTAAATCGGGAAAAGTCCCACTTAGTTCCCACACAAAGAATAGTTTTTTTGGGAATTCTCATAGACTCGGTGAGCCAAAAATGCTTTTTACCAGCAGAAAAGATCACAAAGATCCAATCCCAAGTAAAACAATTCAGGCAACAAAGATCCCACACCATAAGACAAACGATGGCCCTGATAGGATCCTTTACAGCTTGTATCCCGGCAGTGAAGTGGGCGCAAATACATTCCCGTCCTCTTCAGACGTTCATGTTAAAAATATGGAACCGAAGACAAGATTCCCTAGACAGTCTAATAACAATTCCGGATCCAATTCGGTCCTCACTAAAATGGTGGGAATCAAATTTAAATTTACAGAGGGGAGTTCCTTGGATAGTGAGAGATCAGTTGATCCTCACCACGGATGCCAGTCTATGGGGCTGGGGAGCACATCTCCAATCAGTGTCAGCCCAAGGGGAGTGGTCACAATCCCAGAAGAGGTACTCGTCAAACCACCGGGAACTTCTGGGGGTGTGGGAGGCTCTGAGTTACTTCTCAGAAGAATTAAAGAGGTCCAACGTACAAATAAGGTCCGACAACAAGACGGTGGTTGCATATATAAACCACCAGGGAGGAACAAAAAGCAAACAACTTCAAGTCCTAGCCAACAAGATTTTCTTGTGGGCGGAGGAGAATCTCCTCTCCCTATCAGCGATTTTTCTAAAAGGGACGCAAAACATCCAAGCGGATTTCCTCAGCCGCAAGAAATTAGATCCGGGGGAGTGGAGTTTAAAAGAGGAAATTTTCCAGACCTTAACACAAAGGTGGGGTCTTCCCCAAATAGACCTCTTTGCAAACAAAATAAATGCAAAATTACCAACTTATTTTTCCCTAGATCCATGGGATCCGAGAAGTGCAGGAACAGATGCACTAGCTCTTCCTTGGAATTTCCAACTGGCATACTGCTTCCCACCTCTGCCTCTGATTCCAAGGGTTCTCAGGAAAATAAAAGAAGAGAGGGCCGAGGTAATCATAATTGTTCCCAACTGGCCGAGGAGATCCTGGTTTCCTCTCCTGGCAAAGATGTCCAAGGAGGATCCATGGATTCTACCCTGGTCGGAAGACCTCCTCTGTCAAGGACCAGTTTTCCACCCAAAGACGCAAAGTCTGCATCTCTCTGCTTGGATCCTGAAAGGGCAGTCTTAAAATCTAAGGGTTTATCGGACAGAGTAATTAATACCATGCTAGCCGGCAAAAAAGATGTCACTAATAAAATTTACCGCAAAATCTGGAATAGATATGTTTCCTGGTGTTCAGAAAATACTTCTAACTCCGTGGGGAGTATTCTGTCTATTCTAGATTTTCTTCAAGAAGGTTTTAATAAAGGGTTAAAACCTAGCACTCTTAGAGTCCAAATTTCAGCTTTAAGTGCCTATTTAGACGAAAAAATAGCTCTTAATCCGTGGATCATTCGCTTCATGAAGGGAACCGTCAGACTCAGACCCCGGAGTAGACCTCTGGTCGCTCCGTGGGATTTAAACTCTGTCCTCTCCGGTCTCACTAAACCCCCCTTTGAGCCCTTAGAGTCAGCAAATATCAGATATCTGACCCTTAAAACAGTATTTCTAGTGGCCATTACCTCGGCACGTAGGGTTAATGAGATACAGGCTTTCTCGGTTAAAAAACCCTTCATGACGATCAGGGACGACAGAATAATTCTAAGTTTCGACAATTCCTTTCTACCTAAGGTTGTCTCGGAGTTCCATAGGATGGAGGAGGTGGTTCTTCCTTCATTCTGTGAAAATCCCAAATCTAAAAAAGAAGAGGTTTTTCACACTTTGGATGTCAGAAGGTGTGTTCTGAAGTATATATCAGAAACTAAAGACTGGAGAAAATCTAATAACCTATTTGTCCAATTCTTAGGGAGTAGGAAAGGATTAAAAGCGTCCAAACCGTCTATTTCACGCTGGTTAAAATCGGCTATCTCAGAAGCCTACATAGCAATAGGGGAACGACCCCCGGTAAATATCAAGGCTCATTCAACAAGGGCAGTTTCGACTTCATGGGCGGAAGAAGCATCCACTTCCTTGGATCAGATCTGTAGGGCAGCAACCTGGTCGAATCCTCATACCTTTGTAAAACACTATAGGATAGATATTGATTCTAAAAGAGACCTATCCTACGGTAGGAAAGTTTTACAAGCAGTAGTCCCTCCCTAATTGACTAATCTGTTAGTTCTCCAAGTAAGGTGCCGTCATGGAGGGGAGGGGAAAAGTTGAATTAGTCTTACCGGTAATTCCTTTTTCGCGAATCCTCCATGACGGCACCGCTTATATTCCCCCCCCAAAAAAAAAAAAAAAAAAAAGACTAGTTATAAATTTAAATAATTAGTCTAGAGTTATATGTATGAGATTTAATATGTATAACAGAGAATAGATAAATCACTGGTGAAGGTCACGAATGAGTGTGTAAGTTTAGGGCCTGTCAAGTCCAGAAGACACTGAAGATAAGTGAGGAGGCGGGCCCTTTTGAACCTTCCTGTCCCTGCCTGGCTGGAGGAGGAGGATAATCTCCAAGTAAGGTGCCGTCATAGAGGATTCGCGAAAAAGGAATTACCGGTAAAACTAATTCAACTTTTAAGCTGTTCCTGTTTCTCTCCATATTCGATTTCAACACACACAACTCTGCAAACATTACAAGTGTGTGATATCTTATTTCACGTAAGTAGATAATTCACTGCTAAATAGACAGTCATTATTTGCAATGCAGAATTATTTGTGTGCGTCCTTCTACTGATTCTGAATTTCATAAGAAAGCAATCAGTTATGTCTCATATGACAGTGATATGCTCCTCTAGAAACAACGGTAGAAAATACCTTTCTACAAACGGTGGAACATGGCACAATTTTTTTTTTGGTCATATGAGATTAGGGGGGGGGGCATAAGGATGTACAGTTGAGGCTCCATACACCTCTATAGAAACCTCTGTAGGAAAAATACAGTTGCACTCTTAGGGGGAGATTTAACAAAGTGGTGTAAAGTAGACCTGGCTTAGTTGCCCATAGCAACCAATCAGATTCCACCTTTCATTTTCCAAAGGGGCTGTCAAAAAGGAGTGGTGGAATCTGTTTAGTTGCTATGGGCAACTAAGCCAGTTCTACTTTACACCAGTTTGATAAATCTCCCCCTTAATGTCTCCGGCTCCCTACTACAGAATCGCAGTCCTGATTGGACTAACCCACTAGAGTACCAGAGGACCCTCGGGCCCAAGTTTGGATGCAATAATAGGCCCCTAATAAACAGTGCACCAGTTTAACTTGAGCTGACTAGAGATACATGCAGTTCGAACAGACGGATATTACTGATGATACAGTCAGGTCCATAAATATTGGGACATCAACACCATTCTAAAGTTTTTGGCTCTATACACCACCACAATGGAATGAAATGAAACAAACAAGATGTGCTTTAACTGCAGACTGTCAGCTTTAATTTGAGGGTATTTACATCCAAATCAGGTGAACGGTGTAGGAATTACAACAGTTTGCATATGTGCCTCCCACTTGTTGAGGTACCAAAAGTAATGGGACAATTGTATTCTCAGCTGTTCCATGGCCAGGTGTGTTATTCCCTCATCCCAATTACAATGAGCAGATAAAAGGTCCAGAGTTCATTTCAAGTGTGCTATTTGCATTTGGAATCTGTTGCTGTCAATTCTCAAGATGAGATCCAAAGAGCTGTCACTATCAGTGAAGCAAGCCATCATTAGGCTGAAAAAACAATCCCATCAGAGAGATAGCAAAAACATTTGGTGTGGCCAAAACAACTGTTTGGAACATTCTTAAATAGAAAGAACGCATCGGTGAGCTCAGCAATACCGAAAGACCATTGAAAACAACTGTGGTGGATGACCGAAGAATTCTTTCCCTGGTGAAGAAAACACCCTTCACAACAGTTGGCCAGATCAAGAACACTCTCCAGGAGGTAGGTGTATGTGTGTCAAAGTCAACAATCAAGAGAAGACTTCACCAGAGTGAATACAGAGGGTTCAACACAAGATGTAAACCATTGGTGAGCCTCAAAAACAGGAAGGCCAGATTAGAGTTTGCCAAATGACATCTAAAAAAGCTTTCACAGTTCTGGAACAACATCCTATGGACAGATGAGACCAAAATCAACTTGTACCAGAGTGATGGGAAGAGTATGGAGAAGGAAAGGAACTGCTCATGATCCTAAGCATACCACCTCATCAGTGAAGCATGGTGGGGGGGGGGGGGTAGTGTCATGGCGTGGGCATGTATGGCTACCAATGGAACTGGTTCTCTTGTATTTATTGATGATGTGACTGCTGACAAAAGCAGCAGGATGAATTCTGAAGTGTTTTGGGCAATATTATCTGCTCCTATTCAGCCAAATGCTTCAGAGCTCATTGGACGGCGCTTCACAGTGCAGATGGACAATGACCCAAAGCATACTGCAAAAGCAACCAAAGAGTTTTTTAAGGGAAAGAAGTGGAATGCTATGCAATGGCCAAGTCAATCACCTGATCTGAATCTGATTGAGTATGCATTTCACTTGCTGAAGACAAAACTGAAGGGAAAATGCCCCAAGAACAAGCAGGAACTGAAGACAGTTGCAGTGGAGGCCTGGCAGAGCATCACCAGGGATGAAACCCAGCGTATGGTGACGTCTATGCGTTCCAGACTTCAGGCTGTAATTGACTGCAAAGGATTTGCAACCAAGTATTAACCACTTAAGGACCACAGGTTTATACCCCCCTAGTGACCAGGCCCTTTTTTCCAAATCGGCACTCCGCAACTTTAGCGGTTTATTGCTCGGTCATGCAACTTACCACCCAAATTAATTTTACCTCCTTTTCTTCTCACTAATAGAGCTTTCATTTGGTGGTATTTCATTGCTGCTGACATTTTTACTTTTTTTGTTTTTAATCGAAATTTAACGATTTTTTTTGCAAAAAAATGACTTTTCACTTTCAGTTGCAAAAAAAAGACATCCATATATAAATTTTTCTCTAAATTTATTGTTCTACATGTCTTTGATAAAAAAAAAGTTTGGGTAAAAAAAAAATGGTTTGGGTAAAAGTTATAGCATTTACAAACTATGGTACAAAAATGTGAATTTCCGCTTTTTGAAGCAGCTCTGACTTTCTGAGCACCTGTCATGTTTCCTGAGGTTCTACAATGGCCAGACAGTACAAACACCCCACAAATGACCCCATTTCGGAAAGTACACACCCTAAGGTATTCGCTGATGGCCATAGTGAGTTCATAGAACTTTTTATTTTTTGTCACAAGTTAGCGGAAGATGATGATTTTTTTCTTTTTTTTTTTTTTCTTACAAAGTCTCCTATTCCACTAACTTGTGACAAAAAATAAAAACTTCCATGAACTCATTATGCCCATCACGAAATACCTTGGGGTGTCTTCTTTCCAAAATGGGGTCACTTGTGGGGTAGTTATACTGCCCTGGCATTTTAGGGGCCCAAATGCGTGCAAAGTAGTTTGAAATCAAAATCTGTAAAAAATGGCCGGTGAAATCCGAAAGGTGCTCTTTGGAATGTGGGCCCCTTTGCGCACCTAGGCTGCAAAAAAGTGTCACACATCTGGTATTGCCGTACTCAGGAGAAGTTGGGGAATGTGTTTTGGGGTGTCATTTTACATATACCCATGCTGGGTGAGAGAAATATCTTGGCAAAAGACAACTTTTCCCATTTTTTTATACAAAGTTGGCATTTGACCAAGATATTTATCTCACCCAGCATGGGTATATGTAAAATGACACCCCAAAACACATTGCCCAACTTCTCCTGAATACGGCGATACCACATGTGTGACACTTTTTTGCAGCCTAGGTGGGCAAAGGGGCCCACATTCCAAAGAGCACCTTTCGGATTTCACCGGCCATTTTTTTACAGATTTTGATTTCAAACCACTTCTCACGCATTCGGGCCCCTAAAATGCCAGGGCAGTATAACTACCCCACAAGTGACCCCATTTTGGAAAGAAGACACCCCAAGGTATTTTGTGATGGGCATAGTGAGTTCATGGAAGTTTTTATTTTTTGTCACAAATTAGTGGAATATGAGACTTTGTAAGAAAAAAAACCCTTATTTTCCGCTAACTTGTGACAAAAAATAAAAAATTCTAGGAACTCGCCATGCCCCTCACGGAATACCTTGGGGTGTCTTCTTTCCAAAATGGGGTCACTTGTGGGGTAGTTATACTGCCCTGACATTCTAGGGGCCCTAAAGCGTGAGAAGAAGTCTGGAATATAAATGTCTAAAAAAATTTACGCATTTGGATTCCGTGAGGGGTATGGCGAGTTCATGTGAGATTTTATTTTTTGACACAAGTTAGTGGAATATGAGACTTTGTAAGAAAAAAAAAATAATTCCGCTAACTTGGGCCAAAAAAATGTGTGAATGGAGCCTTACAGGGGGGTGATCAATGACAGGGGGGTGATCAGGGAGTCTATATGGGGTGATCACCCCCCTGTAATTGATCACCCCCCTATAAGGCTCCATTCAGATGTCCGTATGTGTTTTGCGGATCCGATCCATGTATCCGTGGATCTGTGAAAAACATACGGACATCTGAATGCAGCCTTAAGGCTCCATTCAGACGTCTGTATGTGTTTTGCGGATCCGATCCATGTATCCGTGGATCCGTAAAAAACATACGGACATCTGAATGCAGCCTTACAGGGGGGTGATCAATGACAGGGGGGTTATCAGGGAGTCTATATGGGGTGATCACCCCCCTGTAATTGATCACCCCCCTATAAGGCTCCATTCAGATGTCCGTATGTGTTTTGCGGATCCGATCCATGTATCCGTGGATCCGTAAAAAACAAACGGACATCTGAATGCAGCCTTACAGGGGGGTGATCAATGACAGGGGGTGATCAGGGAGTCTATATAGGGTGATCACCCCCCTGTAAGGCTCCATTCAGACGTCCGTATGTGTTTTGCGGATCCGATCCATGTATCAGTGGATCCGTAAAAATCATACGGACGTCTGAATGGAGCCTTACAAGGGGGTGATCAATGACAGGGGGGTGATCAATGACACGGGGGTGATCAGGGAGTCTATATATGGGGTGATCAGGGGTTAATAAGTGACAGGGGGGGGTGTAGTGTAGTGGTGTTTGGTGATACATATTACTGAACTACCTGTGTCCTCTGGTGGTCGATCCAAACAAAAGGGACCACCAGAGGACCAGGTAGCAGGTATATTAGACGCTGTTATCAAAACAGCGTCTAATATACCTGTTAGGGGTTAAAAAAATCGCATCTCCAGCCTGCCAGCGAACGATCGCCGCTGGCAGGCTGGAGATCCACTCGCTTACCTTCCGATCCTGTGAACGCCCGCGCCTGTGTGCGCGTGTTCACAGGAAATATCGGCTCACGCGAGATGACGCCAATTGGCGTTAGCGTAGCCTGGGAGAGCCGCCGCAATGACGCCTTTCGGCGTTAGGTGTGCGGCAAGTGGTTAAAAAGTTTGATTTATGATTATTTTTCTGTCCCATTACTTTTGGTCCCTCAACAAGTGGGAGGCACATATGCAAACTGTTGTAATTCCTACACCGTTCACCTGATTTGGATGCAAATACCCTCAAATTAAAGCTGACAGTCTTCAGTTAAAGCACATCTTGTTTGTTTCATTTTAAATCCATTATGGTGGTGTATACTGTAGAGCCAAAAATGTTAGAATTGTGTTGATGTCCCACTATTTATGGACCTGACTGTATATCCTGCAGGACAATGATAAAAAAAATTACAGTGGAAGTGCACATGTCCTGTATACATACAGAGTGGACCTTCGGAATGATTCTTCCGGTGGACTCAAGGAAATTCAGTCCAGCAGTGATCATAGTGACACTGTCGCCATATAGTCTCTGAGCACCTGAAGCCATACCCCTTGAAAGCTGCAGAATTTACAAATAATATTACTATTTATTTAATATTAAAATTTATTAGATATTTAGCAATGCTGCTGATTATCTACAGAATTGTTTCATTTGTAAGACTTTCATATATGGACTCTATTGTGAAAAAGTAAATCATGCTATTTGGGACAGATCGTTCACGCCATCCAAAAGACTAAGTGGCAATGTCATAGAAAAGTGATATTTAATCTTATGAAATGCACTTAAAAAAAAAAAGGGGGTATATAGCCTTAGCCCTGTGCCACCTACATTAGTGGGTTACTTAAACTACTGTACTTTCACAGCCCTAATGGAGAACAGTCCTCCTCCAAGCCCCCATTTGCCTTTACCTGATCTGCCTCCTTTTGTGGTGGACAGTTTCTTACAGCTGTGCCAGGCTAAAACATAGAATGTGTCGGCAGATGAGAACCATTTGGCCCATCTAGTCTGCCCAATATACTGAATACTATGGATAGCCCCTGGCCCTATCTTATATGAAGGATGGCCTTATGCCTATCCCATGCATGCTTAAACTCCTTCACTGTATTTGCTGCTACCACTTCTGCAGGAAGGCTATTCCATGCATCCACTACTCTCTCAGTAAAGTAATACTTCCTGATATTACTTTTAAACCTTTGCCCCTCTAATTTAAAACTATGTCCTCTTGTAGCAGTTTTTCTTCTTTTAAATATTCTCTCCCCTTTTACCGAGTTGATTCCCTTTATGTATTTAAAAGTTTCTATCATATCCCCTCTGTCTCGTCTTTCTTCCAAGCTATACATATTAAGGTCCTTTAATCTTTCCTGGTAAGTTTTATCCTGCAATCCATGTACCAGTTTAGTAGCTCTTCTCTAAACTCTCTCTAAAGTATCAATATCCTTCTGGAGATATGGTCTCCAGTACTGAGCACAATACTCCAAATGAGGTCTCACTAGTGCTCTGTAGAGCGGCATGAGCACCTCCCTCTTTCTACTAGTAATGCCTCTCCCTATACACCCAAGCATTCTGCTAGCATTTCCTGCTGCTCTATGACATTGTCTGCCTACCTTTTAAGTCTTCTGAAATAATGACCCCTAAATCCCTTTCCTCAGATACTGAGGTTAGGACTGTATCACTGATTTTATATTCTGCTCTTGGGTTTTTACGCCACAAGTGCATTATCTTGCACTTATCAACATTAAATTTTAGTTGCCAGATTTTTGACCATTCCTCTAGTTTTCCCAAATCCTTTTCCATTTGGTGTATCCCTCCAGGAACATCAACCCTGTTACAAATCTTTGTGTCATCAGCAAAAAGACACACCTTACTATCGAGGCCTCCTGCAATTTCGCTGATAAAGATATTAAACAATATGAGTCCTAGAACAGATCCCTGAGGTACCCCACTGGTAACAAGACCTTGGTCTGAATATACTCCATTGACTACAACTGACAGACTGTTGTCTGTCCCTCAGATGGCTGCTGCCAGTGAAAAAAGCAGTGCTCAGACAGAATCGCTGCGAAGCAGAGTCAGCTATCTACATCATAACCCCTGTAAGTACTGGTCTGCCTCCTCACAGCAGCACACCAGACAGGCCTCTTTAGCCTGTGTATCTGGACATCAACCTTAGGAGAAAAGAACCCACAAAACTTGCTCTCTCCATGGTGGTATGTTTAATAACTTGTGTTGAGCGACGTGTGCTTCAGATCATAGATCCAAAGTCGTTTCGGTCAAAACTTCATGCTGTACAGCATTCAAATGTATGGGCTTCGGTGAGGTGAAATTCGTTGGCTAAGTGTCTCAGATTTTATCATATCAGAGTGAGGACTTTGTCCACATATAATGCTTGCATCTACTTTACTAAGTGCATTATTATCTTTTTTCTGTGATTTTCATAAAAATAGTAGAGTTGGATTCTGCATACCATATGTGCGGGGTCTGCGCTCCTGAACATAGAAGCCCAACGGCTTAGGTAGGTTTAGCGTAGGACCCGCCTGACCTGAAACTACCTTGGCGCTTGGTAGGCAGGCACAGATGTGTTTTGATCAAAATATATGCCCCCCTTACAGCACAATTCTTACTTTTGTAATATGCAAATGAGCCTCTAGGAGCATGGGGGATGTTGTTCCTGCTCCTAGAGGCTCTGTTCTCCCACCTCATTCCACGCTCTGCCGTCCTTGATTGACAGGCCAGCGTTCGTCTTCTCCTTCTGGCCCTGTGTGCTGGGTAAGTGTTGCACCTGTGCAGTGCCGTTTAACCAGCACACAGGGCCGGCAGGAGAAGACTAACGCTGGCCTGTCAATCAAGGACTGCAGGGCATGGAATGAGGTGGGAGAACAGAGCCTCTAGGAGCAGGAGCAACACCCCCATGCCCCTAGAGGCTAATTTGCATATTACAAAAGTAAGAATTGTGCCGTAAGGGGGGCATCAATAAACATATATATAGCAGAGTTGGATTCTGCTGACATTTGCACATCGCTAATGTCAGACAGCTTAAGAGAGTTAATTCTGGTGACAGAAACCCTTTAAGTTGTGACCGAAGCTTGCTTCGCTCAACCCTATTAATAATATTCAACATCAGAGGGCTTAATTCCAATACAAATAGGTGCTAGATTTGAAGGAACTCCTTTGCCTGAAAGCAGATATTTCTTGTAGCAGACCCCTCCTGTACCTTGAAATTTGCACTGCATAATTTTCCTACTGATTATGCCTCTACCTTGGATGCTAAACAAGTGTCTTGCCACTGTCATTTGGTGGTATCCAAGGCTGATGAGGATCCAAACAACAGTTATATGAGGGTTTGGGAAAATCTAATCGTCCTGAAAAATCATGTATGGCACTCTAAGGTCTCCTCTATCGCACCCAACCCTTCTAAAGCTCTTTAACGCTGTGACCGCTTTAGTAATGTCAAAGTGACAGCAGAATATATATTCTTATGAGTAAATGTATAGTAGTCGGTGGTAGCAAACAACCTTTTAAAAAATGTACAGTAATATCGAATTTCTTGAGAAGTAGCATCAGGTTTGTTATATTTCCCAAATGTCCTGAATCCTGCGGGACCGTCCCGGATTTCAGTGGCTGTCCCGCAGTCCTGGTACGGGGAGCTATGTCCTGCTGTCTGGCAGCTGTCTTCCATAAGAAGCAGAGACAGCTGCCTATAATGATGAAGCAGAGAGGCGTCCATTGGCTCCCTGCTCCATCATTCCTCTGTGTATCCTGCTGCTGCTGGGGAATGAGGTGAGTATGTGGATTTTTTATTTTTTATTTATTTATTTTATTGCCTGTGAACGGGGCACAGCTGAGCATATTACTTTACTGTGATGGGCCACAGCTGGGCATATTACTGTGAGGGGCCACATATCTGGGCATCGCTACTGTGAGGGGCACATATTTGGGCATAGCTACTGTGAAGGAGGCACGATGCTGGCATAACTACTGTGTGGTGGCATAAAGGGGGAATAATTACTATGTGGGGGAATTTAGGGGACAGGGTGGGATTAGCCTTTCAGCTATGTTTTGGGCGGAGTTAGAGGCGTGGCCTAGCATGCCAAAACTTTGAGCACCTCAAATACTGTCCCTCTATCTTCTGTTCAAAAGTTGGGAGTATGGTTTATATATATATATATATATATATATATATATATATATATATATATATATATACTGTATATTGTAACAATGTGTGTGGGGAAAGTGTTGGAAGGACTCTGTATATCTCACCCAGAGTCCTCAGCTGGCTGAGATAAGAGAATCCAGAAAGATGTATCTGTTTCAGCAAAGTGTAGTTTGCTGGGGCTGTTTTGTTCAGACTTTGTTCTGGGCAAAGTTGAGTGAACTTGCCTTTTGGCAGGTTCGAGTTCGGGTTTAAGTGAATTACGTAATGGATTCCGTTCTCACAGAATCCATCATGTAATTCAATGCTGGAATGCCGCATTATACAAGTATATGGCCAGCTCCGAGAGGTCCGTTCTGCTGGCCATACACTTTATGTTATGGATTCCGTGAGAATGGAATCCATTGCATAATTCACTTAAAGGGCTTCTGTCACCCCCCAAACAGCAATTTTCAGTTTGGGGGGTTTCTGGCTGTGCTTTAAATTCTTTAAAAATCTTACTTTTGTGATATGCAAATGTCCTCACTACCAGCAAATTGGGCGGACTTGCTGGTAGCCGCCGCATCCTCGGTCTAAAAAAACGCCCCCTCCTCCACTTGATTGACAGGGCCAGCGAGCGCTCTCCTCCTTCCGCTGGCCCTGTCTGCAGCTGAAATCCCGCGCCGTACCGGTCCTTATTCGGCGCAGGCGCTCTGAGAGAAGGACGCTCGCTTAGCTGCTCCTTCCTTAGTGCGTCTGCGCCAAAGACTTCAGCCCTACACCCGGAAGAGAGTCTGACATCATCGGCGCAGGCGCACTGAGGAAGGTGCAGCCAAGCAAGCGTCCTTCTCTCAGAGCGCCTGCGCCGAATGAGGACCGGTACGGCGCAGGCGCGGGATTTCAGCTGCAGGCAGGGCCAGCTGGAGGATGAAAGCGCTCGCTGGCCCTGTCAATCAAGTGGAGGAGGGGGTGTTTTTTCAGACCGAGGATGCGGCGGCTACCAGCAAGTCCGCCCAACTTGCTGGTAGTGAAGTAATTTGCATATCACAAAAGTAAGATTTTTACTGAAATTACAGCACAACCAGAGGTAAGAGGGGTATGTCTGGTTTCTGCGTACATTAGAAAATATATTAAAGAGGACCTTTCACCGATTCTTACCCTATGAACTAACTATACAGATAGGTAGAGCGGCACCCGGGGATCTCACTGCACTTACTATTATCCCCGGGCGCCGCTCCGTTCTGCCGCTATGCCCTCCGGTATCTCCACTCACTAAGTTATAGTAGGCGGAGATACCAGTCCCTAAGTTATGGTAGGCGGAGTCTGCCCTAGCGCTGGCCAATCGCAGCGCAGAGCTCACAGCCTGGAAGGTTATTTTCTCCCAGGCTGTGAGCTCTGCAGTGCGATTGGCCAGCGCTAGGGCAGACTCCGCCTACCATAACTTAGGGAACGGAGATTCCGGAGGGCATAGCAGGAGAACGGAGCGGCGCCCGGGGATAATAGTAAGTGCAGAGAGATCACCGGGTGCCGCTCTACCTATCTGTATAGTTAGTTCATAGGGTAAGAATCGGTGAAAGGTCCTCTTTAAGTCCAAAACTGAAAATTGCTGTTTGGGGGGTGACAAAAGCCCTTTAACCACCTCAGCCCCCAGTGCTTAAACACCCTGAAAGACCAGGCCACTTTTTACACTTCTGACCTACACTACTTTCACCGTTTATTGCTCGGTCATGCAACTTACCACCCAAATGAATTTTACCTCCTTTTCTTCTAACTAATAGAGCTTTCATTTGGTGGTATTTCATTGCTGCTGACATTTTTACTTTTTTTGTTATTAATCGAAATTTAACGATTTTTTTGCAAAAAAATGACATTTTTCACTTTCAGTTGTAAAATTTTGCAAAAAAAAACGACATCCATATATAAATTTTGCTCTAAATTTATTGTTCTACATGTCTTTGATAAAAAAAAAATGTTTGGGTAAAAAAAAAATGGTTTGGGTAAAAGTTATAGCGTTTACAAACTATGGTACAAAAATGTGAATTTCCGCTTTTTGAAGCAGCTCTGACTTTCTGAGCACCTGTCATGTTTCCTGAGGTTCTACAATGGCCAGACAGTACAAACACCCCACAAATGACCCCATTTCGGAAAGTAGACACCCTAAGGTATTCGCTGATGGGCATAGTGAGTTCATAGAACTTTTTTTTTTTTGTCACAAGTTAGCGGAAAATGATGATTTTTTTTTTTCTTACAAAGTCTCATATTTCACTAACTTGTGACAAAAAATAAAAACTTCCATGAACTCACTATGCCCATCAGCGAATACCTTGGGGTCTCTTCTTTCCAAAATGGGGTCACTTGTGGGGTAGTTATACTGCCCTGGCATTCTAGGGGCCCAAATGTGTGGTAAGGAGTTTGAAATCAAATTCTGTAAAAAAATGACCTGTGAAATCCGAAAGGTGCTCTTTGGAATATGGGCCCCTTTGCCCACCTAGGCTGCAAAAAAGTGTCACACATCTGGTATTGCCGTACTCAGGAGAAGGTGGGGAATGTGTTTTGAGGTGTCATTTTACATATACCCATGCTGGGTGAGATAAATATCTTGGTCAAATGCCAACTTTGTATAAAAAAATGGGAAAAGTTGTCTTTTGCCAAGATATTTCTCTCACCCAGCATGGGTATATGTAAAATGACACCCCAAAACACATTCCCCAACTTCTACTGAATACGGAGATACCAGATGTGTGACACCTTTTTGCAGCCTAGGTGGGCAAAGGGGCCCATATTCCAAAGAGCACCTTTCGGATTTCACTCGTCATTTTTTACAGAATTTGATTTCAAACTCCTTACCACACATTTGGGCCCCTAGAATGCCAGGGCAGTATAACTACCCCATAAGTGACCCCATTTTGGAAAGAAGAGACCCCAAGGTATTCGCTGATGGGCATAGTGAGTTCATGGAAGTTTTTATTTTTTGTCACAAGTTAGTGGAATATGAGACTTTGTATGAAAAAAAAAAAAAAAAAAAAAATCATCATTTTCCACTAACTTGTGACAAAAAATAAAAAATTCTAGGAACTCGCCATGCCCCTCACGGAATACCTTGGGGTGTCTTCTTTCCAAAATGGGGTCACTTGTGGGGTAGTTATACTGCCCTGGCATTTTCCAGGGGCCCTAATGTGTGGTAAGTAGGTAAATGACCTGTGAAATCCTAAAGGTGCTCTTTGGAATGTGGGCCCCTTTGCCCACCTAGGCTGCAAAAAAGTGTCACACATGTGGTATCGCCGTATTCAGGAGACGTTGGGGAATGTGTTTTGGGGTGTCATTTTACATATACCCATGCTGGGTGAGAGAAATATCTTGGCAAAAGACAACTTTTCCCATTTTTTTATACAAAGTTGGCATTTGACCAAGATATTTATCTCACCCAGCATCGGTATATGTAAAATGACACCCCAAAACACATTCCCCAACTTCTCCTGAGTACGGCGATACCACATGTGTGACACTTTTTTGCAGCCTAGATGCGCAAAGGGGCCCAAATTCATTTTAGGAGGGCATTTTTAGACATTTGGATACCAGACTTCTTCTCACGCTTTGGGGCCCCTAGAATGCCAGGGCAGTATAAATACCCCACATGTGACCCCATTTTGGAAAGAAGACACCCCAAGGTATTCAATGAGGGGCATGGCGAGTTCATAGAAATTATTTTTTTTGGGCACAAGTTAGCGGAAATTGATATTTTTTATTTTTTTTCTCACAAAGTCTCCCGTTCCGCTAACTTGGGACAAAAATTTCAATCTTTCATGGACTCAATATGCCCCTCACGGAATACCTGGGGGTGTCTTCTTTCCGAAATGGGGTCACATGTGGGGTATTTATACTGCCCTGGCATTCTAGGGGCCCTAAAGCGTGAGAAGAAGTCTGGAATATAAATGTCTAAAAAATTTTACGCATTTGGATTCCGTGAGGGGTATGGTGAGTTCATGTGAGATTTTATTTTTTGACACAAGTTAGTGGAATATGAGACTTTGTAAGAAAAAAAAAAAAAAAATTCCGCTAACTTGGGCCAAAAAAATGTCTGAATGGAGCCTTACAGAGGGTGATCAATGACAGGGGGGGTGATCAATGACAGGGGGGGTGATCAATGACAGGGGGGGTGATCAATGACAGGGGGGTGATCAATGACAGGGGGGGTGATCAATGACAGGGGGGGTGGTCAGGGAGTTTATATGGGGTGATAACCACAGTCATTGATCACGCCCGTGTAAGGCTTCATTCAGACGTCCGTATGCGTTTTGCGGATCCGATCCATCTATCAGTGCATCCGTAAAAATCATGCGGACATCTGAATGGAGCTTTACAGGGGGGTAATCAATGACAGGGGTGTAATCAATGACAGGGGGGTGATCAGGGAGTCTATATGGGGTGATAACCACAGTCATTGATCATGCCCCTGTAAGGCTTCATTCAGACGTCCGGATGCGTTTTGTGGATCCGATCCATCTATCAGTGCATCCGTAAAAATCATGCGGACATCTGAATGGAGCTTTACAGGGGGGTAATCAATGACAGGGGTGTAATCAATGACAGGGGGGTGATCAGGGAGTCTATATGGGGTGATAACCACAGTCATTGATCATGCCCCTGTAAGGCTTCATTCAGACGTCCGGATGCGTTTTGCGGATCCGATCCATCTATCAGTGCATCCGTAAAAATCATGCGGACATCTGAATGGAGCTTTACAGGGGGTTGATCAATGACAGGGGTGTGATCAGGGAGTCTATATGGGGTGATAACCACAGTCATTGATCACGCCCCTGTAAGGCTTCATTCAGACGTCCGGATGCGTTTTGCGGATCCGATCCATCTATCAGTGGATCCGTAAAAATCATGCGGACATCTGAATGGAGCTTTACAGGGGGTTGATCAATGACAGGGGTGTAATCAATGACAGGGGGGTGATCAGGGAGTCTATATGGGGTGATAACCACAGTCATTGATCATGCCCCTGTAAGGCTTCATTCAGACGTCCGGATGCGTTTTGCGGATCCGATCCATCTATCAGTGCATCCGTAAAAATCATGCGGACATCTGAATGGAGCTTTACAGGGGGTTGATCAATGACAGGGGGGTAATCAATGACAGGGGGGTGATCAGGGAGTCTATATGGGGTGATAACCACAGTCATTGATCATGCCCCTGTAAGGCTTCATTCAGACGTCCGGATGCGTTTTGCGGATCCGATCCATCTATCAGTGCATCCGTAAAAATCATGCGGACATCTGAATGGAGCTTTACAGGGGGTTGATCAATGACAGGGGGGTGATCAATGACAGGGGTGGTGATCAATGACAGGGGGGGTGATCAATGACAGGGGGGTGATCAGGGAGTCTATATGGGGTGATCACCACAGTCATTGATCATGCCCCTGTAAGGCTTCATTCAGACGTCCGGATGCGTTTTGCGGATCGGATCCATCTATCAGTGCATCCGTAAAAATCATGCGGACATCTGAATGGAGCTTTACAGGGGGGTGATCAGGGAGTCTATATGGGGTGATAACCACAGTCATTGATCACGCCCCTGTAAGGCTTCATTCAGACGTCCGGATGCGTTTTGCGGATCCGATCCATCTATCAGTGGATCCGTAAAAATCATGCGGACATCTGAATGGAGCTTTACAGGGGGTTGATCAATGACAGGGGAGTAATCAATGACAGGGGGGTGATCAGGGAGTCTATATGGGGTGATAACCACAGTCATTGATCATGCCCCTGTAAGGCTTCATTCAGACGTCCGGATGCGTTTTGCGGATCCGATCCATCTATCAGTGCATCCGTAAAAATCATGCGGACATCTGAATGGAGCTTTACAGGGGGTTGATCAATGACAGGGGTGTAATCAATGACAGGGGGGTGATCAGGGAGTCTATATGGGGTGATCAGGGGCTAATAAGGGGTTAATAAGTGACGGGGGGGGGGGTGTAGTGTAGTGTAGTGGTGCTTGGTGGGACTTTACTGAGCTACCTGTGTCCTCTGGTGGTCGATCCAAACAAAGGGGACCACCAGAGGACCAGGTAGCAGGTATATTAGACGCTGTTATCAAAACAGCGTCTAATATACCTGTTAGGGGTTAAAAAAAACACATCTCCAGCCTGCCAGCGAACGATCGCCGCTGGCAGGCTGGAGATCAACTCTCTTACCTTCTGTGCCTGTGTGCGCGCGTTCACAGGAAATCCCGGCTCACGCGAGATGACGCGTATATGCGTCGCTGAGCGCAGGGCTGCCACCTCCGGAACGCGAATCTGCGTACAGCGGTCCGGAGGTGGTTAAACCCCGAACCTGAACTCTGAACCCTTTTGGCAGGTTCGCTCAACTCTGGTATACACCCTTACTCCAGAACAGCTAATCATCCATAGCCGAAGGCTACTTTCACACCTGCGTTTGGTGCGGATCCGTCTTGTATCTGCACAGACGGATCCGCACCGATAATGCAAACGCTTGTATCCGTTCAGAACGGATCCGTTTGCATTATTCTTTCAAAAATAAGTTCAAGTCAAAACGGATCCTTTTTCAATTGCACCATATTGTGTCAGTGAAAACGGATCCGTCCCCATTGACTTACATTGTAAGTCAGGACGGATCCGTTTGGCTCTGCATCGTCAGGCGGGCACCAAAACGCTGCAAGCCCTCAGAGCCCATAGAGTGTGATGCTGGCTGGTATCAGTCCTTGTTTACAGAGACTGTCTGTGCTGTGTCACCAGGGCTGGAGAATGAGTCACGAATATGCTAAACATAATGCTAAATGACTGTCCGGTCAAGTCTTTGCTGGTATCCCTGGTACATCCTAGATTTGTAGCTGGGGACTATGTTCTAGAGTATGAGTGGGCTTTGCATCCATGGGGATACTAAGGTGTACCCTTTGGCTTGCACTAAAATTTTGACTTTAAATGGGACTGTCACATATAAAGTAGTGGGTGGTGAAAAGCATAATACATGATGTGACCTCAGGTCGTGATTTCCCAGCGTTCTGGGAATTATGAGGAAGAGCAACTGTCTCTGCAGTGAGTGAAGAAACTTCCCCTTTACTACCTTCCCCTTTAAATGATGAAAATGTGGGGTCAAGTGAAGTGCATGTTGATAATGACACTTTCCCTTTGTAGGTCTTAGCAGGAAAAGAAGAAGCTTCTGCTGGTCAAAATGTGTCTGATTTAGAGATGTCTAGGGATAACTTTGGTACTGCACAATTAGGAGACCACACTCTGGTAAATGCTCGGGAAAGTGGGACAGTAATGGCGTACCACAGGAACCAGTGGCTGACAAACAATTTCCACATTTTTCTGGGAATAGTGATCTCTTGTACAGGGTTACCAAAGAGGCAAATAAATAGAGGTCTAAGAGCTTCAGTCAGGGTCAAAGTATGCTGGCTATTTGACTGTGTGGCTGTGCAGAGCCTAATCCTCTTGACATGGTGAAAGCATGAGAGAGATGTTCTCTATATAGGTAGCACCCAGACAAACAGGTCTTTATTTCATGATTTCGTGTTATGCTTTGTGCTGTGGCTTCACTCCAAGTGATGGTTAATTTGGAGGCCCCGTATTGTATTGTGTTGTGCTGGATGAAAAATAAAGCACCATTTAACCCACATTGCCGACCCCACCGCAAGTACACAGATCCCGACAAAATATATATACTCTACCAAAACACTGTGACACAGAAAAATGTCAGGTACTCTATTCTGTGATAAACCGGTACAATATACGGCATTGGTATACTTTGGGTTAGGCCCACTAGTCTGTGCTAAACAGAGTTTTTGTAAGAAACCTTGCAGCAGTTATTTTTAATAAACAAATGGTCATGTGGATGGAGTGCACTACTATATATGGCAACTGTGACGCAGACCCATACGTCAAGTTACATACACTAGTCTGTGTTAAACAGAATTTTTTTAAATAAAATTTCCAACAATTCTTTTAAACAAATGGTCAATTGGACAGAGTCCATTACTATGTACAGCAACAGTGACTCAAACCAATACATCAGGTTAGGTCTACTAGTCTGTGATATACTTTATTATTATTATAAGAAACTTTGCAATATATATTTATGTTAATAGGACAGAGTCTGGTATAATATACAGCAACAGTGAGGCAAAAGGAAAGGTCAGGCAGTAAACTATCAGCACCAGGAATATGATTGTAGAAGATTTCTGTCTGTCAGGGCTGGTGTTAGGGGGTGGGGGGTAAACTGGGCAATTGCCCAGGGCCCCCATAGTCTAAGGGGCCCCCTGCTTCAGTGCTGCTGTTTAGCTGAATGTCCGTGGAAGCAAACGGGTGGTCACTTTACAATGCAGTGTAAGGTCCCCTCCTCACTTATAAGAGAAATCATTGCCCTAGTGCTGACAGCTCAGGCTATCAGCAGCACTCTTTTACTGGAGCTGTAGGACCTGCCATGATGTCACCTGCAAGAGGCGGAGCTCAGCAGAGAAGAGGGGAGGAAGGACCTGGGATGACCTCACTGTCATGTGACCAGAACAGGAGGCGGAGTTCCACAGGGCAGTGAAGTAATGAAGAAGACCAGGCATGCATGTGAAGAAGGATGGATTCAATGTAAGTGACATGGAAATGTTGGGAGTTGTAGTCCTCTCCTCTTATACATCCTGTTATGTAATATCAAAGTACATTATAAGAGGAGAGGACTACAACTCCCAGCATGTCCAGGCCATTATTGTGTAATATCAGGGAACATTACAACACCCTGGATATGCTGGGAGTTGTAGTCCTCTCCTCTTATACCTACTATAATGTATTCTGAATTTGCATAATAACTGCTTGGACATGCTGGGAGTTGTAGTCTTCTCTTATACCTCCTCTTGTAATATACTCTGATATTGCATGATAACGGCTTGGACATTCTGGAAGTTGTAGGCCCATCCTCTTCTTCATCCGCCTGTAATGTGCTCTGATATTAAAGGGTTTCTGTCACCAGAATTAACCCTATTAAACTAGCTGACATTAGCGATCTGCTAATGTCAGCTGAACCTAACTAGCCTATTCCTACTTTTATCTATGCCCCCACTACTCAAGAAATATAACTTTTATAATATGCTAAATAGCCTCTAGGAGCAGGGGGGCATTGCCCCTGCTCCTAGAGGCTCCGTTCTCCCACCTCTGGCCACGCCCTGCTACACTAGATTGACAGGGCCAGGCAACGTTGGTCTCCTACTGCCGGCCCTGTCTGCCGTGTAAATCTCGCGCCTGCCCTGTCTCGCTCAGTATTCGGCGCAGGCGCAGTGAGCAAAGGGAGCTCGCAGGCTGCTGGCTTCCTCACTGCGCCTGCGCCAAATACTGAATGGCGCGAGATTTCCCCAGCGCACGGGGCGGCAGTAGGAGACCAACGCTGCCTTGCCCTGTCAATCTAGTGTAGCAGGGTGTTGCCAGAGGTGGGAGAATGGAGCCTCTAGGAGCAAGGGCAATGCGCCCCCCTGCACCTAGAGGCTAATTAGCATATTATAAAGTTATATTTCTTGAGTAGTGGGGGCATAGATAAAAGTAGGAATGACTAGTTAGGTTCAGCTGACATTAGCAGATCGCTATCGGAATTCTCCCGATAAAAGGATGAGGATATCCCATGGAGGAGTTAAGTTTCTGCAAATAAATTGGGGGTTGGGACTGCCTATCCCTGGTATTGCCCTCAGGTGTGGGTGCTAAACTGGCCCCGATAGCCTAACCACAGAGTACCCGCCCTGACGAGGGCAACTGCATCCAGAACCATGCCCTAAAAACCTGGCCCTAGTTCGCCCTATCCTAGTTAGTCCCTACATGCATGATTCGCTTTCAGATGAGGTGAAAAGCTCATCAGGGGAAACACAGAGGAGCTGAGCATATGTTGAGGAAATACAAAAATAAATACTAATTAGTAATAGTGCAAGCAATAGGTTTCTGTCAATGCACCTTAATGCTCAAAGTATCTAAGAACTAAACCTATAGTATGGCTTAAGTTCAGAGAAAATAAAGGGAGGGGGGTGGGGGCGGCAGATGAACGCCCCACTCCTCCATAAACTGGGGCCTGATTCAACCCGCAGGCTAGTTATAGCCTAAATAAAGCGCCCAGCCCATCGGTATTTAAACGTCAGAACGAGGCCTGGCTCCCGGTGTGATGACGCAGATGGTGTGTGGAGCCCCGCTGGTGCAGGCGCGGTCTTAGGCTCGCAAGTAGCAATGTTCAATCGTAGAGGTGATTGGAACCGCATTCTTTTACAACATGAAGCCCATTGCACTTTTACTCTGGGTACAGTCTCTCCCCTGGTTTTGAATGAACATCTCAACTTTAGCTGTTTCATTTAAATCTATACACCATGTTTATTTTGTAAATAGCCTCATATTTATATTTAGGGCCTTCAATGTCCCTTTAAAATACCTCTCTTCCTTCTCCTCTTTATATTTTTCCCTTTCTCCCCCCCCCCCCCCCCCCCCGTCTCCTTTTATTTTTATTTTTACTTCCATGGCTCTATCTCCTCAATATTACATGTCCAGTATGTTTGTGCCATGATGTCTAAGTCACCTTATATCTGTAAAGAATAAATCAAGGCAACTGGACTTACTGTAGATTTCTTGAAAACGTTTCACTCGTTCTTCCAACGAGCTTTCTCAATTCTGAGTGACTGTACAAGTATTCTCTGGGAATAAATATGTAACTGAATCAACATCTGGTAATTATACCCAGCATGGGGTCAGAGGTCATTATACCCTGCATGGGGTCAAAGGTGTTGATTCCATTATCCTAATTGGAGGTCATCTTATGAATAGTTACGGAGCCGAGAACACGTCCTGGTTGCCCGGCAACCCTATCAGACAGGACCACGCATGTTTCAGCGCGATCCGACGCAGTGACGTCATCATATGTCACTTGCATCACCCCACCGGGAGCGACATTGCTACCTGGCAACTTGCGAGCTTAAGACCGCGCATGCGCCAGTGCTGCTCCACGCACCACCTGCGTCATCACACTGGGAGCCAGGCCTTGTTTTGAGGCTGTCCCATGTTCAAATACCGGTGGGCTGGGAACTTTATTTAGGCTATACCTAGCCTAAGGGTAGCATCAAGCCCCAGTTTATGGAGGAGGGGGGCATTCACCTGCCACACCCCCAACTCCCTTTATTTTCTTTAAGCTTAAGCCATACTATGAGCATTAATGTGCATTGACAGAAACCTATTGCTTGCACTATTACTCATTTAGTATTTATTTTTGTATTTTCTCAACATATGCCCAGCTCCTCTTCTGATGCCCACCTCATCTGAAAGTGAAACATGCATGTAGGGAGTAACTAGGATATGGCGAACTAGGGCCAGTCTTTTTAGGAAAAGGTTCTTGACGGGGTCGCCCTTGTCAGGGTGGGTGCTTTGTGGTTAGGCTATCAGGGCCAGTTTAGCACCTACACCTGAGGGCAATACCAGGGATAGGCAGTCCCAACCCCAATTAATTTGCAGCAACTCTACTCCTCCATGGGATATCCTCATCCTGTTCATCGGGAGAATTGATGTGTCTCGGAACTCACTAGTAGAGCGGTAGGACAAACGGTTTCCATTTAAAACGTGCCGCCATGCACTACCTCTCCTACTACACAAAGGGCTTTTTTTGTCTTTGTTTATTTGTATCGTGATGATTCACTCTGACAAAAGGGTTTTGTTTTTGTTTTTTTGTACTATTATGATCTATCTTGAGGGCTATCTATTTTAGAAGATAATATTATTGTCACGAATCAGCGGGTGTGAACACAATGTGCCACTGATTGGCTATACTCTGGAGGGGCGTGTCTAAGCAACTACCTGGTTTTCACTAGAGCCTCAGATGGTGAGGATAGACTTGAACCGTTAGGGTAGTTGCCAGGGGCTACTCCAGAGCAATCCCCAAGACAGTGGCAGCTGGTCCAGGCAGACCAGGAGGTACTTGAGTAGGTACCAGAAGTACAAGCCTAGTCAGGCGGGCAGAGACGTTACCAGGAGCAACAATGCAGGACCGAAGGATAAGGCAGAGACATGGTCAGACAGGCAATAGGTCAGTGCAGGCGGCAAAAGGTACAGGTCAGGCAATCCGGGTCGGCAACAGGAGAGACAAAGCAAGCAGGCAGGGATCAGAAGATAAGCAGAGTCCAGGGACAAAGTATAGATCAGGAGCACATGAGAATATCAGGAACCAGCAAACTCAAGGACCTTGACACTGAGGATCTAGGAAGGGGGCTGACCCACTTAAATACATGCAGGAGAGCCAGAGTTGGTCAGCCAGGTCACCTGACCTAACCCACACAGCCTAGGTAGTGATCCGCTCCACCCTTAGAGCAGTGTAACATGAAACCAGCCAAACTCATGGTGTGTCCAGGGCTGAGTGAAAGCTGTGGAGCGGAATCGTCAAAAGCAATAACACCTACAGAAACAGAACCCAGGACCGCAGCTGTGAAATGGGAAGCACCACCCACAGGTCACTGCTGAGCGTAGCGCCCAGGACTGCAGCGGTAAGCGGGGAACAGAGGCGTACAGCAGCCGTGGTTACAGTGTTTCCCCCTTTATACCCCCTTTTCTTGAGTCCTCGATGGGACAAGAACCTTTTTATCAGGTCTGGAGCATGAATATTCTCCTCCGTCTCCCAAGACCTCTCTTCCGGACCAAAGCCCTTCCAATCCACCAGGTAGTAGGTTTTCTTACCATGTTTCCTGAAGTCCAAGATGTCCTTGACCTTGAATGTCTCTTCCGAGTCTTCAGACACCGGAGTCGCCGTAGACAGAGCTGTAGAGAAGCGGTTAAGGACTACCGGTTTGAGCAAGGATACGTGGAAGGCATTGGGGACACAAAGAGAGAGACGTAGCCGTAACTTATAGGTCCCCTTATTGATCTTCTTCAAAACCACGAAGGGTCCCAGGAACCTAGGGTCAAACTTGAAACTAGGAACCTTTAAACGGATGTTTCTGGAGGTGAGCCATATCTTATCTTCCGGTGAGAACTGAGGCGGTTTTCTTCTTTTCCTGTTTGCATTCGTCTTCACTGGGTCACTGCTTTATTGATGCAAATCTTGGTATCCTGCCAGATCTTCAAAAAATCCCTAAAAGAAAAATCCGTCGCTGGTACCCCAGAAGACATAGGAACAGGGAGAGGAGTACAAAAAAACGACAAAGAAAGGAGATGACCCCGTAGACTCACTAGTATGGTTATTGTAGGAGAACTCTGCCCAAGGTAACAATTGTACCCAGTTGTCGTGTTGAGCTGAAACAAAACGCTGAAGGTAATTCTCCAATATCTGATGGAATTATCTATTCAATAAAGGCCAGGGGTCTTGGCAACATAGATCATTGTCATCCTGAAACTGGAGATAAGCATAATAGTGGAGTGGACAGCTGGAATAGATTTTGTTCTCAGTCACTCTTGATAAATAGCCCCAATGTCTCTAACTTCTTCCATATGTCTCTCTCTACTTGTGAATATGACTGTTAAAACTGGTTCTAACCAGATATACCATGCTTTAAGATGTCTATATAACTTGAAGCTGAATGAATACAGACATACATTCTGTTGAAGACTCCATCCAGTGTGTCTCATTCTTATATAAGAACTAGGAAAGAATTGCCTCCTTAACCTTAAATTCAGATGACATTGGGATCCTTCCTTGGTAAAGAAAATTTGTTCTGGCAACTTATATCAGTTGGCAAAGAGCTCTCCAGAGCTTGGAGGTAAACTGGATCAAAAACAATATGCCCAGGTAAACCATGCAGATGAAATATATGTTTTACGAACATTTTAGCAAGTTCCACAGCTGAGGGCAATCCAGTCAAAGGAACAAAGTGCGCCATCTTGGAGGAGCGGTCCACGACCACCCAAATCACGGTACATCCGGCCGAAGAGGGCAGATCTGTAATAAAGTCCATGGCAATGTGTTGCCATGGAGCATCAGGGACTGGTAACGGTAACAACAGACCAGGTGGTTTGCTCCTGGAGATTTTATTTTGAGCACAGACGGTGCAGGCAGAGACATAATCACACACATCCTTGGACAATGTGGGCCACCAGTAGTGGCGAGACACCAGCTCTGTGGTCTTGCGAATACCTGGGTGACCGGCCAGTTTGGAGTTGTGGCCCCATGTTTGGGTACGTTTTCTTTTGGCAGATGGCACAAACGTTCTCCCAGGAGGAATGTCTCTTACCTGGACAGGAGCCACTGTGATCAAGCTAGCAGGATCTACAGGGTGGGCCATTTATATGGATACACCTCAATAAAATGGGAATGGTTGGTGATATTAACTTCCTGTTTGTGGCACATTAGTATATGTGAGGGGGGAAACTTTTCAAGATGGGTGGTGACCATGGTGGCCATTTTGAAGTCGGCCATTTTGAATCCAACTTGTTTTTTCAATAGGAAGAGGGTCATGTGACACATCAAACTTATTGGGAATTTCACACGAAAAACAATGGTGTGCTTGGTTTTAACGTAACTTTATTCTTTCATGACTTATTTACAAGTTTCTGAGCACTTATAAAATGTGTTCAATGTGCTTCCCATTGTGTTGGATTGTCAATGCAACCCTCTTCTCCCACTCTTCACACACTGATAGCAACACCGCAGGAGAAATGCTAGCACAGGCTTCTAGTATCCGTAGTTTCAGGTGCTGCACATCTCGTATCTTCACAGCATAGACAATTGCCTTCAGATGACCCCAAAGATAAAATTCTAAGGGGGTCAGATCGGGAGACCTTGGGGGCCATTCAACTGGCCCACGACGACTAATCCACTTTCCAGGAAACTGTTCATCTAGGAATGCTCGGACCTGATACCCATAATGTGGTGGTGCACCATCTTGCTGGAAAAACTCAGGGAACATGTCAGCTTCCGTGCATAAAGGGGGAAACACATCATCATGTAGCAATTTCGCATATCCAGTGGCCTTGAGGTTTCCATTGATGAAGAATGGCCCCACTATCTTTGTACCCCATATACCACACCATACCATCAATTATTTTGTTCCAACAGTCTTGGAGGGATCTATCCAATGTGGGTTAGTGTCAGACCAATAGCGGTGGTTTTGTTTGTTAACTTCACCATTCACATAAAAGTTTGCCTCAACAAAATCTTCTGCGTAAACTGAGGGTCCTGTTCCAATTTTTGTTTTGCCCATTCTGAAAATTCAGTGCGCCGATCTGGGTCATCCTCTTTGAGATGCTGCAGTAGCTGGAGTTTGTAAGGGTGCCATTTGTGAGTAGCTAATATCCGCCGAAGGGATATTCGACTAATGCCACTCTCCAGTGACATGCGGCGAGTGCTACGCTGTGGGCTCTTACTGAATGAAGCTAGGACAGCCACTGATGTTTCTTCATTAGAGACAGATTTCATGCGTCCACATTTTGGCAAATCCAACACTGAACCAGTTTCACGAAACTTAGCAAGCAGTTTGCTAACTGTAGCATGGGAGATGGGTGGTCTCGTAGGGTGTCTTGCATTGAAATCTTCTGTAATGACCCGGTTACTGCGTTCACCAGACATCAACACAATTTCTATCCGCTCCTCACGTGTTAACCTTGGCGACATGTCAATGGCTGTAAACAAAGAGAAACTTGTAAATAACTCATGAAAGAATAAAGTTACGTTAAAACCAAGCACACCATTGTTTTTCGTGTGAAATTCCCAATAAGTTTGATGTGTCACATGACCCTCTTCCTATTAAAAAAACAAAAGTTGGATTCAAAATGGCCGACTTCAAAATGGCCGCCATGGTCACCACCCATCTTGAAAAGTTTCCCCCCTCACATATACTAATGTGCCACAAACAGGAAGTTAATATCACCAACCATTCCCATTTTATTAAGGTGTATCCATATAAATGGCCCACCCTGTACAATGAATTGGGGCTCCTCCTGCTGGTCTGCGAAGTCAAATGAGCTAGACAGAGCATCCGCCTTGATGTTTTTCTCATCCCGGCGAAAGTGCAACTCGAAATTGAAATAAGAGAAGAAGAGAGCCCACCTGGCTTGGCGAGGGTTTACACGCTGGGCTGTCTGCAGATATGTGAGGTTCTTGTGATCTGTAAATATTATCACCGGATGCTGGGCCCCCTCCAACAGATAACGCCACTCCTCCAAGGCAAGTTTTATGGCTAGAAGTTGTCTGTCTCCTATACAGTAATTCCTCTCAGCCGGTGAGAAGAGTTTGGAGGAGAACCCTCAGGTAAATATCTTGCCCTTGGAACCTCTCTGTAGAAGAACAGCACCGGCTCCTATGGAGGAGGCGTTCACTTCTAGAAAGAATTGGCAGGAGACATCAGGGTGATGCGGAAGCAAAGGACTTCTTTAGTTAGATGAAGAAGGCCTCTGCCTCTGGAGTCCAGTCATTGGCATTCACCCCTTTCCTAGTAAGAGCGGAGATCAAAGATGTGAGGGATGAAAAATTCGAAATTAATTGCTGATAGAAATTAGCGAATCCCAGGAAGCGATGTATAGCCCGAATACCCTGTGGTTGGGGCCGGTCCATTACTGCCTTCAACTTTTCAGGATCAATCTGCAACCCGGCATCCAAGATGATGTATCGGAGAAACGGTACAGTAGATTTTTCGAAAAGGCATTTCTCAAGTTTGGGGTAAAGACAAATTTCTCTCAACCGCTGTAATACTAAATGTACATGCTTCCGGGGAGTGGTTAAATCCGGGGAATAGATCAGTATATCGTCCAGACACACTATTATGCAGACATAAAGCAGATCACGAAATATGTCATTCACCAACTCCTGGAATACCGTGGGAGCATTGCACAGACCGAAGGGCCTGACGAGTGTGGCTAAAACTAACCTCGCCACTGGGTTTTGGAGGGGCCTGGTTGCCAGCCTCTTGCCCCAGGATTATGGGCCCTCTCATCAGCCCATGCTAAACTAAAACCCCATGGCGATTTGACTGTGTTTGTGGCATCTGAGCGCTGATTGGATATTTTAAACGCTCAGATCCAAGCCATCTGGGGATATGTTAAATGTCTATGTTACTGTAATGGTTGGGACATTGTATATTTAAATAGTGATGTCTGTCCTATTGTCCCCACGTGTGTATTGGCGATTTCCTTTTGTCCTGAGAGATAATTAAATTACTCCTCGGTTGTCTCCAGGACAGAAGACATTGTGTATTCTCCTGCCTGTGATAATTACATCAACCCATTGTGTAAGGTAATTGTATCACAGGCAGAGGGGAGGATTTTGTGTGGGAGTGTTTTACTGTATTGTACGTGTTTATTGGTTGTTTTTACAAAACCCTGTGGGTGGTACTAGTGTGTAACTATGTTATATAAGATCAATAAACGCACAGCTCTGTGTGACCACTGCTTGACCCTCAACACGGAGCCTCGTCTCGTTCTTGGGGGGATTCACTGTATGCTGTTAGAGACTGATTGCTAGGAGTGTAAGCCGCTTGGGTGCGTTTCCTATTCGTCTGCTAGCAGCTATTCGTGAGGTTCCGTTCAGAGTTTGGAGCATTCCCTTGTATGCCGTTACAACGAGATACTCGTAGTGTCCTTCACGACTGTTAAAAGCAGTCTTCCACTCATCGCCATTTCGAATGCGAATGAGATTATATGCGCAGCGCAGGTCGAATTTAGTGAAGACTTTATCTCCACGGATCCTGTCGAAGAGTTCCGAGATTAGCGGTAGAGGGTATCGGTTCTTGATTGTGACCTTATTCAGACCACAATAGTCGATACAGGGCCGTAAGAATCCATTGTTATTTTGCACAAAGAAGAACCTGGCACCGGCTAGTGAAGTAGATTTCCGGATAAACCCCCTCTCGAGATTTTCCTTAATGTACTCAGACAACGCTTGGGTCTCGGGAAGTCAGAGGGGGTAGACTCGACCACGAGGAGGAGTGGCACCAGGCAGAAGGTCAATCGGACAATCATACAGACGATAAGGAGGCAGGGTCTCCGCCTCTTTCTTGCTGAAAACGTCTGCAAAACTGGCGTACTGCTGCGGGAGTCCAGGCAGGTCTACTAGTACAGGAGGCGAGGAAGCAGGTCAGACCTCCGATAGACAGGTGGAATGACAGGATGATCCCCAACTTAGAATCTCAACGGAGTTCCAGTCCAGAAATGGAGAGTGCTGATGCAGCCAGGGAAGATCAAGGATAGCCGGATTTATGGATGCTGGCAGCATGTAGAAGGAAATCATCTCAGAACCCCAATTTGCAGCTTATGGGGCATAGTCACAGAGATCACTGGTTCAGGGAGTGGCAGTCAATTAACAGAGGCCACTGACAGAGGCCTTTCAAGACGGATAGTAGGAAGCTGGAACTGATGGAACAGAGCTTGCTGAATGAAATTACCGGCTGACCCAGAGTCCAGGAATGCAAGCACAGACAGCTTGACTTCCTTGTGTGAGAGAGTCACCGCAACGGAAAGTTTTGGAGACGACTTCAACTTGTCTAGGACCACCTCTCCAACAGATCCTAGACATTGATGTTTCCCGGTTTTTGGGGACAAATACGCACGAAGCAGCTTTTCTGCTTTGCGGAGCAAACGTTCCTGGTCAGACAATTGAAGGCGCTCTATTTGCATGGGATCTTCAGGTGGGGTGGACACTAGATAAAGGATCGGCCTCTGAAAAGATGGAGCCTACCAAGGTGGCCTTCTGGTGCACGCGACCTCCTTAGCACGTTCCTTGAAGCACATATCTATCCTTGTAGCCAAGGTTATCAGGTCATTCAAAGTAGAAGGACGGTTGCGACCAGCTAGTTCATCCTTAATCCAGCCAGAAATGCCCTCCCAGAACACCGCCAGCTGAGCCTCATTGTTCCATGCCAGTTCGGCAGCCAGTGTGCGAAACTGGATGGCGTACTGACCCACAGACGAGGAACCCTGCCGTAGACGTAGCAGAGCTGAGGCAGTGGAGGACCTGTGGCCGGGCTCATCAAAGACCAGCTGGAAGGTAGCCAGAAAAGACTGCAGATTGGTAGTCTCAGGACCTCCATGTTCCCAAATAAGATTTTCCCAAGCAAGGGCCTTATCAGGCAGCAGGGGCAAGATGAAGGCAACCTTGGATCGTGCAGTAGAAAACCTCTGCCCATGCAACTCAAATTGGATCAAACACTGGTTCAGGAATCCACAACAGGTTTTTAGATCTCCACCATAGTGTGAAGGCAGAGGGAGCTGCACACCAGCGGTACAGAAATCCGGACTTACCGGTCTGGGAACTGCAGGAGTAGCAGCGACTGGCAACCCTGCAGTAGCTGGAGACGAGATGGCATCCAGATGAGCAGCAACATTTTGCAAGAACTGCATCAAGACATCCTGACGTTCGTTCTGGCGCTTTACTTCACGTAACAGTTCCTGGACGGCAGGTTAGGGATGACAAGCGGGGTCAATGGCCTCAGTGTACTGTCACACTGATCCATGGGTGTGAACCCACTGTGCCACTAACTGGCTATACTCTGGAGGGGCGTGTTTTACACTAGAGCCTCAGATGGTGAGGATATAATTGAGCAGTTAGGGTAGTTTCCAGGGGCTACTCCAGAGCAATCCCTGAGTCAGTGGCAGCTGGTCCAGGCAGACCAGGAGGTACCTGAGTAGGTACCAGAAGTACAAGCGTAGTCAGGCGGGCAGAGATGTTACCAGGAGCAACGGTGCAGGACCGAAGGATAAGGCAGAGACGTGGTCAGACAGGCAATAGGTCAGGGCAGGCGGCAAAGGTACAGGTCAGGCAATCTGGGTCGGCAACAGGAGAGACAAAGCAAGCAGGCAGGGATCAGACGATAAGCAGAGTCCAGGGACGAAGTATAGATCAGGAGCACACAAGAGTATCAGTAACCAGCAAACCCAAGGACCTTGACACTGAGGCATCTGGGAAGGGGGCTGAGCCATTTAAATACATGCAGAAGAGCCAGAGTTGGTCAGCCAGGTCACCTGACCTAACCCACACAGTCCAGAGAGTGATGCGCTTCGCCCTTTGAGCAGGGTAACACAAAACCAGCCGATCTCATGCTGTGTCCAGGGTTGAGTGGAACCTGTGGAGCGGAATCCTCAAAAGCAATAACACCTACAGAAACAGAGCCAAGGACCACAGCGGTGAAATGGGAAGCATTGGCCACAGGTCACCGCTGAGCGCAGCGCCCAGGACCACGGTGATAAGCAGGGGAACAGCGGCGTGCAGCAGCCACTGTTACAATTATTAAAAGTTATGTTTTATATACATCTAACTAATTTTGGATCACTTTCCTAGTATACCTTTTGCAATATTGGTGATCTATAGTATATGTACTTCAGTATCTCTCCTCCTCATTTTGTATTCGATAACTCCTGGCATGGCGGATTTCCTGGCTGGTGGCCTTAATACTGATTAATGGTTTAATGAAGCCTAGGAAGTGTTCTCTGACAAAACATATGTTGAACAGAAGTTCACACCATCTTTCAAAACCGCATTTAAAGAATTGAACAAACTATACAAGGAACATCTATCTAGTTGGTGGGAGGTCCAGAGTCTCGACAACTATATTAAACACGGGATCGTCCCTAGAGGCCTAAGAATATCACTAATCGCTGTGAATAAACAAAAAAGTCCTGGGTTTAATAGTTGCTGGGAACAATAAGCTATCACTAGTTGCCTGCAATTGATGACATTGTTACTAAAAGAGGAGAAAATTAATTTGGAGATCCTCAGTGGCAAATTAAAAGCCCAAATTGAGGTCACCAAAACATTCTCTCAAGACCCAGACTTCACCAATAAAGAAAAGCAATTGCAGACCTCTGTTGAAAAATTTCAATACTATTTAAGAGAACGTAAGCATAGACAGTTCAACAGAGATCTTTCTGAGTTTAAAGAGAATAAGGCCTACTCAGTTTTGAAAGCTAAACTACCTTTCAGAGAAACCGTTTTCTGTTTGTCTATTACAGAGACTGATCTCTCAGATAGTGAATGAGAATAAACAGGGATACCTATCTCTTATATATATAAAAATGAGTTTCTGTCTGTCTGTCTGTTCTTTATGCACGACCAAACGACTGGACCGATCTTCACCAAATTTGGCACACAGGTACATCAGGTGTCCGGGAAGGTTATAGACTGGGCTCTCTAGGACGTACCATTCCTGAGATATTCCCAAAAAAATGACCCACATTAGCCAATTCAAGCCTGCAAGTCTTTCTCTTAAAATCCCAACTGCCATAAACACAGTTTTACTCTAGGTTTCCATAACAACCCAGCCATTTTTCTTTACTGCTTAAAGGGACAGGCACTGTGGAGGTCACTGTTATTAAAGGGGCGGGCACTGTGGAGGTCACTGTTATTAAATGGGCGGGCACTGTGGAGGTCACTGTTATTAAAGGGGCGGGAGCTATAAAGGTCCCTTTTTATGAAAGGGGCGGGCACTGTGAAAGTCCCTGTGAAAGTCACTGTTAAAGGGGCGGTTACTGTTAAAGGGACAGTCACTGTGAAAGTCACTGTTAAAGAGGCGGTTACTGTAAAAGTCACAGTTAAAGGGGCGGTCACTGTGAAAGTCACTGTTAAAGAGGCGGCCACTGTGAAAATCACTGTTAAAGGGGCGATCACTGTGAAAGTTACTGTTAAAGGGGCGGTCACTGTGAAAGTCACTGTTAAAGGGGTGGCCACTGTTAAAAGAGCAGTCACTGTGAAAGTTACTGTTAAAGGGGCGGTCACTGTGAAAGTCACTGTTAAGGGGCGGCCACTGTTAAAGTCACTTTTAAAAGGGCTGGCACTGTGGAGGTCTCTGTTAAAGTGGCAGGCACTGTGGAAGTCACTGTTAAAGGGACGGGCACTGTGAAGCTCACTGATAAAGGGGCGGCCACTATGAAGGTCACTGTTAAAGGTGTGGTCAATGCTAAAGGGGCGGTCACTGTTAAAGGGGTGGGCACTGTGGAGGTCACTGTTAAAGGGGCCAGCACTTGCAAGGTCACTATTAAAGGGGCGGGCACTGTGGAGGTCACTGTTAAAAGGGCGGGCACTTTCGATGTCACTGTTAAAGGGGCGGGCGCTGTGGAGGTCACTTTTAAAAAGGCGGGCACTTTGGATTTTACTATTAAAGGGCCAGGGCTCTGTGGAGGTCACTGTTAAAGGGGCAGGCACTGTGGAGGTCACTGTTAAAGGGGAGGACACTGTGAAGGTCATTGTTAAAGGGGCAGGCACTGTGGAGGTCACTGTTAAAGGGGCAGGCACTGTGGAGGTCACTGTTAAAGGGGTGGGTGCTGTGTAGGTTAGTGTTAAAGGGTCCAGCACTGTGGCGGTCACTGTTAAAGGGGCAGGCACTTTTGAGGTCACTTTTAATAAGGAGGGTGCTGTGGAGGTCACTGTTAATAGTGCGGGCACTGTGGAGGCCACTGTTAAAGGGGTGGGCACCGTGGAGGTCAATGTTAAAGGGGCGGGCACTGTGGAGGTCACTGTTAAAGAGGAAGGCACTGTGGAGGTCACGGTTAAGGGGCGGGTACTGTGGAGGTCACTGTTAAGGGGGCTGGCCCCTGAGGAGCTCACTGTCAAGAGAGTAGGATGCTGTAAAACTCACTGTTAAAGTGGCGGGCTGCTGTGAAGGTCAAAGTTAAAGGGATGGACTGCTGTGGAGGTCTCATTTTAAAGTGGCGGGGCACTGTGGGGGGTCAGGGGGTGTGGGACTGTGGAGTTCACTGTTAAGAGGGCGGTGTACTGTAGAGGTTACTGTTATGGGGGATACTGTCGATATCTTTTAATGACACACAGAAACATTAAAGAGGACCTTTCACCGATTCTTACCCTATGAACTAAGTATACAGACATGTGGAGCGGCGCCCGGGGATCTCTCTGCACTTACTATTATCCCCGGGCGCCGCTCCGTTCTCCTGCTATGCCCTCCGGTATCTCCGTTCCCTAAGTTATGGTAGGCGGAGTCTGCCCTAGCGCTGGCCAATCGCATTGCAGAGCTCACAGCCTGGGAGAAAATAACCTCCCAGGCTGTGAGCTCTGCGCTGCGATTGGCCAGCGCTAGGGCAGACTCCGCCTACCATAACTTAGGGACTGGTATCTCCGCCTACTATAACTTAGTGAGCGGAGATACCAGAGGGCATAGCGGCAGAACGGAGCGGCGCCCGGGGATAATTGTAAGTGCAGTGAGATCCCCGGGCACCGCTCCACATGTCTGTATAGTTAGTTCATAGGGTAAGAATCGGTGAAAGGTCCTCTTTAAATGAAATAGATAAAATATACCCGTGCACAGCCGGATCCTTCTGCTAGTAAAGAATAAAATCAGAAACCCTTACAGGAGTGGTAAGCGGAGAGGAGGCAGAGGTAGAGGGCAATCCCCGGGCTCCTTCAATAATTTTTTAAACCAAGGGATAACCTATCCCCTGAGAAATTGATTTAATACACTGGAGCAATGGGCCCAGAAATAATTAGCTTCTCAGACAGACCATTGCATCCTGTTGAAATGGCTGTTTAAGTAAAGGTCTTTCCTTTGTCCCGACACGTCACTTGATGTCTTTACATGGATTAAGGACTTACAACTTTTTGTCCGTAAGTTAAGATGGCACAAATTCTTTAAGAATAACGATGAGCAGCAGTGTCAGGACCTGGGGATCTACTATCTGATGTTAAATTACTACACAGTTTGGTGGATGGGGGTCACCACCCTGAGGGAGAGGGTCCATTTACCTTACTAAAAAATAAAAGTAAGAAGATGCCTCCCACCCCTCCTCACATATCATGTCTTGATGTTTTCCTTCAAGTTGTATTGGCAGATTTATCTAAACTACCTTCATCTACCCAGCCACAAAATTGTACACGGGAGGAATGGTAAGCAATCAATTCCTTGAGAAATTACCCCTCAATTACTATTAAACCCTATGATAATTGGGGAAACACTGTAATTTTGAACCCTGACGACTATAAAACCATGTGTGTACAGATATTACGTGATATATGATATACTTACCTCCAACCCCACTAAATCATATCTGGTCAAGCTTCGGGACATCTTCTTAGATGCCAGAGTCAGAAGACTTATTTCCCAGGAGGAATATGACTTCCTTTATCCAAAATTCCCAGTAACATCGACCTTTTACAGTCTGCCAAAAATTCATAAAGGTACTAGCCCCCTGCAAGGGAGGCAGATTGTCTCTGGGGTGGGCAGCATTGGTCAAAATCTTGGAATCTACATAGATTGTATCCTCATGCCTTTCGTGGTGTCTCTGCCGTCATACACTAGGGACACCATGGATCTTCTTAAAAGATAAGACTGTATTACCATCGACAGACCGTCTATCCTAGGAAGCATTTATGTGAAAGCACTCTGCTCTTATATTCACCACGAGGCCGGGCTTAAGGCCGTGAGGCATTATTTGAGCATGCGGGGACGACAGTTTACAGAGAATAATAACTTTGTTCTGAGACTCCTCCAATACTTACCCATAATTTCTTTCTTTTTAATAGGAAAATATACCACCAGCTCAGGGGCACAGCAATGTGCTGTTCTTGTGCACCATCCTATGCAAATTTGCTCCTGGGCTAATGGGAATCTACCATAGTTTTTGGGGATGGAACATCATCAGGTGGCGGGGCCATTTCATTATGGTCCGGTACATTGACGATATCTTCATTATTTGAAATGACACCAAATCTGCCTTCTCAAACTTTGTAGAGAACCTCAACATTAATGACATTGGATTGAGATTCACACATGGGTCAAGTATAGAAACCCTCCCCTTCTTGGACATTTGTATTTCCAGGAAGGTATCAGATGATTATCCACCACTATCTATAGAAAGCTGACCTCAACAAACTCTGTCCTTCACTGGAGTAGTAGTCATCCTACTCCTCTCAAGAGAGGCATCCCATGTGGACAATATCTGTGCCTCCGCCAAAACTGCTCTGAAAAGACAGAATTTGTTAAGCAAGCAGATGATCTGAGGGCCAGATTTTTATCTAGAGGGTACCCTGACAATGTACTTAGCATGGCATACCAGACAGCTATGTCCACAGACCGTACTGAATTGCTGGTACCCAAAAGAAAAACTGAGGGTGACCAAAAGATTCGTCTTATTGACACATTTGATGGGGCTGCAGACCAAGCCAGGGGGGTCCTAAACAAATACTGGACCATTTTTCTCATGGATACCGATATTAGGGACATAATTCATGAATATCCACAGATTACATTCAGAAAGGGCAGTAGTCTAAAGGACCTCCCTGTTCACAGCCACTACACCCCTGTTCCGCATAGTGGAACTTGGTTGTACCGCAAACCCAAAGGTTGTTTTAGATGCAATGGCTGCTGCACAATACAAACTGGCAAGTCATTTTACAGTATCAATTGTCGCACCCGGGGAGTAATTTATAAAATTACCTGTGATTGCCAAAAAGACTACATAGGCAAGACCAGACGTGAATTTTGCAGACGCATAGGAGAACACCTTGGGGATATTGAAAATATGAGGGACATAGCTGTGTCCAGACCTATCCATGAATGCCATCATGGTAACCTCAGGTGCATTAAAGTCAGGGGCATAGAAGCAGTCCGACCCCCAATTCGTGGAGGTGATTGAGACCACATTCTCTAAGAAGCCCGTTGGACTTTTACTCTGCGTACAGTCTCTCCCCTGGGTTTGAATAAACAGCTCAACTTTAGCTGTTTCATTTAAATCTATACACCATGTTTATTTTGTAAACAGCCTCTTATTTATATTTAGGGCCTTTAACCCCTTAATGACCCGCGTGCGGTACATGTACGGTGCAGATGTCCGTGACTTAACGACCAGCACCGTACATGTACAGCGCAAGGTCCCCGGGGCTCTGGGGAAGGATCGGGGGGAATCGGTGCACCATGCCTCCTCTTACCGGCAGGCAGCCATGCCAGGTAAGGGCAGCATGGTGCTGAACCTCCCCCCTGCAGCCCCGATCGCTGCTATTGGCCGGATTCCTTACACATCCGCATCACAGCTCCGGCTGCGATACGGAGCTGCAGGAGGAAGCGGGGGGTGTCATGTGGAGGTGATCGCTGCTGAACAAGTCAGCACCTGTCTCATCCTAGGTCAGGCAGGGGACACCAGTGTTTTGGGTCCCCTGCCAGCGCTGCTATTGGCTGGAACAACGCTCCAGCCAATGGCAGCGCTATAGCTGCACAGTAAGAGGCAGAGCTTCTAGCTGGTTACTGCATGCAGAGAGGTTCTGTGCCTTTCTGTGCTGCTTGTGGCTTGCTGGGACTTGTGGCATACCATTGCACTTTTAACCCCTTTTCTGCTGAAAAGAAGAAGAAAGAAGAACATCTGGAATAGCTGCACACATATTTTTTTTATCATTTGCAGCTGTTCCAGATCCCTAAACCACCCTCCGTCCCTGTCAGCCCATCCTTTTTTTACGGATGCCATTTGGTCCGTGCAATTTTTTTGGTCTTTTTTTTTTTTTTTTTTTTTACTATTTTCCAGCTCTGCACCACTTTTTCTGTGTGCGAGCTGTGACTGCCAAGTGCTGTTCAGTGCGTTCCTGCCTGATCAGTACCTGGGGATTATTTGTGCTGATTTTTTTTGCAGATTTTTCATTTTTTTGGTAAAAAAAAAGAATAAAAAAGTAGTTAGGGCTTTATATTAATATATATAGAGTTCTATATTTCTATTTACACTGCTCAAAAAAATAAAGGGAACACAAAAATAACACATCCTAGATCTGAATTAATTAAATATTCTTCTGAAATACTTTGTTCTTTACATAGTTGAATTTTTCAACCCATGGAGGTCTGGATTTGGAGTCACACTCAAAATTGAAGTGGAAAAACACACTATAGGCTGATCCAACTTTGATGTAATGTCCTTAAAACAAGTCAAAATGAGGCTCAGTAGTGTGTGTGGCCTCCACGTGCCTGTATGACCTCCCTACAATGCCTGTGCATGCTCCTGATGAGGTGGCGGACGGTCTCCTGAGGGATCTCCTCCCAGACCTGGACTAAAGCATCTGCGATCTCCTGGACAGTCTGTGGTGCAACGTGACATTGGTGGATAGAGCGAGACATGATGTCCCAGATGTGCTCAATTGGATTCAGGTCTGGGGAACGGGCGGGCCAGTCCATAGCATCAATGCCTTCGTCTTGCAGGAATTGCTGACACACTCCAGCCACATGAGGTCTAGCATTGTCTTGCATTAGGAGGAACCCAGGGCCAACCGCACCAGCATATGGTCTCACAAGGGGTCTGAGGATCTCATCTCGGTACCTAATGGCAGTCAGGCTACCTCTGGCGAGCACATGGAGGGCTGTGCGGCCCTCCAAAGAAATGCCACCCCACACCATTACTGACCCAATGCCAAACCGGTCAGCAGGCAGCAGAACGTTCTCCACGGTGTCTCAAGACTCTGTCACGTCTGTCACATGTGCTCAGTGTGAAGAGCACAGGGCGCCAGTGGCGAATTTGCCAATCTTGGTGTTTTCTGGCAAATGCCAAACGTCCTGCACGGTGTTGGGCTGTAAGCACAACCCCCACCTGTGGACGTCGGGCCCTCATATCACCCTCATGGAGTCTGTTTCTGACCGTTTGAGCAGACACATGCACATTTGTGGCCTGCTGGTGGTCATTTTGCAGGGCTATGGCAGTGCTCGTTCTGTTCCTCCTTGCACAAAGGCGGAGGTAGCGGTCCTGCTGCTGGGTTGTTGCCTTCCTACGGCCTCTTCCACGTCTCCTGATGTACTGGCCTGTCTCCTGGTAGCGCCTCCATGCTCTGGACACTACGCTGACAGACACGGCAAACCTTCTTGCCACAGCTCGCATTGATGTGCCATCCTGGATAAGCTGCACTACCTGAGCCACTTGTGTAGGTTGTAGACTCCGTCTCATGCTACCACTAGAGTGAAAGCACCGCCAGCATTCAAAACATCAACCAGGAAGCATAGGAACTGAGAAGTGGTCTGTGGTCACCACCTGCAGAACCACTCCTTTATTGGGGGTGTCTTGCTAATTGCCTATAATTTCCACCTGTTGTCTATCCCATTTGCACAACAGCATGTGAAATTGATTGTCACTCAGTGTTGCTTCCTAAGTGGACAGTTTGATTTCACAGAAGTGTGATTGACTTGGAATTACATTGTGTTGTTTAAGTGTTCCCTTTATTTTTTTGAGCAGTGTATATACTGTAGATATAAGTAAAATTTTAGCAAGTATTCACTGTAGTGAATTTCTATACTACAGTTTTTGCACGCACACACTATCTGTGTGCGTGCGTGCTGCAGAGCACCAATCAGTAGTGTGCTCAGTAGCATCTGCACATTTTTTTATATTTTTGTTTGGTGTTGAAAATAAACTGCAGTTAGTGGTAGTAATTTCAATTAGTGTGAGTTTTAGGTTTTTGCACGAAAGCACCATCTGCGTGCGTGCATTTTGCAGAGCACTGTAGTGAATTTTTATACTACAGTTTTTGCACACACGCAGACAGATCGTGTGCATGCATGCTGCAGAGCACCGATCAGTAGTGTGTTCAGTAGCATCTGCATATTTTTTTTATTTTTTACTTGTTTTTTTTGTGTGAAAAAAGACCTGCATTTAGTGGTAGTTATATATATATATATATATATATTTGGGTATACCATTTTGGAAAAGAAGGTTACCCATCCACCCTGCATCATGGTGGTATTCAACCACAACAACTGAATATGTAGAACGATTGGGGCAGCAAGCGACAGATTGTATGATTACTCTTGTGCTCTGATTCCCATTTCTAATATGGCGGCAAACAGCCTGCTGTAGCTATTGCGCATGCGCCGCGATGTGGAGTCATCGATGGGAGAAGGCGGTGACATGCTATCGGGTGCGCCGCTGATGTCATCAGTAGGCGGCACTGTTATGCATCAGTCGGTCTTCCAGGATGACGTGTAATGATTGGGACATGCGTGCTGGTCTCCTGAGGACGCGCGGATCAGCGCTATTGTATATGTGGGCGCCATCACTCCCCCAGGTAGTAATTCATTAGTCTTCCCTATTTGCACATGTGCATTATTACAGTTGATGCATGAATGATGTATTGATGAGTTACAGATGTAACCAATTATATGTCCTATGGTGTTTTTATATGTAATTTATTGTATCTTGGAGATTTACTGTATGTAATGCACTAGTCACTTTAATAATTATGACCATTATGCGGTTTTTGCACATACCTGTACATTGTATACATGTATTATTTTTAAAGTATCAATTATGTTTGATTGTATGTATTGGCACACCTTTATATACCTGCTATTCACTGTTCACCAATGCTTGAGAAAGGCTCATGCTTGAGCCGAAACGTCGCTTTTGCCACCATATGGGTGAATAAAAACACACTTTTTTGAAGAATTGCTTGGAGTGCATTCCGATTTTTGTCTTCTATAAGTGGGTAAGCACCTTTTACCGTACTTGGACATTGCACCCGTCTACTTTTCCATACTTCCTAGGGTGGTGCTGCCAGTGGTTTTTTACTATATATATATATATATATATATATATATATATATACACAGTCAGGTCCATAAATATTGGGACATGGACACAATTCTAACATTTTTGGCTCTATACACCACCACAATGGATTTGAAATGAAACGAACAAGATGTGCTATAACTGCAGACTGTCAGCTTTAATTTGAGGGTATTTACATCCAAATCAGGTGAACGGTGTAGGAATTACAACAGTTTGCATATGTGCCTCCCACTTGTTAAGGGACCAAAAGTAATGGGACAGAATAATAATCATAAATCAAACTTTCACTTTTTAATACATGGTTGCAAATCCTTTGCAGTCAATTACAGCCTGAAGTCTGGAACGCATAGACATCACCAGACGCTGGGTTTCATCCCTGGTGATGCTCTGCCAGGCCTCTACGGCAACTGTCTTCAGTTCCTGCTTGTTCTTGGGGCATTTTCCCTTCAGTTTTGTCTTCAGCAAGTGAAATGCATGCTCAATCGGATTCAGCACAGGTGATTGACTTGGCCATTGTATAACATTCCACTTCTTTCCCTTAAAAAAACTCTTTGGTTGCTTTTGCAGTATGCTTTGGGTCATTGTCCATCTGCACTGTGAAGCGCCGTCCAATGAGTTCTGAAGCATTTGGCTGAATATGAGCAGATTATATTGCCCGAAACACTTCAGAATTCATCCTGCTGCTTTTGTCAGCAGTCACATCATCAATAAATACAAGAGAAGCAGTTCCATTGGCAGCCATACATGCCCACGCCATGACACTACCACCACCATGCTTCCCTGATGAGGTGGTATGCTTAGGATCATGAGCAGTTCCTTTCCTTCTCCATACTCTTCTCTTCCCATCACTCTGGTACAAGTTGATCTTGGTCCCATCTGTCCATAGGATGTTGTTCCAGAACTGTGAAGGCTTTTTTAGATGTCGTTTGGCAAACTCTAATCTGGCCTTCCTGTTTTTGAGGCTCACCAATGGTTTACATCTTGTAGTGAACCCTCTATATTCACTCTGGTGAAGTCTTCTCTTGATTGTTGACTTTGACACACATACACATACCTCCTGGAGAGTGTTCTTGATCTGGCCAACTGTTGTGAAGGGTGTTTTTTTCACCAGGGAAAGAATTCTTCGGTCATCCACCACAGTTGTTTTCCGTGGTCTTCCGAATCTTTTGGTGTTGCTGAGCTCACCGATGCGTTCCTTCTTTTTAAGAATGTTCCAGACAGTTGTTTTGGCCACCCCTAATGTTTTTGCTATGTCTCTGATAGGTTTGTTGTTTTTTTTCAGCCTAATGATGGCTTGCTTCACTGCTAGTGACAGCTCTTTGGATCTCATCTTGAGAGTTGACAGCAACAGATTCCAAATGCAAATAGCACACTTGGAATGAACTCTGGACCTTTTATCTGCTCAGTGTAATTGGAATAATGAGGGAATAACACACACCTGGCCATGGAACAGCTGAGAAGACTATGGTCCCATTACTTTTGGTCCCTTAACAAGTGGGAGGCACATATGCAAACTGTTGTAATTCCTACACCGTTCACCTGATTTGGATGTAAATACCCTCAAATTAAAGCTACTTTTTTTGGAAAAAAATTTAATTTTTCATTTTCGCAGTCAAGCGTTTCATAATTCTGTAAAATGCCTGAATGGTCAAAGTGCTCACTACACACCTTGAAATTTTCCTTGAGGGGTGTAGTTTCCGGAATGGGGTCACTTTTTGGGGGTTTCCACTGTAGGGCCACCCAGGGCGTGCGACATAGCTCCCAATTACCATTCCAGCTAAATCCTCTCTCCTAATGCTATATGGTGCTCCTTCCACTCTAAAGCCTGCTGTGTGCCCATACATTATTTTTTGAGCACATATGGGGTGTTGGCGTATTTGGGGGGAAAATAGGGAACGACATGTGTGGTGAATTTTGTCCTGTTACCCCTTGTGAAAGTGAAAAATGTGGGTGTAAATTTTTCATTTTCACAGCCAAGCGTTTCCTAATTCTGTGAAACGACGGTTGTATTATCTGAACGGATCCGTCTGTGCAGAACCATGACGGATCCACACCAAACGCGAGTGTGAAAGTAGCCTTACATAAGATTGGGCATCCATATACCGCTGTCCTCCATGTGGTAACACTTTGTCATCATCTCAAGTGGTGCATAATCACCTAATGAATGCGTTGTATTGGTGATTTTTAATAAGTGGGTGTTATAGTGATAAATCTGCACGCTTTATTGGTATAGGAATATTGGGGCAGGTGCTATAAACACTTTATAAACTTCTAATGTTCACTCCACATTATGCTTGAAAAAGACTACTATGTAGTCGAAACGTTGCACTTTCTTTCCCTTTTTTTGTACATTTTTCTATGGACCCATTATGAATAAAGAACTTCTAATGGATATGCTGCCGTCAACTTTGATTAGAATACTAATCTAATGACCACTGTGGATCTGGGGTCACGGATGGGCTGATGAATTCCTGTGAAAGTCTACATGGTACGTTGGTGCTGCTCTCAACTAGTGTTTTTTTTTCTATCCTCAGGAAAGGTCATCAATATCAGATCGGTAGGGGTCCGACACCCTCGCCGATCAGCTGTTTGAGGAAAGAATGTGCTGTCTCCCTTCTCTCTTTCTGCTCTGCTGCTGTATATCTATGGGTCAGCAGTAGTGTTGATTACGAATATTCGAATTTTTATCGCGAATATCGGCACTTTGAGAATTTGCAAATATTTAGAATATAGTGATATATATTCATAATTTCGAATATTAGATTTTTTTTAAATCAGTACACATGATCCCTCCCTGCTTCTAGCTTGTGGGCCAATGAGAAGGCTGCAATATCTTTGACTTTAGGAGTAGTGTTGATTGCGAATTTTCTTACTGCGAATTACCATAAAGAGAATTTTCGTAATGCGAATTTTCGTAATGAGAATCAATAAGATCGTGAAAAATCAGATCCGATGGTATATTGTAACCCCCAGGCATTCCCATGGTGACGGGGACTCTTGTCGGGGAGGAGTATGCCAAAGTGGAACAACTATACAGTTTAAAAATACGAATATTCAAAAAAACTAATATACTAGCAAAATTGTTCTACATTTGTTTATTTTCGAATATTCGCTATATTGCTATATATTTTTGTTTTAGAATATTAAGAATATAAAAAAAAACTAATATATAGCACTATATCGAATATTTTAGTTTTTAAAAATATTCCTCTTTTTTTCCCATCTGAAGTCATGATTCCTCCCTGCTTAAGTAACTTAAGCAGGGAGGAATCATGACTTAAGATGGAAAAAAAGACGAATACAGTGGGATGCGAAAGTTTGGGCAACCTTGTTAATCGTCATGATTTTCCTGTATAAATCGTTGGTTGTTACGATTAAAAAATGTCAGTTAAATATATCATATAGGAGACACACACAATGATATTTGAAAAGTGAAATTAAGTTTATTGGATTTACAGAAAGTGCTATAATTGTTTAAACAAAATTAGGCAGGTGCATAAATTTGGGCACCACAAACAAGAAATGAAATCAATATTTAGTAGATCCTCCTTTTGCAGAAATTACAGCCTCTAAACGCTTCCTGTAGGTTCCAATGAGAGTCTGGATTCTGGTTGAAGGTATTTTGGACCATTTCTCTTTACAAAATATCTTTAGTTCATTCAGGTTTGATGGCTTCCGAGCATGGACAGCTCTCTTCAAGTCACACCACAGATTTTCAATTCTATTCAGGTCTGGGGACTGAGATGGCCATTCCAGAATGTTGTACTTGTTCCTCTGCATAAATGCCTTAGTGGATTTTGAGCAGTGTTTAGGGTCGTTGTCTTGTTGAAAGATCCAGCCCCGGAGCAGCTTCAGCTTTGTCACTGATTCCTGGACATTGGTCTCCAGAATCTGCTGATACTGAGTGGAATCCATGCGTCCCTCAACTTTGACAAGATTCCCAGTCCCTGCACTGGCCACACAGTCCCACAGCATGATGGAACCACCACCATATTTTACTGTAGGTAGCAGGTGTTTTTCTTGGAATGCTGTGTTCTTTTTCCTCCATGCATAACGCCCCTTGTTATGGCCAAATAACTCAATTTTAGTTTCATCAGTCCACAGCACCTTATTCCAAAATGAAGCTGGCTTGTCCAAATGTGCTTTAGCCCACCTCAAGCGGCACTTTTTGTGCTGTGGGCGGAGAAAAGGCTTCCTCTGCATCACTCTCTCATACAGCATCTCCTTGTGTAAAGTGCGCCGAATGGTTGAACGATGCACAGTGACTCCATCTGCAGCAAGATGATGTTGTAGGTCTTTGGTGCTGGTCTGTGGGTTGACTCTGACTGTTCTCACCATTCGTCACTTCTGTCTATCCGAGATTTTTCTTGGTCTGCCACTTCGAGCCTTAACTTGAACTGAGCCTGTGGTCTTCCATTTCCTCAATATGTTCCTAACTGTGGAAACAGACAGCTGAAATCTCTGAGACAGCTTTCTGTATCCTTCCCCTAAACCAGTGGTGGGCAACCTTTTTTTTCAACTGAGCCAAATATCGCCAAAAACACGATTGAAATTGAGAGCCACATTTTTAAAACCTAAAATATTGCGTCAACAGTACCAGTGAGGACTATTAGGGCTCATGCATACGACCGTGTGCCCGCCGTTGCCATATTGCAGGTCGCATACGGCGGGTCCGCAATACACGGGCACTGGCCGTGTGCAGCCCGCATCAAGGACCCATTCACTTCAATGGGTCCAGGATCCGGAATATGAGTGCTACAGAGTGCTTCGGTGGTGCTTCTGGCTGTGCCTCCGCACCGCAAAAAAGTAGCGCATGCACTACTTTTTCGCGGTGCGGAGGCACAGCCAGAAGCACCACGGAAGCACACTGTAGCACTCATATCCCCGATCCTGGACCCATTGAAGTGAATGGGTCCATGATGCGGGCTGCACACGGCCGTGTGCAGCCTGCATCATGGACCCATTCACTTCAGCATGCGCTACTTTTTTGCGGTGCGGGCAGTCTAATGCGGATCGCGAACCCCAAGTGAATGGGTCCGCGATCCTCATGCAGCTGCCCCATGGTCTGTGTCCGTGCATTGCGGACGGACCGCTATTTGCGGTCCAGAGCACAGGCACGGCGCCCTTACATTTGTGGGCATGAGCCCAGAGTGTGTTTTTACATACTTTTATATGCACTTTCTTTTATTTGGATCTTGATTATTATTTCATTTTATCTTTATCATTTTTTACTTTTATTAAACTTGTCTGCAGATGTGGATGTAATGTGGATGACGCACTTATGGGGGATATCTGTGGATGACGCACTTATGGGGGATATCTGTGGATGACGCACTTATGGGGGATATCTGTGGAGGGCGCACTTATGGGGGATATCTGTGGAGGGCACACTTATGGGGGATATCTGTGGAGGGCGCACTTATGGGGGATATCTGTGGATGACGCACTTATGGGGCAATCTGTGGATGACGCACTTATGGGGGATATCTGTGGATGACGCACTTATGGGGGATATCTGTGGATGACGCACTTATGGGGGATATCTGTGGATGACGCACTTATGGGGGATATCTGTGGATGACGCACTTATGGGGGATATCTGTGAATGACGCACCTATGGGGGATATCTGTGGATGACGCACCTATGGGGGATATCTGTGGATGACGCACCTATGGGGGATATCTGTGGATGACGCACCTATGGGGGATATCTGTGGATGACACATATATAGCATAAAATGCTATATAAGTGCCCTCCACAGATATCCCCCATAAGTGCCCTCCACAGATATCCCCCATAAGTGCCCTCCACAGATATCCCCCATAAGTACCCTCCAGTAAGTAAAGTAATGTATTAGTGGGGGGAAGGGAGGAGGCAGGGACACTTGCGGCGGGGCCGGTGCAGTGCCTGGCGCTGTGCACACACCGGGGGCAGCTCCCACCTTTCTGCTGCAGGACATTTCGCTCCTCCTGGACCCGAGCGGCGGCCTCTTCACCACTCCTCACATGGCCGGTGTTCTGCAGAAAGTCCGCCGCTGCCCGCCCTTCTGCTGCTGTGTGCAGAGTGACATCTCACCCTCCGTCATGCGCCTCCTGCCCCGCCTGCCTGCTTCATTCATAAAGTGGAAGGAGAAGACAGACGGGGCAGGAGACGCATGACGGACATTTTGCAAGCTTAAACGGCGCGATATGGCTGCGCGGCCGCCCACCCGCCAGCCCGCACCAAAGAGCCGCATTCAAGGATAAAAAGAGCCGCATGTGGCTCGCGAGCCGCGGCTTGCCGACCACTGCCCTAAACCATGATGGTGAACAATCTTTGTCTTCAGGTCATTTGAGAGTTGTTTTGAGACCCCCATGTTGCTACTCTTCAGAGAAAATTAAAAGAGGAGGGAAACTTACAATTGACCCCCTTAAATACCCTTTCTCATAATTGAATTCACCTGTGTATGTAGGTCAGGGGTCACTGAGCTTACCAAGCCAATTTGAGTTCCAATAATTAGTTCTAAAGGTTTTGGAATCAATAAAATGACAACAGTGCCCAAATTTATGCACCTGCCTAATGTTGTTTAAACAATTATAGCACACTTTCTGGAAATCCAATAAACTTCATTTCACTTCTCAAATATCACTATGTGTGTCTCCTATATGATATATTTAACTGACATTTTTTATCGTAACAACCAACGATTTATACAGGAAAATCATGACGATTAACAAGGTTGCCCAAACTTTCGCATCCCACTGTATTCTAAAAAACTAATATATTTGATATAGTGCTATATATTAGTTTTTTCGAATATTCGTAATATTCTAAAACAATAATATATAGCAATATAGCGAATATTTGAAAAAAAACTAATGTTGAACAATTTAGCTAATATAGCACTATAATCTTTTTTTTTTTAATAGTTTTCATTTTTTTCCAATCTGAACCTCAGATGAGAAAAAAATTACAACTATTAGACAAAGAAGATTATAGCACTATATTAGCTAAATTGCTCTATATTCGTTTTTTTTTTTTCGAATATTCGCTATATTGCTATATATTCTTGTTTTTGAATATTACAAATATTCTAAAAAATTAATATATTCGTTTTCTAGAATATTCGTCTTTTTTTTTTTTTTTTTTATCTGTACAGTTGTTCCTTTTTGGCATACTCCCCCCCGACAAGCGTCCCCATCACCATGGGAATGCCTGGGTGATAGAATATACCATCAGATCAGAGTTTTCACAATTTCATTGATTCTCATTAAAAAAATTCCCATTACGAAAATTCTCATTATGAAAATACGCAATACAGAAATTCGCAATCAACACTACTAACGAATATTCGAATTCACGAATATTCTACGAAATATTCGCGAAATATTGCAGATTCGAATATGACCCCTGCTGCTCATCACTAGTCAGCAGCAGTGAACAGCACGCGCCGTCTCCTCAAACAGCTGATCAGCGGGGGTGCCAGGTGTTGGAAGTCGGACTATGTTTTTAGCACATTATTAACATTTTTGTGGCCCCACTTTTTATTTTTCCCAGGGCCACATTTTGTCTAAAACCAACCCTGCTGTCTGTGATAATGAATTATGAGACAAAGATTGGTCTGATACACATTTTTAAAAGTTGAGTACAATAGCTTTAAATATTGCTGTAGCACTCGCTGCAAATGGCTGGCAACCTGACTGAGTATACACTTAATACACTAACTCTGTCCTGTCCATAGCTAAAACCTATCTGTCTCTTTCTATTAATTAAAACTAATTAACTAGCAATTGTATTTCTTGACACTAAACTCTCTCTGAGAATAAGCTAGCTGTATTCTATGTTAAAAGATTTTTTTTTTCTTTTTCTCTGGTCGAGATCTCATCACATGCATTTACAAGCCCATAATCCAGGTATGGATTTCCTGGTTGGAATCTTATATAGAGCATATGACACATGTTAATATCGTCCCTCCTGATTGACTGAGGTGGGCTGCAAAAAATTATAGGTGAGCTGCCGGCCAGAACACCACCCAGGATCATTTGATCCTCCTCCTTCATCCTCCCAGGCCTGCAATGCTGTCTTCTGATCTGTAAAAAGGCGGGTGGGATTTTGAGCACTTTGTCCAAAACTAATCACAAAAGCTTAAGATTCACTAGAATGCAAAGTTTTCGAAACATTTGTAACAAACTTGGTTTGTTTTTAATAAATTCGCTCTTCTGTAATCCACGGACAACCTCTCACTCTTTGTAACATCTATGCCCCTAAAAAAAAAATTGAAACTTTTTTCACACTTCTATCCTACAGTATCTTGAACAAAGTATCTCAGGACTATGCCTTCTGGCATCTTCCTCTTCCTGATCGGGACATCCGCCAGAATGCTGACCTGTCTTTACGCTCTGTGGCTTTGGTGGTTAACGCCTACCAGCATCTTCATGCTCTCCACCAGTTGGTGCAAATGCCAGGGCACTGTTTGCTCTTTGTGTCCCACACTAGGCCTTTGTAGTCTCCACACTTCCTACCTTCTCACCTCTCTGCTCATAGGGTGCTCACATACTCTCTGTGATTAGACACATGCTAGCACACATGTTCTCTAATCATTCCCTAGCCTATGTTTAACCTTCCTTGAGTATATTACCTGTGCACCGTCTCCTTTATAGCATAGGCACAGTGTATTTACAACTGCTCATCCCTTTCACTTACATGGGATTGGCAGTTGTAATTACACTGCACTGATGCTACAAAAGAGATGACATGCAAGTGAGCTTTGAAAAGGAAGCCGCACTCGCACACTTACTGCAACTCCTTCAGACAGGTTATCGTCGGGGGTGCCAAGAGTCAGACCCCCACCAACCGGATAGGTCATCAATATTACTCCACTGCACAACCCATTTGAGCCTGTTAAGGTACATGGGGAAAGGAACAATTTTCCAGTGAAGTAAACTCAGACCTCACATGTGGCAACTCAATTCACTTTTCATTTTCCAAAATAAATTTATAAATATGTATTTGTAATGACATTCCACTTTCAACGAAAGCTTTCAAACTTTAGCATTATAATGTAAATCATGTGACTTTTTTTCTCAACCTTCACCTGCTCTTTCAAAATCATCGCTTTCACAACCATTATCAATGAGTGAACAAATATGAAGGAATGCATTAGTAAAAGATAAAGGAGTTAGCAGGAAAATGCTTCCCTTGCTTCCAGAGTAAAATGCCAAGTTCAGTGAGCAAGAATTTTGTCTTCTTTGGCCAGTTTCAGACCAGCGTGTTCACTGGCCACGTGCGGCGACTTCATCACTAATGAATGTTTAACTGCCTATCTAAAGTACGTTAAAAACACTTTATTCAATAATGTTAAAATTAAATCTCCACTCGAATAGGCTTGATGGGGTGAATTGGAATGTGTCAGACTAGTAATATGCTGATTCCTAATAACACCCTACCAAAAGAACTCCTTTATGTTTAGGAGTATGTAAATAGTGATATAAATCCTCTAATGATCCTAAAAGGATATTGCTCACACTGCACGTTACGGGGCTATGGACCCTTTAATCAGTGCTGTATAGGATCCCATACTTGGATGGTAGGTCCCTGGTAAGCTCAATATAATAGAGACTCCTTTATGTTTAGGAGTAGATGAGATGTTGGACCTAATCCTGCGATGATCCTAAAAGATACCAATAGCACTATATATACGGGGCTGTAGACCCTTTAAACAGTTGCTATATGGGATCCCACACTTGGAGGATTTAGCACTACTAGGCTCAAAATTAGAAGCGAGAGTCAGTCTGCATATGTTTTCTACGCTGCAGTAAATTGCTCGACACGTTTCCCTATCCAACTATTGTCGGTATGTTCATCAAGAGCATTAGACCAAGTGCTTTGGCCGACGCCATGTATTGTAACCCTGATGGTGGGTATACAACAACTATGCCAAGCACTTTAAAGTCCACTGACTGAAGAGATGCTGCACGCTTCTGATATCGTGCGTGCAGCAAACGAGCCTCCGGCATATATTGGCCGTGACGCGCGCAAGGTATGCGCTTGTTTACATGGAGAAAACTCCTCCCCTCTACCTGCCAAGCCTCTGAGAGGCATCCAATAGGTGCACGTTCGCCGCATGACTGCGCCCACTGCTGTCATCATCACAAAGGGACGGACAGCCTACTACACCGTCATCAGCGTCAGCTCCACCTGCTCCCAGCGTTCATTTGTCGCTATGGCAAGGGGGAGTGTAAGCTTGTGACGTTTGCTTGAGTCACCAAACAGGCGGGGATAAACCACCCACGGATTCACTTCAAAGTATAGGTAATCCCAGTGTATGAATAATCGGAACACATATTTATAAACATGAGTGGTTGCCAAAGTAGAAACAGGAAGAGTCCATCCCAAAACAGGGGAAATAATTGTATATATAGAAACAAATACAGCTTGGCTAACAAGTGGTGTCATTCTATACAGTCCCTATAGAATCCCCATGACTCGCAAAGGCGACCTAATTGCTAGGGATATAAGGGACATGTTAGAGTACCACTTCATAGATGTATATAGAAAATAGGGGACAAATTAGGAACCCAAGATCCTGGATAGGTTCCACATATAATCAAAAGAGAGAGACATGAAAGGAGTCATCATTACGGACCCGGATGTTGGACATCTAGTAGGCAGTTATCCCATGATCACGTAACGACGTGGTGGTAACAACAAGGACAAGTTGGTCCATAGTGCCTTTAGCTCTCCTAGGAATGAGACATGGTTAGGGTCAAACATACCAAATGGCACATATAAGTGTGGTAACTGCATAGCATGCAGTGATTTTAAAGAGTACACATTTTAGGAGTTCAACCACAGGACATGAATATCACATTAAAGGGCTTCTGTCACCCCACTAAAGTGATTTTTTTTTTTGGGGCTAGTTAAATTAGTTATATAGCGATATATGAAAATATAATTGTGTTACTTACATTGATCCAGCAGTTTATTCAAAAAACGAAGTTTTATCATATGCAAATTCGGTCTCTACCAGCAAGTAGGGCGGCTACTTGCTGGTAGCTGCTGCAGAAATCCGCCCCCTCCTCTTGTTGATTGACAGGGCCAGCCGGGATCTCCTCCTCCGGCCAGCCCTGTCGGCATTTCAAAAATCGCGCGCCTGTGTTGATTCGGCGCAGGCGCTCTGAGATGAGGAGGCTCGTCTCCTCAGAACTCCCTCAGTGCGCCTGCGCCGATGACATCACCGAAATAGAAGACGTCATCGGCGCAGGCGCACTGAGGGAGTTCTGAGGAGACGAGCCTCCTCATCTCAGAGCGCCTGCGCCGAATCAACACAGGCGCGCGATTTTTGAAATGCCGACAGGGCTGGCCGGAGGAGGAGATCCCGGCTGGCCCTGTCAATCAACAAGAGGAGGGGGCGAATTTCTGCAGCAGCTACCAGCAAGTAGCCGCCCTACTTGCTGGTAGAGACCGAATTTGCATATGATAAAACTTCGTTTTTTGAATAAACTGCTGGATCAATGTAAGTAACACAATTATATTTTCATATGTCGCTATATAACTAATTTAACTAGCCCCAAAAAAAAAATCACTTTAGTGGGGTGACAGAAGCCCTTTAAATCTTTCATCAACTGCAAGACAGTTGGGGTGGTATATCTTGCAACCTGCATTTGTGGTTCACAATATGTAGGGAAAACCAAGCGTGAATTCAGGAGGCGCATAGGGGAACACTTATTGAAGATCAGAAGTTCTGGTGACACCCCTATTGCACAACATGCGGCAACTTGTCATCCTGAAATCACTGATTGCTTTAAATTTCAGGGCATCGAACATGTAAGACCACCACCCAGGGGAGGTGATATTGATACACTGCTTCTCAGGAAGGAGGCACAGTGGATTTTCACCCTAAATACTGTTAAGCCCAAAGGCCTTAATGATGCGATTTCATACGCAAGTTTCATTGAATGAATACTTCCCCTCTGATCTTACATGTGATTTAATTTCTCCTGTCTCTAATCTGAATACTTTGTCCGTAATGATGACTCCTTTCATGTCTCTCTCTTTTGATTATATGTGGAACCTATCCAGGATCTTGGGTTCTTAATTTGTCCCCTATTTTCTATATACATCTATGAAGTGGTACTCTAACATGTCCCTTATATCCCTAGCAATTAGGTCGCCCTTGCAAGTCATGGGGATTCTATAGGGACTGTATAGAATGACACCACTTGTTACCCAAGCTGTATTTGTTTCTATATATACAATTATTTCCCCTGTTTTGGCATGGACTCTCCCTGTTTCTACTTTGGCAACCACTCATGTTTATAAATATGTGCTCCGATTATTCTTACACTGGGATTACCTATACTTTGAAGTGAATCCGTGGGTGGTTTATCCCCGCCTGTTTGGTGACTCAAGCAAACGTCACAAGCTTACACTCCCCCTTGCCATAGCGACAAATGAACGCTGGGAGCAGGCGGAGCTGACGCTGATGACGGTGTAGTAGGCTGTCCGTCCCTTTGTGATGATGACAGCAGTGGGCGCAGTCATGCGGCGAACGTGCACCTATTGGATGCCTCTCAGAGGCTTGGCAAGTAAAGGGGAGGAGTTTTCTCCATTTAAACAAGTGAATACCTTGCGCGCGTCACGGCCAATATATGCCGGAGGCTCGTTTGCTGCACGCACGATATCAGAAACGTGCAGCATCTCTTCAGTCAGTGGACTTTAAAGTGCTTGGCATAGTTGTTGTATACCCACCATCAGGGTTACAATACATGGCATCGGCCAAAGCACTTGGTCTAATGCTCTTGATGAACATACCGACAATAGTTGGATAGGGAAACGCGTCGAGCAATTTACTGCAGCGTAGGAAACATATGCAGACTGACTCTCGCTTCTAATTTTGAGCCTAGTAGTGCTAAATCCTCCAAGTGTGGGATCCCATATAGCAACTGTTTAAAGGATCTACAGCCCCGTATATATAGTGCTATTGGTATCTTTTAGGATCATCGCAGGATTAGGTCCAACATCTCATCTACTCCTAAACATAAAGGAGTCTCTATTATATTGAGCAGTTAAACATATTTTTCAATAGTACGTCTACAGGATTATCATACTCTAGTGAATTATTTTTTATCACTAATGAAGTCACAAAGTGCGGCCACCGTGATGACATCACCCTCGCTGAAGGTCCTTTGAAGGTGGTGGACAGGGAGGTCACTCAAACAAAAAAGAATGATGTACGGAGGATTCCGATTGTGTCCACTTATGGGAAACATTGTGGCAAAATATTGGAGATATTAAAAAAGAAATGGCATATTCTACAAAGAGGTTTACCACCTATAGGGGAGTTTGAACTACTCCCACTTATGGCATATAGAAGGAATACTAATTTACTTGATAGACTTGTTAAAACAGATATAGGGGGTATACAGATTGATAAACAACAATATCTTGCCCCATGTAAAATGGGTAATTTTCCTTGTTTGAGTTGTTGTAATTGTAGGAATATGATCAAAGGTGATACATTTGTACATCTATATACGGGTCATGTACTGTATTTAGCATTAAAGGTTACTATACATGTAGATCAAGAGATGTGATCTACATGATTTAATGCCCATGTAGTTCAATTTATATTGGTCAAACAACTATGGAGATCAGAGAAAGGATTAATAAGCATAAAAGTACTATCAGAAAGAAGATGTTGGATAAACCAGTGGCTAAACATTTTATAGACAGTGGACACTCAATCAATCAACTGAGGTTACAAGTTATTGATTGAGTTGGAGTATTAAGGAACGGAGGTGATAGAGAGATGATTCTTAGGAAGAAAGAACTAAGGTGGATTTTTACTTTGAGATCACTACAGCCCCATGGGATGAATATTGAATTTAATGCAAGTGGTATTGAATAATGTGGATATTTGTGTCATCAGTATATGGCCAAGGATTTATGTATGGAGTTGTTTTTAATACGCTGTTTTTATTTATTTATTGATAGGTGGAGGATGGACTGCATTGGATCTCCATCGTGCACGGGAATGTTGTGTCAGACTGTGATCTTTGAGCGACAAAATGGGTAACCTCTGATTAATTTAATAATGGTTTGCTTATGACTGTATACCCCAGAGGAAGTCAGTAGCTGTCCTATGATGACCGAGATAGCAGATCGCACGGTGGATCGGCCTACCATTGGTAGTCTGTTCTACGGTTGCGCTGCACAGCTGGGTTGTCTCCATGGTAATGGAGACACTCCCGATGCTGGGCGTGTTTGGTAAGGTCAGGTGGACTTGAGCTGTCTGGCCACATAACTGGGAGTAAGTCATGTGACGTTGATACGTCACTCACCAAGGATGAACATGATGCAGGAGGGAGGAACGGTGAATAGACATGTGCAGTCACTTGGAAAGAGACGCCAGACCCATGTGCATGATGTGATGGATCTATTTGCCGCCGTCCTCCATGTGGTAACACTTTATGCACCACTTGAGGTTGGTCAGTTGTGATGACAATCCCCTAGTGAATGCATTGTATTGGTGATTTTTAATAAGTGGCTGTTATAGTGATAAATCTGCACGCTTTATTGGTATAGGAATATTGGGGGAGGTGCTATACACACTTTATAAACTTCTAATGTTCACTCCACATTATGCTTGAAAAAGACTACTATGTAGTCGAAACATTGCACTTTCTTTGGCTTTTTTGTAAATTTTTCTATGGACCCATTATGAATAAAGAACTTCTAATGGATATGCTGCCGTCAACTTTGATTGGAATACTGATCTAATGACCACTGTGGATCTGGGGTCACGGATGGGCTGATGAATTCCTGTGAAAATCGACATGGTATGTTGGTGCGGCTCTCAACTAGTGTTTTTTTTTCTATCCTCAGGATAGGTCATCAATATCAGATCGGCAGGGGTCCAACACCCAATACCCCCGCCGATCAGCTGTTTGAGGAGAGCATGTGCTGTCTCCCTTCTCTTCCTGCTCTGCTGCTGCATATCTATGGGACAGCAGCAGTGAACAGCACACGCCGTCTCCTCAAACAGCTGATCAGCGGGGGTCCCGGGTGTCGGACATTGGAGTGTGTTTTTATCACATTACTAGCAGATTTGGGGCCCCACTTTTGATTTTGCCCAGGGCCACATTTTGTCTAAAACCAACCCTGCTGTCTCTGATAAGGAATTATGAGACAAGATTGGTCTGACACAATTTTAAAAGTTGAGTACAATAGCTTTAAATATTGCTGTAGCACTCGCTGCAAATGGCTGGCAACCTGACTGAATACACACTTAATACACTAACTCTGTCCTGTCCCTAGCTAAAACCTACTGTCTCTTTCTATGAATTAAAACTAACTAACTAACTAGCTATTGTCTTCCTTGACACTAAACTCTCTGACAATAAGCTAGCTGTATTTTGTGTTAAAAGATTTTTTTTCTTCTTTTAATCTGGTTGACATCTTATCACATCAATTTACAAGCCCATAATATGCATGGATTTCCTGGTTGGAATCTTATATAGAGCATATGACACATTAATATAATCCCTCCTGATTGACAGAGGTGGGCTGCAAAAAAATATGGGTGAGCTGCCGGCCAGAACACCACTCAGGATCATTTGATCCTCCTCATTTATCTTCCCAGGCCTGCAATGCTGTCTTCTGATCTTGTCCAAAACGAATCACAAAAGCTCCAGATTCACTAGAATGCAAAGTTGTCAAAACTTTTGTAACAAACTTGTTTGTTTTTAATCAATTCGCTCATCTCTAATCCACGGACAACCTCTCACTCTTTATAACATCTATGCCCCTAAAAAAAAATCAAAACTCTTTTCACACTTCTATCCTACAGTATCTTGAACAAAGTATCTCAGGACTATGCCTTCCGGTATCTTCCTCTTCCTGAACAGGACATCCGCCAGAATGCTCACCTGTCTTTACGCCCTGTGGCTTTGGTGGTTGACGCCTACCAGCATCTTCATGCTCTCCACCAGTTGGTGCAAATGCCAGGGCACTGTTTGCTCTTTGTGTCCCACACTAGGCCTTTGTAGTCTCCACACTTCCTACCTTCTCACCTCTCTGCTCATAGGGTGCTCACATACTCTCTATGATTAGACACATGCTAGCACACATGTTCTCTAATCATTCCCTAGCCTATGTTTAACCTTCCTTGAGTATATTACCTGTGCACTGTCTCCTTTATAGCATAGGCACAGTGTATTTACAACTGCTCATCCCTTTCACTTACATGAGATTGGGCAGTTGTAATTACACTGCACTGATGCTACAAAAGAGATGACATGCAAGTGAGCTTTGAAAAGGAAGCCGCACTCGCACACTTACTGCAACTCCTTCAGACAGGTTATCGTCGGGGGTGCCAAGAGTCAGACCCCCACCAACCGGATAGGTCATCAATATTACTCCACTGCACAACCCATTTGAGCCTGTTAAGGTACATGGGGAAAGGAACAATTTTCCAGTGAAGTAAACTCAGACCTCACATGTGGCAACTCAATTCACTTTTCATTTTCCAAAATAAATTTATAAATATGTATTTGTAATGACATTCCACTTTCAACGAAAGCTTTCAAACTTTAGCATTATAATGTAAATCATGTGACTTTTTTTCTCAACCTTCACCTGCTCTTTCAAAATCATCGCTTTCACAACCATTATCAATGAGTGAACAAATATGAAGGAATGCATTAGTAAAAGATAAAGGAGTTAGCAGGAAAATGCTTCCCTTGCTTCCAGAGTAAAATGCCAAGTTCAGTGAGCAAGAATTTTGTCTTCTTTGGCCAGTTTCAGACCAGCGTGTTCACTGGCCACGTGCGGCGACTTCATCACTAATGAAGTCCCAAACTGCGGCCACCGTGATGACATGGTGATGTCATCACGCTCGCTGCAGGTCCTTTGGCAGGTTTTCTTCAATCAAGATGGGAGCAGATGAATACCATTTTTTTTTTTATTAAAGGGGTTGTCTCACTTCAGCAAGTGGCATTTTTAATGTAGAGAAAGTTAATACAAGCCACTTACTAATGTATTGTGATTGTACATATTGCTTTCTTTGCTGGCTGGACTAATTTTTCCTTCACATTATACACTGCTCGTTTCCATGGTTACTGACCACCATGATATCCATCAGTGATAGTCGTTCTTGCACACTATAGGAAAAAGCGTCATCCTCTCTGGTGGCCAGGACCATTCAAGTGCACATAGGCTAGTGCTTTTTCCTATATTGTGCAAGCACGACCACCACTGATGGATTGCATGGTGGTCTGTAACCATGGAAGCGAGCAGCATATAATGTGATGGAAAAATGAATCCAGCCAGCAAAGGAAGCAATATGGATAATCACAATACATTAGAAAGTGGCTTGTATTATCTTTCTCTACATGATAAATGCCACTTACTGAAGTGAGACAACCCCTTTAACCTCCTGAGCACCTGAATGTGAGTCTCAGATGCTGCAATAAGTGTTGAATGCAGCATCTGAGAGGTTAAATGACAGGGTGCAGCGTAATCACCGTTCCCCATCATTGCACCCGCTTCGTACAATTTCCTGACGAATTTAAGCGAAGCTGCCGAATTAAATTTTTTAAAAACTTCGCTCATCTCTAGTACTAACCAATAGACCTGACAGAACAACAGACATGCAGGTTGGGGGACACCTGGGAAATAGTGACCATCAGGAAGGCCTAAAAATACAGAACTTCCAAAAAGGAAAAATTTGACCAGCTAAGAGAGGCCATTAGCCTTAATAACTGGGGCAAGGTCCTTGGGAATAGGAATGCAGCCACAAAATGGTATAACTGTAAAACTGTTCAGGCCATGTTGGGAGCTGTAGTTTCACAATGAACCAATGTACACTCACCTAAAGAATTATTAGGAACACCTGTTCTATTTCTCATTAATGCAATTATCTAGTCAACCAATCACATGGCAGTTGCTTCAATGCATTTAGGGATGTGGTCCTGGTCAAGACAATCTCCTGAACTCCAAACTGAATGTCAGAATGGGAAAGAAAAGTGATTTAAGCAATTTTGAGCGTGGCATGGTTGTTGGTGCCAGACGGGCCGGTCTGAGTATTTCACAATCTGCTCAGTTACTGGGATTTTCACGCACAACCATTTCTAGGGTTTACAAAGAATGGTGTGAAAAGGGAAAAACATCCAGTATGCGGCAGTCCTGTGGGCAAAAATGCCTTGTGGATGCTAGAGGTCAGAGGAGAATGGGCCGACTGATTCAAGCTGATAGAAGAACAACGTTGACTGAAATAACCACTCGTTACAACCGAGGTATGCAGCAAAGCATTTGTGAAGCCACAACACGCACAACCTTGAGGCGGATGGGCTACAACAGCAGAATACCCCACCCGGTACCACTCATCTCCACTACAAATAGGAAAAAGAGGCTACAATTTGCACGAGCTCACCAAAATTGGACTGTTGAAGACTGGAAAAATGTTGCCTGGTCTGATGATTCTCGATTTCTGTTGAGACATTCAAATGGTAGAGTCCGAATTTGGCGTAAACAGAATGAGAACATGTATCCATCCTCTGATGGCTACTTTCAGCAGGATAATGTACCATTTCACAAAGCTCGAATCATTTCAAATTGGTTTCTTGAACATGACAATGAGTTCACTGTACTAAAATGGCCCCCACAGTCACCAGATCTCAACCCAATAGAGCATCTTTGGGATGTGGTGGAACGGGAGCTTCGTGTCCTGGATGTGCATCCCTCAACTGCAAGATGCTATCCTATCAATATGGGCCAACATTTCTAAAGAATGCTATCAGCACCTTGTTGAATCAATGCCACATAGAATTAATGCAGTTCTGAAGGCAAAAGGGGGTCCAACACCGTATTAGTATGGTGTTCCTAATAATTCTTTAGGTGAGTGTATATGGGAAGGGATAAGCTGAGTATGCACATGATATCGATACAGATTTTTTTTATGGCGGCAATGTATATATTTAATGCACTTAGTTCTTGTATGTATTGAGGTTAATTCTAGTATTGTACGTTTGGTACTAGCTCTGTTCTGGTGCTACATTTGCCTTATGAGCTTAGTTCTGGTACTGTATTATGGTATGAGCTTGATGCTGGTCCTGTATTTATGGTATGAGCTTGGTTCTGGTGCAGTATTTATGGACTATACTTAGTTCCAGTGTTGTAATTATGTAGTGATGTTGGTTCTGGCACTGAATTTGTGGGTTAAACTTGGATATGACTGTCACGAACCAGCGGGTGTGAACCCACTGTGCCATGTGTCCTACTTCTTCTAAGGGTGTTGTCTAAGTGAACCCCTCGATCTTCACAGTACCCCTGATTGTGGGAATAGACTTTCCCGAGGGGAACACCAGGTCGCTACACCTTGAGGAGGATTGACACATGAGGAAGCTCGTCTAGGCAGACCAGGAGGTACCTGAGCAAGGTACTAGAGGTACCGACATTCTCAGCAGGCTGAGTTGTAACCAGGAGCAACAGTGCAGGACCGAAGGATGAGGCAGAGGTGTAGTCAAACAGGCGGCACAGGTACAGGTCAGGCAATCCGGGTCGGCAACAGGAGAGTCAAGGAAAGCAGGCAGGGATCAAATGGGTAGCAGAGTCCAGGAATACAGGTACGAGTCAGGTCCACATGAACACAAGCAGATATCAGGAACCTTAGTAGGACACAAGAACCTTAACACTGAGGCATCTGGGAAGGGGGCTGAGCCACTTATATATGTGCAAGAGGGCTTGAATTGGTCAGCAAAGTCACATGACCTAGCCCATAAAGCACAGGAAGTGATGCTCGCCGGCACTTAAGGAAGTGCTGCAGGTAACAAGCAGCAAGCATGCTGTGGCCAGGGCTGAAAGGAAACTGTGAGCGAGTCCCAGAACAACAGTACCTACACTGACAGAGCCCAGGACTGCAGCAGATCAACGCTGAACATGGCGCCTGGGAAAGCAGCATTAAGCAGGGGAACAGCGACGCACAGAAGCCGCTGTTACAATGACACTGTACATTGTTCTGATATGATCTATTCACATCTGGGACCTCTGTCACAGATTCTATTAAAAAGACCAGACAAAAAGTCAGGCATGCAGGGCTTTTTTGTCTGGTAAAAATGCAGTATTCTGATTCCTGAACAGAAACTGTACAGACCCCATTGTAGACAATGGAGTCTGTTTCTCTCTGTTCACTTTGGTTTTGTGCTGAATCTGACACTTCTGTTATTTCCATTATTCTACTCCTACCAACTCTCCTGGAACATCTAAGACTCATAGAAAAAGAAAAGACCTCTCAAAATTCCAGAGTTGATAATCCCCTGCACAGGGCATGGAGGACACATCATGAAATGGGTGGGGCATACACAGAAGGGGTAGAGTCTCTGGAAAAGGGGGCATGTCCACACCTGAAAAAAACATGTGTGCAGTGTGCTTGGCACGCTGCGCACAGCTGTCTTCTTCATGGTAAGTTGTTTATGTTGGTAAGCATGACCAAACCTTACTGCATATGCAATTAAGGGGTGACATGGTGTCATGACAAATAATTAAGTGTATTGGAAAATATTATATGTAGCTATATTCTTACCTGGTAACAGATGTACTTGGCACAGTCTCAAGTCCTCGGGAAGATCTCTCTTCAACTGCTGTCTCGTGAGTACCTGTAAAAGAAAAGAGAGGTCGGTTACTGCGCATTCTTTTAAGCGGCAGAGAAGAAATAGCACAGGAATCTGAACTCTGAAGAATGGAAGAATAACTCAAACAATTGATATCCAAAGCAGAATCTTATGAAGGAGAAGTGTGGTTTAGAAGATGTCTCCTAGACAATCCTGCAATCAGCTATCCGGATCCACAATCAATTCATACGGTCTGCGCTCCCTCTGCTGGTAGGAGCGCAGAGCCGTCTTTACGCTCTGACATCATCTCAGAGCGCCTCCACAGCGACGCTCCATCCTCCCCAGGTCCTGCAAAGAGAAAAAGAATAGATAAAAGAAATTATTCTCCTCCTCAAGGTCCTGTGAAACGCAGGAATACAATTTTCGCTGCGCCACACGGCTCGAGAAGCCGGGAGAAGAAACAACATACCCAACAACGGTCTCCATCAGAAACCGCCAGGACTTCTCCAACCACCATTCAAGCCTCCGCATCTGTTAATACACGGGAGGGTGAGAACTTAAATACACAAACACTAACTAGTGACTGCAATCCGCAGGGCACTATTCAAGCTATTACTCACAACTCTTTAGGTACTGACACTTTTGATACTGAAAAAGTCCAGCTATTTAAAGAGTTTATTTCCTTTATTACACAAAATGAAAATACTTATAAAGCAAATTCTGTTTGGTCTTCTCCAGACAGTAATTCAGTTTTATTAATATCCAATGAAACAACAAAGAAAGACGAAAATATATATACAAGCGAAAAGTTTGGAACTCAAAGTGATAAATGTTTAATCAAACAATAACGAACACAGGTGCACTCTGCAGTAATACTAAATCCTCAAACTGATTTTAAAATTGAGAGATTAGTCAACATGTCCCACGGTGTAGAACATGTCTTAAGCCCGGACACCGCGACAAGGTTTCTCAAGTAGCCCGGGACCCTACACTCTCCAACCTGAGCCATATGGGCAATACCAGGAGCCAGTGGGCAAATTACAGGAGCATTGGGCCGACTCACAAACAACTCACCAGTTACCTCCAGCATGTGGCCATGCCTGCAATGGGAGGAGGGAGGAGTCTGTGAGTCCCACTCAAGACTTGCTGATATGTCCCAGGCCTCACAGGTGCACCTTAATGTGACCTGTAGATGGAAAACAGGCACATTTAAATAGGAGTTTATACACCTCCAGAAATCTATATATACAAACTAAGAAGACAGGTTGGCATTAGCAGGAGGTGCTTCAAACCCACATGCAGTTGTGCATATATATAGGGGAGCAAATCCTGCACTTGTGGCCCGTTGCTAATGGCAATCCCCAGCAAAATGCATACAATGGAGGATGCCCGCAGCGAACCACAAGTACCACAATAGACATCCTACACAAGGTAACAAGTGCGGATGTAATAATTAATATAACAATATAACAAAACAATAACGAACACAGGTGCACTCTGCAGTAATACTAAATCCTCAAACTGATTTTAAAATTGAGAGATTAGTCAACACCTCCTGCTAATGCCAACCTGTCTTCTTAGTTTGTATATATAGATTTCTGGAGGTGTATAAACTCCTATTTAAATGTGCCTGTTTTCCATCTACAGGTCACATTAAGGTGCACCTGTGAGGCCTGGGACATATCAGCAAGTCTTGAGTGGGACTCACAGACTCCTCCCTCCTCCCATTGCAGGCATGGCCACATGCTGGAGGTAACTGGTGAGTTGTTTGTGAGTCGGCCCAATGCTCCTGTAATTTGCCCACTGGCTCCTGGTATTGCCCATATGGCTCAGGTTGGAGAGTGTAGGGTCCCGGGCTACTTGAGAAACCTTGTCGCGGTGTCCGGGCTTAAGACATGTTCTACACCGTGGGACATGTTGACTAATCTCTCAATTTTAAAATCAGTTTGAGGATTTAGTATTACTGCAGAGTGCACCTGTGTTCGTTATTGTTTTGTTATATTGTTATATTAATTATTACATCCGCACTTGTTACCTTGTGTAGGATGTCTATTGTGGTACTTGTGGTTCGCTGCGGGCATCCTCCATTGTATGCATTTTGCTGGGGATTGCCATTAGCAACGGGCCACAAATGCAGGATCTGCTCCCCTATATATATGCACAACTGCATGTGGGTTTGAAGCACCTCCTGCTAATGCCAACCTGTCTTCTTAGTTTGTATATATAGATTTCTGGAGGTGTATAAACTCCTATTTAAATGTGCCTGTTTTCCATCTACAGGTCACATTAAGGTGCACCTGTGAGGCCTGGGACATATCAGCAAGTCTTGAGTGGGACTCACAGACTCCTCCCTCCTCCCATTGCAGGCATGGCCACATGCTGGAGGTAACTGGTGAGTTGTTTGTGAGTCGGCCCAATGCTCCTGTAATTTGCCCACTGGCTCCTGGTATTGCCCATATGGCTCAGGTTGGAGAGTGTAGGGTCCCGGGCTACTTGAGAAACCTTGTCGCGGTGTCCGGGCTTAAGACATGTTCTACACCGTGGGACATGTTGACTAATCTCTCAATTTTAAAATCAGTTTGAGGATTTAGTATTACTGCAGAGTGCACCTGTGTTCGTTATTGTTTTGTTATATTGTTATATTAATTATTACATCCGCACTTGTTACCTTGTGTAGGATGTCTATTGTGGTACTTGTGGTTCGCTGCGGGCATCCTCCATTGTATGCATTTTGCTGGGGATTGCCATTAGCAACGGGCTACAAGTGCAGGATCTGCTCCCCTATATATATGCACAACTGCATGTGGGTTTGAAGCACCTCCTGCTAATGCCAACCTGTCTTCTTAGTTTGTATATATAGATTTCTGGAGGTGTATAAACTCCTATTTAAATGTGCCTGTTTTCCATCTACAGGTCACATTAAGGTGCACCTGTGAGGCCTGGGACATATCAGCAAGTCTTGAGTGGGACTCACAGACTCCTCCCTCCTCCCATTGCAGGCATGGCCACATGCTGGAGGTAACTGGTGAGTTGTTTGTGAGTTGGCCCAATGCTCCTGTAATTTGCCCACTGGCTCCTGGTATTGCCCATATGGCTCAGGTTGGAGAGTGTAGGGTCCCGGGCTACTTGAGAAACCTTGTCGCGGTGTCCGGGCTTAAGACATGTTCTACACCGTGGGACATGTTGACTAATCTCTCAATTTTAAAATCAGTTTGAGGATTTAGTATTACTGCAGAGTGCACCTGTGTTCGTTATTGTTTTGTTATATTGTTATATTAATTATTACATCCGCACTTGTTACCTTGTGTAGGATGTCTATTGTGGTACTTGTGGTTCGCTGCGGGCATCCTCCATTGTATGCATTTTGCTGGGGATTGCCATTAGCAACGGGCCACAAATGCAGGATCTGCTCCCCTATATATATGCACAACTGCATGTGGGTTTGAAGCACCTCCTGCTAATGCCAACCTGTCTTCTTAGTTTGTATAAATGTTTAATCCCATCCTTTGAGGCTGGCACAGGAATAAAAGAAACATCTTTAAAAGAAACTATGCCTTGCCAGATTTCCCCACTGGAATTCTAATCACTTCAAATAAAGGAAAAAATATGGAAAAGAGAATACATTGATATATTTTCTCTACTTCCTTCTTCTAAAGAAACTGTAAAATTTGATAAAAAGAAGAGGAAGAGAAAAAAAGAAATCAACAGAATGAAGAAAGAGATCAACAGAATCAAGGAATGAAGAAAGAAATCAACAGAATCAAGGAAGAGAAAAAAAGAAATCAAATGAATCAATTTGCAGATGGCAAACAAATTGTAAGTACAGACATGAATGCAGTTCCTGCACTGATAACCACCCGGCCACAAAATGTTTCATAAAACACGGACAACTTTAGACAAACAATAAAGAAACAAATAGAGGAAGTGACACCTATGATACTACCAAAGCTCATTCATTATTTAAAAATGTACCCAGTCAAAACAAAAGCCCAATTACTAATTAAAGGTTTTACTATTGAATTTTACATACCCACTTTTGTCGGTTCTGGCTGCTTGTTCGTTAAAAATTCAAAATCTGTAAATATGAACAAAAAGGTTGTTAAAGAAAAAAATCGATAAAGAAATTTCTGAGAACAGAGTAGCTGGTCCTTTTCTATCTACACCTTTCAATAATTTTAGAATTTCTCCATTAGGTTTAGTACCTAAAAAAGAGAGTAATAGTTACCGTCTGATTCATAATTTATACTTCCCAAAAGATGGATCTTTAAATGACATGATAGTTAAAAATGCCTCTACGGTACATTATGTATCTTTTGATCTAGTGCTATCACTACTGAAAAAGGCAGGGAGAAATGTGTTAATGGCTAAAACAGATATAAAATCAGCTTTTAGGTTATTACCTATAAATCCGGCAGGATATAATTCACTTGGATTCCAATTTCATGGAAAATATTACTATGTCAAAGCTCTTCCGATGGGATTTTCCCTATCTTGCAATTATTTCGAGGCATTTTCTACTTTTCTACACTGGATGGTAGAATGTCATTCTAATGTTGGGTATATAATACACTACCTAGATGATTTCCTTTTCATTAGTAAAGATAAATCCAATGATTGTATTAATATTTTTAATACATTTAAAAACATCTCAGACTATTTTCAAATTCCATTAGCAGAGGAAAAAACTGTATACCCGACAAAATATATAAAATTTTTAGGCATTTACATTGATTCAGAAAAAATGGAATTCAAAATCCCTGCCGAAAAAATGTATTTGTCTAAAATTCAGTTAACCCTTTAAGGACCCATGACGTAGCTGTACGTCATGTGTCCGATCCCTAAACATGGTGCACGCTCGCGCGTGCAGTGGGCGCCTTAGCCGCGGGGTCTCTGCTATTTTAAATAGTAGAGACACGCGGCACATGTATGCAATCAGCCATAAGGCTGATCGCATACATCTTACCTTTCAGATGCCGTGGTCAAATGTGACCACAGCATCTGCGCAGTCGCGCGCTTCCGGTCCGGTAACAGCGTTCCCTGGCTGAGGTCGGGGGGACCTGTTACCTTGATCTAATTGACCGAAGCCTCAAGCAGGCTTCAGAGTCAATTAGATGTATATATCAGTACAGGCCACTAGGTGGCAGCCTTGTATTGATATAGTGCAAATGAAGTCTTCAATGATGGCTATTTAGCCATCACTGAATACTATGGGCAATCAAATGATTGCCAGTTATTGTCACCCAAGATGAATTAAAAAAAGGAAAAAAAAAAGGGAAAAAGTTTTTACAAATATATTTAAAAAAAAAGTTCAAATCACCCCCCTTTCCTTAAAATAAAAATACTTAACCAATAAAAAAATAAACATAATGGGCATTGCCGCATGCGAAAATGCCCATACTATTAAAATATAACAATATTAATGGCATATGGCAAATGGTGTAGCGAGGAAAAAAATAAAAACAGGCAATTTGCCATTTTTTGGCACTTCAACTACCCAATAATTTTTTAATAAAAAGTGATCAAAAAGTCGCACACACTTAAAATTGGTATCACTAAAAAGAACAGATTGTCCCGCAAAAAGTTAGCCCTCACACAGCTCTGTACACATAGCTACAAAAAAGTTATAGGGGTCAGAATACAGTTATGAAAAAAATAATTTCCTCAAAGGTTTAAAAAAAAAAATCAGTATTAAAACGCAAGAAAAATTATTATGATAGTGTGGTATTGTTGGAACCTTACTGACCTGGAGAATGAAGATAACAGGTCAATTTTACCACATAGTGTACAGTGTAAAATTTTTCCCAATTCTACCCCATTTGGAATTTTTTTCCCGCTCCCTACTATATGGTATGCAACCGTAAATGGTGCCATTAGAAAGTACAACTTGTCCCGCAAAAAAAAAAGCCCTCATAAGGCTATGTGAATGGAAAAATAAAAAAGTTAGGACTATGGGAAGGCGGGGAGTGAAACACGAAAACGCAAAAAATGGAAAATCCCAGGGTCCTTAATGGGTAAAATAATTTACTATTATCCAAGAAAACTACACTCAAGCAATTACAATCCGCCTTAGGTTCTTTAAATTTTATAGCCAGGGTGATCCCGATGGGTAGAATATTTTCTAAAAGAATGTATGCTGCCACTTCTGGAAAGAAACATCCTTATGATCGTATTTGCATAACCAAACAATTAAAGGATGACATACAAATCTAGTTATCTTTCCTGGATAAATTTAAAGGCAGAACTATTTGGCAAATAGAATTTATTGATTCCGACTCTCTTCAGCTATTCACAGATGCAGCCGCATCTGTGAGTTATGGTGCTATTTTCAAAAAACAATGGTCCGCTGAAAAATGGCCAAACTATTGGTTTGATAAACCATTCATCAGGAAAATCAGCTTCTTAGAACTTTTTCTAGTATTAGTCTCCTTAACCATTTGGCAAAAACATTTTAAAAATAGAAGAATCTTATTATTTTCCGACAATAAAGGCGTTGTTTTTCTTCCTCCAGCGGAGACCCGGTACAGTATAGTGGAGAGAGAGTGCCTGGCCATCAAGTGGGCACTGGAGTCTCTCCCTTTTTATCTGTTGGGGAGGAAGTTCCGTCTGGTGACCGACCACTCCCCTCTCAAGTGGATGAGCCAAGCCAAAGAGAGAAATGCTCGGGTCACCAGGTGGTTCTTATCGCTGCAAAAGTTTAAGTTCACAGTAGAACACAGGGCAGGCCGGTTACAGGGAAACGCGGATGCCCTGTCCCGAGTACACTGTCTGGCGTGTGTTCACCCCCTCAGGGTTGAGCAAAGGGGGGTAAAGGCGCAAGGGTATGTAGGCGCAAAGATATGTAGGAAGGCGCAAGGGTCCGTCATTGACGGAAGGTACGTGTCACCGAGGTTCCTGCCCTCGGTGAAATAAGAACCGGTTATTTTGTGTGTCAGCCTCAGCTAGTGCTCGCTGACACTGTTTTACTTGGTGTGGCTGTAAAGCCGATCCGGCCGGTTCTTATTGGGAGCAGCCAAAGAGCAGGGTGGGTGGCTGTTCCCCACGTCGAGGCCAGGTTTTGGGCTGGGGTTTAAAAACCCAGCCAGCAGCTCAGCTGGGTGTGGAATGATCCTCCAGGTGATAGTGGAGCACTGTGTTTTGGGAGCTGAGGAGTTCTGCCATACTGCAAGGCTGAGAGCTGCATGAGAGCTGCCAGCTGGAAGCCAGGCGCCCTAAAGCCTTCTGTGGACTGCCAGGTGATGTGTTTTTTTTTACTTCTGTGGACTTGGGCTGTGTGAATTAACACGAGGATTCCTGCGGTGTGAATTAACACCAGGGCCTGCCAAGTATTGTGTTTTTTTTTCTGCCTTTTTGTGTGAATAAACACTGACTTTTGTTATATCCGGCATCTCATATTTCCAGAAAATACTTAATATTACTCCGTTTACATCAAATTTTTTTGCAGAGCAAATAATCAAAGGTTTCAAAAGAACTAAACAAAAAAATATTAGAACAAAACCTCTATCTTTAGAAAAAAAATTTTTTTGTAGAATACTTACCAACCATATGTTTATCCTCCTACGAGCCTTCTCTATTTAGGGCTGCCTTTTTATTCTACTTTTTCGGTGCACTCCACATTAGTGAAATTGCAGCTATAAATAGAACATCAGCGGCACCTTTATTAATTACGGTAATGACTTAGGCTACTTTCACACCTGCGTTAGGTGCGGATCCGTCTGGTATCTGCACAGACGTATCCGCACCTATAATGCAAACGATTGTATCAGTTCAGAGCGGATCCGTTTGCATTATGAAGAACAAAGTCAAAACGGATCCGTCCTGACTTACATTGAAAGTCAATCGGGGACGGATCCGTTTTCAATTGCACCATATTGCATTCAATTGCGCTCCTATTGACTTACATTGTAAGTCAGGACGGATCCGTTTGGCTCCGCATCGTCAGAGTGGAATGGAGGCGGAACGGAGCCAAACTGATGCCTTCTGTGCGGATCCTTATCCATTCAGAATGCATTGGGGCTGAACTGATCCGTTTTGCACCATTTGTGAGATCCCTGAAACGGATCTCACAAACGGAATTCAAAACGCCAGTGTGAAAGTAGCCTTAATTATACACAAAAATAAAGTCAGTGTTTTCCTAAAAAGATCAAAAACAGATCAACTAGGTAGAGGAGTATGGTTCAATCTCAGTAATCTACAATCTTCTTTATGTCTAGTCCAAGCACTAAAAAAAATGGTCAGTTTCAAGACCCAAAATACCGGGTCCTCTCTTTATGCATTTAGACAAATGTCCGTTGACAAGATTCCAATTTAATTTTATTCTCTTCAAATGTAAAGAACACAAAAATTTCTGCAGATTCATTTCTAATAGGGGCAGCTACTCACGCTTACAAACTTGGACTTAAAGAAAACACCATTAAAAAATTGGTAGATGGAAATCAGACAGATATCGTTTATATATTAGACCTGAACTATTGTCATAATCTCTTGCAGAACTAAAGATTGTGTGGATATTAGGAAACAAACTCCTCACATCAGCCAGCAATTGATCTACTATGAGATTCAAATCCGATAATTTGGGTTTTGGGAGTTATAATTTTCTGGAGAGGTATACCAGATCTTCACATTTATACTGTTTGTCTAGCAGCATCAGAAGTTTGGCCTAAACCAAATTTAGTAATTCTTCATGTTGCTACTGACGGTGTGGGTAAAATAAGCACACATTTACTCATAAATGAGTTGAAAAACACACTACTAAACATTCAAATTCTGTTTCCCCAATCCAAATTGGCTTTCTCAGAAATCGTTCCAAAATGGGAATAAGAAACAAAAAGCTTATCCTTTATGGAAAAAATCTGAATACGTGTAAACAAAAACATAGAAAAATTCATGTCAATTAATGATAAACTGTCCTGCAGGCATTTGGAATTGGAAGGATTTGTTTCGGGATTATACAACATTTCAAAACAAACACTGTCCGATATAGGTTTGGACATTATTAATGTAGGTTTACAAAATTTTATAGAAAAAGGCTGCGGTGTAGTTTAGCATCTAGCTATGCTATATGGCGGTTGGGGAAATAGTCACTCTCTGAGTGGACTAAGTTGGTATTAATAGGTTTTACTATTTAAGGCTTTACAGTAACATAATACACCGTGGCCAAATTTTCCATCAATAAAGATTAAATTTATTTATGTGTGTTTGGCTTTTTGAGTATAGTACTGTTAAGGTTTTAAACTAATGGAGTTTATGACACCATGCTACAGCATGGGGTGTGCTGCACTGAACATTCCTCCTGCGCTACTCCAGGATCAGGACCACAGGATTCATATCTCCTTGTAAATTGACTCAATGTGACTGTATTTAAAGGGGTTTTGATAGGAATACCCCTTTAAACGCTTTGGAAACCTTTGTGCATGAAAAAAATCAATAAACTCATATCTTACAAAAATGCAGTAAAAAAATTAAATTGCACGTTTGTCTTTTGGATTCAGCTTCCCTTCTTATGCACTCAGCAACGCTGGTACCTGGTTTTCCAACACTTCTGTCTTCTGAGTTCAGGCTGTGTAGCTGTTACCTCAGCACTGGTCACACACATGGCCTCTCCTCTGACGGTTTTGTGTTCACATGCAGGAGCACAGCTCTGCTCCCCTTCCCTTCTCTGTGTGTTTCTGTCAAATGGTCACAGCCGTTCATTTGTATAATTCTGCCATAAGATACCTTCCGGTATTAAATAGTTATTGCAGCCCCCAAACTGACTTAACATCCCTGGTGATTTGAAGCCAGCACCCAGCAGCACATCAGTTATGAACAGCTAGAGAGGAGCCACATAGGGGCTAAACACGCATGCACAGCTATGGGGGAAGAGAAAGCTGTGCATACGTGGTAGTAAAGTATAATAAACTTGGAGATATGTCTATTCTATGATGCTGGTCTGTGTTCAGAGCAAGAGTATAGCGCTTCATCATAGAACAGAAACTCAGAGCTTGCCCTGTAGTGCATTTCACAATGTTCCCTGTGTTTTCCTGCAGGGACTGCTCAGGGCGGTTCAGCGCATAGCTTGCAATGTAAAGCCAAGTCACAGAGCACACACTTGGCTAGGAATAGCCACTGCTAAATATGGTTGCCACCATTCCCAACAAAAAATACTGGCTAAGTGTACACAGGTAAAAAAGGGGTGTGGTTTGGGGACGTAGCTTTACACAGGTGGTTATTTGATCATAATTTGAGTTTTTGCCCCCCCCCCCCCCCTACTCCCTTTTTAAAAAGTGTCCTCCAAAGAAATTTCTACAATTAGTTTCTTTTGGGTTTTGAACCCATGACCATTCGCATTAAAGGCAAAGATGCTAACCACTAAACTACAGAGCTCAAAGTTTGTGAATATGAGATATATTCTCTGGCTAAAAACCTTAATAGTACAGGGTGTCCCCCCCCCACAAAAAAGTAGCCCACCTCCAGCGATAGTATGACAAAATGAACGAGTAGGTGGATTGGGTTTTTTTTAAGTCACAAAAGATGCTGAAAGTGGTCTCCGTTCTCGTCTACGCATCTTTGGCACGTTGGATTATGTTGGCTGATACTGCTTGCAGCTCTTCAATAGTGATGCTGGGGATCGTGTTTGTGATGTTTGCCTTGAGTTTATCCAGGGGATGTGGATTGTTACCGTACACTTTCTGTTTTAAATTTCCCCACAGATAAAAGTTTAATGTGGACAAGTCTGCGGAACCTGTTGGCCATAACCCCTTGCTCACAGTTGGGTCCTCTGTAAACAGTTCATGAACCTGTGCCAGTGAGTTCCATGAGGTGTGGCATGTTGCCCCATCTTGTTGGAAAAAGCAGGACATTTTTTCTTCTGGTGTTAGTCGATTTTAAAACTGTTCAAAGATGTCCAGGTAAATTGTGGTATTCACAGTTGATTTGGCGAAAATTGGGCCCACTGGGGGGTGGACATACAGCTTGGCCTGGGCATTTCAGCTGCACAGGTGCCAAGCATGGAAGTGGACCATTCTGAACCATGAACCACATACATATACTTGTGTATATCAGTGGCTTAGCTATGGGGGTCACAGCAGTTGGAGTTGCCACCAGACCCCTAAGCCAGGGGGGGTCCACAGGGCACTCCTTGCCAGTAGTTGACTGCTAATTTCACTTTATAAGATGCAGTGTGTCTTATAAAGTGAGCACTAGTGAGCGCGTCCATTATAAGAGCTGTGAGCACTGTACTCATCAGACGTACAGCATCAGGACGTACACCGTGCACTATGACCTGACCCTGCACGCAGTCAGCGGTGGCCGGAGGAGACTGCAGGAGAGGACACCAGACATGGAGAGCAGCGGCGGAGCAGGAGAGGTCTGATATCTGAGCATCTCATGTGGATGCCTGGGCATCTGATATGGGAGTCTGAGCATCTGATAAGGGGTCTCAGGATCTGATATGGGGGTATGAGAATCTCATGTGGAGGCCTGAGCATCTGATATGGGGGTCTGAGCATCTGATAAGGGGGTCTGAGGATCTAATATGGGGGTCTGAGCATCTGATATGAGGATCTGATATGGGGGTCTGAGGATCTGATAGGGCTGTTTGATTTGAGGATCTTATGGGGTGTTTTAATTTGAGGTTCTGATTTGAGGTGTGATATGGGGGTCTGATTAAAAAGGAGGCAAGTATTTTTTGTATTGTCACACATTATAGGGAATATTTTTGTACGGGTGCACATTATAAGGGGGCCTTTTTCTACTGGCACACACTGTATGGAGAATTATTACTACTGGGGGACTACGGGGAACATGGGCACTATGGGGGCATTATTACTTTTGGGGCACAGTAGGGACAATATAACTATTGGGGGGCACTCTGGCAGATAATTATTTCTAATGGTGGGACTTTGGAGAGCACTATTACTGCGGGCACCCTGGCACAGTATCAGCTTAGAGCAATTCTTTTTGGGGGACATTATGGACACACTATTAGTGTCAAAAATACTATAGTATTTCCTGGGCGCAGTTATTTTTATTTTGTTAGTTTGTTGTTTTTTGTATTCATTTTGTTTTTGTTAAACTCTGCAGAGACAAGAGATGGCTGAAAAGAATTAATCATGGTGGTTTGGTCTGAATGGAGAAGATAAGGAAAGAGAATGTCTACATCAGAGAAGATGTCACTGTATGTAAGAGCTATGTGCGCTGTATTCTCCTTTATATTTGTAGCGCTGTACGTAATGGTTTCCAAGTATGTCTTTAAAAGTAGGGCTGGAGGGAAGGGGTTAGGTTGATAATTGGGCATAGGGGGTGGCGCCATTTCAATTTTTGTCTCTGGCAGCAGAAAGGCTAGGTGCACTACTGCCCCTTTCCACAAAGCACTGATTTGCTCAGGTACATTCTGTGCACAGTTGCCCTCTGCTGTATGTGTCCGCCCCTGGGCCTACTATTCATGTTCCTGACACTGCGCACCAGATGCCAATTTTCTAGTTGTCAAATGGTGTTTTGTGAGTCAGATTTTCAGCAGACCAGTACCTCGTATTCTGGGACCTGATAAATGAAACCAAGCTTCGCCCATCATGAACTACATCAATGGGTACAAATGTCTGTCAGCAATCATAGTCAGCAACTAAATCCAGTAATTTACGCATTTAGCTTTATCAGACTCTTTCAGTTCCTGCACGAACGTTATTCAGTACGGTTTCAGGTTCAGAGATTTCAGCACTCGCTGACACATCGTTCGTGATACACCAACTTGCTGAGACAGTCTTCTAGTTGACTGGGGGCTACTGGCAATCTGCTGATGAATTTCATGCACAACTTCAGCCTTCCTGATCGATGGAGGCCTCAGTTTCTTCATGTTTGCAACAGAGCCAGTTTGATGCCATTTCTGACTCTTAAAAAACAACTCTGTGTTTTCGCAAGTAATATGTATTCGTATATATCAGAAGTATTATTTTATATATTTTTTTTAGTAATTGCAAATAATTTTATGCCACATAAGAAATAAAAGCTTTAGTAAATGTCCCTTAATCCACAAAAAAATTATATAAAACTATACTTCTACTAATATATATCAGTATTGAGCTTTATAGCTCAGAGGTTAGCAATTCTGCCTTTGAAGTAGGTGGTCATAGGTTAAAAAACCCCAAAAAATTATAATTGTTTTTTTAACTGTTTAATAAATGTTAAACACATAGGGTATCCCCAAGCATTCTGACAGCTCTTTAGGGTATCCCATTCATCGGCACTGACTCCATGTATGGACACAGCCATACTGTATGTGGAGTTAGATGCACTTGTAAAAAAAACGCAGCACTCTCCAGTCTTGATTTCCTCAAAGGTTTATTCACCAACACTTTGCGACGTTTCGACCTGTGTGGTCTTTATCAAGCAACTAACAATGTGAACAAAGCTGAATACATATACCCTCTTTAAAAAGGTCACATGACCCAATCTAATATGCTAATAAACAATTACATATTCAAAATACGCACCACCCCTTTCAGTGTTTCCCAGCTATGGGGACTATTTATCATCTAGTGCCAAACATCATATTATATAGTTAATTAAGAACATACTTACTGCGGTACTTAATGCAGATCTGGGGAAAACATCACTCAGGAGACCATACACTTTAACATATCTAACGGAGTTCCATGCTCTGTTCGGCGTTCCTCTGTATCTGATGCGCATGCGCGCCATCATCTATGACGTTAACTTCGGGCGCCTGCGGAGGACACACCCACCAGGTGCGCACCATGGGAACCAAACGCCTCGCATCCATGCCTCTCCATGCGTACTCTGCGCCTGCGCGCCCGACACACGGAGCTACTGGATCTGACGCCAGGCTCCTGCGCAGTGTGTCCCCGGCCGGCGCCATGGCAACCTTGTAAACAACTCTTTTTACAGTGTGCCGCCGTGGCTCTTCTTTCAATCTATTGTGTACAATTAAGGCAGCATGTTCTATTATATTAATTAAGAACCCTCACTTAGTTATATCTTTATTAAGGTCTGTTCCTATTCGTAGTCCACAGGATCCATAAGGGTCAATTAGATAAGTTAAAAAGACTAGGTGTCCGCTACTCGTCCATGATTTAAGGATAGAGTGCCTAATCATATTTTAGTGAGATTAGCTTCATGGTTAGTTATTTATTAAGGGCTCATATGCTCTTTCTACAGGGGGGGGCGCGTCCCCCACCTCGACCATGTGGGGTCATTAACCACCGCTGATCAAGAGTGGGTCATCACCCTCCCTCATAGATCCACTTCAGTGTCCCCATGGGTGGCACGTCTCTCTCCATCATAATATGGGGCCGAAGTGCCCACCCCGGGGCACATAACAAATGGTTCAAGGAGGGCATGTCCTCCATTTGATAAGAGGAGCGCCCCTCCTCTAATCCAACCACTACTGACCTGTCCTGTCGGGTGGTAAGGTTACCCGTCCCCGGGTTACCCTCCTTAAACCCAACCCAGCCAGGCCATCCCATTCAAATCAACCCTTATTTAGAATATAAACCATATGGGTACTCAGTTATAACTGTGCAACTCAAATTCCCAATCATGGAACAAGCTGTAGAAACCATATATAAAAACACTTAGGATCCTAGATACTAATAGACCCAAAGATGTCGCCAGATCGTATGTTTGCTCCTCCTATGGGGTGAGTGAACAAACAGACCAAGGTTATTAAATTAAATGCTAGAGATAGCTACTATGTTATTTTCTTGTGTCTAGGTCTCTTCTCAGTACATGTCCCCAGGTCCCATCAGTAACGCAGATTTCTGTAAAAAATAGAAGATAAAAATATTATTAATATTAAATAATTAGTAATTAATCTCAGCCTAATAGGTTGGGTACAAACTTAATTAAAATACATCCAATTCATGGGTAAGATACTGTATTCATTCACAAGTGAGGTGAGGACTAGAATCCGCACAGTTCAGTAGAGTGGACCGATCTTGAACTCCCTGTTGAGGCCTTTGGGTTCCAGTGTCTGTAGTTCGAAAATCCACCTCAACTCCAACCTCTTTAACAATTTTTCCCTGTCACCTCCTCTCCTTTGGGGAGGGACCCCATCTATCACACAGAACCGGAGTTGTGAGATATTATGTTTTAGTTTTAAGAAATGCTCTGGGACAGGTAATTCAGTCCTAGAGGTGTCAGTCTCTCTTACTCCTGAGAGTAACTTCCGTATGTGATAGCGGTGCTGATTCAGTCTGTTTCTAAATTCCTGGATCGTTTCTCCCACATAAAAAAGTCCACATGGGCATTGAAGCACACAAATCACATATTCTGATCTGCACGTGCAATAATTCCTGATTTGGTATTTCTTCCCTGTCCGGGGATGTGCAAAGGAACTCCCCTTTAATATTCCATTACAATTACAACATCCCAGGCAGGGGAAGCAGCCCTTTCTCTGGATCTTAGGCTGAGTAAACTGTTTAGTATCTGCATGTAATAGCCTATCACCTACATTTTGTGGCCTTCTATATGACATAAGGGGAGTAGTATGAAATGCCTCAATGTCAGGAAATGATTGTGCAAGTATGTGCCAGTTGTTCTTAAGGATATGTGCTATTTGTTTGCTACATGCTGTATAAGTTGAGACAAATGGTACCATCTGGTTCTCCTCTCGTTGTTTAGTAGTTCTTCTCTTTTCAACTCATTAACCCTCTATGTCTCTGTACCATAGCTCTTGGGTAACCCCTATTATATAATCTATTACACATCTCACTCAGTCTAGTGTCAAGTTTCTCTGTGTCCGTTACTATCCGTTTCACCCAAAGTAATTGACTGTAGGGTAGTGATTCTTTCATGAATTTAGGGTGGTCACTTTTAAACAGTAGCATGTTGTTTCTATCCGTAGGTTTTACAAACAAATCTGTCCGCAACATTCCCTCTACACATTGCACTGTCATATCCAAAAACTGCAGACTAGTCTGTCAGTACACTGCCGTGAACTGTAGTTCTACATGGATTGAGTTAATATATCTTTGGAACTCAAGTAGATCTTCCAAAGTTCCAGTCCAGATAAAAAATATGTCATCTATATACCTCATCCAGCCCTTCACCGAGGTAAAGTGGCTGGATGGGTATATAAAACACTCCTCAAATCTACTCATGTAGATATTTGCATACGTTGGGGCCACATTGGACCCCATTGCGGTCCCATGCTGCTGTATGTAATAAGTATCCTCAAAAAGAAAATAGTTACAGGTAAGAACGATCTCCAATAGGGAAAGTATAAATCTTGTAATATCTGGTTTAATCTTATCCCTAGAGAGGGTCCATTCAACTGAATCCAGTCCCTTGGTGTGGTCAATACTCGTATAGAGACTGACCACATCAAAGGAAACAAGATACTGTCCATCTTCGACATGTAATGTTAGTAATTTATTAAGAAAGTCCGTTGTATCTTTCACATAAGACCTAGCAGACATGGCATAGTCTCTCAGGTATTTATCGAGAAAAGTGGCCGCGGGTGAAAAAACAGAATCGATCCCAGAGACTATGGGACGCCCTGGTGGATTAATCAAACTTTTGTGTATTTTTGGCAGTATATACAATAGTGGTGTTACTGGTCTTTCTACAAGTAGATATTCATGTAGCTTGTCATCAATCAAGTCTGAGGCATAGGCATCATCATCTGAAGGCAAAAGGGGGTCCAACACCATATTAGTATGGTGTTCCTAATAATTCTTTAGTGTAGATTGGTTCAATTGTGAGATTGATCTGCAAAAATTCTTTAGACGCATTAAGCTACAGGTTTTCTTTAAGGATACTCAGAGTGTGACCACTTCCACTGAGACGCAGTGTATTGTTAACACCGACATGTTGAGATTGAGGGAAATGGGTCTGTATTTAGGTAGTGATTTTCAACCTCCCGTTATTAAGGATGCAGTAAACACATATATAGACTTGGTCAAAAAGGGCATAGAAAAAATGAAAACTAACGCCAATAGACATGACAGTAAAAATAACATGAGTCAGGGAGAGAAAAGGGCCTTAAAAAAGCTAAGCAGTAGAAAAGAGATTACTATCAAAAAGGATGATAAAGGAGGGGCTACGGTTATAATGGATACAGATAAATATATAACAGAAATACAACGACAATTGGGTGACAGAGAAGTATATCGACCATTAGATGCTGACCCCAAATTTGCTATTAAGAGGAGATTGAAACTGTTAATAGATGATGCCTATGCCTCAGACTTGATTAATGACAAGCTACATGAATATCTACTTGTAGAAAGACCAGTAACACCACTATTGTATATACTGCCAAAAATACACAAAAGTTTGATTAATCCAGCAGGGCGTCCCATAATCTCTGGGATCGATTCTGTTTTTTCACCCGCGGCCACTTTTCTCAATAAATACCTGAGAGACTATGCCATGTCCGCTAGGTCTTATGTGAAAGATACAACGGACTTCCTTAATAAATTACTAACATTACATGTCGAAGATGGACAGTATCTTGTTTCCTTTGATGTGGTCAGTCTCTATACGAGTATTGACCACACCAAGGGACTGGATACAGTTGAATGGACCCTCTCTAGGGATAAGATTAAACCAGATATTACAAGATTTATACTTTCCCTATTGGAGATCGTCCTTACCTGTAACTATTTTCTTTAGATGACATATTTTTTATCTGGACTGGAACTTTGGAAGATCTACTTGAGTTAGATGTAGAACTACAGAAATACTCAATCTATGTATAACTACAGTTCACGGCAGTGTACTCACAGACTAGTCTGTAGTTTTTGGATATGACAGTGCAATGTGTAGAGGGAATGTTGCGGACAGATTTTTTGTAAAACCTACAGATAAAAACAACATGCTACTGTTTAAAAGTGACCACCCTAAATTCATGAAAGAATCACTACCCTACAGTCAATTACTTAGGGTGAAACGGATAGTAACGGACACAGAGAAACTTGACACTAGACTGAGTGAGATGTGTAATAGATTCTATGATAGGGGTTACCCAAGAGCTATGGTACAGAGACATAGACAAAGGGTTAATAAGTTGAAAAGAGAAGAACTACTAAAGAGTAAAAAACAACGAGAGGAGAACCAGAGGGTACCATTTGTCTCAACTTATACAGCATGTAGCAAACAAATAGCACATATCCTTAAGAACAACTGGCACATACTTGCACAATCATTTCCTGACATTGAGGCATTTCATACTACTCCCCTTATGTCATATAGAAGGCCACGAAATGTAGGTGACAGGCTATTACATGCAGATACTAAACAGTTTACTCTGCCTAAGATCCAGAGAAAGGGCTGCTTCCCCTGCCTGGGATGTTGTAATTGTAATGGAATATTAAAGGGGAGTTCCTTTACACATCCCCGGACAGGGAAGAGATACCAAATCAGGAATTATTACACGTGCAGATCAGAATATGTGATTTATGTGCTTCAATGCCCATGTGGACTTTTTTATGTGGGAGAAACGACCCAGGAATTTAGAAACAGACTAAATCAGCACCGCTATCACATACGGAAGTTACTCTCAGGAGTAAGAGAGACTGACACCTCTAGGACTGAATTACCTGTCCCAGAGCATTTCTTAAAACTAAAACATAATATCTCACAACTCCGGTTCTGTGTGATAGATGGGGTCCCTCCCCAAAGGAGAGGAGGTAACAGGGAAAAATTGTTAAAGAGGTTGGAGTTGAGGTGGATTTTCAAACTACAGACACTGGAACCCAAAGGCCTCAACAGGGAGTTCAAGATCGGTCCACTCTACTGAACTGTGCGGATTCTAGTCCTCACCTCACTTGTTAATGAATACAGTATCTTACCCATGAATTGGATGTATTTTAATTAAGTTTGTACCCAACCTATTAGGCTGAGATTAATTACTAATTATTTAATATTAATAATATTTTTATCTTCTATTTTTTACAGAAATTTGCGTTACTGATGGGACCTGGGGACATGTACTAAGAAGAGACCTAGACACAAGAAAATAACATGGTAGCTATCTCTAGCATTTAATTTAATAACCTTGGTCTGTTTGTTCACTCACCCCATAGGAGGAGCAAACATACGATCTGGCGACATTTTTGGGTCTATTAGTATCTAGGATCCTAAGTGTTTTTCTATATGGTTTCTACAGCTTGTTCCATGATTGGGAATTTGAGTTGCACAGTTATAACTGAGTACCCATATGGTTTATATTCTAAATAAGGGTTGATTTGAATGGGATGGCCTGGCTGGGTTGGGTTTAAGGAGGGTAACCCGGGGACGGGTAACCTTACCACCCGACAGGACAGGTCAGTAGTGGTTGGATTAGAGGAGGGGCACTCCTCTTATCAAATGGAGGACACGCCCTCCTTGAACCATTTGTTATGTGCCCCGGGGTGGGCACTTCGGCCCCATATTATGATGGAGGGAGACGTGCCACCCATGGGGACACTGAAGTGGATCTATGAGGGAGGGTGATGACCCACTCTTGATCAGCGGTGGTTAATGACCCCACATGGTCGAGGTGGGAGACGCGCCCCCCCCCCCCCCCCCCCCTGTAGAAAGAGAATATGAGCCCTTAATAAATAACTAACCATGAAGCTAATCTCACTAAAATATGACTAGGCACTCTATCCTTAAATCATGGATGAGTAGCGGACACCTAGTCTTTTTAACTTATCTAATTGACCCTTATGGATCCTGTGGACTACAGACAGGATTGCTCCTGTCAATGTGGGTAACGAATAGGAACAGACCTTAATAAAGATATAACCAAGTGAGGGTTCTTAATTGAATATAATAGAACATGCTGCCTTAATTGTACACAATAGATTAAAAGAAGAGCCACGGTGGCACACTGTAAAGAGAGTTGTTTACAAGGTTGCCATGGCGCCGGCCGGGGGGGACACTGCGCAGGAGCGGGGGGCCTGGTGTCAGATCCAGTAGCTCCGTGTGTCGGGCGCGCAGGTGCAGAGTACGCATGGACAGGCATGGATGCGAGGCGTCTGGTTCCCATGGTGCGTACCTGGTGGGTGTGTCCTCCGCAGGCGCCCGAAGTTAATGTCATAGATGATGGCGCGCATGCGCATTAGATACAGAGGAACGCCGAACGGAGCATGGAACTCCGTTAGATATGTTAAAGTGTATGGTCTCCTGAGTGATGTTTTCCCCAGGTCTGCATTAAGTACCGCAGTAAGTATGTTCTTAATGAACTATATAATATGATGTTTGGCACTAGATGATAAATAGCCCCCATAGCTGGGAAACACTGAAAGGGGTGGTGCGTATTTTGAATATGTAATTGTTTATTAGCATATTAGATTGGGTCATGTGACCTTTTTGAGAGGGTATATGTATTCAGCTTTGTTCACATTGTTAGTTGCTTGATAAACACCACACAGGTCGAAACGTCGCAAAGTGTTGGTGAATAAACCTTTGAGGAAATCAAGACTGGAGAGTGCTGCGTTTTTTTTACAAGTGCATCTAAAGTTGGGGGACCACCACAATAAGGAACGGTATTTACCCCTGTTTTCCGTTGTGCTGCTACATTTAGCTTTTTTTTTGTATGTGGAGTTAGAGCAGAGACTCCCAGAAGCACTGACTCCATATATGGACAAATCAGGGACTCCAAAGCCATGTATGGGTTCAAAGCAGAGAGTCCTAAGCCATATATGGGTTCAGAGCAGGAAATCCTAAGCCATATATGGGTTCAGAGCAGGAAGTCCTAAGCCATATATAGGTTTACGGCAGGGATTCCTAAGCGGCTTAGAAGCTATTATCAAGCCCTGTGTTTTCAGCAATGAATTAGTGCTTCATCACCACAGGCTCAGGAACACTAGTTAGATGGATGACTAAGTTGTATATTTAAAGGGATTATCCAAAGTCTAAAAGATCCCCTGCAATGCCCAGGCCCCTTGTATACATTATACTTACCCAATTGTCATTATACATCCCAATTGATTGTAATATCACACAGAGCAGCCCGCTGTGCATAGGAAGCACATGCAGGCTGTAGAACAAAAATGAAAAATAAAATAAAGACAACCAATTGGAGAAATGATGTTCTCTACATTTTCCGATCTGCATAACGAAAACCAGACTCTTCCGTTATGCTTGCCCATAGACCTCTATTATGACGGATCGAACAGAATGCCTCTAAAGGTTTCCGTTTTGAATTCCGTCTTAGGAATTCCATTATAATCATCGTAATAACGGAATTCATAACGCTGATGTAAACCTGCCCTAATTAGTAACATGAAAACTTAAGCCTTTAAGCATTTGTGGCCCTTATTTTCATTTTGCTTGAAGTGCTGGTTTATAATTACTTGTTATAAACCTTTACAATTAACTGAACACTGGGGTCACATGAGAGTTTTGTAAGGGTCACATGACTGATGCAATGTTTAGTCAAGTTCAGTTCTATCAATGCATCGCACAGGACTAATATGGGTCTAATACCATTCTTTTCTCAACAATTTTATGGAAGTTGGTACACTATTTAGACACTGGATTACACTATATGCCTGGTCACTGTATGCTGTATTCATATGGACACTATATAAAACAATTTATTTGGATGCAATATGGTGCTATGTATTTGCCTGTTGTGTGACACCATGTATTTGGCTGTAAATTATTTGCATACCATAGCAGGATTTATCTGGTGTTATTACATATTGAACATCTTGCAGGGAAGAGTATCAATGTCGATGTACTTGCTACAGCGACTTGGGGACAGCAATGGTCTCCAGGGAGCAGAAACTGTCATGTTTTGAAAAAGCGTAAAGGGGTTGTCCCACGAAAAATATTCTACAGTTTTCAAACCAGCACCTGGATCTGAATACTTTTGTAATTGCATGTAATTAAACATTTTGTATAGCTACTGAGTTATTCAATAAAATCTATCTGTATAGTGCCACCAGCTGTATTTTTTTTTCTTATTTCTTTGTCCTGCTCGCTGAGATGGCCGCACATGCTCAGTTTCATCCCTCAACTGCCCCCTGTGCTGTGATAGGGAGAGCTGAGACACACCCACTTAGCTGCAGCAGAAAAGACACTCCCCCTGAGCTGTCAGCTTGATATGAATCTAGCAGAGCAATGAATGGGAAGATCTCTGGATCCATGTGAGGTACAGGGCTGGTTCTAGCTTTGTTACATAGAGATTGTTATGTACTATATAATGTCTGGTTTTCATTTTTTTACACTAGTCATGGGATAACCCCTTTAATATACAAGTTCATATGATTTTATAGCATATTTGGTCTCTGTGTAGGGGTGAATCACAGGAACTCACAGTATCTTAAAAGTAAAGTGTAAGCTAATGCACCTTTGTTTTGTGCAATGCTGAAATTACTAGAATCCTTTTTATTGTGGCGGGGTGGTGTTTTTGTTGGGGCTACTACTGGGGAATGATGGTAGGCATTTAGCTTCCATTTTGATTGAGCGGGATGATGACAGGGAGATGCCACCCATGGTGTCATTCCACAAAAGACTAGTCATACACAGGGTCCTCCCCACTTTGTAAACCCTGTGATAATGTTTTTGGGAAGAGAAGTGTGCCATAGACATCTGAGGAAATCTAAGTGCCGGCTGTGCTGGGCAACTCTTGTGGAAGTGGGCCGTTAAAAGAATTGGAATTGCTTGCAATAAAGCCCAGAAACCCAGAACTGGTGAGAGAGTAAAATCCCTGCTAAAGCGTGTTAGTTGCTACCTACATGCCAACCAATTTGGACTGGTGTGTATTGCACAAGAAAATTGTATTACTTGGTTCTGTTGCCAGAAAGTGGTTTGTAAAAGACAGAGGCTGGCCAGTGGCCAGTTCCAGTCTAGGAGCTACACAACAGTAGTGGTAAGTTACATTTGGGTGCCTTTTACCAGTGCAACACTTGGACATGGATCTAGTTCTCTAAACATAGGGGGTCATTTATTAAGATGGCTGGCGTTGGATCTGCCAAAGTTATGAAGAGGTGCCGACCTCTACATAACTTAGGCATATCCTGCACCAGTCTAAATGTAAGACAGCTTCCTTGTTACTACATGCCTCTACCCCGCTACTATCTTCTAAGAGCCTTTATACTGTCATCTGGTGTAATTTATATTATGTCTTCCACAAATGTGCATATAAATCCATGTTAAAAGCAATTGTTCATGTAATTTGCCTGGTTACCAGTAGGTGGCAGCAACAGATTGGCAGGTACAGCTTACAGTCTAGTGTATCTGAGCTGGAATGGATTATTCCAGCTTAGCTCCCACCCCCCCGTGTGGAGAGGTGGGCTGGTCCCACATCCTGCAGCATGGGTGGAGAAGGAAGTTAGAGTGCAGTGTACCAGCCACCCCTGTTGGGGAAGGCTGTGTAATAGTGTTCTGGAGAACCCCCTGCATAGGGAAGACAGCAAGGACCTAGTCTTGGCTGAGACTTGGCCTTATACCCAGCTTGAGCACCATTTAGTTCAGCTGGATGAAGAAAGCAGAAACTGTAGACAAACTCCAGAGTTCCAGGAAGAAAGCATCCCCTGAGAATCCATCTGTGAGATGTCCAGAGATCTAGGAGAAGCCAATTCCTCCCCAGCTAGTATGTCCCCATACTGCAGAAGGTACCAGATAAGTGCAAATTTTAACCCTGCCACAGTTATAGAGCTACCAAGCAGACGTTTTATCCTGCAAGCTCCACATTTAAAGCAGAAGTACACATTCCTGCCAAAACCTGCTGGGACGAAGAGACCAAAGCTGTATACCACCTATATCTAAAGGTCTGGACATAATTTCTGCTACAAAATTCCTCTATTACTCCTACTATCACTACACTCAAATTTATTGCAAGTGAGCCAGGAGCCAGGAGTCCAGCCGTACCCAGGTAGGAGACACCGTGACACAATTATCACTATACTACAGAGACATTATAGGCCGTTACACCACTCTGGCATTCCTAATCTGGGACGTGCGTTATAACACCTTGGAAGGGCCCTAAGATAGTACCCTGTGCACGCTGCAATTGGCGTCCCGACAAATACAGGATATATTATCCACCTGACCCGACCACTGCACTAAAAGTGGCGTCAGAGAACCCATTTCTGGTCACTGCATAAACCAGGTATAGAAAATGATGAATGAGACGGGCCTGTCTTCCCGCCCTCTTTCCCACCCACACAACGCGCCCTCTTTTTAGACCAGGCGTGAGCGGTGAAAAGTCGCAGATTGTGGTGCAAATAGCCTTTACGCCGCAATCTGCGCTACAAATACGCCTAATATAGGCATATTTCTGGATAGTATATGACCCCCATATTCTCCTGAGAGCACCATTGCACATTAGTTTGGCTTTGAGGAAACTGGTGAGACTAAGGGGGGTCATTTACTAGCCAAAAATACACCTACAGTCAGGTCCATAAATATTGGGACATCGACACAATTCTAACATTTTTGGCTCTATGCACCACCACAATGCACCACCACCACCCCCAGACGAAGGTACGCCGAAACGCGCGTTGGGGTTGGCGCCATCCTGGAGGAGACTCTTTGCACGGGTAAATGTCCCTTTTCTTATCATGTCTGATTCTCTATATGCATGACTATGTCCTTTGTACATATTTCCATGATAGGGACTCCGTTCATGCATGTCTCCTCCAGTGATGTTTGCTTTTATCTCCTGCACTGTTTCTTTTTAACCATGTTTGTCGTATAATGTGATTTACAATAAAGGATCTAATTCAGTACCAGCGGTCTGGCATTTTCTATGTAGGTGTTTTTTTTTTTTTTTTTTTTTGCACCACCACAATGGATTTAAATTGAAACAAACAAGATGTGCTTTAACTGCAGACTGTAAGCTTTAATTTGAGGGTATTTACATCCAAATCAGGTGAACGTTGTAGGAATTACAATAGTTTGCATATGTGCCTCCCACTTGTTAAGGTATCAAAAGTAATGGGACAGAATAATATTCATAAATCAAACTTTCACTTTTTAATACTTGGTTGCAAATCCTTTGCAGTCAATTACAGCCTGAAGTCTGGAATGCATAGACATCACCAGACGCTGGGTTTTTATCCCTGGTGATGCTCTGCCAGGCCTCTACTGCAACTGTCTTCAGATCCTGCTTGTTCTTGGGGTATTTTCCCTTCAGTTTTGTCTTCAGCAAGTGAAATGCATGCTCAATCGGATTCAGGTCAGGTGATTGACTTGGCCATTGCATAACATTCCACTTCTTTCCCTTAAAAAACTCTTTGGTTGCTTTTGCAGTATACTTTGGGTCATTGTCCATCTACACTGTAAAGCGCCATCCAATGAGTTCTATAGCATTTGGCTGAATATGAGCAGATAATATTGCCCGAAACACTTCAGAATTCATCCTGCTGCTTTTGTCAGCAGTCACATCATCAATAAATACAAGAGAACCAGTTCCATTGGCAGCCATACATGCCCACGCCATGACACTACCTCCACCATGCTTCACTGATGAGGTGGTATGCTTAGGATCATGAGCAGTTCCTTTCTCTTCCCATCACTCTGGTACAAGTTGATCTTGGTCTCATCTGTCCATAGGATGTTGTTCCAGAACTGTGAAGGCTTTTTTAGATGTCGTTTGGCAAACTCTAATCTGGTCTTCCTGTTTTTGAGGCTCACCAATGGTTTACATCTTGTGGTGAACCCTCTGTATTCACTTTGGTGAAGTCTTCTCTTGATTGTTGACTTTGACACACATACACCTACCTCCTGGAGAGTGTTCTTGATCTGGCCAACTGTTGTGAAGGGTGTTTTCTCACCAGGGAAAGAATTCTTCGGTCATCCACCACAGTTGTTTTCCGTGGTCTTCCGGGTCTTTTGGTGTTGCTGAGCTCACCGGTGCGTTCCTTCTTTTTAAGAATGTTCCAAACAGTTGTTTTAGCCACGCCTAATGTTTTTGCTATCTCTCTGATGGGTTTGTTTTGTTTTTTCAGCCTAATGATGGCTTGCTTCACTGATAGTGACAGCTCTTTGGATCTCATCTTGAGAGTTGACAGCAACAGATTCTAAATGCAAATAGCACACTTGAAATTAACTCTGGACCTTTTATCTGCTCATTGTAATTGGGATAATGAGGGAATAACACACACCTGGCCGTGGAACAGCTGAGAAGCCAATTGTCCCATTAATTTTGGTCCCTTAACAAGTGGAAGGCACATATGCAAACTGTTGTAATTCCTACACCGTTCACCTGATTTGGATGTAAATACCCTCAAATTAAAGCTGACAGTCTGCAGTTAAAGCACATCTTGTTTGTTTCAATTTAAATCCACTGTGGTGGTGCATAGAGCCAAAAATGTTAGAATTGTGTTGGTGTCCCAATATTAATGGACCTGACTGTATATTAGGCGTATTTCTTGCGCAGATTGCGTCTCAAAGTTTAATTGTCCCACAATCTTTGACTTTCCCCCCTTACACCAGTTCTAAAAAAAGTGGGCATGGAATGGGCGGGGAAGAGGATGGGCTGGCATTCTGTATTTTCTACTCCTGTTTTGGGTGTAGGAAATGGTCTAAATGTAAGACAGCTTGGAAGCTGGCTTACATTTAGAGTGGCGCTGGATATCTGCGCCTCTTCATAACTGCGCCTCTTATAAGGGTTATTAAAACCGGCATCTGAAACGGCAGTCTTAATAAATGACCCCCTAAGTATCTGAACCTCTCTGTGAAAACCTTTAATGCAGACCTGTCATTTCGGGTGATTTTTCCGAATAAGCTATCATGTAGGTGTACATGAGTACCACTATATCTGGCAATATGACTATGATACCCTTTTAAGTACCCAGGTCTGTTCCTAGAAAAAAGCTACCATGCTTTTCCAATTCTGCACAACCCCTTTAAACGTGTTGCTATGTATGATTATAATGGCAACTACAGCAAATTTAACCTCTTTGTAATTGCTCAGGTCTTGAAGGCATAAACTGTCTGGGTCACTAAGGGGTTAACGGTTAAGCTATGCATTTCTCTAATAATATAGCAGACTCCTATAGTATTCTGAATGCGGAACTGTTTGAATGAAATGCATAGACATCAACTTCTTTTCAGTCACATTTTAATGAAATTATTGTGTAATGTTTTGAGGAAGTATATTTTTAAAAGGGAAATTAAGATTTACAACTCATTTTGCAAGTTTAGAAAGTATGTGCCATCAGAAGAATTTTAAATGGTCAGTGAGATTTCAAGAAACTTTTGATATGTCATAGAGACATATCAAAAGTTTTGCTCGGTGGGGGTCTAAGTGCTGAGCCCCAACTAATCCCTGGAATGAGATAAGAGAATTCCTTGCATAGCGCACTCACCGAGGTATAGGTAGAGATGTGAATTTTAGAAAAGGGGAGTGAAACCCAGACTTCTACTCATTTACATAAGCATTAATGTTATTTAATTGTAAGAGCTGTTCACTGTTCCTGCTGTGACCACATCCTGAGATTCACAGTTCTTACAGTAAAGAAGCATTGACGCTTATGGAGACTGAACTTTTTCTTCTCCAGTCGGAGGCAGTGCCCTCCTTGTCTTTTGGGGGGATTTTACATGAAACAGCTTTTCACCATATCTTTTGTACAGCTCATTTATATATTTGTATAGGTTAATCGTGCCCCCCCCCCCCACTTAGAAGTCTGTTCTCAAGTCTAAATACATTTAATTATTTTAATCTTTTCTCATAACCAAGACCCTCCATGCCCCTTATCAGTTTAGTTGCTCTCCTCTGTACTTTTCTAGCTCCAGGGCATCCTTTCTATGTACAGATGTAGCAGGGTTAGCAACTCAAATTTCTTAACTCATCTCATTATCTTGAGACAAAAGCCATTGAAAAGCAATTGAAGGCGTTTGCCTAGATTAGATAACACAATTCAGAAATCTCAGAAAACAGGAGTGTTAACTCTACTCCATCCGTACTGGATCCCAAAACTGAACTGCATATTCCAGATGAGGCCGCAGCAAGGCTTTGTAAAGTGATAATATTACATCCCTGTCCCGTGAGTCCATGCCTCGCTTAATACATGGCAATATCCTGGTAGCCTTAGAAGCAGCTGATTGACATTGTATGCTGTTATTTACTCTACGATCTACAAGGAAACACAAATCCTTCTCTACAAGTGAGTCTCCCAGTGTTACTTCCCCTAGGACATATGATGCACAGAGATTATTACTACCCAGATGCATAACTTTACATTTATCCACATTGAAACCTCATTTGCCAAGTTGATGCCCAACCCATGACCATTCTGACCAGGAATCATTGACCACAAGTCCACGGACACGGTTCTTCAGCCAGTTTTCAATCCAATTACAAACTATACTTTCTAAGCCTATAGACTTTATATTAATTATTAAACATCTATGAGGGACAGTCACCTTTCTGTCCAGCCCCCTCCTCATAAAAACATATTAGGTTAGTATGGCAACTTATGTCCTTAGTAAACCCATGCTGGCTATCAGTCATGATATTATTTACAGTCACATACTCCTGTATATAGTCCCTTAAGAGTGCTTAAAACATTTTTCACACAATAAACATTAAGCTTACTGGTATATTTACCTGGGGAAAATCTAGAGCCCTTTATGACTATGGGAACCACATTTCACTTGCGCCAGTCGCTTGGCACTATACCAGTCTCGAGAGAATCTAATAAAATTTGAAGAGGGGCACAGAAATAACTGAACTGAGTCCTTTAATAATTCTTCAGTGTAATCCATCTGGACATGGTGCTTTCTCTCTTATGTATAAAAAAATTTGAACAACCTGAAATCTGTAGTATTGGGCCTCATGCACACGACCGTATTTTTTTGCGGTCCGCAAAAACGGGTTCCGTTTTGCCGTGATCCGTGACCGTTTTTTCGTCCGTGGGTCTTCCTTGATTTTTGGAGGATCCACGGACATGAAAAAAAAGTCGTTTTGGTGTCCACCTGGCCGTGCGGAGCCAAACGGATCCGTCCTGAATTACAATGCAAGTCAATGGGGACGGATCCGTTTGACGTTGACACAATATGGTGCAATTTCAAACGGATCCGTCCCCCATTGACTTTCAATGTAAAGTCAGGAGTTAATATACCATAGGATCAGAGTTTTCTCCAATCCGATGGTATATTTTAACTTGAAGCGTCCCCATCACCATGGGAACGCCTCTATGTTAGAATATACCGTCGGATTTGAGTTACATCGTGAAACTCAAATCAGACAGTATATTCTAACACAGAGGCGTTCCCATGGTGATGGGGACGCTTCAGGTTAGAATATACTAAAAGAACTGTGTACATGACTGCCCCCTGGTGCTGCCAGGCAGCAGGGGGCAGCCCCCCCCCCTGTGGTTAACACATTGGTGGCCAGTGCGGCCGGCCCCCCCCTCCCTCCTCTGTAGTTAACTCATTGGTGGCCAGTGGGCCCCCCTCCCTCCCCTGTAGTTAACTCATTAGTGGCCAGTGCAGCCGGCCCCCCTCCCTCCCCTGTAGTTAACTCGTTGGTGGCCAGTGGGCCCCCCCTCCCTCCCCTGTAGTTAACTCGTTGGTGGCCAGTGGGCCTTCTCCCCTCCCTCCCCCTCCTAATTAAAATCTCCCCCCTATCATTGGTGGCAGCGGAGTGTACCTGTCACTTACCAGTAGGAGGAGCTCCCGGCCGGACGCAGACATCGCAGCTCACAGGTAAGTATAATGGTTCTACAAATTGCTAAGTAACCATGGCAACCGGGACTGCAGTAGCGTCCTGGTTGCCATGGTTGCCGATCGGAGCCCCAGCGATTAAACTGGGACTCCGATCGGTACACTCCGCTGCCACCAATGATAGGGGGGAGATTTTAATTAGGAGGGGGAGGGAGGGGAGAAGGCCCACTGGCCACCAACGAGTTAACTACAGGGGAGGGAGGGGGGGGGGCCCACTGGCCACCAACGAGTTAAATACAGGGGAGGGAGGGGGGGCCGGCCGCACTGGCCACCAATGAGTTAACTACAGGGGATGGAGGGGGGCCCACTGGCCACCAATGAGTTAACTACAGGGGAGGGAGGGGGGGGCACTGGCCACCAATGTATTAACTACAGGGGGGGGGGGAACTGCCCCCTGCTGCCTGGCAGCACCTGCCAGGCAGCAGGGGGCAGTCATGTACACAGTTCTTTTAGTATATTCTAACCTGAAGCGTCCCCATCATGTTGGGCATTTTCATATGTATACAATATTATCTAATGACATTATAATCAAAATGAATGCTCATCTCATTGCCTTTAAGAATAAGATCAGCTTGAACAAAAGTTATATTATGTGGCTGAGGAAGCCAAGATGAGTTCATGGCAAGTTCAGTCTATATAAAAAAATATATATATAATTGGGAACATAAATGGACATTGTATTTAAAAAGTTAGTGCTACAGATATGAGACCATCTGTTAAGGAGTAAGCCAACTCCCTGAAACATGTCTGTCTGGAGGGGACGTGGTTACTTGATAAGGACTCATGTCCTTGGAGCACACCTGCTGTATGAGCTTCAATTTATATATACATAATTATATTATATATATATATCTTTGTATGGTATATTTAGTTTACAATATATGTTAATCAATAATTCATATATATGTCATACTATGTGTTTACCATTTAGAAGGTACAGAAACAACTCAGTAAGTTTAAGTTAATTGGATTTCAAAACAATAGTTATTCATGGGAGTACATAAGTGAAATCTACAAGTTCCGATGCCCAGCATCAAAGCCGCTACATAAAATTTTCATCAAGTCAACCCATATTTCAAAAGATAAGAGAAGACAGTCAACTCCAACTAGTCCAGGATATAGGTAATTAAAAGTGTAAGGAAAAGACCTTCCTCAGTGATTTATGGTAGATAGGTCAAAAAGTTCATGTGAAAGTATTATTAGATATTTAATTTTAATGCTTAAAAAGTTGTTATATTCACCTACAGTATCGCAGTGCCATCTGGAGGCAGATGGGCAACATTATATTATTTCATTATTTGTCCTATGCCATATTAGGAGTTGAAATAACGTCATGAGGTTATTAGCATACGAATACACCCACCCTACCTGATTGGGAATCCCTAATCTAAAGGGGATGATTCTTAGATAAGGGGGGGAATAATTATTCGTGTGCGGAGTAGCATGGGGAGAGCTATCAAGAGAAAGAGAGCGATCAAGAGAAAGAGAGAGGGAGGAGAGGAGAAGTTGAGGTCTATCAAGATGGAAGCCATAATGAGATGCGCTATGATGGACCACCCAGCTTTCCTAGGAGCAGAAGTGAGATTCCTGCTAGGACTTGGTAAGAGACACAGAAAATGATATTTCATTTTATTAAGACTAATTTGATAGTGTGGGTGAAATTATACCATCTAGATTGGCGAATAAATAAATAATTAAATTAATTGATCATCTCCATATTGAGATGTAGTCTTAGGATATTGTGAGGCTTCATTCTACCTGCAGAAGAATCTAGACTCATAATCTAGCAAAGCATTAAATGATTGCTTATATATATGTATATTGATATTGATAGAACATTCTTCGCCAAGCTAAGTGATGGATTCCCACCGGAAAGACGTCAAGTCCTTCCCATTTTAAGATCCTAGATCCCTGTTATTTGTCTTAATAGTCTTACCAAAGTTATATCCTTGGATGGATTTGCCCATCTTGAAGTCATGTGACGTGTAGTTGGTTAGGGGGGCAGAATGTATTTAGCATTCTATAATGATGTCTAGGATTAGACATGCCCATCCTGATATCATGAGGTTTTCTCTGAACAGAAGTAACGTATGTAACTTACGTTCATATTTTGATATCCTAACCTAATAATAGCTTGGTTATAATGTCACAAGTTATTTCCACTCACATGTATTGTTAAGCTGTAATGCTTTATATTAATGATATATATATTCATTAGCATGTATCATTGTGTTTATTTACTTATATATGTTTATAACCTTGTAACCAATAAATCTGCATATTTTTATAATACCTGTGTATCATTGTATAATGCAGAACTACATTTTATCATTAACGTCATCTCACGTCAAAAAGAGCTTATTTATCTGAGGAAATAGTCGGACTCAGATGTGAATTGTATCAATTCGGTTGTCTACAATTCACCAGGTCATGATTTTAAGAATTTATGACAAATTTTATAAATGTTATTTTTTTATGGTTAATTATTTTATGACCATAATTAATAATTCTTAATTGAATTATTACCACCCGACAATCACCATGGGAACGCCTCTGTGTTAGAATATACTGTCGGTTCTGAGTTTTCACGAAGTGAAAACTCAGCTATGAAAAAGCTTTTATGCAGAGGGATCTTCGGATCCGTCTGTATAAAAACTAACCTACGGCCACGGATCACGGACACGGATGCCAATCTTGTGTGCATCCGTGTTCTTTCACGGACCCATTGACTTGAATGGGTCCGTGAACCGTTGTCCGTCAAAAAAATAGGACAGGTCATATTTTTTGGACGGACAGGATACACGGATCACGGTCTCGGCTGCAAAATGGTGCATCTTCCGATTTTTCCACGGACCCATTGAAAGTCAATGGGTCCGCGAAAAAAAACTGAAAACGGCACAACGGCCACGGATGCACACAACGGTCGTGTGCATGAGGCCTTAGAGCGCTTTTTAATTCCCAATTAGTGAAGCTAGGTGTAATATAATGGCTTCTCTATTAGCCAAGCATTACACTCTTCAATTGGCCCCTGCACTCTCTCTATAGTGTGGATAAAGTCTCCCTATTATAACCCTACACTATCTCTTAGCTGTCCCTGAACTGTTCAAAAGTAATATCTTCCATAAGCACTGTACCTAGAGCCTGTAATATCTCTCACTAAGTACACAGTAAAATGGAGGAGACCGGGCAGGATGAGGCTTTTTATAGGGCTGTGACATCACACGGGCTATCTGTTTATCGGCTGGCTGCACGACATTATGGGTAATCCCTTATTCCCAGGCTTTTTACTTTCACTTTGTAACAAGAGCAACAGCCAGTTAAGAAAAAAATCCAACTTGTTACCAAAAGGAAATTCGGATTCGTGACAAATCAAATTTTTCCTGAAATTCAGATCGAATTCCACTTCATCAACTTCAATGCACTCAACACTAATTCTCATCATCCTCACAAAAAAAAATAATACTACTATTTTGCAGTTCACACTGGCAGCTAAGCCTAAAGCAGCAATATCAGCATAAGAGAGAAAAGGTGCTCATAGGGAGAAAACTGTATCAAGTTCTGCTCACCTTTAATTGCTGGGAATGGGTACATCCATATATCACTTTGTTGAGATGGAAATTCTGGTCAAAACTGTTACTGTTGTCTATGTCCTCTCTGAATGAGCTCCAGCCATTAGGAAGATAAATTTATCATGAAGATAGACTCAACTGTGATAGGTGAGTCCATATCAGGTTGAGCTTCTCAGGGCACAAGACCACGACCAATACAAACAATGAGTTGGTTTCTTTATTGAAGTCTCTTAAAAACAAATGTTTTTCGGAGTCTAAAACTTGCTTCTCAAGCCTGTAAACCAATGAACGCAGTGGCTCACAGCATGATGATGCTGTGGGATAGGTGTTTGGCGTATTGCTAGGTGTGTGACTAATGCAGTACGCCAGTCCTTCAGGGTGAGCGAATGTGAGGTCACAGGGTCAGTTAACAGACCGAGGGTTGCTCTTTGTACTCACAGTTTGTAGTATACCCTGAGCAGGCGTACAGCAGTGATAAAGAGGCTGGCACGTAGATCCTCTGGGGCACTCTCTGGATATAGGGACCAGGACAGGTGATAGGTGAGGTGCCCTGGGTGTTGAAAGTTTAGCGTGCCTGTGGCAAGATCCCTTACAGTTCGTGACGCCAGTGCCGGTAACGGTGGCACACCGATTTGTTAGGAGGAATAATAGAGGTACACACGATTGTAGTGAATTCCTCTTTATAGAACGGTACAACTATATATAAGTTTCAGACAGTTCCATATGAAGTTGATTTGGTAACAGGCAGGCTTTACATCAATGGCAGGTATAATCCTGGCACGATAACTCAGAGGGCATAAACTCACAGATCAGGCTGTACTTTCTGCAGAATCCTGTCTGACTTTCTCCAAGGCCCGAATGCCTAATAGCTGGCTTTATCCTTGGGTAGGGAAACCTTCCTCTGGTATAAATCCACTTGATGTACAATAAACTTCTGCCCTTCAGCTTTTTTACTTGGCTGGATACAATTAGCACCTAAAGGTTCTTTTACATGGGCCAACCAAGCAATTATTAGGAATGAATCGCTACAGTCATTACTTGTCCCTAACTCCTCTTACACAGAATCATTGTTTTTGGGCAGCAGAGCACTGTTTATACAGGACATTTTTCTGTCCAGAAATGATGATTTTGGTGTCCATAACAACAATGATTTTACCCAATGGTTGAGCATTTACAACATATGGGGTATTTCTGTAAACTGATCAATTACTGCAGTAATGTACAGGTCCTTCTCCAAAAATTAGCATATTGTGATAAAGTTCATTATTTTCTGAAATGTACTGATAAACATTAGACTTTCATATATTTTAGATTCATTACACACAACTGAAGTAGTTCAAGCCTTTTCTTGTTTTAATATTGATGATTTTGGCATACAGCTCATGAAAACCCAAAATTCCTATCTCAAAAAATTAGCATATTTCATTCGACCAATAAAAGAAAAGTGTTTTCAATACAAAAAAAGTCAACCTTCAAATAATTAAGTTCAGTTATGCACTCAATACTTGGTCGGGAATCCTTTTGCAGAAATGACTGCTTCAATGCGGCGTGGCATGGAGGCAATCAGCCTGTGGCACTGCTGAGGTGTTATGGAGGCCCAGGATGCTTCGATAGCGGCCTTAAGATCATCCAGAGTGTTGGGTCTTGCGTCTCTCAACTTTCTCTTCCCAATATCCCACAGAATCTCTATGGGGTTCAGGTCAGGAGAGTTGGCAGGCCAATTGAGCACAGTAATACCATGGTCAGTAAACCATTTACCAGTGGTTTTGGCACTGTGAGCAGGTGCCAGGTCGTGCTGAAAAATGAAATCTTCATCTCCATAAAGCTTTTCAGCAGATGGAAGCATGAAGTGCTTCAAAATCTCCTGATAGCTAGCTGCATTGACCCTGCCCTTGATAGAACACCAGCAGCTGACATGGCACCCCAGACCATCACTGACTGTGGGTACTTGACACTGCACTTCAGGCATTTTGGCATTTCCCTCTCCCCAGTCTTCCTCCAGACTCTGGCACCTTGATTTCCGAATGACATGCAAAATTTGCTTTCATCCGAAAAAAGTACTTTGGACCACTGAGCAACAGTCCAGTGCTGCTTCTCTGTAGCCCAGGTCAGGCGCTTCTGCCGCTGTTTCTGGTTCAAAAGTGGCTTGACCTGGGGAATGCGGCACCTGTAGCCCATTTCCTGCACACGCCTGTACATGGTGGCTCTGGATGTTTCTACTCCAGACTCAGTCCACTGCTTCCGCAGGTCCCCCAAGGTCTGGAATCGGTCCTTCTCCACAATCTTCCTCAGGGTCCGGTCACCTCTTCTCGTTGTGCAGCGTTTTCTGCCACACTTTTTCCTTCCCACAGTCTTCCCACTGAGGTACCTTGATACAGCACTCTGGGAACAGCCTATTCGTTCAGAAATTTATTTCTGTGTCTTACCCTCTTGCTTGAGGGTGTCAATGATGGCCTTCTGGACAGCAGTCAGGTCGGCAGTCGTACCCATGATTGCGGTTTTGAGTAATGAACCAGGCTGGGAATTTTTAAAGGCCTCAGGAATCTTTTGCAGGTGTTTAGAGTTAATTAGTTGATTCAGATGATTAGGTTAATAGCTTGTTTAGAGAACCTTTTCATGATATGCTAATTTTTTGAGATAGGAATTTTGGGTTTTCATGAGCTGTATGCCAAAATCATCAATATTAAAACAAGAAAAGGCTTGAACTACTTCAGTTGTGTGTAATGAATCTAAAATATATGAAAGTCTAATGTTTATCAGTACATTACAGAAAATAATGAACTTTATCACAATATGCTAATTTTTTGAGAAGGACCTGTATATTGAGGTTTATTTTGCTGTTAACCCTTGCTGTGTTGCAAGAATAAAATATTAACATAAAAAATCTTCAAAAAAAAGAAAATTTTGTGAATTGGTGCTTTAAAAAATGGTTTGGGAAATTTTCTTAAAAATTTGAAAAATTACTTCTAAAATTCTTAGCCTTCTAACGTTCTAAAAAAAAAAATGAAATGACATTTACAAAATGATTCCAACATAAAGTAGACATGGAAAATGTAAAGTAATAACTATTTTGTAAGGTATCACTATCTGCTATAAAAGAAGAGAAATTCATATTTAGAAAATAGCACATTTTTCAAAATTTTCTCTAATTTTGGATTTTTTAATAAATAAAGGTAAAACATATTGACTCAAATTTATTACTAACATGAAGTACAATGTGTCATGAGAAAACAATCTCATAATGGCTTGGATAAGAAAAAGCGTTCCAAAGTTATTACCACAAAAAGTGACACATAAAACCAACAACATATGAGTAATACTCTGTTCCTTTAAAAATTCACTTTTTATTAAACACGATTAAAAAATACTAATTATCATTTCATAATTTCAGTAGGGATACAAACATATAGCGCCATAGTACATATTTAATCACAAAACCATAACGTCATGATAGTATAAAGGTACCAAAAATCTTTGATGCCCCCTCAAATCCAAATCTTTTTCTCGGAGGTTGGGAAAGGGAAATCTTCTATGACGATAATATCCAAGGAATTGATAAGGTACATAATTGGATACGCTACATAGACGATGTCCTGTTTCTGTGGGAGGGGTCTGAAGAGGAGTTAAAGGAATTTATGAAAGATCTAAATATAAATAATTTAAACATTAAACTTACTTTTCAGGCAGCATTGGAAGTGGATTCCTGGATTTGAAGATTAAAGTTGGAGAAAAAGGAAAATTAGAGACAGACATCTATAGAAAACAAACTGCAGTTTATGCTCTCCTCCATGCAGATCCAAAATCGACTATTAATGGGATCCCTACAGGTCAGTTCCTGAGATTAAAAAGAATCACAATATCAAAATCAGGCTATAGATCTGAAGAGACGTTTTCAAGAAAGAGGATATAGCAATAGACAGATCAAAAAAGAAATTAAAATTGCAAGACAAAAATCAAGGGAGAAATTATTATGTCCAAATGAAACATCTAAAGAGATGAATGGACAAGAGACAAGGTTTATAATGAACTACAATAAACAATGGAAACAGATAAGTGAAATATTAAATAAACATTGGGAAATTTTGAAAACCGATACCAGCGTAAGGAGATGTATTACAGACAGACCTTTAATGACAGCAAGGAGATCAAAGAATCTGAAAGACATCTTAGTTCACAGTCATTATACTGTATACCAGAAACAAAAGAGAAAGCTGGAGAACGAAATGTTCGTTCATATCCATGTGGGTCCTGTAAAGCATGTAAAAATATGGAGAGATCTAATAATTTTGTAGATGCAGAAAAGAAAAAAGGTTTATGAGATTAGAGAATATATTTCTTGCTCATTCACAGGAGTGATCTATGATGCCATGTGCCCGTGTGAAAAAATATATGTGGGCCTTACAACAAGGGAATTGAGAAAAAGGATGAGGGAACATGTGAGAGATATAGAGAAAGCAAAGGATGAAGATGATGTTAAAAATCTAAACACAATAAGTATATGAGTAATTCCCTGTCTGCTTTGTTGGAGAGAGATGGAATGTGTGGAACATCCCTGCCTCTAATGTGGTCTAAGCCACGAATGCATTTGTCATTGGGTATCACAAATATCCTAACCAAAGGACTTTTACTAGCCTGGCATGGGATACGGAACCATCCGGCTATTGCACCATTCCCTTCCCCTCAAACTCCAGCATGCTACTTGCCGTACCTGCCGGGGGACTCCCCACCCCCTCTACATACTAGGAGTCTTTGGGAACAACTGCGCCCATGTCCAATCTCAGTCTTGCTCCACGATGGGAAAATTCCATCGTTCACTACTTTTTTACAGAAACTCATGGCAACGCCTCTGCATTTTTTACACTATTACCATTTTCATCAGGTTTGTCAACAATCCCTAGCTCTTGGCCCGATTAATAGTCAAACCACGGACTTCAAGAAAGCACTGTTCTCTGCCTGTTCTCTTTCAAAGACAATGTCAAAAATATACAAGCTAATTCTAACGCCAGATGCCTCGCAGACCCCTGCATTTTTATCGGAGTGGGATGAAGAACTAAATACCACCTTTTCTGACATAGATACTCAGCAGATTCTAACTAGGTCCCATGGGTTTTCGAAGTGTGTTCGTCTACAGGAGAATTTGTATAAAACAATGTCTAGATGGTACAGAACTCCTGCATACTTATACATGAGGGGATTTGTGGATAGTTACAGTGGGATGCGAAAGTTTGGGCAACCTTGTTTATCGTTATGATTTTCCTGTATAAATCGTTGGTTGTTACGATAAAAAATATCAGTTAAATATATCATATAGAATACACACACAGTGATATTTGAGAAGTGTAATGAAGTTTATTCGATTTACAGAAAGTGTGCTATAATTGCTTAAAAAAAATTAGCCAGGTGCATAAATTTGGGCACTGTTGTCATTTTATTGATTCCAAAACCTTTAGAACTAATTATTGGAACTCAAATTGGCTTGGTAAGCTCAGTGACCCCTGACCTACATACACAGGTGAATCCAATTATGAGAAAGAGTATTTAAGGGGGTCAATTGTAAGTTTCCCTTCTCTTTTAATTTTCTCTGAAGAGTAGCAACATGGGGGTCTCAAAACAACTCTCAAATGACCTGAAGACAAAGATTGTTCACCATCATGGTTTAGGGGAAGGATACAGAAAGCGGTCTCAGAGATTTCAGCTGTCTGTTTCCACAGTTAGGAACATATTGAGGAAATGGAAGACCACAGGCTCAGTTCAAGTTAAGGCTCGAAGTGGCAGACCAAGAAAAATCAGTCAGAGTCAACACACAGACCAGCACCAAAGACCTACAACATCATCTTGCTGCAGATGGAGTCACTGTGCATCGTTCAACCATTCGGCGCACTTTACACAAGGAGATGCTGTATGCGAGAGTGATACAGAGGAAGCATTTTCTCCGCCCACAGCACAAAAAGTGCCGCTTGAGGTGGGCTAAAGCACATTTGGACAAGCCAGCTTCATTTTGGAATAAGGTGCTGTGGACTGATGAAACGAAAATTTAGTTATTTGGCCATAACAAGGGGCGTTATGCATGGAGGAAAAAGAACTCAGCATTCCAAAAAAAACACCTGCTACCTACAGTAAAATATGGTGGTGGTTCCATCATGCTGTGGGGCTGTGTGGCCAGTGCAGGGACTGGGAATCTTGTCAAAGTTGAGGGACGCATGGATTCCACTCAGTATCAGCAGATTCTGGAGACCAATGTCCAGGAATCAGTGACAAAGCTGAAGCTGCGCCAGGGCTGGATCTTTCAACAAGACAACGACCCTAAACACTGCTCAAAATCCACTAAGGCATTTATGCAGAGGAACAAGTACAACGTTCTGGAATGGCCATCTCAGTCCCCAGACCTGAATATAATTGAAAATCTGTGACTTAAAGAGAGCTGTCCATGCTCGGAAGCCATCAAACCTGAATGAACTAAAGATGTTTTGTAAAGAGGAATGGTCCAAAATACCTTCAACCAGAATCCAGAACCTACAGGAAGCGTTTAGAGGCTGTAATTTCTGCAAAAGGAGGATCTACTAAATATTGATTTCATTCCTTTTTTGTGGTGCCCAAATTTATGCACCTGCCTAATTTTGTTTAAACAATTATAGCACACTTTCTGTAAATCCAATAAACTTCATTTCACTTCTCAAATATCACTGTGTGTGTCTCCAATATGATATATTTAACTGACATTTTTTATCGTAAAAACCAACGATTTATACAGGAAAATCATGACGATTAACAAGGTTGCCCAAACTTTCGCATCCCTCTGTATATTTGTTGGAGATGTAAATCTGATACAGGAACTATATCACACATATGGTGGTCTTGTGAAAGGATCAGGTCTTTCTAGGATGGAGTGGAGGGGACGATCGGTAGGGTTTGTAATGCTTCTCTGACACTAACGCTGAACTTGGTATTGTTATGGCAAAATACTCCTTCCTTCAGGCCTTGCAAATCGGAGCTTGCCACATACCTTATTCTGGCAGCCAAAATGTTAATACCGTTGCATTGGTTGAGCCCCCCCTCCTCCCTCTTAGTGAGAATGGTTAAAAAAAGTGGACCAAATATGTAGACTTGAGGAACTTACCTCCTGGATTGAACGCAAACACGAACACTTCTTACCTATTTGGTTACCATGGAAAACATTTTGCAAAATATGATTCTTGTCCTGGGTATTTCTCCCGTCTGAACTTACCTAGGTTTAGTGTCAAAGCAATTAACACCATTCATATACCTATTTTTCTTTTATTTCTTTTATTTCACATGTGTCACAGAAGCTAACTATTGGGTGTGTCTAATAATCTACCTCGTCTCCTGGGGGTCCTCCCTGCAATATTGTTCCATATGTTTTTTTATGTTATGATTGTTTATCTTATAAATAGAGATGTCGCGAACATAAAACTTTCCGTTCGCGAACGGCGTACGTGAATTTCTGCAAATGTTTGCGAACGGGTGAACCTGGCGAACCGCTATAGACTTCAATAGGCAGGCGAATTTAAAAACCCACAGGGACTCTTTCTAGCCACAGTAGTGATGGAAAAGTTGTTTCAAGCGGACTAACACCTGGACTGTGGCATGCCGGAGGGGGATCCATGGCAAAACTCCCATTGAAAATTACATAGTTGACGCAGAGGTGGATTTTAATCCATAAAGGGCATAAATCACCTAACAATCCTAAAATATTTTGAACAACGTGGTTTAAAACATCCAGTGTGTGTATACGATCAGGTATGATGTTGTATCGATCAGGTAGTGTAAGGGTTACGCCCGCTTCACAGACATTGACAGACCAAACTCCCCTTTTAATGCATCGCAAACAGTCCATTTGCCCAACCGCAAACTCACCATTTGCACAAGGTTGGATACCAAGCTAGCCATGTCCCGTTGATGTCATTGAAGTTTTCTTCCTCCACCCAGCCACGTACAACACCAAGGGTCCCCGAAAGGTGAATTGAATTGATTTTTCGAACGGGGAGATGGTTAAAAAAACGCTGGCTCCCTCCCCTTTGTTTGAATCCACGGTCACTGCGTCTGCGCCGTGCAATTTACTCTCACACCCGATATGAGTGATATTCTCTGTAGTTCTCTCTTCTCATAAGTTTAATCCCTGTTACGTCCCCAATCTGGGGTCCATTTATTAAATAGATTTTTCGAACGGGGAGATGGTTAAAAAAAAGCTGGCTCCCTCCCCTTTGTTTGAATCCACGCCACGGTCACTGCGTCTGTGCCGTGCAATTTACTCACACCCGATATGAGTGGTATTTTCTGTAGTTCTCTCTTCTCATCAGTTTAATCCCTGTTACGTCCCCAATCTGTGGTCCATTTATTAAATAGATTTTTCGAACGGGGAGATGGTTAAAAAAACGCTGGCTCACTCCCCTTTGTTTGAATCCACGTCACGGTCACTGCGTCTGTGCCGTGCAATTTACTCTCACACCCGATATGAGTGGTATATTCTGTAGTTCTCTCTTCTCATCAGTTTAATCCCTGTTACGTCCCCAATCTGGGGTCCATTTATTAAATTGATTTTTCGAACGGGGAGATGGTTAAAAAAACGCTGGCTCCCTCCCCTTTGTTTGAATCCACGCCACGGTCACTGCGTCTGCCCCGTGCAATTTACTCTCACACCCGATATGAGTGGTATTTTCTGTAGTACTATTCTTAGCAGTTTAATCCCTGTTACGTCCCATATCAGGGATTGCCTTTTGTGAAAAAAAATTTAGGCCGGGTACCTTCGACTGCCTTCACAGTGACAGACCAAACTCTGATACACCAAAATGAATTGATTTTAGGAACTGGGAGATGGAAAAAGCAGCTTGGTCGGTCCTCTTACTCCCAAAATGGGGCACTGCGCGTGCACGGAGCAATGTGCTGTGACACCCTATATGAGTGGTGTCTTAACTAGTACTATTCCTATCAGTTTAATCCCTGTTACATCTCCTATTCGGGGACGCGTGTAGAATTGATTAACCATTGTCGAATTAATGAACCATTACGACATCCTGCAATAATTTAGTTCTGAGCTTTGTACTTGCTTTGTATTGGAATTGATGGGGATTTTTAAAATTTTCTGCATTATTTCTAATAAACTATTAAGAGACTTTATTATGATTTTTTTATTTTATGTATTAAAAACCCATACAACTTTAAAAAAAAAAAAAATTTTATGTTTTTTCTATGAAAAATTATCCAGCCGATCGCTTTTGGTCTGATCATAATGAAGCAACGGCCTTATCATCTGGGGTGTGGCAACATTGCCAACACACTCATAGAGGTGATGATCGCTTCATTGAGATACGCAAGCCCCTTCACCACAACAAGGTAACGATCACGAAGGGGAATTGACACTTGTATTTGCCTTTTTTTTTGTTTGTTTTGTTTTTGCAGCCACAGTGCAGCACCAGAGGCCAGAAAAATCAGGCATGTACACATGCCTGAAAAATAATGGTATTGTTACAGCCGCTGTTGTAGCAGCGGCCGGAAAAACTGATGTTTTCAAAGCAGAAAGGTGACTAAAACATTGTGGCTTGAACCCTAGTTGGTGGCGGAGAATTCACGAAAGTCATCAGACATTGTATGCAGACATTAAATACAGCAGCGTGGGGACCATTTTGAGGCCAAGGCATGTCATCAGGCCTTTTGTTAGTCAAACGTATCCCCCACTGTCAGTCCCTTCGGGATCCATGCCTCATTCATCTTAATGAAGGTGAGGTAATCAACACTTTTTTGACCAAGGCGACTTCTTTTGTCAGTGACAATGCCTCCTGCTGCACTGAAGGTCCTTTCTGACAGGACACTTGAAGCGGGGCAGGCCAGAAGTTCTATCGCAAACTGGGATAGCTCAGGCCACAGGTCAAGCCTGCACACCCAGTAATCAAGGGGTTCATCGCTCCTCAGAGTGTCGATATCTGCAGTTAAGGCGAGGTAGTCTGCTACCTGTCGGTCGAGTCGTTCTCTAAGGCTGGATCCCGAAGGGCTGTGGCGATGTGTAGGACTGAAAAAGCTTCGCATGTCCTCCATCAACAACACATCTGTAAAGCGTCCTGTCCTTGCCGCCGTGGTCATGGTAGGAGGAGGATTACTTTCACCTCTTCCCCAGTTAGATTCCCGTTGTGCTGTGACATCCCCCTTATAAGCTGTGTAAAGCATATTTTTTAGTTTTGTTTTGAACTGCTGCATCCTTTCTGACTTTCGGTAATTTGGTAACATTTCCGCCACTTTCTGCTTATACCGGGGGTCTAGTAGCGTGGCCACCCAGTACAGGTCGTTCTCCTTCAACCTTTTTATACGAGGGTCCCTCAACAGACATGACAGCATGAAAGACCCCATTTGCACAAGGTTGGATGCCGAGCTACTCATTTCCTGTTTCTCGTCCTCACTGATGTCATTGATGGTCTGTTCTTCCCCCCAGCCATGTACAACACCACGGGTCCCAGATAGGTGACAACAACGAGCACCCTGGGATGCCTGCTGTGGTTGGTCTTCCACCTCCTCAAAGCCACATTCCTCCTCTGACTCCTCTTCCTCATACTCCTCTTGCAGCGTTGCCACAGGTCCGGCAAGCGATGATGACAAGGCTGTTTCTGGTGGTGATGGTGACTACAACTCTTCCTCTTCACGCTCATCTACAGCCTGATCCAGCACTCTTCGCCGGGCACGCTCTAGGAAGAAAACAAATGGGATGAGGTCGCTGATGGTGCCTTCGGTGCGACTGACTAGGTTTGTCACCTCCTCAAAAGGACGCATGAGCCTACTGGCATTGCGCATGAGCGTCCAGTAACGTGGCAAAAAAATTCACAGCTCCGCAGAGGCTGTCCTAGCACCCCGGTCATACAAATACTCGCTGACGGCTTTTTCTTGTTGGAGCAGGCGGTCGAACATTAGGAGTGTTGAATTCCAACGTGTCGGGCTCTCGCAAATCAAGCGCCTCACTGGCATGTTGTTTCAGCGCTGAATGTCTGAAAAGTGTGCCATGGCCGTGTAGGAACGCCTTAAATGGCCACACACCTTCCTGGTCTGCTTGAGGACGTCCTGTAAGCCTGGGTACTTAGACACAAAGCGTTGTACGATGAGATTGAACACATGTGCCATGCACGGCACATGTGACAACTTGCCCAAATTCAATGCCGCCAACAAATTGCTTCCATTGTCACACACCACTTTGCCGATCTCCAGTTGGTGTGGGGTCAGCCACTGATCCACCTGTGCGTTCAGGGCGGACAGGAGTGCTGGTCCGGTGTGGCTCTCTGCTTTCAGGCAAGTCAACCCCAAGACAGCGTGACACTGTCGTATCCGGGATGTGGAATAGCCCCTGGGGAGCTGGGGGGATTCAGTTGATGTGCAGCCACAGCAGAAGAGGACTCAGCCGAGGAGGTTATGGAAGAGGATGGAGTAGGAGGAGTAGAGGAGGTGGCAGTATGCCTGCAAGTCGTGGCGGTGTCACCAACTCCGCTGCAGAGCCACGCATTCCATGCTTGGCAGCCGTCAGCAGGTTGACCCAATGCGCAGTGTACGTGATATACCTGCCCTGACCGTGCTTTGCAGACCAGGTATCAGTGGTCAGATGGACCCTTGCCCCAACACTGTATGCCAGAGATGCCATGACTTCCTTTTCAATCACTGAGTAGAGGTTTGGGATTGCCTTTTTTGAAAAAAAATTTCATCGGGGTACCTTCCACTGTGGTGTCCCAATAGCGACAAATTTTTTGAAGGCCTCAGACTCCACCAGCTGGTATGGTAAAAGCTGGCGGGCTAAGAGTTCCGTCAAGCCAGCTGTCAGACGCCAGGCAACGGGGTGACTCTGTGACATTGGCTTCTTATGCTCAAACATTTCCTTGACAGACACCTGACTGTGGGCAGATGAGATGGAACTGCTAAAGGTGAGAGGCGGAGTGGCGGGTGGTTGAGAGGGGGCAAGGAGGACAGCAGTGGTTGACGTGGCTGAAGATGCTGGACCAGGAGGAGGATGGTGGCTTTGAGTTTGTGTGCTGCTTGTACTCATCATGTGTTGATCCCATAGCGTTTGTGATGTTCGATCATGTGCCTTCGCAAAGCAGTTGTACCTAGGTGGGTGTTGGACTTCCCACGACTCAGTTTCTTTTGGCACAGGTTGCAAATGGCATTGCTGTTATCAGAGGCAGACACACAAAAAAAATGCCACACTGCTGAGCTTTGCAATGACGGCATTCTGGTGGTGGCAACAGCATGCGTTGATTGGCGTGCTGTCTGGCTGACCCCGGGTGCCGATACATGCTGTCTGACGGTGCCACTAGCTCCTTGCGATGACCTCCCCCTGCTTCCAACTCGTCTCCTCCTTCTCTCTGTCTCCCCTTCTGAACTTTCCCCCTCTTCTTCTTCTCTTCGAGCAGGCACCCACGTGGCATCCACGGACACATCGTCATCATCAACCACTTCACTTGTATATGACACCTCAGCAAAGGAAGCAGCAGCGGGTACAACATCATCATCATCATCACCACACTGTACGTCCATGTGTGTAATGCTGCCTGATTGAGAGATATCCCTGTTATCTACATCCTCTGGCATTAATGGTTGCGCATCACTAATTTCATCCAACTGATGTGTAAATAACTCCTCTGAGGGATCCATTGAAGCGGCTGTGGTGGCTGTGGTGGTGGTAGTGGTGGTGGTGGTGGTGGTGGCGGCGGGCGGGAGAGTGGTAACTTGAGAGCAGGTGACCAAAGCTGAGCTAGAGGAGGATGGTGCATCAAGGTTCTTAGCGGAAGCTGTTGAAGATTGGGTGTCCTGTGTAAGCCAGTCAACTATTTTCTCTGAATTTTTTGGGTTTATGGTACGTGGCCTCTGAACACTGGGCATTATTCCAGGGCCAGTGGAAATCACAGCACCACGACCACGACGGCCGCTGCGGGGTGGCCTGCCTCTGCCTGTAATTTTTTTTAGATAAGTGGTACTATGCGTGCAAGGTACTGTGCCACCCTATATAAGTGGTGGGCAGTGGGCACAGTACAGTCTGTGTGGGCCAGACACACACTGGCTTGCAACTGGGATTATATCACAGAAAAATATTAAATTGCATTTTTTTTATCTGCAAGGTATTTGTGAGTGAGTGACACCCTGTAACGGTATGAGTGGTGGGCTAGCCAGTGGCCACAGTACAGTCTGTGGGCCAGACACACACTGGCTTGCAACTGGGATTATATCACAGAAAAATATTAAATATAATTTTTTTATCTGCAAGGTATTTGTGAGTGAGTGACACCCTGTAACGGTATGAGTGGTGGGCTAGCCAGTGGCCACAGTACAGTCTGTGGTCCAGACACACACTGGCTTGCAACTGGGATTATATCACAGAAAAATATTAAATAGAATTTTTTTATCTGCAAGGTATTTGTGAGTGAGTGACACCCTGTAACGGTATGAGTGGTGGGCTAGCCAGTGGCCACAGTACAGTCTGTGGGCCAGACACACACTGTCTTGCAACTGGGATTATATCACAGAAAAATATTAAATTTATTTTTTTTTATCTGCAAGGTATTTGTGAGTGAGTGACACACTGTAACGGTATGAGTGGTGGGATAGCCAGTGGCCACAGTACAGTCTGTGGGCCAGACACACACTGGCTTGCAACTGGGATTATATCACAGAAAAATATTAAATTTAATTTTTTTTTATCTAAAAGGTATTTGTGAGTGAGTGACACCCTGTACCGGTATGAGTGGTGGGCTAGCCAGTGGCCACAGTACAGTCTGTGGGCCAGACACACACTGGCTTGCAACTGGGATTATATCACAGAAAAATATTAAATTGAATTTTTTTTAATCTAAAAGGTATGTGTGAGTGACACCCTGTATGAATGTGCACACAGTACTGTCTGTAGGCCAAATAGTCACTCACTGGCTTGCAACTGCTATTATATCAAAGAGAAATTATAAATATAATTTTTTTTATCTGCAAGGTATTTTCTGTCACACCCTGTATAAATGGTGTGCACACAGTACTGTCTGTGACTAAGCCTGCAGCCTCTAACACAACACGGTCAGGCAACTGCAATATATATAAATATAAAAAAACAGACTGATGTACCAGCCCCGAAAAGGGCTTTTTGGGGTGCTGTCAGGACGATGTCCTTACAGCAGATGAGTCTGTCGACACAGAACACTGCCCTAGCTAACGCTTTCCCTATTAGATCAGCAGCAGCAGCACTGTCCCTCCTCTCACTGAGAATGCAGATTCCGAATTAATCTAAAATGGATGCTGTCCAGGAGGTGGGAGGGTCTGGGAGGGAGGGTCTGCTGCTGATTGGCTGGAATGTGTCTGCTGACTGTGAGGTACAGGGTCAAAGTTTACTCAATGATGATGTATAGGGGGCGGACCGAACATTGCATATGTTCGCCCGCCGTGGCGAACGCGAACAAGCTATGTTCGCCGGGAACTATTCGCCGGCTAACTATTTGGGACATCTCTACTTATAAATTACGGTGCAGACTATGATGCTTTACAGCTATGGACTGCCTTCAATTTCTACAAAGGAACTAAATCTCTTGATGGAAGATCCTGATCAATGAAGAGAAAACCGGCACTCCAATGAATTGCTGAATGGTTCTTTTTATTGGTCACTCATGAATACAGTGACGTGCGTTTCGGCACATACATGTGCCTTTGTCAAACAGTTAGTATACAGCTGATTGCAAAGAAACAACCCGACTTCTGAGAGGAACTACAGAATTCGCATAGTAACTATGTATATTTTTTTCACTTGTTTTGTTATTGCTCACTGTTTTCCTGGCAACATGACGCTTAGCTCATGTGATTCGGGGCGGGCTATTTAAATCCTTGTTCATTTGTTTCTTTGCAATAAGCTGTATACTCACTTTGCTAATATATTAAACAAATGTTCCTTGGACTTAATTACTTTGACCGAGGATTATTTATCTAAATCCATCACGGACTGCAAACAGAGCATTACATCTATTGAGAACCAGCTGAAGGATTGTCTGTAATTAGATGAACTGCAAACATTAAAGGTAAGAATTGACAAACAGTGTGCAGATTTGAAAATCCAAATCCAGGCTACTAAGAGGGTGAAATACATTTGGGACTCAGAAGATTATCTGACAAACCGTGTATATCGATGGCAGGACAAGTCAGGTACTGCAATTCAAAACACCAGACGCCCTGGCCGCAGGGCAGGCAATATATCATCAGGCTCTGGGAGTGATTCTACTACTGGCCAGCAGACCTCTTTTTTAGGAAGACGTCGTCGCCCAAGAAGGCCAATACAAGGAGCGCAGGCCGCCGACATCATCTGGGAGGCAGATGCTCCGCGACTCAGGTACATCTGACTCGCTTGTTTTAAATCTGTCATCTAAAAATCTGAGTCCGGCACAAATACAAGTATTGCAGAAGGGACTGTCCTTCAGCCCGACCGCAACCTTTGATACCTTTGATTTGGATATGGACCTTTATCGTTTCTTTCACTCGATGCGGTTGAAAGCCCATTTTTCCAAGAGTGGAGAGTCCTCATCACAGGATATTAATCTTTCTGAGGGGACTGATGATTTGTTATCGTTACAACAATTTGGTTTGCGATTTAAAATTTACTATATGCTCCCCAAAACTGAACATCCTGTTGAAACGTATTTTTCGCTTTATAAGACGCACTCCCCCCCCCCCCAAAAGTGGGGGGGAAATGTCCGTGCGTCTTATAAAACGAATACTAGTGAGCGCTTCCATTATGGAAGCGCTCACTAATTATGTATTAGGAGCGGGGAGTGAAGCGCCGCTAGCGCAGGTAATATTTACCCTCCCTGGTCTGCGCCACGGCTCCTCTTCAGCTGTCGCGCTCCCATCTATCTGGCCTGCGCTGCACTGTCCTGACCCCGTACAGCGTCAGGACGTAGTACACGCACTATGACCTGATGCTGCACGCAGTCATGTGACAGTGCAGCGCAGGCCGGGAAGATGGGAGCGCGACAGCTGAAGAGGAGCCATGGAGCAGGACAGGTAAGATGATTTTTTATTTTAGTCTGATCTGAGGTCTGATGGGCTATTCTGAGGTCTGGGGGTACTAATGGGCTAATCTGAGGTCTGGGGGTACTGATGGGCTAATCTGAGGTCTGGGGGTACTGATGGGCTAATCTGAGGTCTTATAAGGCTCTGAGTGGGCTGATATGAGGTCTGATGAAAAATATTTTTTCTTATTTTTCTACTCTAAAATCTGGAGTGCATCTTATCATCGGGTGCGTCTTATAAAGCGAAAAATACGGTATATTAATTTAGTTATGGAGGGATATAGAGAGATTATTGTTGCAGTTTAAAGGGGGCCAATTTCATCTACATCATAACCTCTCTGCATCAGAAAGACAAACAGTTAATCGTTTACTGGATGATGATACGCTGATCTTTAAACCTGCTGATAAGGGGGGAGCCCTGGTGGTATTAGATAAGATTATGTGAGTGAAATCTTAGGTCAGTTATCAGATGGTAACACATATGAGGTTTTACCGGGGGATCCAGTCTTTGACATAAAACATGAATTGCAGACTCTTATACAGGAAAGCCAGGAGAAAGCCATTATAGATAAGAAACGTGATGAGGTTTTAATAAAACAACATCCTATTACTCCTGTGCTTTATACCTTACCTAAGGTGCACAAATCTATGGATCGCCCACCTGGACGACCCATAGTTGCTGCATCTGATTCTATATTTTCTCCACCGGCCATATCACTTCTTAGAGGAACTTAGTAAAGTCCACATTGATGAGGGTTGTATCTTAATGACCTTTGATGTGTGCAGTTTGTACACCTCAATCATGCACACCAGGGGCTTATCTGCTGTTAAAACCCTTCTAGGCAATAGTGAATATTCACAAGGTCATTTTTTCCTTGCCCTCCTGACCATTGTCCTGGAACGTAATAATTTTATTTTTCAGGACACGTATTACAAACAGCGGTGCGGGACCACGATGGGGTCCAATGCCGCACCGCCATACGCAAATTGCTATATGGTGCAGTTTGAACAGGACCATATATATCCTAGTTTGGTTTATTAGCAAAATTGCATTTTTTGGAAGCGCTTCATCGATGATGTGGTTTGCGTATGGCGGGGCGGCATTGAGACCCTATTAGACTTTACTGCCTTCATCAATGGAGTGCGACCTGAACTGAAGTTCACCTTATTCTGGGATCATGATAAAATATCCTTTTCAGATACCTGGGTTATTAAGGGTGCTGATGGCAAATGTATGACGGATCTTTTTATTAAGAGCACAGACCGTAATAGTCTGCTTAGATATGAAAGCAACCATCCACCTGCCATCAAAAAATCCCTACCCTTTTCTCAATTCCAAAGGGTTAACAGAATTGTGAGTGATCCATCCGCAGTGATCGTTTAGATGAGATGACTGATAAGTTCAGACAGAGAGGGTATCCTGAAGATTTATTGCAGCAAAGAATAAAAAGTTAAACATCTTCTACAGGCAGTGTGAAATCCCGACAGAAAAGACTTCCTTTCATTGTGAGATACCACCCGTGGATTAATTGTGTGAGGTCCATTATTAATAAACACTGGAACATAGTCACAAAATCCTACCCACAGGTGACAGAATTCCAAAATCCTCCAATTTTGTGTCACAAACGGGCAGGTAATATAAGAGACAGGGTTATAAGAGCTGACATTGGTATGAACAATAGGAGCCTGAAACAAATGACTCTTTAGTAAAAAAGGCACCTTTCCCTGCTTCAATTGTATTCACTGTTCCAGTGTTATTAAAGGACCGCATATCACACACCCACATACCGGCGAGCAGATCCCAGTGAAAGGACACTTTACTTGTAATGGCACATTTGTTGTGTATTTATTGAAATGCCCCTGCGGTCTTTGCTACGTAGGAGAGACCACCATGCATATGAAAGACCGCTTTGGCAAACATAAGTCTACTATACGCAACAAAAATTTATTGTTACCCATCCCATACCATTTCAATCAGTTGGGACACAATGTCTCGCAATTCCATTTCCAAATAATTGAAGAGGTTATATTGCCCAGACGTGGGGGAAATAGAGCTCAAATGTTACTCAAACGAGAGGCATATTGGATTCACCGTTTGCAGACATTGACACCCAAGGGGTTAAATCGGGATTATGCTGTGACAAGCTTTTTATGATTAACTTTCTTTTGTGCATATAATTCAGGATAATTGGATATCTTCTTTTGTCTTATTATACTGTATATATATGTATAACTTTTTACAGTGCAATTGAACAATTTCCACAACCCGACTTCTGGGAGGAACTACAGAATTTGCATAGTAACTATGTATATTTTTTTTCACTTGTTTTGTTATTACTCACTGCTTCCCTGGCAACGTGACGCTTAGGTCATGTGATTCGGGGCGGGCTATTTAAATCCTTGTTCATTTGTTTCTTTGCAATCAGCTGTATACTCACTGTTTGACAAAGGCACATGTATGTGCCGAAATGCACGTCACTGTATTCATGAGTGACCAATAAAAAGAACCATTCAGCAACTCATTGGAGTGCCGGTTTTCTCTTCATTGGTTTATCTGGGATGACACCCGCTGACCGAGCACCTACATTGTTACGCAGTGCCGCCCGACATCTTCGCATAAGCAACGGGAGGTCCTGATCATCCACCATAGTTAACAAAACTAAGGCTGGGTTTACACCTGAGCGTATTCGATAAGCGCTTTTTACAGGCGTTTTTATCGGGCGTTTTTGAGGCGTATTTTGGGGCGTTTTTGTATTTTGGAATGCGCATAGTACGCGCGTTTGTGTGATTAATCCAATGAAAAACTGCCACAATACGCGCGACAATACGCCCCAAAGAAGCTCCTGTACTTCTTGGGGCGTAGGGCGTTTTACAGCGCGTTCGTACGCGCTGTAAAACGCTCAGGTGAGAACCATGCCTATAGGAAAACATTGGTTTTTGCCTGTTGAGCGTTTTACAGCACGTAGGAACGCGCTGTAAAACGCTCAGGTGTGAACCCAGCCTAAATGGACATGGCGTCACATATGAGGATCCATCACAACTGGTGGAAATAGGACAGTCTGAAATAATCTACAAATAATCAGCAGTTCTTTGGCCACCTGTGAGTGGCTATCTTTCATGGTCATGGCTAATTGTACACTGCTGTTATAATTAATAAAAAGAGATTTATGAAAAAAAAATCTAAAAACAATCCCCAAACATTTCAAATTTTTTTTTTTACAAGAATAATCCCAACCAACTGCAATTTAAAGGTTGACATGGGTCATTTGGGATCTAGAAGATGGGACAAAGGGAAAAAGTTTGCCCAGATGGAAAGCAGGTGGATATTTACGTTAGGAACCATTGCACCAAGAGGGCTAAATGAAAATTTGGGATTTAGCGCCTTTCTTTAAGGCGGTAGTATCATTTGTATTGTGATTTTCTATAGAGATCAGTAAATGTGAGGAACGTGGTGTGGAGCCATCTTGAAAGTGCGGAGATATATACTGCAAAAAGTGGCCAAGAAAAATTTATAAAGGAAGATGGAGCAAAATATAGAGGAAAAAAGGAAGGAAATGTAAAAATGGAAGAAAACCATCAAAGAATAAAAAGGAAGCGTCTTAGGAGAGGTTTTCTTTTTCTTTCTGCACATAATGGATTATTGCATCAATTGATATATTTCTCACCTGGTTTTGTTGTTTTCAATTCACTTGAATATAGTGATAAAAAGTGACACATGTCAGATTTGCAAAAATTGGCCTGGAATTTAAGGTGAAAAGTGGCTTGGTAGTGAAGGGGTTAATGAATTCTGCCTTTCAGCTGAAATTTGAAGGAAGTATTAGTGAGAAATATACTTTGTTTGAATAGGCCATTTAGGTCAATATGGGTTTCAACATCAACTTGTTTACATATGGTTTTACTGGGAGACACACGTTTCTTGTTTCTAGTCACTCCCATGTATAAATAATGCAGTTGCCATCAGAGGTCATTTATCACCAAATACACTGTTGTGAGGTTTTGGTTTCTTCTTCTCATTTTTTCCTTCTAAAAAAGTTTTCTAAACCTTTTTTTTTAATTATTTAAATTTTTGCTTTTAATTTCACTTACAAAAAAAGAGACAGCATTGTTCTTTGAGAATGCTGTGGTGACCAAGTGCCGAGGAACAGAAAGTATCCCTCAAGAAAAGAGGTAACCAAACACTGGGATTATATGTGACCTAAAAACTCCAGAGCATACAGTAAGTTTATAAGAATATATTTAATGAAAGATGACATGTTCTGCTATATTTAACCAGGAATAAGTAGGATGCATTGTGATATGTGTATACTGTTTATTAAGTTGTGAGAATATTAATCAATGAGGTTACATCATATCCATGTTCATCCTGATCCTCATCAATTGAACTGAAAAACTACTGCAGGACCAATTTAGAAAAAAAATTGACTAAGCATAATTGCACAGAATTACCTACCATTCAGAATCAGTGGAAAGCTGAGTGACAATCACTGTAATGATTGCCGTTAATGACTGTTACCCATATAGGAGACCTCTTAAACTGAATATCTAAAATCACCTAAGACAACTTTAAAATTTTTGTTTGCCATAGAAATTAAAGTATACAGCAGTATCCAATATAGCTACTTTTATTTTTAGTCCCTTATTCATTTTCCAAATTATTATATAGAAATAGCCATAGCTTCTATTAGATAGGGCTTATTATTAGTGTGTCCCATAGGTAACTGCATGAGGCAGACCTAGAGATCTTCCTTTGTATCCTGGGTCTGGTGGTTATTTCAATCCTGGAAGCTGCAGTGATTGACTGTGTACTATAGCAATGTTTCTGCAATCAACGCTGTGGGTGTCCCTACAGGATCATCCTGAAGAATATATACATTAAAGTGCTTCAGCTACCGTGGCCTACAACAGATGTCTCTACTGCAGGTCATAAATGGGTTAAAGGGGTATTCCTATTACAAAAAGTAATGGTCTATCATTAGGGTATGCCATTATTTTATAATTGTTGGTTGGTGATGCAGGTCCTGGGACCCCTACTGATCCTAACACTTTGCAAATAGACGTCCCATCCTAGCATTATACCATCACTTCGGATGGGAATACTTTAAAGCTGTTCATCCAAAATAATGAAAAATCTGCTCAAAGGGAGGAATTGTGATAAAATAACAAAAGAACTTAACTACCTCTGCCGGGCATTGTAGCTTGGCGGCAGCATATACCTCATGGGACCACTACAGATAGGTCTTGTCCTGCATGCCTCTGAGGCCAGCTGGCTCCAGCTGTGACATGGCTTTACAGGCAACTCATCTCTGCAGCCAAGTAAACCAAACCTGGTGGGAAGGACTGGAGAGTCTGGAGAATCAATGGGTTGGTATAGCCTCTTTTGTTATTTTGTTGTTATCCCACAAATAAAAAACAAGTATCTGGAATAATGTACATCATTATTTTAACTATACCCTAAAAACTGATAATATTTTTCTTGCATGTACAGTGCAATAATGCTGCCTTTAAAATTTCCTATTCATTGCATAGTGATACTTTTCCTGGGATAACCCCTTTTATGAGCATCAGTTATGAAGGACTTTTCATTCTGCTTAAAATAACAGATATAAGAAGGAATGAAGTGTTCTGCTTTTAAAAAAAATATTTTAATCAATGGATGATAGATTTTCAACAGAAACAGAATTGTGTTTTTCTGCTTCCTAAACGGAAAGAATTAATGGAAAATTCAACACAATGGAAGCATGGCCTTTATTTGCTAATACTTTGGCAGCCTGTGGTCACCACTAATGAATAGAATTAGAAAAATGCTTATTAACCGCTTCAGCCACAATGACGTACCTGTAGATGATTGTGGCTGCTTGAGGGAATGTATGGAGGAGGCTGAGCAGATGCCAGCTGTATAATCCCTTTCATTTAACCCCTCAGATGCCGGCATCTGTGGAGCTGGGCAGAGGGAGGAGGCTCCCTCTGCCTTCCGATCAGAGCCTCTGCGGTGAAATTGCTGGACTATGATTGGTTGCCATGACGGTGTGGGGCCTGCTAAAGTTTCCCATGACTGTAATGGTAAACTGCCTGTAAAACTGTATATTATGTAAAAAAAATATTTTAAAAAAATATAAAAATATAAAAAATTCCTATTACCCCTTTCCCAATTTTTCATTTAAAAATAAACAATAAAAAATAAACATAAGTATTGCCGTGTCTGAAAATGTCTGGACTCTTAACTCCTTCCTGTCATTTGACATATTATTACATAACAGCTGGAAGTGTCTTCCCACAAATTGACATAATGAGCTGTGCGTGCCCGATCAGTTCAGGGGCCCTTCTGTATCCACCGGCATAGCTGAAAACACTGATGCCGGAGGATTAACCACTTATATGCTGTAAGTGCTCACTACAGGATAAAGGAGGTATGCAGAGTGAGGGGGCTCCCTCTGTGTCTACATCACCCCCCCCCCCCCCCACGCGCGCGTTAAGATGACAGGGGGCTGATGGCTGCTATAGCAACCCAAGCATTTGCAAAGGCCTCGGAGTCTGTCATGTATGGAAGCCTATGAAGTCCAGCTCCATGCTGGGTCTCCTAGGCAACTGTCAGTGTGAAACTGACAGTTTACATGCAGTACAATACATTATGTATTGTACTGCATTGAAACAGGGATCAGACCCCCAAAAGTTTAAATCTCATAGTGGGACAAAAATAAATAAATAAAAGATTCCAGTCAAAAAATGTCCCTTTCCCCTCATCAAGACATTTTTTATTTAAAAAAAAAAGGCATATAGTGGGGGAAATAAGTATTTGATACACTGGCGATTTTGCAGGTTTTCCCACCTACAAAGAATAGAGAGGTCTGTCATTTTTATCATAGGTACACTTCAACTGTGAGAGCGGAATCTAACAAAAATCCAGAAAAACACATTGTATGATTTCTAACCCCTTAAGGGCTTAGGGCGTACCGGTACGCCCTATTTCCCGAATCCTTAAGGACTCAGGGCGTACTGGTACGTCCTAAGTTTAAATTGCGATTGCGGCACCGCGGGGGTTAATCCGAACAGGATGCCGGCTGAAATCATTCAGCCGGCATCCTGTCACAACGCCAGGGGGGTCATGTGACCCCCCCCGTATCGGCGATCGCAGAAAACCGCAGGTCAATTCAGACCAGACCTGCGGTTTTCTGCGTTTCCGGTCCATTCGGGTCTCCGGTGACCCGATGAACTGGAAAAAGACTGCGATCGGTGGAGTGATTACACACCACCATTGCAGTACGAAGATATGGAGAGGCGGTGCTGGCCATGGTGCTGATGCCTGCTGTCCAGGGTGCTGATTGGTGCAGGGAGAGAGGTGCGAGATTCAAACTTCCTGCGCTCCTCTCTCCCCTCCTCTTCCTGTTCTGCACCAGCACCCTGCAGCACCGTCCTCACCAGGCTCCTGAGATCCCCCCTAATCGGCACCCATCACCCTCCTGCACCCATCGCCCTCCAGGTAGGTTAGGGTCAGTGAGGGAGAGGCACCGTTAGGCAGGGATAGAAGGGAAAAGTTAGTTAGGAAAAAAAAAAAAAAAATCACTTTTATCTAAACTTTTTTTTTGTTTCAGCTTTCAGACCCTAGACCCCCCCCTGCCATTTGCCCCACTTGAGGACATTTTGGGGCCTCGTGCTGCACATGGGTCTAGTGCAAAAACCCAGTGTCAGGCAATACTGGAGTGGGGACGTCCTCTACCCGACCCCACTCTACAGTATGGCCATGACACGTCCCCGGTTTGAGGCCATCCGGAAATGTCTGCATTATTCAGATAATGCAGCATGTCGTCCCCCCCAGGTGATCCTGCCCATAACCGTCTGTATAAGATACGGCCGATCATCGATCACTTCGGGGCCAAATTTGTACAGGCCTACGTACCTGGAAGGGAGGTCACAGTTGATGAGTCTCTCGTTGCGTTCAAGGGGAGACTCAGTTTCCACCAATACATTCCCACTAAGCGTGCGAGGTATGGCGTGAAAATGTACAAAATTTGTGTGAATGCCTCAGGGTACACTTACAAATTTCGTGTGTACGAGGGGCGAGATTCCCGTATTGAACCCCCAGAATGTCCCTGAAATAGAAATATCAATAGTTGTAATCTGCTCTCCAATGTCTTTGTGTAAGGAAAGGTAAAAAATCTCAACCGCAGTCAGCCAAAGGTGTTTTCATCTTGAATTCTTGCTGAGCAACCGCCCCGCCCTGCTCAGTCTGTTCACTTTTATTTACCAACCAACCAAAGGTGTAAAAGGGGCCGGCCCAAAACAAGGATACAGGAAGTGATGACATACAGGAAGTGTTGACATAGGAAGATGAGAACATAGCCAGCTCACAACACACATGTATCCTATAATCACTGGAGCAAACTTTATCTAGCCTTGCTCAGTGATCAATGCCAGATAAAGTTACTATGATCCTCATGCATGTTTATTTACAGGACAACGTCATTATCTCTAGCGTCTGATCAGGCGCACTAGAGACAACAAACACACAATCCTTTCGTTATATTGTTCTCTTAACAAATGCATCCACGCCAAGCCAATAAATCTGCGTCTTGTGCGGGGGCCCTAGCCGGCGTCCATACATCAGCCAACAAAACACATCAGTCTCCCCTGGCCCACAGCCCAGTGCTTAGCACATGGACCATTCGCCGACGGAGACCTCTGTGCCCAGCAGCTGTGTCTCCACATACACAGGAAGATATCCACTCCAATGGTTTACCCTGACACTGAGAGACATGATGACAATACACAATATATTAGAAACACATCCTAATAAAATTTCCACAACATCCCCCCACTCTGGGTGTTAGTGGGAAACTCGTGTGGGACCTTATCTACCCACTGCTAAATAAGGGTTACCACTTGTACGTGGATAACTTTTATACTAGCATTCCCTTGTTCAGGTCCCTTGCCGCCAGATCCACGTTCGCTTGTGGGACCGTGCGGAAAAATCAACGCGGCCTACCTGCCTACCCCCTCCAGGTACCTATCCCCAGGGGTGAGACCCGTGCCCTTACCAGTGGAAACCTGTTGCTGGTCAGGTATAAGGACAAGAGGGATGTCCTTATACTGTCCACAATCCACGGTAACAGCACCACCCCCGTCTCTGTGCAAGGTACCACGGCAACGGTCCTCAAGCCCGATTGTATCGTCGACTACAATCGGTATATGGGAGGAGTTGATCTCTCTGATCAAGTCCTCAAGCCATATAATGCCATGCGCAAAACCCGGGCATGGTACAAAAAAGTTGCGGTCTACTTGGTGCAGGTTGCCATGTACAACTCTTTTGTACTATCCCGAAGCGCTGGCAGCACAGGAACATTCCTCCAATTCTATGAGGCAGTCCTCAAGGACCTGATCTTTTTGGACGGGGAAAGAGCAGGCCGGAGTACCTTGGGAATTGGAGGTGCCCGGATCGTCCCTGGGCAACATTTTCCAGGTGTGGTCCCCCATACTGGAAAGAAGGGACGAACCCAAAGAAAGTGCAGAGTGTGTCGCAGGAGGGGGTTACGGAAGGACACCACCACTCAGTGCGACACGTGCCCCGATCATCCGGGCCTCTGCGTTATTGATTGCTTCAGGGAGTATTACACTTCCATGGAGTACTAAATTTTTATAATCCCCAACAGTCCCCTAGAGAACATGAAAAACTATGGCTCTCAGACTTTGGAGACACGGAAACAATTTTTTCCCCCCAAAAAAATATTAGTTTTAGTGCAGGCATCCTCAAACTGCGGCCCTCCAGATGTTTTAAAACTATAACCCCCAGCATGCCCAGACAACTTACAGCCATTAGCAGGGCATGGTGGGAATTGTTGTTTTACAACACCTGGAGGGCCGCAGTTTGAGGATGCCTGCTTAGTGTCTCCAAAGTCTGAGAGCCATACATATTGGGCATCGCCGCATCCGTAAAAAACTTCTCTATAAAAATAACATGTATCCCAACCCCCCCAGATGAACAGCGTTAAAAAAAAAAAAAAGAAAAATACATTTTTTGTCACCTAACATCACAAAAAGTGTAATAGCGAGCGATCAAAATGTCATATGCACCCCCAATTAGTGCAAATAAAACCGCCATCTCATCCCACAAAAAACGAGCCCCTACATAAGATAGTCGCCCAAAAAAAAAAAAAAAACTGTAGCTCCCAGGCTATGGAGATACGGTACTTTAATAATTTTTTGGGTTCCTAAAATGATAATATAGTGTAAAATCTAAATAAATTTTAAAATGTAGACATATTAGGTATCGCCGCGTCCGTAAGAATCTGCCCTATAAAAATAACATTTGACTAAACCCCTCAGATAAACAGCGTTAAAAATATAAAATAAAAACGGTGCCAAAACACCCATTTTTTGGCAAAATTTCCATTTGAATCCTTTTTTTCCGGTAATAAAGCAAGGATTAACAGCCAAACAAAACTAAATATTTATTGCCCTGATTTTGTAGTTTGCAGAAACACCCCATATGTGGTCGTAAATGGCTATATAGCCACACGGCAGGGCATAGAACGAAGGGAACTCCATATGGTTTCTGGAAGGCAGATTTTGATGGACTGGTTTATTTACACCATGTCCCATTAGAAGCCCCCCCCTGATGTAGCCTAAACTAGAAACTCCAAAAAAGTGACCCCATCTAAGAAACTACACCCCTCAAGGTATTCAAAAGTTACTTTACAAACTTTGTTAACCCTTTAGGTGTTCCACAAAACTAAATAGCGAATGTAGAAACAATTTTAGAATTAACATTTTTTGTTACCTTGCCTCAAAAAAGTGTAATATAGAGCAACCAAAAATCATATTTACCCTAATATAGTCCCAAAACAACAACCACCTTATCCTGTAGTTTCCTAGATGGGGTCACTTTTATGGAGTTTCTACTCTAGGGGTGCATCAGGGGGCTTGAAAGGGTACATGGTGTAAATAAACCAGTCCAGCAAAATCTGCCTTCCAAAAACCATATGGCGTTCCCATTCTTCTATGTCCTGCCGTTTAGCCAAATAGTAGTTTACGACCACATATGGGGTGTTTCTGCAAACTACAGAATCAGGGCAACCCATATTGAGTTTTGTTTGGCACTTAACCCTTACTTTATTACTGGAAAAAATGGGTTAAAATGGAAAATTTTCCAAAAAATTTAAATTTAAAAATTGTTTCTCCATCTGCCATTAACTCTTGTGGAACACCTAAAGGGTTAGCAAAGTTTGTAAACCCAATTTTGAATACCTTGAGGGGTGTACTTTCTTAGATGGAGTCACTTTTTTTGAAATTTCTATTCTAGGGGTGCAACAGGGGGCTTCAAATGGGACATTGTATAAACAAAACCAGTCCTGCAAAATATGCCTTGCAAAAACCATATGGCGTTCCCCTCCTTCTATGTCCTCCCGTTTGGCCAAACAGTAGTTTACGACCACATATGGGGTGTTTCTGCAAACTACAGAATCAGGGCAACCCATATTGAGTCTTGTTTGGCTGTTAACCCATTTTTTCCAGTAATAAAGTAAGGGTTAAAATGGAAAATTTTCCAAAAAATAGAAATTCCAAAATTGTTTCTCCATCTGCCATTAACTCTTGTGGAACACCTAAAGGGTTAACAAAGTTTGTAAACCCAGTTTTGAATACCTTGAGGGGTGTACTTTCTTAGATGAAGAAATAGGACCACATATGGGGTGTATTCTTTCCAAAATGGGGTCACTTGTGGGGTATTTATACTGCCCTGGCATTTTAGGGGCCCTAAAGCGTGAGAAGAAGTCTGGAATCCAAATGCGTAAAAAATGCCCTGTGAAATCGTTACTCTTTGGAATTTGGGCCCCTTTGCACACCTAGGCTGCAAAAAAGTGTCACACATGTGGTATCGCCGTACTCAGGAGATGTAGGGCAATGTGTTTTGGGGTGTATTTTTACATATACCCATGCCTGGTGAGAGAAATATCTCTGTAAATTGACAACTTTGTATAAAAAAAATTAAAAAGTTGTCATTTACAGAGATATTTCTCACACACAATATGGGTATATGTAAAAATACACCCTAAAACACATTGCCCTACTTCTCCTGAGTACGGCGATACCACATGTGTGACACATTTTTTGCGCAAAGGGGCCCAAATTCCAATGAGAATCTTTACGATTTCACAGGGCATTTTTTACGCATTTGGATTCCAAACTATTTCTCACGCTTTAGGTCCCCTAAAATGCCAGGGCAGTATAAATACCCCACAAGTGACCCCATTTTTGAAAGAAGACACCCCAAGGTATTCCGTGAGGGGCATGGCGAGTTCCTAGAATATTTTTTTTTGGCACAAGTTAGCGGAAAATGTTTTTTTTATTTTCTCTTACAAAGTCTCATATTCCACTAACTTGTGACAAAAAATAAAATTTTACATGAACCCGCCATGCCCCTCACGAAATACCTTGGGGTGTCTTCTTTCCAAAATGGGGTCACATGTGGGGTATTTATACTGCCCTGGCATTTTAGGGGCCCTAAAGCGTGAGAAGAAGTCTGCAATATAAATGTCTAAAAATTTTTACGCATTTGGATTCCGTGAGGGGTATGGTGAGTTCATGTGAGATTTTATTTTTTGTCACAAGTTAGTGGAATATGAGACTTTGTAAGAAAAAACAAAAAAAACCCAAAAAATAATTTTTATTTGCGCTAACTTGTGACAAAAAAATAAAAATCTTCTATGAACTCGCCATGCCCCTCAAAAGTGATCTTTTTATAGCGCCGCAGCGATTTTACAGTGTTTTTGCAGCGATCAGAAAAAAAAAATTCTTTCTTTGTGGTGGGGCGGAAGTAACACAAGTGTGCGCACAAGATCAGGCCTGATCGGGCGAACACTGCGTTTTTTGTAGAGCCTATAGAACATGTCCTATAGAGGCATTTTCTATATAGTTCTGGCAATGTGCAGATCCGCAAAATGCGGAAAGCACATTGCCGGTGTCCGTGTTTTGCGGATCCGCGGTGTCCGTGATCCACGGATCCGTGGATCCGCAAAACACATACGGATGTCTAAATGGAGCCTTACAGGGGGGTGATCAATGACAGAGGGTTGATCAGGGAGTCTATATGGGGTGATCACCCCCCTGTAAGGCTCCATTCAGATGTCCGTATGCGTTTTGCGGATCCGTGGATCCGCAAAACGCATACGGACGTCTGAATAGAGCCTTACAGGTGGGTGATCAATGACAGGGGGGTGATCAGGGAGTCTATGTGGGGTGATCACCCACCTGTCATTGATCACCCCCCTTTAAGGCTCCATTCAGACGTCCGCATGTGTTTTGTGGATCCGTGGATCCGATCCGTGGATCCGCAAAACACATACGGACGTCTGAATGGAGTCTTACAGGGGGGTGATCAATGACAGGGGGGTGATCACGGAGTCTAATATGGGGTGATCAGGGGTTAATAAGTGACAGGGGGGGTAGTGTAGTGGTGTTTGGTGCTACTTTACAGAGCTGCCTGTGTCCTCTGGTGGTTGATCCAAGCAAAAGGGACCACCAGAGGACCAGGTAGCAGGTATATTAGACGCTGTTAACAAAACAGCGTCTAATATACCTTTCAGGGGTTAAAAAAATCGCATCTACAGCATGCCAGCGAATGATCGCCGCTTGCAGGCTGTAGATCAGCTCGTTTACCTTCCGATCATGTGAACGCGCGCTCCTGTGTGCGCGTGTTCACAGGAAATCTCGCGTTAAATCTCGCGAGATGACACGCCGACGTGCGTAAAAGGAGGAATGAATCGACCGCCTCCGGAACGCAATCCTGCGTTAGGCGGTCCGGAGGCGGTTAATATTTGGTACAAAAACCTTTGTTTGCAATTACAGAGGGCAGATGTTTGCTCTAGTTCTTCTTGACCAAGTTTGCACACACAGCAGAAGGGATTTTGGGCCACTCCTTCATATAGATCTTCTCCTAATCTTTCAGGTTTTGGGGCTGTCGCTTGGTTACATTGTCTTTCAGCTCCCTCCAAAGATTTTCGATTGGGTTCAAGTGTGGAGACTGGCTAGGCCACTCCTGGACCTTCAAATGCTTCTTACAAAGCCACTTTTAGTTGCCCTGGCTGTGTGTTTCGGGTCACTGTCATGCTGGAAGACCCAGCCATGACCCATTTTGAACGCTCTTACTGAGGGAAGGAGGTTGTTGGCCAAAATCTCTCGATACATGGCTCCATCCTCCATTCAATACAGTGCAGTCATCTTGTTCCCTTTGCAGAAAAGCAACCCCAAAGTAGGATGTTTCCACCCCCATGCTTCACGGTTGCAATGGTGTTCTTGGGGTTGTACTCATCCTTCTTCTTCCTTCAAACACGGCGTGTGGAGTTGATACCAAAAAGTTCTATTTTGGTCTCATCTGAACACATGACCTTCTCCCATGCCTCCTCTGGATCATCCAAATGGTCATTGGTGAACTTCAAATGGGCCTAGACATGTGGCGGCGTGAGCAGGGGGACCTTGCTTGCACTGCAGGATTTTAATCCATGACGGCGTAGTGTGTTACTAGTGGTAATCTTTGAGACTGTGGTCCCAGATCTCTTCAGGTCATTGACCATGTTCTCCCGTGTAGTTCTGGGCTGATTTATGACCTTTCTTAGAATAATCTTTAGCCCACGATCCGAGATTTTGTATGGAGCCCCAGACCCAGGAAGATTGACAGTCATCTTATGTTTGTTCCATTTTCTAATAATTGCGCCAACAGTTGTTGCCTTCTCACCAAGTTACTTGCCTAGTGTCCTATAGACAATCCCAGCCTTGTGCAGGTCTACATTTTTGCCCCTAATGTCCTTAGACAGCTCTTCGGTCTTGGCCATGGTGGAGAGGTTGTAGTGTGATTGATTGAGTGTTGTGGACAGGTGTCTTTTATACAAGTAATGAGTTCAAACAGATGCAATTAATAAAGATAATGAGTGCAGAGTAGGAGGGCTTCTTAAAGAAAAACTAACAGATCTGTTAGAGCCAGAATTTCTGCTAGTTGGTAGGTGATCAAATACTTATTTCATGCAACAAAATGCAAATTAATTATTTAACACCTTAGTGACTACTAATATGCCTTTTGTACTGACGTAAACAGCTGGCTTTAATCAATCATTACATGTACCCAAAATGGTGCATTAAAAACTATAACTTTTCCTGCAAAAAATAAGACCTCATACAAGTACATTGATGAATACATTTATAGCTCTTGGAATGCGATTTCTAAAAAAAAAAATTGTGGTCACTAAGGGGTTAAAAATCATACAATGTGATTTTCTCGATTTTTTTTTTTTAGATTCTGTCTCTCACAGTTGAAGTGTACCTCAGACCTCTCCATTCTTTGCAGGTGGGAAAACATGCAAAATTACCAGTGTATCAAATACTTATTTTCACCACAGTATTAGGTATCACCGCCTCCGTAGCGACTGGCTCTATAAAAATAACACATGATCTATCCTGTCAGGTAAACGCAGTAAAAAAAAATGAAAACAGTGCCAAAACAGCCTTTCTTTGGTTACCTTGCTTACAAAAAGTGTAATATCAAGCAATCAAAAAAACGCCAACTCTTCGCTGAAAAAGTGGGCCACACACAAGACAATCTCCAGAAAAATGAAAAAAATAAGGCTTTCAGAAAATTGCGACACAAAACATTTATTCCGTCAGGTGAATGCTGTAAAAAACTAAAAATATAAATGTTTAAAAAACAAGTGATAAAAAAAAAATCATTAGCACCCCTAACTAGTGCCAATTGAACCGGTTCCTTTTCCCACCAAAAAAAAAGCCCTCACACAAGACAATCACCAGAAAAATGTACAAATTATGGCTTTCAGAAAATGGCACAAAACTTGACATTTTGTTTCCAAAAAACCGTTGAGCAAAATTAGTAAAACATAAAAAAAAACTATATAAAATTGGTATCTCTGTGATTGTACTGACAGGCAGAATAAAGTTAACATGTTATTTTTCCCGCCTGGTGCACTCCTAAATAACAAAACCCAAAAAGTAATGGCAGAGTTGCTGCCTTTTCTATATTCTGCTTCACACAAAGTGAACTAAAAAGCAATAAGACAGTCGTATGTACCCCAAAATAGAACCAATGATAATGGCAACTCATTCAGCAAAAAATAAGCTCCCACACAGCTCCATCAAGAGAAATATAAACACATAGGGGTCATTGCCACTGGCATAGAAAATGGTAAATGAGACTGGCCGGCCAACCCACCCTCTTCCCCACCCATGTCAGGTCATCTTTTTCCGCCACAAAAGCAACAAAATCTGCGTCTTAAACACGGCAAAAAAGTGGCGTATATTTCTTAATAAATGACTTCCATAGTTCTCAGAAAATTGCTTCACTGATACCCCAGAGGCTGTTCAAAAACAAGATGGCACCTGTAAACGAATACATAATAATCTCTGCTGCAAAACCCAAATGGCGGTCTTTCTCCTTTGAATAGTGCTGTGTAACCAAACAGCAGGTTATGTCCACATTTATGGCATTTCCATACTGAGTAGATCCTAGCACAAATCTGTATCTGCCCATAGCAGGTATAGACTTCATTTTCTGTCCTGCGTACAATTTTGTGTGTTACAGTTTTGGTATTCAGCGTTTTTTCAAGGCTAATATTAAACATGTTTTAGGTTTCTCAAAGATGCCGTTATTGGGAATCATGAGATGCGGCTCCACACTCCTGTTGGTCTTATTTCTGGCAAACTTAGCAGCTAGAAGTCATGGTAAGTAATTCTCACAAGAAGCTATCTATAACCACAAGGAATGTAACACTCTAATTATTTCTATAATTATATAATAATGTAAAACATATTTCACTATGTTTCAGTTATAATGAATTTAATTACAATTACTATATTTTTCAGTTAGATGTTACCTTTTTTGTGAGCTCTTGAGCTGTTAATCTGGAAATTATAACTGAACGAGTCTAAGGGATATGTCTCTAGGCTCCATCTTTAGTAATGAGATTGACCAATCACACTCTTTCACAAAAAGAAAATGAGAGGTCTCATGACAAGCCAATCAACTGTTGATTTCCAAAGCTGCTTAGGCCTGTTTCACACTGCCGTTTTTAGATCTGGCAGGCTGTTTCAGCAGGGAGCAGACTGACGGATCTCGCTGTATTCCAGCATTGCCAGAAGATAACTCATCGCCCGGCCCTATTGAATAGAATGCGCCCAACGGTTTTTCGTCCAGCCGATTCTCGGCATGTTTGCTGGGTTACAGCTGGATCCCTACTGGTCCCCATTATAGTGAATGGGCCCGGCGGGTGGCAGGTAGCATCCAGCACTGCTGGATCCAGACATCTCTGGCAGGCTGCTCCCTGCTGGAGATGATAAACACTAGTGTGAACCTAGCCTTAATTATGTTTATTAAAAAGGTAATAAATATTATTGAGCAGCCATTTTGATACAGAGATGGCATGTATGTCAGAAGTCATATATTTTAACATGACTGAGACTCATTTCTGACTACTGTTTAAAAGGGTTATTTGAGATTTTGATATTGATGACCTTTCCTCAGGATAAGTCATCAATATCAGATCGGTGGGGGGACTGACTCCTGCCGCCCCCGCTTGTCAGCTGTATGAAGAGGCCACAGCACTGTGTGAGCGCTTGGACCTCATCCTAGGCCATGTGATGTCATGTTCACCGGTCACATGGCCAAGGCTTTCTCTGTCCCATTCAAGTGAATGGGGCTGAGCTGCAATACCAAGCACAGCCGCCATACAATGTACGGAGTCCTGCTTCCTCATACAGCTAATCGGTGGAGGTGCCAGGAGTCAGACCCCACTGATCAGATATTCATGGACTAATCTGAGGATAGCTCATCAATATGCACCGGCTACACAACCCCTTTTAACCTGACAAGAGAAAATAATGTAATCACATTACATTGCTGTAGCTCAAACTCTTCTATATCTTATATGTTATTTTTTATTTTGAGGAATTATTTAATTTTTTTCCAGAACATAATTTTTGCAATATACTACAATCTAACTTTTTATTTTTCATAAAGCCCAAGCTGCTAAAGATTTCACAGATGTGGAAATAACTACAGTTGATCTTCCACAAGTGGTTACTGTACAGTGCAAAGGTATGATACTCAAAAATGATTCATTGTTTCCGCAGTAAATTGTCTGGTAGTATGGAAAGAGCCGAGAGCACCCACCTTTTTCCATAGCTCCCAAAGTGCTTTATGGAGCAGCAGTAATCAATATACCTGATGACAGTGGCGACTCTAGAAACAATATATAGGGGCGACACATAAGATACCACAGTCAAAAATGTAGGGGGACTAATAATTTTCACCACTTAATCATACTACGTAAATAAGTATATATAAATAAGATTACAAAATACGAGAGTATCGCGGTATTCAGGGATACCTGATGATGTTTCCTGATGTTAAATCCCCAAGCTGCGTTCTTTTCTGCCTCTGCAGACCCTGCTAGGCTGAAATACACAGGCAGCCAATGGCAGTGCTGCCCTCTCCCTCCCAGCCAATAGCAGCTGAGGTGGACGGGGGAAGATTCACTTGGCTGCCGACGAGCCCATAGTGAAGCGGGTGGGCAGCATGGCAATACTTTCAGTTTGGCCTGAAGTCTGGGGCCGGGCTGAGGCAGTGTGGGCCAAATTCTATATACCCTCTTTCCCCCTTCCCTACCGTGAAACAGATATTTGGATGGACATTACATACATTGCTACGAAATATACAGGAGAGTACAGCAGCACATACCTTTTACATCCAGTGACATTTCCTGTCATGTAGACTTTCCTCAATGTCTTCATTCAGAGATTAAACCGCCATGACATATTCTTTCAGCCGTGTCTCGTCTCTGCAGAGTTTCACAGAATTTATTTTTAGATTCCACACTTTACTATCATCCTCCTCTTCCTGGTGCCTAAACACTGTCATCCTGCTGCTACCTCCAATACTGAGCTAGTTCCATTCAAATAGTCCCCCATAATAATATGCTCTCAAACTGTCCTTAATGGTAATAGTGTTCCCTACAGCAGGGTTCCTCAACTCCAGTCCTCAGGGACGACCTGCTGGTCATGTGCTCAGGATTTCCTTAGTATTGAGCAGATGATACAATTGGTGTCAGTGCATCAGGACTTACCACAGGTATTCATTCTGTGGGATACTCTCAAATCATGACCGGTAGGTGGATCCTGAGGACTGGAGTTGAGGAACACTGCCCCACAGTACCTGCAATAGTAGCCCTATTAATATGTGCTCAATAGTATTGCCCCCAGCAGTAACAAGATCCCTCTATAAGATACCACTATAAGAGCATGCAGTAGTAATAAAGTCCCCTATACTGTCTGCAGTAGTTATAATACCTCCTATAGTGGTTCAAGTATTTATAATGACCTGCTGCAGTGCCTCATGTAGTTACAATGACCCTCTGTAGTGCCACTAGATAAAAGACCTAACTTCCCCCCGTAGTGCCCATATGTATAATGCCCTCTGTATTATTTTAACATATAATGAGCCCTCTGTATAATTGTAATAATTATGGCCCCTCTGTATTATTATTGTAATAATGGCCCCCATTTTTTCCATATATGATTGCCTCCTTTGTATAATGTCCCCCACCCCATAGTACCCCCAGTCCATGGCCCCTATCCTTTCCATATATGATTGCCTCCTTTTATAATAATATACAATATAATCCCTGCACTATGTCATACAATATACATTATAATGCCTGCACCATGCCATACAATATACGTTATAATCCCTGCACCATGCCATACAATATACATTATATTTCATACACCATGCCGTACAATATACAGTATAACACCTACACTGTGGGTTTATGATATTTATTGTACGGTATAGTACAAGGATTATAATGTATATTGTACGGTATAGTACAAGGATTATAATGTATATTGTACGGCATGGTGTATGGATTATAATGTATACTTTAACAGCATGGTTTAGGTGTTATACCATATATTGTACGGCATGGTGTATTAAATATAATGTATATTGTATAGCATGGGACAGGGATTATACAGTATAATGTATGGCATGGTGTATGAAATATAATGAATATTGTACATCAAATGCATGGATGTTACACCATGCCAGACAATATAACCCCTGCGCCATGCTGTACAATATACAGTATAACCCCTACACAGTGTAGAGGTATACTGTATATTGTGCGGCACAGTTTATACATACTCCCCATGAAAACTTACAATTACTTGGCTTGGCCCTTGGGGATCGCACACGCCACTTCAACACTTTGGAGGGGGCTGGGGGGGCTAGGTCCAAGAAGATACCGTCCCCTCTTCTTTTCTCCTCTTTTGCCGCACTGAACATGTTCTCCTCTTCCAGTAGCAGCGTGGCATGAGGAAGGAGGTGGGGCCAACGTGAGCTCCGCACAGTAACGTCCTGACACTGGGTAACGTCAGGACGCTATGGGCAGTATGGTGGGTGCCTGTTCCGAGCACACCACAGCAATGCACGCAGTGAAAATGGTGTGCATTGCCAGGATGGGCTTTACGGAACAGGCACACACCATTACATGAAGTTCGGGCTGCGGCGGTGAGTGGGCCTTCAGAGGCCCTGAGCGGAAGCAGTAAATAAGCTGCGCGGCCACGCACCCGCTCAGATTACAGGGAACACTGCCCCCCCACGCTACGCCACTGTCAGCGCGGGGGCACGCGGGGGGGCATGGAATAAGCTAGGGGGGGCAATGTATTGTATATAATGTGGAGTAGAAAACTAACATTTATTGCTTATGCTTACATTGAGCTATAAAGTATTTCAGAACTGCTATAGGACTGTCTTGTATTAATGCATTATTTCTGGAAACATTTTCCTTTTTCAATTACAGGTGATTGTATAAAAGAGGCAGAGGATTCTCATTCTGACATTCCAAAGCAGTTTCGTTCTGACATACCAATTACAGGTAATGTAATCTCCTACTAGAAATGAAAGCCAATGATTAACTCATGTCCTGTGATGAAACTGCAAGAGATCATCTGATGTGCAGTGGCAAAGGGTAAAATGCAGTTCTCCAGAGCTTTCTTTCTAGCGGCACCCAACCACTTTAATTAAAGGGGTTTTCTGAGTATCTGATTGGTATGGTTGTGACATCCAGGACCCCCGTCGATCAGCTCTTTGAGAAGGCAGCGACGCTTGCAGTAGCAACACGGCCTTCTCCAGCTTTTCCTAGGCTGTGTGATATCATATGTTATACCAAGCACAGCTGCTATACAATGTATGGAGCTGTGCTTGGTGAGCCGAAAGAAGCCTATGACACTATTGCGAGCACCACTGCCTTCTCAAACAGCTGATCTATGGGGATCCTGGGTGTCGGACCCTCATCTGATACTGGTGACCTATCCAGAGGTCATCAGTAAAAAAAAAAAAAAAAACATTTGGAAAACCCCTTTGAGAACTATGTTTTGTCTATTAATACAGACATTATCCATACTTGTTGACTCACACACGGTCCATTAGTCTCCCAAGATAAGGGAAAGCTCCCCTATACCTAGCACAGTGATGGTAAACCTTTTAGAGACCGAGTGCCCAAACTGCAACTCTACAACCCAACTATTTATAGCAGAGTGCCAATACAGCAATTTAACCTGCATACTACAGCCCAATATAGTATATCTTCCATGTACTTTATCATTTAGCTATAATAGCCGGCCTACATTCAATGTGCTGCCTGTGCCAATCATAGTGTGCCCTGTGCTGATGAATGGCAGGAAAAGTCTAAGGACTTTTTCCAGTGCATGGGTTCCCACAGAGAGGGCTCTGAGTGCCGCCTCTGGCACCCATGCCATAGGTTCGACACCACTGACCTAGCAGAAGAGGCAAGTCCTTAACAATTGTTGCTGGCACCTGCCACTAGGGGAAGCTTGCTCCATATGTATTTTTTGTTGCTCCCTCTTGCAGCAGTGGGAGCTGTACTTATTCATTGCAGCTGCCCCATGTGACGGCTGCGTGTATGGAATCAGGAGATTTGGAGTGCTGTCTCACAAAGTTCTCAGTCTGTTTGCAGTATATGCATTATTGTAACAGCGGCTGCTGTGCGCCTCTGTTCCCCTGCTTACCGCAGCGCTCCCGGGCGAAGTGTTCAGCGGTGATTTGCGGCCGGTGCTTCCCATTCACCGCTGCAGTCCTGGGCTCTGTCTCTGTGGGTGCTGTTGTTCTGGGATCCACTCTCAGCCCTGGCCACAGCATGCTTGCTGTTTGTTTCCTGCAGCACTTCCTTAAGGGCCGGTCCAAGGTTGCCTTCATTGTGTCCCTGCTGTCTGATGAGGCCCTTGCTTATGCAAATCCTATTTGGGAACATGGAGGTCCAGAGACCACTTATCTGCAGTCCTTCCTGGCTACCTTCCGGCTGGTCTTTGAAGAGCCCGGCCACACATCCTCCGCTGCATCAGCTCTGCTGCGTCTACAACAGGGTTCCTCGTCTGTGGGTCAGTACGCCATCCAGTTTTGTACTCTGGCTGCCGAACTTGCATGGAACAATGAGGCTCAACTGGCAGTGTTCTGGGAGGGCCTTTCTGACTGGATTAAGGATGAATTAGCTAGTCGCGACCGTCCGTCTACTCTGAATGACCTAATCACATTGGCCACAAAGATAGATATGCGTTTCAGGGAATGTTCTAAAGAGGTCGCATGCACCAGAAGACCACCTTGTTTGGCTCCATCCTTCCAGAGGCCGGTTCTTCCCCTAGTGTCCACCCCATCTGAAGAGCCCATGCAAATAGAGCTCCTTCGATTGTCTGATCAGGAATGTTTACGCCGCAAAGAAGAGTATCTGTGTCTGTATTGAGGAGGCAAGGCCCACTTCGTGCGTAATTGTCCTCAGAAGCCGGAAAACACAAATGTCTAGGGTCAGTTGGAGAGGTGGTCCTAGACAAGCAGAAGTCCTCTCCGAAACTTTCAGTTCCGGTGACTCTCTCTCACAAGGGAGTCACACTGTCTGTGCCTGCATTCTTGGACTCTGAGTCAGCCAGTAACTTCATTTAGCAAGCTCTGGTCCATCAGTACCGGCTTCCTACCATTCGTCTAGAAAGTCCTCTGTCAGTGGCTTCCGTAAATGGACTGCCACTTCCCAAACCTGTGCTTTCTGTTTCTATGCCCCTTAAGTTACAAATAGGGTTTCTGCATTCATAGATGATCTCCTTCTATGTGCTGCCAGCATCTGTGAATCCAGTTATCCTTGGTCTTCCCTGGCTGCGTCAGCACACTCCAGTTCTGGACTGGCACTCCGGTCAGAATCTGTTTTGGGGATCATCCTGCCAGTCCACTTGCTTATCAGAGGTTCGACTTGCTTCCTCGCCTACTGTACCTGTAGACCTGGACTTCCGCAGCAGTATGCCAGTATGCCAGATTGTCCAACTGACCTTCTGCCTGGTGCCACTCTTCCTCGTGGTCGAGTCTACCCACTCTCACTTCCTGAGACCCAAGCGATATCTGATTACATCAAGGAGAATCTCGAGAGGGGGTTTATCCGGAAATCTACTTCATCAGCCGGTGCCGGGTTATTCTATGTGCAGAAGAAAGATGGATCCTTATGGCCCTGTATTGACTATTGAGGTCGGAATAAGGTCACAGTCAAGAATCGATAGCCTCTTCCGCTAATCTCCGAACTCTTTGACAGCATCCAGGGAGATAAGGTCTTCACAAAACTCAACCTGCGCAGCGTATATAACCTTATCTGCATTCGAAAGGGCGATGAGTGGAAGACTGCTTTTGTGGAAGACTTCTTGGAACACTCATGATGGACACTATGAGTATCTCGTCATGCCCTTCGTCTGTGCAATGCTCCCAGGAGTTGGTAAACAATATCTTCCGGGACATACTCTATGTCTGCGTGATAGTGTACCTGGACGATATACTGATTTATTCTCCAGATTTGACCACTCACCGAAAGCATGTACCTTTGGTTTTACAGCGGTTAAGAGAGAATCGACTTTATGCCAAACTCGAGAAATGCATCTTTGAAAAATCTACCGTATCGTTCCTCGGATAAATAATCTTGGATACTGGGTTGCAGATGGATCCTTAAAAATTTTATGCAGTAATGGACTGGCCCCGCCCACAGGGTCTTCGTGCGCTTCCTTGGATTTGCTCATTTCTATTGTCATTTCATCCCGAATTTTTCATCTCTTACATCTCCGATCTCCGCTCTTACTAAGAAAGGGGTGAATGCTAGAGACTGGACTCCTGAGGCGGAAGCCGCCTTCATCTAATTAACAAGTTCCTTTGCTTCAGCACCTGTTCTGCATCATCCCGATGTCTCCTGCCAATTCTTTTTAGAAGTGGACACCTCCTCTATAGGAGCCGGTGCTGTTTTACTACAGAAAGGTTCCAAGGGCAAGATGTTTACATGTGGATTTTTTTCCAAGCTCTTCTGCCCTGCTGAGAGGAATTACTGTATAGGAGACAGAGAGCTTCTGGCCATAAAACTTGCCTTGAAGGAATGGCGTTTTCGATTGGAGGGGGCCCAGCATCGAGTGATAATCTTCAACGACCACAAGAACCTTACATATCTGCAGACGGCTCAACGTCTGAACCCTCGCCAAGCCAGATGGGCATAGAGATGACCTTGCATGTCGCCCGGCGGTCGTTTTGAGGTGAATTTTGCTCGTTCGCGATTCGCTGAACATGCGAACATATTGCGATGTTCGCATGCACCATATTCTTTAGGATTGCGCCAAACTTTCACCCATGACACATCCATCAGTTGGGACAGGACAGCCAATTGAGACGTTTCAGCACATGGACACACCCCCACCCTATAACAGAACCCGATCTAGCAAACATTTTACATTCTGTGTTTTGCCAGTGTAGGGAGAGGTTGCTTTGTGGAGCAGGGACAGACTGTTAGGGATACCAAACGCTAGCTAATAGGGCCACAAAAGTCTGTTTAAGAACTAGAATAGGTGTGTTATCGATAGGTGTGATATACTGAGGGGTGTGATATACTTATAATATACTTTCTAACATAGAAAGTATGTTATAGTGCATTTGTATTGTGCAGCAATTGTGTGCAGTTCTGCTGCGATACCGCAGCTATATAGAGGGACAAACGCTATTGGAATAACTAGCCCACAAACTACTGCCATATAAACTGGTGGACTTATGGCACCCCCAACGGAAGATCCCAGGAAGGAAATATTTCCGTGATCCATGAACTATTTGGCCACGTTCAGCGGCAAGTCAATATATCTATGGCACACAGTGTCGGTGCCTAGATAGATCTGACCACAGACACGTGGTCTAGCAAACACGGGCAGAGAAGGTACATAACTTTTACTGCCTACTGGGTGAAACTTCTGACGGCCGTCAAACATGTAACCCGTGGCACCCGTGTGGATTTGGTGTTACCGCCACGGATTGCATGCAGGCCTGTCTCTTCTTCTCTTCCTCCTACTCCATCCTCCATCTCCTCCTCGGCTGACTCCTCCTTTTCCACTGCTACCGCCTCTTCCGCTGCACCCCCCAAGCTCCCCAGAACCTATTTGACGTCCCAGGTGAGACGCTGCCATGCTGTGCTGTGGCTGTTGTGCCTGGAAGCCAAGAGCCATACCGGTCCTGCACTGCATTCAGCTCTGTGGTCACAGGCCGATCAGTGGCTAACCCTGCTCAATTTGACAGTTGGTAAAGTGGTGTGCGACAACGGTGCCAATCTGCTGAGCGCGCTGAAACAGGGCAAAATGCATGGCACATGTCCTAAACTTAGTTGTGCAGTGATTCATTGCCAAATACCCCGGGGTCCAGGACATTTTGCGGCAGGCCAGGAAAATCTCTGGCTATTTTAGATCTTACACAGCCATGGCTCTCCTTGCTGACGTTCAGCGGTGACACCACCTGCCCATCAGACGTCTGATTTGTGACAGCCCGACGTGCTGGAACTCCACCTTGTATATGCTTGATAGGCTGCTCTAGCAGATACATGCCGTTAACAAACTCTGCAGCATTACAGGTTCTGGGGCGCTTGGTTTATTTTCACAGCCCCAGTAGCTGCTCATGCGCAATGCATGCAAACTTCTGCGGCCATTTGATGAGATCACCAAACTGGTCAGTCGCAGCCAGGGCACCATCAGTGACATCGTACCTTACGCCTTCTTTCTGGAGCGTGCATTGCGTCATGTCATTGATCAAGCCCTCCAAAAGGAACAGAAGCTGGAAGATGAGGAAATCGCAATGCTTAATGAATTTCCAGGGGTGGCTACTCCATCTGAGACAAGTCCACAGGAGTCTGAAGAGGAGTCAGAGGAGGATGGTGGCTGGGGGAGGAGGAGGAGCAAGAAGAGCAGGCTTTGAATGGGACTTTCAACTTTTCGGGGATCCCTATGTTGTCCATGGCTGGGGGTAGGAGACCGAGGATGACATTCTCCTGGGCAATGAGCAGGAGCCAGGGCGCTCCACCGCTTCCAATTTAGTGCAAATCGGGGCCTTCATGCTCCAGTGTATGAAGAGGGACCCCCGTATAAAAAGCATAAAGGGCAAGGACCAGTACTGGGTGGCAACGTACTTAAACCCCTGGTATAAACACAAAATGGCAGACATATTACGAGCATGACAGAGGGCTGTCAGAATGCAGCATTTCCAGGCCTTGCAGCTAGTGATGCTGGATTCTGCTGTTGGGGGCGCTGGCATAGGAACTTCCACCCACAGCGAAACAGGTGCGGGTACAAATCCTACCGCGCCTGCAAGAAGAGGGCGATTTGAAGATGTGTTGGTCACTTCGGATATGAGATCATTCTTGCAGCCAACCCATCGACAACCGCCCTCTGGATCCAGCATCAGGGAACGCCTAGACCGACAGGTGTCCGACTACATCGGGTTTGCGATCTACACTACTCATGAACAGCGCTATCTATTGGTTTCATATTCTTATGACAAGAGTAATAGTATTGTCATAAGACTATGAAACCAATAGATGGCGCTGTTCATGAGTAGTGTAGATCGCAAATATTCTAATCGTGAATTTTTACCGCAAATTTGCCATGCAAAAGATTATGTGTCTGCCTGCACCCTCTGTGCTCAGAATAAAGTCTCCACCAGTCTCAAACCACCCAGGCTGTCGTTACCCCTTCCTGTTCCTGATGCCCCATGGCAACACATTGCCACGGATTTTGTTACAGATCTGTCCTCTTCGCCGTGATGTACAGCTATCTGGTAGTGGACCGCTTCTCCAAGATGGCGCACTTCGTTCCTTTGGCTGGACTACCCTCGGCTGCTGAACTTGCTAAACTGTTCGTGAGACACATATTCCGCTTGCATGGTCTACCTTGGCATATTGTTTCCGATCGCAGAGTCCAGTTTACCTTTAAGCTCCGGAGAGCCCTTTGCCGACTGCTCAAAAATGAGCTGGACTTCTCTTCCGGTTATCATCCCCAGACCAACGGGCAAGTAGAGCGGGTCAATCAAATATTAGAGAACTATCTCCGGCATTTTGGTTCAGCCTATTACAACAACTGGGTACAATTGCTACCTTGGGCTGAATTCTCCTATTACAACCACTCTAGTGAGTCTACTGGATTCTCTCCATTCTTTGTTGTTTATGAACAACACCCTCGTACTCCTCTCCCTATTCCTACATCTTCTGGGGTACCAGCTGCGGATTCCTCTTGTAGTGATTTTTTGAAGATTTGGCGTGACACCAAGAACTGCATCAACAAAGCGGTGACCCTCATGAAAGCGAATGCAGACAAGAGAAGAAGAAAACCGCCTCAGTTCTCGTCTGGAGATAAGGTATGGCTCTCTTCTAAAAACATCCGCTTAAGGGTACCCAGTTTCAAGTTTGCTCCTAGGTTCCTTGGACCCTTTGAAGTATTGAGGAGGATCAACAAAGTAACATATAAGTTACGACTGCCTCTCTCTCTGCTTATTCCTAATGCCTTCCACGCGTCCTTGCTAAAACATGTAGTCCTTAATCGCTTCTCGACGGCTCCTTCTACTCCAACTCCGGTATCTGAAGGTTCTGATGAGGCATTTGAGGTCAAAGACATCCTGGACATCAAGAAGTGTGGCAAGCAAACCTACTATCTTGTGGACTGGAAAGGCTTTGGTCCTGAGGAGAGGTCTTGGAAACCAGAGGAGAACATTCATGCTCCGAGCCTGATTAAAAAATTTCTGTCTTGTCTTGGACTCAGGAAGAGGGGTCGTAAGGGTGGGTGGGTGGGGTATTGTAACAGCGGCTGCTGCGTGCCGCTGTTCCCCTGCTAACCGCCACGGTGCCGGGCACCGCGTTCAGCGGTGATCTGCGGCCACGGCTTCCCATTCACCCCTGCAGTTCTGGGCTCTGTCTCTGTGGGTGCTGTTGTTCTGGGATCCGCTCCACAGTTTGCTCTCAGCCCTGGTCACAGTGTGCTTGCTGTTTGTTTCCTGCAGCACTTCCTTAAGGGCCGGCGCGCGTCACTTCCTGGACTTTATGGGTTAGGTCATGTGACCTTGCTGACCTATCCTAGCCCTCCTGCGCATATATAAGTGACTCAGCCCCATTCCCAGATGCCTCAGTGTCAAGGTCCTTGTGCCCTGCTAAGGTTCCTGTTTTCAGCTTGTGTTCTTGTGTTCCTGACTTGTATCTGTATTTCTGGACTTTGCTACCTGTTATATTCCTTCCTGCTTGCCTTGACTCTCCTGTCGCCGACCCGGATTGCCTGACCTGTACCTGTGCCACCTGCCCAGACCTTTTGCCTGTCTGACTATGTCTCTGCCTCATCCTTCGGTCCTGCACCTCTGGTACCTTTCTCAGGTACCTCCTGGTACGCCTTGACCAGTTGCCTGTGTGCCTATCCTCCTCATGAGGTAGCGACCTAGTGTTCCCCTCCAGAAAGTCTATCCCCACCATCAGGGGTACTGTGAAGATCCAGGGGTTCACTTAGACAACGCCCTTAGAGGAGGTAGGACACGTGGCACAGTGGGTTCACACCCACTGGTTCGTGACAATTATATTGTTGCTCTTTATGATGAAGCACTCTGTTATCACTGCTTTTGTGGCACTATTGTTCGGCTGCAATCTCTTGACACTTGTCTGACCGTATTGCTTATTAAAGCCCCTCTGCTAACACTATCAATGGAGTCACTCAGTTAGGCATAGGTTCCTGACATGGCCTCATTGTTCAAAGCTGTCACTTTACGTGGTAAAAACTTTGGAACGCTTTTACTTATCCAAGCGATTCTGAGACTGTTTTTTAATGACACAGTGTACATCATGTTCAAGGTACTGTGGGGTTTCGCTCTGGTAGATAGGGTAAGCAGGCGCAGTACAGAGGCAAAATACAAGTTCTTTACTCAAAACGTCAGTGTTTATTCACACTTGAGGCAATTGCACAAAACAGCACGTAACTTTTCAGTCTTGGTGTTAATTCACACACAATGGAAAGTTCATATAACACAAGTCACTTGCTGGCAGTTCTGCCTCCAGTAGCAGGCTTTAGGGGCCAGTTTTCCCAGCATTCGGCTTTCAGCCCTGCAGCACGGCTGCATGGCACAATTCCTCAGATCTCAAAAACAGAGACATCTCTGCCGAGCCCAGCTGCCTATTTAAGGACAGCCAGGTGCTGCTAAAACCCGGAGCGGCACAAAAAATACGGTCCGGTATTTGACCTCACCTGGCTGGAAACCAGCCCAGCTGCACATACTGGGAGGAAAATACCTGCCTTGCCAGACACAACCCCTCACTGTGTCACAGTACATTTGGGTCAATATGTTTTATATTTCATAAAAAAAATCCCCAAATTATTGAAATTTGAAGAACAATAATTTTCTAAAACTGAATTTCTCTACTAACACAGAGAGTCAGGCGACACTAATTAGTTCACTATTAACATGTCATCAATGTCATTTTATTTCTTTAAAGGGGTTGTCCGAGTTATTTTTTTGTTCTTTCTATGTTCCTAACTAGGCAAATATAACAACTTTACAATTAACTCACTTTATCTGCAGTGCCTGGTTTATCAGATTTGATTAAGGGTCACATGACCTGTGATGTCAGCTTCTCTCCCTGCGATGTCAGCTTCTCTCCCTGCTCTGATAAAGTTAGTTTACAAGCCTGTAAACGAGACGTCACTGTGCTGGCCACGCCCCCCCTTCACTGCCGGGCTGTCTGCTCTCTCCTAGGATTCCTAACCCCTTCAGCTGCACAGACTGGGTAGCTGCAGGCAGTGACAATTCTGGGCATAGGAGCTGACAGACTAGAGAGAGCGTTGCACAAGAAGGTAGGGGGACGATCCTGTGTGTATTAGCAGTGTCATTATAGAGGTGGGACTTGTAGTTCTACACTTACAAGTTGCTGTTGATTCTCCCAGCACTCAGGGCAGCTCTTGTATCCACTCCCTTAGCAGTGTTATTATACAGCTGGGACTTGTAATCCTACACATACAACATGCTGCTAAGTCTCCCAGCAGGCAGACATGTCACTCTGGGCAGCTCTTGTATCCACTCCCTTAGCAGTGTCATTATACAGCTGGGACTTGTAGTCCTACACATACAACATGCTGCAGAGTCTCCCAGCAGGCAGACATGTCACTCTGGGCAGCTCTTGTATCCACTCCCTTAGCAGTGCAGGGGGAGTGGCAGTAGTTGTTGTTATTGCATGTAAACAAGGGCCAGAAAAGAACCAGGGAAATGAGGAAATATATATATTTTTTTGCATAAAACTTGCTTAGCTTAGTTATATATTGCTGCCCATCAGATTTTCAGTGCTATATATATATATTTTCATAACTCGGACAACCCCTTTAAGGATAGAAGGCTTATAACATTAAATAAAATTTTTCAAATTTTCAAGAAAATCTCCAAAATTGACTTTTTTTAAGGACCAATTCAGTTCAGAATAGGCTTTGAGATGCATATATAATAGACACCCCCCCATAAATGCACCCATTTTAGAAACTGCAACCCTCAATTTATTCAAATTATTCAAAACTGTTGCTAACCATTTAGGTGTTCCACAGGAATTAAAGCAAAATTAAGCTGAAATTTCAATATTTTTTTTTGCAAAGTTTCCTTGTTAATCCAGTTTTTTCTGTAACACGGTAAGGGTTAATAGCAGACCAAACATCAATACTGATAATTTATAAATGTCAGTTTATAGAAATATCCCATATATTGCCCTAATGTGCTAACTGACTCAAACACAGTCCTCAGAAATGAATGTGCATCTTATGGGTTTTAGGGCCCTGATTTTATAAGGATGTTTTTCAGACATCATGTCACGTTTGCAAAGGCATTAAACAGCCAAAATATAAGAAATACTAAAGAAATGATTAAATAATAAAATTTGCTACACATTTTCTCCTGAATACAGCAACATCTAATAATAACATTTGCTACACATTTTCTCCTGAATACAGCAACACCTAATATGTGGATGTAAACTGCTGTGTGGGCACACTGTGGGTCTCAGAAGTGAAGGAACGCCATTTGAATCCTGGAGGGCAGATTTTACTGGAATCTTATTTGGGTGTCATGTCACATATGTAGAGACCCCTGGATACCCATGCAGTGGAAACCATCAAAAAATGATCCCAATTTGGAAACTGCACCCCTCAAGGAATTTATCAAGGAGTGTAGTGAGCAGTTTGTCTCCACCGTCTATTCATAAAATTTATTTTTAACACTGGGCCAGCCATGAAAATTATAATTTTTTTCCAATAAAACATCTCTTTAATCCAGATTTTTTCATTTTCACAACAGGTAATAGAAGAAAATACACCACACAATTTGTTATACAATTTCCCCTGAAATGCCGGAAGTGCCCCATGTGTTGTCATAAACTGCTGTAGGCAGTGACGTAGCTATAGGGGTTGCAGTGGTCACAATTACGACTGAGCCCCTGAGCCAGGGGGGCCCACAGGGCACTGCCAATTACTGTATCTTTCGTTTTATAAGACGCAGTACGTCTTATAAAACGAATACTAATGAGTGCTTCCATTATGAAAGCTCTCCCTAGTATGCAGCAGGCAGAGGGAGAGGTGAGTGAAGAGCTGTACACACCCATATTCCGCTGAACTGTTCTGACTAAGTAAAGTGTCAGGACTTAGAGTGCACTATGACCTGAAGTTGTACACAGTCAGGTCACAGTGCTGTGCGGGCCCCGAGAACACCAGGAGCTGAGAATGCAGGAAGAAAACTCCAGACCTGCAGGGTAGCGGCGGAGCAGGAGAGGTGAGTTAATTTATTTTGAGTCTGATCTGAGGATCTGATATGGGGGTCTGATCTGAGGATCTGATATGGGGGTTTGATCTGAGGATCTGATATGGGGGTCTGATGTGGGGTTTTGATCTAAGGTCTGATATGGGGGGGAGGTCTAACATGTAGGTCTGATGGGGGTCTCATCTGAGTTTTGATATGGGGGTCTGAGGATCTGATATGGGGTTTAAGGATCTGATATGGAGGTTTGAGGATCTGATACAGGGGTTTGACGATCTGATATGGGGGTTTGAGGATCTGATATAGGGGTTTGAGGACCTGATATAGAGGTTTGAGGATCTGATATGGGGGTTTGAGGATCTGATATGGGGGTTTAATTTGAGGTCTGATATGGGGGTCTGATCTGAGGTGTGATATGGGGCTGTGGTCTGAGGATCTGATATGGGGGTCTGATCTGAAAGGTAAGGGGGTATTTTTGTACTGACACACATTAGAAGGGAGCATTTGTTGCACTGGCACACAGTATAAGGTGGTATTTTTGTACTGGTGCACATTATAAGGGAGCATTTATCTACTGGCACACATTATAAAGAGAATTATTACCACGGGGGGAATACAGGGAACATGATTACTAGTTTAGGCATTATGGAAGCATTATTACTGGTGTAAGGCCCTAACACATTCTATTGGCTCCAGCTTTCCTGTCTATGTCAGTCTGTTTTTTTCTATCTTTGCAGCTGACTCACCCCCCCCCCCCTCCCCTCTCCACAGACTTCTATGTAAACTTCAAATCTGATCCTTAATGGGAACCTGTCATGTGGATATTTGATTGTAATCTAACTAATTATATACAATCATTAACTACTAAAAAGTACCTTAGATGTATTCACTTACTGGTGTGACAGATGGTTATCTCATAATATACGCACAAAGATGCCACATGCCGCATGCTAAGGAGCTGATTTGAGTCTAGCGTGATGTCAGTGAGTCCAGCGGTTTTTTAATTCAGAGCTATAGCCACTCCCCTGCCCACCTGCTGCTGATTCATATGGAAAATAACTGTCAATCAGCAGCAGGTAGGCGGGGAGAATCAGGAGCTCATGAATATTCAGGACTCATCATTATGAGCTGGAGCTTTTCAATACAAGATGTTGGCAGATTGACTGAGTCAATTAAAGAAAGTGACCCAGCATTTTGCTAAGAGAATCAGTCACTTATTTATGTTGCCCTTAGTTAGGACACCATAAAACTGGTGACAGATTCCCTTTAAATGGTCTGTCTGTCTTGCTGTCGCAAATGCTGGGCATTTGATTGCTCTTTCTTGATAATTGCCATGTGTACATGTGTTCATCATTTAGTGGGTGATCACCTCTTTTATGTAGCACATAACATTATTGTTTTCCAGGAGCACATCACCCTGTATCAATAGGAATGTGCTGCCGGCAAACAAATAAATCTGTCTATACTGTAAATGCAGCTATCACCTCTGCTTATGCAACGGGTACCTCCCCCTAGGGCCCTCTATGTCACGCGTCCCAGGTGTAGGAATTGCCGAGTGGTATGTTGCGGTCTAAAATGTCTCTTTATGTGTGTCACGGTGCTCCTACCTGGATACCGCTGGACCCCAGGCTTTGGCTCCAAAGCAATAAATAAAGGGAATAATTAAGGGATTAAGAAATAACTTGAGTCCAGACCTTGAGATGAAGATCAACTTGAGTAAAAGTTTTTCCAAAACAGATTTTAGGCTTTATCTTGGTTCCAGCAGGCTTTAGCATTAAAATGGCAGGCAAACTCAACTCTGCTATATCTGACTCTGCTGTCCTGACAAGTTTAATTAGTGTCCTTGCTTTCTTCGTGATGCTGTGCTTCACTCCTTGGTCGGGCTTATGTTCAGCCAAGGGACGTGGTAGGATTCGGTGAGCTCGAACATGGAGTCCCTACCAGCACACACACACTACCACTAGCACTAGCACTAGAACCAGTTCTAACTGGTCCTCACCCTTCCTCCAGGAAACAGGACTTCTCTCCAGAGGGGGTTTAGAATGGAATGGTTAGCTCCATTCTACATAATTACAGCTCTGCCGGGTTTGCTGCCACCTGCTGGTGAACCAGGCATATTACATGTTATAAACAGTTGCAAACATTATTATATATGCACATTAGGGAGAAGAACTGGAACATAATGCATAGATGACTTTATGTTAGACCATTAAGGACAGTAGCAGGGTGTAGGAGTGGCAAAACCACTCGGGGGTGTTACACTTACAATCATACAATTATCACTAACATTTAGTTTGATTCCAATCATTTCCTGGGCATCAGCCTATGGAAAAGGGCCTTTATATTCATTTGTACTATAGATCTATGCAAAGTTATGTGAAAGTGCACTAACCATTGAACTGCGATTACTAGTTCTGGTAAGGTTATGAATGGGACAGGAACAAGATGATACATTTGGTTTCTATGTGAATGAATTGTAGACAGTGAGAGGCTAATAAAGAGAAACAACTAATAATCACTCTCGAGCCCTGCATAGCAGAGAGGTAACATCGGTACCAGAAATCCTAATCGGAATGTCATCACCAAGAAGTGAAAGATTTGGAGCTATGGGATAGTATACTGTAGCTAAAAAAGCAGAGGTTCCTGGGCAGAGATTTGAGGGTGAGAATAAGAGATGTACAAGTTTGTGACACTAAATATTTGGTACCTGATTTGTGAGGAGATTCATAAGAGGGACATGTCTGTGATACCAGTAGAGAAAAAGATTTGCAGGAGGGCCAAATGTGCAGAATGAGGAGTACAGAGTCATGTTGTGTGGGTTTGGCAGCTAACAGATCTTTTCTGAATTTGTTTAAGACAGTTTCGGTGGATTGGTGTCAGATGCCAGATTGTAAGGGTACTTTCACACTTGCATTGTTGGGTTCCGGCAGGCATTTGTGTCGCCGGAACTGCCTGACGGATACTATTTGTAGATGGCTCCGGATGCGGATCCCTCTCACAAATGCATTGCAATACCAGATCCGTCTCTCCGGTTGTCATTCGGAAAAACTGATCCGGTATTTATCTTTTCCACATTTTTAAAAATCTGCGCATGCGCAGACTGCAAAACCAGGTCTGTTTTTCCAGGACACTTGGGGCCTGATCCGGCATTAATGCATTTCAATGGAAAATAATGCCGAATCCGGCATTCCAGCAAGTTTTCTGGAATTTTGGACGGAGAAAATAGCTGCGGTATTTTCTCAGTCCAAACACCGTACAGTGACTGAACTGAAGACATCCTGATGCATACTGAACGGATTGATCTCCATTCAGAATGCATTAGGATAAAACTGCTCAGTTTTTTTCCAGTATTGAGCCCCTAGGACAGTACTCAATATCGGAAAAGTTTAACGCAAGTGTGAAAGTACCCTTAGTGGTCAAAATGTAGAGGAAAGTCCGTAGTGTAATTCAAGATGAACTATTTCCCCTAGTTACATGAATTGCTGTTTTATTAGTGGGTTTAGTGATAACATGAAACCTTACAAAATAGCGAAAAAAAATTCTGTACTGTAGAAAACATACTGATTTCTTGTGTTACTGTTTTTGAAATTATTCTTAATATTGTTTTACTTTTCATTGCAGATGATGAAGATGGTGGACAGAATACACAGGTTGCTGAGGACCAGTTTACAGGTGCTGTATTCTCTACTAGTTTAGTTTTTTAGTATACTTATACTTTGTTACCCTTTGAGTGATGCAGTTTAATTCTTAGACTGTGCTGTGAATTTTATTTTAAATGCAAAGGTGTGCCATCAATATCCAATTGTGAGGATCCAACAGCTCTAAGCAATGTCAATAATTATGACCTTTGTCTCCAGATGGTTCTTCTAGGATTTTCTTTGTATGATTGGCTGATTAGATTTAACGGCTGGCCATGAGGCACCTGACAAGAATGAGCTGGCAGGAGTCATTGCCACTTTATTCTAGCATAACCTAGTACTTACAGTATTTCATATATTAATTACTGTAAGTGCATGAGTTTATCACCATCCAAGTAAATGCTTAGCGTCCCAGAGATCTAGGGGGCCCTCTCCTGGTGACACGTGGTTGGCTGAAAATAAATGACTAAAGGTGAAGACATACTGCCTGTGCAGCTGGTTCAGAAGCACAGGTGTCCCAGAAGTAATGCAGTATCAGAAGTAGCCAGGCTGCACTGCTAGGAGTCTGACTTAGCAGTCCAAATGGGGTGGAGCTTAGCAGGACGATGGGGAGCCGCTTACATAACTTGGGTATGGGCCCCAAAAAATGCAAAAGAGAGCGAGTTGCATACTGCGGACTCGCAGAGTGAGTATAAGACAGCACCCGGCCTGAACACCCAGCACTGCCGGGGTCACATAGCATTATATTGATTTATGATGCTATGTAACCATTACAATTCTGGAATATATTGGATAACACTGACATCATTATGTGAATGCAGTGCATTTTATGGTGTGCTGTGTGCTGTCCGCATCCATTCCTGCCCTATAGAGAATGAATGGGTCCGCACCCGTTCCGCAATTTGCGGAACGGATGCGGACTAGAGTTGAGCGAACACCTGGATGTTCGGGTTCGAGAAGTTCGGCCGAACTTCCCGGAAATGTTCGGGTTCGGGATCCGAACCTGACCCGAACTTCGTCCCGAACCCGAACCCCATTGAAGTCATGGGGGACCCGAACTTTTGGGCACTAAAAAGGCTGTAAAACAGCCCAGGAAAGAGCTAGAGGGCTGCAAAAGGCAGCAACATGTAGGTAAATCCCCTGCAAACAAATGTGGATAGGGAAATGAATTAAAATAAAAATAAAAAATAAAAAAATTAACCAATATCAATTGGACAGAGGTCCCATAGCAGAGAATCTGGCTTCACGTCAGCAGAGAATCAGTCTCTTCATGCCATAGCAAAGAATCTGGCTTCATGTCAGCAGAGAATCAGTCTCTTCATGCCATAGCAGAGAATCTGGCTTCATGTCAGCGCAGAATCAGTCTTCATGTCATAGCAGAGAATCAGGCTTCACGTCACCCACCACTGGAACAGGCCACTGTCACATATTTAGGCCCCGGCACCCAGACAGAAGAGAGAGGTCCCGTAACAGAGAATCTGGCCTTATGTCAGCACAGAATCTGTCTTCATGTCATAGCAGAGAATCAGGCTTCACGTCACCCACCACTGGAACAGGCCACTGTCACACATTTAGGCCCCGGCACCCAAGCAGAGGAGAGAGGTCCCGTAACAGAGAATCTGGCCTTATGTGAGCACAGAATCTGTCTTCATGTCATAGCAGAGAATCAGGCTTCACGTCACCCACCACTGGAACAGGCCACTGTCACACATTTAGGCCCCGGCACCCAGGCAGAGGAGAGAGGTCCCGTAACAGAGAATCTGGCCTTATGTCAGCACAGAATCTGTCTTCATGTCATAGCAGAGAATCAGGCTTCACGTCACCCACCACTGGAACAGGCCACTGTCACACATTTAGGCCCAGGCACCCAGACAGAGGAGAGAGGTCCCGTAACAGAGAATCTGGCCTTATGTCAGCACAGAATCTGTCTTCATGTCATAGCAGAGAATCAGGCTTCACGTCACCCACCACTGGAACAGGCCACTGTCACACATTTAGGCCCCGGCACCCAAGCAGAGGAGAGAGGTCCCGTAACAGAGAATCTGGCCTTATGTCAGCGCAGAATCAGTCTTCATGTCATAGCAGAGAATCAGGCTTCACATCACCCACCACTGGAACAGGCCACTGTCACATATTTAGGCCCAGGCACCCAGGCAGAGGAGAGAGGTCCCGTAACAGAGAATCTGGCCTTATGTCAGCACAGAATCAGTCTTCATGTCATAGCAGAGAATCAGGATTCACGTCACCCACCACTGGAACAGGCCACTGTCACACATTTAGGCCCCGGCACCCAGGCAGAGGAGAGAGGTCCTGTAACAGAGAATCTGGCCTTATGTCAGCACAGAATCTGTCTTCATGTCATAGCAGAGAATCAGGCTTCATGTCACCCACCACTGGAACAGGCCACTGTCACATATTTAGGCCCAGGCACCCAGACAGAGGAGAGAGGTCCCGTAACAGAGAATCTGGCCTTATGTCAGCACAGAATCTGTCTTCATGTCATAGCAGAGAATCAGGCTTCACGTCACCCACCACTGGAACAGGCCACTGTCACACATTTAGGCCCCGGCACCCAAGCAGAGGAGAGAGGTCCCGTAACAGAGAATCTGGCCTTATGTCAGCGCAGAATCAGTCTTCATGTCATAGCAGAGAATCAGGCTTCACATCACCCACCACTGGAACAGGCCACTGTCACATATTTAGGCCCAGGCACCCAGGCAGAGGAGAGAGGTCCCGTAACAGAGAATCTGGCCTTATGTCAGCACAGAATCAGTCTTCATGTCATAGCAGAGAATCAGGCTTCACGTCACCCACCACTGGAACAGGCCACTGTCACACATTTAGGCCCCAGCACCCAGGCAGAGGAGAGAGGTCCTGTAACAGAGAATCTGGCCTTATGTCAGCACAGAATCTGTCTTCATGTCATAGCAGAGAATCAGGCTTCACGTCACCCACCACTGGAACAGGCCACTGTCACACATTTAGGCCCAGGCACCCAGACAGAGGAGAGAGGTCCCGTAACAGAAAATCTGGCCTTATGTCAGCACAGAATCTGTCTTCATGTCATAGCAGAGAATCAGGCTTCACGTCACCCACCACTGGAACAGGCCACTGTCACACATATAGGCCCCGGCACCCAGGCAGAGGAGAGAGGTCCCGTAACAGAGAATCTGGCCTTATGTCAGCGCAGAATCAGTCTTCATGTCATAGCAGAGAATCAGGCTTCACGTCACCCACCACTGGAACAGGCCACTGTCACACATTTAGGCCCCGGCACCCAGCCAGAGGAGAGAGGTCCCGTAACAGAGAATCTGGCCTTATGTCAGCGCAGAATCAGTCTTCATGTCATAGCAGAGAATCAGGCTTCACGTCACCCACCACTGGAACAGGCCACTGTCACACATTTAGGCCCCGGCACCCAGGCAGAGGAGAGAGGTCCCGTAACAGAGAATCTGGCGTTATCTCAGCGCAGAATCAGTCTTCATGTCATAGCAGAGAATCAGGCTTCACGTCACCCACCACTGGAACAGGCCACTGTCACACATTTAGGCCCCGGCACCCAGGCAGAGGAGAGAGGTCCCGTAACAGAGAATCTGGCCTTATGTCAGCGCAGAATAGAAACATAGAAACATAGAAACATAGAATGTGTCGGCAGATAAGAACCATTTGGCCCATCTAGTCTGCCCAATATACTGAATACTATGGATAGCCCCCGGCCCTATCTTATATGAAGGATGGCCTTATGCCTATCCCATGCATGCTTAAACCCCTTCACTGTATTTGCAGCTACCACTTCTGCAGGAAGGCTATTCCATGCATCCACTACTCTCTCAGTAAAGTAATACTTCCTTATATTACTTTTAAACCTTTGCCCCTCTAATTTAAAACTGTGTCCTCTTGTGGTAGTTTTTCTTCTTTTAAATATGCTCTCTTCCTTTACCGAGTTGATTCCCTTTATGTATTTAAAAGTTTTCTTTCATATCCCCTCTGTCTCTTCTTTCTTCCAAGCTATACATATTAAGGTCCTTTAACCTTTCCTGGTAAGTTTTATCCTGCAATCCATGTACTAGTTTAGTAGCTCTTCTCTGAACTCTCTCTAGAGTATCTATATCCTTCTGGAGATATGGCCTCCAGTACTGCGCACAATACTCCAAGTGAGGTCTCACCAGTGTTCTGTACAGCGGCATAAGCACTTCACTCTTTCTACTGCTTATACCTCTCCCTATACATCCAAGCATTCTGCTGGCATTTCGTGCTGCTCTATTACATTGTCTTCCCACCTTTAAGTCTTCTGAAATAATTACTCCTAAATCCCTTTCCTCAGATACTGAGGTCAGGACTGTGTCAAATATTCTATATTCTGCCCTTGGGTTTTTACGCCCCAGGTGCATTATCTTGCACTTATCCACATTAAATTTCAGTTTCCAGAGTTCTGACCATTCTTCTAGTTTTCCTAAATCCTTTTCCATTTGGCGTTTCCCTCCAGGAACATCAACCCTGTTACATATCTTTGTGTCATCAGCAAAAAGACAAACCTTACCAGCGAGGCCTTTTGCAATATCACTTATGAAGATATTAAACAAAATTGGTCCCAGTACAGATCCCTGTGGAACCCCACTGGTAACATGACCTTGTTTTGAATGTTCTCCATTGACTACAACCCTCTGCTGTCTGTCACTCAGCCACTGCCTAATCCACTCAACAATATGGGAGTCCATGCTCAATGACTGCAGTTTATTGATAAGTCTTCTATGTGGGACAGTGTCAAAAGCCTTACTAAAATCTAGATATGCGATGTCTACTGCACCTCCACCGTCTATTATTTTATTCACCCAGTCAAAAAAATCTATAAGATTTGTTTGACATGATCTCCCTGAAGTAAACCCATGTTGTTTTTCATCTTGCAATCCATGGGATTTTAGATGTTCCACAATCCTATCCTTTAATAGGGTTTCCATTAATTTGCCTACTATTGATGTCAGACTCACTGGTCTATAGTTGCTCGATTCCTCCCTACTACCTTTCTTGTGAATGGGCACGACATTTGCCAATTTCCAATCTTCCGGGACGACTCCTGTTACTAATGATTGGTTAAATAAATCTGTTAACGGTTTTGCCAGCTCACCACTAAGCTCTTTTAATAATTTTGGGTGTATTTCATCAGGCCCCTGTGACTTATCTGTCTTCACCTTAGACAGCAAACTTAGAACATCTTCCTCTGTAAAGATACATGCATCAAACGATTTAATAGTCATTCTTTCTAGTGGAGGTCCTTCTCCTTTTTCTTTTGTAAAAACTGAACAGAAGTATTCATTAAGGCAGTCGGCTAGCCCTTTATCATCTTCTACATACCTTCCGTCCTTTGTTTTTAATTTAGTTATTCCTTGTTTTAATTTCCTTTTTTCATTTATATATCTGAAGAATGTCTTATCCCCTTTTTTCATAGACTGAGCTAGTTTTTCTTCTGCCTGCGCTTTAGAAGTTCTTATAACTTGCTTGGCCTCTCTCTGCCTAATCTTGTAGATTTCCTTATCTTCATTGCTCTGGGTTTTTTTATAATTACAAAATGCTAGCTTTTTATTTTTAATGATTTGGGCCACTTCTGCTGAGTACCACATTGGTCTCCTCCTTTTTTTGCTTTTACTGACGAGTCTAATGCAATTTTCTGTTGCCTTCAATAATGCACCTTTTAAGTAGTCCCATTTCTCCTGGACTCCATGTAATCCGTTCCAGTCTGATAAGGACTCATTTATGACTAATTTCATTTTTGAAAAGTCTGTTTTTCTAAAATCTAAAACTTTTGTTTTTGTGTGGTGGGACTCTTTCACAGTTCTTATATTAAACGACACTGACTGGTGATCACTAGATCCCAAGGTTTCGCCTACAATGACATCATATACCGAATCCCCGTTTGTGAATACCAAATCCAAAATGGCCTCCCTCCGGGTTGGCTCCTCAACCACTTGTTGTAGAGATAACCCCAGTAGGGAATTTAGAATATCTGTACTCCTGGTAGAACTTGCTATTTTGGTTTTCCAGTTTATATCTGGAAGATTGAAATCTCCCATAATGATAACCTCTCCTTTCATTGTCATTTTAGCTATTTCTTCAACTAGTAGATCATCTAGTTCTTTAACTTGACCAGGTGGTCTATATATCACACCTACACGAGTTACTGCATGGTTAGCAAACTGCAACGTAACCCAAACTGACTCTATGTTGGCCTCACCAACTTGTATTAGGTTAGATTTAATGCTATCTTTCACATACAGGGCCACTCCTCCTCCTTTCTTGCCTTCTCTGTCTCTTCTGTATAAAGAGTACCCTGGTATGGTTATGTCCCAGTCATTTCTTTCATTAAACCATGTCTCCGTAACAGCCACTAAATCTACATTCTCAGATGCCATTATTGACCCAAGTTCATTGATTTTTTTACCTAAACTGCGAGCATTTGTAGACAGGACTCTGAGCTTATCATTTCTTAACCTCTGTGCTTCTGACCTGTTCTGGCATTGTTTCAGGGGGCAATTGGACTCTTTTATTTTCACTCTTTTGCCCCCCCTTCCTCAGTCTTCATGTCATAGCAGAGAATCAGGCATCACGTCACCCACCACTGGAACAGGCCACTGTCACACATTTAGGCCCCGGCACCCAGGCAGAGGAGAGAGGTCCCGTAACAGAGAATCTGGCCTTATGTCAGCGCAGAATCTGTCTTCATGTCATAGCAGAGAATCAGGCTTCACGTCACCCACCACTGGAACAGGCCACTGTCACACATTTAGGCCCCGGCACCCAGGCAGAGGAGAGAGGTCCCGTAACAGAGAATCTGGCCTTATGTCAGCGCAGAATCAGTCTTCATGTCATAGCAGAGAATCAGGCTTCACGTCACCCACCACTGGAACAGGCCACTGTCACACATTTAGGCCCCGGCACCCAGGCAGAGGAGAGAGGTCCCGTAACAGAGAATCTGGCCTTATGTCAGCACAGAATCTGTCTTCATGTCATAGCAGAGAATCAGGCTTCACGTCACCCACCACTGGAACAGGCCACTGTCACACATTTAGGCCCAGGCACCCAGACAGAGGAGAGAGGTCCCGTAACAGAAAATCTGGCCTTATGTCAGCACAGAATCTGTCTTCATGTCATAGCAGAGAATCAGGCTTCACGTCACCCACCACTGGAACAGGCCACTGTCACACATTTAGGCCCCAGCACCCATGCAGAGGAGAGAGGTCCCGTAACAGAGAATCTGTCCTTATGTCAGCGCAGAATCAGTCTTCATGTCATAGCAGAGAATCAGGCTTCACGTCACCCACCACTGGAACAGGCCACTGTCACACATTTAGGCCCCGGCACCCAGGCAGAGGAGAGAGGTCCCGTAACAGAGAATCTGGCCTTATGTCAGCGCAGAATCAGTCTTCATGTCATAGCAGAGAATCAGGCTTCACGTCACCCACCACTGGAACAGGCCACTGTCACACATTTAGGCCCCGGCACTCAGGCAGAGGAGAGAGGTCCCGTAACAGAGAATCTGGCCTTATGTCAGCGCAGAATCAGTCTTCATGTCATAGCAGAGAATCAGGCTTCACGTCACCCACCACTGGAACAGGCCACTGTCACACATTTAGGCCCCGGCACCCAGGCAGAGGAGAGAGGTCCCGTAACAGAGAATCTGGCCTTATGTCAGCGCAGAATCAGTCTTCATGTCATAGCAGAGAATCAGGCTTCACCTCACCCACCACTGGAACAGGCCACTGTCACACATTTAGGCCCCGGCACCCAGGCAGAGGAGAGAGGTCCCGTAACAGAGAATCTGGCCTTATGTCAGCACAGAATCTGTCTTCATGTCATAGCAGAGAATCAGGCATCACGTCACCCACCACTGGAACAGGCCACTGTCACACATTTAGGCCCAGACAGAGGAGAGAGGTCCCGTAACAGAAAATCTGTCCTTATGTCAGCACAGAATCTGTCTTCATGTCATAGCAGAGAATCAGGCTTCACGTCACCCACCACTGGAACAGGCCACTGTCACACATTTAGGCCCCGGCACCCAGGCAGAGGAGAGAGGTCCCGTAACAGAGAATCTGGCCTTATGTCAGCGCAGAATCAGTCTTCATGTCATAGCAGAGAATCAGGCTTCACGTCACCCACCACTGGAACAGGCCACTGTCACACATTTAGGCCCCGGCACCCAGGCAGAGGAGAGAGGTCCCGTAACAGAGAATCTGGCCTTATGTCAGCACAGAATCTGTCTTCATGTCATAGCAGAGAATCAGGCTTCACGTCACCCACCACTGGAACAGGCCACTGTCACACATTTAGGCCCAGGCACCCAGACAGAGGAGAGGTCCCGTAACAGAAAATCTGGCCTTATTTCAGCACAGAATCTGTCTTCATGTCATAGCAGAGAATCAGGCTTCACGTCACCCACCACTGGAACAGGCCACTGTCACACATTTAGGCCCTGTCACCCAGGCAGAGGAGAGAGGTCCCATAACAGAGAATCTGGCCTTATGTCAGCGCAGAATCAGTCTTCATGTCATAGCAGAGAATCAGGCATCACGTCACCCACCACTGGAACAGGCCACTGTCACACATTTAGGCCCAGGCACCAAGGCAGAGGAGAGAGGTCCCGTAACAGAGAATCTGGCCTTATGTCAGCACAGAATCTGTCTTCATGTCATAGCAGAGAATCAGGCATCACGTCACCCACCACTGGAACAGGCCACTGTCACACATTTAGGCCCCGGCACTCAGGCAGAGGAGAGAGGTCCCGTAACAGAGAATCTGGCCTTATGTCAGCGCAGAATCAGTCTTCATGTCATAGCAGAGAATCAGGCTTCACGTCACCCACCACTGGAACAGGCCACTGTCACACATTTAGGCCCCGGCACCCAGGCAGAGGAGAGAGGTCCCGTAACAGAGAATCTGGCCTTATGTCAGCGCAGAATCAGTCTTCATGTCATAGCAGAGAATCAGGCTTCACCTCACCCACCACTGGAACAGGCCACTGTCACACATTTAGGCCCCGGCACCCAGGCAGAGGAGAGAGGTCCCGTAACAGAGAATCTGTCCTTATGTCAGCACAGAATCTGTCTTCATGTCATAGCAGAGAATCAGGCATCACGTCACCCACCACTGGAACAGGCCACTGTCACACATTTAGGCCCAGACAGAGGAGAGAGGTCCCGTAACAGAAAATCTGTCCTTATGTCAGCACAGAATCTGTCTTCATGTCATAGCAGAGAATCAGGCTTCACGTCACCCACCACTGGAACAGGCCACTGTCACACATTTAGGCCCCGGCACCCAGGCAGAGGAGAGAGGTCCCGTAACAGAGAATCTGGCCTTATGTCAGCGCAGAATCAGTCTTCATGTCATAGCAGAGAATCAGGCTTCACGTCACCCACCACTGGAACAGGCCACTGTCACACATTTAGGCCCCGGCACCCAGGCAGAGGAGAGAGGTCCCGTAACAGAGAATCTGGCCTTATGTCAGCACAGAATCTGTCTTCATGTCATAGCAGAGAATCAGGCTTCACGTCACCCACCACTGGAACAGGCCACTGTCACACATTTAGGCCCAGGCACCCAGACAGAGGAGAGGTCCCGTAACAGAAAATCTGGCCTTATTTCAGCACAGAATCTGTCTTCATGTCATAGCAGAGAATCAGGCTTCACGTCACCCACCACTGGAACAGGCCACTGTCACACATTTAGGCCCTGTCACCCAGGCAGAGGAGAGAGGTCCCATAACAGAGAATCTGGCCTTATGTCAGCGCAGAATCAGTCTTCATGTCATAGCAGAGAATCAGGCATCACGTCACCCACCACTGGAACAGGCCACTGTCACACATTTAGGCCCAGGCACCAAGGCAGAGGAGAGAGGTCCCGTAACAGAGAATCTGGCCTTATGTCAGCACAGAATCTGTCTTCATGTCATAGCAGAGAATCAGGCATCACGTCACCCACCACTGGAACAGGCCACTGTCACACATTTAGGCCCAGGCACCCAGGCAGAGGAGAGAGGTCCCGTAACAGAGAATCTTGCCTTATGTCAGCACAGAATCTGTCTTCATGTCATAGCAGAGACTCAGGCTTCACGTCACCCACCACTGGAACAGGCCACTGTCACACATTTAGGCCCCGGCACCCAGACAGAGGAGAGGTTCATTCAACTTTGGGTTGCCCCGCAATATAATGGTAAAATGAAAATAAAAATAGTATTGAATGAGGAAGTGCCCTGGAGTAGAATAATATATTGTCAAGGGGAGGTAGTTAATATCTAATCTGCTCAAGGGATGGACAGGTCCTGTGGGATCCATGCCTGGTTCATTTTTATGAACGTCAGCTTGTCCACATTGGCTGTAGACAGGCGGCTGCGTTTGTCTGTAATGACGCCCCCTGCCGTGCTGAATACACGTTCAGACAAAACGCTGGCCGCCGGGCAGGCCAGCACCTCTAAGGCATAAAAGGCTAGCTCTGGCCACGTGGACAATTTGGAGACCCAGAAGTTGAAGGGGGCCGAACCATCAGTCAGTACGTGGAGGGGTGTGCACAGGTACTGTTCCACCATGTTAGTGAAATGTTGCCTCCTGCTAACACGTTCCGTTTTAGGTGGTGGTGCAGTTAGCTGTGGCGTGGTGACAAAACTTTTCCACATCTCTGCCATGCTAACCCTGCCCTCAGAGGAGCTGGCCGTGACACAGCTGCGTTGGCGACCTCTTGCTCCTCCTCTGCCTTCGCCTTGGGCTTCCACTGGTTCCCCTGTGACATTTGGGAATGCTCTCAGTAGCGCGTCTACCAACGTGCGCTTGTACTCGCGCATCTTCCTATCACGCTCCAGTGTAGGAAGTAAGGTGGGCACATTGTCTTTGTACCGGGGATCCAGCAGGGTGGCAACCCAGTACTCCGCACACGTTAAAATGTGGGCAACTCTGCTGTCGTTGCGCAGGCACTGCAGCATGTAGTCGCCATGCTTCATCCTCATCCTCCTCCACCTCCTCCTCATCCTCGTCCTCCTCGTCCTCCAGTAGTGGGCCCTGTCTGGCCACATTTGTACCTGGCCTCTGGTGTTGCAAAAAACCTCCCTCTGAGTCACTTCGAAGAGACTGGCCTGAAAGTGCTAAAAATTACCCCTCTTCCTCCTCTTCCTCCTGGGCCACCTCCTCTTCCATCATCGCCCTAAGTGTTTTCTCAAGGAGACATAGAAGTGGTATTGTAACGCTGATAACGGCGTCATCGCCACTGGCCATGTTGGTGGAGTACTCGAAACAGCGCAACAGGGCACACAGGTCTCGCATGGAGGCCCAGTCATTGGTGGTGAAGTGGTGCTGTTCCGCAGTGCGACTGACCCGTGCGTGCAGCAGCTGGAACTCCACTATGGCCTGCTGCTGCTCGCACAGTCTGTCCAGCATGTGCAAGGTGGAGTTCCACCTGGTGGGCACATCGCATATGAGGCGGTGAGCTGGAAGGCCGAAGTTACGCTGTAGCGCAGATAGGCGTGCAGCAGCAGGGTGTGAACGCCGGAAGCGCGAACAGACGGCCCGCACTTTATGCAGCAGCTCTGACATGTCGGGGTAGTTGCGAATGAACTTCTGCACCACCAAATTCAGCACATGCGCCAGGCAAGGGATGTGCGTCAAACCGGCTAGTCCCAGAGCTGCAACGAAATTTCGCCCATTATCGCACACCACCAGGCCGGGCTTGAGGCTCACCGGCAGCAACCACTCGTCGGTCTGTTGTTCTATACCCCGCCACAACTGCTGTGCGGTGTGGGGCCTGTCCCCCAAACATATGAGTTTCAAAACGGCCTGCTGACGTTTACGCCGGGCTGTGCTGAAGTTGGAGGTGAAGGTGTGTGGCTGACTGGATGAGCAGGTGGAAGAAGAGGAGGAGGAAGCTGAGTAGGAGGAGGAGGAGACAGGAGGCAAAGAATGTTGCCCTGCGATCCTTGGCGGCGGAAGGACGTGCGCCAAACAGCTCTCCGCCTGGGGCCCAGCCGCCACTACATTTACCCAGTGTGCAGTTAGGGAGATATAGCGTCCCTGGCCGTGCTTACTGGTCCATGTATCTGTGGTTAGATGGCGTTGCGCAGTGCACACTTGATTTTATCGGACACTTGGTTGTGCAGGGAAGGCATGGCTCTCTTGGAGAAGTAGTGGCGGCTGGGAACAACATACTGTGGGACAGCAAGCGACATGAGCTGTTTGAAGCTGTCTGTGTCCACCAGCCTAAATGACAGCGTTTCATAGGCCAGTAGTTTAGAAATGCTGGCATTCAGGGCCAGGGATCGAGGGTGGCTAGGTGGGAATTTACGCTTTCTCTCAAATGTTTGTGAGATGGAGAGCTGAACGCTGCCGTGTGACATGGTTGAGATGCTTGGTGACGCAGGTGGTGGTGTTGGTGGTACATCCCATGTTTGCTCGGCGGCAGGTGCCAACGTTCCTCCAGAGGTGGAGGAAGAGGCCGAGGCGGCAGCAGCAGAAGAGGTAGCAGGGGGAGCCTGAGTGACTTCCTGGTTTTTAAGGTGTTTACTCCACTGCAGTTCATGCTTTGCATGCAGGTGCCTGGTCATGCAGGTTGTGCTAAGGTTCAGAACGTTAATGCCTCGCTTCAGGCTCTGATGGCACAGCGTGCAAACCACTCGGGTCTTGTCGTCAGCACATTGTTTGAAGAAGTGCCATGCCAGGGAACTCCTTGAAGCTGCCTTTGGGGTGCTCGGTCCCAGATGGCGGCGGTCAGTAGCAGGCGGAGTCTCTTGGCGGCGGGTGTTCTGATTTTGCCCACTGCTCCCTCTTTTGCTACGCTGTTGGCTCGGTCTCACCACTGCCTCTTCCTCTGAACTGTGAAAGTCAGTGGCACGACCTTCATTCCATGTGGGGTCTAGGACCTCATCGTCCCCTGCATCGTCTTCCACCCAGTCTTGATCCCTGACCTCCTGTTCAGTCTGCACACTGCAGAAAGACGCAGCAGTTGGTACCTGTGTTTCGTCATCATCAGAGACGTGCTGAGGTGGTATTCCCATGTCCTCATCATCATGAAAAATAAGTGGTTGTGCGTTAGTGCATTCTATCTCTTCCACCCCTGGGGAAGGGCTAGGTGGATGCCCTTGGGAAACCCTGGCAGCAGAGTCTTCAAACAGCATAAGAGACTGCTGCATAACTTGAGGCTCAGACAGTTTCCCTGATATGCATGGGGGTGATGTGACAGACCGATGGGCTTGGTTTTCATGCGCCATCTGTGCGCTTTCTGCAGAAGACTGGGTGGGAGATAATGTGAACGTGCTGGATCCACTGTCGGCCACCCAATTGACTAATGCCTGTACCTGCTCAGGCCTTACCATCCTTAGAACGGCATTGGGCCCCACCAAATATCGCTGTAAATTCTGCTGGCTACTGGGACCTGAGGTAGTTGGCTCACTAGGATGTGTGGCTGTGGCAGAACGGCCACGTCCTCTCCCAGCACCAGAGGGTCCACTAACACCACCACGACCATGTCCACGTCCGCGTCCCTTATTAGATGTTTTCCTCATTGTTCCCGTTCACCACAATTTTGAGAATGGCAAATTTGGGAATAGTTTTTCACCCCAGAACAAAAACTGTGCTTTTACGGTCACTACAAATAACTTGACCAGCTCAAACAGTACAGATTTGGTTGAATAGAAATGTGAGGCCTATTTTTTCTTGCGCTGTGTGACAGGTATACGTTTAATCACAGAATTAGACTTGTATCTGCACGGTAGCGTGTGTGTTAAGTTTTTCTGAATGACACTATCAGCACCTTGAATCTAAGATATCCTTTTTGGGATAGATTTCAAGTAGGCCTCATATAGCATAAACTACTTATTTTGAGAATGTCAAATTTGGGAATAGTTTTTCAACCCAGAACAAAAACTGTGCTTTTACGGTCACTACAAATAACTTGACCAGCTCAAACAGTACAGATTTGGTTGAATAGAAATGTGAGGCCTATTTTTTTTGGCGCTGTGTGACAGGTATACGTTTAATCACAGAATTAGACTTGTATCTGCACGGTAGCGTGTGTGTTAAGTTTTTCTGAATGACACTATCAGCACCTTGAATCTAAGATATCCTTTTTGGGATAGATTTCAAGTAGGCCTCATATAACATAAACTACTTAGTTATTTTGAGAATGGCAAATTTGGGAATAGTTTTTCAACCCAGAACAAAAACTGTGCTTTTACGGTCACTACAAATAACTTGACTAGCTAAAACAGTACAGATTTGGTTGAATAGAAATGTCAGGTCTATTTTTTAGGCGCTGGGTGACAGGCTCAACTTGCCCCTGATGTAGTATATGGCCAAAAAATAACCACACTATTGATGGTTAAATGCACTTGGGTGACACAGGCTCAGCCTGCACCTGGTGTAGTATATGGCCAAAAATTAACCACACTGTTGATGGTTAAATGCACTTGGGTGACACAGGCTCAGCCTGCACCTGATGTAGTATATGGCCAAAAATTAACCACACTGTTGATGGTTAAATGCACTTGGGTGACACAGGCTCAGCCTGCACCTGATGTACTATATGGCCAAAAAATAACCAGACTGTTGATGGTTAAATGCACTTCGGTGACACAGGCTCAGCCTGCAGCTGATGTAGGATATAGCAAAAAATAACCACACTATTGATGGTTAAAAGCACTTGGTGGTAGCTTGTGCTGGCGCACCACAAGCCACAAAATGGCCGCCGATCACCCCAGAAAAAAGTGATCTAAAAACGCTCTGGGCAGCCTAAAAAAAGTGAGCAAGTCGATATTAGCACTTCAATGATCCACAGCTGGAGATCGATCACAGAATGAAGTCTTTTGGAGGAGTTAATCTGCCTAATCTCGCCCTAACGTCGCAGCAGCAACCTCTCCCTATGCTTGAATCAGCAGAGTGACGTGCAGCGCTACGTGACCCAAGCTTGTATAGAGGCTGGGTCACATGCTGCACTGGCCAATCACAGCCATGCCAATAGTAGGCAAGGCTGTGATGGCCTCTTGGGGCAAGTAGTATGACGCTTGTTGATTGGCTGCTTTGCAGCCTTTCAAAAAAGCGCCAAGAAAGCGCCGAACACCGAACCCGGACTTTTACGAAAATGTTCGGGTTCGGGTCCGTGTCACGGACACCCCAAAATTCGGTACGAACCCGAACTATACAGTTCGGGTTCGCTCATCCCTAATGCGGACCCATTCTACGGACGTGTGAATGGACCCTAAGACTTCCTGCTACAGGTAGGGTGCTGCAGTCTGTGGGGTGGGTAACCCACTGGACACAGGCATGCAGCATTACCACCTTTTCTAGACCCCCAGGGATACTGATGTTAACACTTTTTCTGGAATACTAACATTAACCCTTTCAATGCCAAGACCACTAGGGTTTTAGTCTATCTTACACAATGCTGTAGCAGGGAAACTTTGCAATGAGCAATGCATGGGTGCATCTCTCCAAAGCCAAGACTTCAGCGGAGCCATAGTTGGAATTACTGGGGACAGGAGAGGATCTTGTGGACCTCAGAGAAGAAGACTAGGAGACAAAGAAGGGAAGACTTGTCACCGGCAAGTGTGTGTGGAGGTGGAGAAGACATGTGGACAGAGCTATATAAGCCTTGCCGTAGTTACTGTAACTGTAACTGTACTGTTTCCTACTCTGTGTCAGCTATCCAGGATTTGAAATGGACATCTAGTGGCAGATGAGTTGAAGTGGTACAAAGGGGTTTTGTCACTTCAACGAATGGCATTTATCATGTAAAAGAAAAGATAATACAAGCCACTTACTAATGTATTGTGATTGTCCATATTGCCTCCTTTGCTGGCTTCATTCATTTTTCCATCACATTATACACTGCTCGTTTCCATGGTTGTGACCACCGTAAAATCCAGCAATGGTGGCCGTGTTTGCACACTATAGTGTGTACGGTGACATTACATTAGTAAGTGGCCTTGTATTTACTTTTACCACATGATAAATGCCATTGCTGAAGTGAGACAACCCCTTTAACATTTACACAATACAGTGGTCTTCAATCTGTGACCCTCCAAAGTTTGAGAAACTCCAATCTCTTGCAAATGATACAGTACTTGTCATGGCACGAGACCCAGAAAACGACAGCCTAAAGAACATTACAGTATACAGTATATATCTTTTTATAAAGAATGCTGATTTCAGATGCACATTTACCATCCACCTTCTGAAGTTCTAATATAGGTGTGTGGAATATAATCATAAGAGACACTGGACCTTCAACCTGTACTTAGTGCTTCTCACATTAAGAGTCAGCACCGCTAAACACATACAATACTGTATATCAGGGGCATACACAGATCTTAAAGGGCCCATAGCAATACTTAGTGCATCAGTCCCTCCCAGGCACTGCAAACGTAGTGCACGCCCCAGATTTCTGACAAATTTAAGCTTTTTTTCCTTAATAAAGTGGAAGATTTTAATTAGTTACAAACTATAATTTAAATAATGACTTTGGCCTCAACCACTTTATCTGACTTTTATGTTGAAAAAAGTGGAACAGTTGCTTCATAAATATGGCGCTCGTTCTGCGCACCATATTTCTCAATGTATTTACACTAGACCAGGAATAAATGCATTGATAAATCTCCTGCCTCCCTTCTATTAGGCTACTTTCACACTAGCGTTCGGAGCGGATCCGTCTGATGTTTCATCAGACGGATCCGCTCCGATAATGCAGACGTTTGCATTCGTTCAGAACGGATCCGTCTGCATTATTACTTAGAAAATTTTCTAAGTCAGAAAGTAGCCTGAGCGGATCCGTTCAGACTTTACATTGAAAGTCAATGGGGAACGGATCCGCTTGAAGATTGAGGCATATGGTGTCATCTTCAAGCGGATCCGTCCCCATTGACTTCCATTATAAGTCTGGACGGATCCGCTCGCCTCCGCACGGCCAGGCGGACACCCGAACGCTGCAAGCAGCGTTCAGGTGTCCGCTCACTGAGCGGAGCGGAGGCTGAACGCTGGCAGGCGGATGCATTCTCAGTGGATCCGCCTCCACTGAGAATGCATTAGGGCCAGACGGATGCGTTCGGGGCCGCTCGTGAGCCCCTTCAAACGGAGCGCACGAGCGGACACCCGAACGCTAGTGTGAAAGTAGCCTTACAAAGATGCATGGCTGCCTGCAGTCACCCCTAGGGGGAGCTCAGTACATAGGAATTAATTCAATTACCATGGAACCTACAGTGCTGCCCATAATTATTCATACCCCTGGAAAATTTTGACTTAAAGTTACTTTTATTCAACCAACAAGTAATTTTTTGACGGGAAATGACATAGGTGTCTCCCAAAAGATAATAAGACGATGTACAAGAGGCATTATTGTGGAAAAAAAAAACTTTTCTCAGCTTTTATTTACATTTGAGCAAAAAGTGTCCAGTCCAAAATTATTCATACCCTTCTCAATAATTAATAGAAAAGCCTTTATTGGCTATTACAGCAATCAAACGCTTCCTATAATTGCAGACCAGCTTTTTGCATGTCTCCACAGGTATTTTTGCCCATTCATCTTTAGCAATGAGCTCCAAATCTTTCAGGTTGGAGGATCTTCTTGCCATCACCCTGATCTTTAGCTCCCTCCACAGATTCTCAATTGGATTTAAGTCTAGACTCTGGCTGGGTCACTCCAAAACGTTAATGTTCTTGTCTGCTAACCATTTCTTCACCACTTTTGCTGTGTGTTTTGGGTCATTGTCATGCTAAAGAGTCCACTGGTGCCCAAGGCCAAGTTTCTCTGCAGACTGCCTAATGTTGTCTTTGAGAATTCTCATGTATTGCTCTTTTTTCATGGTGCCGTTTACTGTGATTAGGTTCCCTGGTCCATTGGCTGAAAAACACCCCCAAAGCATTAGGTTCCCACCACCATGTTTGACAGTGGGGATGGTGTTCTTTGGGTTGAAGGCTTCTCCCTTTTAACGCCAACTGGACACTTTTTGCTCAAATGTAAATAAAGGCTTAGAGAAATGTTTTTTTCCCCCCACAATAATGCCTCTTGTACATCGTCTTATTATCTTTTGGGAGACACCTATGTAATTTCCTGTCAAAAAATGACTTGCTGGTTGAATAAAAGTAACTTTAAGTCAAAATTTGCCAGGGGTATGATTAATTATGGGCAGCACTGTATAATCACCTCTTTGCTTGAAAATGTATTTCTTTCACCCAGGCAACAGAAGAAGAAGTTCAGTGCTGAGTCCCCCTCCCTCTGGGTCCCATAGCAGTCACGTGGTCTGCCTACAATGCACTACTGTCTATGTCAGTCTGCTTGTTTCTATCTTTGCAGCTCAATCCTCCACCCCCTCCCCTCTCCACAGACTTCTATGTAAACTTAAAATCTTATCCTTAAGTGAGCTGTCTGCCTTGCTGTCACAAAATGAATTTTTGGGATATGGGCATTTGATTTCTCTTTCTTATAAATAATATAAGATAATGCTTATAAATAATATAGATAATGCACCTGGGGCGTAAAAACCCAAGGGCAGAATATAGAATATTTGACACAGTCCTGTCCTCAGTATCTGAGGAAAGGGATTTAGGAGTAATTATTTCAGAAGACTTAAAGGTGGGAAGACAATGTAATATAGCAGCACGAAATGCCAGCAGAATGCTTGGATGTATAGGGAGAGGTATAAGCAGTAGAAAGAGTGAAGTGCTTATGCCGCTGTACAGAACACTGGTGAGACCTCACTTGGAGTATTGTGCGCAGTACTGGAGGCCATATCTCCAGAAGGATATAGATACTCTAGAGAGAGTTCAGAGAAGAGCTACTAAACTAGTACATGGATTGCAGGATAAAACTTACCAGGAAAGGTTAAAGGACCTTAATATGTATAGCTTGGAAGAAAGAAGAGACAGAGGGGATATGATAGAAACTTTTAAATACATAAAGGGAATCAACTCGGTAAAGGAGGAGAGCATATTTATAAAAAGAAAAACTACCACAAGAGGACACAGTTTTAAATTAGAGGGGCAAAGGTTTAAAAGTAATATAAGGAAGTATTACTTTACTGAGAGAGTAGTGGATGCATGGAATAGCCTTCCTGCAGAAGTGGTAGCTGCAAATACAGTGAAGGGGTTTAAGCATGCATGGGATAGGCATAAGGCTATCCTTCATATAAGATAGGGCCAGGGACTATTCATAGGATTCAGATATATTGGGCAGACTAGATGGGCCAAATGGTTCTTATCTGCCGACACATTCTATGTTTCTATGTTTCTATGTTTCTTGATAATTGCCACACAGGGGCGTAGCTAGAAATCACTGGGCCCCATAGCAAAAAAAATGTATGGGCCCCCCCTCCCGGATCTCCCACCCCCACATACCTCTCGGACCTCGCCGCCACATCCGCAGCTCCTCATGCACTTGCGAAGGTTACGAGTAGGACTGAGCACAGACAGTTGGTCACTGGCAATGCATTTGTGCCAGTGTAGGAAATGTATGAATCTAAATGTCTGTGTATTAAAGAAGATTGTTAAATTGTACAGGGGTCTGTAACACAAGAAGGTGAAAGTACATATCGTGGGGTGTGTATGTGTATTAGACAGAAGGTATAGAAATGTATTTTGTGAAGTTTGGGTATTAGGGAGAGTAAGGGGTATATATCTAGTGCTGATACACGTGTAGGTGAAGAGCCGCTCTGACATAATTTGTCTCTTTCATATTATAAGCTCCCCTTATATATAATTTACTTACAGTTCTGAAGACTCAGGGGTGCTGGCTGGCTTGGCCTCAGGGGTGCTGGCAGGCTTGGCCTCAGGGGTGCTGGCTGGCTTGGCCTCAGGGGTGCTGGCTGGCTTCGCCTAAGGGGTGCTGACAGGCTTGGCCTGGCAGAAGGAATGTGGGAGACTGTGAGGCCTTTTTTCTCCAAGCTGCTCCGGAAAAAAAAAAATTTCATTACACCTCAGGTCAGACCACCAATCAGACCCCCAATGTTTATCAGACCTCAGCTGACAGCCCCAATAAGATCCCCAATGTTAGAAAGACCCCAATAAGACCTTAGATCACAACTCAGCTCAGACCCCAATATAAATGACCCCCAATCAGACCTCAGATAAGAGCCCCATGCCTCATAGCAGCCCTCAGTAGCCTCATAGCAGCCCCCAGTAGCCTCTCCATCAGCCCCCAGTGCCTCTCATCAGCCCCCAGTGCCTCTCCATCAGCCCCCATTGCCTCTCATCAGCCCCCAGTGCCTCTCACCAGCTCCCAGTGCCTCTCACCAGCCCCCAGTGCCTCTCCATCAGCCCCCAGTGCCTCTCACCAGCCCCCAGTTCCTCTCATCAGCCCCCAGTGCCTCTCTATCAGCCCTCAGTGCCTCCCCATAAGCCCCCAGTGCCTCTCCATCAGCCCCCAGTGCCTCTCCATCAGCTCCCAGTTCCTCTCCATCAACCCCCAGTGCCTCTCACCAGCCCCCAGTGCTTCTCCATCAGCCCGCAGTGCCTCTCACCAGCCCTTAGTGCCTCTCCATCAGCCTCCAGTACCTCTCACCAGCCCCCAGTACCATCTCAATCAGTCCCCAGTGGGCCCTTTCCGGTATTAAAATCATTGTTGGGCAGTGCAACCTCCCCCCCCCCTCGGTATTAAAATCATTGGTGGGCAGTGCACCCTCCCCCCCATGGTATTAAAATCATTGGTGGGCAGTGCACCCTCCCCCCCTTGGTATTAAAATCATTGGTGGGCAGTGCACCCTCCCCCCCGTATTAAAATGATTGGTGGGCAGTGTGCCCTCCCCCCACCATATTAAAATCATTGGTGGGCAGTGTGCCATTCCACCCTCCCCTGTATTAAAATCATTGGTGGGCAGTGTGCCCCTCCAGGTATTAAAATCATTGGTGGGCAGTGTGCCCTTCCCCCCTCCCCTGTATTAAAATCATTGGTGGGCAGTGTGCCCCCCCCCCCCTCCCCTGTATTAAAATCATTGGTGGGCAGTGCAGACCCCCCCATCATTGGTGGCAGCGGCAGTTCCAATCGGAGTCCCAGGAGTGGGCCATGGCCAATTACTCTGCAGCATACTTACATGCGCTGTGGCCACCTGGCGCTCCTTCTTCTTGTAACTCGTCACAGGTATGTGTGGCGCATTGCTTATGCTTATAGCAATGAATTGTAGAAAGTGAGAGGCTAATAAAGAGAAACAACTAATAAGCACTCTCGAGCCCTGGATAGCAGAGAGGTAACATCGGGACCAGAAATCTTAATCGGAATGTCATCACCAAGAAGTGAAAGATTTGGAGCTATGGGATAGTATACTGTAGCTAAAAAAGCAGAGGTTCCTGGGCAGAGATTTGAGGGTGAGAATAAGAGATGTCCAAGTTTGAGACACTAAATATTTGGTACCTGATTTGTGAGGAGATTCAGAAGAGGGACATGTCTGTGATACCAGTAGAGAAAGATTTGCAGGAGGGCCAAATGTGCAGAATGAGGAGTACAGAGTCATGTTGTGTGGGTTTGGCAACTAACTGATCTTTTCTGAATTTGTTTAAGACAGTTTCGGTGGATTGGTGTCAGATGCCAGATTGTAAGGGTACTTTCACACTTGCGTTGTTGGATTCTGGCTTGCATTTCCGTCGCCGGAACTGCCTGCCGGATCCGTCAATCTGTATGCAGACGGATACTATTTGTAGATGGATCCAGATCCCGTCTTACAAAGGCATTGAAATACCGGATCCGTCTCTCTGGTTGTCATTCGGAAAAACTGATCCGGTATTTATCTTTTCCACATTTTTAAAGGTCTGCGCATGCGTTTTTCCGGAACACTTGGGGCCGGATCCGGCATTAATGCATTTCAATGGAAAATAATGCCGGATCCGGCATTCCAGCAAGTGTTCCGGAATTTTGGACAGAGAAAATAGCTGCAGTATTTTCTCCGTCCAAAAACCGTACAGTGACTGAACTGAAGACATCCTGATGCATACTGAACTGATTGCTCTCCATTCAGAATGCATTAGGATAAAACTAATCAGTTTTTTTTTCGGTATTGAGCCCCTAGGACAGAACTCAATACCGGAAAAGTTTAACGCAAGTGTGAAAGTACCCTTAGTGGTCAAAACGTAGAGGAAAGTCCGTAGTGTAATTCAAGATGAACTATTTCCGGTATTGGTATATGAACAGTTCAAATGGCAATACGATACAGACCAGGAGGACAACTACATGCACGCAGTCCATCATGTGTCCTGAAAGGGAGGAAAAGAAACATCTCTCATGTAACAAAATGACTGGACCCTTAAAATCCATCTGACCTATCCTAATCTTCCCTGATATAATTCCTGATATCTGTCATTAAAAGATCCTATATACCAGGGGTACTCAACTGGCGGACCGCGGTCCAAATACGGACCGCGGCCGCCAGTTGTCCGGACCCCGGCCATCCTTCAGAGCGCTGCTCCTCTCCTACACACTGTGCCGTGCAGGAGGAGGAGCTTACCGGCGCACTTCCACCTGTCCCACAGCGCAGTGAGACAGGGCTCCCTCCACATGTAGCGCTCCTCCTCCTGCACACTCTGGCAGCTCTGCTCAATACAGCGGCGGGGCACAGGAGATGATCGTTCTCAGCAGCGCAGGAGGAGTCTCTCCCTCCCCCCTGTGCTGCTGCTGCCCCCGCCGCTGCCAATAAGAAGAGGCAGGAGGAGGAGGGGAGGGGCTGTGGCCACTGCGCCACCAATGAAGAAAACTGACCTGTATTACAAATACAGGAGGCGGGTGCCGGAATCAAATAGCCGGCACCCGACCTCTGTGACAGGGAGCTGCGATCAGCTGCAGTTGAGTTAACCCTTCAGGTGCGGTACCTGAGGGGTTAATTGTAGCTGATCGCAGCCCCCTGTCACAAAGGTCGGGTGCCGGCTATTTGATTCCAGCACCCGCCTCCTGTATTTGTATAAGAAACGTTGGTGGCACAGTGCGCCCCCCCCCCCCCAGTATAAGAAACATTGGTGGCGCAGTGCCCCCCCCTTCCCCATTATAATAAACATTGGTGGCTCAGTGGGAGGTGCCAATGAGGGTTAAAAATAATAAAAGAAAATTAACTCACCTCCTCCAGTTGATCGCGTAACTACCGGTCTCCAGTTCTTACTTCTTTCTTCAGGACCTGTGGTGACGTCACTGAGCTCATCACATGGCCCATTACCATGGTGATGGATCATGTGATGAGCTCAGTGACGTCACCACAGGTCCTGAAGAAAGAAGTAAGAACTGGAGACCGGCAGTTACGCGATCAACTGGAGGAGGTGAGTAAATAATTTTTTAACCCTCATTGGCACTGCCCACTGCGCCACCAATGTTTATTATATTGGGGGGCACACTGCGCCACCAATGTTTATTATATTGGGGGGGGCGCACTGCGCCACCAATGTTTATTATACTGGGGTGATGGGGGGGCGCACTGCGCCACCAATGTTTATTATACTGGGGTGATGGGGGGGCGCACTGCGCCACCAATGTTTATTATTTTGAGGGGGGGCGCACTGCGCCACCAATGTTTATTATATTGGGGGGCACACTGCTCCACCAATGTTTATTATATTGGGGGGCACACTGCTCCACCAATGTTTATTATATTGGGGGGCACACTGCGCCACCAATGTTTATTATATTGGGGGGCACACTGTGCCACCAATGTTTATTATATTGGGGGGCACACTGCGCCACCAATGTTTATTATATTGGGGGGCACACTGCGCCACCAATGTTTATTATATTGGGGGGCACACTGCGCCACCAATGTTTATTATATTGAGGCAGGGCGCACTGCGCCACCAATGTTTATTATACTGGGGTGATGGGGGGCGCACTGCGCCACCAATGTTTATTATTTTGAGGGGGGCACACTGCGCCACCAATGTTTATTATTTTGAGGGGGGGCACACTGCGCCACCAATGTTTATTATATTGAGGGAGGGCGCACTGCGCCACCAATGTTTATTATACTGGGGTGATGGGGGGGCGCACTGCGCCACCAATGTTTATTATATTGGGGGGCACACTGCGCCACCAATGTTTATTATATTGGGGGGCACACTGCGCCACCAATGTTTATTATATTGAGGGAGGGCGCACTGCGCCACCAATGTTTATTATACTGGGGTGATGGGGGCGCACTGCGCCACCAATGTTTATTATACTGGGGTGATGGGGGGGGCGCACTGCGCCACCAATGTTTATTATTTTTAAGGGGGGGCGCACTGCGCCACCAATGTTTATTATATTGAGGGGGGGCGCACTGCGCCACCAATGTTTATTATATCGGGGTGATGGGGGGGGTGCACTGCGCTACCAATGTTTGTTATTTTGAGGGGGGGCGCACTGCGCCACCAATGTTTATTATATTGAGGGGGGGCGCACTGCGCCACCAATGTTTATTATATTGAGGGGGCCGCCAGACGAAAAAGTCGGACATGTAGTACTTTTAGTCTGGCGGCCTCTCACCGTGCTGCGCCGTAACTCTGCCCCCATCCCCATTATAGTCGATGGGCACAGAGCAGCGGCACGGCGAAGTAGTGGCAAGATGGATCTGACAGGGTGAGCAGCCTGTCGGATCCGTCCTGCTGCAAGTGTGAAAGTACCCTTACTAATGAGCGCTTCCATCATGGAACGCCCATTAGTACAGCCTTTACCTCCACCGCTACTTGTGCTAGTAAAAAAAAATATATATTACGGCAGTGTTTCCCAACCAGTGTGCCTCCAGCTGTTGCAAAACTACAACTCCCAGAATGCCTGGACAGCCTTTGGCTGTGCGGGCATGCTGGGAGTTGTAGTTTTGCAACAGCTGGAGGCACACTGGTTGGGAAACACTGTATTACGGTACCTCCACCTCCATTTGCTCACGCTGTGGAGAACACTCCCTGCTGACTAGAAGCTCAGGACAGGACCTACAAGACTTCATCACGTTGGAGCACCGGTCCTGAGCTTGCAGTCAGCAGCGAATGTTCACCGCAGCCAGGTGAATGCAAATTATTTTTTATTTTTTTGCAAAAGCAGAGAAGGGGGGCACTAATGGGGGCAATACTCTTACTAGGGGCACTAATGGGGACATTATTCTTACTGGGGCACTAATGTGGCCATTACTAATTCTGGGACTTACCCGGGGCGCTCCACTATAACGTCAGAGCGCCCCACGCGCATGTATCACATGATCGCATGGCATCTTTACTGTTGGCGTTCAGCTCGGACCTTCACCTGACTGCAGACCCTGGTATGTGGACCTTTAATAAAACTAGTTGAGTACCCCTGCTATATACCATACATTATATGGTCAGCCAGTCCCTCTGGAATTGGTAACTATGGTCTTCTTTGAAAAACAAATTTAACTGAAGCTATATAACATTATGAATGAAGTGACTGTATCTGTAGATACTCATCATGCCCACAGTTACATGAATTGCTGTTTTATTAGTGGGTTTAGTGATAACATGAACCTTACAAAATAGCGAACATTTTTTCCCTTAAGGTTATACCATATAGTACTGTAGAAAACATACTGATTTCTTGTGTTACTGTTTTTGAAATTATTCTTAGGCCTCTTTCACACTTGCGTTGTTGGGATCCGGCATGCACTTCCGTTGCCGGAGGTGCCTGCCGGATCCGGAAAAACGCAAGTGTACTGAAAGCATTTGAAGACGGAACCGTCTTCCAAATGCTTTCAGTGTTACTATGGCACCCAGGACGCTATTAAAGTCCTGGTTGCCATAGTAGGAGCGGGGAGCGGTATACTTACAGTCCGTGCGGCTCCCGGGGCGCTCCAGAATGACGTCAGAGCGCCCCATGCGCATGGATGACGTGATCACATGGATCACGTGATCCATGCGCTTGGGGCGCCCTGACGTCACTCTGGAGCGCCCGGGGAGCCGCACGGACGGTAAGTACACTGCTCCCCCGCTCCCCACTACACTTACCATGGCTGTCAGGACTTTAGCGTCCCGGCAGCCATGGTAACCACTCTGAAAAAGCTAAATGTCGGCTCCGGCAATGCGCCGAAACGACGTTTAGCTTAAGGCCGGATCCGGATCAATGCCTTCCAATGGGCATTCATTCCGGATCCGGCCTTGCGGCAAGTGTTCCGGATTTTTGGCCGGAGCAAAAAGCGCAGCATGCTGCGGTATTTTCTCCGGCCAACAAACGTTCCGTACCGGAACTGAAGACATCCTGATGCATCCTGAACGGATTACTCTCCATTCAGAATGCATTAGGATAATCCTGATCAGGATTCTTCCGGCATAGAGCCCCGACGACGGAACTCTATGCCGGAAGAAAAGAACGCAGGTGTGAAAGAGCCCTAAATATTGTTTTACTTTTCATTGCAGATGATGAAGATGGTGGACAGAATACACAGCAAAACACTAATGAGGACCAGTTTACAGGTGCTGTATTGTCTACTAGTTTTGTTTTTTAGTATACTTATACTTTGTTACCCTTTGAGTGATGCAGTTAAATTCTTAGACTGTGCTGTGAATTTTATTTTAAATGCAAAGGTGTGCCATCAATATCCAATTGTGAGGATCCAACAGCTCTAAGCAATGTCAATAATTATGACCTTTGCCTCCAGATGGTTCTTCTAGGATTTTCTTTGTATGATTGGCTGATTAGATTTAACGGCTGGCCATGAGGCACCTGACAAGAATGAGCTGGCAGGAATCATTGCCACTTTATTCTAGCATAACCTAGTATTTACAGTATTTCATATATTAATTGCTGTAAGTGCATGAGTTTACCACCATCCAAGTAAATGCTTAGCGTCCCAGAGATCTAGGGGGCCCTCTCCTGGCCACACGTGGTTGGCTGAAAATAAATAAAAAGCCTAAAGGGGAAGACATGCCGCCTGTGCAACTGCTTTAGTTGCACAGGTGTCCAGGGGGCCAGCAGTAATGCAGTATCAGAAGTGCCACATGACAGTGCTGCTCATTTGTCATAGCCAGCTTTAAGGTAAATACCATTTTCCTGGCAAAAGTGAAAGTCAAAATTTTAAATTTTTTCCCTAGAACTAACTAGCTAGTCAAAAAATAAGTGAATAGGAGTCTTCTAGTTCTTTAATTATTCGGGAAGGGGGGGTATCCTCAAATGGATGGTTTGTTATATTCTTCTGAAGAGTCTCCCTCTAAACTGTCTCCTACTTCACATTAACTATGACTGAACAGTTGAGTTCATTGCCAACTCCCATCACTGTCCAAGGCAGGTAATTACCGCAGTCAGTCATTGGCTGAGTGGCATTCACATCCATTTCTTGCCATGTCAAGAAGTCAATAAGAAGTGGACAGCAGAATACACCCCCACACCACTGAAGGTAGCAAAGTATCCTGGAGGTGAGTATAAGTTGCAGGTGACAATAAGTGATTGGCCGAACAGGCATTTCCAGCATGTTGAGCTGGGGCAGCAAATGTAGAGCAGCAATGGAATGCAGCAGCAGGAAGTCGGAGAGGGTGAGTATCCATTCTTTTGTGTTTTTAAGTCCCTCCAAGCACACTACAACCAAAGGAAAATCCCTTTAAATAATATTGGCATGTAGTGATCAAATAATGGCATACCTAAATCACAGTTCCACACATTCCTAAATAATATCACCATACGATGGCCACTCAATACAAAAATATAATGACAGTTTTATGTTGCCATACAGTGGATACGAAAAACTGTCATTAGGGAAACAAAAATCTTACTAAATAATACTGCCAGACAGTGACCAAATAAATACTTTTTGCATTGTAGAAATACAGTCTGGAATTGATTTATAGGATAGATGCCTTCTGGTCCATCTGGCCCCTTTTTTTTCACCTGGGTATTATATGTGTCAGCATATGTGTCATTTTAAAATGGGTTATTAAGATTTTTGTACTTCTGCAGAGTTGTTTAGCTAGGCCCAGTTGTTATTATCTTTGCTGATATGTTGTGAGGTTCTTTTTGGTAATCAGACTCCTTAAGTCTACCATGAGCAAGAAATAGTACGTAAGGAGAAATCGTACCCCCAGATCCCTGCTAGCATGGCACAAGATTAAATTGCTAATAGGATTTTTGTGGATGGAATCTCCATGCACTGTAAACTTGCACTGTAATTTATGATGTTTGCACTGTTTTATACTGTTGAATTGCATTTTATATGATATATCCTGTTAATTTGTACTGTTATTGCACTGAATTCTAGATTGAGTTAATACACAGCCAGTTAACACTAAGAGACTTTGGGAATATTCAGTCTGTGAACTGAGAAGCTAGTAATTTCCCACTGCTGTCATAAGGGACTATGAAGAGATGCATTTTGGAGGGAAAATCCAGACACAGTGAACTATTGACCCTCTAATATAGCTTGGTCTGTTATTTATGACTGAAAACGGTCTAGTTTCTGTTTAGGCTGTGCTTCTCCAGCTTTTCCCCACTAACTAGAAGGTTTTAGATCAATTAGAAACTGTATAAAAGTAGAGAAGTCAGAGCCCCTAGATGTCTTCAGATAGGGACCAGTGCTTAGCAGGAGAGACTCTGGAGACTGCTAGAGTGACCAGAAGAAGATCCTGAGACAGGTATACTCTGCCACAGACCCTGGGCCACCAAGAAAAAAAGAAACAATTAGGCCTTACCTCAACACAAAACCTTAGGCTACCAGACAAGAGACTGGTGAAGCCAGCTCAGTGTGTTGCCTATATTGTTTGCACTTGAATTCCACCAGTAAAGAAGCATACTGGTTTACTGCAATCCCTGACTCTCTGGACTTATTTCACATTGGGTGCACCATGCCTTACCACCCCCTCAGCTGTGTCTAGGGGACGCAGTGTAGTGTTGGGGGCATCTCAAACCCGACCACTGGATATATATGCTGTACAAAAATGTGGTGTATATAATATATACATACTCATTACATAATACACATGGATGTTCATTTCTCTGTTCCCCTTGTAACTCCCATGTCTCAAGCTGCCTACAACTGCAGTGTTGGAGATAGCTCCTTCCTTAATAACATTATGAAAGGCAATGGTTGACCCAAAGCCTGACCTAGATACATTGTAAACTGATTTTTAGCAGTTTTTCATATCTCACAAAATGTATAACTCTCTTAACAGACTTCTGCAGGTCTCCTCCAGTTGTTCCATTTGCAGACCTCAAAGATGATTTTTTGACGTACACAGTTTTCACAAAGGGTGCCATTGTCAGTTACAAATGCAAAAACGGCTATGAATATGTACCCGGAACTAAGGAAACTGTAATGTGTATAGGTGATGGAAATTGGTCTGCTCCTGATACATTTTGTAAAGGTAAGCTTACATTTGTTTTATTAAGACCAAAATCATAGTTCCTCAACGTTATACCAGGCAGTAGCAGAAAGAACGGCAACAATGCTCTAAACATTCACATGTATCAGTGTAGAAAAGAAATGCATTTACAGTACTATTTACACACTTTTAAATAACGTCAAACAACCCTTAATTATTTGTATGTATTATAAATATTAATGAATAACTAATTAGTTAAAGATGTGATTTCATAATGGAGATAAACAAGCCCATATTCCCTATTGACTGATTTCTATATAATGTATAAAATGTTCTCTGCAAAGCATGCACTCTGTCTGCTTCTCTATTATCTGACTCTTATTATCTTATCTTAATAATCTAATTTATATGATGCAGGGGTGCACCTAGTCTTTCTGTTGCCCGAGGCGAAAATTGAAACGGTGCACCCTCCCTGCCAAATTCTCAACCTAGCCCCTTCCCTTCAGTCCTACTGTTAAAGACATACTTAGAAAACATAACATACATACATACATACATATTAGCCTCCTCTCGTCTCTTCTCTCATACTGTGCCCACTATGCTCCCCAATACTATACTGCAAAACAAATTATCCATACAGATAGTACCTCCTTCAATAATTAATGGTACACAGTGCCTAAAAAAATAACTGAGCCCAGCAAATAGTGTCCCTGACAGTAATAGTGCTGTAAACATAGGGGCACATTTATTAAGAGCGGCGTTTAGACTCCAGTCTTAATAAACCTCCAAGCTGGAGGTGGTTCCGCCGAAGTTATGAAGAAGCGCTGGCCTCTTCATAACTTTGGTTATGAGCTGTCTTACATTTAGAACTTCTTCTAAGCCGGGAACAGGCATAGAAAATGGTAAATGAGACAGGCTTCCCTGCCCACACCACGCCCACTTTTTAAGACCTAGCGTGAGCCAGGAGAAGTCGCAGATTGCGGCTCAACTTGCTGTTGCTCCGCAATCTGCACCTGAAATACGCCTAATATAGGCATATTTCAGCTTAATAAATTATCCCTATAGTGTACAAAAAAAAAAATTGTGGTAAGCTGATAATATGTAAGGGTGCCCCCCACAGTAATAGTGCTTCCCAAAGTCCCACCACTAGAAATAATTATCTGCCAGAGAGCACTTAGTGTTAACAGTGACCCCTAGAGTAATACCCCCATTGTGTCCCAGAAATAATAATGCCCCTATAGTGCTCATATGGGCAGCAAGGTGGCTCAGTGGTTAGCACTGGAGTCCTATGCTCAAGTCCGACCAAATTCACCATATGCATGAAGTTTGAATGTTCTCCCCATGTTTGCGTGGGTTTCCTCTGGGTACTCTGGTTTCCTCCCACACGCTGAAGACATACTGATAGGGAACTTAGATTGGGAGCCCCATTAGAAACAGTGTGATGGTGATGTCTGTAAAGCACTGCCGAATATGTCAGCGCTATATAAGTGAGTAAAATAAATGAATAAATACTAGTAATTGTGTTTCCCACCCCAGTAATAATAAAGCCCACAATAATGCCCCCCAGTAGTAATATTTCCCCTTATAATGTGTGCCAGTCGAAAAAAATGCCTGCTAATGTGTGGCAGTACAAAAAATATCCTCTTATAAAGTGTGCCAATACATAAAATACTCCCTTATAATGTGTGCAAGTACTAAAAATTCCCCCTTATAATGTGTGCCAGTACAAAATATATCCCCTTACAATGTGTTCCAATACAAAAAATATCCCCTTCTAATGTGTGTGAGTACAAAAAATGCCCCTTATAATATGTGTAGTGTTGATCGAGCACCAAAGTGCTCGGGTGCTCGGGACAAACTCATCGGGATGCTTGGGTGCTCTACCGAGCACCCAAGTATAATGGAAGTCAATAGGAGAACCCGAGCATTAAACCAGGCACCCCCTTGCTCTGATTAATAGGAAAAGGTCAGAAATTGATGAAAACACCACCGAAATGGTTTGGGAACAGTATGGGGAGGATGTCAGGATGCATCCTGGACTCCCAGGTCGCTGCTGGGAACCATGTTGTCCGAGTAGTACACCACTTTTACAGACTGACAATAATACGCACAAAACTGAAAGAAAACAAAAAAACTTGTATATAAAGTGCAAGTGCTGCCAAAAATTACAAGAAAGAGGTATTGTTCAGCTTGGACACCCAGTAGTTGTAAGGCACTGAGGGATCACTAAGGATGCGGACACAGTCTGCTACGTACTCCTTCACCATCTTCCAAAACTTTTCCCTCCTTGTGACACTAGGCCACGCATCAGGGTAAGGGTGCTGGCGGGGTGTCATGAAACTGTCCCAAGCCTTGGAGAGTGTTGCCCTGCCTCTGTTGGAACTGCTGTGTGTTCCCCTTGTCTCCCCTCCTCGGTTGCCCAAGGAAGTAAGGACTCTCCCGCCAGCATTGTCAGATGGAAATTTTTGGAGCAATTTTTCAAAAAGGACCTTCTGGTATTGCAAAGTTTTGCTCGTCCTCTCACCCGAGGAATGAGAGAAGAGAAGTACTCTTTGTAGCAGGGGTCGAGAAGGGTGAACACCCAGTAATCCATGTTGTCTAAAATGCGTATAACGTGCAGGTCGTGGGAAAGGCATCCTTAACATGAAGTCAGCCATGTGTGCCAGAGTGCCAACAGGCAAGACTTTGCTGTCGTCATCAGGAGGATGACTGTCCATCTTCTCATCCTCTTCCTCCTCTTCTGCAGCGAGTGTTTGAGTAGACACAGAAGTGGGATGGTTACACTTATAATAGCGTTATCGCCGCTCACCATCTGTGTTGATTCCTCAAAGTTTCTTAAAACCTCACAGAGGTCAGACATCCATGCCCACTCCTCGCTTATGATTAGCGGAAGCTGACTGGAAAGGCGACGACCATGTTGCAGCTGGTATTCCACTATTGCCCTCTGCTGCTCACAAAGCCTGGCCAACATGTGGAACGTCGAGTTCCAGCGCGTGCTCATGTCGCACAACAGCCAGTGAGCTGGCAAGTTAAAGCGCTGCTGCAGCATTGACAGACTGTCTGAAGCTGTCGATGACTTGCAGAAATGTGCACACACACAGCGCACCTTCACCAGTAGCTCAGGCAAATTGGGGTAGGTTTTGAGAAACCGCTGAACCACTAAGTTTAAGACGAGGGCTAGGCATGGGATGTGTGTGAGCTTGCCGAGCTCCAAAGCCGCCACCAAGTTACGGCCATTATCACACACAATCATGCCTGGTTGTAGGTTGAGTGGCGAGAGCCACAGCTCAGTCTGGTCTATTATACCCTGCAACAGCTCTGCGGCGGTGTGCTGTTTGTCCCCTAAGCATATCAGCTTCAGCACGGCCTGTTGACGCTTCCCCACTGCAGTGCTACACTGCTTCCAGCTTCCGGATGATGGCTGACTGGTGCTACACGCAGATAATTCGGAGGTGGAAGTGGAGGAGGAGGCGGAGGAGGAGAAGTGGGGGTTGGAGCCACTAACGTAGATTGAATTAGGTCCCGCAATCCTCGGCATCGGTAGCACCTGTGACATCCCAGGGTACGACTTGCTCCCGGCCTCCACAATGTTCACCCAGTATGCCGTCAGGGAAATGTAGCGTCTCTGGCCAAATGCACTTGTCCATATGTCCATGGTTAAGTGGACCTTCCCAGAAACTGCGTTGGTCAGGGCACGTGTGACGTTTCGGGACACATGTTGGTGTAAGGCGGGCACAACACACCTTGAAAAATAGTGGCAGCTGGGGACAGAGTACCGCGGGACAGCCGCCGACATCAGGCTGTGGAAGGCCTCAGTGTCCACAAGCCTAAATGACAACATTTCCAGGGCCAGTAATTTTGAAAGGTGCACATTTAGTGCTATGGCCTGTGGGTGAATGGCTGGGTATTTGCGCTTGCGTTCAAATGCCTGGGGTGATTACATTTGGACGCTGCACTGGGACAGGGAAGTGGATGTGGTCGCTGATGGTGCTTGCAAAGGTCCAGGTGCAGGGCGGGAGTCATCCTCGTCTGCGCCTTCGACAGGCGATTGGCCAGCACGTACCATAGGGGAAGAGGAGGCAGTGGTGTGACCCGCAGACACAGATTGTGGACCCAGGCATTCGTCCCACTTATTACAGTGCTTGGATGCCATGTGGCGGATCATGCTGGTGGTGGTGAGGTTGCTAGTGTTCATGCCCCGGCTCATTTTGGTGTGGCACAGGTTGCAATCTACTATTCTTTTGTCGTCCGCACTTTCCTCAAAAAAGTGCCATACAGCGGAACACCTACCCCTTGGTAAGGGAGATTTACGCAAGGGGGTGCTCCGTGGAACAGTTGTGGGCCTGTTTGGTGTGGCCCGCCTTCTCCCTTTTGCCACCGCCACTGCCTCTTCCAGCCTGTTGCGGTGCAGATCCCTCCCCCTCTGTACTGCTGTCCTCGCTCGGCTTTCCACCTTCCCAGGTTGGGTCAGGGACCTCATCGTCCACCACCTCCTCTTTGACTTATATTTTTCCTATCTCTGTCCCTGACACACAGAAGGTATTGCACAGATGTCACAAGTCACTGCAGGCACCCTCTATAAAAAAAAGTATTGAAAATGATGGAAAAAAATATACTAGTTTGCACTTATATTTTTCCTATCTCAGGCCCTGACACACAGAATGTATTGCACAGATGTCACAAGTAGTGATGGACGAACATCTGCCGGGACGGTTCGCGAACGTGATCAAATGTTCGCAAACCGCAAGTTCACGGCAGGTCCCATTCATTTTAATGGCAGGCGAACCTAAAAAAGCTTCAGCTCATATGTGCAGCCAAGAAATAATTACTAGAAGTGCACAAATAGTCCCACAACATGGACAGTGACATACCAGATGTATTATTCGAATTTGCGATCTCCATTCATAATTTTTTTCAATGTAAAATATCGGCAATAAAATTTTCACGTACGTGCATGCGCAAATGCACTATACAGCACCAAAATGCACTATAAAGAAAGTATATTGGTATATAACACCCCGCTTCAATCAGTTTTTTTGGGGGGCGACTGGTTTATCACACCAATAGAAATTATTTGTTCCAATAACGCTTGTCCCTCTATATAGCTGCAGTATCGCAGCAGAACCGCACACAACTGCCGCACAATACAAATGCACAATAATATACTTTCTAACATAGAAAGTATATGATAACATTGTACAAGGAAGGCAATCCATTAGAATATACATAAAGATAAAACGTAACCTTTAATAATGTTACTATGAGGGTCCAGTCACACCTCCGTAAGTGCTTTGCGGATCCGCAAAACACGGACACCGGCAATGTGCATTCCGCAATTTGCGGACCGCACATCACCGACACTATAATATAAAATGCCTAATCTTGTCTGCAATTGCGGACAAGAATAGGACATGTTCTATTTTTTTGCGGAAACGGAAGCTCTGATGCGGAATTGCGGACAACACATTCCGGCCCCATTGAAAATGAATGGGTCTGCACCCGTTACACAAAATTGCGGAACGGATGCGGACCCATTTTGCGGACGTGTGAATGGAAAAGATATCCCTCAAAATGAAAATAAATTAAAGTTAAGCAAAAAGCATAGATGGGGCAAGCAATAACAAGTGCTCGGCGGCACTAAATCAGGTGCTCGGCGGCACCAAATCAGAAACTATATGTCCTACGACAATCCGGGGGGTTCCAGTGCACATCCATGAACCCCGGAGGGAAAGCAAAAAGCATCTATCCCTGGGCTAGATGATGATGTGGTATTGAAGGACAGGGTGGGCAAAGAACTGTCCCTGATATTGCCCTACAGGGGGGTGCTATTCTGGCCCCGATAGCCTAACCACAGACCACCCGCTCGATAAGAGCGACCCCGTCCGGAACCTTACCCTATATAAAAATGGCCCTAGTAAGCCCCTAGCCCCTAGGCCCCTGACTTCCAGGTGATCACTATATAGATCTATGTGTTTTTGACTCATTATAAAAGTATATTATAAGTATATCGCACCCCTCTGTGTATCACACATATTGATAGCACATCTATACCAGTCCTTAAAATGACTTTTGTGGCCCCATTAGCTAGCGTTTGGTGTCCCTAACAGCCTGTCCCTGCTCCACACAGCAACCTCTCCCTACACTAGCAAAACACTGAATGTAAAATGGCGGCCAGATCAGGTTTATTTATAAGGTAGGGGGTATATCCATGTGCTGAAACGTCTCAATTGGCTGTCCTGTACCACCTGATGGATGTGTCATGGGTCAAAGTTCTTCACAATGTAAAAGAATATGGCGGGCGCGAATTTATCCATATGTTCGCATGTTCAGCAAATCGTGAACACGCAAAGTTCACCGCGAAATGACCGCCGGGTGAAACGCAAGGCCATCTCTAGTCACAAGTTACTGCAGGCACCCTCTATAGAAAGAGTATTGAAAATGATGGAAAAAATATACTAGTTTGCACTTATATTTTTTCTATCTCTGCTCCTGACACACAGAAAGTATTGCACAGATGTCACAAGTCACTGCAGACACCCTCTATAGAAACATTATTGAAAATGATGGGAAAAAAATGATTGCTATATCGTATTACTGCCACCACACACAATAGTCCTTAAAAGGACTTTTGGGTCTTTGAAACGTTTTTCAAGTAAATAGATTGTGAATCTTGCGATCACACTCCCTACACCATCTGTCCCTTCCTAAGCGCAGCTCTCCCTGTCCCTGACTACAAATGAGCCGAACATGTGTCATCGGGTACTATATAGCACCCGATGACATGTTCCGGCCAGCCAATCACTGTAATGCCAGTAGCCAACATGGCTACCGGCATTACAGTGATAGCAGTACTTACCTGCACGTTTATTGGCTGCATAGCAGCCATGAAACGTGCAGGGAGGAGACTCTAATATGGCGCTCGAGCACTTGCGGTACTCGGCTGAGTACCGCCATGTGCCGAGCATAGCGATGCTCGAGCCGAACAGCAGTTCGGCTGAGCATGCTCGCTCAACACTAAATATGTGTGCCGTTACAAAAAATCCCCCCTTATGGTGTCCCCAGTAGAGCAAATGTCCCCATAGTGCCACCACTATGTGCTATGACTAGAAAAATGCCCCATTTTAGTGATGCCATCCAGGCTTCTTTCAGCCCGTGCCATAAGCCATACTCTGCCCAGCCTAGGCTGCGTGATGATAATGACATTATTGTGCTGCCTGTGTTAGCCTCTGACTTGTCACTAAGTGGTGCCTCCCGAGGCCATCACCTCACTGCACCTAGCTGGCGGTGCACCCCTGATGTGATGGCTTTCAGTCTCCTCCTCTCTTCTACTAACAAGGCTCTGCTTTCTATCCGTAGCTCAAAAGTCTTCTTCTAGGCAGGCAGATAGATATTCGAAAATCAAGAGTCATGCATCTTCCAGACTCTGTGCATCTTTACACTACCTCCACACATTGCAGAATAAGCAGAGATTTTTATGCAGAAAAAAACTAAACATTCTATAGTACACTTTACTTTTTTCCGTGTGGAAATTGACCTTCTGCAGCATGTCAATTATTTATGTGAAACTGTGTCACCGCTATGGAGAAAACAGTGTCTGTCACAGTGATGGGTTACGTGGTGGCTGTTGCTGTTCTGGAAGACCGCTATCAAGGGCACCGTGGCTGTAAATCACATTGTGGTTAGCCTGGAAATGGGTGAAGGTAAATATTAATGAAGGGCACTGTGGTTGATGGTACTAACAGAAAGCAATCTTGGCTGATGGCACTAATTGGAGGTACTTTTGTTGTATCTGCTATGGGCATATTATGCTTGTCATTGCAATAACTGTTGACTATGTGTGGGAAAATCACTCTGGTCTCTTTCTTGAAGTTATCCTTAGTGCTGAGGAGACAAACTCTTGACACTTAGAAATCTTTGAACCAAGAAAAACTGTTGGTACACATTACATAAATTCTAAAGAGGGGATTTATTACGTGATTTGCACCACTTTAGAAGCATAAAAAGAAAAAAATTATGGCAAATGCCATATCTGTGCAATAAATTTCGACGTGTAGATTTCATTTTTTGTCTTTAAGACGGTCCAAGATATGCCACTTCAGATTAACTATTGCGATAAAACACCTGTTGTAAAAGGTTCTCTGCTGAAGCTTTAATGTCCAGTTGGTGCATGTCCCCTGGATCAGCTCCTATTTCAAGAACAGGACCACATTGTGCCAGGCTTGGAATGGAGAGGTGGTCGCGCATTCAAGGCTCACTTTATGTACTTGGATCGTACTTCGGAAAATAGCTGAGCACTGTGACTTGGTTATTTTAAAAAAATGCTATTGAAGTGAATGAAGAATGGTGTGCATGTGTGAACACGTTTCCATTCCCAGCCAGGAGCGATGGGTCCCAGACCTGTGAACTGCACCTATCAGATATTTATGGCATCTTATGGATATGCCATGTATGTCCCAGATGGGACAACCCCTTTAATAAATCTCTGCCAATGAGCTTTAGTTGGCATTTTGGATGCATGTCATACAGTATGTAAAATAAGTGTTAGACTTACCCACCAGATGATCCTCCTGTAAGTCCTGGCTCTGATATCATAGTGTGCCCCAGAGGTCCATAAGGAAAAGAACATTTGGAGTTGCCTTTGGAACTAATAACTTGCCAGTAAGGGTCTATTTCATTGAATCAAAATCTATTAGACTTTATTGATGATATGGGGGTTTGAGCCCTGAGAATAATTTCCTCTGATGGGCCCAAGGAACCCCAGTCCTACCCTTTGTAAATTGTGGAAGAGGTAAGTAGTTCTGTTCTGAGGACACAGTAGTTGGGAGAGACTGTGGAGGTGATTTTAATCTGAGTTCAGAATATTGGATAGTAGTCCAGCACAGCTTTAATGCATATAGATAGTGATCTACAGTAGTTCTTGGTAGGCCACAATGACAACCAATATCACATAACTATTCTGTTCTTTAAGATACGAGACCAGAGTGTAAGTACAAAACACAATATAATATATAATATTAATTTATTTATAATTCATATATCATTTTAGTGAATTTCTGCGGTCCTCTCCCACGACTTGAATATGGGGTACCTAAGGATGAGTACTTGGAAAGAACTATATTTACTAAGAATACCAAAGTTTTATATGTTTGCCGGCCTGGTTATATCCGTATTCCTTATGCAAGAGCAGTTGCAACATGCTTGCCTAATTTGACGTGGTCCCTCCCTACAAAATTTTGTCAACGTAAGTTCTACTTCTTGCTACGTATTGCATAGAATTGTACACAATGATACAAATATCAGAGCCTTTTGACCAATAGCAGAAGGACGACAGCCAAATAATTATTGCTGAAATGGAAGACCTCTAACTTTTGGGAGGCACAAATACTTGAAAAAAAACAGAAAACCAACACAGATAGCACAGCGCATATTATATCTGATTTATGATGCCATTATGTGCAGCTTGAGATATGGTTGCTGCTAATTGCCGGCCTGCACCTGGATGTGCCACTTGAAACATAGGAGAAGTCCAATTAGCTGTAATCACAGTGTGGTGACCATGGCTTAAGACACATGTGTAATAGAGCCCTTAATAGTATTCTACCCCATCAATTACAGAGAAACCTCTCCAAAATATCACTTCTTTGAGGAGACCGCTCTTGATCAAGTTTTCCAGATTTTCACTTCTCTTATATCCTGAACATTGGTCTTTTTTATTAAAGGAATAAACCCTCTAGAATTTGCAAGGGTGTTTTGCTGTCATAACTTTTAAAGAGGTTCTCCAAGACAGAGAAGCCATGATCTTGTCAACTTATACTCCTGTGGCAATAGGACTGAATGAAAACACCAGAAGATATATTTACCCTCGTCAACAGTGCTAATAATCTGGTCACACTTTATGGAAACTAGTGTAAACTCAAGTATATCATAAATGCAACCTTTTGTACCATAGGTAAACACTTGAAAATACAGAGGGTGGTGTTGAACCACACAGTATAAAATTTTGATAAGTCTATTAAAACTATGACCAGGTCATGATTTTTAACTATTATGAGCTGCAGGTGATATGATTTTGACACTGTGAAGATAATATCGTTTTAATAGGTCTGCAGTTCATGAGCACTACCCTCCTGCTGTCCCTTGTTTGCGTGGAAGCTGGGCCACTCACAATGCCATCCAGCGTCCTGGTCGTTGGCATCCTCTCCATGTCGCAGTCACTATCATGTTGCCTAGTGGGCACTTAGGGCATGGGTTCCCATCCGGCGTTTTAAAGGGCCAGTGTGTGTACTCACTTAACTTTCGAAGCATCCGCGCATGCGCATTGTGCAACCTAAGCTTTGGTTCACTTGCTTCTTGTCAGCTCAGCGAATGAACCGAAGATTTGATTCATGAATCGGTTCATTTGAATGAACTGATTCAAATGAACCGATTCATGTGAAAGATCCGAACTTCCCATCTCTAGTTTACTCGCAGTAAACCTTTCCGGCAACCTGTAGCAGTGTCCCCTTCTCGGCGCATGCACACAGTGCAAGAAGAAGCCGATGCCAGCAGTCCGCAACGGCGCATCAGGCTGAGCCTGTGCGCACGTGCGGGATCTCAAAGCGAGAGGAGGGGGAGGGAGAGGCGGCACTGAGGAGTAGAAGGCGGCGCTGGGCACGAACGGCGATGATTAATTCAATGATTGACAGGTTAGTAAAACCTGTTTTTCCGCAGAATGAAGCCACAAATAGCTTTTATAAGGCCACCTTAGAAATCAGAATGCTACCCTGGACATGAGCATATGTTTAGCTCACAGGGCTTATAGGTGGTGACAGAATCCCTTTAATCATATACATAAATATGATAATTTGGGGCAGGGTAATGAGCCCAGTCCTCCACACCATAGAGCAAAGTGTGCAGATAATGCATATGTCTGGAAAATGTAATAAAAAGTTTGTGAAAGAAAAAAAAAGAACCTCCCTGAAATGAGTTTTTGCAGGTTGGGATGTCTGCATGATCTGACAGACTAGAGAGAGCATTGCACAAGAAGGTAGGGGGAAGATCCTGTGTGTATTAGCAGTGTCATTATACAGCTGGGACTTGTAGTTCTACACATACAACATGCTGCTGAGTCTCCCAGCACTCAGGGCAGCTCTTGTATTCACTCCCTTAGCAGTGTCATTATATAGCTGGGACTTGTAGTCCTACACATACAACATGCTGCTGATTCTCCCAGCAGGCCGACATGTCACTAAGGGCAGCTCTTGTATTCACTCCCTTAGCAGTGTCATTATACAGCTGGGATTTGTAGTCCTACACATACAACATGCTGCAGACATGTCACTCAGGGCAGCTCTTGTATTCACTCCCTTAGCAGTGTCATTATACAGCTGGGACTTGTAGTCCTACACATACAACATGCTGCTCAGTCTCCCAGCAGGCAGACATGTCACTCAGGGCAGCACTTGTATTCACTCCCTTAGCAGTGTCATTATACAGCTGGGACTTGTAGTTCTACACATACAACAAGCTGCTCAGTCTCCCAGCAGATAGACATGTCACTCAGGGAAGCACTTGTATTCACTCCCTTAGCAGTGTCATTATACACCTGGGACTTGTAGTTCTACACATACAACAAGCTGCTCAGTCTCCCAGCAGGCAGACATGTCACTCAGGGCAGCTCTTGTATCCACTCCCTTAGCAGTGTCATTATACAGCTGGGACTTGTAGTCCTACACATACAACATGCTGCTGATTCTCCCAGCAGGCAGACATGTCACTCAGGGAAGCTCTTGTAGTCACTCTCTTAGCAGTGTCATTATACAGCTGGGACTTGTAGTCCTACACATACAACATGCTGCAGAGTCTCCCAGCAGGCAGACATGTCACTCAGGGCAGCTCTTGTATTCACTCCCTTAGCAGTGTCATTATACAGCTGGGACTTGTAGTCCTACACATACAACATGCTGCTGAGTCTCCCAGCAGGCAGACATGTCACTCAGGGAAGCACTTGTATTCACTCCCTTAGCAGAGCAGGGGGAGGGGCAGAGATTGTTTTTATTGCATGTAAACAAAGGGCCAGAAAAGAACCAGGGAAATGAGGAAATATATATCTTTTTTTTGAATAAAACTTGCTTAGCTCAGTTATATATCAGATTTTCAGTGCTATATAATTTTTTTTCATAACTCGGACAACCCCTTTAAGGTTTCTTGTGACCAGCAAAAACGTTTGGAAGACTTATGGGGCAACAAGAACTGGCTTAGTTGCCCATAGCTACCAATCAGATTCCACTTTTCATTTTCCAAAGAAACAGTCAAAAATAAAAGGTGGAATCTCATTGGTTGCTATGGGCAACTAAGCCAGGTCTAATTTACACCAGTTGGATAAATGACCGCTTAGTGCTTCAGTGATTCCCTTGCGATTTCCCTGTGTTATCTGGCCTGTGTTCCTGACGTGTACCCAACCTGCCTGTGTACTCCTGACCTCACAGTTCAGCTTTCATTTTAAGTCTGTGTTTAAGTTATCCTAGTCTGTCTGCCCTACAGTCTTGGTTCTTACCATCCACCACTACCCCTACAATCTCCAGTTTTGTGTTGCCATATATTTGTAGTTCCAGTATTAGAGACTGTTCTGACTGCCTCTGCAATTGTGGTGCAGTTTCCCTGTGTCTCAGCCATCAAGTCAAGTTTCCTACAGTCTAGTTTTGCCCAAAAACCACATAATCCGTATAAGTGACTGTTTAGACTGTACCTACATTTTTGGTATGTTTTCTGTGCCTAGAGCTCCTGGTGCTTGCACCAGAGTCCCTTGCCTTAGTAGATCAGTTGCCAGCTATACTGGGACTATCCAAAGAGGCAGTGGACTGGTTGCTCCCCTGCAGCGAAGTCCAGATCTCTGTACAGGGGTTAAAGGGTGAATACCAGGGAGTTCAGGAATAACGCCTTTAGGGTTTAGCCCAAAGCCAACCCAGTTAGTTGGCACAGTGGGTCCACACTCAGTGATCCATAGCATCTAATAATGCTATGACATTGATAAGTACTGTGTACTATGCAATATTGTTATCAAGTAGTGCAAAAATCAAGCATAGTGTTGGCTAGTCAAGCCTTAGCCAATCAGCATTAGACTTCTTTTCTGTATAGCTGCCAGGCTCATGAGCAGAAAGGAGACAGGTCAATGTCTTACATGTATAAATCAAGCCTAGAGTTTCAGCCAATCAGCGCTAGTCTTGCTTTATATGGTTCAACAAGAGCATAGTTGCAGTTTAGTTATAGTGAGGGAGGCTCATCAACCAGTCCCTGCAAGATTTCATATTGGTGGCTGATGCCCCAGCAAGTTTGTGGGGGAGGGGGAAGGCAACATTTTTTGTAGTGATAACTGTGATGCTAAAGGTACAATATAAGGGTGAAACATGCACGATGTGTGACAATGACAGTGGTGTGTGCAGCATATGTCCAATGTGTCAGTGGTGTGTGCAGCATGTGTCCTGTGTGTTACTGGTGTGTGCAGCATGTGTCCTGTGTGTTACTGGTGTGTGCAGCATGTGTCCTGTGTGTTACTGGTGTGTGCAGCATGTGTACAGTGTGTTACTGGTGTGTGCAGCATGTGTCCAATGTGTCAGTGGTGTGTGCAGCATGTGTCCTGTGTGTTACTGGTGTGTGCAGCATGTGTCCTGTGTGTTACTGGTGTGTGCAGCATGTGTCCTGTGTGTTACTGGTGTGTGCAGCATGTGTACAGTGTGTTACTTGTGTGTGCAGCATGTGTCCTGTGTGTTACTGGTGTGTGCAGCATGTGTACAGTGTGTTACTGGTGTGTGCAGCATGTGTCCTGTGTGTTACTGGTGTGTGCAGCATGTGTACAGTGTGTTACTGGTGTGTGCAGCATGTGTCCTGTGTGTTACTGGTGTGTGCAGCATGTGTACAGTGTGTTACTGGTGTGTGCAGCATGTGTCCTGTGTGTTACTGGTGTGTGCAGCATGTGTACAGTGTGTTACTGGTGTGTGCAGCATGTGTACAGTGTGTTACTGGTGTGTGCAGCATGTGTACAGTGTGTTACTGGTGTGTGCAGCATGTGTCCTGTGTGTTACTGGTGTGTGCAGCATGTGTACAGTGTGTTACTGGTGTGTGCAGCATGTGTCCTGTGTGTTAATGGGGTGTTACTGGTGTGTGCAGCATGTGTACAGTGTGTTACTGGTGTGTGCAGCATGTGTCCTGTGTGTTACTGGTGTGTGCAGCATGTGTCCTGTGTGTTACTGGTGTGTGCAGCATGTGTCCTGTGTGTTACTGCTGTGTGCAGCATGTGTCCTGTGTGTTACTGGTGTGTGCAGCATGTGTACAGTGTGTTAGTGGTGTATGCTGCATGTGTCCTGTGTGTTACTGGTGTGTGCAGCCTGTGTACAGTGTGTCAGTGGTGTGTGCAGCCTGTGTACAGTGTGTCAGTGGTGTGTGCAGCCTGTGTCCAGTGTGTCAGTGGTGAGTGCAGCCTGTGTACAGTGTGTTACTGGTGTGTGATGCATGTGTCCAATGTGTCAGTGGTGTGTGCAGCATGTGTCCTGTGTGTTACTGGTGTGTGCAGCATGTGTCCTGTGTGTTACTGGTGTGTGCAGCATGTGTCCTGTGTGTTACTGGTGTGTGCAGCATGTGTACAGTGTGTTAGTGGTGTATGCTGCATGTGTCCTGTGTGTTACTGGTGTGTGCAGCCTGTGTACAGTGTGTCAGTGGTGTGTGCAGCCTGTGTCCAGTGTGTCAGTGGTGAGTGCAGCCTGTGTCCAATGTGTTACTGGTGTGTGATGCATGTGTCCAATGTGTCAGTGGTGTGTGCAGCATGTGTCCTGTGTGTTACTGGTGTGTGTAGCATGTGTCCTGTGTGTTACTGGTGTGTGTAGGCGTAGCATGTGTCCTGTGTGTTACTGGTGTGTGCAGCATGTGTCCTGTGTGTTACTGGTGTGTGCAGCATGTGTACAGTGTGTTACTGGTGTGTGCAGCATGTGTACAGTGTGTCAGTGGTGTGTGCAGCATGTGTACAGTGTGTTACTGGTGTGTGCAGCATGTGTACAGTGTGTTACTGGTGTGTGCAGCATGTGTACAGTGTGTTACTGGTGTGTGCAGCATGTGTCCTGTGTGTTACTGGTGTGTGCAGCATGTGTACAGTGTGTTACTGGTGTGTGCAGCATGTGTACAGTGTGTTACTGGTGTGTGCAGCATGTGTACAGTGTGTTACTGGTGTGTGCAGCATGTGTCCTGTGTGTTACTGGTGTGTGCAGCATGTGTACAGTGTGTTACTGGTGTGTGCAGCATGTGTCCTGTGTGTTACTGGTGTGTGCAGCATGTGTACAGTGTGTTACTGGTGTGTGCAGCATGTGTCCTGTGTGTTAATGGTGTGTTACTGGTGTGTGCAGCATGTGTACAGTGTGTTACTGGTGTGTGCAGCATGTGTCCTGTGTGTTACTGGTGTGTGCAGCATGTGTCCTGTGTGTTACTGGTGTGTGCAGCATGTGTCCTGTGTGTTACTGGTGTGTGCAGCATGTGTCCTGTGTGTTACTGGTGTGTGCAGCATGTGTACAGTGTGTTAGTGGTGTATGCTGCATGTGTCCTGTGTGTTACTGGTGTGTGCAGCCTGTGTACAGTGTGTCAGTGGTGTGTGCAGCCTGTGTCCAATGTGTCAGTGGTGTGTGCAGCATGTGTCCTGTGTGTTACTGGTGTGTGTAGCATGTGTCCTGTGTGTTACTGGTGTGTGCAGCATGTGTACAGTGTGTTACTGGTGTGTGCAGCATGTGTCCTGTGTGTTACTGGTGTGTGTAGCATGTGTCCTGTGTGTTACTGGTGTGTGTAGGCGTAGCATGTGTCCTGTGTGTTACTGGTGTGTGCAGCATGTGTCCTGTGTGTTACTGGTGTGTGCAGCATGTGTACAGTGTGTCAGTGGTGTGTGCAGCATGTGTACAGTGTGTTACTGGTGTGTGCAGCATGTGTACAGTGTGTTACTGGTGTGTGCAGCATGTGTACAGTGTGTTACTGGTGTGTGCAGCATGTGTACAGTGTGTTACTGGTGTGTGCAGCATGTGTACAGTGTGTTACTGGTGTGTGCAGCATGTGTACAGTGTGTTACTGGTGTGTGCAGCATGTGTACAGTGTGTTACTGGTGTGTGCAGCATGTGTACAGTGTGTTACTGGTGTGTGCAGCATGTGTACAGTGTGTCAGTGGTGTGTGCAGCATGTGTACAGTGTGTTACTGGTGTGTGCAGCATGTGTACAGTGTGTTACTGGTGTGTGCAGCATGTGTACAGTGTGTTACTGGTGTGTGCAGCATGTGTACAGTGTGTTACTGGTGTGTGCAGCATGTGTACAGTGTGTTACTGGTGTGTGCAGCATGTGTCCTGTGTGTTACTGGTGTGTGCAGCATGTGTACAGTGTGTTACTGGTGTGTGCAGCATGTGTACAGTGTGTTACTGGTGTGTGCAGCATGTGTACAGTGTGTTACTGGTGTGTGCAGCATGTGTCCTGTGTGTTACTGGTGTGTGCAGCATGTGTACAGTGTGTCAGTGGTGTGTGCAACAGTTTTTTTGCTATCACAAACATTTATCCCCTATTTCCCTGTTTGAATGGACTCAACTCTATGGGACTGTCAGAGATGGCCAGGCACTGTAATTGGGTATCTACAGTCTCATAGAGTTGAATGGAGCGGCAGTGCGCATGTGCTGTCACTGCTCCATTCAAAAGGAAGAACACAGGGCTCCTATTTTCATGATCTGTGGGGGCCCATCAGTTGGACTCCTGCTGATCAGACACTTATCCACTATTCTGTGGACAGAAGAGTCGGGAAGTATTTGTCATAGGACAACTCCTTTAAGCTGAATCACTAAGATGCCAGAAATGGCAGAAACATTATAGCGCAGTTTTATTTTCCCAGAAGGTACTGCACCCTTTAATTGGCTATTGCTTTGTTTCACACAGTTAAATCCTGTGGTAACCCTGGAGATGTGGATAATGGTGAAATGCAAGCTGAGAACTTTGTCTTTGGATCCAGAGTAACATATAGTTGTAATCGTGGGTGAGTATTACATTCAGTTGCTAGTATCTCAACTTTATATGCAGCTTGTATTCCACTTCTGACTTTCCTTCTAAAAGAGTTAAGCAACTCAAGATCTCCATAGCCCAGAACTGTCCAATATGCTGGATGCTATTGAAACGTGGTAATGAGCTCTGAGTGTCTCTCCCTAAGTAGATGATCACTGTGACTTTTTATTCAACTCTCTATGGCCACAAATGAAAAAACAAACCCTGTATAGTCTGATCCTGCAGTCATAATCCTTTCTATCTGTATTCTACTTCTTCCCATCATATTTTTTCCAATATCAAGAAGTATGAGACAGATTGAAGCTAAAATGTGCCTCTCCCAGGGCACGATCGGGGTCCCAGTGTGTAGGAAATGCCAAGTGGTGATGTGGCATTCAAAGGAGCTGTAGTTGGAGGAATAAGTTGAGTCCACACTTGGTAAAGTTCAACAGTTTTACTTAAATAAACTTGCTTCCAGACAATACTTGCGCTTTCTCTTGGCTCCAGCAGGTTTTAGGGTGCATTGGTAGGTGAACTTGGATACCTTGCTTTCTCTTTCTCTGCTGTGCTAATCTCTGGCTTCAGTCTGGTTACTGGACTTTCAGGCAGTTCTGGTACCTTGGAGTGCGGTGCCTTTGGCCGTTGACCCCCTCGCAGAACTTAGTCTGGGAACTGCCTCGAGCAGAGGTGCTCTACGAGCTGCTTCCCCTGGAAGGCTCCTGCTGCAGGAGGGAGGAGGGGGGGGGGGGGTTGCTTGCTTGCTCCCATTACTGTGCTATGTATTCTTATCTCCTTCTAATACTCAACTCACTATAGCTTCCTGTCAGATTCCACCTTTCATTTTAGACAGCTCCTTTGGAAAATGAAAGGAGGAATTTGATTAGTTGCTATGGGCAACTAAGCCAGTTCTACTTTACACCAGTTTGAAAAATGACCTCCCATAGACATTCCTGTTCCTATGACAAACATGGAATAGTAAAAACGCAGGTTGAAAAATAACCTAAAACTATGAAAATGCTATACAATACTTTGGAACACTGTAAACATTGCCGGCAGGAGACATAGAAACTATGGGCCAGATTTATCATTACACTTACATCTTACTCCACTTTTACATATGTCCAAAGTCACTTTTGGCTAAGTCAGATTTATTAATGGTCCTTTAATACTGTGATAAATGTGGTTTGACGGTAGTAGTTTATCCTTTGGTAAGCGGCTTTACAAAAGTCGCACGTCTTTACGAAAAAGTTGCATGTTCTATTAAAAAGTCGCATAAGATAAGCATGGTCCTCACTGGAGTGAAATTGCGCAATTTTTAGCGACTTTTTAATTTGTCGCAATAGTAAATCTGTCTAGACATTCATTTACATAAGAAAACACGCCCATTTTCAGAAAACTGGTGAGCATAGCGCAGAGCCAATAAAAGTCGCTAATTTTTGCGCAGTTTTAGCGATTGCGCAAACATTAGCGACTTTTTCACTCCGTTATTTTGACTTGAGCTAATGATAAATCTGACCCTATATCTCCTACTTTTGTTGTGATTGTTAAATAGTCACTGTCATTTCACACAACTTTGTATAAATGAATAGTACAAGTTAATATAAGGCATGATTCAGCAGTTATAAATTTCCTCATGTCCTATCCAGCAGCACAATAATTGGGTATTTCTGCCCCTGTGTACTACGGATGGAATTTTTTATTTAATCAAATTAATTACTAATTGATTGGAGATCCAAGAGCATTTAGAACAACCCGATACTTTTTTAGCCCTATGGAAGAAAGACAGGCAGTTTAGTTAATATTTACCTGTTATCTGTGCCACCTTCTCTGTTCCACTCACATGGGCTGTGGGCTCTTCCAGTTGGGTTCTGACTGGAAGTATTCCCTAGTCTTCCTGTTCAGGTGCATTTACTATTATGCAGTTGAACATGATGGCAAGGGAATACATCCGGTCAGGACCGGAGTGGAAGAGCCCACAGCCCATGTGAGTGCAACAGAGATGGTGCATCAACGGTGCAAAGGATGGGTAAGTATTAACTAAAGGTTAAAGAAAGCATTAGGTTCTTAAAAAGTCTGAAAAGCCCCTTTAAACCTCACCACTGTGAGTCATGCAACACATATCTTTATTAGTTTTGGGCATTAACTTGGGTTAAACTGTGATAAAGATTACATGCTGGTATATTTCTATTTCAGATATAAGATGATATCAAAACGGAATTACAGAGACTGCCTAGCAGATGGAATATGGAGTAATGATATCCCTGAATGTGCAGGTAATCAGTGAAAAAAGGTAACCATTGGTGAGCAAAAGAGAGAAGTAAGCGAATGGCTTGAAATTGATATGTAGAAAAGGGCACAGTCCTTCAAGTGTTGAGAGCAGAGGGCTATGTTCAAAACAGTGGGGCACATTTACTAAGGCTACTTTCACATCTGCGTTCGGGTGTCCGCTCGTGAGCTCCGTTTGAAGGGGCTCACGAGCGGTCCTGAACGCAGCCGTCCGGCCCCAATGCATTCTCAGTGGAGGCGGATCCACTGAGAATGCATCCGCCTGCCAGCGCTCAGCCGTGCGGAGGCGAGCGGATCCGTCCAGACTTATAATGGAAGTCAATGGGGACGGATCCATTGACACCATATGGCTCAATCTTCAAGCGGATCCGTTCCCCATTGACTTTCAATGTAAAGTCTGAACTGATCCGCTCAGGCTACTTTCAGACTTAGAAAATTTTCTAAGTTATAATGCAGACGGATCCGTTCTGAACGGATGCAAACGTCTGCATTATAGGAGCGGATCCGTCTGATGAAACATCAGACGGATCCGCTGCGAACGCTAGTGTGAAAGTAGCCTAAGGTCGCCTTTTTTTTGGAGTAAAAAAAAAACAAAGAGGCATATTGACAAAGTCTGTCTTCAATCTGTGCCTTATTTATTATCCTTTCATAAATCAGGTCTTTTTTGGGTTTAAGTCTGACATCTAGTGGTTGTTTTCTTGTAAGACAGATTCAAATTCACTAAACTGGTCTAATAAGTGTGTGCATGAAAATGTGGCGCAAGTGAGCTGAGTGTTGGTTCACATCTCCATGAAAGTAGGCAAATTGGGGAGCAACTCACCACTCAAAACAGAGACAGTCCGCCAGCCCCGGGGTGGCGTCAAAATTTGACAGTTTTTACTGCAAAATAAGGCGCACCTACATAAATAGGATGGAATTTAAGAGCAAAAGTTTGTGAACTTCTGAATTTGTCTTAAAACTTTAAATAGGCGCAAATACCGTCAAAAACAGTTGGTAAATGAGACTGAAAAAATAAGACAGGCTTTTTACTCATGTAAACAGGCAGTGGCATTTTAGTAAATGTGCCCCAGTGGGTATAGTTGGAATATACTTGTCTCCCTAAGGCTAGGTTCTCTATTTGGTAAATGCAGTAGTCTGTTCCATCAAAGTTATCATATCTGGCATATCTGGACACTACCAGATTCCTATGCATTGTTATAGAATCCACTAGGTTTCTGGCATAAAAGTCGTCTTTCTGTCGGATAAATACTGCTGCATGAAGCAGTAGATCTCCTGCAGAAAGGCGACATTTATGCTGAAAACCCGCTGGATCCCTTTATAGACTATAGGATTTACTAAACTGAGATGTGAACGAAGCCTAATGTGGACACAATAAAGGGTTTTATCAAATTCTCAAAAAAGCTCCTTACCATATCCTATCTCCTGCTTCACTTGACCTACATGGTGAACAGCAGTCTGTTATCTCTTACAAATTTAGGTTGTGTACACATGCACATCTGTAATTTTTACAAAACTCCATGTGGAAACAGCATAATGCATTTAAGGGTTTATTAAGAGGCAAATTGGCAACTTAAAGCAGCCTTAGAAAAAATTCTAAAAGTAGAGTCATGTCGTAGGTAGGTCCAAATCGACAACACATGGGGCTTCAAACGAAAACATTATTTGAGCTTGTTGAAGTGAAAGGAACACTCTGATTGGCAGGGATGGAACTAGGAAAGGCTGGACCTGAAAATTAACATCTACCAGCTCCATGTGATAGCTAAAAGGTTTGCTCACGTTAACTTTATTTTTAAGGTAGAGACAGTTTTAGAATAATAAAAACAAATTTATACTCACCATACTGATTCCTAACCCACCTCCTTTCTTGCTCTGCTGCTCCGATAAAAATAAATAAAAAATTAACTCAGACAATCTCTTCAACCTCAATGTGTTATGTTATGCCAGACAAGACCCCAAAATTCATGATCAGACCCCAGATCCCTATCTATCAGACCTCAAATCTCCAATTACTTTGCAAAAAGTGTACTGGTATAGTAGAAGAAAAGTGGTTGCCACACTAAGTAAGTGTGATGCCCCGCTGCCTCCTCCTGTATCGTACACAGGCAGAACTTGGCAGCACAAGAGGCACTTGGCTTGTCTGGAAAGTAAATTGCAGACATCCTAGATCCCCTTGAGACCATGGGCCCCACAGCTGCTGCTGTGGCAGCTAGTACAGTATTTATTGCTGATTGGTTTACTTTAACAGCATGAGCCTCTCATAGTGAACACTTGGCCTACTATCCCCCAGATTACTTCGATCTGCTGACTTCCACCTGGCTGGTAAAACACCAGCCTCCTAATTTGGACAGTGGGTGGGCCAGTGGTTTACCAGCCAGTGGAACTTTACTCCCCTTTTTGTAATTATTGTTGGACTACAATCTTGTCCTCCCCTCTGGGTGTGTCATTATGTTTTACCTTTAATGTGGTTAAAGCACACCAGCAGTCCCTTGTACCCCCGATGAGTCTGGGGTATAAACTAATGGATGAAATGCATCAGGACTTACACTACCCTTAGGAATATAAACCATCACCCCTAGGTAGGGACGTCCAGAGCCTCCATAACGGGGAAAAGTTCCGGACGGGGCTGCCCTTCTAAGGACACTGACTCCATATTTAGGGGGTCATTAGGATGTACTAGTCCGGACAAGGGTATGCTACAGCAAGTCTTATCCATCCTGGCTCCATTATAGATAGTTGTTACGTGCTTATTCCGCTACTGGAGGTGTTCAAGCAACTTTACTTACCGGTAAGACCAATCCAATTTATTGCTGGTAGTTTTCTGACATTTTGGCTCCAGCATTGTGGATTATTTGCATCTACACCCAGGTATATGTGTCCCAGGTAACTGGATGCATTTATGTTGGTTTGTGGCACATATTGTTTGGTATGCACACATGTTTTTTGTGGATGGTGTCTGCTATATGCATTTTTAGACTTATTTTGGATTAAAAGTTAAAGGCTATGTACACTTTCAGAGGCAATTTTTGTTTATGATTGCATTTTACTTATATTTTTTATAAAAATGATATTTTCAAATGGCCTTTGTTAAAAAAAATATTGAGCCCTTCTGTCACAAAGGGCTAACAGTTTGTCTAACTGTTTAAAATATTGAGCCCTTCTGTCACAAAGGGTTAACAGTTTTTCTAACTGTGTGACTGGAACTTTCACTTTCTGCCATCATCTAATAAACCTCATCTCTAAACTACTAAGAGGTCAAATACACCTATTTAAGCCACATTCTTATCAGTAAGATAAAAACTGAGCTATAATGAGTGTTTGTAAAGTCAGAGAGCAGAGATAAGGACACCATCAGCTCCCCAACTGACGGAAAAGAGAGAAAATCCAGAGTCTGCTACTAGAACATCTCAGCTCTGTACAGAAAAAAGGCTCCATATTTTTTATAAAGACCAATTGAAAAAAATACTATTATCTCAAAATAAGTACAATACAATAATTAAAAAAATTGCCCCCAAAGGTGTATATAGCCTTTAAGTTTTATTATTTCCACTACCTCCCTCTGTAGGCTAATTTCATTGTTCTGGTAGATTTTACAGGATGATACATAATTTTACCCCTTACTGTTCTAGATCCATAGTATGGCAGTCATAGCTGTCTACTACTTTACCTCCATATGCCTTTAATTTCAGAAAGAGGCATTTCAATAGGATTCTGTTGAATCCAGCAGAAAAAATAATGTGGCATGCTCCATTGGAGTATCATGTCTTAGTACTATGCATTATGAAAAGCCATCAAGCATTGCATCTAGAAGAGAATATACAATACTATGCAAAAAAGAGGCACCATATGGCAGCACACAGAGTACCTATAAACAGAAACACTAATCATTCTTAATGTTGTTAGAGGATAACATAAGGCAAGTTCAGTTCTCTATGTAAGAAATTTCATGGCTTGTATAATGTACAGAAAATGACAATCTTCTCTCAAGTATTGAGTTATGCTACATTAGCATGTCACAGCTGTCACGGTCTCGGTGTGTTTCGCCGTGACACGATAGTCGTGCATGCTGGTTGCCTGGGGCAACGTGTGGTTTGTTCGGCATGTGTGTGAACTGCTCCTGATTCCTCTCTCCCTTCCCTGGCTGGTGCGTGTGGAGTTAACTACCTGGCTGGGTGTGGTCACTAGGTGCTTCTTATGCCTGTGGCTGGAGGCCAGGAGTCAGTTGTACTCCAGCCTTGGTGTGTGCTGGAGTTATGCTCTTGGTCTGGATGTTCCATCTTTCCAGTGTGAGGGCCACCTAGTGGGACATCAATGTCATCCCTTTGTTATGTCGTCTTCCCTTCCTTACATGTCTCTTTGTATGGTGTGAGTTATGTTTGGGGTTTCATTGTATGTCTAGTTGTTGTTTCATGTCTGGTCTCTTGGTGTTTGTAGTCTGTCTTTGTCTGTACCTCCGGAAGGGGGTGTCAGGGTTCCCTGGAGGGGGAATCACATATCAGTGTGCAGCTCTGCTGGGGCCGCCATGCATCCTGTCCGCATGGGGGTCCGGTCTTCGTTGTTGCCGCGGCAGGTAAGTGTGAGTTGTTTCTGGGCTCTTACCTGCCGATTCAGTAGCTGTGCACTGCCTGTCCCTTCCCTTGCAGCTAGGCCAGTGAGACTCCTGTTCATCCGTCTCTGGGATGAACAGGTCGTCTCAGCCCTTTCTTTGTTTCAGGGATTGTCAGGGTGATTCAGGGCCCAGATTCCTGTGTATGAGCCCACCTACCATCTGGGTCAGCTCATACCTTGAGGAATAAGGGCAAAGATTATGGATGCAATAGGAGGTGACCTGCTCCCTTGTCCCCAGTGTCCTGGCCTAGTAGCTATCTTGTCTGCTCCTCATTGTACGGTAGGGAGTTTCCCCCACTCCCCACCGTGACATAGCATGACCGTATTATCAATGTGTGTCTGACACAGACCCATTTATTTTTTTTGTTTTTGTGCTCTCTGCATCCAATAATAGAACATGTTCTATTCTTGTCCGTTTTGCTGACAAGACAAGAATAGGCATTTTTTACAATTGCCAGGATTTGTGGAGTGTGAAAATGTGGGACTCACTCGCCTGTATCCTTACTTTGTGGATCTGCGATTTGTGGGCTGCAAAATGGATACGGTCATCTGAATGTAGTCTTAATGAAATCTTTTTCTGGACCATGTTATCTACATATTTTTCTTTTATCTCTTTTAGTGCAATCATGTCCTCCACCACCAGATACTGCAAATGGACATTATTATCCAGAAAGAGAGGAGTATACCTATCTTGATTCTGTAAAATATGTATGCAGTGGAAATCTGGCTCTTATAGGTCAACATAGCATTTCCTGTACAGAGGAAGGACAGTGGAGTTCTCAAGCCCCAGAATGCAGAGGTTAGATATGTCTTCACAATGCAGTAAAGATAATGTTTACTAGAATAGAAATGAATAATTAACATGTTTTTTAATTGCACCAGTAATTTACCATATCTTGTATTTGAAAATTTAGAAAATTCTCTGTGGAGTGCAATTGGAAAACAAACAAACAAACAAACAAACAAACAAATAATTCATCCCTGGTTTTGGGGGTTACAGTGTTCTCTATGTGCTAAAAATGACATGATCACCTTTAGAGACAAGTGAAGTTTTAAAAAATTTGATTCGGCCAATTTGCCAAACTTCGACAACAAATTTGATTAGTTCCGAATTAATTTGTCACAAATCGCGATAAATTAGGTATACCCAGGCCATTCTGTCTAATCATATTCATCCCACTTGGTGGCCCAATCTCAGTGTGAAGGCTTAGAAGTTAAACTACAGGCAGAGTGTATTGCCGTGTGCATTAGGTTCTAGTGCAGCGACATTCATAGTTAATCCATTCTGTAGGTACTGTCTACATCACTGTGCAGTGCACCAAGATTCATTGATTATCACTTCTGTTTAACAAAAAGAAAAGCTTACAGCACCCTTCAGTAAGGCTGGGTTCACACTTGAGCGTTTTGCAAATTTTTACAAATTTTTAGTAAATTTGGTATTTTTTTTTATAAATAAAAATGAAATGTTTGACTAAATTTTACCACTGTCATGAAGTACACTATGTGACGAGAAAACAGTGTCAGAATGGCCTGGATAAGTCAAAGCGTTTTAAAGTTATTACCACATAAAGTGACACATGTCAGATTTGCTAAGGCTACTTTCACACTAGCGTTGTTTAAATCCGGCGTTCAATTCCGACATCGGAACTGCCCGCCGGATCCGGAAAAACGTGTGAAAACTGATTACATTTGAATCCTGATCAGGATTTTGTTCACAATGAAAAAATGCATTGGAAAAAATGGATCCGCCATTTATGGACTTTAACTTTTTTTTCAAATTTTTCGGGTTTAACATGCAAAAACCGGATCCGGTTTGACTGAACACACAGCGCCGGATCCGGCGTTAATGCAAGTCAATGGGAAAAAGACCGGATCCGGCGTTCAGTCAAAGTGTTCAGGATTTTTGGCCGGAGGTAAAAATACAACATGGTACGGTTTTCTGAAAAGCCTGATCAGTCAAAGAGACTGAACTGAAGACATCCTGATGCATCCTGAACGGATTACTCTTCATTCAGAATGCATTAGGATAAAACTGATCAGTTATTTTCTGGATTTGAGCCCCAGGACGGAACTCAGCGCCGGAAAAGAAAAACGCTAGTGTGAAAGTACCCTAAAAATGGCCTGGTCCTTAAGGTGAAAAAATGGCAGGGTCCTTAAGAGGTTAAAAATAAACCAAAACAAGTTCACTTTTCACCTCTGTATTCTCCAAATATATAAATGAAAGATATAAATAATAACCAAGATCATTTATATTAAGTATAATATTTTATTAAAGTTCACAAAAATCCATTAAAATTTATTAAAAACAACATCAGAAGGTACCACATACTGTACATATATTGATTATCATGTAATTCTTAGTATAAATAGGGGTAGCATAACAGTAGGTAACTATGCATAATATAAGTACTATACCATAAATTCATCAATACACAAAATCAGATATTGCTAAATGAGTGGTATAGCCATATGGAATCTTTATGAATAAGATCATAGTGTGCTGTATAGCAAACCAAATCAATAAACATTGAGAAAAAACACAGATATTCATACAATCTACAGAATCCCAGTACAGCATTATGTGCAAGTAGAAAATTGTAATATGATTATCGTAGCAATTCATTAATGAAAGTAGGAACATACTACATGTGGTTCTCCTCAGACTCCAACACATTTTGCCCCAACAGCCTCTTCTTGTAAAAGAGATATATCTGTTTTATAGGTATTGACAGTTAAATTTAACTTTGGAAGTATCAAGAGATTGTTTGTTTTCTCCACAGCTAGGAAAACAAAGTTAATTTGGGTAAAGGGAGGAGGAATGCCTGTTAATTTCCTGTTGAAGACAGCTTCTCAGGGGTTCTTAATCAAACTATGACCTGTGAGGGTAAGGGCCTGGGCTATACTGCGACTTTTTGTAGCGCAGCTTAACTTTTGAAAGTCAGCTGCAGTCTATTCATCTAAGTGCATTTATTTGGACTGCAGCTGTTGGTAAATAGTTAAATACAATCAGTTGCGCTACAAAGAGTCAGTGTAGCCTCACCCTAAGGCCTATTGCACACGACCGTATGGCTTTTTCAGTGTTTTCCGGTCCGTTTTTCACGGATCCGTTGTTCCGTTTTTTGTTTCTGTTGTGGTTCCGTTTTTCCGTTCAGTTTTTCCGTATGGCATATACAGTATACAGTAATTACATAGATAAAATTGGGCTGGGAATAACATTTTCAATAGATGGTTCCGCAAAAAACGGAACGGAAACGGAAGACATACGGATGCATTTCCGTATGTGTTCCGTTTTTTTTGCGGACCTATTGACTTGAATGGAGCCACGGAACGTGATTTGCGGGCAATAAAAGGACATGTTCTATGTTAGAACGGAAAAACGGAAATACGGAAACGGAATGCATACGGAGTACATTCTGTTTTTTTTGCGGAACCATTGAAATGAAAGGTTCCGTATACGGAACGCAAAAAACGGCCAGTAAACGGGAAAGAAAAACGGCCGTGTGCAGGAGGCCTTAGAATAAGAAAATATGCACACACCCAAAGCCTCTGCACTCTATGACAAAGCCATATAGACCTTGTCTTCCAGTACCTGACACCCCCTAAGACACCTGAAAGAGTATCCTGCAACTGCCTTGACAATACACACAGGAGTGAAGCCCATTAGTATTAGAGTATCAGTAGCCCATTAGTATTAGAGGATTAAATTTCAATCCTTGGGGGTAATAGGATATTACAACAGATTGGGATTAAAGGAAAAAAAGGTGATATTAATTTGGCAGAATATTTGATAGAATTCCAAATCTGAATGGAATGAGTTAAGATTGGATTGGTAATTAATAGAGATGAGTGAATTTCCCAAAATTTATTTCAGGTCTAATTCAGTTGACTTCAATCATCGACTATTGCTCCACCTGTGGTCAGGGCCGTCTTTAACCACTTAAGGACCACAGGTTTATAACCCCCTAGTGACCAGGCCCTTTTTTACAAATCGGCACTCCACAACTTTAACGGTTTATTGCTCGGTCATGCAACTTACCAGCCAAATGAATTTTACCTCCTTTTCTTCTCACTAATAGAGCTTTCATTTGCTGGTATTTCATTGCTGCTGACATTTTTACTTTTTTTGTTATTAATCGAAATTTACAGATTTTTTTGCAAAAAAAATTCATTTTTCACTTTCAGTTGTAAAATTTTTCAAAAAAACGACATCCATATATAAATTTTTCTTTAAATTTATTGTTCTACATGTCTTTGATAAAAAAAAAATGTTTGGGTAAAAAAAAATGGTTTGGGTAAAAGCTATAGCGTTTGAAGCAGCTCTGACTTTCTGAGCACCTGTCATGTTTCCTGAGGTTCTACAATGCCCAGACAGTAGAAAAACCCCACAAATGACCCCATTTCGGAAAGTAGACACCCTAAGGTATTCTCTGATGGGCATAGTGAGTTCATAGAACTTTTTATTTTTTGTCACAAGTTAGCGGAAAATTATGATTTTTTTTTTTTCCTTACAAAGTCTCATATTCCACTAACTTGTGACAAAAAATAAAAACTTCCATGAACTCACTAGGCCCATCACGAAATACCTTGGGGTGTCTTCTTTCCAAAATGGGGTCACTTGTGGGGTAGTTATACTGCCCTGGCAATTTAGGGGCCCTAATGTGTGGGAAGTAGTTTGAAATCAAAATGTGTAAAAAATGACCTGTGAAATCCTAAGGCCTCTTTCACACGGGCGTTGCTGAAAAATGCGCGGGTGCGTTGCGGGAACACCCGCGATTTTTCCGCGCGAGTGCAATACATTGTAATGCGTTTTGCACTCGCGTGAGAAAAATCGTGCGTGTTTGGTACCCAAACCCGAACTTCTTCACAGAAGTTCGGGCTTGGGATCGGTGTTCTGTGGATTGTATTATTTTCCCTTATAACATGGTTATAAGGGAAAATAATAGCATTCTGAATACAGAATGAAAAGTAAAATAGCACTGGAGGGGTTAAAAAAAATAAAAAATAATTTAACTCACCTTAATCCACTTGATAGCGCAGCCGGCATCTGCTTCTGTATTCTTTTCTTTAGGACCTGGCTAAAGGACCTTCGATGACGTCACTCCGGTCATCACATGGTACGTCACATGATCTTTTACCATGGTGAATCACCATGGTAAAAGATCATGTGACGTACCATGTGATGACCGGAGTGACGTCATCCCAGGTCCTTAAACTATAGTTAATGCTCTCCACAGGTCCTATACAGTAAAAGAGTCAGACGGAGATGCCGGGCATCGCGAGCAAGTGGATTAAGGTGAGTTAAATGATTTTTTTTTTTTTAACCCCTCCAGCCCTGTTATAAGGGAAAATAATAAGGTTCGGGTCTCCATCCCGATCGTCTCCTAGCAACCGTGCGTGAAAATCGCACCGCATCCGCACTTGCTTGCGGATGCTTGCGATTTTCACGCAACCCCATTCATTTCTATGGGGCCTGCGTTACGTGAAAAACGCACAAAGAGGAGCATGCTGCGATTTTCACGCAACGCAAAAGTGATGCGTGAAAATCACCGCTCGTGTGCACAGCCCCATAGAAATGAATGGGTCGGTATTCAGTGCGGGTGCAATGCGTTCACCTCCCGCATCGCATCCGCGCGGAATACTCGCTCGTGTGAAAGGGGCCTAAAGGTGCTCTTTGGAATGTGGGCCCGTTTGCCCACCTAGGCTGCAAAAAAGTGTCACACATCTGGTATCGCCGTACTCAGGAGAAGTTGGGCAATGTGTTTTGGGGTGTCATTTTACATATACCCATGCTGGGTGAGAGAAATATCTCGGCAAAAGACAACTTTTCCCATTTTTTTATACAAAGTTGGCATTTGACCAAGATATTTATCTCACCCAGCATGGGTATATGTAAAATGACACCCCAAAACACATTGCCCAACTTCTCCTGAGTACAGCGATACCAGATGTGTGACACTTTTTTGCAGACTAGATGCGCAAAGGGGCCCAAATTCCTTTTAGGAGGGCATTTTTAGGCATTTGGATCCCAGACCTCTTCTCATGCTTTTAGGGCCCCTAAAATGCCAGGGCAGTATAAATACCCCACATGTGACCCCATTTTGGAAAGAAGACACCCCAAGGTATTCAATGAGGGGCATGGCGAGTTCATAGAATTTTTTTTTTTTTTGGCACAAGTTAGCGGAAATATATATATATTTTTTTCTCACAAAGTCTCTTTCCGCTAACTTGGCACAAAAATTTCAATCTTTCATGGACTCAATATGCCCCTCAGCGAATACCTTGGGGTGTCTTCTTTCCGAAATGGGGTCACATATGGGGTATTTACACTGCCCTGGCATTTTAGGGGCCCTAAAGCGTGAGAAGTCTGGAATATAAATGTCTAAAAATTTTTACACATTTGGATTCCGTGAGGGGTATGGTGAGTTCATGTGAGATTTTATTTTTTGACACAAGTTAGTGGAATATGAGACTTTGTAGCCTTACAAGGGGGTGATCAATGACAGGGGGGTGATCAGGGAGTCTATATGGGGTGATCACCCCCCTGTAAGGCTCCATTCAGACGTCCGTATATGTTTTGCAGATCCGATCTATGTATCCGTGGATACGTAAAAAACATATGGCCGTCTGAATGGAGCCTTACAGGGGGGTGATCAATGACAGGGGGGTGATCAGGGAGTCTATATGGGGTGATTACCCCCCTGTCATTGATCACCCCCCTGTAAGGCTCCATTTAGACGTCCGTATGTGTTTTGCGGATCCGGTCCATGTATCCGTGGATCCGTAAAAAACATACGGACGTCTGAATGGAGCCTTACAGGGGGGTGATCAATGACAGGGGTGTGATCAGGGAGTCTATATGGGGTGATCAGGGGTTAATAAGGGGTTAATAAGTGACAGGGGGGGTGTAGTGTAGTGGTGTTTGGTGCTACTTATTACAGAGCTGCCTGTGTCCTCTGGTGGTCGATCCAAGCAAAAGGGACCGACAGAGGACCAGGCAGCAGGTATATTAGACGCTGTTATCAAAACAGCGTCTAATATACCTGTTAGGGGTTAAAAAAATCGCATCTACAGCCTGCCAGCGAACGATCGCTGCTGGCAGGCTGTAGATCCACTCGCTCACCTTCCGATCCTGTGAACGCGCGCGCCTGTGTGCGCGCGTTCAGAGGAAATCTCGGCACGGATATTGGCGTTAGTGTGACCTGGGAGCGCCGCAGCAATCACGCCTTTCGGCGTTAACGAGACGGGAGGTGGTTAATATTGATTGGACCCTGGGCAAGAATTTACTTGGGCCCCCTGGATCCCGCCTTCCCACACCCTAGCATGAAATCACTAATCAATGCATTCCTATAAGGAGTGTTTAGCGTGAATGCCAGTGTTGCACGTTGTGCAACACTGGACTAGGAAGCACCTCTAGTGGCCGTCTGAGTGGCTACTAGATATGATCCTTGGCAGTAATTTGAATACTGCCTTTTTTTCTGAAAAGGCAATGTTTACATTTAAAAAGCATGCAGAGACATGCTATATACACCAGAACTACTACGTTTAAATGTTGTGGTTCGGGTGACTATAGTGTCCATTATTATAGAGGAAAAAAAAAGAATCAGCACAAAAGTATCAAATAAAATTGCTGTATCATTATTCAAAAAATTAAAAAAGCACAAATTCTGACACAGATATATAATATTTTGCAGATTTTTTTTACAATATGAAGATAGTACTGTACTACTAACCCCTCCATCCCCCTCCCTCCTCCTTCTCCACCCCCCTTCTCCACCCCCTTCCTCAACCACCCAGCACCCTTACTCAGATAAAACAATTAATATATATATATATATATATATATATATATATATATATACATACACACACACAGTCGGGTCCATAAATATTGGGACATCTACACAATTCTAACATTTTTGGCTCTATACACTACCACAATGGATTTGCAATGAAACAAACAAGATGTGCCTTATCTGCAGACTGTCAGCTTTAATTTGAGGTTATTTATATCCAAATCAGGTGAATGGTGTAGGAATTACAACAGTTTGCATATGTGCCTCCCACTTGTTAAGGGACCAAAAGTAATGGGTTAATTGGCTTCTCAGCTGTTCCATGGCCAGGTGTGTGTTAATCCCTCATTATCCCAATTACAATGAGCAGATAAAAGGTCCAGAGTTCATTTCAAGTGTGCCATTTGCATTTGGAATCTGTTGCTGTTAACTCTCAAGATGAGATCCAAAGAGCTGTCACTATCAATGAAGCAAGCCATCATTAGGCTGAAAAAACAAAACAAACCCATCAGAGAGATAGCAAAAACATTAGGTGTGGCCAAAACAACTGCTTGGAACATTCTTAAAAAGAAGGCACTCACCGGTGAGCTCAGCAACACCAAAAGACCCTGAGGACCACGGAAAACAACTGTGGTGGATGACCGAAGAATTCTTTCCCTGGTGAAGAAAACACCCTTTACAACAGTTGGCCAGATCAAGAACACTCTCCAGGAGGTAGGTGTATGTGTGTCAAAGTCAACAATCAAGAAAAGACTTCACCAGAGTGAATACAGAGGTTTCACCACAAGATGTAAACCATTGGTGAGCCTCAAAAACTGGAAGGCCAGATTAGAGTTTGCTAAACGATATCTAAAAAAGCCTTCACAGTTCTGTAACAACATCCTATGGACAGATTAGAGCAATATCAAGCTGTACCAGAGTTATGGGAAGAGAATAGTATGGAGAAGGAAAGGAACTGCTCATGATCCGAAGCATACCACCTCATCAGTGAAGCATGGTGGTGGTAGTGTCAAGGCGTGGGCATGTATGGCTGCCAATGGAACTGGTTCTCTTGTATTTATTGATGTGACTGCTGACAAAAGCAGCAGGATGAATTCTAAAGTGTTTCTGCCAATATTATCTGCTCATATTCAGCCAAATGCTTCAGAATTCATTGGACGGTGCTTCACAGTGCAGATGGACAATGACCCAAAGCATACTGCAAAAGCAACCAAAGAGTTTTTTAAGGGAAAGAAGTGGATTGTTATGAAATGGCCAAGTCAATCACCTGACCTGAATCCGATTGAGCATGCATTTCACTTGCTGAAGACAAAACTGAAGGGAAAATGCCCCAAGAACAAGCAAGAACTGAAGACAGTTGCAGTAGAGGCCTGGCAGAGCATCACCAGGGATAAAACCCAGCGTCTGGTGATGTCTATGCATTCCATACTTCAGACTGTAATTGACTGCAAAGGATTTGCAACCAAGTATCAAAAAGTGAAAGTTTGATTTATGATTATTATTCTGTCCCATTATTTTTGGTCCCTTAGCAAGTGGGAGGCACATATGCAAACTGTTGTAATTCCTACACCGTTCACCTGATTTGGATGTAAATACCCTCAAATTAAAGCTGACCGTCTGCAGTTAAAGCACATCTTGTTTGTTTCATTTCAAATCCATTGTGGTGGTGTATAGAGCCATAAATGTTAGAATTGTGCGGATGTCCCAATATTTTTGGACCCGACTGTGTGTGTGTGTGTGTGTGTGTGTATATATATATATATATATATATATATATATATATATATATATATATATATATATATATATATATATATATTATAGCTTACAGTGAATTACTGTAAATACTTACAGTTCTGAAGACTGCAGCAGGATCAGTGCTCTGGGCAGCTGGGCTCAGGGCTGGAAGTGGGCACCGCTCTGCAGTTCAGTGCCTCCGCGCGGCGTACGGAAAGGGCAAGGGAGGTCGGGAGGAGGAGCAAGCACCTAATTCCTTCACTATGCGAGCCATGCCGCTCACATAGTGAAGGATAGGATTAGGAAATGGAGCCGGTGGAGCGGAGACAAGATATTTTACGACAATGTCATTCAATTTGTGGGCAGTGGCCAGCGGGGCTAAAGAGGTAGCTGTCTTGGGCCACCCAGGAACAACTGGGCTGGGGGCATCTGCCCCTTTTCCCCCTCGTTAAAAATGGCCCTGCCTGTAGTATACCACGACCTGATTCAGAACCTCACTCAGGCTCCACAATTATATCCAGATAATTCACTCAGCAGGAGTTCCGTACAGTATTAGAATGTATTGGATCCGATGAGCCGAAGTTATTGCTTCACGAAGTCTCGCGAGACTTCGCGTAATAACTTCATAAATTACTTTATACTGTAAAAAAAAATTGCCCGAACTCAGGTTCAATTCCAAGCGGTACTTTGGAATAGAACCAGAGTTCAGGAAATGTTTTTTTTACAGTAAAAATTAATTTATGAAGTTATTGCTTGAAGTCTTCCGAGACTTCACGAAGCAATAACTTTGGCTCCTGCTCCGTACAGTATTAGAACAAAGTTTTATGCGAATTGACTTCGGATGTTCCATCCGAAGTCGATTCGCTCATCCCTAGTTATAACCATGCATTTTAAATACAATCTCTTTCCATCATCATCATTTCACATTTACATATATTCATTAGAGATGAGCGAATCGAAGTTGACAAAGTGTAATTCGATCCGAATATCTGGAAAAATTTGATTCGCACCAAATCCGAATTTCCTCATGCTTCATGGTAACGAATCACATTTTTTCCTAAAATGGCTGCTGCACGTGTGAGGACATGGAGCAAGGAACTCTGGGAAGGCAGGATCACCCATAATGCCATGCATTCAGCCAGTCAGCAGCCAGCCAGCCAGCCCTGTGATGTCACAGCCCTATAAATAGTGTCAGCCATCTTGGATTCTGCCATTTTCCAGTGAACTTAGTGCAGGGAGAGATGTCAGCAGGCGCTAGGGACAGTGTTAGGCTACTTTCATACTGGCGTTTCTGGGTCCGCCTGTGAGATCCGTTTCAAAGCTCTCACAAGCGGCCCAAAACGGATCAGTTCAGCCCCAATGCATTCTGAATGGATAAGGATCCGTTCAGAATGCATCAGTTTGCCTCCGTTCAGCCTCCATTCTGCTCTGGAGGCGGACACCAAAACGCTGCTTGCAGCGTTTTGATGTCCGTCTGACGAAACTGAGCCAAACGGATCCGTCCTGACTTACAATGTAAGTCAATGGGGACAGATCCGTTTTTACTGACACAATATGGTGCAATTGAAAACGGATCCGCCTCCCATTGACTTTCAATGTAAGTCAAAACGGATCCGTTTGCATTATCATGAAAAAAATAAAATAAAAAAGCGTTTGCCTTTTAGGTGCGGATCCGTCTGTGCAGATACCAGATGGATCCGCACCTAAATGCAGGTGTGAAAGTAGCCTTAGAAAATACTTAATTGTGCTAAAAAAAATATTTTCTAGTGCAGGGAAAGATTATTCAAGGTGTAGGGAAAGGATAGGGAGGAATCATTCCACAGCATTTCTGTTGAACAGGCTTCAGTTGGGGAGGTTACAGCCTTGGTAATAGCAACAATCCTATTACACCTTGCTGCACTGACTGGGCACCCAAATTGCCATTGTACAGCTCTAATTCCAGTAAACCATTCTTGTTATTGGAGTGTTATAGCCATTAACAGGGTTTATTACAAGGAAATATTTCTACATCTTGAACAAAAGTGTATGGACGAGCACTCTACCAATTGGCACACATTTATTATGGGAAATAAAATAATATAATTGGCTAGCAGTATAAAACTTATAAAACAGCACAATAAAATACAAGTACATCAATAAAACCACAATGGGGTAATTGGTTGTAATTGGTTATAATGGATGTCCAAACAATCCTATGACAGAGATTGTGTATGAGGCCTTCTGTTGTGGCCTATGTGTCCATAGGAAACCAATAGGTCCCTGGATGGATATAAATGATGTAAATATAACTCCACCGGTTCTGGCAGTCTACCAGTATTTGATATATCAGGTAGTAGTCCCGTAACATACAATGATGTTATAGACAGGAGTGAGATAAAGATGAAGATGAACTTGCCGGCTGTTCAGCCGCTTACCTCCCCTTCGTATGTAACTTCAGTCCTGCGGTTTGCTCAGACTAAACAAATGGGGCACATCGGGTACGGCGTCTCACGTTGCTGTGCTCAATAACCGGACTTGTCGACTATTGTGTCGCTTACCTCTTCATATGGATAATACACTTTAGTTCTGCAGTGGAGCAGATGGTATAGGGAGCCGGCGTCTCACAATGCTCTATTTGGTATCCGCGTTGGATACTTGCGGAGTAGCACTTGCGTCACTTCCTGTATGGTCCGGTAGTGACGTATTCCTTGTGTTTCGTCCGATGATTCCGAGCTGCAATTTTTTGATGTTTAATTTTGCAGATATCAAAGTCCTGTCTGCATGGATCCGAATCAAATTTTTGAAAAATTCGCTCATCTCTAATATTCATTAATAGCTTCAATCTTCACAAATGTACAGTACAGACCAAAAGTTTGGACACACCTTCTCATTCAAAGAGTTTTCTTTATTTTCATGACTATGGAAATTGTAGATTCACACTGAAGGCATCAAAACTATGAATTAACACATGTGGAATTATATACATAACAAACAAGTGTGAAACAACTGAAAATATGTCATATTCTAGGTTCTTCAAAGTAGCCACCTTTTGCTTTGATTACTGCTTTGCACACTCTTGGCATTTTCTTGATGAGCTTCAAGAGGTAGTCCCCTGAAATGGTTTTCACTTCACAGGTGTGCCCTATCAGGTTTAATAAGTGGGATTTCTTGCCTTATAAATGGAGTTGGGACCATCAGTTGCGTTGAGGAGAAGTCAGGTGGATACACAGTTGATAGTCCTACTGAATAGACTGTTAGAATTTGTATTATGGCAAGAAAAAAGCAGCTAAGTAAAGAAAAACGAGTGGCCATCATTACTTTAAGAAATGAAGGGCAGTCAGTCAGCCGAAAAATTGGGAAAACTTTGAAAGTAAGGGCTATTTGACCATGAAGGAGAGTGATGGGGTGCTGCGCCAGATGACCTGGCCTCCACAGTCACCGGACCTGAACCCAATCGAGATGGTTTGGGGTGAGCTGGACCGCAGAGTGAAGGCAAAAGGGCCAACAAGTGCTAAGCATCTCTGGGAACTCCTTCAAGACTGTTGGAAGACCATTTCAGGTGACTACCTCTTGAAGCTCATCAAGAGAATGCCAAGAGTGTGCAAAGCAGTAATCAAAGCAAAAGGTGGCTACTTTGAAGAACCTAGATTATGACATATTTTCAGTTGTTTCACAATTCTTTGTTATGTATATAATTCCACATGTGTTAATTCATAGTTTTGATGCCTTCATAGTCATGAAAATAAAGAAAACTCTTTGAATGAGAAGGTGTGTCCAAACTTTTGGTCTGTACTGTACATAAAATATTTATGTTGCATTTAAAACCAGTTACTGAGATACTGATTATAGTTGTGGTTTTAAATGCAACATAATTATTTTATGTACGTTTGTGAAAATTGAAGCTATTAATGAATATATGTAAATGTGAAATGATGATGATGGAAAGAGATTGTATTTAAAGTGCATGGTTATAACCCACAAGCACGCATGATTAAGGGGACGTGACCCCCGAAACGTCGCGCAGCATGGGGTAACAATCAGTTCAGCTCTCTCAGGATTACTATGCATTATAGCGATTTATTTATATGAAAATGGACGAAAAAATACAAGCAAAGCTTCAAAAGAGTGAGTATTATTTATACCTCACGAATAACCTTTTAAACAAGATTAATATGACTAACTGGATTATGTGGATCCAATTCAGTTGAAATGCCAGCAGATTTGATTCGGTTAAAATAAATTCGACCCAAATCAAAACTGCCCCAGTTGTCCTGAAAAAGTAATGTAGGACACTTTGGGGTGTTTATTTACAACTAAAGCCTATTTGTATATACCCAATTTTTATTGTAACTGTAAAATAGCAGATGCAAAGTTAATTGGTACATGCGAGATCAATCCCAAAAACTTCATGTTCGTTGGAAGCCGAAGTTTTGGGGAAAAACAAATTCAATTAGTTTGTAATCATTTCCCTCATCTGTAGTGATAAAATAACCTGGGGGGGGGGGGGTGCTCCAGTGTCTACAGGATTAATTAGAGAGGAGGTTTTACAGAAGCATGATAAAGAGCTAGTTGAGCCACCTGATAATTTTTTTGTCACATTGAGGAACTGAGCCCACCCTGGGATTTATGCTGATAGAAAATGGCCCTGTTGACTCTAGGGATACCACTACTGTAGACATATGTATTTATCAACGTCTGGAAAATCCAGAGATAATGATTCGGGGGGAGCAGGCGAAAAAGTTATAGTAATTCAGGCAAAAACAACATTTTTAGAGCATGAACCCGGCCCAGCCATGGAATGTGATATTTACCCTGGTCTTCCAAAATAGCTACAATACACCTTAGAGCTTACTAAACCCATCCTGTCATTCCCATCCCTGTTGAAGGTGTTGGACTCTTTCTCCACAGCCAAAGGGCTCTTACCAGTCCTCATAAGTCCTCTTTACAGTCTGACAACTCTCCGCTAGAATATATTCTGGGTAGTCCTACGTTCCCTCCGAGACACCAAGCACACACACTTGCCTGGTGGAATGTTACCCATTCATTTTTCTTTTCATTTATCTTTTAATTTTGCTGTATTTTGTTATATACTGTTTCAAAACTTCAATAAATAACCTTTAAAACATAATACATCTTAGAAGAGAGGGTAAATGGCTAACTAGCTAATTCATCTAGCTGGTTGAATACCCTATGAAAAGAAAATTAAGACGGTAAAATCGTGACTGTTGTAGAGGGGAGTGAAATGTTTTGTGCATGAGACTTAGCATGCTTCTCCACTAGAACTGAGATTGATTGTTATGATTTTTTGAAAAACCAAATAAAAATTATCTGATTCAAAAAAAAAGAACTGAGATTGATCCAAAGTTGGATAAAACCCAAAGGACGCTGGCCAGGGAGATGAGAGAGGAAACAAGTTTCAGAATATTATCTAATATTAATATAAATATTAATTTATAAGTTACTGAGGATAATTCTAGGCCTCGTATATAGGATCATGGCAAACATGAATTGCTAATGTTTTGAGGGCTAAAACTAAGAGCAAGGGCAAAAGCAGACAAGCCTGATGGGTGCCGCAAGAGACATTAAAACTCAGAGGAAAATCCATTATAGTGCACTATAAAGAGTTTTCAACCAGGAGACAGAATGCAGAAGAAATCCCCATCTATCCAGTGACATAAAGAGGTGGTATGCCCAAGAAACTGTATCAAATGCCTTACTAATATGAAAGGAAAGAGACATTGCCCCAGTGCTCAGGGACGTACTGGAAACTTAAAGTGGCCCTGAAAAAAAAACTAAATGGTCCCATGTTGTAGGGGAGAACAAATTGACAGAAGGTGGGGCAACACAAATAGGCAGGGCCAGCAATTCCATAGCACAAAATACTGTCCCAGCAGAAACGTATACCACAGAGCAGCACTATATACTACCCCAAAAGCTGTCCTTCTGCTGTGGCCATCATTTAGATGCCATCATTTTCTGTGCTCCTCCAGTTGTCTCTGATTAAGATATGGAGCAGGGGCTTAGGAGGTGAGGTGCGAGCCACAGCAGTTGAATTCAGAGGGCATGTGCGGTTGCTGGTGGGGTACATGAGTTTCTGATTCTCACAGGGTTAATTACCGATGAGAGCTCAGTATGTACCTGGACAGCGGCAGAGAGGAGGGCTTGGGTGGCCCCACCAGAAATTCCCCTGTAAAGTCTATGGCCAATCCACCCCTGCCAGTGCTTCTACAGGGAGTGCAGAATTATTAGGCAAGTTGTATTTTTGAGGATTCATTTTATTATTGAACAACAACCATGTTCTCAATGAACCCAAAAAACTCATTAATATCAAAGCTGAATATTTTTGGAAGTAGTTTTTAGTTTGTTTTTAGTTTTAGCTATTTTAGGGGGATATCTGTGTGTGCAGGTGACTATTACTGTGCATAATTATTAGGCAACTTAAAAAAAAAATATATATACCCATTTCAATTATTTATTTTTACCAGTGAAACCAATATAACATCTCAACATTCACAAATATACATTTCTGACATTCAAAAACAAAACAAAAACAAATCAGTGACCAATATAGCCACCTTTCTTTGCAAGGACACTCAAAAGCCTGCCATCCATGGATTCTGTCAGTGTTTTGATCTGTTCACCATCAACATTGCGTGCAGCAGCAACCACAGCCTCCCAGACACTGTTCAGAGAGGTGTACTGTTTTCCCTCCTTGTAAATCTCACATTTGATGATGGACCACAGGTTCTCAATGGGGTTCAGATCAGGTGAACAAGGAGGCCATGTCATTAGATTTTCTTCTTTTATACCCTTTCTTGCCAGCCACGCTGTGGAGTACTTGGACGCGTGTGATGGAGCATTGTCCTGCATGAAAATCATGTTTTTCTTGAAGGATGCAGACTTCTTCCTGTACCACTGCTTGAAGAAGGTGTCTTCCAGAAACTGGCAGTAGGACTGGGAGTTGAGCTTGACTCCATCCTCAACACGAAAAGGCCCCACAAGCTCATCTTTGATGATACCAGCCCAAACCAGTACTCCACCTCCACCTTGCTGGCGTCTGAGTCGGACTGGAGCTCTCTGCCCTTTACCAATCCAGCCACGGGCCCATCCATCTGGCCCATCAAGACTCACTCTCATTTCATCAGTCCATAAAACCTTAGAAAAATCAGTCTTGAGATATTTCTTGGCCCAGTCTTGACGTTTCAGCTTGTGTGTCTTGTTCAGTGGTGGTCGTCTTTCAGCCTTTCTTACCTTGGCCATGTCTCTGAGTATTGCACACCTTGTGCTTTTGGGCACTCCAGTGATGTTGCAGCTCTGAAATATGGCCAAACTGGTGGCAAGTGGCATCTTGGCAGCTGCACGCTTGACTTTTCTCAGTTCATGGGCAGTTATTTTGCGCCTTGGTTTTTCCACACGCTTCTTGTGACCCTGTTGACTATTTTGAATGAAACGCTTGATTGTTCGATGATCACGCTTCAGAAGCTTTGCAATTTTAAGAGTGCTGCATCCCTCTGCAAGATATCTCACTATTTTTGACTTTTCTGAGCCTGTCAAGTCCTTCTTTTGACCCATTTTGCCAAAGGAAAGGAAGTTGCCTAATAATTATGCACACCTAATATAGGGTGTTGATGTCATTAGACCACACCCCTTCTCATTACAGAGATGCACATCACCTAATATGCTTAATTGGTAGTAGGCTTTCGAGCCTATACAGCTTGGAGTAAGACAACATGCATAAAGAGGATGATGTGGTCAAAATACTCATTTGCCTAATAATTCTGCACGCAGTGTATATTTACAGCAGAGCAACAGGTCGGAGACCCAGTGCACATTGTCCAAGGGTTGAAATGGAGAAACAAAACCAACTTGAAATGTCTTTGCATTAGAGAACCCAGACAAATATTTAGATGCACAAGAAGAATCTTGGTCAGCAATTTAACATGTATATTTATGAGAGAAATTAGAGGATCATTAAAGCAACATAGTTGGTGTTTTTTAGGTTGAGAGTGCAGCGGAGTAAAACAATTTGAAAAGAGGCTTAGAGAGAATAGAGGTGAACTTCTTGCAGTACAATGAAGAAAACCCGCCTGCTCCTTGTTTGTTGATTAAGCTTCAGCATTTTAATAGTCGCCTCTACTTCCTCAGGAGTAAGCCAAAAGATTGGACATCTCAGTGGACAAAGGCAGTAATGGGATAGTGGTTGAAAAGTTGTCAGTAGCTAATGTGGCTAGCAGTTACTGTACATGGTTAGTGTAAGGCTAGGATTGGTGGTAACAAAATTCTCAGACTATAACTTGTGTATTTGAAGTTATAGTCACCGTTTGGGGATATTTTTTTTATTATTAAGTCTATAATATTGCTGCTGGGACCAGCGATTAGTCTTATCAGCCGTCTCAGTGAGACATAATTCATACTGAGCTCGCATCAATTGCCACAAGGTTTTGGGGTCATATTGCTGTTTCAAATGAGGTAAAAATGCACTTTTAATCCATATACAAATGAGCAGTTGAGTGCACTGATGGCTGGCCAAAGCCACCCTATGCAGCCCTGCTTCTTCTGCTAGCCCGTTCCTCTCCTTGATTGACATGGCCAGGTTATTGCCTAGTCATCCCTGTCAGTACGGACAGGGAGGGGCGGATAGAGGAAGTTGGAGGAGCAAGGGTGCTGTAACGGGGCAACAAAGGCGCACTCGGTCTCCCATCAGCCGCAGACCTGCTGCTTAGCTTCGGGAGCGAGGATCTGTGTTCGACCTCGTTCCCAGGGCGGAATGCTAGCTGGGAGGCTCCTTGCTACTAGGTCTGCCCTGAGCGCCGAGCTGATCACTCGGTGCTCGACTTGTCTGTCTGTCGGTCATGTGACGCTGGCCACGTCACATGACCCTCACTCCCCACTATTAATACAGGCAACCTGCTGGCTACAGGTTGCCTGTGATACTGGTCCATTGGTGCTTCCTTGTTCTTTGGTTCTAGTCTGCAGCTGCTTGTTCTGATTGACCTCCTGACCTTGTGACCTCGGCTCGTTCTTTGACCTCGACTTCGTCTCATCCTTTGTACGTATTTGCTCTCCTGGATTGACCTTGGCTCTGACTGTTGACATTACATTTGCCCGCTCCATTTGTACTCCCACTTCTCCTGGTTCTGACCCTTGGATTGTTGACCTTCCGTATCTTTCCTCTGTGCACTTATGTAAGTAAGGGACCGTCCCCCAGTTACGCCCCGTCGCCTAGGGCAGGTAGTGTAAGTAGGCAGGGACAGGGGTTGAGGGTGGAGTCAGAGTGCACCCTCTTTCCTTCCTCTCTGATCCCTGACAGGTGCATAGAGTGACTTAGGTCTGTCCTGGGTGCACTTATCTGTTCATTTGCATATGGATTATGAGTATATTTTCTCCAAAATAAAGAACTAAATCCATACTTGAAATGTACATTCAGCCGAGGTCGCCCTACAAGACATGTTGCCTGGTTTTACAGTTTCTTGGTGACAGGTTACCTTTAATTGTAATCACTGGGGTCCTGATTGTCTTTCGTTGAGCTCAATAATACATTATGCTCAAAGTTTCACTCATGTTTTTCTGTTTATTCTCAGCTGTTCTGTGTACTGATCCAAATGTGGACAAAGCATACAAAATTTCAGGATTTATAGGCCCATACATCATGAACACTGTTGTGAGATTTAGGTGCGAGTCACAATATAAAATGATTGGATCTGATACTGTGAAATGTAATGAAAGTAGTAAATGGGAACCTGAACTGCCAAAGTGTGTTGGTAAGTGCTTACTTTAAAGTATATATTTATACATAATTAAAAGGGTTCTCCTGCTTCAGGACTGAACCCGGATGTAACCTCTTCTTTATTCTTTTACTACACATAAGAGAACCATCGGAGCATTTCTTTGCTACTATGCTACTTTGCATAGTAGCCGCCTCCAAGTGGCAGGGCTATAGACCACCCATTTGACATCACCTGGCTCACTGCTAGTCGGAAGTCTCTAGTTAGCATAGTGTTGTGAAGCCTGCTGCGTCACCGGCACACAACAATGGGTCACACTGAGCGAGGCAACGCAACAAGGGGGAGCATTGAAGCAAGGAAATGCTCTGATGCGCCTCTCATACGTAGTAAAACAATAAAGAAGAGCTTATATCCAGGTCCAGCCCTGAACCCGGAGAACCACTTTAACTTTGAGATGTCATTTATACCTGTAGCGCTATCAATGGATCTTTCCCAACGCTGGTTATCGATTGTTATATATTTACATGTCAGTTTTTATCTTTCCTTAAGGTACTTGTCGATCTGTTCCTCGCTACCAATATGCAGAACTAGTGGAACCGACTGCTGAAATAATTTTCCTTGAAGGAACAATATTGAAGTACAGATGTAAGGAAGGCTACGAACCTATTCCTGGTGCAGTGAATACAGTCACGTGTTTAGGACTGCGCTGGTCTCCTTCTCCTGAGTTCTGTAAACGTATGTATACTTTTCTTAGTAATACATATGTAAAAATCGCTGCCATACAGCTCCATACACATAATTACAAAAAAGTTATAGGGGTCAAAATATAGCGACATAAAAATAAAACTTTTTTTTCCCCACTTTTTAATTTTTTTATCACTATCACAAAGCGCAAAAAAAAAACTATACATATAAAGTATCGCCGGATTCATACTGTAACCAGTCAGTTTTATCGCACATAGAACGTCATAAATAAAAAATACGTAAAACTGTGGTGGAATTGCTATTTTTTTTTTTCAATTTCACCCCATTTGGAATTTTTTTCCCGCTTCCCACTACATCATATGCAATATTAAATGGTGATGTGGTGGCGTTTTCCTGCAAAAAAAATGCCTTCATATGGCTATTTGAACAGACAAATAAAAAAGTTATGGCTGTGGGAAGCACAAAACAAAAAAAACGCAAAAGAAAAATAAGACCTCCGGGCCTTAAAGGGTTAAAGTGGATCTGTCACTATACTTTAGCATATTATATTGACAGCTCTGCTAGGCTGTGCAAAAATGTATATTTTCTACAAACAGAGAATACAGGCTGGTATTGTGGTGTAGTCATAAAGAGAGCAATCGCCCCGTTTTTTTCCAATCCAGCTATGTTTGACAGCTGCTGTATATCTGCCAGTATGCTTAATTGCTTGTCACTCATTGCTGAGAAAGTTAGGCCTCATGCACATCACAGTGAAAAAAGTCAGTTAAAAACGGACACACTGTCAGTTTTTCATGGTCATTTTGCATCAGTGTGTGCATCAATTTTCTGTCCGTGTCTCCGTTCTTAATGTCCGTTTTGGATCAGTTTTTCATGTTCCTTAAAAATGAACATGAAAAATTGATGAATTTGATTGGCAGCTATTTCTAGATCCACCCTTCTAAGAACACCCACAGGATGGTAGGCCCCCAGCTAAAATAATGTCCCCTATGTAGGCCCCCAGCTAAATAAATTTCCCCCACAGTGTATATAATTTTTTTTTATAGTGCCCCCAGCTTTAATAATGCCCCCATGTAGGCCCCCAGCTAAATAAATGTCCCCCACAGTGTAAAAGAACGGCCATGTGAATAGCCCCATAGACTTTCACTGGTGCTAAAAATGGCTGTGTGATGGCCATCTAAGTAACGGCCGTCACACAGCCATTTTGTGCATGTAGCCTTAGGCCTAGTTCGCACGTCAGTGTTTTGGTCAGTGATTTACATCAGTGATTGTGAGCCAAAACCAGGACTGGAGCCTCCACAGACATAAGGTGTAAGGGAAAGATTTGCACCACTGACCAAATCACTGAAATGTGAACTCGGCCTTAGAAAGAAGCCATGGGAATTGCTCTTGGTATGTAAACACCATACAAGGCAGTTATATACAAAATATTTTATGCTGGTTGGCAATCGCTAGATTTTGGATGTCACATACACTGAACAAAAATATAAACGCAACACTTTCAGTTTTGCTCCCATTTTGCATGAGCTGAACTCAAATATCTGAAACATTTTCTACATACACAAAAGACCCATTACTCTCAAATATTGTTCACAAATCTGTCTAAATCTGTGTTAGTGAGCACTTCTCCTTTGCCGAGATAATCCATCCCACCTCACAGGTGTGGCATATCAAGGTGCCGATTAGACAGCATGAATATTGCAAAGGTGTGCCTTAGATGTGTGCTAGCAAAGGAGAAGTACTCACTTAGGGTCATTCACACGTCCGCAACGGATCCACGGATCCGCAAAACACGGACAGCAGCAATATGCGTTCCGCATTTTGTGAACCGCACATTGCCGGCACTAATAGAACATGCCTATTCTTGTGGACATGTTCTATTTTTTTGGGGAACGGAATTGCGGACCCGGGTAGTACATTGTGCTGCCCCATAGAAATGAATGGGTCCACAATTTGCAGAACGAAATTGCGGACGTGCGAATGGACCCTAACACAGATTTAGACATATTTGTGAACAATATTTGAGTAATTGAAATTGTCATTTATTAAATCCCTTATAGGTCAAAATAAAAACATTAAAGATTTATGAACCTTAAAATGATGATAAAAAATAAAAAAAAGTTTAAAAATATATAACAATAAAAAATATATGTTTAAATCACCCCCTTTCCGTATAATAATAATAAAAAAAACTAAATAACAATAAATATAAACATCCTGGGTATCACCGTGACCGAAAATGCCAATAATATTAAAATAAAAAAATAAAAAATCCAATACGGTGATTGTCTGAATGGAAAAAAGGGTCAAAATAGCCAATTTGCCATTTTTTCATTGCTTCTCTTACCCCAAAAAATTAAATAAAATGTGATCCAAAAGTCATGCACACTCTAAAATGGTATCAATAAAAACTATGAATTGTCTCGCAAAAAATCTGCCCCTAATCAGCTCAGTAGACATAAGTATTAAAAAGTTATGGGGATCAGAATATGGTGATGTAAAAAAATTATAATATTTCTCAAAGTTTAAATTAATTTTTACACTATACATAACAAACCTATACATATGGGGTGTCGTTGTAATCGTACTGACCCATAGAATGAAGGGCACAGGTCAGTTTTGCCATAAACAAAACGTAATGGGAACAGAATCCGTAAAACGGTGGAGGGATTGCCTTTTTCTTTTCCAATTCCACCCCATTTGGAATTTTTTTTGATGCTTTCCACTACATTTTATGCCATAATTAATGGTGGCATTATAAAGTACAACTTGTCCCACAAAAAATAAACTCTCATACAGCTATGTGACTGGAAATAAAAAAAAGTTAGGGCTCACGGAAAATAGGGAATAAAAATGAAAATGTAGCAAAAGGGTTAAATAAAATGTATTTGTACAGCACCACCTGATGTTTGTTTTGTTCCACATCTTATTTCACCTCACTTAGGTGGTCGCACATGTTCAGTTCCATCCTTCAACTGCCACCAGCCATATCTACTTTTCGAAGCTTTGACAGTTACAGGACATGCTCCCTGAGACACCCCCTGAGCTGTCAGCTTGAAATAAATCCAGCAAAATCAATTAGCAATTAGAGCAATACAAGGGGTGCACGCTGGATCCATGTGAGGTACAGGGCTGGCTCCAGCTTTCTTAGGAAAAGATTGTCATGTACTATATGATGCTAATAGCCAATTTGCTCAGCATTTTACAGAGCCATACTAGGGCTACTTTGGAGTCCCAAGAAATCTCTGCTGTACTTTCATGTGCCTCAGTAGGCATTCAATTGAATGCACAAGCATGCTGAGTATTTATTTGCTCTTTATTCCACACAATCCCAACCGGAAATCACAGCATGCTCCATCACATGGGTTGAAAGGTATAAGGAGTTTGGGTTTTGTGGGGAGAACATCTGTATGCGCAGAATCCAACAGAGCCTGTTATGTGCATGAGCCCTCACAACTGTAAATGCAGTTTTAGTCATGTATAATTGTGTTCTAGAAAGATACAGTATGGTGAAATTTTGTGAAATAGTTTTAGATTCAGTTTTTGAACTGTTTTCTTTTACTCAGCAATAACATGTGTAGAACCTGAAAATGTGCCTCATGGAAGAATTACTTCTGGCAATTTCGTATATGGCAGTCGTATAACGTATGCCTGTGATACTGGGTGAGTAAAAGAAATTGTTTTAGATTATTGCTTTTTATTACAATACTTAAGACCCATACACCATATTTATGGTAGTCTATGGTAGTGAAGGTGTTAATGTAATTAGTTCTGGTGATCTATTATCTATCTACATTTTTATGGGTAGGGTCAATACTAGTGGTGATCGAGCATGCTTGGCCGAACACCTGCTCGGCACATGGCGGTACTCAACGATGAAGTCACTGACCCAACCTGGGAAGGTGAAAAGCCGAGCGAGGACAGCAGTAAAGCAGATCAGAGGGGGAAGGATCTGCAGCACCGCAACAGGGTGGAAGAGGCAGTGGGGTGGCAAAAGGGAGAAGGCAGGCCACATCAAACAGGCCTGCAACTGTTCCACGGAGCACCCCTTGTGGCAATCTCCCTTGCCAAGGGGTAGGTGTTCCGCAGTCTGGCGCTTTTTTGAGGAAAGTACAGATGACAAAAGAATTGTAATTTGCAACCTGTGCCATACAAAAATGAGCAGGGGCGTGAACACTAGCAACCTCGCCACCACCAGCATGATCCGCCACATGGCATCAAAGCACCGTAATATGTGGGCCAAACGCCTGGGTCCACAATCTGTGTCTGCGGGTCACACCACTGCCTCCTCTTCCCCTGTGTTACATACTGGCCAATCCCCTGTCCAAGACGCAGGCTCGGATGCCTCTCGCCATGCACCTGGACCTTCGCAAGCACCATCAGCGACCACATCCACTTCCGTGTCCCAGCGCAGCGTACAAATGTCCTTACGCCAGGCATTTGAACGCAAGCGAAAATACCCAGCCACCCACCCACAGGCCATAGCACTAAATACCCAGCTTTCCCAATTACTGGCCCTGAAAATGTTGCCATTTAGGCTTCTACACACTGAGGCCTTCCACAGCCTTATGTCGGTGGCCGTCCCGCGTTACGCAGTCCCAAGCCACCACTATTTTTCAAGGAGTGCCGTGCCGCCTTACACCAACATGTATCCCGTAACATTACACGTGCCCTGACCAACACAGTTACTGAGAAGGTCCATTTAACCACGGACACATGGACAAGTGCATTCAGACAGGGACGATACATTTCCCTGATGGCACACTGGGTGAATGTTGTGGAGGCCGGGAGCGAGTTGTACCCTGGGATGGCACAGATGCTACCGACGCCAAGGATTGCGTGCCCTACGTTGATCAGGGTTCCCGCCAGCACCTAAGTTAGTGGCTCCAACCCGCACTTCTCCTCCTCTTCCTTTTCCTCCACTTCCACCTCCGAATTATCCGTGTGCACTACCAGTCAGTCATCAGCCGGTAGCTGGAAGCAGTGTAGCACTGCAGTGGGGAAGCAGCAACAGGCCGTGCTAAAGCTGATATACTTAGGGGACAAACAGCACACCACCGCAGAGCTGTGGCAGGGGATAAGAGACCAGACTGAGCTGTGGCTCTCGTCACTCAACCTACAACCAGGCATGGTTGTCTGATAACACCGTAACTTGGTGGCAGCTTTGGAGCTCGGCAAGCTCAAACACATCCCATGCCTATCCCACGTCTTAAACTTAGTGGTTCAGCGGTTTCTCAAAACCTACCCCAATTTGCCTGAGCTACTGGTGAAGGTGCTCCGCCTGTGTGCACATTTCCGCAAGTCATCGACAGCTTCAGCCGGACTGTCAAAGCTGCAGCAACGCTTGAAATTGCCAGCTCACCGGCTGTTGTGCGACGTGAGCACGCGCTGGAACTCGACGTTCCACATGTTGGCCAAGCTTTGTGAGCAGCAGAGGGCAGTAGTGGAATACCAGCTGCATCATGGTCGTCACCTTTCCAGTCAGCTTCCGCTATTCACAAGTGAGGAGTGAGCATGGATGTCTGTTTCCCATACAACCAGATTATTCTGTGTATAATTACACCTCTTCCAGTCCTTCATATACCCCAGGAGCAACACACAACCCTCGCAGATACTTATATATAAAAATAGTTTACTGATAACATAGAGATGACAAAGCAATGGACATTATACATAGATACAGATACAGATAACACAATACATAGAGGACACCACCACACACAGCCACCTCAGTTCCTGTCCACCCTGGATGCTAAGCAAATGTGGCTAATAATGTGTATGTATATACAGTATATCCAGAGTCCACCAATATACAGTCTACTGGATCTACTCTTCTAACCAACTCACATCCAGTGTCTGACCATTAGTACATGTACATATAGAGACTCATGCATAAACAGCATATATAATCTAACTGGTAATACAATTGCAGACTGCAAATGTCTATATGTACACATATAAAGTCTACTGGGATATTATACTTCTATACATACTCACATAAGCACACATATAACTTAGCTTGCTTCTGCACCCATCAGTGTCCAGGAAGAGAAGACCCAGCCCCACTCCCAACTTTCATCTATATGTTGCTGTGTCCCAGCCCCCCACCATAGACTCCACCCTGTGACCACCCAAATATCTTCCCCCATCTCTTGGTCAAGAGGATGTTGTTAAAACGCTTTCACAATGTGCCCTTCCTGCCTTAGATATGCCAACAAGGGACACACTGCTACTGGCCATACTGAATGGGTGAATACCACTGGGTCCAATTATTAGGCATATTTGTGTGGTCATCAGGATGAGGTTCTGGCTGAAAGCCATATTTCCCTTAACAGTGAGCGACGATAACGCTATTATCAACTTAACCATCCTACTTCTGTGTCTACTCAAATGCTCGCTCCTCACAATTAAGGACAACGCTTTGCATGTGGAAATGGGCGAAGACATTACACAGGCTGATAGCCAGACCATCCTCAGTTCGTCTTCTCAGCGCGAATTGGACGATGAGGAGGAGGAGTTTAATTCCATCTGTTCAGCGTGGGTTGACAGAGGAGCAGGAAGAGGATGAGGAGATTGAGAGTGATCCTTCTGATGACAACAGCAAAGTCTTGCCTGTTGGTACTCTGGTACACATGGCTGACTTAATGTAAGGCTGCCTTTCCAGCGACCCGCGCGTTATACGCATTTTATTCAACACGGATTACTGGTTGTTCACCCTTCTCGACCCCCGCTACAAAGACAACTTCTCATCTCTCATTCCTCTGGTGGAGAGGATGAGCAAAATGGTGCAATACCAGAAGATCCTTGTTGAAAAATTGCTCCAAAAATTTCCATCTGACAACGCTGGCGGCAGAGTCCGTACTTCCTTGGCCAACCGAGATGGGGAGACAAAGGGAACACACAGCAGTTCCAACAGAGGCAGGGCAACACTCTCCATAGCCTGGGACAGTTTCACAAAACTTGGAAGATCGTGTCAGCGTCCTCAATGATCCCTCAGTGCCTTACAACTACTGGGTGTCCAAGCTGGACACATGGAATGAACTGGCGCTCTACGCCTTGGAGGTGCTGGCCTGTCTTGCCGCCAGTGTTTTGTCTGAGCGGGTATTTAGTGCTGCTGGTGGAATTATAACAGATAAGCATATCCGCCTGTCAACTGAAAATGCTGACAGGTTGACTCAGATAAAAATGAACAAGGCCTGGATTGACCCTGACTTCTCAACTCCACCAGAGGAAAGCTGATGAATATAAAGGCACTTTAAATGTGTTGTTTATAATTTAATGAATACACTGTATTCCCATGCACCCCTTCCACCACAAACAAGGGTATATAGTTGAATCTTCCTTTTCTCATCCTCCTCTTCCATCATATCAACATGCTTATTCGTCACATATAATGCCCTCGCATATATGCCCTTCGCAAATAATGATTTACAAGGTCAGCTCAGCTGCAGGCCCTCGCATATAATTTTTTGGAGGTTCAGCTCACCAGCAGGCCCTCACCTACAATGTTTTACAGGGTCAGCTCACCAGCAGGCCCTCACATATAATTTACAGGGTCAGCTCACCAGCAGGCCCTCACATATAATGTTTTATAGGGTCAGCTCACCAGCAGGCCCTCACATATAATTTACAGGGTCAGCTCACCAGCAGGCCCTCGCATATAATGTTTTACAGGGTCAGCTCACAAGCAGGCCCTCGCATATAATTTTTTAGAGGGTCAGCTCACCAGCAGGCCCTCACCTACAATGTTTTACAGGGTCATCTCACCAGCAGGCCCTCGCATATAATGTTTTACAGGGTCAGCTCACCAGCAGGCCCTCACCTACAAGTCCAGTCTCACTATCCAAGTGTCTGATCAACACAATCCTTTGATTAATGAAAACATTCTTAGCAAATGCTTTCGCTTTGGTTCGTCTTGCGCCGATCCAAGAATTTCACCTCTAGCGGCGCAATATGTATTACCCCAGCCGTCCCTCTTAATCATGGCCCTAGTCAGGAAAACCAACAACAAAGAATCTGAGTCCTATTCCATTATTCCTAGCTGAAGTATTCAGGCGACCCGGCCTGCTTTGAACACTGTAAATTTTTTCAATGGTCAGCTAGACAGCAGTCACTCTCCCATAATTTTTTAAATGGTCAGATCACCTGCAGGCCCTCGCATATAATTTTTTTAGAGGGTCAGCTCACCAGCAGGCCCTCACCTACAATCTTTTACAGGGTCAGCTCACCTGCAGGCCCTCACCTACAATCTTTCTCAGGCTCCCTCTCCGGAATCAAATCCTGATTCCCCGTTACCCATGGTAACCATGGTTGGCGCTGAAAATAACATCAAAAGTTGATACGGCAGACATCCGAATGGATAGTCGCCGTCACGGGGACGTGCAATCGGGCCCAGGTTATCTAGAGTCACCAAAGCGGCAGCCGGCCCTCGCCCATAATGTTTTAGATGGTCAGATGAGCAGGCCCTTGCTCCAAATGTTTTTGAGGGTCACCAGCAGGCCAATCAATCATAATCTTTCAAGGCTGTGCATGATGCCCTCCTTTATGTGTAATAAAGGGTGTATTGTAGTGCCGGTTCCTTGTAATTTTTGGCAGCCCTTTCACTTAGTGCATAGGCTTTATGAGTGTAGGAGTCCCACTACCTGAACAATTGTCCCACAATGAGGCCCTCCATTATGTGATATACAGGTTGTATTGGAGTGCCTCGTCCTTGTAATTTTTGGCAGTACTTGCACTTTATATACAAGTAAATATACAAACAATTTTTCCTCTTTTCCATCTTTGGTTTTGTGTGTATTATTGTCAGTCTGTAAAAGTGGCGTACTATTCGATCAACATCGTTCCCAGCAGCGACCTGCGAGTGCAAGATGCATCCAGACATCCTCCCCATGCTGTTCCCGAACCATTTCGGTGGTGTTTCCATCAATTTCTGATCTTTTCCTATGAACCAGACATCCTCCCCTCTTCAGAGCAGGGGGTGCATGGTTTAATGCTCGGGTTCTCCCATTGACTTCCATTATACTCGGGTGCTCGGTAGAGCACCCGAGCATCCTGATGTGTTCGGCCCGAGCACCCAAGCACTAAGGTGCTCGACCAACATTAGTCAATAACTGATGGCCTATGATATATCAGGGGTGTATATACTGTATTTTATTTTCTAGAGATCTAGGCTAACATAAGGGAGTTTAAAACTGGTGGTTGTCATAACTCCCCAGGCTTCAGTGATGCATCCAATGGTGTCCTGTGTGGGTGATCTACCTCATAGGAAGCTGCATTGCACTTTGTGGACAGTTAGGGTTGGGGGGAGAAGGATGATGCCCCCATCTGTAGAGGATAGAACGTGCACACATTTTGACTTATTTTTGTTTTGCTAAAAGTATTTAAAAAAAGATAAGCTGATTATTTTGTAATTGTGTTATTCTTCTCATTGTAAACCACAGATTTTTCTGTGTTTACAATGAAAAAATGTTTCAGTATAACCATTAGAGGTTCCATTACGAAGTTTGCCTAAAAATGCAACATACTGTAGCTGCACAATTTTTTTTCTGGCAAAATCAGTCACTATAATAAAAACCATTATAGTCATGTGATGGATCCAGTATTATGATACTGTTCCTAACTGGCTTGATAATGTCCCTATATGGGGTGACTACGGTCCCTAATTGGCATGGATAGTGTGCCTAATTAGCAAGGATAACTAATTAGGGACACTATCCATGCTAAAGCCTCATTCACACGTCAGTGTTTTGATCAGTGATTTCCATCAATGATTGTGAGCCAAAACCAGGATTGGAGCCTCCACAGACATAAGGTATAAGGGAAAGATCTGCCCCTTTTCTGTGTTTAGAGACACGCCTGGTTTTCGCTCAAAATAACCGATGGAAATCACTGATCGAAACCCTGTCATGTGAATGAGGCATAACTTAGGACAGTATCCATGCCAATTAGGGCTCCTTCACATGAGAATGTCTCGTGGGAATCATGCTCCGTGTGAGAGAGGGATCGTGCGTTCTGGCCTTAGGATGCGCACGGCATTATCATGATTGATAATGCTGTGTGCCTCTGTGTGACCTTTCCGTAACGGAATCATACTAACATAAAGCTGTCAGTATGATTCCATTACAGAAAGGTCACACAGAGGCACACAGGATCCATCTCACACGAGATTCCAGCAAGAGACACACTCGTGTGAAAGAACCCTTAAGGACCCTATTGATACCAAATAGGGAACATGATACTATACAGTTAAGTAAACAGGTGACATTTTATTTAGGGTCAAAATATTTTATACATGGTCTTACATGCGCACTGTAAAAGTGTCACAGATAGGTGGTGGGCTGAGTGCACATTCAAAATATATATATATATATATATATATATATATATAATTATAGTAAGGGATCGCTCTCTCACAGGGGGTCACAATCACAGATTTCTCCTCTGACAACTGGATTCAAGTCCAAATGGCCAAATGGTGCTTTATTTTGGCACTTCAGCACCAGCACAAACATAAACCAAAATAAACACCTGCCCGTCTGGGCTCTAGCTAATACAGAGGTCTTCTCCCTGGCTCACCTCAAAATGTAGTTCACACACAGGGTCTCCGGCTCCAACCCTCTCTGTAGGGTCATTTCCTCTCCCCAGTCATACACAGAGGGTTGTCTTATCCCTCCTTGATTATAGCCCAGCTGACCTCAACTTTGATCTCCTCAGCTAAAGGGAATACCTGTAGTGGACTAGGGGTGTGGACTGAGACTCCCACTACCAACCTGTCTCCCAGTCCAAAGAAATCCAGCCCATAAAACTTTAAACTTAACAATCTCCAGCAAGCTATGCCTTGCTGAAGCAGCATTATTTCTGGATTTCAGTTTTCTCACCCAGCTAAACTAAACCACTGGGTGAAATACAACCCCCCCCCCCCTCCCCCGCACCATACCTCTACTGTGCACTATATAACTATATTGATGAAAATGGAGATTTGATCAAATCCCTAAGGGAGATGATCAATTCACAGAAGATGATGTTCCCTAAAGAAAGTAAGTGATTTGATCATCAAATCCCTTAACTGTTTTAGTGAAAAGTTTAATATTTTTGATAATATAATAATAATAATATGAAATAATATTGTTTAGATATTTGGATCGGAGTCAGACTTTCTCTTCAAAATCAAAGATTTTTTAGTACCTACTTCCATAACATCGTATTTTTTTCCATAATACTGTTTATATGTCCGTTGTAGTTTAAGTAGTGGTGCTCATTTAAATTGCTCAATGACTGTGATAGCTTCTTCTATCTTTTCACGAGTCCACAAAGGTTTTTCTTTATCATGCCGCTTGTTCAAAAACGTCCTGATAGTTTCATTAAACTGTTCTTCAGATACAACTTCGGTCAGTTTGATTTTTTTCTATATCTGAACCCATGGCCAGGAGTGTGCCCCCACAGAAATATGCCTGGCTGTGTTCCCCTGCCAGAATAGTATATACCTAGAATCAGGGGCGTCGCTAGGGCCTTTTATCAGCGAACTGTGAGGGCTTTGAAATAAAGGACCTTTGATGACATCATCACCATGTGACCAGTAACATAGCAATATTACTGGTCACATGTCTATGAGGTAATCAAAGGTCCTTCGACTGCTTGCTTTTTTTTCCAGGACTCCTTACTTGTTTGTTTCATCTTTTCACTAAAGCAGTTAAGGGATTTGAACCAAATCAATTACTTTCTTTAGGGAAATCACCCCACAGAGATGTTATTTTAAACATCTTCCGTGAATTGATCATCTCCTGCGACATATATATATATATATATAACTAAATGGATAGCTCTTCTTGCAACACTGGTGGGTACTACTGCTTAGTAAGAATGTCATTATTTATTATTAGAAGATGGCTATGTTCATATAACCTAGTTAAAAGTTCAATTGGTACCACAATATAAAATATCAGTATTCAATAGAAATAGTGGTATGCATACTATTGAGGATAAAATCATCATGAAATTGTAAAATAAGTTTTCCAAAACTGATCAGTTCAATATCTGCTAGACTCAGCCCTGCATCGATCAACAAGAGTTCAGCTGCTGCGGGGCTATGAATAGCAAATGTGATTTTTGTGGGGCCAACTGTAGTGACAAAAAAAACTGCAAATTGGTTACTTATTTTTTCATTATGGTGTTTACTGCACAAAAATATTATATTTTATTAGTTTCAACATTTTTAGATGTGGTGATACCAAATATGTTTATTTTTTTAAGTAAATGTTTTAAATAAATGTTTTTATTTTTTATTTGAAAAATTAGGAAAGGGGTGTGATTTTTATTTTTTAAATATTTTATATATTTTTAAACTTTTTTCACTCTACATTTTAGTTTCTTTAGGGGATTTGTCCATGCGATCTTCTGATGGCTTGTACCATAGACTTCAATATTATTGCAGTCTATGGAATTTTTACAGGCTGCCTGTCAGGCCATGACATAACTTTGCAAACAGCTCACATGACAGGTCTGAGAGCCCTCACAAGGCCTCAGACTGCCATAGCAACTGATCAGAGCACTGCAATTTCGCTGTGGAAACTCCTATCTGAGAGAAGAGGGAGCCTCCTCGCACTTTCTAACCCCACAGATGCCGCAGTTGCTATTGCCAGTGGCATTTGAGCAGAGGTGGGATTCAAATTTTTAACAGGTTCCCTAATCAACGGCAGACATGCGGCGTCACAACACATGTTTACATATACAGTGGAGGAAATAATTATTTGACCCCTCACTGATTTTGTAAGTTTGTCCAATGACAAAGAAATGAAAAGTCTCAGAACAGTATCATTTCAATAGTAGGTTTATTGTAACAGTGGCAGATAGCACATCAAAAGGAAAATCGAAAAAATAACTTTAAATAAAAGATAGCAACTGATTTGCATTTCATTGAGTGAAATAAGTATTTGAACCCTCTAACAAAAAAAGACTTAATACTTGGTGGAAAAACCCTTGTTTGCAAGCACAGAGGTCAAACGTTTCTTGTAATTGATGACCAAGTTTGCGCACATTTTAGGAGGAATGTTGGTCCACTCCTCTTTGCAGATCATCTCTAAATCCCTAAGGTTTCGAGGCTGTCTCTGTGCAACTCTGAGCTTGAGCTCCCTCCATAGGTTTTCGATTGGATTAAGGTCCGGAGACTGACTAGGCCACTCCATGACCTTAATGTGCTTCTTCTTGAGCCACTCCTTTGTTGCCTTTGCTGTATTTTTTGGGTCATTGTCGTGCTGGAACACCCATCCACGACCCATTTTCAGTTTCCTGGCAGAGGGAAGGAGGTTGTCGCTCAGGATTTCACGATACATGGCTCCGTCCATTTTCCCGTTTATGCGAATAAGTTGTCCTGTGCCCTTAGCAGAAAAACACCCCCAAAGCAAAATGTTTCCACCCCCATGCTTGACGGTGGGGACGGTGTTTTGGGGGTCATAGGCAGCATTTTTCTTCCTCCAAACACAGCGAGTTGAGTTAATGCCAAAGAGCTCTATTTTGGTCTCATCAGACCACAGCACCTTCTCCCAGTCACTCTCTGAATCATTCAGGTGTTCATTGGCAAACTTCAGACGGGCCTGCACATGTGCCTTCCTGAGCAGGGGGACCTTGCGAGCCCTGCTGGATTTTAATCCATTGCGGTGTAATGTGTTTCCAATGGTTTTCTTGGTGACTGTGGTCCCTGCTAATTTGAGGTCATTAACTAACTCCTCCCGTGTAGTTCTAGGATGCTTTTTCACCTTTCTCAGAACCATTGACACCCCACGAGGTGAGATCTTGCGTGGAGCCCCAGAGCGAGGTCGATTGATGGTCATTTTGTGCTCCTTCCATTTTCGAACAATCGCACCAACAGTTGTCACCTTCTCTCCCAGCTTCTTGCTAATGGTTTTGTAGCCCATTCCAGCCTTGTGCAGGTCTACAATTTTGTCTCTGACATCCTTGGACAGCTCTTTGGTCTTTCCCATGTTGGAGAGTTTGGAGTCTGCTTGATTGATTGATTCTGTGGACAGGTGTCTTTTATACAGGTGACTAGTTAAGACAGGTGTCCTTAATGAGGGTGACTAATTGAGTAGAAGTGTCTAACCACTCTGTGGGAGCCAGAACTCTTAATGGTTGGTAGGGGTTCAAATACTTATTTCACTCAATGAAATGCAAATCAGTTGCTATCTTTTATTTAAAGTTATTTTTTCGATTTTCCTTTTGATGTGCTATCTGCCACTGTTACAATAAACCTACCATTGAAATGATACTGTTCTGAGACTTTTCATTTCTTTGTCATTGAACAAACTTACAAAATCAGTGAGGGGTCAAATAATTATTTCCTCCATGGAACATACACTATATATATGCAACACACATACACATAAATACACCATATATATGGTACACATACATAAATACACCATATATACCCTACACACACATACCACCCAACGAAGGAGCTAAACTATCAGCGGCGCACAAAGCAATGGAAGTGAACATCTCAAGTTGCCCTGCTGCTGCCAGAGCACCGGATCGGGACTACAGTAACATGGTTCTTCGATCCAGTTGTAATTTTAACACCCGGATCTGGAGATCTGGAGGGAACTGGCGGAATCCCATGCCTGCATTTAAGGGATTAAACAACTGGGATTGGAGTAATTTCTGATTCTGGTCACTGCTGACAGATGTCTGCTGTATTATACTGCCGCCACCTGCCGCGTATGGAGCAAGCTCAGTGTGAGCCTACTCCACACAACCGCTTAATGTATATGACGCGCAGATATATCATATACTGTAATGTTAAGGGGGTGAAGATGACATGTTCATGTACCTGTTTAGGGGGTCTTGTTTTTTTGAGGGGTAAGTTTTTAATTTTTTAGACTCTCTTACACATTAGAGTATTGTTAACTGAACCCAATATTTTCGGTGGGATTGGCCAACAAGTCTGCCTAACATCTACTGGAAGATCCTGACTCTCCCCTACAGATGATGAAGACCTAGTCAAGTTGCATTTCAACTCACTGGGGGTGCTGGCTCAGCTATTGCCATCTGCTCCATAGAAATGATTGGGAGCAAGGGCCGCGCATGCTTCTATGGGAGCAGCGCTTGGTGGTGGACAGACCCCGGGAAATCCGGGGTCCTCCAGCCACAGCGCTCCTCGCTTCGTTCTCGGTGTAGGTGCGGTTCCCAGAGGTGGGACCCGCACCTATCAGACAATGGGGGCATATCCTAGAAATATGCCCCCATTGTCTGAGATGGGAATACCCCTTTTTATGTGTAATTTATATTAACTGATGGAGAAATGAGAGTCAGTGTTTTCTCCAATCTAAACCCTCAGTTAGAGCTATACCACAGCAAGTCATCAAGCACACACATGAAACACTCATCTTCCCTCATGAAACCTTTTGCCAGAAGCAGAAATGTTTTACTGTTTCTTACAATAGTTTAGCAGCCGGTGCCAACTGTTTACTCATTATTATTTATTATTTTTAGGTATAAAATTAAAAACATCAACAACAGAAATTGTCTGTCAGACCAATCTTGGAGTTTGCCCATTCCAGAATGTGAAGGTATAGTTCCAAATCAATGATCATACATATCGAGCATACAGATATGTAATTTCTTAATATATGTTTCCTGTATGTTAAAACTATACATTCATTAGGTCCAACATTCTGTGATAACATTTCTAATGTAGAGCTCTGAATCCCAAGTATAAATTACCAAATAAAATACTGGCTGAGGGAGTTTAGTGGTAAGCTCCACCTAGTGGTGGCTCTAGGTAGCCAGAATGTTATGATTTAATGCTATGAAGTGGATTTTGAGCTCTGTATCAGACAAACTAAACCTTAACCCTAACCCAGCCCTAACCCAATGCTTGTGCACTTTTTTTGTGTTGCCCAATGCATTTTTATTTTATACCTGAGTGACTGAAAGCATGCATTTGGGTTTTCAAAACATTTCTCCTGGGAAATAATAGCAGTGTCTGGCATCAACATACCCTTTTCTCTTTATACAATAAACATGCACGCTCTGATGATTAAAGTGTGTATACTTGCAGAGATAGCTGTCTTCTGTCATAACTGTATGGGTAGCATAAAGATTAGTTTTACCTCCAAGCCAAATAAATGTTTCAACTTTGTAGTGGGTATAAATCTCTGTATGCCAATTAATTTACCATGCTCTTTGTGTTAACCTCATTATTTAGCTACATGCACACGAACCTTTTTTTTTTTCCGTGTCCGTTCCGTTTTTTTTTTTTGCAGATAGGATGCGGACCCATTCATTTCAATGTGTTGTCCGCATCAGTATGTCCGTTTCGTAGCCCCGCAAAAAAAATAGAACATGTCCTATTCTTGTCCGTCGTAGGCATTGTTATAATGGATCCGCAAAAATAAATAAAATGGATTGCGTACAGATGTCATCCGTTTTTTTTTTTTGTGGATCAGCAATTTGTGTACCGCAAAACACATACGGTTATGTGCATGTAGCCTTACTAACATAATTTTTTATTCAGGAGAGTTAAATGGTGGTACAGAATTTGGGACTTTTTTAACTTTCACTACCATCCTGCTATGGAGACCAGGGTTACTCCTTCTGAATCCTTGGCCTAAAATAATAAACTGTGCTCAAAGGGCTGCCTGACATGCCACGTGTCTATCTTAGACTACATGCACGCGAACATATGTGTTTTTGCAGATCTGCAAAAAAAAAAAACGGATGATGTCCGTATGGCATCCTTTTTTTTTTTTTTTTTTGCGGATCCATTGTAATAATGCTTATCCTTGTCCGCAAAACAGACAAGAATAAACATGCTCTATTTTTTTGGCGGGGCTATGGAATGGACATACGGATGCGGATAGTACACGGTGTGCTGTCAGCATTTTTTGTGGACTCATTGAAATGAATGGGTCCGCATCCTATCCTCAAAAAAAACGGAACGGACATGGAAACAAAATACGTTCGTGTCCGTATCGTTTTTTTTTTTTTTGTGGATCCATTGTAACAATGCCTAAAAAGACAAGAATAGGACATGCACTATTTTTTTTGCGGGGCTACGGAACAGACATACTGATGCGGACCCATTTGAATGAATGGGTCCGCATCTTATCCGCAAAAAAAAAAGGAACAGACATGGAAACAAACAACGTTCGTGTGCATGAGGCCTTACTCATTTACTATGCACCCGCCTCTAAAACAGCTTAGGACAGGGCTACAGACTGCATATTTGTGCCAGTAATGTCACCGGGATCACTGCTAGGCAGCTCTGAACCCGGACAACTCCTTTAAGAGCATCTCTGACTGCCTACAAAATATAGATTATATTCTCTGCAAATCTTATGTGCCATTCCATTCATGTATATGCCTTACTACTGTATAATTTAGGGTCGTTTCACACTAGCGGCAGAGATCCAGCAGGCCGTTTGGGCAGGGAACAGTCACTAGTGTGAAAACTACCTTCGCATTGATATCATGCATCTGTATATCTATGCTGATGTTTTCTTTTTATATTACACACTGTATTAACTTGAAGGCCATATAAATCTCCATATTGGGTCCACATTCATTTGTATTCCAAAATATTCTTTTAAATGCACCAGTGATGTGTAACCACCATTTCATGCTAACATGAGCTGCTGATATCATTGGAGACACCATCCTGGTCTACTAGTGACCAGTGATGCTAATTACCAAGCCTACACTCCCATTGACTTCCACAGAGGGGTGACATCAGACATCCAGAGGGGCTGGCAGAGACATTCCTGGGAAACACTTGCTTTGTGTGGGCAAGCATTATCCTGCTGAAAAATACCAGTTGGAAGCCCTGCCATGAGAGGCAGCAACACATGTGGCCACGGGATTGCCTACACATATCGCTGAGCTGTTAGTGTCCTTCGTATCACTAATAAGGGTGACCAACTGACTATGGCTTCCCAGATCATCACACTAGCAGTTGCAGTAGTTTGTCGCTCCAAAGCAAAGGGAAGATTGAAGTGCTCCCCACAAGGCCTCTCCATACTTCAACCCACCCGATATCAGTTCCCAAACAGAACCTGGATTTGTAGTTAAAGACGATACAGCTCCAGTTCGTAGCAGTCCAGGTTTCTCATTCACGACACCACTGCAAACAAAGGAAGCAGTGACTGTCAATGGTGAGACATGTAATGGGTGCTGTGACACCAAATTTCATTCTGCCAACAAGAGAAGATGCCACCTGTTTCTGGATGGTGGAAAATCAAACTGTGGCTGCTGCTCGTGCTTGTCAGCAGGTCAAACCATCCTGCCTACTGGTGGTCAGCTTTTTCGTTGTGTGTGCGTGCCATCTCGTAACCACTACTCCCAAACCTCCTAACAGCCATATTAGAATGTCCTAGATGGTGGACATTTCATTGAAACAACCATTCTGCTTTTTTCAGTCCAGTGATCCACCCCTCTGAGTCTGTCAACTGGGCAAAATTTCTTTCATTGTGTGGTAGAGAAATGTCTAGCTGTCAAAGACATCTCACCATGAGGTACACTAACCAAAAGTAACCTCTGAGAGGCTTTTTAATAGAGGGGCAAGCACTTTTATGCTCTCTTGTGGAAGGACCCAGTGTCGAATCAGACCATACATGTAAGCATTTACATATCTGCTGGAGACATAACTGCATGTCAAGTTTTTCAGCAAGCTGATATTTCTGAGTGCATTTGGTGAGTGGCTTATTATGCTTTGGCCAAAATGTACACCAATGCCTCATTCGGCATCCAACATGGAGGCAGGGCAGAGTGCTGGTTGCAGAGTGCTATTGCATTTGTGTTTTTGCGTTTGTATGTGTATTTCGCCATAGCGATGTGCACCTGCATACAGGGTTGTGCTGACTGAACCCCCCACATTTTTTCTTTGTAGTATATATTGGAGGCGTGGCGATCTCCATGCAGTCATGCACACCTGACCAGTTAGTCTGCCCTGGAGGCTGGTTTTAAAGTCAGTATAAAACTGAGTCTGCTTTTACAGCACCTACCAGTAGCCATTTGGCTCCAGGAGAAGTATATAGTGGGCTCAGCATGCATGTTGGTACTCGCATCCCTGAATCCGATGAAAGCTGTCACGGCACCGGACGGGGTTAAAAGCAGAGTGTGCCTGGCGTGCATGCTGTACCTGCGCTCCCTGGACTTTGTGTGGCTATCATGGCCCATAAACAGGTAGGAACTAGTGTTAGGGACCACTCATAGAGGCGACCTTGACGTGGTGAGTGGCTTATTACGCTTTGGCCAAAATGTACACCAATGCCTCATTTAACATCCAGCATAGAGGCAGGGCAGAGTGCTGGTTGCAGAGTGCTATTGCATTTGTATTTTGCGTTTGTATATGTATTTTGCCATAGCGATGTGCACCTGCATACAGGGTTGTGCTGATTGAATCCCCCACATTTTTTATTTATTTTTGTTGTCAATGAGTGTATGTACATTGTATTAATTATGTGTTTTATTCCAGTTCAAACGTGTGCTATACCTGAAAATGTGAAGAATGGGTGGTATAGTCCTGTAATAGAGAAATATGTTTACAATGAGGCTGTAACATATAACTGTCATGAAGGATTTCAACTTCTTGGTCAAGCTTTAATTACCTGCCGCAGTGATGGAAGATGGAATAATAATACACCAGAGTGCAGAGGTAAGGTAACTATTTAAATATATATGGGGTCATTTATCAAACTGCCTATAGCAACCAATCAGATTCTACCTTTCATTTTTTACAGCACCTTTGGAAAATTAAAGGTGAAATCTGATTGGTTGCTATAGGCAACTAAGCCAGTTCTACTTTACACCGGTTTGATAAATGACCCCAATAGACTTGGAAGTACAGCGCCAAGCCATATTCAGACTATGGCACAAGAATAAATTTGCTTTAAAAAAGCACTCTAAATTATAGCATGTAATCCCAGTCTGCTGCATCAAGATATTGTACTGTATTAGGAAAGGAATGTTTTTCAGATGCAATAAATAACAAGGGCTGCTAGTTGGCAGACATAACCTGATAGGTACAGCTGGATAGTCCAGACCCCAGACTAACAGGAGGGGAGGCAGCCTGCAGACAATATACAGGACCTGTCCCCTGCAACCCCCCCACACACACACACTGTAGATGTTTTTTTTTTTTTTTTACTATTTGCTTCCTGGCACACAGTTGTCTAAATATAATATTTATAATGTATCTAATGCTTGTCTATCTCACAAATATCTTTATCATCTGCATTTCTCCTGTCCTATCTATCTATCTATCTATCTATCTATCTATCTATCTATCTATCTCATATCTATCTCATATCTATCTCATATCTCATATCATTCGTTATTTACTTTTTTACTTGCATTTTAATATTTATTTTTTTCCTATTTCTTTCTATTCGTTATTTACTTTTTTACTTTGAATGCAGAGAACACATTATCTCCATGTCCCTGCTGTCTCTATATACAGAGCACTCGTAACAGTGACTATTTTTAGGTGTTTTCTGATTATTTAAGAGATTTAAGCAAGTCTCCTGGCAAACTTGCTAAGGGAAGCACACTAACCCTAAGTTCACACTTGCGCGTTTTACAGCGCGTTCGAACGCGCTGTAAAACGCATAACCGATGCAAACCAATGCTTCCCTATGGGACTGGTTCACATTTTCGCGTTTTACAGTGCGTTTGAACGCGCTGAAAAACGCCCGGCGCATAAACAAGTTCTTGAGCTTCTTTGGGGCGTTTTGTCGCGCGTTTGCGGCCATAGGACACTGCTGTCAATCACACAAACGCGCGTAATACGCGCGTTGACTATGGACAAAAACGCGCACAAAAAACGCGCGTTAAACGTGCATATCAAATACGCTCAGGTCTGAACCCAGTGTTAGGGCTCATGCACACAAACATGTGGCAGCCGTTCCGTGCACTAAGGAATTGCAATTCCAGACCCAGTCATTGAATGGGTCCGTGATCTGTCCACACCGCAAAAAAATAGAACTTGTTAAAAAAAAAAAAAAATTGTGGTGCGAAGGCACGGAGAGAAACCCCACAGAAGTGCTCAGTAGTGCTTCCATGGGGTTCCGTGCCTCCGTTCCACACTGCTCCTTCTGGATTGCGGACTCATTCAAGTGAATAGGTCCGCATCCGTGATATGGTGAGCACACGGTTGGTGCCCATATATTGCAGACGAGCAACGGCTGTCTGCACAAGCCCTCAGGTTGAGTTCACACTTCAAGGGAGTCTGTCACCTTTTTTCACCAATATAACTAAGAGCACTGCCCCATAGAAGATTGCAGCATACCGGTGTGCACTGTGTCTGTATTCCATGTCCAGGAAAAGCACCTTTAGGGTCCATTCACACATCCGTGTGTGTTTTGCGGATCCGCAAAACACGGACAGCGGCAATGTGCGTCCGCATTTTGTGGACCGCACATTGCCGGCACTAAGAGAATATGCCTATTCTTGTCCGCTATTGCGGACAAGAATAGGACATGTTCTATTTTTTTCAGGATCGGAATTGCGGGTCCGCAATTCCGATCGGGGGCGCACATCGTGCGGACCCATAGAAATGTATGGGTCCGCAATTCCGTTCCACAAAATGCGGAATGGAATTGCGGATGTGTGAATGGACCCTTATTCTGCTGGAAAACAGCTCCCAAGTGCCCTGAAAGTGAAAGTAAAATCATCTTTCACTCCTGACTCAATTTCTAATGGCTATATCTTCTGATATAGTGGATATAATGTTCTGGTATCGTTTGAAAGGTTGGAATGCCAGCTTTCCAACAAGGTCAGGCCTATATTTCTCGTGGCTACCAATCCTAAGATATGAGCAGCTAAAGCAGCCCTCCCCTCTTCAGTTTGGTTTGCTTTGGGCACTTAAGAGCTCTTTTCCAACAGAATAAGGCCTCATGCACACGACCGTTGTTTTGGTCCGCATCCGAGCCGCAGTTTTTGCGGCTTGGATGCGGACCCATTCACTCCGTGTGCTGTCCGCATTCGTTGCTCTGTTCCGTGGTCCGCAAAAAAATATAACATGTCCTATCCTTGTCCGCAAAACGGACAAGAATAGGCAGTTATATCAATGGCTGTCCGTGCCGTTCTGCAAATTGCGGAACACACACGGACGCCATCTGTGTTTTGCGGATCCGCAATTTGCGGACCGCAAAACACACAACGGTTGTGTGCATGTAACCTAAGGCTACATGCACACGACCGTGCCATTTTTTGCGGTCCGCTAATCGGCAAAAAAACGGAAGCCGCCCGTGTGCCTTCCAAATTTGCGGAATGGAACGGGCGGACCATTGTAGACATACCTATTCTTGTCCGCAAAACGGACAAGAATAGGACATGCTATTTTTTTTTTGCGGGGTCCTTGGAACGGAGCAACGGATGTGGACAGCACATGGAGTGCTGTCTGCATCTTTTGCGGCCCCATTGAAGTGAATGGGTCCGCATCCAAGCCGCAAAAACTGCGGCTCGGGTGCGGACCATAACTACAGTCGTGTGCATGAGGCCTAAGGGTCCATTCACACGTCTGCAATTTCGTTCCGCATTTTGCGGAACGGAATTGCGGACCCATTCATTTCTATGGGGCAGCACGAAAAATTGCACACAAGAATAGGCATATTCTATAGTGCTGGCGATGTGCGGTCTGCAAAATGCGGAACGCACATGGCCGCTGTCCGTGTTTTGCGCCTCCGTGGATCCGCAAAACACGTTACGGACGTGTGAATGGACCCTAAAAGTGTTTTTCCTGGACATGGAATAAAGACACAAGTGCATCAAGTGTATCTGCAATCTTCTGTGGGGCAGTGCTCTTAGTTATATTAGTGAAAAACAGGTGACAGACTCCCTTTCAGTTATTTCCATCAATTATTGTGAACCAAAACCAGGTGCAGGTCAAAAACACAGAACAGGAGGAAATCGTTCTGTTATACTGTACTGTATCGCTATGTGTAGGCTTCACTACTGGTTTGGGATCACAATAACTGATGGAAATAACTGACCAAATAACTAAAGTGTGAACTGGGCCTTATCTGCTTCCTGACACTGGCTCTCAGCTCCGGTGCTCTCCGACCTCTGCTCAGGTCCCTGGATTCCCTGGTCCCTGGGCCACTATTGGGCCCCTTTCACATGAGCGAGTTTACCGCATTTTTTTTTTTTCACGCATCAGTTCTGCGTTGTGTGAAAAAAGCAGCATGTTCTATATTCTGCGTTTTTCACGCAGCCCTGGCCCCATAGAAGTGAATGGGGCTTCAGTATAAAAAAATGCATCGCATCCACAAGCAAGTGCGGATGTAATGCGTTTTTCACTGATGGTTGCTAAAAGATGTTGTTTGGCCCCTTTCACACGAGCGAGTTTTCCGCGCGGATGCGTTGCGGGAGGTGAACGCACAGCATCCGCACGGAATCCTGACCCATTAATTTCTATGGGGCTGTTCACATGAGCGGTGATTTTCACGCATCACTTGTGCGTTGCGTGAAAATCGCAGCATGCTCCTCTTTGTGCGTTTTTCACGTAACGCAAGCCCCATAGAAATGAATGGGGTTGCGTGAAAATCTCAAGCATCCGCAAGCAAGTTGCTAGGTGACGATTGGGATGGGGACCCGATCATTATTATTTTCCCTTATAACATGGTTATAAGGGAAAATAATAGCATTCTGAATACACAATGCATAGTAAAACAGCGCTGGAGGGGTTAAAAAAAAAAAAAAATCATTTAACTCACCTTAGTCCACTTGTTCGCGATGCCGGCATCTCCTTCTGTCCCCTTTACCGAATAGGACCTGTGGTGAGCATTAACCCCTTAGGGACCGGGCTCATTTTCACCTTAAGGACCAGGCCATTTTTTGGAAATCTGACCAGTGTCACTTTAAGTGCTAATAACTTTAAAACGCTTTGACTTATCCAGGTCATTCTGAGATTGTGTTTTCGTCACATATTGTACTTCATGACACTGGTAAAATGAAGTCCAATTTTTTTTATTTTTTGCACAAAAAAATACCTTATTTACCAAAAATTTGGAAAAATTTACAAATTTCAAAGTTTCAGTTTCTCTTCTTCTGTAATACATAGCAATACCCCAAAAAATTGTGATGACTTTACATTCCCCATATGTCTACTTCATGCTTGAATTTTTTTGGGAATGATATTTTATTTTTTGGGGATGTTATAAGGCTTAGAAGTTTAGAAGCAAATCTTGAAATTTTTCAGAAATTTACAAAAACTAAATTTTTAGGGACCAGTTCAGGTCTGAAGTCACTTTGCGAGGCTTACATAATAGAAGCCACCCAAAAATGACCCCATCTAAGAAACTACGCCCCTCAAGGTATTCAAAACTGATTTTGCATACATTGTTAACCCTTTAGGTGTTGCACAAGAGTTATTGGCAAATGGGGAGGAAATTTGAGAATTTCATTTTTTTGTCTAATTTTTCATTTTAACCCATTTTTTCCACTAACAAAGCAAGGGTTAACAGCCAAACAAGACTGTATCTTTATTGCCCTGACTCTGCAGTTTACAGAAACACCCAATATGTGGCCGTAAACTACTGTACGGCCACACAGCGGGGCGTAGAGTGAAAGGTGCGCCGTTTGGTTTTTGGAAGGCTGATTTTTATGGACTGGTTTATTTACACCATGTCCCATTTGAAGCCCCCCTGATGCACCCCTAGAGGAGAAACTCCCTAAAAGTGACCCCATCTAAGAAACTACACCCCTCAAGGTATTCAAAACTGATTTTACAAACTTTGTTAACCCTTTAGGTGTTGCACAAGATTTAATGGAAAATAGAGACACAATTTCAAAATTTCACATTTTTGGCAGATTTTCCATTATAATATTTTTTTTCCAGTTACAAAGCAAGGGTTAACAGCTAAACAAAACTCATTATTTATGGCCCTCATTCTGTAGTTTACAGAAACACCCCATATGTGGTCGTAAACCGCTGTACGGGCACACGGCAGGGCGCAGAAGGAAAGGAATGCCATACGGTTTTTGGAAGGCAGGTTTTGCTGGACTGTTTTTTTTTTTACACCATGTCCCATTTGAAGCCCCCCTGATGCACCCCCAGAGTAGAAACTCCAAAAAAGTGACCCCATTTTAGAAACTAAGGGATAGGGTGGCAGTTTTGTTGGTACTAGTTTAGGGTACATGTGATTTTTGGTTGCTCTATATTACACTTTTTGTGCGGCAAGGTAACAAGAAATAGCTTTTTTGGCACGTTTTGTATACCCACGTTGGTATACCCACTAGAAGCCAAAGATCATTCAAGGGGAGGCGGGCGGGGGATCGCGATCCCGCCTGCCGCACCGCCCACCTCCCGCAACGCCCCCACCGCCTGCGACACCCCCCCCTGCACCACCCACCGGCATCAAATCGTGCAGGGGTGCAGGAAGGGGGTGAAAAATATTGATTTTAGGCACTCTAAAGTTTCTGATCCCCGCGGTCAGGGACCGCGGGGATCAGAAACTGCAAAATGCGCAGCAAACTGCAGGTCTGAATTGACCTGCGGTTTGCTGCGATCGCCGACACGGGGGGGGTCACATGACCCCCCCTGGCGTTGTGACAGGATGCCGGCTGAATGATTTCAGCCGGCATCCTGTTCAGATTAACCCCTGGGGCGCCAGAATGCCTATTTAAAGTTAGGACGTACCGGTACGTCCTGTGTCCTTAAGGACTCGGGAAATAGGGCGTAACGGTACGCCCTGTGTCCTTAAGGGGTTAATTATAGGTCAAGGACCTTTGATGACGTCACTCCGGTCATCACATGGTATGTCACATGATCTTTTACCATGGTGAATCACCATGGTAAAAGATCATGTGACGTACCATGTGATGACCGGAATGACGTCACCACAGGTCCTGTTGCTGCACAGAGATCAGATGAAGCCAGAAGGAGATGCCGGGCCGCGAACAAGTGGACTTAGGTGAGTTAATTTTTTTTTATTTTTTTTTAACCCCTCCCGCGATGTTTTACTATGCATTCTGTATTCAGAATGCTATTATTTTCCCTTATAACCATGTTATAAGGGAAAATAATACTATTTACAGAACACTGATCCCAAGCCCGAACTTCTGTGAAGAATTTTCCCGCAACGCCCATGTGAAAGAGGCCTTTGTAAACCTTCAGTTTTTTTTTTCACGGGCGTGAAAAACGCATCAAAACGCATTGCACCCGCGCGGAAAAAACTGAACTGCATGCAATCGCAGACAAAACTGACTGAACTTGCTTGCAAAATGGTGCGAGTTTCCCTGAACGCATCCGGACCTAATCCGTCATGCTCGTGTGAAAGAGGCAGCTGCTGTGGAGGTCTCTGTTAGGCCCCTTTCACACGAGTGAGTTTTCCGCGCGGGTGCAATGCGTGACGTTAACCCATAGCACCCGCACTGAATCTTGACCCATTCATTTGAATGGGTCTGTGTACATGAGCGTTGTTTTTCACGCATCAGTTCTGCGTTGCGTGAAAATCGCAGCATGTTCTATATTCTGCGTTTTTCATGCAGCCCTGGCCCCATAGAAGTGAATGGGGCTGTGTGAAAAACGCATTGCATCCACAAGCAAGTGCGGGTGCGATGCGTTTTTCACTGATGGTTGCTAAGAGATGTTTGTAAACCTTCAGTTTTTTATCACGCACGTGAAAAACGCATCAAAACGCATTGCACCCGCGCGGAAAGAACTGAACGCAATCGCGGAAAGAACTGACTTGCAAAATAGTGCAAGTTTCACTGAACGCATCCGGACCTAATCCGTCACGCTCGTGTGAAAGAGGCCTTAGGCCTCTTTCACACGGGCGTGGTGGGAAAATGTACGGGTGCGTTACGGGAACACCCGCGATTTTTCTGCGCGAGTACAAAACATTGTAATGCGTTTTGCACTCGCGTGAGAAAAATCGCGCATGTTTGGTACCCAAACCCGAACTTCTTCACAGAAGTTCGGGCTTGGGATCGGTGTTCTGTAGATTGTATTATTTTCCCTTATAACATGGTTATAAGGGAAAATAATAGCATTCTGAAAACAGAATGCATAGTAAAACAGCGCTGGAGGGGTTAAAAAATAAATAAATAATAATTTAACTCACCTTAGGGCTCTTTCACACTTGCGTTGTTGGGTTCCGGCATAGAGTTCCGTCGTCGGGGCTCTATGCCGGAAAAATCCTGATCAGGATTATCCCAATGCATTCTGAATGGAGAGAAATCCGTTCAGGATGCATCAGGATGCCTTCAGTTCCGGAACGGAACGTTTTTTGGCTGGAGAAAATACCACAGCATGCTGCGCTTTTTGCTCCGGCCAAAAATCCTGAACACTTGCCGCAAGGCCGGATCCGGAATTAATGCCCATTGAAAGGCATTAATCCGGATCCGGCCTTAAGCTAAACGTCGTTTTGGCGCATTACCGGATCCGACGTTTAGCTTTTTCTGAATGGTTACCATGGCTGCCAGGACGCTAAAGTCCTGGTTGCCATGGTAAAGTGTAGTGGGGAGCGGGGGAGCAGTATACTTACCGTCCGTGCGGCTCCCGGGGCGCTTCAGAGTGATGTCAGGGCGCCCCACGCTCATGGATGACGTGTCGCATGGATCACGTCATCCATGCGCATGGGGCGCTCTGATGTCATTCTGGAGCGCCCCGGGAGCCGCACGGACTGTAAGTATACTGCTCCCCCGCTCCCCACTACTACTATGGCAGCCAGGACTTTAATAGCGTCCTGGGTGCCATAGTAACACTGAACGCATTTTGAAGACGGATCCGTCTTCAAATGCTTTCAGTTCACTTGCATTGTTACGGATCCGGCGGGCACCTCCGGCAAAACGCAAGTGTGAAAGAGCCCTTAGTCCACTTGATCGCGTAGCCGGCATCTCCTTCTGTCTCCTTTGTTGAATAGGACCTGTGGTGAGCAGGATCATGTGACGTACCATGTGATGACCGGAGTGACATCATCAAAGGTCCTGTTCCTGTAATTAATGCTCACCACAGGTCCTATTCAACAAAGGAGACAGAAGGAGATGCCGGGCTATGCGATCAAGTGGACTAAGGTGAGTGAAATTATTAATTTTTTTTAACCCCTCCAGCGCTGTTTTACTATGCATTCTGTATTCAGAATGCTATTATTTTCCCTTATAACCATGTTATAAGGGAAAATAATAATGATCGGGTCTCCATCCTGATCCTCTCCTAGCAGCCGTGCGTGAAAATCGCACCGCCTCCGCACTTGCTTGCGGATGCTTGCGATTTTCACGCAACCCCATTCACTTCTATGGGGCCTGCGTTGCGTGAAAAACGCAGAATATAGAGCATGCTGCGATTTTCACGCAACGCATAAGTGATGCGTGAAAATCACCGCTCATGTGAACAGCCCCATAGAAATGAATGGGTCGGTATTCAGTGCAGGTGCAATGCGTTCACCTCACGCATCGCATCCACGCGGAATACTCGCCCGTGTGAAAGGGGCCTTAGGCCTCTTTCAGACGGGCTTTGCAGGAAAATGTGCGGGTGCGTTGCGGGAACACGCACGATTTTTCCGCGCGAGTGCAAAACATTGTAATGCGTTTTGCACTCGCGTGAGAAAAATCATGCATGTTTGGTACCCAAACCCGAACTTCTTCACAGAAGTTCGGGCTTGGGATCGGGGTTGTGTAGATTGTATTATTTTCCCTTATAACATGGTTATAAGGGAAAATAATAGCATTCTGAATACAGAATGCATAGTAAAATAGCGCTGGAGGGGGTTAAAAAAAAATAATTATAATTTAACTCACCTTAATCGACTTGCTCGCGCTGCCGGCATCTCGTCTGTCTCCTTCTTTGCTGAACAGGACCTGTGGTGAGCATTCATTGCAGGAACAGGACCTGTGGTGACAGCACTCCGGTCATCACATGATCCATCACATGACCCATCACCATGGTAAAAGATCATGTGATGGATCATGTGATGACCGGAGAGTGACGTCACCACAGGTCCTGTTCCTGCAATGAATGCTCACCACAGGTCCTGTTCAGCGAAGGAGACAGACGAGATGCCGGCAGCACGAGCAAGTGGATTAAGGTGAGTTAAAGAAATATATATATTTTTTTTTTTAACCCCTCCAGCGCTATTTTACTATGCATTCTGTATTCAGAATGCTATTATTTTCCCTTATAACCATGTTATAAGGGAAAATAATAATGATCAGGTCTCCATCCCGATCGTCTCCTAGCAACCGTGCGTGAAAATCGCACCACATCTGCACATGCTTGCGATTTTCACGCAACTCCATTCACTTCTATGGGGCCTGCGTTGCGTGAAAAACGCAGAATATAGAGCATGCTGCGATTTTCACACAACGCACAAGTGATGCGTGAAAATCACCGCTCATGTGAACAGCCCCATAGAAATGAATGGGTCGGGATTCAGTGCGGGTGCAATGCGTTCAACGCACGCATCGCATCCGCGCGGAATACTCGCCCGTGTGAAAGGGGCCTTAAGGGGGCAGGGAACAGTGGAGGTCACAGATAAGGGAACTGTCCCCTATGGAGGTCAGTGTTAAGGGGCGGGGTGCTGTATAGGTCACTGTTAAGGGGGCGGGCCCCTGATTAGGTCAATGTCAAGGGAGTGGGGTGCTGTGAAACTCACTGTTAAAGTGGCGGGCTGCTGTGAAGGTCAAAGTTAAGGGGATGGGCTGCTGTGGAGGTCCCATTTTAAGGAGGCGGGGCACTGTGGGGGGGGGTCAGTGTTAAGGGGTGAGGGGCTGTGGAGTTTAATGTTAAGAGGGCAGGTACTGTAGAGGTCACTGTTATGGGGATACTGTCAATATCTAATATAAAAAGCTGAGTGTATATATGTGTGTGTGTGTGTGTGTGTGTGTGTGTGTGTGTATGTATGTATGTATGTATGTATGTATGTCCGCTAAAGGAATCCGCACCGTTGCATTTACAATCAAGAAATTTGGCACACAGGTACATTAGGTGTTCGGGAAGGTTTTAGACCGGGTCTCAGCTGTCGAGGACGTACTGTATCAGAGATATTTTCAAAGAAGGCATTAGCCAATAGAAGCCTGGTCACATGACCCTTATCAGCCAATAGACCTCGCAGGCCCTTAGTCTCCACATACACACAGTTTTACACCTGGTTTCCATAACAACCCAGCCATTTTTCTTCACTGCTGTGGGTCAGCTTTAAAGGGGCAGGGCACTGTGGTTGACACAATTAAGGGAGCAGAGTGCTGTGGAGGTCACAGTTAGGGAGGCAATAGACAAATGTAAAAATTTCCCCCAGGTCCTGCTAAGCCATGCCCTGTCCCAGTTAGGCCATGTCCACCAGGGCCGGACTGAGGATAAAAACCAGCCCTGGAAAAAGTTGCATACCAGCCCCACAGCATTGCGTCATTATTTACTTGTTTATAATAGGAGAAAGCATTCATTTTAAAACACGTGTGTAAACACGAATATGAACTTTGCCCCACAATACCTCTTTTGTAGAACCCCCATTGTTCATATTATCAGTGTTTTCCCAACCAGGATGCCTCCAACTGTTGCAAAACTACAACTCAGACTTGCTCAGACAGTGTTTTACCATGCCCTTTGATCCGCCCCTTTTTTGTTGGCCACCTATTTAATGATTGTTGAATGCAACATTTTACTTGACCAGCTATTTTAGATATTCTACGGCAGTCCTGTTACAATCCCCCCCAATGAGCTTTTTGACCAAATAATAAAAATATTTATAAAATCTGCAATGTAAAATCGATAATAAAGATCAACTACAAACATAAACATATTTCACATGAAAACTTAGTTACTTGGCTTGGCCCTTGGGGATCTCGGACACCACTTCAACACTTGGCCGGGGGCTCGGCGGAGCTGATGTTGTGCTTTATCCTAATGAGAAAGATTTCATAATAAATAAGGATTTGGAGAAGGGGCAGGGGGATAGCAGAGCAGGGAGAGGCTGGTGCTGCTACTAGGGGGTCATACCATGGGGGAGTAATAAAGCCCACCATAATGCCCCCCCAGTAGTAATAATTCTCCTTATAATGTGCAAAACATACCCCTTTGTAATGCCCCCAGTTGAGCTAATGTTCCCATAATGTGCCAATATAAAATACCCCTTCTCAGTGCCCCCGTAGATGACCCCCATAGTGCTCCTCCCCCTTCCCCATAGTACCCACCATAATGTGCCCCAGTATAAAATGCCCCTATACAGAGCCCCCCATATAAAATACCCCCTCTTTTTACCCTAAGTACATCCAAGCCACCCAATAATCTGCCAGTAATAAGTGCCCCAATAGATGCCCCCAATCATGTGCCAGTAAGATGTGCCCCCATAGATGCCCCAAATCATGTGCCAGTAGCCAGAGCCCCCCCACCATCATGTGCCAGTAGCCAGAGCCCCCCCATATCATGTGCCAGTAGCCAGAGTGCCACCCTTATCATGTGCCAGTAGCCCTCCCTTATCATGTGCCAGTAGTCCCCCATCATGTGCCAGTAGTCGTCCATATGTGCCAGTGGCCCCCCTTATGTGCCAGTAGTCCCCCCTTATCATGTGCCAGCCCAGTAGTCCCCCCTTATCATGTGCCAGTATTGTACCTATATTAAAAAAAAAAACACTTATACTTACCTCCAGCGATGCGATGCAGGCCTCTCCTGGCCTGTGTCCCTCTCTATACGGCTCAGGCGGCGCGATTACGTCATCGCGCCGCCTGCAACGGCCTCTGGTAGGCTGCCAGCACTAGGCCGGCAGCCTATCAGAGGAACAGGAGGGGACACACCTCTCCCTCCCCTGCCGCAGCATAGACATCTGTATCGCCGTCCTGAGGACGGCGATACAGATGACTATGGAGATGAGCGCTTCCACAATGGAAGCGCTCATCTCCTGCTGCTGTGCCCTGCCGTCAGCCGCCCCCACTTGTCACCAGGGCCGCGGCCTTGCAGCACTCAGGCCTGCCGGCCTAGCGGGAAATTTCCCGGTATCCTGGCAGGTCCGGCCCTGATGCCCACTACCACTCCACAGCCGACAGGGATTGAAAAAGTGAATGTAAAAACTTCTGTCAGCTGCAGGGATGGGCGGGAGGGTGACTTTCTCCCTGTAGCACATGCTCAAACAGCACAGTGCTGCTGTCTGAGAGTGAGCTGTTCAAAAGGACATCCCTGTGTCCCTCTATGCCCTGCACCGGACAGAGGACAGGGAGTCTGAGAGCCTTACTGTCCGGCCAAAAACCGGATCTCTGACTACCCTAGGGGCAGGCTGCTGTGGAGGTCACAGTTAAGAGGAGGGTCCACTATGGAGATCAGTGTTAAGGGACAGAGTGCTGTAGAAGCCACTGTTAAGGGGACGGGTGTTGTGGAAATCACTGTTAAGGAGATGGGGTACTGTGGAGGTCACTAATAAAGGGGTGGTCACTGTGAAGGTCACTGTTAAAGGGGCGGGATGCTGTGGAGGTCACTGTTGAGGGGGCAGGGAATGGTGGAGGTCACAGTTAAGGGGACGGTCCGCTATGGAGATCAGTGTTAAGGGGCAGGGTGCTGTAGAGGTCACTGTTAAGGGTGCAGGGTGTTGTGGAGGTCACATTTTAAGGGACTGAAGCTCTGGGAAGGTCACTGTTAAAGGGGAGAGCGCTGTGGATGTTACTGTTAAGGGGGCAGGCTGCTCTGTAGGTCACTATTAAAGGGGCGGGGTACTGTAGATGTCACTGTTATAGTGGATACTGTGGATATCTTTTAACGACACACACAAACATTAAATGAAATAGAAGAAATATACACGTGCAAAGCCGGGTCCTTCTGTTAATATATATATATATATATATATATATATTGTGGTGATGTGTGCAGTATAAGTGGGAGGGAGGTGTGTATATCCCACCCAGATAGCTCAGCTGGGTGAGATAACTGAAATCCAGAAAGCTGCAGTGGTTTCATCAAAGTGTAGTTTTCTGAGACAGTTTTGACTAGATGTTGTTCTGGGCTAGATTTCATGTGGACTGGGGGATAGGTTTGGTAGTGGGATCTGCCAGTCCACACCCTTCCACTACGTATATTGTCTTTTGCCGGAGGTGATCACAGGTGAGGTCTACTGCTGTAATCAAGAAGGGGTAAAACAACCCCCTGTGTATGACAGAGGGAGAAAAGGCTGAGGAAGCCTGAGAGTCTCTGTGTGATCACAGCCAGGAGGGCTGAGGGGCCACGAGGCTTTGTAAAGCCTAAAGTTTGGGGGGCCCAGCGACGCCTACGGAAAGAGGGTCACACGGTCAGAGTCGGGAGGACTTCTGGACCATCTCCCCCCAAGGTTGCTGGTGTGGTCACAGACTGGAGGCTGCTGGACTGTATATGGCCGTGGAAGACGGATCTAATCCCGTGTGTGAACGGCGCTCTATAGGTGAGGTAGAGACAACACGTGTATTAGGTAGAGCCCAGACTGGCGTGTGTTTATTTTCGATGTTTGTGTGTAATGGTGCTGAAGTGCTGAAATAAAGCACCTTTTGGACTTGAACCCCGTTGTCAGAGGAGAAGTTTGTGATTGCGACCCCCTGAGAGAGAGCGATCCCTTACAATATATATATTTCATATTATAATCTTCTGGGTCACTAATTAAATTTAAAGGATGTGCAAACTTGTCACAAAAATTTGGAAGGTTTACTTTAACCTCTTCCGGACACATGACGTACCGGTACGGCATGTTGTCCCTGTACTTAAGGACACATGATGTACTGGTAGGACATGTATAGTTCTGATCACCGCCGCCCGGCGGCGGTGATCGGAACTGGGTGATCGGAACCTTGAGTCAATGCCCAGGGGCATCGCGCTGCCGTCTGGTGACGAGCCTGTGAGATCCAGCCCCCTGGATCTCACAGGCAGGAAGCTGTATGAGTAATACACATAGTATTACTCATACAGCCAATGCATTCCAATACAGAAGTATTGGAATGCATTGTAAAGGGGATTAGACTCCCAAAAGTTGAAGTCCCAAAGTGGGACAAAAAATAAAGTGAAAAAAAAGTTTAAAAAAAAAGTTTTCCCCCCCAAAAATTAAACGTTTCAAGTAAAAGTAAACAAAATCGTCATTTTCCCCAACTAAAGTAAAAAAAAAATTGGTAAAATTTAGGGAAAAAAAAAAGTTGACATATTAGGTATCGCCGTGTCCGTATCGACCGGCTCTATAAACATATCACATGGCCTAACCCCTCAGATGAACACTGTATAAAAATAAAAACTGTGCTAAATAAACCAATAAACAGCAAGCGATCAAAAAGGCGTATTCCCACCAAAATAGTACCAATCTAACCGTCACCTCATCCCGCAAAAAATTAGCCCCTACCTAAGACAATCGCCCAAAAAATAAAAAAAACTATGGCTCAGAATATGGAGACACTAAAACATAATTTTTTTGGTTTTAAAAAAGCTGTTATTGTGTAAAACTTAAGTAAATTTAAAAAAGTATACATATTATGTATCGCCGCGTCCGCAATAACCGGCTCTATAAAAATATTACATGACCTAACTCCTCAAGTGAACACCGTAAAAAAATAAAAATTAAAACAGTGTGAAAAGTCATTTTTTGTCACCTAATCACAAAAAGTGTAATACAGTCGTGGCTAAAAGTTTTGAGAATGACAAAAATATTGGAAATTGGAAAAGTTGCTGCTTAAGTTTTTATAATAGCAATTTGCATATACTCCAGAATGTTATGAAGAGTGATCAGATGAATTGCATAGTTCTTCTTTGCCATGAAAATGAACTTAATCCCAAAAAAAACTTTCAACTACATTTCATTGCTGTCATTAAAGGACCTGCTGAGATAATTTCAGTAATCGTCTTGTTAACTCAGGTGAGAATGTTGACGAGCACAAGGCTGGAGATCATTATGTCAGGCTGATTGGGTTAAAATGGCAGACTTGACATGTTAAAAGGAGGGTGATGCTTGAAATCATTGTTCTTCCGTTGTTAACCATGGTGACCTGCAAAGAAACGCGTGAAGCCATCATTGTGTTGCATAAAAATGGCTTCACAGGCAAGGATATTGTGGCTATTAAGATTGCACCTCAATCAAAAATTTTTAGGATCATCAAGAACTTCAAGGAAAGAGGTTCAATTCTTGTTAAGAAGGCTTCAGGGCGTCCAAGAAAGTCCAGCAAGCGCCAGGATCGTCTCCTAAAGAGGATTCAGTGCCACCAGTGCAGAGCTTGCTCAGGAATGGCAGCAGGCAGGTGTGAGCGCATCTGCACGCACAGTGAGGCGAAGACTTTTGGAAGATGGCCTGGTGTCAAGAAGGCCAGCAAAGAAGCCACTTCTCTAAAAAAAAAAAAAAACCTCAGGGACAGATTGATCTTCTGCAGAAAGTATGGTGAATGGACTGCTGAGGACTGGGGCAAAGTCATATTCTCAGATGAAGCCTCTTTCCGATTGTTTGGGGCACCTGGAAAAAGGCTTGTCCGGAGAAGAAAAGGTGAGCGCTACCATCAGTCCTGTGTCATGCCAACAGTAAAGCATCCTGAGACCATTCATGTGTGGGGTTGCTTCTCATCCAAGGGAGTGGGCTCACTCACAATTTTGCCCAAAAACACAGCCATGAATAAAGAATGGTACCAAAACACCCTCCAACAGCAACTTCTTCCAACAATCCAACAACAGTTTGGTGAAGAACAATGCATTTTCCAGCACGATGGAGCACCGTGCCATAAGGCAAAAGTGATAACTAAGTGGCTCGGGGACCAAAACGTTGACATTTTGGGTCCATGGCCTGGAAACTCCCCAGATCTTAATCCCATTGAGAACTTGTGGTCAATCCTCAAGAGGCGGGTGGACAAACAAAAACCCACTAATTCTGACAAACTCCAAGAAGTGATTATGAAAGAATGGGTTGCTATCAGTCAGGAATTGGCCCAGAAGTTGATTGAGAGCATGCCCAGTCGAATTGCAGAGGTCCTGAAAAAGGAGGGCCAACACTGCAAATACTGACTCTTTGCATAAATGTCATGTAATTGTCGATAAAAGCCTTTGAAACGTATGAAGTGCGTGTAATTATATTTCACTACATCACAGAAACATCTGAAACAAAGATCTAAAAGCAGTTTAGCAGTAAACTTTGTGAAAACTAATATTTTTGTCATTCTCAAAACTTTTGGCCATGACTGTAGCAAGCGATCAAAAAGTCATATGCACCCCAAAATAGTGCCAATCAAACCGTCATCTCATACTACAAAAAATAAGACCCTATCTAAGATAATCGCCCAAAAAATGAAAAAACTATGGCGCTCAGAATATGGAGACACTAAAACATGATTTTTTTGGTTTCAAAAATGAAATCATTGTGTAAAACTTACATAAATAAAAAAAAGTATACATATCAGGTATCGCTGCGTCCATAATAACCTGCTTTATAAAAATATCACATGACCTAACCCCTCAGGTGAATACTGTAAAAAAAAAAAAAAAAAAACGTGTAAAAAAAGCCCTTTTTTTTTTTTGTCACCTTACATCACAAAAAGTGTAATAGCAAACGATCAAAGAGTCATACGCACCCCAAAATAGTGCCAATCAAACCATCATCTCATCCCGCAAAAATCATACCCTACCCAAGATAATCTCCCAAAACCTGAAAAAACTATGGCTCTCAGACTATGGAAACAGACTATATTCAAAAATGAAATCATTGTGTAAAACTTATATAAATAAAAACAAGTATACATATTAGGTATCACCGCGTCCGCGACAACCTGCTCTATAAAAATACCACATTATCTAACCTGTCAGATGAATGTTGTAAATAACAAAAAATAAAAACTGCAAAAACAGCTATATCTTGTTACCTTGCCTCACAAAAAGTGTAATATAGAGCAACCAAAAATCATATGTACCCTAAACTAGTACCAACAAAACTACCACCCTATTCCGTAGTTTCTAAAATGGGGTCACTTTTTGGAGTTTCTACTCTAGGGATGCATCAAGGGAGCTTCAAATGGGACATTGTGTCAAAAAACCAGTCCAGCAAAATCTGCCTTCCAAAAACCGCATGGCATTCCTTTCCTTCTGCGCCCTGCTGTGTGCCCGTACAGTTTTGTTTGGCTGTTAACCCTTGCTTTGTAACTGGAAAAAAATTATTAAAATGGAAAATCTGCCAAAAAAGTGAAATTTTGAAATTGTATCTCTATTTTCCATTAATTCTTGTGGAACACCTAAAGGGTTAACAAAGTTTGTAAAATCAGTTTGAATACCTTGAGGGGTGTAGTTTCTAGAATGGGGTAATTTTTGGGTGGTTTCTATTATGTAAGCTTCACAAAGTGACTTCAGACCTGAGTTGGTCCTTAAAAAGTTGGTTTTTGAAAATTTCTGAGAAATTTCAAGATTTGCTTCTAAACTTCTAAGCCTTGTAATGTCCCCCAAAAATAAAATGTCATTCCCAAAATGATCCTAACATGAAGTAGACATGTGGGGAATGTAAAGTAATAATTATTTTTGTAGGTATTACTATGTATTATAGAAGTAGAGAAATTGAAACTTGGAAATGTGCAAATGTTTCAAAATTTTTGGCAAATTTTGTATTTTTTTATAAATAAATAAAAATTATTTTTTTTTTACTCAATTTTACCAGTGTCATGAAGTACAATATGTGACGAAAAAACAATCTCAGAATGGCCTGGATAAGTCAAAGCGTTTTAAAGTTATCACCACATAAAGTGACACTGGTCAGATTTGCAAAAAATGGCCTGGTCCTTAAAGGGCTTCTGTCACCCCACTAAACTGTTGTTTTTTTTTTTTGGTTACTTATAATCCCTATACTGCGATTTATGCATACATACTGTAATTAATCATTTTGGTTCAGCAGATTCTGTTAAAAACGTACTTTTCAAATCTGCAAATTACCTTGCTACCAGCAAGTAGGGCGGCTACTTGCTGGTAGCAGCCGCATCCTCCTATCCTAAAGACGCCCCCTCCGCATGTTGATTGACAGGGCCAGCGGACGGGATCATTCTCTGCTGGTCCTGTTTGCATTCAAAATCTGGCGCCTGCGCCTTACCTGTCTTCAGTCGGCGCAGGCGCCCTGAGAGGAGGACGCTCGCTCGGCCTCTCCTTCCTCAATGCGCCTGCGCCGGGTGTAGATGTGATGTCACCGGCGCATTGAGGATGGAGCGGCCGAAGGAACGTCCGCCTCTCAGTGCGCCTGCGCCGACTGAATACCGTTACGGCGCAGGCGCGAGATCTTGATAGCAGACAGGACCAGCCAGAGGACGATCCCGTCCGCTGGCCCTGTCAATCAACATGCGGAGCGGGGCGTCTTTTGGATAGGAGGATGCGGCTGCTACCAGCAAGTAGCCGCCCTACTTGCTGGTAGCAAGGTAATTTGCATATTTTAAAAGTAAGTTTTTAACAGAATCTGCTGAACCAAAATGATTAATTACAGTATGTATGCATAAATCGCAGTATAGAGATTATAAGTAACCAAAAAAAATGTTTAGTGGGGTGACAGAAGCCCTTTAAAGGTGAAATATGGCCGTGTCCTTAAGGAGTTAAAGGCATTCTCTGGAATTACTATATGCTCATGTAGTTACTTTCCTCATGTACCATTACTTTTTTATTTTTCAATTTGGGTTTTCCTGACCTATTTTCACCATGTACAGAAATCACTCAGCTTTTTCTTCATTCTGTGTAGCATTTTCTGTTGCTGTATCCAATCAAACCCATGATGCACTTGTGCCACAGCTCCAGCACCGCCCCTAACAACGCCCTTATAGTTTATAGCCCCTCCCACCCACCTAGTTTCATAGCCACTTCCCGATCACTGTCCCTGTTTTGCCATGCCCCTGGACATAACATCACAGGAACTAAGAAAGATCTGCATAGCTATGGTCATGTGACCGAAACAGAAGCTAGGAGCAATAAGGAGATTGACGTAAACCAGAAAACTCTGTTAATGTCTGAACTCTGAAGCATACAACTATGGCTGTTGGTTGTAACTGCATGTCTTTAATTTTGTGGAGATAGAATTATTATACTATAAAGTTCAAGAATTTTACTCTGGTGCTGGACATCAGCTTTCTTCATGGACTGTAACGGGTCCTTGCACAGAGACCTATTTCCCAACTGCTGGCGTAAGTTTTGCGACATATTTAGCCGCATCCCTCTGCCTTACCTCATACCGATCACAGCACTTGTTGGGTTGAATGACAGAATTCGTCTGGATCGCCGTTCCCTGTCATTGCGGCCGGGTGCTTACTGTATCATACAGCCGGCACCCCCTGCGTATGGAGCAGGCTCACCGCAGCAGCCCGCTCAATACATTCCCTCAACCACCATGACATACGGGTATGTCATTGTGGTTAAAGGGGTTAAAGGACATTTATTAAGTGCAAAAACATCAAACCAGAAAATTGGCGTACCTCCGGTGATAATTTTGTGATGTACTCTTTTGTGTGGATGAGGCTACACATTAAATTTCCTATGTGTTTAATAAGAATGTTGACTTTGATCTTTTCAATAATCTGCTGTTTTGTCACCAGGCATTTGTAATGCTCCTCCCGACCTTCCTTATGCTCAAGTGCCATTCTCGTATCCGAACACGAAAACTTTCTTTGCTGGCACAACCGTTCAGTACACGTGTAAACCTGGATATTATCGGGATCACAGCTTCTCAAATTCTATAACTTGTTTGGGAAACTTCACATGGTCAAAAATATCTGAGTTCTGTAAAAGTAAGTAATGTGTAAATTATTCTTTCAATACAACATTAAATGTTATATTTTAAAAATCTCAATGTTAACCCCAACACACTGTATAAGGGGGGCAGAATTTTAAATACTAACTGATGGAACGAACACCTGTACACAGATTTTTAATGTAATTTATACTGTACTTTATACTGTATATTCAAGTGTCCAAATTTCTGCTGACTTGTAAATGAATCCATGCAATACCTTTACTTTATTATAACCAGTGTTGAGCAAATTGAAGTTAAAGAAGTGGAATTCGATACGAATTTCAGGAAATATTTGATTCGTCATGAATCCGAATTTCTTTGCTTTTCGTGGTAACGAATAAGATTTGCTCTAAAATGGTTGCTGCACATGTTACAAAGTAAAAGTAAGAAGCCAATCAGCAGATAGCCAGCACCTGTGATGTCACAGCCCTTTAAAATGCCTCATCCTGCCCAGTCTCCACCATTTTACTGTGAACTTAGTTCAGGGACAGACATGACAGGTGCTAGGGACAGTGATTAAAAAAGCCTTTATTTGTAAAAATTTTGTTAGAAGGAATTCAGGGACAGTATAGAGAGAGCATAGGGAGAGTGCAGGAACTAATTGAACAGTGTCCCCCTTGGTTAATAGATAAGCAATTCTTTTACACCTTGATGCACTAATTGGGATGAAAAGCTGCCTAATACTACTGCTATAGGTGTGTCCACACTGTGATTTTATAATTGGGGTGAAAAAAAGCACTCTAATACTACTGCCTTGGGGGTGTTCACATTGTTTTATACATAAGTAATTCCATTAGGCCTTGAATATGTAATTGGGGTGAAATAGCAATTTAATACTACTGCTTTTATGGTATTCACATTGTTTTATACATAAGCAATTTCATTAGGCTTTGAATCTATAATTGGGGTGAAATAGTGGTCTAATACTACTGCTTTTAGGGTGTTCACATTGTTTTATACATATACATAAGTAATTCCATTAGGCTTTGAATATGTAATTTGGGAGAAATAGAGGTCTAATACTACTGCTTTTGGGGTGTACACGTTGTTTTATACATAAGTAATTCCATAAAGCCTTGATTCTCTAATTGGAGTGAAAAAGCAGTCTAATACTACTGCTATTTTACACTTATAGTTACTGCTACTGTACAGTATGTCCGACAGACAGGTGCCAGGGCCTTCCAAGGGAATGGGCTGTGGCAAAAATATTTCTGGAGCTGGCAGCAGATGAAAGGTGGGTGATAGCAGCAGTTGCAGCAATACGCCAGAGCTGCCAGTGTCATCCAGCGGCCGTGTTTTCACCAGCAACCCAGCTGTCCTTGATTTGTTGACTCTGTCTTCATGATCATCAGACACCCCCAGCCAGGTGTCGGTGGGTTCCTCTGACACCACTCTTAGTTGGCATTGCCCAGGAACAAGCTCTGTGCCTCCACCCGTCCTGAACCTGCCTCTTTCATTTTCTGCTCCTCCTGTTTGGAAAGTATTGTATGCTGCCGACTCTGCTCTGCTTTTTAGCGAGGACGAGCTTATTAAGGAGAGTCAACAGCTACTGCCCAGCCAAGATTTGGAAGAAAGATCCGCTGCTTCCTCCTGTAGGCGGGCAACTTGCAACAATGAAAATCGCATGAGAGAAGGTGTTGCGAGCGGTCAGGCACGTGGCCATGAGACTGGTGAGGGTGACATCATACGTGGGAGCAGGTGAAGATGGGGGTACATCATAATCATCAGGGGGTGAGGTTGGTAGCTTGCACGTGAAACAGCAGGTGAGCCAAGGTGGAGAGTCCCAAGCTGTCCTTACTTCTCCAAAAAGGCTGTACCAGCCCTACACACTTATGTTGAGCAGATGGTGGGCCAGTCCTTGAGCCTGTCTTAGCCTGTTACAGTACATGGCAGCACTGACGCGTGGAGCTGTAACTATGGTCAAGGACAATATCTGTCCTTTACAGCCCACTGGTTAAATGTGGTTCCTGCCCAGGCACACCAGGAACTTGGTCAGGTGACAGCAATTCTGCCTCTGAGTTCTCAAGCTGTGATTCCTGCGCCAATGTCCTCCTCTGCCTCTTCACCCTCAACCTTGTCCTCAGCCTCCACTGAAATGGTCCTGCAGCATACCACTTATGCAGAGCACAGCGGAGTTGCGCTGTTCTGCATCTGGCTTGCCTGGGCAAACGGAGTCACAGCGGGGAGAAACTGCTCCGTGTCTTTCAAGAAAAAAATCAAATCCTGGTTATCTCCTCGCCAACTGAAGATCGGAACCATGGTCACTGATAACAGGAAGAACATTGTGTTGGCGCTGTGTCAAGGAGGGCTGACCCATGCGCCCTGCATGGCACACATGTTTAATCTGGTTGTAAAGCGGTTTCTGAAGTCTTCCACCCAACTGCAAGACATCTTGAAAATGCCCAAGAAACTGTGCATGCATTTCAGCCACTCTTGCACTGAAAAACACGCCCTCCTTGAGCTGCAAAGGCAGAATAGCGTTCCCCAATATCACTTCATATGCAACATTTCACCGGTTGGAACTCCACCCTCCACATGTTGGACCAACTATATGAGCAGAGAAAGGCAGTAAATGACAAAGACCAGTACTCCCCCATGTGACTTCGACGTTAGCCAGTGGCAGCTCATTTGTGACACCTGCCGTTTGCTCAGGCCCTTAAAGGAGGCTACTTTATTTGTCAGTTGCCAGGACTACGGGATGAAGGATGTCATTCCACTCCTGGAGCAGATGCTGATAAATCTGGCTGGCCAAGGAACAGGAGACGCAGTGCCTACATTTCATGGCCACCTGAGGCCTGTGGGAGCTCAACTGGCAGAGGAGAAGGATGACATTTAAGCAATGTATACAGAAATGGGTGGTTTATCTGCACAAGTGACAAGAGGAGCAGGAGGGCAATGAGGAAGACCAGGCAGATGACTCCGACAGACCGAGGCAGTATGCAGTGGAGATGAAGGCAGGGAATCCCTCCAATTCCTTTGTGCAAATGGCCAAATGCATGCTGAGTTGCTTGCCTAGTGACAGCCGTATTATCACCATTCAGCAGAGGGATGGCTACTGGCTTTCCACCATGTTAGAAACTCACTACCAGTCCAAAATGGGGGCTTTTTTTTCCACCTGTTGAGAGGAAGGATAAAGTCAACTACTATCGAAACATCCTATGGAGTCAGTCAGACGCTGCCTATGTGCGCCATCGCCCATCCTCACAAAGGTCTGACCGGGGGACGCCCTCTGCACTCACGCTCCACTGCCATGACTGCTGGAGGAGGGGGGAGGCAGGAGCAGCACCAGCTCCATCAGCAGCAACTTAAGTGTGGAGTCTCTAATCAGCACTTTTCTTCACCCGCCTATGAAGAAACCACCCAGCAGCAGGTTATGGAGCAGAACCTGAACCAGCAGGTAGTGGCCAGGATTTCCACGTGCCAGTGCCTAATGCATCAGACTAGATCATTCTGGGAACCCCACCAAAACATTGTGAAAAATGGCCCATTATTTCTGGCCACCTGTTCAGCCACTATTCTGATGCTGCCACCCGCCTGATGCCACACACCTGCTGCCTCTGCTACCATCTTCTCCTACTGCTACTGTCTTGTGCTGTTACTGCCACTGTTGTTGCCCCCTACCTCCTCACTCTGTGAGTGGGCCACTATGTTGACTCTTTATGCTGTTGCCAACCCCACCACTCTGTGACAGGGCCACTATGTTGACTTCTCATGCTGTTGCCACCCTCACCACTCTGTAAGGGGGCCACTAGTGTCCCTGTTTGGTCATGTTGACATCACCGTTTATTTTACCCTTCTTCTGATCTGTCAGAAGAACCGAAAAAGGAAAAACACAACAGCATCCATAAGGCCTCTATCACACGGTCAGTATGTTGCATCAGGATTTGCTCATAAGACATCCTCACGTGGCATCTCTGTTTTGGACACACATTTTTTTCTTATCAATACTGATGAAATACTGATGCAAAAAACTGACCAAATACTGACCGTGTGATAGAGGCAAAATGCCAAAACTCATGCAAACTGAGCGTGAAGCCTCTAGCACACTGTCTAGCACACTGTCAGTATTTTGAATCAGGATTTGCTCATGATTTGATAGCCAAAAGTAGCAGTGGGTACAAAACACAGAAGACATATAAATATTCCCATCACATGTCATCTCTGTTTTGGACCCACTCTTGTTTTCTTTGACCTTACCAATACCGATCACTGACCAAATTGGGATCATGGGAAGGAGGATGCTTAAAAGACAGGATGTGTTTTTTTGGGATTGTTCTAATGACGGATCATAAAAAGGGGAAAAAAAACAGTGACGTAAACAAAAACTTACTGTTGACACCCTCACTCTGTCATGGGCCCACTACCTGTATCAGCGTGTAACAGAACTGGTTCTCTAGCACTCTATGTGGAATCAGCAGACGGTATAAAAGGAGAGCGCTCTTTGATTCTATAGTAGAATCGAAGAGAGCGCTCTTTGATTCTATAGTAGATTCTATAGCGCTCTTTGATTCTATAGGCTGAGTTCACACTTTAGTTATTTGGTCAGTTTTTGACCCGTAACTGACCAAATAAGTGAAGTATTCAGACCCCCGACCAAACTTTCATACAGAAATAATGGACATACTCTGAACCAGCTTGATCATGGTGAGACCTATACAGTATGTGTTCTGGTACACTGTCATGGGAATATTTCTTGCCCTAAAACCATACACCCTATACTGTGCTTCCCTTTCTCAAAATCTGACAAAAGATGGCTGGGCATTCTGGTCACAAACCAGTAACGATGCACCACCATGCCAAAGCTCAGGCAATCATGGTATGACACTACCCAACTGAAGGACCTCGTACAAGTTCATCCAGTAGTGTAGCTACACAAGGCAGACTGCTATAACAGTTTTTTATATAGTGCATATATGCACTGCCAGATAATAACATTCAGTCAGAACATCTGACGCTCCTGTTTGTGCACCAGCCTAAGTGAAATCTATATTAGGCCGGCTGACTGGGTGGGAGAGGTCCAATATATTTTATATAATTATAAAATGTTCATTATATATCTAAAATCTGTAAAGTTATGCAGGCACTTTTTCACATATACCACATCCAGCCAAACAAAAAATAAATACTTGCCCATCTGGGCTCTAAATAATCGTAATCAGATTTACTCACTTACTGTTCCATACTAGACTTACATGGCTTTCTTGTATGTCTAAACCAGTTCGCAGATGCTATATAGTCCACTACTGAGCCCAGCAGTTCCATCTAGGTTGAACAAGGACCCGCCACAAAAGTAGGCAAAATGTGTACTGGGCTAAATCAGAATAGCAGGCTCACTCCAATCTTCCCAAAATATTTCAGGCCCAGAAAACACCAAAGACTCAGCTTTCCTGGACACAAACAATTTGAGTGAAATAAAGAATACCTCCGGAAATTTGCTTGCAGTGGAAGTGTAGTCTGAATATGTAGAGTATATGCTGAATGTAGGTGGAGAAGGCAGTTACCATAGCCTAACATTTGCTTTTTACATGGTTACTTACTGTATGTATAAAAATCAGGGTACTGTTACCTGAAATTTGTTTTATTAGAAATAAATAACTGTTTTAAAATGTGCTTATTTGTATTCATGTTTTATATATTTCAGTTCGCACATGTTCTACCCCTGAAAATGTAAAGAATGGTTGGTATGGTCCTGAAAGGGAAAAATACACTTACAATGACACAGTAACATATGAGTGTTTTGAAGGATTTGAGCTTGTTGGTCAATCTTCAATTACCTGTCTCGAGAATGGAAGATGGAATTATAATACACCAGTGTGCAGAAGTAAGAGAACCATTTTAATATCTGATCTAGAAGTTCAGAACTAAGCCATATTTAATCCATTGCACTGAAATATGTTTGCAGAGTGCAGAGGTGAACATCCCAATTGGGAAAGGCTTACCTGATGTTACAGAACAGGATCAAATTCTGTTCTGTTTGCTTCTAATCAATAAACCTACGCTTGCTTCTAAAATACTTAAAGGATAACTGTCACATTTAGACCCTAATTTCAATTTTCATATATGTAGTTACTAATAACATGATATTCCAGAATCCATTACTATTAGACTGACTTACCCCATATTTAATAAGATTCAGCCCTTAGCAACCAGTCTGCATAAAACTGCAATTTCACTATTCAGTTAAGATGGCCGCCACTGCCCTCACCCTGAGGCTAATCCCGCCTGCCCTCACTAGCCAGTAACAATAGCCCCCCAAAAGTGTCAGTACCCAGAGCCCTCCCCCCTTAAAGGGTTAATCTCCTGCAGCACAAAGGGGTCCTCTTACCACATGTTGCTTTCATTTATACACTGAGCAGACGGCAGATCTTCCTTCCCTGGTCTGCGCTGCACCAAATCTGCATTCTCAAGCTCTGCTGAGTGAGGGAGCGTCTGCCAAGCGCAGGGACAGGGAGAAGTGCACACAGCCCAGGCACTGTTATCAGCTGCTGGGGAGGACCTGGCTTTAATCATTTACTTACAGTCCCTGGCTGTCAGTAATCTGACCTTGCACGCAGCCTGCTTCTGCATCCTCCGTCCTTCAACAGATAGACGGACCATGCCTAGCAACCCTATTTTAAGCACAGGTAAAAGTAGGCAGAACAGGGAACAAAAATGTGGAATTAAGGGGTAATTGAATACACAGTGAAAAGTTGAAATAGGGCCACCAAGGTGATATTAATCACCACAATCCAATACTCCAAAAAAAAATAAAAAAAAATTGACAGTTATACTTTAAAGGAACTGTGTCACCAATTTTTTTTCTTGCACTTAAAACCATTTAGTAACACACATCCTTCTTTTCTAATGTGTTTTAATTTTATCATTGTTGATTTCTTTATTCTATTTCCTGAACATTATTATGGGGCTGCCACCTTGCCTGAGCTGTTCTTAACAGCATTTAGAGAGCATTGAAAAAATAGCTTTACGGCAGCCCTATGGTCCATAGACACAATGGTCAGGAGGGGACCTCATTTACTTCTATGGGAGAGTTTTCTAGGCATGCTCTGTGACCATTAGTGATGAGCGTGAGGGGCTATATTCGAATTTGCGATTATTTCACAAATATTTGGGTGAATATTCGTCATATATTCGCGAATTCAAGATTATTTTCTTGACTGCAAAAAAATCTGCAATGTAGTATTTGCTTAATGCGCGCAAAATAGACACGTTGGGCACTTTTGCTACATTTTCTAAGCTGCTAAAAGTTTCCTGAGACTGGAGAAAATGGTTGGCACGGCAGAACTTTAAAAATGGCTTTATGTGCAGTTAGAGTGCTCCAATATATTTGTGATTACGCTAATCAGCACTAATGATGCGAATATTTTGGCGCAATGTGTCAAACTTCACATTATGACTATATATCACTATATTCTAAATATTCGCAAATTCTCAAAGTGCCAATATTCGCAATTAATATTCGCGATTTGAATATTCGCGCTCAACACTAGTGACCATGCTGAGGTCAGGAGGGAGCTGTGATACCACCTATTATGAATGGTGGATCCTGTGTAGTCTGTATACAAAGGTGCTATAATAAGGCTACAATGATAAGGAGATGACAGCAGTAAAGTCATCTGTACAGACCAAGAAGTGTTCTTAGTGGCCAGTTGGAGAACTGTAGGGTTCATGGTTTTTGTTTAAATATAGATATTGATGAAGACAATTAAAAATAACATTACCAAAAAATCTTTAAAAACTTATTTAAACAGTAGGTCATTTTCTGATGACACATTTCCTTTTAACAGTAGGGATCATGCACATGGCCACATAAATACACTGTGTAGGAGATGGAGGGAGCACCATGCCTCATAAGTGAACAATGGCTGAAAATATAGATTTCTGTTTTCAAATGGCCAAGTCAGAGTCTCACCCTAGTGAGAAATTATCAAACGATTCGAAGAGGGTTGCATCCCAAAATATTGATGAACTGAAAGACAGTTGCCGGAAGTAATGTTCCAGCATTCTTCCTCAATGTTGAGCAAATCTTATATGCAGATACAGGAAATGTTCAGTGGTGGTTATTGCTGCTAAAGTGGAATCTCACTGCACTGTGGATGTTTGCTCAGTGTGTGCAATAAAAGATATGAGTGGTACAATTGTTTGTGCTGTTATCTTAGTTAGATTACATACATTGTAAGCATGCATAAATTATATATATGTATATAATTGAAACTTAGATAATCAGAACACATTTCATTAGTTATTGCAGAAATCCAGGTCATTTCAAAGGGTTCAATTCCTTTTTTTAAATTAGATTTTAAAAATGTTTTATGTATGTTGTATTGCCATAGAAATGGTTTAAAATGATACATTTGCATAAATAAAATCTTTTGATGTATTATTATCATTTACAGGGATATCTTGTGGACGTCCTCCAAAAGTAAAGAATGCAGTATTTGAGGCAAAAGACTTTTTATTTGAATCAGAAGCAGTTTATAAATCTGAAGAAGGGTGAGTTTGATTTTGGTTTATAAATATTTATTAAAGCCAGCAAAATGGAAAATACCAGTGGATCTCAATAAATTAGAATATTAAGGAAAAGTGAATTCATGTCAGTAATTCAATTAAAAAATTTAAACTCACATATAGACTTATTGCACACAAAGTGATCTATTTCAATTATTTATTTCTTTAAAAGTTACTATCTCAGAAAATTTTTATATTATATAAAACCAATTTAAAAATGTTTTTAATACAGAAAAGTATGTACAGTTCATGCACGCAATACTTGACTAGGGCTCCTTTTGCATAAACTACTGCATCAGTTCTGCGTGGCATGGAAGCGATCAGCCTGTGGCACTGCTGAGGTGTTATGGAAGTCCAGGTTGCTTTTATAGTGGCCTTCAGCTCATCTTCATTATTGGGTCTGGTGTCTCTCATCCTTCTCTTGACAATACCTCATAGATTCTCTATGGAGTTTAGGTCAGGTGAGTTTGCTGGCCAATCAAGAACAGTGATACCGTACCAGGTATTGCTACTTTTGGCAGTGTGAGCACGTGCCAAGCCCTGCTGCAAAATGAAATCAGCATCTTCATAAAGCTTGTCAGCAGAGGGTAGCATGAAGTGCCCTAAAATTCCTGGTAGACAGCTGTGCTGTACATCATATACCACAGTGGACCAACACCATTAGATGAAATGGCTCCCCAAACCATCACTGACTGTGGAAACTTTACACTAGATCTCAAGCAACTTGGATTGTGTGCCTCTCCACTCTTACCTTTTAACTTAAAACAGGAATTTTGATCACTGATCAATGGTCCAATCCTTTTTCTCCTTAGTAGTGTTGGGCAAGCATGCTCGGCCGAACACCTTTTTCACTTGAGCATCGCGATGTTCGGCACATCGCGGTGTTCGGCCGAGTACCGCATGTGCTCGAGCACGATGCTCGAGTCTCCTCCCCGCACATTTGTTGGCTGCTATGCAGCCAATAAACATGCGGTGAAGTAGTGCCACTCACTATAATGTCGTAGCCATGTTGGTTAATGGCATTACAGTGATTGGCTGGCCGGAACACGTCATCGGGTGCTATATAGCACCCGATGACGTTTGAGCATCCTAAATATCTGTGACATTCAGTATAATTTATTTGCGCATATAAAACCTACACTACTGTACGTGTGACATACTTATAAGCATATATACCATTTAATATGCTCAAGGCGAGCAGTAAGGGACAGGGAAGTGGCTGTGCTGCTGATGGTGCATGTAGAGGCCGTGGCGCTGGGCGCTGTGAAACTTTGCCAGAGCACAAGAAACACACTCATCCACGATACCTAGCTTCATGTCCCAGTTTGCAGGGCGGCGCAGGACACCACTCTCGAAGTCACACTCTCCAGTCGGTTAAGCACCACCCTGTCTTCCACAAAGTCCAGTCTCAGTAGCCAAGAGTCTGGTCAACAGAATCCTCACCATGATCCTCCTTCATCCCATCATGGAGAGTCTTGGCAAACAAGTGATCCCACACTTGGCTATTTCGAGGAGCTCTTTTCATCGCCATTTCTTGATTTGGCCCTCACCAAGCCTGCTTGAAGAATGACATGATGAGATCTTGTGCAGTGATTCCCAAACTCTTGAGCATCTACAGTCAGAAAATGATGACTGTGGGGAACGGTAATTAGTGTTTCACGAGGTGGATGATGATGATCAGACACAGTTGCCAATAAGTCAATGGCAATTAGTGTCTCAAGAGGTTGATGATGAGGATGAGACACAGTTGTCAATAAGTGAGGTTCTTGTTAGGTCAACAAGTCAGGAGGATGACCAGAGTGAGGAAGTGGAAGAGGAGGTGGTGGACAATGAAATCACTGACCCAACCTGGGAAGGTGGCAAGCCGAGCGAGGACAGCAGTACAGAGGGGGAGGGATCCACAGAACTGCAACAGGCTGGAAGAGGCAGTGGGGTGGCAAAATGGAGAAGGAGGGCCACACCAAACAGGCCCTTCAATCTCCCTTGCTAAGTGGTAGGTGTTCCGCGGTCTGGCACTTTTTTGAGGAAAGTGCGGACGATAAAAGAATTGACATTTGCAACCTGTGCTGTACCAAAATAAGCAGGGGTGTGAACACTAGCAACCTCACCACTACTAGCATGATCTGCCACATGGCATCAAAGTACCCTAATAGGTGGGCCGAACGCCTGGGTCCACAATCAGTGTCTGCGCGTCACACCACTGCCTCCTCTTCCCCTGTGTTACGTGCTGGCCAATCCCCTGTCCCTAACGCAGGCCCGGATGCCTCCCGCCCTTCACCTGGACCTTTGCAAGCACCATCAGCTAGCTCATCCACTTCTGTGTCCCGGCGCAGCGTACAGATGTCCATACCCCAGGCCTTTGAATGAAAGCGCTGTAACGGATCTCCTAGCACCCCGACCGGGTACCTCCGCTGAATGGATGCTCCTAGTGCTTTCCGAGGACTCCAAGCACTCCACTTGACACCGTACGCACTGCAGACCCCACGAACCGCCGAAGCTTGGCTGAGGCCTCACCGTCTCCTACCCACCCTGGACCTACGACAAGGCTCCAGTGGGTGAACCTCTCCTAAAACCAGAGAGCAGGAACAGCTCTTAAAAGAGCTAGTAGTTATAGCCAGGGGAGTATAGCAAATCTCCCAGCGTATAGCAATCCCCAGCGTCGATCAGTTACCCAAACATCAGCCTCAACATGATAAAGGGTAAAACAGGAACTTTTTATTGAGGGCTACCCGCCCGTATTTATGCAGGTCCCCATCTGGTGTACACGCCCCTAGGGGACCAGAAGGAAGACTGTGACACAGGACAGATACGTAGCACTCAGGATACACAGACACAACACATCCCCACAATGCATCATGGTTTCCTCCTCTCTGCCCTGGAGACACCCGAGGAGTAATTCAATTATCTCTCAGGACAAAGGGAAATCGCCAATACACATGTGGATACAACAGGACAGGAATCACCACCCAAACACACAATGTCACACCCCCACAGCAAACACAGACATTTAACATATTCCCAGATAGCTGAAGTCTGAGTGCATATCATTAGGTGAATGGCACTCAGAATACACAAATACAATAAAATTAGCTATCTGGGTACCCTCACATAACAAAATACAATTGCAAAGACAGATTTAAGCTGTGCGGCCGGTCTGTCTTCTCCTTTAAAGTTAGTATGGGCCATAATCCTGAGGCAAGAGGCTGGTAGCCAGGCCCCTCCAAAACCCAGTGGCGAGGTTGGTTTCGCCACATATCTCCCCCTCCCAGGGAAGACTAACCAGATACCTGACCTCATGCCGGTCGGTATCTGAGTTAGTCTGGCAGTCCACCCACAACCCAATACTGGACCTGTTGAATTTTGGGGCCTGGCTCTGTTCTGTATGTCCCCAGCTGTTGAGGGGGCATCTGCTACTCCTTGCTTCCTTGTTGCTCTCTAGCTTGGAGCTGTAGGTACTTGGTGGGCAGAGGCCGACTGCGCTCTGCCCAGATGCCAGCGCTTCCACTGGGGTAGCCTGTGGAAAGTCAGCCTCTGGAGAAGAGGATAGAGGAGGGCAGAGGCCAACTGCGCTCTGCCCAGGTGCCAGCTCTTCCGCTGGGGTAGCCTGTGGGATGTCCGGCTCTGGAGAAGAGGATAGGGGAGGGCAGAGGCTGACTGCGCTCTGCCCAGATGCCAGCTCTTCTGCTGGGGTAGCCTGTGGGGAGTCAGGCTCTGGATAAGAGGATAGGGGAGGGCAGAAGCCAATTGCGCTCTGCCCAGATGCCAGCTCTTCCGCTGGGGTAGCCTGTGGGATGTCCGGCTCTGGAGAAGAGGATAGGGGAGAGCCAGAGGCTGACTGCGCTCTGCCCAGATGCCAGCTCTTCTACTGGGATGTGGTCAGGGAATCCTATCCCCAGGACCTTGTTGCAGATCGGCTGTGGAGAGGAGGAATCGCTTACCTCCTCCTCCTGGCATTCCTGCAGGGTTGGTGGGGGATCTGAACCGGCCGTCCAGCATCTCTGTAGGGCCGGTGGAGAGACCTCGGTCCCATCTCCACCTGCCATCGGGAGGTCTTCCCAGAACCAGTCGATGAAGCTCCCTACTTTGGGAGTTGGTAGGGAAGCAGGGGGTATCGCCGGCAAGTCTTCCCAGTTGCAGGAGGGCAGATCTGGCTCTGCTTGTCGAGTAGGTTGGGGATGAATGGAGCTGAGCAGGTGTTGGTAGGTCTTCTCCAGCTCCCACTCCCTTGTTACCAGGTGGGTCATGTCTTTGCTCACCTCCCTTCCGTCAGCATAAACATGCATGCCCATCCGGTAGTCGTAGATATCCCAAAACCTAGACTCCTCAGTGCTGCCAAGATCAATGTCCTCCTCCAACGCATCCCATAGTAACCCCGGTCCATCAAACTCCTCACCCTCGGGTCTGTCGTGCTCAGCCATCCAGGGGGAATGTTGAATGACATGCCACCTTAGGGCCTGGTAAGCGTCCTCTAGCCAAAGTTCCTTACATACCAGGTTCTGGAGCTCTGTTGCCCAGTCATTCAGGGGCTGCTCTCCCAAGAGACCCATCCGCATCGCCACACGCTTCTGTAGCCGCTGCTCATAACTGGGGAGACTCTCACCTCGCCGCCGCTGGGCATTTTCCAGGGCATCATACCAGACTTCCTTTCTGTCTGCATCCCTGTAGTCTGCGGCTGCCTCCTCCTCCTTGTCATAGAACGCTGTCCGAACACTAGCCGATTCCATCCTGCTGTAGCCAGGGGCGCTGTACGGATACTAGCGTTGCCCTCAATTTAGTAAATCCACGAACGGTGTCTCCGAGCTGCTTCTCCTCACACTAGGACGCCATCCCACTGCTTGCCACCAAATGTAACGGATCTCCTAGCACCCCGACCGGGTACCTCCGTTGAATGGATGCTCCTAGTGCTTTCCAAGGTCTCCAAGCACTCCACTTGACACCGTACGCACTGCAGACCCCACGAACCGCCGAAGCTTGGCTGAGGCCTCACCGTCTCCTACCCACCCTGGACCTACGACAAGGCTCCAGTGGGTGAACCTCTCCTAAAACCAGAGAGCAGGAACAGCTCTTAAAAGAGCTAGTAGTTATAGCCAGGGGAGTATAGCAAATCTCCCAGCGTATAGCAATCCCCAGCGTCGATCAGTTACCCAAACATCAGCCTCAACATGATAAAGGGTAAAACAGGAACTCTTTATTGAGGGCTACCCGCCCGTATTTATGCAGGTCCCCATCTGGTGTACACGCCCCTAGGGGACCAGAAGGAAGACTGTGACACAGGACAGATACGTAGCACTCAGGATACACAGACACAACACATCCCCACAATGCATCATGGTTTCCTCCTCTCTGCCCTGGAGACACCCGAGGAGTAATTCAATTATCTCTCAGGACAAAGGGAAATCGCCAATACACATGTGGATACAACAGGACAGGAATCACCACCCAAACACACAATGTCACACCCCCACAGCAAACACAGACATTTAACATATTCCCAGATAGCTCAAGTCTGAGTGCATATCATTAGGTGAATGGCACTCAGAATACACAAATACAATAAAATTAGCTATCTGGGTACCCTCACATAACAACAAAATACAATTGCAAAGACAGATTTAAGCTGTGCGGCCGGTCTGTCTGCTCCTTTAAAGTTAGTATGGGCCATAATTCTGAGGCAAGAGGCTGGTAGCCAGGCCCCTCCGAAACCCAGTGGCGAGATTGGTTTCGCCACAAGCGCAAATACCCAGCCACACACCCACAGGCCATAGCACTAAATGCGCACCTTTCCAAATTGCTGGCACTGGAAATATTGCCCGCCGCCACTATTTTTCCCGGTGTGCCGTCCCCGCCTTACACCAGCATATGTCCTGTAACATCACCCATGCCCTGAACAACACAGTTATTGGGAAGGTCCACTTAACAACTGACACATGGACAAGTGCTTTTGGCCAGGGACGCTACATTTCCCTGACGGCAAACTGGGTGAACGTTGTGGAGGCCAGGAGCAAGTCGTACCCTGATATGACACAGGTGCTACCCACGCCAAGGATTGTGGGCCCTACTTCCATCAAGATTTCCGCCACCACCTACATTAGTGGCTGCAACCCCCCATTTTCCTCCTCCACTTCCACCTCTGAATTATCATCTTGCAGCACCAGTCAGCCATCAGTCAGTCGCTGGAAGCAGTGTAGCACTGCAGTGGGGAAGCGGCAACAGACCGTGCTGAAACAAATTTGCTTAGGTGACAAACAGCACACCACCGCAGAGCTGTGGCAGGGTATAAGGGACCAAACTGAGCTGTGGCTCTCGCCACTCAACCTACAACCAGGCATGGTTGTGTCTGATAATGGCCGTAACTTGGTGGCAGCTTTGGAGCTCGGCAAGCTCACACACATACCATGCCTAGCCCACGTGTTCAACTTAGTGGTTCAGCAGTTTCTCAAAACCTACCCCAACTTGCCTGAGCTACTGGTGAAGGTGCGCCGCTAGTGCTCTGGCCTAACACATCGGGATGCTTGGGGGCTCTACCGAGCCCCCGAGCATAATGAAAGTCAATGGGAGAACCAGAGCATTAAAGCAGGCACCCCCTCCTCTGAAGAGGGGACGGTGCCTGGTCATAGAAAAGGGTCAGAAATTGATGGAAACACCACCGAAATGGTTCGGGAACAGCATAGGGAGGATGTCTGAATGCCTCTTGGACTCCCAGGTCGCTGCTGGGAACGATGTTGTCTGAGTAGTACGCCACTTTTACAGACTGACCCTAAAATGCAAAAAAAAAGAAGATAAAATTGATTTTAGAGGAAAAATTGTTAGGAAACATTCTTTCCTGTATATTTACTTGTATATAAAGTTTAAGTGCTGCCAAAAATTACAAGGAAGAGGCACTCCGATACAACCTGTATATCACATAATGGAGGGCCTCATTCACAGTGTGGTACAATTGTTCAGGTAGTGGGACTCCTACACACTAAGTGAAAGGGCTGCCAAAAATTACAAGGAACCGGCACTCCATTACACCATTACATGCGAGGATCTGCAGGTGAGCTGACCTTGTAAAATATAGGTGAGAGCCTGCTGGCGAGCTGACCCTCTAAAAAATTATATGCCAGGGCCTGCAGGTTAGATGACCCTGTAAAACATTATATGCATGGGCCTGCAGGTGAGCTGACCCTGTAAAACATTATGTGTGGGCCTGCAGGTGAGCTGACACTGTAAAAGATTATATGTGAGAGCCTGCTGGCGAGCTGACCCTCTAAAAAATGATATGCCAGGGCCTGCAGGTTAGCTGACCCTGTAAAACATTATATGCAAGGGCCTGCAGGTGAGCTGACCCTGTAAAACATTATATGCGTGGGCTTGCAGGTGAGCTGACACTGTAAATGATTGTAGTTGGGGGCCTACTGGTGAGCTGACCCTCTAAAAAATTACATGCAAGGGCATGCAGGTGACCTGACTCTCAAAATAATTATATGCGAGGGCCTGCCGGTAAGCTGACCCTTTAAAACATTAGATACGAGGGCATATAGGCGACGAATAAGCATGTTGATATGATAGAAGAGGAGGAGGAGGATGAGAAAAGGAAGATTCAAATATATATTCTTTTTTGTGGTGGAAGGGGTGCATGGGAATACAGTGTATTCAGTACATTATAAACAACACGTTTAAATAGCCTTTATGTTCAGCCGCTTTCCTCTGGTGGAGTCGAGAAGTCAGCGGCAATCCAGGCCTTGTTAATTTTTATAAGAGTCAACCTGTCAGCATTTTCAGTTGACAGGCGGATAAATCTGTTATAATGCCACCAGCAGCACTAAATACCCGCTCAGACAAAACGCTGGCGGCAGGGCGAGCCAGCACCTCCGAGGCATAGAGCGCCAGTTCGTGACACGTGTCCAGCTTGGACACCGAGTAGTTGTAAGGCACTGAGGGATCATTGAGGACGCTGACACGGTCTGCTATGTACTCCTTCACCATCTTCCAAAATGTTTCCCTCCTTGTGACACTAGGCCTCGCATCAGGGTGAGGGTGCTAGCGGGGTGTCCTGAAACTGTCCCATGCTTTGGAGAGTGTTGCCCTGCCTCTGTTGGAACTGCTGTGTGTTCCCCTCGTCTCCCCTCCTCGGATGCCCAAAGAACTACGGACTCTGCCGCCAGTGTTGTCAGCTGGAAATTTTTGGAGCAATTTTCAACAAGGACCTTCTGGTATTGCACCATTTTGCTCGTCCTCTCCACCAGAGGAATGAGAGATGAAGTTCTCTTTGTAGCGGGAGTCGAGAAGGGTAAACAACCAGTAATCCGTGTTGTCTAAAATGCGTATAACGCGCGGGTCGCGGGAAAGGCAGCCTAACATGAAGTCTGCCATGTGTGCCAGAGTACCAACCGGCAAAAATTTGCTGTCGTCATCAGGAGGATCACTCTCAATCTCCTCATCCTCTTCCTCCTCTTCTGCCCACCCACGCAGAACAGTTAGAATTAAACTTCCATGGGTAATACCCTCTGTAGCGGAGGCAACTGTCTCCTGCTCCTCCTCCTCTTCATTGTCCAATTTGCGCTGAGAAGACGAACTAAGGGTGGTCTGGCTATCACCCTGTGTAATGTCTTCCCCCTTTTCCACCTCTTCCACATGCAAAGCGTCGTCCTTAATTGTGAGCAGTGAGCGATTGAATAGACACAGAAGTGGGATGGTTACACTGATGATCTGTGTTGATTCCTCATAGTTTCTTAAAACCTCACAGAGGTCAGACATCCATGCCCACTCATCGCTTGTGAATAGCGGAAGCTGACTGGAAAGGCGACGACCATGTTGCAGCTGGTATTCCACTACTGCCCTCTGCTGCTCACAAAGCCTGGCCAACATGTGGAACGTGTAGTTCCAGAGCGTGCTCACGTCGCACAACAGCCGGTGAGCTGGCAATTTCAAGTGCTGCTGCAGCGTTGACAGAACACCTGAAGCGGTCTATGACTTGCGGAAATGTGCACACACGCGGCGCACCTTCACCAGAAGCTCAGGCAAATTGGGGTAGGTTTTGAGAAACCGTTGAACCACTAAGTTTAAGACGTGGACTAGCCATGGGATGTGTGTCAGCTTGCTGAGCTCCAAAGCCGCCACCAAGTTACATCTATTATCAGACACAACCATGCCTGGTTGTAAGTTGAGTGGTGAGAGCCACAGCTCAGTCTGGTCTATTATCCCCTGCCACAGCTCTGCGGTGGTGTGCTGTTTGTCCCCTAAGCATATCAGCTTCAGCACGGCCTGTTGCCCCTTCCCCACTGCAGTGCTACACTGCTTCCAGCTACCGACTGATGGCTGACTGGTGCTGCACGCGGATAATTCGAAGGTGGAAGTGAAGGAGGAGGCGGAGGAAGAGAAGTGGGGGTTGGAGCCACTAACGTGGGTGCTGGCGGAAACCCTGATCGACGTAGGGCCCTCAATCCTTGGCGTCTGTAGCACCTGTGCCATCCCAGGGAACTACTCGGTCCCGGCCTCCACCGCATTCACCCAGTGTGCCGTCAGGGAAATGTAGCGTCCCTGGCCGAATGCACTTGTCCATGTGTCCGTGGTTAAGTGGACCTTCCCAGTAACTGCGTTGGTCAGGGCACGTGTGATGTTACGGGACACATGTTGGTATAAGGCGGGCACGGCACACCCAGAAAATTAGTGGCGGCTGGGGACTGTGTAACGCGGGACAGCCGCTGACATCAGGCTGCGGAAGGCCTCAGTGTCCACAAGCCTAAATGGCAACATTTCCAGGGTCATTAATTTGGAAAGCTGCGCATTTAGTGCTATGGCCTATGGGTGGGTGGCTGGGTATTTGCGCTTGCGTTCAAAGGCCTGGGGTAAGGACATTTGGACGCTGCACTGCGACACGGAAGTGGATGTGGTCGCTGATAGTGCTTGCGAAGGTCCAGGTGCAGGGCAGGAGGCATCCGGGCCTGCTCCTTCGACAGGAGATCGGCCAGCACGTAGGGGAAGAGGAGGCAATGGTGTGACCAGCAGACCTAGATTATGGACCCAGGCATTCGACCCACTTATTACGGTGCTTGGATGCCATGTGGCGGATCATGCTGGTGAGGTTTCTAGTGTTCACGCCCCGCCTCATTTTGGTACGGCACAAGTTGCAAACTACTATTCTGTTGTCGTCCCGCACTTTCCTCAAAAAAGGGCCATACAGCGGAACACCTACCCCTTGGTAAGGGAGATTTCCGCAAGTGGGTGCTCCGTGAAACAGTTGCGGGCCTGTTTGGTGTGGAACGCCTTCTCCCTTTTGCCACCCCACTGTGTCACGGCCATGGCTATGACCGTGACTCCTGAACCGCATGCGGTTGTCAGCGGTTGTCATTGGTCTTCAATCACAGGTGAGGGCTGTGGTATTGGCCTCACCTGTGGTTGCCGCTGGCAACAGTATGTATGTGGCAGCGTAGCAGGCTGAGCTGTGCCATGCAGCTCGCTACGCTGCGCATGCGGTTTTGTGTGTGATGTGTGGATGTGTGCACTGTGTTTCATGTTATTGTGTGCACGTTCCCTTTAAGTGGTGTTTTCCCTTCCCTGGTGTTGGAAGGGTTAATCCCCTTCCTAGTGTGTGTGATCACTGGGTGTGTCCGACTGTGGGGTGTGGCTTCTTGGCCTATAAAGCCTCACTGCTTTTGCAGGCCTTCAGGTTACTTCAGCCATGCTTAGCTGAGAGCAGCCTCATGTATTTATTACCTGCCAGTAAGAGCCACCCCTGTGGTCATAAACCTTAATGTCATAACCATAATGTCGCTTTAAGTTATTTCTAGTTATGTGTGATGTCCGTGTGATGTTTTATATGTGATTTTGTGCAGCTATGGATCTGGGTCCCTGTGTGGGGATGCGTTTGTGATCTGCACCCTGCTAACACAGGGATCCAGTCAGCAAGGCTGTGGCAGGTAGGTGGAACTCTTTGTTCACCTGCCATATCCATAGAGCTGTTTATGTCTCCCCTTTTCCTGCAGCTTGGCCGTTGAGACTCCTGCTCCTCCGTGTCTAGGAGGAGTGGGCTTGTCTTACTCAGCTCCTAGGTGAGGGTCATCTTGAGGGCTAGCAGGGACTTTTAGGTTCCGGAGCATGGGCCCTCCTACCATCAAGGTTGGCTCATGTAGCTAGGAGCCAGGGTCAGGTTAGGGATGCGTTTAGGAGGTGACCTGCTCCCTAATCCTGTCTTCATGGCCAAGCAGCCGTAACATCACCGGGCTCCACACGGCTGAGGATTTCCCCCATCCTCAGCCGTGACAGTATGACCACAGTCGCTTCTTACGTGGCGATCCCTCGAAAGAGGGTAAAGCATGCACTGCTGTCTACGGATGGGGTGCATGCGCGTTCTCCGGAGGGAGAGCGTTATGGGGCTTTCACCATTTACGGCGCGGTGAGTGGCATTCCCAGCTCACCGTTGTCCGTGTTGGTGTCCCCTTTTTGTTTGTCTTTCCCCTCCCCCCCTCCCATTGTTTCTTATGCCTCACCAACTTTCCCCTTTTGTTGTTGGGAGGGGCTTTGAGGGGTGGGAGTATGCATCCCTCGAAAGAGGGTCTAGCATGTACTGCCTTCTGTGAAGGGGTACATGCGCGCTCTTCGGAGGGAGAGCGTTCTGGGGGTTTCGCCGCTGACGGTGCGGTGAGTGGCGTTTCCCCACCATCATCGTTGCCTCGTTTGGCGTTCCCCCTGATTTTAGTTACACGTGGTGTGTGTCTGGTATGCGGTATGCATACCTTCGGAAGAGGGTGCAGCATGCAGTGCCATATCCTTGTGGCCTGCATGCGCGTTCTCCGGAGGGAGAGCGTTCCTGGGGGTTCTCCGTTAACGGCACGGTTGGTGGCTTATTCCCCGCCACCTTACCTTCCGTGTCCGTGTTGGGGATCCCTCGTCCCTCTCCATGTTCCCATCTCTGGTCGTCTGCTGGCAGCACTCCGTAAGTGGTCCGGCTGCGTGCTGGTTAGGAGTGTCTGCTGGCAGCGACTGGAGTGGGGACGTGAGTGGAGAGTCCCCTCGTCCATCTCTCAGTGGTTCTTTCCTCTTTGTTGCTGGTGCGGGCTGCAGTCCTCGTCGGACTGGCTAGTGTGAGCCGGGAGAGGATGCAGCTGACAGCGACCCCTTTTTAGAACCGGCACTGAGAGTGGACGTCCCCTTCTCCTATCCCCTTGTCTGAGTCCCTCACGTGTCTTTTTTTGGTGGGGGGGCTTTGAGGGGTGGGAGTGTCACGGCCATGGCTATGACCGTGACTCCTGAACCGCATGCGGTTGTCAGCGGTTGTCATTGGTCTTCAATCACAGGTGAGGGCTGTGGTATTGGCCTCACCTGTGGTTGCCGCTGGCAACAGTATGTATGTGGCAGCGTAGCAGGCTGAGCTGTGCCATGCAGCTCGCTACGCTGCGCATGCGGTTTTGTGTGTGATGTGTGGATGTGTGCACTGTGTTTCATGTTATTGTGTGCACGTTCCCTTTAAGTGGTGTTTTCCCTTCCCTGGTGTTGGAAGGGTTAATCCCCTTCCTAGTGTGTGTGATCACTGGGTGTGTCCGACTGTGGGGTGTGGCTTCTTGGCCTATAAAGCCTCACTGCTTTTGCAGGCCTTCAGGTTACTTCAGCCATGCTTAGCTGAGAGCAGCCTCATGTATTTATTACCTGCCAGTAAGAGCCACCCCTGTGGTCATAAACCTTAATGTCATAACCATAATGTCGCTTTAAGTTATTTCTAGTTATGTGTGATGTCCGTGTGATGTTTTATATGTGATTTTGTGCAGCTATGGATCTGGGTCCCTGTGTGGGGATGCGTTTGTGATCTGCACCCTGCTAACACAGGGATCCAGTCAGCAAGGCTGTGGCAGGTAGGTGGAACTCTTTGTTCACCTGCCATATCCATAGAGCTGTTTATGTCTCCCCTTTTCCTGCAGCTTGGCCGTTGAGACTCCTGCTCCTCCGTGTCTAGGAGGAGTGGGCTTGTCTTACTCAGCTCCTAGGTGAGGGTCATCTTGAGGGCTAGCAGGGACTTTTAGGTTCCGGAGCATGGGCCCTCCTACCATCAAGGTTGGCTCATGTAGCTAGGAGCCAGGGTCAGGTTAGGGATGCGTTTAGGAGGTGACCTGCTCCCTAATCCTGTCTTCATGGCCAAGCAGCCGTAACATCACCGGGCTCCACACGGCTGAGGATTTCCCCCATCCTCAGCCGTGACACACTGCCTCTTCCAGCCTGTTGTGGTGCCTCAGATCCCTCCCCCTCTGTACTGCTGTCCTCGCTCGGCTTTCCACTTTCCCAGGTTGGGTCAGTGACTTCATTGTCCACTACCTCCTCTTCCACTTCCTCACTCTGCTCCTCCTCCTGACTTGTTAAGTAACCACAACCTCAGTGATTGACAACTCATCATCATCCACCTCATTAAACAGTAATTTCCGTTCCCCACGTCATCTTCTTGTGACTGTGGATGCTCAAGAGTTTGGGAATCAGGGCACAAGATCTGTCTCTCTTCATAGGTGTTTGGCGAGAGGGCCAAATCAAGGAATGGCGATGAAAAGAGGTCCTCGGAATATCCAAGTGTGGGATCACTTGTTTGGCCAGACTCTCCATGGTGGGGGGAAGGAGTATCAAGACTGGACTTGGTGGAAGACAGGGTGGTGCTTAACCAACTAGAAGCATTATCTGCTGCAATCTAACCGACCACCTGGTCGCACTGGTCTGACTTCAAGAGTGGTGTCCTGCGCTGCCCTGCAAACTGGGACATGAAGCTAGGTATCGTGGATGATTTGTTTTTCTTGTGCTCTGGCAGCAGGAACAGTTTCAACGCGCCCAAGGCCTCTGCGTGCACCATCAGCATCACGGCCACTTCTTCGTCCCTGACTGCTCGCCTTCTACATATTAAATGTTATATGTGCTTGAAAGTATGTCACACGTACAGTGGCGTAGGATTTGAAACTGTATGCACAATAACATTTAAAAAGGTATTTGGTATATGGAAACGTCACACAGGAGATATCCCGCAGATAATGTCAATGCTGTCACCAGCGCCTAATAAAAAATTACAGGGAATGTCACAGGTATTTGGGATGAGGAAACGTTATACAGGAGAGGTACCACCGGTAATGTCACTGTCCAAAGCGTTAAAAAGTACACTGTAGGTCACAGATACATTTTTTTAAGCGCACACGTTACACTGGAGATGTGGCACTGGTAATGTCACTGTCAGAAGTGGACACCGTCTACGGAAAAAGTACACTGGGATGCGCACACTTTACACTGGAGATGTGGCGCAGCTAATGTCACTGTCCACAGCGGACAGAGTCTACAGAATAAGTACACTGGATGTCACTGATTTTTTTTGTATGCGCACACTTTACACTGGAGATGTGGTGCAGCTAATGTCGTTGTCTGCAGCTGCCTAACTATTGTACGCTATTTAGCGCAGGTTGCGCTAAAAATATAGATTGCTGCTGCCACACACAATAGTACTTAAAAGGACTTTTGGGTCTCTGAAAAGTTTTGGTGGTAAAAATATTCTTAAATCACTCCGTACACTGTCTGTCCCTTTCTTAGCACAGCTCTCCCTGACTAAGAATGAGCCGAACATGCGTTATCGGGTGCTATATAGCACCAGATGACGCTTTCCGGCCAGCCAATCACTGTAATGCCAGCAGCCAACATGGCTACAGCATTACAGTGAGGGCAGCACTTACCTACACGTTTATTGACTACGTAGCAGCCAATAAACGTGCGGGGCGGAGACTGCTGTTCGGCCGAGCATGCTCGATCATCACTATGCGCCGCGTGTGTGCCCATTTCTGAAAGTCATCTACAGCTGTCGCCGGTCTGGGAACGCGGCAGCAGCGATTGCAATTGCCAGCTCACCAGCTATTGTACGACGTGAGCACGCGCTAGTACTCCACGTTCCACATGTTGGCCAGTCTTTGTAAGCAGCAGAGGGCATTAGTTGAATATCAGCTGCAACATGGTCATCGCCTTTCCAGTCAGCTCCTGCTCTTCACAAGCGACGAGTGGGCATGGATGTCTGACCTCTGTGAGGTTTTACACAACTTTGAGGAATCAACACAGATGCCGCTATTATCAGCGTAACCATCCCACTTCTGTGTCTACTGAAATGCTCGCTGCCCACAATGAAGGCGGATGCTTTGCATGTGGAAGAGTTGGAAATGGAGGAAGACAGTACAGAGGGTGATAGCCAGACCACCCTCAGTTCGTCTTCTCAGCACAAATTGGATGATAATGCGGAGGAGGAGCAAGAGAAGGTAGCCTCCGCTACAGAGGGTAGTACCCATAACAGGTTTATTCCATCTGTTCAGTGTAGATGGGCTGAAGAGGAGGACGAGGATGAGGAGATTGTATGTTGTTTGACAGGATCTCACCTCTCCTCAGGTGCCACTCGTTATCAGTGATGAGGCTTTATTTAGATCCGCCTCACACTGCTGACCATGTGGTTGATAGTTTCTGCTTGGAGTTGCTAGTGCTGGTTTGTAGGGATGAGCGAACCCGAACTGTATAGTTCGGGTTCGTACCGAATTTTGGGGTGTCCATGACACGGACCCGAACCCGAACATTTTCGTAAAAGTCTGTGTTCGGGTTCGGTGTTCGGCGCTTTCTTGGCGCTTTTTGAAAGGCTGCAAAGCAGCCAATCAACAAGCGTCATACTACTTGGCCCAAGAGGCCATCACAGCCATGCCTACTATTCGCATGGCTGTGATTGGCCAGTGCAGCATGTAACCCAGCCTCTATTTAAGCTGGAGTCACGTAGCGCCGCACGTCACTCTGCTATGATCAGTGTAGGGAGAGGTTGCAGCTGCGACATTAGGGCGAGATTAGGCAGATTAACTCCTCCAAAAGACTTCATTCTGTGATCGATCTGCAGCTGTGGATCATTGAAGTGCTATTATTGACTTGCTCACTTTTTTGAGGCTGCCCAGAGCGTTTTTAGATTACTTTTTTTCTGGGGTGATCGGCGGCCATTTTGTGACTTGTGGTGCGCCAGCACAAGCTATCACCAAGTGTATTTAACCATCGATAGTGTGGTTATTTTGTGCTATATCCTACATCAGCTGCAGGCTGAGCCTGTGTCACCGAAGTGCATTTAACCATCAACAGTCTGGTTATTTTTTGGCCATATACTACATCAGTTGCAGGCTGAGCCTGTGTCACCCAAGTGCATTTAACCATCAACAGTCTGATTTATTTTTTGGCCATATACTACATCAGCTGCAGGCTGAACCTGTGTCACCGAAGTGCATTTAACCATCAACAGTCTGGTTATTTTTTGGCCATATACTACATCAGTTGCAGGCTGAGCCTGTGTCACCCAAGTGCATTTAACCATCAACAGTCTGATTTATTTTTTGGCCATATACTTCATCTGGTGCAGGCTGAGCCTGTGTCACCCAAGTGCATTTAACCATCAACAGTGTGGTTATTTTTTGGCCATATATTACATCAGGGGCAAGTTGAGCCTGTCACCCAGTGCCTAAAAAATAGACCTGACATTTCTATTCAACCAAATCTGTACTGTTTTAGCTGGTCAAGTTATTTGTAGTGACCGTAAAAGCACACTTTTTTTTCTGGGTTGAAAAACTATTCCCAAATTTGCCATTCTCAAAATAACTAGTTTCTGGTATTTGAGGCCTACTTGAAATCTATCCCAAAAAGAATATCTTACATTGAAGGTACTGATAGTGTCATTCAGAAAAACCTAAGACACACGCTAGCGTGCTGATAGAAATCTGATTCTGTGATTAAACCTATACCTGTCACACAGCGCAAAAAAAAACAGGCCTCACATCTCTATTTAACCAAATCTGTACTGTTTTAGCTGGTCAAGTTATTTGTAGTGACCGTAAAAGCACACTTTTTTTTCTGGGTTGAAAAACCATTCCCAAATTTGCCATTCTCAAAATTGTGGTGAACGGGAACAATGAGGAAAACATCTAATAAGGGACGCGGACGTGGACATGGTCGTGGTGGTGTTAGTGGACCCTCTGGTGCTGGGAGAGGACGTGGCCGTTCTGCCACAGCCACACGTCCTAGTGAACCAACTACCTCAGGTCCCAGTAGCCAGCAGAATTTACAGCGATATTTGGTGGGGCCCAATGCCGTTCTAAGAATGGTAAGGCCTGAGCAGGTACAGGCATTAGTCAATTGGGTGGCCGACAGTGGATCCAGCACGTTCACATTATCTCCCACCCAGTCTTCTGCAGAAAGCGCACAGATGGCGCATGAAAACCAAGCCCATCGGTCTGTCACATCACCCCCATGCATATAAGGGAAACTGTCTGAGCCTCAAGTTATGCAGCAGTCTCTTATGCTGTTTGAAGACTCTGCTGCCAGGGTTTCCCAAGGGCATCCACCTAGCCCTTCCCCAGGGGTGGAAGAGATAGAATGCACTAACGCACAACCACTTATTTTTCCTGATGATGAGGACATGGGAATACCACCTCAGCACGTCTCTGATGATGACGAAACACAAGTGCCAACTGCTGCGTCTTTCTGCAGTGTGCAGACTGAACAGGAGGTCAGGGATCAAGACTGGGTGAAAGACGATGCAGGGGACGATGAGGTCCTAGACCCCACATGGAATGAAGGTCGTGCCACTGACTTTCACAGTTCGGAGGAAGAGGCAGTGGTGAGACCGAGCCAACAGCGTAGCAAAAGAGGGAGCAGTGGGCAAAATCAGAACACCCGCCACCAAGAGACTCAACCTGCTACTGACCGCCGCCATCTGGGACCGAGCACCCCAAAGGCAGCTTCAAGGAGTTCCCTGGCATGGCACTTCTTCAAACAATGTGCTGACGACAAGACCCGAGTGGTTTGCACGCTGTGCCATCAGAGCCTGAAGCGAGGCATTAACGTTCTGAACCTTAGCTAACCTGCATGACCAGTCACCTGCATGCAAAGCATGAACTGCAGTGGAGTAAACACCTTAAAAACAAGGAAGTCACTCAGGCTCCCCCTGCTGCCTCTTCTGCTGCTGCCTCCTGCCTCGGCCTCTTCTGCAGCCGCCGCCTCGGCCTCTTCTGCTGCTGCCGCCGCCTCGGCCTCTTCTGCTGCTGCTGCCACCGCCTCGGCCTCTTCCTCTGCCTCTGGAGGAACGTTGGCACCTGCCGCCCAGCAAACATGGGATGTACCACCAACACCACCACCTGCGTCACCAAGCATCTCAACCATGTCACACGGCAGCGTTCAGCTCTCCATCTCACAAACATTTGAGAGAAAGCGTAAATTCCCACATAGCCACCCTCGATCCCTGGCCCTGAATGCCAGCATTTCTAAACTACTGGCCTATGAAATGCTGTCATTTAGGCTGGTGGACACACACAGCTTCAAACAACTCATGTCACTTGCTGTCCCACAGTATGTTGTTCCCAGCCGCCACTACTTCTCCAAGAGAGCCGTGCCTTCCCTGCACAAACAAGTGTCCGATAAAATCAAGTGTGCACTGCGCAACGCCATCTGTGGCAAGGTCCACCTAACCACAGATACGTGGACCAGTAAGCACGGCCAGGGACACTATATCTCCCTAACTGCACACTGGGTAAATGTAGTGGCGGCTGGGCCCCAGACGGAGAGCTGTTTGGCGGACGTCCTTCTGCCGCCAAGGATCGCAGGGCAACATTCTTTGCCTCCTGTCTCCTCCTCCTCCTCCTACTCAGCTTCCTCCTCCTCTTCTTCCACCTGCTCATCCAGTCAGCCACACACCTTCACCACCAACTTCAGCACAGCACGGGGTAAACGTCAGCAGGCCATTCTGAAACTCATATGTTTGGGGGACAGGCCCCACACCGCACAGGAGTTGTGGCGGGGTATAAAACAACAGACCGACGAGTGGTTGCTGCCGGTGAGCCTCAAGCCCGGCCTGGTGGTGTGCGATAATGGGCGAAATCTCGTTGCAGCTCTGGGACTAGCCGGTTTGACGCACATCCCTTGCCTGGCGCATGTGCTGAATTTGGTGGTGCAGAAGTTCATTCGCAACTACCCCGACATGTCAGAGCTGCTGCATAAAGTGCGGGCCGTCTGTTCGCGCTTCCGGCGTTCACACCCTGCCGCCGCTCGCCTGTCTGCGCTACAGCGTAGCTTCGGCCTTCCCGCTCACCGCCTCATATGCGACGTACCCACCAGGTGGAACTCCACCTTGCATATGCTGGACAGACTGTGCGAGCAGCAGCAGGCCATAGTGGAGTTTCAGCTGCAGCACGCACGGGTCAGTCGCACTGCGGATCAGACACACTTCACCACCAATGACTGGGCCTCCATGCGAGACCTGTGTGCCCTGTTGCGCTGTTTCGGTTTTTTGCAACACCAGAGGCCAGGTACAAATGTGGCCAGACAGGGCCCACTACTGGAGGACGAGGAGGACGAGGATGAGGAGGAGGTGGAGGAGGATGAGGATGAAGCATGTTCACAGCGGGGTGGCACCCAAAGCAGCTCGGGCCCATCACTGGTGCGTGGCTGGGGGGAAACACAGGACGATGACGATACGCCTCCCACAGAGGACAGCTTGTCCTTACCTCTGGGCAGCCTGGCACACATGAGCGACTACATGCTGCAGTGCCTGCGCAACGACAGCAGAGTTGCCCACATTTTAACGTGTGCGGACTACTGGGTTGCCACCCTGCTGGATCCCCGGTACAAAGACAATGTGCCCACCTTACTTCCCACACTGGAGCGTGATAGGAAGATGCGCGACTACAAGTGCACGTTGGTAGACGCGCTACGGAGAGCATTCCCAAATGTCACAGGGGAACCAGTGGAAGCCCAAGGCGAAGGCAGAGGAGGAGCAAGAGGTCGCCAACGCAGCTGTGTCACTGCCAGCTCCTCTGAGGGCAGGGTTAGCATGGCAGAGATGTGGAAAAGTTTTGTCACCACGCCACAGCTAACTGCACCACCACCTGATACGGAACGTGTTAGCAGGAGGCAACATTTCACTAACATGGTGGAACAGTACCTGTGCACACCCTTCCACGTACTGACTGATGGTTCGGCCCCATTCAACTTCTGGGTCTCCAAATTGTCCACGTGGCCAGAGCTAGCCTTTTATGCCTTGGAGGTGCTGGCCTGCCCGGCGGCCAGCGTTTTGTCTGAACGTGTATTCAGCACGGCAGGGTGCGTCATTACAGACAAACGGGACCTCTCTCCTCTGCCTGGGTGCCTGGGCCTAAATGTGTGACAGTGGCCTGTTCCAGTGGTGGGTGACGTGAAGCCTGATTCTTTTCTATGACATGAAGACTGATTCTGCGCTGACATGAAGCCAGATTCTCTGCTATAGCATGAAGAGACTGATTCTCTGCTGACATGAAGCCAGATTCTTTGCTATGGCATGAAGAGACTGATTCTCTGCTGACGTGAAGCCAGATTCTCTGCTATGGGACCTCTGTCCAATTGATATTTGTTCATTTTTATTTTTTTAATTTTTATTTTAATTAATTTCCCTATCCACATTTGTTTGCAGGGGATTTACCTACATGTTGCTGCCTTTTGCAGCCCTCTAGCTCTTTCCTGGGCTGTTTTACAGCCTTTTTAGTGCCCAAAAGTTTGGGTCCCCATTGACTTCATTGGGGTTCGGGTTCGGGACGAAGTTCGGATCGGGTTCGGATCCCGAACCCGAACATTTCCGGGAAGTTCGGCCGAACTTCTCGAACCCGAACATCCAGGTGTTCGCTCAACTCTACTGGTTTGTCTTGGATCTCCTGCTTCTCCATACGTCTCTAAGCTAAGCACTTGTTGCCTTCGCTATTTCCTATTATCTGTTGTGTGTTGTTTATAGGCCTCAGGGAGACGCAGGTTCCTTCATTCTGGAAGGAACCAGCTGTCTCATCCCCTTCTACCTATCTTAGGGATCGTCAGTTTTAGCAGGGCTTTAGGTATCCGGTGTATGAGTATTTCCACCATCAGGATCTGCTCATACTGGCAGGAGTTAGGGAAAGGCCTAGGGATTACTAGGATGTCACCATCCCTCTTCCTTAGCTTTTGAGGCCTAGATTGTTGTCTATTTGTTGTGGTGTGTGTATTTGGTGTTTTCCCTTCCCCTTAACCTGTGACAGCAACACTCTCCAAGGCCTGGGACAGTTTCATGATACCCTGCCAGCACCCTCACCCTGATGCGCGGCCTAGCTTCACAAGGAGGGAAACATTTTTTGGAAGATGGTGAAGGAGTACGTAAAAGACCGTGTCAGCATCCTCATTTATTTCTTCTGTGCTTATAACTATTGGGTGTCCAAGCTGGACATGTGGCACGAACGGGCGCTCTATGCCTTGGAGGTGCTGGCCTGCCCTGCCTCCAGCGTTTTGTCAGAGCGGGTATTTAGTGCTGCTCGGGGCATAATAACTGATAAGCGCATCCGCCTGTCAACTGAAAATGCTGACAGGTTGACTCTTATCAAAATGAACAAGGCCTGGATTGCCCCTGACTTCTCTACTCCGCCAGAAGAAAAGCGGCTGAACATAATGACACTTTAAATGTGGCTTGAATACACTGTATTCCCATTTACCTCTTCCACCACAAAATAGGGTATATTGTTCAATCTTCCTTTTCTCGTCCTCCTCCTCCTCCATCATATCAACATGCTTATTAGGCTGCCCTCGCTCCTAATGTTTTAGTGGGTCAGCTCATCAGCAGACCCTCACCCCTATTGTTTTAGATGGTCAGATCAGCATCAGACCCTCACCCCTAATATTTTAGATGGTTAAATCAGCAGCGGACCCTCACCCCTATGTTTTCAGATGGTCAGCTCAGCAGCAGACCCTCACCCCTAATTTTTTTAGATGTTCACATCAGCAGCAGGCCCTTGCCCCTAATGTTTTAGAGGGTCAGCTCAGCAGCAGACCCTCACCCCTAATTTTTTAGATGGTCAGCTCAGTAGCAGACCCTCACCCCTAATGGTTTAGATGGTCAGCTCAGCAGCAGACCCTCGCCCCTAATTTTTTAGATGGTCAGATCAGCAGCAGTCCCTCGCCCCTAATGTTTTAGAGGGTCACCAGCAGGCCCTTACTCTGAATGTTTTTGAGGGTCGCTAGCAGGCCATCAATCATAATTTTTCAAAGGTGTGTATGATGCCCTCCTTTATGTGTAATAAAGGGTGTATTGGAGTGCCGGTTCCTCATAATTTTTGGCAGCCTTTTACTTAGTGCATAGGCTTTATGAGTGTAGGAGTCGCACTACCTGAACAATTGTACCACAATGTGAATGAGGCCCTCCTTTATGTGATATACAGGTTGTATCGGAGTGCCTTTTCCTTATAATTTTTGGCAGCACTTGCACTTTATATACAAGTAAATATACAGGAAAGAATGTTTCCTAACAATTTTTCCTCTAAAATCAATTTTTTTCTTTGGTTTTGTGCATATTATTGTCTGTAAAAGTCGCTTACTACTCGGACAACATCATTCCCAGCAGCGACCTGGGAGTCCAAGATGCATCCAGACATCATCCCCATGCTGTTCCCAAACCATTTCAGTGGTGTTTCCATCAATTTCTGACCTTTTCCTATGAACCAGACACCCTCCCCTCTTCAGAGCAGGGGGTTCAAGGTTTCATGCTCGGGTTCTCCCATTGACTTTCATTGTGCTCGGGTGCTCCATAGAGCACCCGAGCATCCCAAAGTGTTCTACTCGAGCACCCAAGCACTTTGGTGCTCGATCAACACTACTCCTTAGCCCAGGTAAAACGCTTCTGACATTGCCTCTGGATCATGAGTGGCTCGACACAAGTAATGTGCCAGTTGTAGCCCATATCCTGGATATGTCTGTGTGGTGGCTCTTGAAGCACTGACTCCAGCTGCAGTCCACTCCTTGTGAATCACCTCAAATTCTTGAATAGCCTTTTTTGACAATCCTTTCAAGGATTATTCTGGATGGTGTCAATGACTCTCTTCTGGACAACTGTTAAGTTGGTAGTCTTCCCCATGATTGTGTAGCCTACTGGATCAGACTCAGGGACCATTTAAAGTCTTAGGACTTTGCAGGTATTTTGAATTCATTATCTGATTAGAGTGTGACTCCGTGACTCTACAATATTTAACTTTTTCACAACATTCTACGTTTCTGAGATACTGACTTTTGGGTTTTCATTAACTATAAGTGATAACTATTAAAATTAAAAGAAATACACACTTGAAATATCTATATCAGAAATCTATATAATATGAGTTTCACTTTTTGAATTGAATTACTGAAATAAATTAACTTTTTGATTATATTTTAATTTATTGAGATGCACCTGTAAATTAATGCTTTATTATCCAACCTGGCCATGGTCTGTGACTGGCATTCATGTACATATTCTATGCTCATGATCTAATGCTCCCCATTCCTCAGCAGCACATGATGTGTATATTATAAAGCACAGGACATGGAGCTTTCAACATATGGTATTTGAAAAGAGCATTCACTGACATGAAGTTATGTAGTCGAGAAAGGGCACCGGGTCAATTACATACACATATACAATTACATACACATATACAATTACATATATAAACAAATAATTGCATACCAACTAATCGAAATGAAGCTTTTTAATGCATATTAACAATGAAACACCACCTTTTTATATACAGAATACTGTACTGTTTTTTTAAAGTTTTTTTTTTAACATAACCATACCATTTATCACATTATTTCCATTCTTTTGATTATAGAACTGAATATTCCCTGTATACAGATATATTAAAAACATAACATTTTACCTGCAGCTTCCACTAGGGCCAGTTTAGGAACTTGCTGTACAGTATACCCTGTTTTTAAATAGGTCAGGGGGTTTGGAGTAAGTAAACCCAACATCAACTACTGTAAAGGTAGTATAGGTAATTAATCAGAACAGAATTTAAGCAATATAGGTTAGAAATTGTATTAAAGGGAGGACATTCACTTGAATAAATCAAGAATGCAAAACATTATAATAAAAGTGCATTATCAGATTCATAGTAGAGCTTAGAGGCCATTCACTTGAATAGATTAAGGAAGCAAAAACAATGTACTAAATACCTTATCAGAAACGTAGTAGTGCTAGGACATGTTAAATGCATATGTATTTACAATGGTGTTGTCCTTTTCATTTTAGGTACAAAATGGTTTCCCTGAGTGATTTTGTCAAATGCGGATTAAATGGAAGTTGGGAGGGTACTTTGCCAGTATTTGAAGGTAAAATGTTAAATGATTAAAGTGTGGACTTGAATATCAGATTCCTTAAAATAAGAACAATTTCTCTTAAATAAGTCATTGTAATTAGTGAAAAAAAATCTCTATTAAAGTATAAGTACTTGATTTGCAATTTGCCATGGTTAAAAGTTTAATAAATCATTACCAATAGCTTAACAATTAGAGCTCATAAGACTGAACAGCTGAACAGGATATTGGCGATATTGAATATTTAAAAAACATAGCATAAGGGTACATTCACACGTCCGTATGAATGGTCCGGATCCGTTCCGCAATTTTGCGGAACGGGTGCGGACCCATTCATTTTCAATGGGGCCGGAACAGATGCGGACAGCACACTGTGCTGTCCGCATCCGAATTTCTGGATCCGCACTTCCGGATCTGCAACTCCGTTCCCGAAAGAAATAGAACATGTCCTATTCTTGTCCAGACAAGGAAAGGCATTATCTATTATAGTGCCGGCGATGTGCGGTCCACAAATTGTGGCAAAACACATTGCCGATGTCCGTGTTTTGCAGATCCGCAATTTGCAGACCGCAAAACACCTAAGGACATGTGAGATGACCCTAAGCAATTTAGCCCTGATGTAATGGGAATTATTCCCGATAATACTTCATGTGCCACAGGAGTCCAGTATGCTGACAAGTTGGATTCTCTTCTATTCGCTCCTGGAGAGTTGCTTTAGCTGTTTATAGGAATGCCAGTGATGCAGAGAAGTAACAACAACATTCATTTCATTTCCCTGATTGACACAATATTGTACCTTCAGTGTTAATGGTGCTTTCCCACAAATAAACTTTGAATGGAGCATCAGTGCACATGCTAGACTGTTGCTCCATTCAGACATTCCTTGCCATTTTTACGCCATGAGGAAGAATGGGGATCTTGGGGGCTCAATTGCTAGCGATACATTGTTTAACAATCAGTCTTTTTAGTATGGCTGTTAGATACAGTGGCATGCAAAAGTTTGACCATCCCTAGTCAGAATTACTGTTACGGTGAGCAGTTAAGCAAGTTGAAGATGAAATGATCTCCAAAAGGCATAAAGTTAAAGCTGACACACACTTTCCAACATTTTAAGCAATATCAGTGTACTGTATATCAGCAATATTAGTTTGGTTGTGTACAATGTTAGACTGAAAAAAGGAAAGGCGTACCTTGTAAAACCATGGTTACCCAAGGAGATTTGAGCACTCAGATAACTTTGACCTAAGTCTCAGACTTGAAATAGCCTGTTAGGGTTAAAGGCTATGTACACCTTTGGAGGCAATTTTTTATGATTGTATGTTATTCATTTTTGGCTAAAAATCTTTTTTTTCAATTGGCCTTTATTAAAAATACTGAGCTGTTCTGTCTCAAAGGGTTAACTGGTTTCCTAGCTGTGTGACTGGTACTTTCACTTTGTGCCAGGTCATCTAATAAACCTTATCTCTAAACTACTAAAAGGTCATAAACAGTTATTTAAGCCACATTCTTATCAGTAAGATAAGAACTGAGCTATAATGAGTGTTTATAAGGGCAGAGAGCAGAAATAAGGAGTCCGCCTTATCTCTGCTAAGGTTGCTACTAGAGCATGTCAGCTCTGTACAGAAAAAGGATGCCATATTTATAATAAAGACCAATTTGAAAAACTATTTCTAGCTCAAAATGAGTACAATGCAGTAATAAAAAAAATTACCCCCAAAAGTGTACATAGCCTTCAAGGATTGCTCACAAGCATCATTAGGAAAGGCCAGGTGATGCAAATTCCTGGTGCCAGCGAGATTACCTGCGCTAAATCTCCTGTATAACGTTTGCGCATCTTAAATATCTGTGACATTCAGTGCAATTTTTTGTTAGCCGCTGGTGACAGCGACAGTACCTGCGCTACATCTCCTGTATAACGTTTGCGCATCCTAAATATCTGTGATATTCAGTGTAATTTTTTCTTAGCCGCTGGTGACAGTGACATTACCTGCGCTACATCTCCTGTATAATGTTTGCGCATCCTAAATATCTGTGACATTTAGTGTCATTTTTTCGCCGCTGCTCACACTGTGACATTCAGTGTAATTTATTTGCGCATACGCTACTGTATGTGTGACATACTTGCAAGCATGTATACCATTTAATATGCTCAAGGCGAGCAGTAAGGGACAGGGAAGTGGCCGTTCTGATGATGGTGCACGCAGAGGCCGTGGCCCTGGGCGTGGTGAATCTGTGCCTGCTGCCAGGGCACAAGAAACACACTCATCCACGATACCTAGCTTCATGTCCCAGTTTGCAGGGCGGCACAGGACACCACTCTCAAAGTCACACCAGTGCGACCAGGTGGTCGGTTGGATTGCAGCAGATAATGCTTCCAGTCGGTTAGCGCCACCCTGTCTTCCACAAAGTCCAGTCTCAGTAGCCAAGAGTCTGGTCAACAGAATCCTCACTCTGATCCTCCTTCCTCCCACCATGGAGAGTCTTGGCAAACAAGTGATCCCACACTCGGATATTCCTGAGGAGCTCTTTTCATCGCAATTCCATGATTTGGCCCTCTCGCCAATCCTGCTTGAAGAGGGACATGAGGAGATCTTGTGCACTGATTCCCAAACTCTTGAGCATCCACAGTCAGAAGAAGATGATGGTGGGGAACGGCAATTACTGTTAACAAGGTGGATGATGATGATGAGACACAGTTGCCAATAAGTCAACGGCAATTACTGTCTGAAGAGGTTGATGATGAGGATGAGATACAGTTGTCAATAAGTGAGGTTCTTGTTAGGTCAACAAGTCAGGAGGATGACCAAAGTGAGGAAGTCGAAGAGGAGGTGGTGGACGATGAAATCACTGACCCAACCCGGGAAGGTGGTAAGCCGAGGGAGGACGGCAGTACAGAGGGGGAGGGATCTGCAGCACCACAACAGGCTGGAAGAGGCAGTGGGGTGGCAAAAGGGAGAAGGCGGGCCAACCAAACAGGCCCGCAACAGTTCCCCGGAGCACTCCCTTGCAGCAATCTCCCTTGCCAAGGGGTAGATGTTCCGCAGTCTGGCGCTTTTTTGAGGAAAGTGCGGATGATAAAACAATTGTCATTTGCAACCTGTGCTGTACCAAAATGAGCAGGGGTGTGAACACTAGCAACTTCACCACCACCAGCATGATCCGCCACATGGCATCAAAGCACCCAAATAGGTGGGCCGAACACCTGGGTCCACAATCAGTGTCACACCACTGCCTCCTCTTCCCCTGTGTTACGTGCTGGCCCGGATGCCTCCCGCCCTTCACCTGGACCTTCGCAAGCACCATCAGCTAGCACATCCACTTCTGTGTCCCAGTGCAGCGTACAGATGTCCATACCCCAGGCCTTTGAACAAAAGCGCAAATACCCAGCCACCCACCCACAGGCCATAGCACTAAATGTGAGCCTTTCCAAATTGCTGGCCCTGGAAATGTCATTTAGGCTTGAGGACACTGAGGCTTTCCGCTGACTGATGGCGGCGGCCGTCCCACGTTACTAAGTCCCCAGCCACCACTATTTTTCCCGGTGTCCAATCCCCGCCTTACACCAGTATGTGTCCCGTAACATCACCCATGCCCTGACCAACGCAGTTATTAGGAAGGTCCACTTAATGACTAACACATGGACAAGTGCTTTTGGCCAGGGATGCTATATTTCCCTGATGGCACACTGGGTGAACGTTGTGGTGGCCGGGAGCGAGTTGTACCCTAGCATTGCACAGGTGCTACCGACGCCAAGGATTGCGAGCCTTACTTCCATCAGGATTTTCGCCACCACCTACATTAGTGGCTGCAACCCCCCCCCCTTCTCCTCCTCCACTTCCCCCTCTGAATTCTCATCTTGCAGCACCAGTCAGTAGCTGGAAGCAGTGTAGCACTGCAGTGAAGAAGCGGCAACAGGCCGTGCTCAAAACTAATTTTCTTAGGTGACAAACAGCACACCGCCGCAGAGCTGTTGCCATGTATAAGGGACCAGACTGAGCTGTGGCTCTCGTTACTCAACCTATAACCAGGCATGATTCTGTCTGATAATGGCCGTAACTTGGTGGCGGCCTTGGAGCTCGGCAAGCTGACACACATACCATGCCTAGCCCATGTGTTCAACTTAGTGGTTCAGCAGTTTCTCCAAACCTACCCCAATTTGCCTGAACTACTGGTGAAGGTGCGATGTGTGTGTGCCCATTTCTGAAAGTCAGCTTCCGCCGGTCTAGCAACGCTGGAGCAGCGCTTGCAATTGCCAGCTCACCAACTGTTGTGAGACGTGAGCACGCACTGGAACTCGATGTTTCATATGTTGGCCAGGCTTTGTGAGCAGCAGTGGACCATAGTTGAATACCAGCTGCACCATGGTTGTCACCTTTCCAGTCAGCTTCTGCTCTTCACAAGCGAGGAGTGGGCATAGATGTCTGACCTCTGTGAGGTTTTTACGCAACTTTGAGGAATCAACACAGATGGTGAGCGGCGATGCCGCTATTATCAGCGTAACCATCCCACTTCTGTGTCTACTGAAACGCTCGCTGCTCACAATGAAGGCAGATGCTTTGCATGTGGAAGTGGTGGAAATGAGGGAAGACAGTACACAGGGTCATAGCCAGACCGCTCTCAGTTTGTCTTCTCAGCGCGACTTGGATGATGAGGAGGAGCAGGAGACGGTTGCCTCCGCTACAGAGGATAGTACCTGTAGCAGGTTTATTCCATCTGTTCAGCATGGGTGGGCAGAAGAGGATTAGGAGATTGAGAGTAATCCTTCTGATGAGGACATCGAAGTCTTGTCTGTTGAGTCTCTGGCACATATGGCTGACTTTGTTATGCTGCCTTTCCTGTGACCCTCGCGTTATACGCATTTTTTGACAACACTGATTACTGGTCTTCTCGTTCACAAAGAGAACTTCTCATCTCTCATTCCTGTGGTGGAGAGGACTAGCAAAATGGTGCAATACCAGAAGGTCATTGTGGAAAAATTGCTCCAAAAATTTCCAGCTGACAACGTTGGCGGCAGAGTACGTAGTTCCTTGGGTAACCGAGGAGGGGAGACGAGGGGAACACACAGCAGTTCCAACAGAGGCAGGGCAACACTCTCCAAGGCCTGGGACAGTTTCATGACACCCTGCCAGCACCCTCACCCTGATGCGAGGCCTAGTGTCACAAGGAGGGAAACATTTATTGGAAGATAATGAAGGAGTCCTTAGAAGACCGTGTCAGCATCCTCATTTATTCCTCCTGTGCCTTACAACTATTGGGTATCCAAGCTGGACACGTGGCACGAACTGGCGCTCTGCGCCTTGGAGGTGATGGCCTTCCCTGTCGCCAGTGTTTTGTCAGAGCGGGTATTTGGTGCTGCTCAGGACATAATAACTGATAAGCGCATCCGCCTGTCAACTGATAATGCTGACAGGTTGACTCTTATCAAAATGAACAAGGCCTGGATTTCCGCTGACTTCTCTACTCCACCAGAGGAAAGCGGCTGAACATAAAGGTACTTTAAATGTGGCTTTTATGGTGTATTGAATACACTGTATTCCCATTTACCCCTTCCACCACAAAAAACGGTATATGGTTCAATCTTCCTTTTCTCGTCCTCCTCCTCTATCATATCAACATGCTTATTAGGCTGCCCTCGTTCCTAATGTTTTAGAGGGTCAGCTCAGCAGCAGACCCTCACCCCTAATGTTTTAGAGGGTCACCAGCAGGCCCTCGCCCATAATGTTTTAGATGGTAAGCTCAGCAGCAGACCCTAACCCTTAATGTTTTTGATGGTCAGATCAGCAGCAAGCCCTCACCCCTAATGTTTTAGAGGGTCACCAGCAGGCCATCAATCATAATTTTTCAAGGGTGTGTATGATGCCCTCCTTTATGTGTAATAAAGGGTGTATTGTAGTGCCGGTTCCTTGTAATTTTTGGCAGCCCTTTCACTTAGTGCATAGGCTTTATGAGTGTAGGAGTCGCACTACTTGAACAATTGTACCACAATGTGAATGAGGCCCTCCTTTATGTGATATACAGGTTGTATCGGAGTGCCTCTTCCATGAAATTTTTGGCAGCACTTGCACTTTATATACATACAAGTAAATTATCAGGAAAGAATGTTTCCTAACTTTTTTTTCGCTAAAATCAATTTTATCTTCGGTTTTGTGCGTATTACTGTCAGTCTGTGAAAGTGGCGTACTACTCGGACAACATCGTTCCCAGCAGCGACCTGGGAGTCCAAGATGCATCCAGACATCCTCCCCATGCTGTTCCTGAACCATTTCAATGATGTTTCCATCAATTTCTGACCTTTTCCTATGAACCAGACACCCTCCCCTCTTCAGAGCAAGGGGTGCCAGGTTTAATGCTCTGGTTCTCCCATTGATTTCCATTGTGCTCAGATGCTCTGTAGAGCACCCGAGCATCCCAAAGTGTTCTACTCGAGCACCAGAGCACCCAAGCACTTTGGTTAGTAGTTGTACATTGTACAGTAATGAGGCACAGTTTCAAAGTAGATCATAGTGCATTTTTTCTCCAAATAACAATGTATGGAAAGTGTCAATGATGGAGGTTGGAGTACTCTTTTCCTCTGTCTCTCTAAAGTCTCTCAACAGAACTGTAGGCGGGCAATGTGGTTCTTGTCATATTTTTCTGCAGTTCCTGGATTGAAGGGTGCATATACTGTCAGCCAGACCAACCCCATGTGTGAAAGGATGTGTTAACAATGTTCTCTCATAAACATGCACGATACCTTGCTGACTGACTCCAATGCACGGCCTTGCAGATTCTGGACCTTCTGGTTTTCTTCTCTCTGGAGCACTTTGATCGTAAAGTTGCTTGATTGGCTGTAGAAGTCTCAGAGATGAGGGATCTCCTAGCTCATGCCTAGCTGTGAGAAGCTTGCACAAAGTTTTGCTCTTCCTCGGACAGAACCAAACTCTCCTCTAACTAGGGGATGGACCTAGGCCTATCTTCTAGCATCCTAACAGGATGAGTCAAAGTTTTAACTCTTAGTTGTCCATATAACGCTATTACGTACACAAACAGTAGATCTCAACATTTAACTCAGCAATATAACATCATGTCAGTTAACCCTTTGCAGTAACCCTTAACAGTGAATTTCCATGTAACAGACCCCCTTCAATGTTATGGCAATGTTATTATACTTGTTATGGCACCCACTGGATTTCTTTTGGGTCTGACTGCTGGTGCATGCAGGTACTAATAGTGACATCCCAACTCTAAATCCTCTTGTACAAGGTTACTGATGTAATTCCTGCTATTATGCAGTCAATCCAATAAGAATTGGCTTTTTCTCATTGATACTGAACACACTATGTAGACTTCTTTGAAGGGAATCAAAAGGACAGTCACCAGAGACAAAGTAACACAACATGAATATTTAGAAACTACATTTATATTTATTTATTTATTAAAAACATTGCTCTTATTTACAAATTGTTATATTTTGCATGATGTAACACAGACATGTAATATTTATTCATGGAATAACGCCATTTTTAAAGAAGTTAATGTATATGTCTCTTTAAAGAGGACATGTCGGCACAAAATGTAGTGAAATCCACAAGCAGCATGTTATAGAGCAGGAGAAGCTGAGCAGATTAATTTAATTTAGAGTTTTGTGGGAAAAGGTTCAGTAAAGATTATACATTTAAATCTCTGCTACAATATTTCTGATTGTTCACATGGGAGGTGCTATGAGTGATTGATGGTATTCTCTGAACAGGCAATTTTCAGAAAAGAACTGTCCCTTCCTAATAACTGCCTGCTTGTGTGTCAGTGGAGGGAAGAGCTGCATTTACATGTAGCAATTTCCTCCACTGTGTGTGGACTCATCCTCATACAGATTTGTTGTTTCTGGGCAGCAGATTGCCATTTACACTGCACAAGCTGCTGCTCAGAAACAATTATTGAGTTGTCCGCATGAACAGTTGTTTCACCTTTACCCAGGCAGATTATCAGGAACGAGAGTTCAGAGTAGCATTTGTTCCTGAAATTCCTGAAAATTGTGCAGTGTAAATCCGCATTTGGCTACTTTCACACTCGTGTTTTTGGCGGATCCGTCATGAACGGATCCATTTGTATTATCTGTAACATAGCCAAGATGGATCCGTCATGAACTCCATTGAAAGTCAATGGGAGACAGATCCGTTTTCTATTGTGCCAGATTGTGTCAGAGAAAACAGATCCGTCTCTATTGACTTACATTGTGTGCCAGGACAGATCCATTTGGCTCAGTTTTGTCAAGCGGACAGCAAAACGCTGTAGGCAGCGTTTTAATGTCCGCCTCCAGAGCGGAATGGAGACTGATCGGAGGCAAACTGATGCATTCTGAGCGGATCCTTTTCCCTTCAGAATGCATTAGGGCAAAACTGATCCGTTTTGGACCGCTTGTGAGAGCCCTGAACGGATCTCGCAAACGGAAAGCCAAAACGCGAGTGTGAAAGTAGCCTTAGGTGTGTACACAGACATCGCTCAGGAACAGATAACACCTCCCCCGTAAATTTGACAATTTGAGAAACAGTTTTAAACAGGAAAGTGAAAAAATTGTTACTAAGTTTGATTAAATATAAGATAAAACAGACAAATCATATACAGAATAAATAATAATCAAACACCTGGCCTACACAATACAATATGGGGGGACTCCTATTGCTATGTTGTAGCACATGGCTGACACCCCATGGTGATACAAAAGAGAGATAGTGACTTACAACATCCTACCTGTATTTTGTTCTTAGCAGAATTCCAGTTATTTGTCTAAGTGCAAAAAGGTTTATACCTTTCCGCCCATCTTCCTAGGGATGTCCAGTTTGTAGTACACATGTCTCTGAGATAATCACTCAGCAATGCAGCCTTCTCAGCACAACAGAGGGTTTGTATATGTCATCTAACTATCCCTAACTCACTACATTACAAAGAACATCATCACAAAGAATATAGAAGGTGATATTAAAGGGGACAGAACCAACCAGTACTTCATTATGTAAAATACTCTTACAACACACAATGAAATCAGAAATAACAGATTAAAATTTTAAATTACACATTTTACAGAATCTTTTACCACAAAACTATATATTAATCTACTCAGCTTCTCCTGCTCTAAAACACACTACCTGCAGATTGCATTGCATTTTTATGGTGTCAGGTCCTCTTTAATTTAGTGGTGAAATGTAATATTGAGATTAACTACTATCCATTTCCGAATAGACACAACACAATTAAACACAATTCAGTTTAGTATGGATTTTTAGCCACATAAAATTTAATCACTCGTACATTACATATGCTAAAAAGGGTTAAGTATTGTTTTATTAATTTTTTTACTCAATATAATAACATTTTCGTGGTTTGTTTTTCAGTACAAACATGTTTACCACCTGAAGATCTTAGAAATGGATCGTATAGCCTGAAGAAGGAAGAGTATACTTATAACGAATCTGTGACATACAAGTGTGATACATTACAACTGGTTGGAAAAGCTTCGGTAACCTGCACATATGAAGGAAAATGGTCATCAGGTGCACCACAGTGTAGAGGTTAGACATTTACCTTTACTTATCTTTCAGAAAAATACTGTATTATTATGATTATCATTAGAGATGAGTGAATTTATGGAAAATTCGATTCAACTGCTTCAACGAATTTGACTAAGAAATTCGCTTAGTGATGAATTACTTTGTCACGAAGCGCATTTCTTTATATGTAGCATGCACAATGATGAGGAATGGCAATTGCGCCTCTTCTCCGTCATTAAACCCCTCAGATGCTGCATTCACAGCGGCATCTGAGGCTACCATTTAGGCCTTTCAGAGGTTAATCAGGGTAAAAATAAATACTCACTTTATCCATTTGATCACATAGAGACCGTCGCCACAATATTCATTGAAGATACCATGCAAAATCTCGTGCGGTGATGTGATGAAGTCGTCACGCGACTTTTGCAGAATTTGCACTGTATCTTCAAGATGGCTACAACAGCCTCTTTGCTCGCAAATGGATGAGGTGAGTATTTTATTTTTTTTTTTACCGACATTTCAGGGAAAATTGAGCTGTTACCACGAAGTGCGAGGAAATTTGCCTACGCATCGAATGAAATTTTTCCTGACATTCGGAATGAAGTCAATTTATTTGACTTCGATTTGCTCAACACTATTCATCATTATATATGTACAGTATATGGCATTATGGCTAGATAGAATTTGTTCTGAACTTTATTTTAGTACTTTTTTAAATAGTTTTTGTCTACGATTTCAGCTCCGCCTCGAATGGGAAGGAGCTGCAGTACCGGACACAAGCTGTAAACAAGAGTGGTACTGTTTCTGGTGTTAAATCACTTTAAACTGCCCATGAGCCGTGTACAGTAAAAATGGGTATAGAACAGCCTGCTGGAGTTCTCTGAATCTGGCATAGCCTGATAGTGCCTTGTGTCCGCCGCATCCCAGTATAGTCAATAGGGTCCTGCGGGCACATGGCACCTGACTATGCTTGATCCAGAGAACTTTGTCAGGCCGCTTATTGCTGGAACAGTCCGCTTGATTTATTGGACGCATGTGTAATACTAGTCTTACTGATCTGTGTTCATTCAAATATATTTTTACAGGCTGGGATGTCTATTCCATATATACCTCCCAACAAAAACATTTAATCATGTACACTACTCACAAAAAGTTAGGGATATTTGGCTTCTGGGTGAAATTTCAGGATTATTCTAAAATGCACTCTAACCTTTACAGGTGAAATTAATGTGACCTTCTCTAAACTTTTGAATGCACATGTCCAACTGTTCAATGTTTCAGTACTTTTTGCACAACTTGCTGTTCTCTAACAAGGAGTAGAGATGGCCTTGCTGTTCGCCCGGCGGTCGTTTTGTGGCGAACTTTGCTCGTTCGTGGTTCACCGAACAAGTGAACATATGGCGATGTTCGCCGGCGCCATATTCTTTTGCATTGTGCCGAACTTTGACCCATGACACATCCATCAGGTTGGACAGGACAGCCAAATGAGATGCTTCAGCACATGGACACACCCCCTACCCTATAAATAAACCCGATCTGGCAGTCATTTTACATTTTGTTTTTGCCAGTGTAGGGAGAGGTTGCTGTGTGGAGCAGGGACAGACTGTTAGATACACCAAACGCTAGCTAATAGGGCCACAAAAGTCCTTTTAAGGACCGGTATAGGTTTGCTATCGATATGTGTGACATACTGAGGGGTGTGATATACCTATAGTATAGCTTCTAACATAGAAAGTATATTATAGTGCATTTGTATTGTGCAGCAGTTGTGTGCGGATCTGCTGAGATACCGCAGCTAGATAGAGGGACAAACGCTATTTGAAGCAACTAATTGCAACTGGTGTGATATAACTGTTGCCCAAAAAAAAATAACTGATTGAGTGGTGTGATATACCTATAATATACCTTTTAACATAGAAAGTATATTATAGTGCATTTATATTGTGCAGCAGTTGTGTGCGGTTCTGATGAGATACCGCAGCTAGATAGGGGGACAAACGCTTTTGGAATAACTAATTACAACTGGTGTGATATGCCTGTTGCCCCAAAAACTGATAAAGGGGTGCGATATACCTGCTTCCACAAAATACTGATTAAGGGGTTTGATATACCTGCTTCCACAAAATACGGATTGAGGGGTGTGATACACCGGCTTCCACAAAATATTGATTGAGGCCTGCGATACACCGGCTTCCACTAAATATTAATTAAGGGGTTTGATATACCAGCTTCCAGCAAATACTCATTAAGGGGTTCTATATACCTGTTTCCACAAAATACTGATAGAGGGAATTGATATACCGGCTTCCACCAAAAATTGATTGAGGCCTGCAATATACCTGCTTCCACAAATACTGCTCTTTTATAGGGACTTTGTAACAGGGTCATTTTGAAAATGACAGGCAGAGGAAGAGGCAGGCCATTCCGCAGGGGTGGTAGGGGTCGGGCAGGTGCACTAGGCCGGAGCCTAACTGGGAAGTTGGAGAAGGTGCGTGCGTTTACGTCAAAAGAAGCACCAGAGTTGGTTGAGTGGCTCACTCAGACTTCCGCTTGTGCACCCTCCTCATTCTCTGTATCTGCACCCTCCTCACTCTCTGCTGTGTGGACCCCCAAAGACACCACCACCACCATAGCCCCTCCACTCGAGTCAATTATTTTCTCATCCATTCCCAGACCTTACCGATGCGCGGCCATTCTTGGCATTGGATCAGGAAGAGAAGGTAGCAACGGCCGCTACCCAGCGGTCTGACGACTGTACCCAGATCAGCCCAAGGACGGAGGTCCCCGGTGTTGCTGCCTACTCCGAGATCTCTAATGTCAGTGGTGGTAAAGGTGACGATGATGACTTGTTGATGGATGTCAGGTGGGTGCCCACAAGAGAGGAAGAGGAGGGGAGTTCAGAGAAAGAGACAGAGCAGCAGATAGGGGGTAGAAGAAGGATAAGCAGGCAGAACTCGCAGTGCACAGGAGGCAAAAAGCAGACTGCAAATGTATCAGGAGCGAGTCATCCATGCACTGTCACATCTGGGCGCTTCCAGGATGCCGGCACATGGCTCCGCAGTGTGGGCTTTTTTTAACGTGTCAGCTGCTGACAATAGTGTTGCGATCTGCAGCCTGTGCTGTCAATGCATAGGTCGTGGTAAGCCCAACACTCACCTAGGGATGAACGCCTTAAGAAGGCACCTGGTCTCCCATCACCGAGCCCAGTGGGAGCAACACCGTCAGAACCCACAAAGCCACACTCCCGGCCCTCGACGTCCTGCCTCTTCTCCTTCTCCTCTCTCCTCCCAATTGGCAAAAGGTAGGCTTCCATGGCCCAAATGTTCAAACGTAAAAAGTTGATGACGCCGGATAACCCTCTTTCCCAACGGCTGACTGCTGGTTTGTCGGAACTGCTAGCCTGCCAACTACTGCCGGAGGAATTTCCACCCACAGCGAAACAGAAGCGGGTACCAATCCTACCACACATGCAAGAAGAGGGCGGTTTGAAGATGTGTTGGTCACTTTGGATATGAGATCATTCTAGCAGCCAACCCATCGACTGCCACCCTCCGGATCCAGCCTCAGGGAACGCCTAGACAGACAGGTGTCCGACTACATCGAGTTAACGGCCGATATGGACGCTCTGAGAAGCGAGGAACCCCTGAACTACTGGGTGTGCAGGCTTGACCTGTGGCCAGAGCTGGCACAATTTGCCATGGAACTCTTGGCTTGCCCCCTGTCAAGTGTCCTGTCCGAAAGGACGTTCAGCGCAGCAGTGGTGATCGTGACCGATAAGCGCACTTGCCTAGCTCACGACAGTGTGGACTACTTCACATTTCTAAAAATGAGTGAGGCATGGATCTCGGAGGAATTCAACACCTGTGACGACCACGTTTAATTCAATTTCCTCATGCCAGCCCACACATATCCGCCACCACCCAGAACAAAGCATAGTTCCCTGTCTTATGTAAATACAGCGGCATAAAAGGCCTTTTCTGTCCAGTGAATGCCTAATGTTTGGGGCCTGTACTCCACTGGCCTGCAGTAAAATTGGTATCTAATGACCGTCTAATATACCTCCAGCCACATAATCACTTGATCTTTTCAATACGGTAATTGCCTAATTGTTGGGGCCTTGGAGGAATTCAACACCTGTGACGACCACGTGTTATCGAATTTCACCTATTATCATTTGGGTTTTTTTCAAGAGGGGGGATTTCGTTAGCCATGTTTTTAATCCAATTTTATATTTTTGGTTCTTTTAAACATACAGTCCTGATCAAAAGTTTAAGACTAGGGATGAGCGAACCCGAACTGTATAGTTCGGGTTCGTACCGAATTTTGGGGTGTCCGTGACACGGACCCGAACCCGAACATTTTCGTAAAAGTTCGGGTTCGGTGTTCGGCGCTTTCTTGGCGCTTTTTGAAAGGCTGCAAAGCAGCCAATCAACAAGCGTCATACTACTTGGCCCAAGAGGCCATCACAGCCATGCCTACTATTGGCATGGCTGTGATTGGCCAGTGCACCATGTGACCCAGCCTCTATTTAAGCTGGAGTCACGTAGCGCCGCATGTCACTCTGCTATGATCAGTATAGGGAGAGGTTGCAGCTGCGACGTTAGGGCGAGATTAGGCAGATTAACTCCTCTAAAAGACTTCATTCTGTGATCGATCTGCAGCTGTGGATCATTGAAGTGCTATTATTGACTTGCTCACTTTTTTGAGGCTGCCCAGAGCGTTTTTAGATCACTTTTTTTCTGGGGTGATCGGCGGCCATTTTGTGACTTGTGGTGCGCCAGCACGAGCTATCACCAAGTGTATTTAACCATCGATAGTGTGGTTATTTTGTGCTATATCCTACATCAGCTGCAGGCTGAGCCTGTGTCACCGAAGTGCATTTAACCATCAACAGTCTGGTTATTTTTTGGCCATATACTACATCATAGTCATCCCGGTATCAGAAACAAAAATATTATTATTTTTAATATTATTTTTGTTTCTGATACCGGGATGACTATGGACCACTCCATCTAGCGGTTCACCTCCATGCTTATCCCTGTATACAGTTTTCTTGCACACACTAATTAGGATTTTATCAGCATTAACTAATAAATGTTATGTTTTAGGATTATTCTTTCAGAATTTTGCATATACCCCAGATGATCCAGAGCGCAGATATATATTGATCTGACCTCTATGCTTTACCTTTTGATTTTTGCATATACTACATCAGCTGCAGGCTGAGCCGGTGTCACCCAAGTGCATTTAACCATCAACAGTCTGATTATTTTTTGGCCATATACTACATCAGCTGCAGGCTGAGCCTGTGTCACCCAAGTGTATTTAACCATCGATAGTGTGGTTATTTTGTGCTATATCCTACATCAGCTGCAGGCTGAGCCTGTGTCACCCAAGTGCATTTAACCATCAACAGTGTGGTTATTTTTTGGCCATATATTACATCAGGGGCAAGTTGAGCCTGTCACCCAGCGCCTAAAAAATAGACCTGACATTTCTATTCAACCAAATCTGCACAGTTTTAGCTGGTCAAGTTATTTGTAGTGACCGTAAAAGCAGACTTTGTTCTGGGTTGAAAAAGCATTCCCAAATTTGCCATTCTGAAAATAACTAGTTTGTGGTATTTGAGGCCTACTTGAAATCTATCCCAAAAAGAAAATCTTACATTGAAGGTATTGATAGTGTCATTCAGAAAAACCTAAGACACACGCTAGCGTGCTGATAGAAGTGTCATTCTGTGATTAAACCTATAACTGTCACACAGCACAAAAAAAAACAGGTCTCACATCTCTATTCAACCAAATCTGCACAGTTTTAGCTGGTCAAGTTATTTGTAGTGACCGTAAAAGCAGACTTTTTGTTCTGGGTTGAAAAAGCATTCCCAAATTTGCCATTCTGAAAATTGGGGTGAACGGGAACAATGAGGAAAACATCTAATAAGGGACGCGGACGTGGACATGGTCGTGGTGGTGTTAGTGGACCCTCTGGTGCTGGGAGAGGACGTGGCCGTTCTGCCACAGCCACACGTCCTAGTGAACCAACTACCTCAGGTCCCAGTAGCCAGCAGAATTTACAGCGATATTTGGTGGGGCCCAATGCCGTTCTAAGAATGGTAAGGCCTGAGCAGGTACAGGCATTAGTCAATTGGGTGGCCGACAGTGGATCCAGCACGTTCACATTATCTCCCACCCAGTCTTCTGCAGAAAGCACACAGATGGCGCATGAAAACCAAGCCCATCGGTCTGTCACATCACCCCCATGCATATCAGGGAAACTGTCTGAGCCTCAAGTTATGCAGCAGTCTCTTATGCTGTTTGAAGACTCTGCTGCCAGGGTTTCCCAAGGGCATCCACCTAGCCCTTCCCCAGGGGTGGAAGAGATAGAATGCACTAACGCACAACCACTTATTTTTCCTGATGATGAGGACATGGGAATACCACCTCAGCACATCTCTGATGATGACGAAACACAGATGCCAACTGCTGCGTCTTTCTGCAGTGTGCAGACTGAACAGGAGGTCAGGGATCAAGACTGGGTGGAAGACGATGCAGGGGACGATGAGGTCCTAGACCCCACATGGAATGAAGGTCGTGCCACTGACTTTCACAGTTCGGAGGAAGAGGCAGTGGTGAGACCGAGCCAACAGCGTAGCAAAAGAGGGAGCAGTGGGCAAAATCAGAACACCCGCCGCCAAGAGACTCCGCCTGCTACTGACCGCCGCCATCTGGGACCGAGCACCCCAAAGGCAGCTTCAAGGAGTTCCCTGGCATGGCACTTCTTCAAACAATGTGCTGACGACAAGACCCGAGTGGTTTGCACGCTGTGCCATCAGAGCCTGAAGCGAGGCATTAACGTTCTGAACCCTAGCACAACCTGCATGACCAGGCACCTGCATGCAAAGCATGAACTGCAGTGGAGTAAACACCTTAAAAACAAGGAAGTCACTCAGGCTCCCCCTGCTACCTCTTCTGCTGCTGCCGCCTCGGCCTCTTCTGCTGCTGCTGCCGCCGCCTCGGCCTCTTCCTCCGCCTCTGGAGGAACGTTGGCACCTGCCGCCCAGCAAACATGGGATGTACCACCAACACCACCACCTGCGTCACCAAGCATCTCAACCATGTCACACGGCAGCGTTCAGCTCTCCATCTCAAACATTTGAGAGAAAGTGTAAATTCTCACCTAGCCACCCTCGATCCCTGGCCCTGAATGCCAGCATTTCTAAACTACTGGCCTATGAAATGCTGTCATTTAGGCTGGTGGACACACACAGCTTCAAACAGCTCATGTCACTTGCTGTCCCACAGTATGTTGTTCCCAGCCGCCACTACTTCTCCAAGAGAGCCGTGCCTTCCCTGCACAAACAAGTGTCCGATAAAATCAAGTGTGCACTGCGCAACGCCATCTGTGGCAAGGTCCACCTAACCACAGATACGTGGACCAGTAAGCACGGCCAGGGACGCTATATCTCCCTAACTGCACACTGGGTAAATGTAGTGGCGACTGGGCCCCAGGCGGAGAGCTATTTGGCGCACGTCCTTCCGCCGCCAAGGATCGCAGGGCAACATTCTTTGCCTCCTGTCTCCTCCTCCTCCTCCTACTCAGCTTCCTCCTCCTCTTCTTCCACCTGCTCATCCAGTCAGCCACACACCTTCACCACCAACTTCAGCACAGCACGGGGTAAACGTCAGCAGGCCATTCTGAAACTCATATGTTTGGGGGACAGGCCCCACACCGCACAGGAGTTGTGGCGGGGTATAGAACAACAGACCGACGAGTGGTTGCTGCCGGTGAGCCTCAAGCCCGGCCTGGTGGTGTGCGATAATGGGCGAAATCTCGTTGCAGCTCTGGGACTAGCCGGTTTGACGCACATCCCTTGCCTGGCGCATGTGCTGAATTTGGTGGTGCAGAAGTTCATTCTCAACTACCCCGACATGTCAGAGCTGCTGCATAAAGTGCGGGCTGCCTGTTCGCGCTTCCGGCGTTCACACCCTGCCGCTGCTCGCCTGTCTGCGCTACAGCGTAACTTCGGCCTTCCCGCTCACCGCCTCATATGCGACGTGCCCACCAGGTGGAACTCCACCTTGCATATGCTGGACAGACTGTGCGAGCAGCAGCAGGCCATACTGGAGTTTCAGCTGCAGCACGCATGGGTCAGTCGCACTGCGGATCAGACCCACTTCACCACCAATGACTGGGCCTCCATGCGAGACCTGTGTGCCCTGTTGCGCTGTTTCGAGTACTCCACCAACATGGCCAGTGGCGATGACGCCGTTATCAGCGTTACAATACCACTTCTATGTCTCCTTGAGAAAACACTTAGGGCGATGATGGAAGAGGAGGTGGCCGAGGAGGAAGAGGGGTCATTTTTAGCACTTTCAGGCCAGTCTCTTCGAAGTGACTCAGAGGGAGGTTTTTTGCAACACCAGAGGCCAGGTACAAATGTGGCCAGACAGGGCCCACTACTGGAGGACGAGGAGGACGAGGATGAGGAGGAGGTGGAGGAGGATGAGGATGAAGCATGTTCACAGCGGGGTGGCACCCAAAGCAGCTCGGGCCCATCACTGGTGCGTGGCTGGGGGGAAACACAGGACGATGACGATACGCCTCCCACAGAGGACAGCTTGTCCTTACCTCTGGGCAGCCTGGCACACATGAGCGACTACATGCTGCAGTGCCTGCGCAACGACAGCAGAGTTGCCCACATTTTAACGTGTGCGGACTACTGGGTTGCCACCCTGCTGGATCCCCGGTACAAAGACAATGTGCCCACCTTACTTCCCACACTGGAGCATGATAGGAAGATGCGCGAGTACAAGCGCACGTTGGTAGACGCGCTACTGAGAGCATTCCCAAATGTCACAGGGGAACCAGTGGAAGCCCAAGGCGAAGGCAGAGGAGGAGCAAGAGGTCGCCAACGCAGCTGTGTCACGCACAGCTCCTCTGAGGGCAGGGTTAGCATGGCAGAGATGTGGAAAAGTTTTGTCAACACGCCACAGCTAAGTGCACCACCACCTGATACGGAACGTGTTAGCAGGAGGCAACATTTCACTAACATGGTGGAACAGTACCTGTGCACACCCCTCCACGTACTGACTGATGGTTCGGCCCCATTTAACTTCTGGGTCTCCAAATTGTCCACGTGGCCAGAGCTAGCCTTTTATGCCTTGGAGGTGCTGGCCTGCCCGGCGGCCAGCGTTTTGTCTGAACGTGTATTCAGCACGGCAGGGGGCGTCATTACAGACAAACGCAGCCGCCTGTCTACAGCCAATGTGGACAAGCTGACGTTCATAAAAATGAACCAGGCATGGATCCCACAGGACCTGTCCATCCCTTGTGCAGATTAGATATTAACTACCTCCCCTTAACAATATATTATTCTACTCCAGGGCACTTCCTCATTCAATACTATTTTTAATTTCATTTTACCATTATATTGCGGGGCAACCCAAAGTTGAATGAACCTCTCCTCTGTCTGGGTGCCGGGGCCTAAATGTGTGACAGTGGCCTGTTCCAGTGGTGGGTGACGTGAAACCTGATTCTCTGCTATGACATGAATACAGATTCTGCGCTGACATAAGGCCAGATTCTGTGTTACGGGACCGCTCTCCTCTGCCTGGGCCTAAATGTGTGACAGTGGCCTGTTCCAGTGGTGGCTGACGTGAAGCCTGATTCTCTGCTATGACATGAAGACAGATTCTGCGCTGACATAAGGCCAGATTCTCTGTTACGGGACCTCTCTCCTCTGTCTGGGTGCCGTGGCCTGTTCCAGTGGTGGGTGACGTGAAGCCTGATTCTCTGCTATGACATGAAGACTGATTCTGCGCTGACATGAAGCCAGATTCTCTGCTATGGCATGAAGAGACTGATTCTCTGCTGACGTGAAGCCAGATTCTCTGCTATGGGACCTCTGTCCAATTGATATTGGTTCATTTTTATTTTTTTAATTTTAATTCATTTCCCTATCCACATTTGTTTGCAGGGGATTTACCTACATGTTGCTGCCTTTTGCAGCCCTCTAGCTCTTTCCTGGGCTGTTTTACAGCCTTTTTAGTGCCCAAAAGTTCGGGTCCCCATTGACTTCAATGGGGTTCGGGTTCGGGACGAAGTTCGGTTCAGGTTCGGATCCCGAACCCGAACATTTACGGGAAGTTCGGCCGAACTTCTCGAACCCGAACATCCAGGTGTTCGCTCAACTCTATTTAAGACCACTTGAAAAATGGCAAAAAATCATATTTAGCATGGCTGGATCTTAACAAGGTTCCAAGTAGAGCTTCAACATGCAACAAGAAGAAATGGGAGTGAGACAAAACATTTTTTGAGCATTCAATTAATTGAAAATAACGAGTTCTAGAGCTGTGTGTGGTTTTGTGGGAGTGATTGCAGGTGGCTGAGTGTGGATTGCATCAGAGATCATTGAAAGTTAAGTGTTTGTATTTTTGTACTTGCATTTAAAATCGTTTTTTTTTTTTTCTCTGCTTAATTAAGGCGAGTGCCTGGGGCAACCAGGTGCTATAAATTGAGCCACTTATACTCTTCAGAGCCTGCTCTTTCTGAGGCTTGCTCTACTAAGTGGCTTCTTATTAAGTGGAGTTAAAAAATGAGTTTAAGAAAAGGAGTTTGGAAACTAAGGTTGGATATAATTTCCTTGTGTGTTGTTGGCTTAATTTTACGTGGTCCTTCAACTACAGCAGACAGGGTCTAAATCTAAATCATTTATACTGTTTTACTTTTTTACTGTTGTAATCCCCATTTAGTATGTGTTGCACAATTTACAACGCAGTCCAGTGCACATCTTGCATGATGTATGCAGTCCTGGAACAGCCGTTCGAGGGTGTATATCTTTGTTCTAGATGTGAGCAAATTACCCGTTTGGAATCGCAGATCGAGTCTCTAAATGGGCAAGTTGCAACACTGAGAGGCATTGATAATTTGCAAAAGAGTTTGCTTCTCACCGAGCAAGCACTCTTTGGGGTAGATGAGGGGGAGGGTGACAGAGAGGAGGCTGAGGAAAGTGAGGTAGCTAGCTGGGTAAAAGTTAGAAAGCGGGGTAGAGGGAAGAGTGCCAGGGAGGCTAGCCCTGATCTGACACACCCCAACAAGTTTGCACGTTTGGCAGATGAGGGGGATGTCAGTCCGGGGACGGCACTGCTGCAGCCAGATACTTCCTCTGCCAGTCAGGGGAATGTCAGCTCCAGTAAGCAGGGAACCAGGAGAGCAGGGCAGGCCAGACAGGTGCTGGTAGTGGGAGACTCCATTATTAGGGGAACAGATAGGGAAATCTGTCACAAAGACCGTGATCGCCGAACAGTGTGCTGTCTTCCTGGCGCTAGAGTTCGACACATCGCGGATCGGGTTGACAGATTACTGGGAGGGGCTGGAGACGATCCAGCGGTCATGGTCCATATCGGAACCAATGACAAAGTTAGAGGTAGGTGGAGAGTCCTTAAAAATGATTTCAGGGATTTAGGTCAAAAGCTGAGGGCAAGGACCTCTAAGGTAGTATTTTCCGAAATACTGCCTGTACCACGAGCCACACAAGAAAGGCAATGGGAGATTAGGGAGATTAACAAGTGGCTCAAGAACTGGTGTAGGATGGAGGGGTTTGGGTTCCTGGAGAACAGGCTCTATCGTAGGGACGGGCTGCACCTCAATGGGGAAGGGGCAGCTGTGCTGGGGAGAAAGATGGCTAGAAGGTTGGAGGAGTGTTTAAACTAGGGACTGGGGGGGAGGGTAATTACGTTATAGGAGGGGAAGATAGTGCAGATAGAGACCGGGGGCAAGGTAATAAGAATGGGGGACGAATGGAAGGAGGGACTAGAACAATTCAGAAGGAAAGGCGTAGGGTAAAAAATATACATAAACCTCTCAAATGTATGTATACTAATGCCAGAAGCCTGACTAATAAAACTGGTGAACTGGAATTAGTGATGTGTGAGGAGGACTATGACATAGTGGGAATAACTGAGACATGGCTGGATGATAGCTATGACTGGGCAGTTAATGTACAAGGTTACAGTCTGTTTAGAAAGGATCGTCAAAACCGGAGAGGGGGAGGGGTCTGCCTTTATATAAAGTCCTGTCTAAAGCCCACAGTCCGAGAAGATATAAGTGAGGGACATGAACATGTGGAGTCACTATGGGTAGAGATACATGGAGCTAAAAACAACAATAAATTACTAATAGGAGTTTACTATAAACCACCTAATATACCAGAGTCCACAGAAAATCTACTACTAAACGAGATAGACGAGGCGGCAAATCATAATGAGGTGGTTATTATGGGGGACTTCAACTACCCAGATATAGACTGGGAAACTGAAACTTGTATATCTCATAAGGGAAACAGGTTCGTGGCTATAACCAAAGACAATTACCTCTCCCAACTGGTTCAGGACCCGACTAGAGGGACGGCCATACTGGACTTAGTATTAACCAATAGACCTGACAGAACAACAGACGTGCAGGTCGGGGGACACCTGGGAAATAGTGACCATAAAGTAATAACCTTCCAATTATCATTCAAAAGAGCGTTTCTACAGGGAGGAACAAAAATACCAAACTTCAAAAAAGCTAAATTTAGCCAACTAAGAGAGGCCATAGGCCAAACTAACTGGGACAAAGTCCTCACAAATACAGACACAAAATGGGATATCTTTAAAAACATCCTAAAAACTCATTGTCAGAGGTACATACCGTATGGTAATAAAAGGTTAAGGAACAAAAAGAAACCAATGTGGATAAATAGAACTGTAAAGAAAGCAATAAATGACAAAAAGAAAGCATATAAAACACTAAAACAGGAGGGTTGCACGGAAGCACTGAAAAACTATAAGGAAAAAAATAGAACATGTAAAAAACAAATAAAAGCGGCCAAACTAGAGACCGAGAGATTAATTGCCAAAGAGAGTAAAACCAACCCTAAAATGTTCTTCAATTATATAAATGTTAAAAAGTATAAAGCTGAAGGTGTTGGCCCTTTAAAGAGTAATGAGGGGGGAGTCGCAGAGAGCGACGAGGAGAAAGCAAAGCTGTTAAATATTTTTTTCTCCAATGTATTCACTGAGGAAAATAAATTGTCAGATGACATGCAGAATGCAAAAATAAATTCCCCATTAAAAGTGTCCTGTCTGACCCAGGAAGAAGTACATCAGCGGCTTAAAAAGATTAAAAAAGACAAATCGCCAGGACCGGATGGCATACACCCCCGTATCCTAAAGGAATTAAGTAATGTCATAGCCAGACCCTTATTTCTGATATTTGCAGACTCTATACTGACAGGGAATGTCCCACAGGATTGGCGCGTGGCATATGTGGTGCCAATATTCAAAAAGGGGCCAAAAACAGAGCCTGGAAACTATAGGCCGGTAAGTTTAACATCTGTTGTGGGTAAACTGTTTGAAGGTTTTCTGAGAGATGCTATATTAGAGCATCTCAACGGAAATAAGCAAATAACGCCATATCAGCATGGCTTCGTGAGGGATCGGTCATGTCAAACTAATTTAATCAGTTTCTATGAGGAGGTAAGTTCTAGACTTGACAGCGGCGAATCAATGGATGTCGTATATCTGGACTTCTCCAAAGCATTTGACACTGTACCGCATAAAAGGTTAGTATATAAAATGAGAATGCTCGGACTGGAAGAAAACATCTGTATGTGGGTAAGTAACTGGCTGAGTGATAGAAAACAGAGGGTGGTTATTAACGGTACACATTCAGATTGGGTCACTGTCACTAGTGGGGTACCTCAGGGGTCAGTATTGGGCCCTATTCTCTTCAATATATTTATTAATGATCTTGTAGAAGGCTTGCATAGTAAAGTATCAATTTTCGCAGATGACACTAAACTGTGTAAAGTAATTTACACTGAAGAGGACAGTATACTACTACAGAGGGATCTGGATAGATTGGAGGCTTGGGCAGATAAGTGGCAGATGAGGTTTAACACTGATAAATGTAAGGTTATGCACATGGGAAGGAAAAATGCAAGTCACCCGTACATACTAAATGGTAAAACACTCGGTAACACTGACATGGAAAAAGATCTAGGAATTTTAATAAACAGCAAACTAAACAGCAAAAACCAGTGTCAGGCAGCTGCTGCCAAGGCCAACAAGATAATGGGTTGCATCAAAAGGGGCATAGATTCCCGTGATATGAACATAGTCCTACCACTTTACAAATCGCTAGTCAGACCACACATGGAGTACTGTGTACAGTTCTGGGCTCCTGTAAACAAGGCAGACATAGCAGAGCTAGAGAGGGTTCAGAGGAGGGCAACTAAAGTAATAACTGGAATGGGGCAACTACAGTACCCTGAAAGATTATCAAAATTAGGGTTATTCACTTTAGAAAAAAGACGACCGAGGGGAGATCTAATTAATATGTATAAATATATCAGGGGTCAGTACAGAGATCTATCCCATCAGCTATTTATCCCCAGGACTGTGACTGTGACGAGGGGACATCCTCTGCGTCTGGAGGAAAGAAGGTTTGTACACAAACATAGAAGAGGATTCTTTACGGTAAGAGCAGTGAGACTATGGAACTCTCTGCCTGAGGAGGTGGTGATGGTGAGTACAATAAAGGAATTCAAGAGGGGCCTGGATGTGTTTCTAGAGCGTAATAATATTACAGGCTATAGCTACTAGAGAGGGGTCGTTGATCCAGGGAGTTATTCTGATTGGAGTCGGGAAGAAATTTTTTATTCCCCTAAAGTGGAGAAAATTGGCTTCTACCTCACAGGGTTTTTGCCTTCCTCTGGATCAACTTGCAGGATAACAGGCTGAACTGGATGGACAAATGTCTTTTTTCGGCCTTATGTACTATGTTACTATGTTACTAAACTGAAACAGGCTATTTTTCAGCTGATCCAAATTTTAGGACCACATGCCTTTAAAAGGCCAAATCTGTGCAAAGATGTAGATTCATTGTCATTTTCTGTCAGGTAGTAACACGTTGTGATGGCAAAGGCAAAAAGCTCTCCCTTTTTGAACGTGGTTGGGTTGTTGAACTGCATAAGCAGGGTCTCTCACAGCGTGCCATCGCTGCTGAGGTGGGACGCAGTAAGACAGTCATTTGGAATTTCTTAAATGATACTGAGGGTTATGGAACAAAAAAGTCAAGTGGAAGACCCCAAAAAATTTCATCAGCCCTGAGCCGGAGGATCCAATTGGCTGTCCGTCAAGACACTGGACGATCCTCGACCCAAATTAAGGCCCTTACTGGTGCTGACTGCAGCCCCATAACCAAGGGCTTAAAAAACAAAAAACGTCTTTAAAGACCTCGTCTCCTTGAACGCCACAGAACTGCTCATTTGGACTTTGCAAGAGAGCACCAAACATGGGAAATTCTCTGATGAGAAAAAATGTAACCTTGATGGTTTCCAACGTTACTGGCATGACAAGCAGATCCCACCTGAGATGTTTTCTACGTGCCACAGTGGAGGGGGCGCCATAATGGTCAGGAGTGCTTTTTCCTTCAGTGGAACAATGGAGCTTCAGGAAGTGCAGGGGCGTCAAACGGCCGCTGGCTATGTCCAGATGTTGCAGAGAGCATTCCTCATGACTGAGGGCCCTCGTCTGTGTGGTAAAGACTGGGTTTTTCAACAGGACAACGCTACAGTACACAATGCCCGCAGGACAAGGGACTTCTTCCAGGAGAATAACATCACTCTTTTTGCCCATCCTGCGTGTTCCCCTGATCTAAATCCAATTGAGAACCTTTGGGGATGGATGGCAAGGGAAGTTTACAAAAATGGACAACAGTTCCAGACAGTAGATGGCCTTCGTGCGGCCGTCTTCACCACTTGGAGAAATGTTCCCACTCACCTCATGGAAACGCTTGCATCAAGCATGCCAAAACGAATTTTTGAAGTAATAAACAATAACGGCGGAGCTACTCATTACTGAATTCGTGTTTGGAAGTTGGATTTCTGTTTTGGGGGGGTCTATTTTTTTTTGGAGGTGTGGCCCAAAATTTTTGATCAGCTGAAAAACAGCCTGTTTCAGTTTATTTGTTGTTTTCATTAAATTGAATGCTCAAAAAATGTTTTGTCCATTTCTTCTTGTTGCATGTTGAAGCTCTATTTGGAACCTTGTTAAGATCTAGCCATGCTAAAAATGATTTTTTGCCATTTTTCAAGTGCTCTTAAACTTTTGATCAGGACTATATGTATTTGACATGTATTTGTACTGGCCTACAGTAAAATTGTTATCCAATGACCGTGTAATATACAGTTTCAAGAAAAAGTATTTGAACCCTTTGGAATGATATGGATTTCTACACAAATTGGTCATAAAATGTGATCTGATCTTCATCTAAGTCACAACAATAGACAATCACAGTCTGCTTAAACTAATAACACACAAATAATTAAATGTTGCCAGGTTATTATTGAACACACCATGTAAACATTCACAGTGCAGGTGAAAGAAGTATGTGAACCCTTGGATTTAATAACTGGTTGAACCTCCTTCGGCAGCAATAACTTCAAGCAAACGTTTCCTGTAGTTGCAGATCAGACATGCACAACAGTCAGGAGTAATTCTTGACCATTCCTCTTTACAGAACTGTTTCAGTTCAGCAATATTCCTGTGATGTCTGGTGTGAATCGCTTTCTTGAGGTCATGCCACAGCATCTCAATCGGGTTGAGGTCAGGACTCTGACTGGGTCACTCCAGAAGGCGTATTTTCTTCTGTTTAACCCCTTCAGGACACAGCCTTATTTCACCTTAAGGACCAGGCCATTTTTTGCAAATCTGATCAGTGTCACTTTATGTGGTGATAACTTTAAAACGCTTTTACTTAGCCAGGCCATTCTGAGATTGTTTTTTTCGTCACATATTGTACTTCATGACACTGGTAAAATTGAGTCAAAAAATGTCATTTTTATTTATAAAAAAATACCAAATTTACCAAAAATGTGGGAAAATTTGCAAGTTTCTAACTTTCAATTTCTCTACTTCTACAATACATAGTAATAACTCAAAAGTTATTAATTTACATACCCCATATGTCTACTTCATGTTTGGATCATTTGGGGAATGCTATTTTATTTTTTGGGGACGTTACAAGGCTTAGAAGTTTAGAAGCAAATCTTGGAAATTTTCAGAAATTTTCAAAAACCCATTTTTTTAAGGGACCAGTTCAGGTTTGAAGTCACTTTGTGAGGCTTACATAATAGAAATCACCCAAATGACCCCATGTTAGAAACTACACCCCTCAAGGTATTCAAAACTGATCTCACAAACTATGTTAACCCTTTCGGTGCTCCACAAGAGTTATTGGCAAATGGGGAAGAAATTTGAGAATTTCATTTCTTTGCCAATTTTTCCATTTTAACCCATTTTTTCCACTAACAAATCAAGGGTTAACAGTCAAACAAGACTGTATCTTTATTGCCCTGACTCTGCCATTTACAGAAACACCCCATATGTGGTCGTACACTACTGTATGGCCACACGGCGGGGTGTAGAGGGAAAGGAGCGCCGTGTGGGTTTTGGGGGGCAGATTTTTATGGACTGGTTTATTTACACTGTATCCTATTTCAAGACCCCCTGATGCACCCCTACAGTAGAAACTCCCTAAAAGTGACCCTATTATGGAAACTACGGGATAAGGTGGCGATTTTTTTGGGACTATTTTTAGGGTAAATATGTTTTTTGGTTGCTCTATATTACATTTTTGTGAGGTAAGGTTTCCAAAAATTGAAATTCTGAAATTTCATCTCCATTTGCCATAAACTGTTGAACACCTAAAGGGCTAATAGTTTGTAAAATCCGTTTTGAATACCTTAAGGGGTTTAGTTTCTTAGATGGGGTCACTTTTAGGGAGTTTCTACTCTAGGGGGGCATCAGGGGGCTTCTAAAGGGACATGGTGTCAATAAAAAAGGCCATCAAAATCGGCCTTCCAGAAACCATGTCGGCCCTTTCCTTTTGCACCTCCCTTTTATGGATACAGCAGTTTACAACCACAAATGTGGCATTTCTGTAAACTGCAGTATCAGGGTAATAAATATTAAGTTTTGTTTGGCTGTTAACCCTTGGTTTTTACGGATTGAAATGGAAAAGTGCCAAAAATAGCTGTTTTGGCACCATTTTTTTTTTTTTTTGACCGTGTTAATTTGGAGGATTGGGTCATGGGGTATTTTTACAGAGGAGATTATTACGGACGCGGCGATACCTAATAAGTCAACTTTTTTACAATTCTTTAGGTTTTAGACTAGATTATCTTTTTGGACACAAAAAACGATTTTTTTTGTATCTCTATAGTCTAAGAGTAATTTTTATTTTTTTTAATTTTTTTTAGCCGATTGTATTAGCTAGGGGCTCATTTTTTGCGGGATGAGGGGACGGTTTTATTGGCACTATTTTGGGGTCTATATGACTTTTTGATCGCTTGCTATTACACATTTTTTTAATGTAATCTGTATGTTAATCTGGGGGGTTAGGGGTATTTTTACAGAGATTATTACCGACGCTGCGCTACTTTTTATTTTCTTTAGTTCTACAAAAATTTGTTTTTTGGTGTCATGTCTGAGAACCATAGTTTTTTTAAATAGTCAGTGGCTAAATTGGTGAAGGGGATTATAAATTTAGAACTCCATGGAAGTGTGGTACTCCCTGAAGCAACCAATAACGCAGAGGCCTGGATGATCGGGGCACGTGTCACATTGAGTAGTGGTGTCCTTCCTAATCCCCCTCCTGCGACACACTCTGCATTTTTTTGGGGTTCGTCCCTTTTTTCCAGTATGGGGGACCACACCTGGAAAGTGTTGGCCAGGGACGATCCGGGCGCCTCCAATTCCCGAGGTACTCCCACCTGCTCTTTCCCGGTCAGAAAAGATCAGGGTCTTGAGGACTGCCTCATAGAACTGGAGGAATGTCCCTGTGTTGCCAGCGCTCTGGAACAGTACAAAAGAGTTGTACACGGCAACCTGCACCAAGTAGACCGCAACTTTTTTGTACCATGCCTTGGTTTTGCGCATGGCATTATATGGCTTGAGGACTTGATCAGAGAGATCAACTCCTCCCATATACCGATTGTAGTCGACCATACAATCAGGCTTGAGGACCGTTGCCGCGGTACCTTGCACAGGGACAGCGGTGATGCAGTTACCATGAATTGTGTACAGTACAAGGACATCCCTCTTGTCCTTATATCTGACCAGCAGCAGGTTTCCACTGGTAAGGGCACGGGTCTCACCCCTGGGGATAGGTACCTGGAGGGGGTAGGCAGGGAGGCCGCGCTGATTTTTCCACACTGTCCCACAAGCAAACGTGGATCTGGCGGCGAGGGACTGGAAAAAGGGGATACTAGTATAAAAGTTATCCACGTATAGGTGGTAACCCTTATCTAGCAGTGGGTGCATAAGGTCCCACACAAGTTTCCCGCTATCACCCAGAGTGGGGGGACATTCTGGGGGTTGAATATTGGAATCTCGCCCCTCGTACACACAAAACTTGTAAGTGTACCCTGAGGTACTCTCACAAAGTTTGTACAGCTTCACGCCATACCTCGTCCACTTTGAGGGAACATACTGGCTGAAAATGAGTCTCCCCTTGAACGCAATAAGAGACTCATCAACCGCTACCTCCCTTCCAGGTACATAGGCCTCCATGAATTTGGCCCCAAAGTGATCGATGACCGGCCGTATCTTATACAGACGGTCATAGGCAGGATCACCTTGGGGGGGACATGCTGCATTATCTGCATAATGCAGGCATTTTCGGATGGCCTCAAATCGGGAACCTGTCATGGCCATACTGTAGAGTGGGTTCTGGTAGAGGACGTTCCCACTCCAGTACATCCTGACACTGGGCTTTTTGACTAGGCCCATATGCAGCACGAGGCCTCAAAATGTCCTCATCTCGGCTGCACTGACAGGGGTCCCAAAAAAAAAACTTGCACCCCCAAAAAGTGTGTGTGGGGGGGGGGGGGGCTAGCTGCAGCACCCCGGGGGGTCTAGGGTCACACAGCTAACTGCTGTGGACCCCAGACACCCGATCAGGGGGCTCACAGACCAAAAATTTCTTATTTTATTTTACTTAATCTAACCCTAAACTTGCCCTAACTACCCCTGCCTATACCTCCCACTATCTGCCTGTCCCTGCCTCCTAAGGTGCCTGATGGCACCAAAAACTCACAAGATGGTGGGCAGCATGATCTCCTGCTGCTCTCCCCGCTCCACGGACCGGAATGAGGGAGGAGAGCAGCTTGCCGCGCTCCGCCCACATGCCGCATGGGGACAAATCGCAGGCGATCCTGAGAGGTGACGTGATCGCCACCTCACAGGATCGCAGGACAGTGATTGGTGGTGTATAATCACACCACTGATCATCGTCCTTTCCGGGTTATCAGGTCATCAAAGACCCGAATAACCAGGAAACACAGAAAACCGCAGGTCTGAATTGACATCGGGCGGTCACAAGACCCCTGGGCATTGGTACAGAGTGCCTGCCGAATGATTTCGGCAGGCATTTGGTTCCGATCATCGCAGGCGGTGCTGCGGTGATCAGAAATTCTCAGGACGTACCGGTACGCCCTGTGTCCTTAAGTACCAGGACATCAGGGCGTACCGGTACGCCCTGTGTCCTGAAGAGGTCAAGCCATTCTGTTGTTGATTTACTTCTATGCTTTGGGTCGTTGTCCTGTTGCAACACCCATCTTCTGTTGAGCTTCAGCTGGTGGACAGATGACCTTAAGTTCTCCTGCAAAATGATTTAATAAACTTGGGAATTCATTTTTCCTTCGATGAAAGCAATCTGTCCAGGCCCTGATGCAGCAAAGCAGCCCCAAACCATGATGCCCCCACCACCATACTTCACAGTTGGGATGAGGTTTTGATGTTGGTGTGCTGTGCCTCTTTTTCACACATAGTGTTTTGTGTTCCTTCAAAACAACTCCACTTTGGTTTCATCTGTCCACAGAATATTTTGGCAGTACTGCTGTGGAACATCCAGGTGCTCTTGTGCAAACTGTAAACGTGCAGCAATGGTTTTTTTGGACAGCAGTGGCTTCCTCTGTGGTACCCTCCCATGAAATCCATTCTTGTTTAGTGTTTTACGTATCGTAGATTCGCTAACAGTGATGTGAGCATATGCCAGAAACTTTTGTAAGTCTTTAGCTGACACTAGGATTCTTCTTCTCCTCATTGAGCAGTCTGCGCTGTGCTCTTGCAGTCATCTTTACAGGATGGCCACTCCTAGAGAGAGTAGCAGCAGTGCTGAACTTTCTTCTTTTATAGAGAATTTGTCTTACTGATGAACAGCAAGGCTTTTGGAGATACATTTATAACCCTTTCCAGCTTTATGCAAGTCAACAATTCTTAATCGTAGGTCTTCTGAGAGCTCTTTTGTGCGAGGCATCATTTATATCAGGCAATGCTTCTTGTGAAAAGCAAACCCAGAACTGGTGTGTGTTTTTTATAGGGCAGGGCAGCTGTAACCAACACCTCCGATCTCATCTCATTGATTGGACTCCAGTTGGCTGACACCTCACTCCAATTAGCTCTTGGAGATGTCATTAGTCTAGGGGTTCACATACTTTTTCACCTGCACTGTGAATGTTTACATGGTGTGTTCAATAAAAACATGATACCCAAATAATAGAACTACGGCTCCAATTATAAGTACAAAAATTCTCTTTATTAAATAAACACAATCACATTGTCATAAAAACAGCAGTAAACAGGTATGTTATAGTGAGGAAAGACCCGAGGAGGACCGGGGGATCGACACACATGGGCTCACATAAGTTAGTAAAGATAGTCACAACAAAGCCAGAAAAAGAAAAGAAAAGATAACTCTGGATGGTTGGATCCAATGAGTATATACATAGGCAGTGTTGAAAATAAAGACAAGCTCAGAAAAAATACCCAGTATTGGTGCGCCGGTCCCTCAGTCTCCTTGTCCCAACGCCGTTTCGCCAGCAACCTGGCTTCTTCCGGGGATAAGAGACTGAGAACTCTACCTTTTATATATCGCTCCCATAGATGTAATCAGTACAGTGATCCTCCTTTGGTGTGTGAAAAGGCTGAACTCACCAATAGGAGCTCGCATCATGAGTCAGGTGGTAAAGATGGGGAGGGGATTGGAAAGAGGTTGAATCGAAATCAGCCTGCATCATCGTGACACTTAGGTCACGTGACTGCTGTGTCAGCATGTCATCACAAGTTCCACCCATCAGTATTCGAATGCTGTATATTATTTAACCACTTCCAAAATATTTGCGTTGCTGACACCGATATTAACAATAATCGCAACATAATCGCGATGTGCATCCGAATTATTTTTATTTATTTATTTTTTTATTCCAATCCCTTCCCCCATTGCTATCACCCATATCTGTTCTTGTAATTCGGATGCACATCACGATTATGTTGCGATTATTGTTAATATCGGTGTCAGCAAAGTGAATATTTTGGAAGTGGTTAAATAATATACCATATTCGAATACTGATGGGCGGAACTTGTGATGACATGCTGACACAGCAGTCACGTGACCTTAGTGTCATGATGATGCAGGCTGATTTCGATTCAACCTCTTTCCAATCCCCTCCCCATCTTTACCACCTGACTCATGATGCGAGCTCCTATTGGTGAGTTCAGCCTTTTCACACACCAAAGGAGGATCAGTGTACTGATTACATCTATGGGAGCGATATATAAAGGTAGAGTTCTCATTAGTCTCTTATCCCCGGAAGAAGCCAGGTTGCTGGCGAAACTGCGTTGGGACAAGGAGACTGAGGGATCGGCGCACCAATACTGGGTATTTTTTCTGAGCTTGTCTTTATTTTCAACACTGCCTATGTATATTCTCATTGGATCCAACCATCCGGAGTTATCTTTTCTTTTTCTGGCTTTGTTGTGACGCTCTTTACTAACTTATGTGAGCCCATGTGTGTCGATCCCCCGGTCCTCCTCGGGTCTTTCCTCACTATAACATACCTGTTTACTGCTGTTTTTATGACAATGTGATTGTGTTTATTTAATAAAGAGAATTTTTGTACTTATAATTGGAGCCGTAGTTCTATTATTTGGGTATCGAATTTTGTAAAATGTTAGGGCTCCTTTCACTTTATTACTAGCCGGTGTATTTAATTGGTGGGTGTCAATAAAAACATGGTAACATTTAATTCTTTGTGTGTTATTAGTTTAAGCAGACTGTGATTGTCTATTGTTGTGACTTAGATAAAGATCAGATCACATTTTATGACCAATTTGTGTAGAAATCCATATCATTGCAAAGGGTTCACATACTTTTTCTTGCAACTGTACCTCCAGCCACATAATCACTTGATCTTTTCTGTCCAGTGAATGCCTAATGTTTGGGGTCTGTACTCCACTGGCCTGCAGTAAAATTTGTATCCAATGATAGTCTAGTATACCTCCAGCCACATAATTACTTGATGTTTTCTGTCCGGTGAATGCCTAATGTTTGGCGCCTGTACTCCACTGGCCTGCAGTAAAATTGATATCCAATGACCGTCTAATATACCTCCAGCCACATAATCACTTGATCTTTTCTGTACAGTAAATGTCTAATCGTTGGGGCCTCAGAGGAATTCAACACCTGTGACGACCACGTGTTATCGAATTTCACCTATTATCATTTGGGGTTTATTCAAGAGGTGGGATTTCGTTAGCCATGTTTTTTATCCAATTTAATATTTTTAGTTCTTTTAAACATTTGTATTTGGCATGTATTTGTACTGGCCTGCAGTAAAATTGATATCCAATGACCGTCTAATATACCTCCAGCCACATAATCACTTGATCTTTTCTGTCCTGTGAATGCCCATTGTTTGGGGCCTGTACTCCACTGGCCTGCATTAAAATTGATATCCAATGACCGTCTAATATACCTCTAGCCACATAATTACCTGATCTTTTCTGTGCAGTGAATGCCTAATGTTTGGGGCCTGTATTCCAGTGGGCTACAGTAAAATTATTATTCAGTGACCGTATAATGTACCTCGAGCCACATAATCACAATTACCTAGGTTTTAGGGCCTGTACTCCCGTGGCCTAAAATAAAAAATTTCTTAGCTCCAGCAAGGCACATTTTTGAAAATTTGCCTTTAAGACAAATTTCCAGGAGAAATGGGACTACTTAAAAGAGGCACTATTAAAGGCAACAGAAAATTGCATTAGGCTTGTCAGTAAAAGCAAAAAAAGGAAGAGACCACTGTGGTACTCAGCAGAAGTGGCCAAAATCATTAAAAATAAAAAGATAGCATTTAGGAATTATAAAAAACAAAACAAAACGAGGATGACAGGCAAATTTATAAGATTTGGCAGAGAGAGGCCAAACAAGTTATAAGAGCTTCTAAAGCACAGGCAGAAGAGAAATTAGCTCAGTCAGGGAAAAAAGGCGATAAGGCATTCTTCAGATACATAAATGCAAAAAGGAAACTAAAACAAGGAATTACAAAATTAAAAACAAAAGGAAGGTATATGGAAGAAGATAAAGAACTGCCTCAATGAATACTTCTGTTCAGTCTTTACAAAGGAAAAATGAAGGAAAAGTACCTCAGTTAGGAAAGAAGACTAATGAATCTTTTGATGCATGTGTCTTTACAGAGGAAGAGGTTCTAAGTCAGCTGTCTAAAATCAATACAAATAAGTCACAGGGGCCTGATGGGATACACCCAAAGCTATTAAAAGAGCTCAGTGGTGAACTAGCAAAACCATTAACAGATTTATTTAACCAATCACTGGAGTCGTCCCAGAAGATTGGAAATTAGCAAATGTTGTGCCCATTCACAAGAAAGGTAGTAGGGAGGAATCGGGCAACTATAGGCCAGTAAGCCTGACATCAATAGTGGGGAAATTAATGGAAACCATACTTAAGGAGAGGATTGTGGAACATCTAAAATCCCATGGATTGAAAGATGAAAAACAGCATGGGTTTACTTCAGGGAGATCATGTCAAACTAATCTTATTAATTTTTTTGATTGGGTGACTAAAATAATAGATGGAGGAGGTGCAGTAGACATCGCTTATCTAGACTTCAGTAAGGCTTTTGATACTGTCCCACACAGAAGGCTTATCAATAAATTGCAGTCTTTGGGCTTGGACTCCCATATTGTTGAATGGATTAGGCAGTGGCTGAGGGACAGGCAACAGAGGGTTGTAGTCAATGGAGTATATTCAGTCCAAGGTCTTGTTACCAGTGGGGTACCTCAGGGATCTGTTCTGGGACCCATATTGTTTAATATCTTTATCAGCGAAATTGCAGAAGGCCTCGATGGTAAGGTGTGTCTTTTTGCTGATGACACATTGATTTGTAACAGGGTTGATGTTCCTGGAGGGATACACCAAATGGAAAAGGATTTAGGAAAACTAGAGGAATGGTCAAAAATCTGGCAACTAAAATTTTATGTTGATAAGTGCAAGATAATGCACCTGGGGCGTAAAAACCCAAGAGCAGAATATAAAATCAGTGATATAGTCCTAACCTCAGTATCTGAGGAAAGGGATTTAGGGGTCATTATTTCAGAAGACTTAAAGGTAGGCAGACAATGTCATAGAGCAGCAACAAATGCTAGCAGAATGCTTGGGTGTATAGGGAGAGGAATTACCAGTAGGAAGAGGGAGGTGCTCATGCCGCTCTACAGAGCACTAGTGAGACCTAATTTGGAGTATTGTGCTCAGTACTGGAGACCATATCTCCAGAAGGATATTGATACTTTGGAGAGAGTTCAGAGAAGAGCTACTAAACTGGTACATGGATTGCAGGATAAAACTTACCAGGAAAGATTAAAAGACCTTAACATGTATAGCTTGGAAGAAAGACGAGACAGAAGGGATATGATAGAAACTTTTAAATACATAAAGGGAATCAACAAGGTAAAAGAGGAGAGAATATTTAAAAGAAGAAAAACTGCTACAAGAGGACATAGTTTTAAATTAGAGGGGCAAAGGTTTAAAAGTAATATCAGAAAGTATTACTTTACTGAGAGAGTAGTGGATGCATGGAATAGCCTACCTGCAGAAGTGGTAGCTGCAAATACAGTGAAGGAGTTTAAGCATGCATGGGATAGGCATAAGGCTATCCTTCATATAAGATAGGGCCAGGGGCTATCCATAGTATTCAGTATATTGGGCAGACAAGATGGGCCAAATGGTTCTTATCTGCCGACACATTCTATGTTTCTAAGACGCATAAAAATGGCTCATGATTAAAATACATATTTTTTGTGGGAATTTTTGTCATTGATCCCCCTCTAGTATGTCACTGTCCATGTTGTGGGACTATTTGTGCACTTCTAGTAAGTATTTGGTGGCTGCAAATATGACCTGAAGGTTTTTCAGGTTCGCCTGCCATTAAAGTGAAACTTCAGTTCACAAACATTTGATCACGTTTGCGCGATCACGTTTGCAAATCGTCGCGGCCAATGTTCGTCCATCACTAACAAGGAGCTTAATGGTAAGATTCACAACAGGTGTTTGATCTATGAATCGTCCAATAAATTTAATGGTTCAATTAGAATTGGTATTTAAACATTCCTACTTATAATGCTGTTCACATTCTGACATCATGCTATTCACATTTTGACATCATGAGACCAAGACGACACCTAATAAAGGATCAACAGTACCTCGCCATTGCGAGGCTTCAAGCAGGATGTTCTCAGACGGAAGTGGCCACTGCGCTTAGAGTGTCACAGATTGTCATCAGCAGGTTGCAACAGAGATACAGAGAGACTGGAAGAGTCACAGAAAGGCATAGAAGTGGACGTCCTCTGGCCACATCCCACACTAATGACCGCTTCATTGTGAACAATGCCCTGCGGAACCGGATGATGAATGCCACACAACAGGCACATTTAAGGGAGATGATAGGCACCCAAGTGTCACGTCAGACCATTCGAAACTGTTTACATCAGCATATTCTGCGTGCTAGACGATTTGCAAGGGTACTTGATCACAGGCATCATCGTCTTGCATGGGCCAAGTAGCATCTACGCTGGACGAGGGACCACCGGGCCTCAGTGCGGTTAGCTGATGAAAAATGATTCAAGCCGAGCAGAAATGATGGCCGGCAACAATGTTGGAGACGTCAAGGAAAGCGCTGTGCCTCAGCCACTGTTGTCACCAGATGATCCTTTGGTGATGGTAGTGTTACAGTGTGGGCATGTGTGTCTAGTTAATACCAAACTGTCCTACACTGTGAATAGTACAGTGACAAGCCCATGCTTCTTGAATAACATAATTAATCCAGTCATTGTGCCTCTGCATGAACAACACAGGCCTAACTTAATCTTTATAGATGACAATGTGCCAGCTCATCCTGGTCGCATCATTAGGGAATGGCTGCTGGAGACTGGGGTACCTTAAATGGAGTGGCCTCCACTTTCTCCAGACCTGAATCCCATTGAAAACCTATGGGATCAGCTGAGTCACCATGAGTCACCATGTAACTGTTTACCCCAGAGTCTCAATGACCTGAGGGCCTCCCTTCAGGAAGAGAGGGATGCCATGCCTCAGCAGGCAACAAGTCAATTTGTGAACAGCATAAGACATCGTCGTTAAGCTGTAAATTGATGCTCAAGGCCACATCACAAGTTTTTGAGACATTGACATTTTTGTAGGGGTATACCCACCACTGTTATTGGCTTTTGTTTCAATAAATTGTTTGAGATGCGAAATTACCATTGCATGCTTCTACTTAAATGTCCTACTTTCATGATCACTGTAGAGTGAACGTTTTACAATTTCCATAAGTTTCACTCAAAAAGCCAAATATCCCTAAATTATTGTGAGTAGTGTATAAGACACTAGGTGTATTACATGTAAAGTACAGTTTAAATTGTATCCCAATGCCTTTCATAGGGTAGTGTATTGTTCCTTGTATTGTTCCAGTTTTGACATGAGAGGCATGGGAATTTACAATTTTTTTCTTTGGATAAAGGATCGTCTTTTTGGACATTTTTATATTTGTGATTTGTACAATAAGAAGCAATTAATAATGGAATAATCGTCATATTATCAGCACAAAGCAATGTTGCAAAGTTTAAATACAATAACAAAAATTCTGATACTTGTTTTACAGCTGTCTGCATAAATCCTCCCGAACTTGACTTTGCAGTGGTGGAGGGAGAGTTTATCCATCAAGAGTTCTTTGACATTGGAACAAGTGTGCAGTATAAATGTCGCTCAGGTTTTATTCCTATGACCAGCAAGAATAATAATGTAACATGCCTGAGCGATCTAAAATGGTCACAGCTTGAGTTATTTTGCAAACGTAAGTCTAGTCTGCATCATATTTCTGCTTTATGCATTATATTTATGTATAATAAATTAAGCTATGGGGTAATTTCCTTTTCAGATCTTTTTTCCACACAGAATAAAAATGGCCATGCTCAGAAACACTGATTATGGGATTCCACATCCGTCATCTTGTTAAAAGAGCAATATGAATGAACCCATTTGAGGTGAGGGGATAAATTCCCACACCTCAATGTACAGTTTTGTCACTAGGATGGAGTGGGCACAGCAGTGGCACTTGTGCCTTTTGTAGAAGGAAACAACTGTAGCATATCACAAGCTCCTGCAAGCTCCTGCTCCAATGGCTGGGATTAGAGCCAAGTCTGATCCTGTCCTTTTAACCTCTTATTTGCTGTGGTCAATAGTATAGCAGTATAGCATCTAAGTGATTATACAGAGGGAGAATCCAATAGGCTGTCAGTAGAAAACTGATAGGCACACCTAATACACGCTGTATTAGTGTTGAGCAAATCAAAGCATCTGAAGCGGACTTTGATCCAAAATTTTGGAAAAATTAGATTTGCAACAAATCCTAATTTCCTGGCACTTTTCCTAAGAGTTGCTATATGTGTTGTAAAGTGAAGGTAAGAAGCCCGGAAACAAGAGATCACCCATAATGCAGTGTAGCCTGACAATCAGCAGATGGCCATCCCCTGTGATTTCACAGCCCTCTAAAAATCCTAATCCGCCCAGTCTCAGACATTTTACAGTGAACTTCGCATAGGGAGAGATGTGAGAAGTAGTGTTGAGCACGAATATTCGAATCGCGAATTTTAATCTCGAATATCGCCACTTGGAGAATTAGCGAATATTTTGAATATAGTGCTATATATTCGTATTACCAAATAGTGTTTATTGCGAATATTCTAATCGCAAATTTTTATCACGAATATATATTACATTGCCGATTTCCGCAATCATGTAAATAATGACTGGAGATCATGAATTCTCGAATTTGCCAATTTATGGCGAATATTCGGCCAAAAATTTGCAAAATATCACGAATTCGAATATTGCCTATGCCGCTCATCACTAGTGAGAAGTGCTAGGTACATTATTTATCAAACCTTAAATTGTAGAATCTTGGATAGAGAGACTGCAGGGACAGTGAAGGGAGATCATAGGGAGAGTTTTTACACACTGTAGGGCAAGCATAGGGAGAGTGCAGGCTGTGTAATTTGAAGCTAAAGGGAACTATAGGAGACAACTCAGTTTGCATCAATCCCTGCACAGAGCTCTTAAATTGATCAGTGTTCACCTTGTTTAATAGATAAGCAATTCTCTTACTCCTTGCTTCTCAAATTAGGGTGAATAAGCTGTCTGATTTAACTGTTATTAGGGTGTCCCCCTTGTTAAATAGATAAGCAGTTCTAGTACGCCTTGATTCTCAAATTCTGGTGAATACGTAGTGTAATTTAACTGTTATTGGGGTGCCCAACTTGTTTAATAGATACGCAAACCTATTTTGCCTTGATTCTCATATTGGGGTGAATAAGCTGTGTAGTTTAGCTTTTATTGGGGTACTCACCTTGTTTAATAGATAAGCAGACCTACCGTATTACGCTTTGATTCTCAAATTCGGGTGAATAAGAAGTGTAATTTAACTGTTATTAGGTTGTCCCATTTGTTAAATAGATAAGCAGATCTATTACACCTTGATTCTAAAATTAGGGTGAATAAGTAGTGTAATTTAACTATTATTGTGTTTTCCACCTTTTTTTTATAGATAAGTAATTCCATTAGGCCTTGATTCTCAAGTTAGGGTGAATAAGCTGTCTATTTTTACTGTTATTGGGGTGTCCATTTTTTTTAATAGATAAGCAATTCTATTACTTCTTGATTCTCAAATTGGGGTGAATAAGTAGTGTAATTCAACTGTTATTGGGGTTTCCCCCTTGTTAAATAGATAAGCAGAACTATTATGCCCTGATTCTCAAATTGGGGTGAATAAGTAGAGTAATGTAACTTTTATTGGCATTTCCGCCTTGTTTTATAGATAATTAATTCAATTAGGCCTTAAGTTCTTCTAAAATTGGGGAGAATAAGCTGTATACTTTTACTTTTATTGGGGTGGCCACCTTGTGTCTTAGATAAGCAATCCCATTAGGCTTTGATTCTCAAATTGGGGTGAAAAAGTTGTGTATTTTAACTGTTATTGGGGTGTTCCCCTTGTTAAATAGATAAGAAAATCTATTATGCCTTGATTCTCAAATTAAGGTGAATAAGTAGTGTAATTTATTGGAGTTTCCACCTTGTTAGATCTTGATTCTCAAATTGGGGTGAATAAGCTATTTTTACTTTTATTGGGGTGACCACCTTCTTTCTTAGATACGAATTTCTATTAGGCCTTGATTCTTAAATTGGGGTGCCCAAGCTGTCTGTTTTTACTGTTATTAGGGTGCCCACTTTGTTTTATAGATAAGCAATCCCATTCGGCCTTGATTCTCAAATAAGGATGAATAAGTAGTGTAATTTAACTGTTATTGGGGTGTCCCCCATTCTTAAATAGATAAGCAGATCTATTATGCCTTGATACTCAAATTGGAGTGAATAAGTAGTGTAATTTAACTGTTATTGGGGTTTCAACCTTGTTCTATAGATAAGTAATTCCATTAGGCTTTGATTCTCAAATTGGGGTTAATAAGCTGTCTATTTTTACTGTTATTGGGGTGCCCACCTTGTTTAATCGATAAGCTGATCTATTACGCTTTGATTCTCAATTTGGGGTAAATAAGTAGTTTAATTTAACTGTTAGTGAGGTGTCCCCCTTGTTAATAAATAAGCAGATCTATTGCGCCTTGATTCTCAAATTGGGGTGAAAAAGCTGTCTAATAGTACTGTTATTGGGGTGTCCAGATTGATATTGAATAACTTATTTTATATATACCGTACAATTACTGTTACTGTACAGTATTTATAACAGACAGGTGCCAGGGAGAGCCGAGGGAATGGGCAGTCTCAAAAATGTTGCTGGAGCCGGCAGAAGTAGCAGCAGAACAAGGGGTGGGTGGTAGCAGCAGTGGTCGTGTTTTGACCAGCAATCCCGTTGTCCTTGAATGGTTGACTCGGTCTTCAACATCTCAACTGACATCAGATACCCACAGCCAGGAGTTGGTGGGTTCCTCTGATTCCACACTTAGTTGGCATGGCCCAGGAACAAGATCTGTACCCTCAACTGTCCTGAACCTGCCACTTTCATTTTCTGCTCCTTCTGCTCAGGAAGTATTTTATGCTGCCGACTCTGCTCTGCTTTTCAGTTAGGACAAGTCTACTGCACAGCCCAGATTTGGAGGAGAGGTCTGCTGCTTCCTCCTGTAGGCGTCCAAGTAGCGACAATGAGAATAGCTTGGGAGCAGGTGTTGTGAGCAGTCAGAAACACGGCCATGAGACTTGTAAGGGTGACATAAGTGAGGAGCCGATAGTAGTGAATGATGGTGTAACCGATCATATGTGGGAGCCGGGGGAATAAAGGACTTCATCATCATCATCAGGGGGTGAGGGTGGCAGCTTGCCCATGAGAAAGCGGCAGAGTGGCAGTGTGTGGCTGTGCCAGCAAGGTGCAAGTGTAGCCGTGAGCCAGCAGGGTGGCAGCAGTTTTAGATCTGGAGCCAAACGTGCCTGGGGTAGACCATTTGCTATTTAGGAGCCTACCTGTCTTGAAACAACTAGCGAAGCATGGCTTCATAGAGGCAACGCAAGGCAGTCAGCATGCAGAGGTGGAGGTAAACTGCCATACTCTCCAGTGTGGAAATTTTTCATCAAGGACGTCAGCATGGCCGTATGTAGGATCTGTGGGAATAAGGTAAAGCATGGCCAAGGTGCCAATGTTGGCACCATGGCCCTGCGTAAACACATAGACCATAATGTGGCCTGGGAAAATGTGGCGCTAATGTAGTGGTACAGCCTGACTCAGCAACTGCTGCATATCCCAGTGGCCCATACCCCTTCTTCAGCAGCTCCAACACCTCGGCAGAAGGGAGCTGTGTTTCCTTCCCATCGTGTACTGGTCATAATGCTCCTCCTTCTACTCCTCATCATGCATTTCACAAGCAATCGATCACCGAGGCTATTGCAAAAAGATAACAGTAGGCACTCAATGGCGCAGAAGCTGAACGTGCTCTTGGCCAAGTTGCAGGTACTAGAGTCCTTCCCTTTCCATTTGGTTGACTATGCCCATTTCAGAGAACTAATGGCTTGTGCCGAGCCAAGGTGGAATGTCCCAAGCTGTCATTACTTCTCCAAAAAGCTGTACCAGCACTGCACATGTATTTTGAGCAGAAGTCTGTCAGTGTCTGGTACAGTTCACGGCAATGCAAACATGTAGAGCTGTAACTATGGTCATGGACAATATATGTCATTTACCACCCACTGGCTAAATTTGGTTCCTGCCCAAGCACACCAGCAACTTAGCCAGGTGGTGACAATGCCGCCTCTGCGTTCTCATGCTGTCATTTTGACGCCAATGTCCTCCTCTGCCTCCTCATCCTCCACCTTGTCATCAGCCTCCACTGGCCGCACAGTTCTGAGTAGTCCTCCAGCATATGACCTATGCAGAGCACAGTGGTGCCACGCTGTTCTGCACTTGGCCAGACTGGGCGAATGGAGTCACACAGGGTAGGAACTGCTCCACATCATCCACCAAGAAATCGAATGCTGGCTGTCTCCTCGCCAACTGAAGATCGGAACCATGGTCACCAATAATTGAAAAAAACATTCTATCAGTGCAGTGTCAAGAAGGGCTGACCCATGTGACCTGAACTTCTGGTTGTAACCCAGTTCCTGTAGTCTTCCACCCAACTGCAAGATGTCTTGAAAATGACCAGGAAACTGTGCATGCTTTTCAGTCACTCTCACTGTGCAAAACATGCCCCCCTTGTGCTGCAAAGGCAGAATAGTGTTCCCCAACATCGCCTGATATGACACGTTTCCAAATGTTGGCACTCCACATGTTGGACCGACTATATGAGCAGAGGAAGGCTGTGAACGATTCTTGATGATGCAGGTGGACAGGAGTACTCTCCTGTGTAACTTCGACATTAGCCAGTGGAAGCTCATGCGTGACACCTGCCATTTGCTCTGGCTCTTTGAGTAGTTCACTAGCCAGGACTACAGGATGAATGATGTCCTTCACATCTTGGAGCAGTTTTCTGATAAATCTGGCTGGCCAGGGGACAGGAGACATGGTACCTACATCCCACAGCCACAGAGTGTGATATGTGATTTTAGCCAGTGTGTGCAGTGCGGAGCATGAATACATGACATGACTGATATACTCAATACACTAGGAGAACGCTCAATATCTAAAGGTAGCGCACTGTGGAATTAACAGAGCGCAATAACCGACTGTGATAATCGCTACAGTGTTACAGTGGAAACTATTAGATAAACAGTCAGGGAGCCCTCCAGTGGTTAAGAGCATATATGCAAAGTACCCTATTATATATGCAACAGTGCAGGCACCACTGATAATTTTAAAGTGTGAGTTCTAGTTAATTTTTATAGGAAAGAAATAAAAGCTATATTTTAATACTAGTTATCCTGAAGCACGTGTTAACCTAGAGACTACTAATGGTCTTAGTGACCAATTTAAAAAGTAGACTCTGACTGTTCTCACCATTCGTCGCTTCTGTCTATCCGAGATTTTTCTTGGTCTGCCACTTCGAGCCTTAACTTGAACTGAGCCTGTGGTCTTCCATTTCCTCAATATGTTCCTAACTGTGGAAACAGACAGCTGAAATCTCTGAGACAGCTTTCTGTATCCTTCCCCTAAACCATGATGGTGAACAATCTTTGTCTTCAGGTCATTTGAGAGTTGTTTTGAGACCCCCATGTTGCTACTCTTCAGAGAAAATTAAAAGAGGAGGGAAACTTACAATTGACCCCCTTAAATACTCTTTCTCATAATTGGATTCACCTGTGTATGTAGGTCAGGGGTCACTGAGCTTACCAAGCCAATTTGAGTTCCAATAATTAGTTCTAAAGGTTTTGGAATCAATAAAATGACAACAGTGGCCAAATTTATGCACCTGCCTAATTTTGTTTAAACAATTATAGCACACTTTCTGTAAATCCAATAAACTTCATTTCACTTCTCAAATATCACTGTGTGTCTCCTATATGATATATTTAACTGACATTTTTTTATCGTAACAACCAATGATTTATACAGGAAAATCATGATGATTAACAAGGTTGCCCAAACTTTCGCATCCCACTGTATCTATTACTAGGGGTAGACCTGCAGTGTATATGCATATGAGGTCCGCAAACCGTGGATCTGCAAAATACGGATACCATCTGTGTGCAATCCGATTTTTTTTTCATAGACTTAAATGGATCCATAGCAGAATAGGACATATTCAATAATTTGTGGAACAGACATATTATACATGTGTATGTCCTAGTCTGTTACAAACAGTATCCGTATTTTGTGGATCCGCGGTTTGCGTACCACAAAAAGGATACAGTCATTTGCATGATGAGGAGGGGTAGTCCTTCAGCATATATCTGTATATCTATTACTAGGGGTAGTCCTGCAGTATTTTAATCTATTAGGGAGGATTTTAATGAGTGGGGCTCTTACGCATCACAGGCCAGAGCTGTCATTATTATACACTGGGCACAGCAGGGCTGGTGCCTAAGATGTGTATTACAGGCTGTAACACACATCGCAGCCCCCTGCTGTCATTATCATACACATTGTATGATAATGACAGGGCACTGTACACAGGATGGCCGGCAGCCTGTGATGTGTATTGGCACACCTGGACAATACGTGAGAAGTGAAGCAGTGCTCAGCAGCCCACTGCCTAGCAAAAAGCAATCGCCCCATTGTGATTTTTCCCTATAGGTTGAATTGCCAATCCGCCTTTGCCAGCCAGTGGCGTGGCATTAGAGCATGGTTACCCCAAAGAGAACTTGCCCTTCAACACAAAATGTTGAGAGACTAAACTTTATCAGGATGAATCAGGCATGGATCAACCAGGATTTGCAGACACTGGTGCCTAATGCAAGAGACTAGATCATCTGGGCAGTAATGATCTGACTGTAATGTGCTGCCACACCAGAACATTGTGACAACTGGCCCGTTACTTTTCCCAAAGTCCTTGTGCACACTACTCTGATGCTGCCACAGGCCTGCTGCCTCTACTGCCATCTGCTCCTACTGTGATCTGCCACCATCTTGTGCTGTTACTGCCAATGCATCTTATTGGCCATCGCAGAAGCTGCCTGACACTGGTTTCTTAATTTTTTTGCTGTCCACTAAAATTCCTACGTGAAGCCATGTTGATAAAGTGTAATTTACTTATTTTCATTGAGGTACTCCAAGATACCTTCAAACAATTTACCCATGACAGATGTTAAACCTATAGTTTCCGGGCTCTGTTTTTGACCCCTTTTTGAATATTGGCACCACATTGGCTAAGCACCAATCCTGTGGAACACTCCCTGTCAATATAGAGGGGCACATTTATTAAGACCAGTGTTTTAGACGCTGGTCTTAATAACGTCTATACCTGGCGGTGAATCCGCCGGAGTTATGAAGAGACGCAGACCTCTTCAGTAGATCCTCTGCCACTTCTAACTGTAAGACAGCTTCCTGGCTGTCTAACATTTAGACCATTTTCTATGCCTAAAACAGGCGTAGAAAATGGTAAATGAGACGGGCCTGATGGCCTGCCCCCTTCCCTGCCCACGCCATGTCCCCTTTTTATGACCTGGGTGAGTGGGGAGAAGTCACAGATTGCAGTGGCCAAAATTAGAATTGCAGCATGAACACTATCAGCCTCGTCAGCAAGGCCGATAGTGTTCAGTGCAACTACTGATGCCCCCATTGGCCGCAGGGGGTGTCAGCAGGAAGCGTGCTTCCGGGTTTTTGTTCATTTAGATGCCATGATCTCACTTGATCACTGCATCTAAAGCCTTTAATTACCGCGATCTGCATTATTTCTGGTCACGGTAATTAGCCGCTGCATGTGCGAGTGGGCACCATGTTTACACATCGCTCCAGCGCCGTAAATGTACGGTGCTGGTAGCTAAAGGGTTAAATATCAGAAATAAGGGTCTGTTTTTGACATTACTTAATTCTCTTTGGATACGGGGGTGTATGCCATCTGGTCCCGGCGATATGTCTATTTTAATCTTTTTATGCCACTTTTAATGGGAAATGTACTTTTACATTCTGCATTCCATCTGACAGTTTATTTTCCTCAGTGAATACAGTGGAGAAAAAATATTTAATAGCTGTGCTTTATTCTCATTGCTCTCTGCAACTCTCCCTTCATCATTCTGTAAAGGGCCATCACCTTCAGAATTATACTTTTTACGATTTATATAATTGAAGAACATTTTAGGGTTAGTTTTACTCTTTTTGGCAATGAATCTCTCGGTCTCCAGTTTGGTTGCTTTTATTTGTCTTTTACATATTCTATATTTTTTTCCTATAGTTTTTCAATGCTTCCTCGTTACCCTCCTGTTTTAGTGATTTTAAATGGTTTATTTTTGTTCTTTATTGCTTAATTTACATTTCTATTTATCCACATTTGTTTTCTTGTTCCTTACCCTTTTATTCCCATAAGGTATGTACCTCTCACAGTTACAGTTTAGGATGCTTTTAAAAATATCCAATTTTATGGCTGCATTTTTATTTTTGAGGACATTGTCCCAGTTAGTTAGGACAATGGCCTCTCTTAGCAGGTCAAATTGAGCTTTTTTGAAGTTTTTTTAATGAGAATTGGAAGGTTATTTTTTATGGTCACTATTTCCCAGGTGTCCACCGACCTGCACATCTGTTGCTCTGGCAGGTCTATTGGTTAATACTAAGTCCAGTGCGGCCGTCCCTCTAATCTGGTCCTTAACCAGTTGGGAAAGGTAATTGTCTTTGGTTATTGCCAAGAAGTTGTTTCCTTTATGAGATGTACAGGTTTCAGTTTTCCAATCTATATCTGGGTAATTAAAGTCCCCCATAATAACAACCTCATGATTTGCCGCCTTATCTATCTTATTTATAAATATAATTTCTGGGGACTCTGTTATATTAGGTGGCTTAAAATAAACTCCTATTAGTATTTTATTATTGTTTTTGCCTCCATGTATTTCTACCTACAGTGACTCCACATGTTCATGTCCCTCACTTATATCTTCCCGGAGTGTGGGCTTTAGACAGGACTTAACATAAATACAGACCCCTCCCCCTCTCCAGTTTTGACAATCCTTTCTAAACAGACTCTAACCCTGTACGTTAACTGCCCAGTCATGGCTATTATCCAGCCATGTCTCAGTTATTCCCACTATGTCATAGTTCACCTCAGACATTAGTAATTGCAGTTCACTAGTTTTATTAGTCATGCTTCTTACATTAGACAAAAAACACACAGCCCTAACCCAAACACAAAAATGAAAAAATGATAAACATACTATTTCAGCTCAGCCTCATTCGAGTGCGAATTAACTGCAATACCAGACACAAACCATGAATAATAGTGGCACTGATATACATGAAGTAAAACAGACTTAACTTATCATATAAACCCCTTTGAACTATACATGAGCCATGTACTGTATGATGGGGAGAGAGTTACATGGAGAATTAATACAGAGCTTTGATGCATGTAGTCTGTTCACTTCAGCGGAAAAAAAACATTTTGATAAAAATTTTGTTTGCTAATGGATTAGTAATGTAATAATCATATTAACACCACAAGTTAAATTAACACAAATTCTGATACTTCTTTTACAGCTGTCTGCAAAATTCCTCCTGAACTTGACTTTGCAGTGGTGGAGGAAGAGTTTATCCACCAGGAGTATTTTGATATTGGATCAAGTGTGCAGTATAAATGCAGTCAAGGTTTTGTTCCTGTGACCAACAAGAATAATATTCTAACATGCCTCAGTAATATGGAATGGTCCCAGAATGAGATATTTTGCACACGTAAGTCTAGTCTGCATCTGTTATCGCAGTTGGCATGGAACCACTGTCAGCCAACAGATTTGATTTTGGCTAATCCAAAGGGCATTATCCTGGCAGTCCCTTGGTATATACCCTTTAAACCCTGTACAGGGATCTGGACTTCCCCACAGGGTAACCACCAGGCTGCTACCTCCTGGAGTAATCTATGTGTGATTGACAGCTGACCTACAGGAGTCACAAACACCACTGAAGAGTACCAATGGGTTAGGCAAAATCGTAGTCAGGGACAGGCCAACTGGCAAAGTATGCGCTATACTGTAAATGGACCAAGTTTGTACATGAGCAGACAAACAAATTCAGTAGACCTTTGCAGGTAATTTGCAAGCTAGAAAACCTAATGATCAGGCCCCCTACCACATCAGAAGGTGCCTTAAGTACCCTAGAGTTGCCAGCCATTGGCTCGTGAAGATTAGTCTATATACACGCTGGCCCTTTAAGAGGGAACATTCACATTCAGAGGGCATAAAAGGACAGGCCTTGTACTGGAATAAACTATAAGCTCTCTCAAACCATAGCATATTAACCCGGAAGTGACATGACTAAGGTATTAGTTAGACTGCTTGGATTTCCCTTAACCTTCTTGATCCCCATTGACGAATAAGAGCCAGACTCCAGATTCTGATTAATTCACTCACAGAAGCCGTTTTATTAAATAAATATACATAAAAAAACATGAATAACTTAACATTAACCCCCAATAACCTGAGTAAATGACGAGGGAAGTCCTAGAAGCTCAAATAAGATAAATTCACCAAAACAAACTGGCAACTCCATCTTGCCCCCAGCCAATGAACGCGAGCTTGGAGGCACCAACTGATGGACACCTAATACCTCAATTCCTGTTCACTGATGAGAGTACAGCCCCACCCGTGGGGACCCTCCTATTCTAAACTACCACCATATCCACCAACTTCTAGGACCTCCCACTGCCATCAACGCGCAACTTTAACCCACTTAAGTTTGCACGTCCCTCCACATTCTCAGGGCTATCTCAATACCACCCTGGATTCCCAAAGACCATAAATCAATTCCAACTGCATTAAGGTGCACACCATCTGCTCTCCAAAATTTGCCCACTCCTGCTTCCAGCTCCACATGCCGAATGGCGACCGCCCCATTCCTAGCCTCAAATCTACCAACCACCCAATTGACCTTAATATGAGCCTAATTTAACCTATCCACTGACCCCTCACCCCGCCAAGTCCGTCTCGGCACAATGTCCGACCACACCGTAGCCATGTTTGGAAACAAAGCCCATAACCTCAGGAGATCAAATTTGATGTCCCTAATTAGCTCCCTCAATGGCCGAGCCCCTAGATCATTACCCCCAACATGTAACACCAGAACGTCTGGAGGGCGATCTAAACGCACAAAGCGATGTACTTCCCGCAACACCCCACCCCACAGCATACCTCTAATCCCGAGTAAAACTGCCACATCCTGCTCGAAACACAGCTGCCGCCCGTTCGGTCTCACTTCTTCCCTTAATGCCCCCCAGAACACGAACGAGTGTCCCATTATCCGCACCAAGGCCACCTGCAGACCTATAAATAAACCACAAGACAAAACAAGCAATATTAACAAAAACTAATTCCTAACCAATTCACAATCTACCCAACCTCACATATGAGCGGAATCGAATGGATTCCTAATGCCCTATTTTTTAAATAATTTCCTCGCTCAATCCCAAACGCCTCCATCGCCGTTCCAATCCTGAAAGAGTGCCCTGAATAGCCCTCTGAATCAACCCCCAATACTCTCAAGCATCATTTGAAAATGGCTAGGAATTGAAACTGCGACAGGAATGATCCATCCACATGTCTCAGGAAAGGACCAGTCAACTTCCCACTCTCACCTCTGTAATCCCGCAAACACCTAATTGGACAAATAATACATCCTGGCACCTCAAACAACATCAACCGCCTTCTCCTGCCCTCACAGTCCGTCTTTGACTTACGAATGCGTATCTCCACCTGATCCACGCAAAAGTCGAAATCCTCCTAATGCAACCACCCAGCCTTACTGACAGTGCTACTTACCAATTCCCCCAACCGAAATGCTCCCAAAAATGCTATCGAGAAAGCCACCTTAAACAAACTGACCTCCCATTGTGACAGACAAATCGACCCCAACCTAGCACCAATGTCTACCAACACCTTAAAAGACACCGGCCTTCTAGCATCCTCAGACTGCTTCACTCTTCTCCAACCTCTTAAAACCTGCTTAACCAGAAATGTGTTTGTAACATCCGGAAGACTGCGCAAGCGAAAACCGAATGCTAATCCCGCTACACACCTATTTAACTGTGCCACTGACCATACTTCCTCCCTGACGTGACCTAAAAACAACAATAATGCAATTTCCCTGTCCACCTCCCTTGTTCCTAACTGCACACACCACCTCTCCCAAGTCTCCCATGCCTTACCATACGCAGCCCACTAACCATAACTCAATGATGCCCGAACAAGCCCCATTAACGTTCCTCCAAGATTACCCAAAGAAAAGCTGAACACTCCAACCCCTTTGCATCCGCTTCTGGCACCATTTGACGAAAACGCTCCAACTGTGAAAGAGAAAGGGCATCCGCAATACCATTAAAAACTCCCGGAACATGAACCACCACTATCCAAGCATTGATGGACAAGCATCTTAGCACTAAAAACAGCTTAAAGGGTTTCTACCACCAGAAATACCGTTATGTAGCTGACTGACATTAGCGATGCGCTAATGTCTGCACTACATAACAGTATGTTTGTTACATTTCTCCCTACAGCCGTTTTGGTAAAATACGGACTTTTATAATATGCTAATGAGCCTCTAGGTGCTATGTGGGCGTAAAATCAGCACCTTGAGGCTCCGTCTACTCACCTTTTATCCCACCCAGGTCCCCTGTTCTGCCCGCCCCGCTCCTCTTGATTGATATGACTGTTCGCAGCATCGTTGACGAAATCCTGCGCCTGCGTAGTTTACTTCTGTCTTCGACGCAGGCACAGTGAGTGAAGGCCGCTCTCCTAGTGCTAGCTTCCTCACTGTGACGTAGTCGGCGCAGGCGCAGTGAGGAATCCGGCACCAGGAGCGCATCATTCACTCACTGCACCTGCGCCGAAGACGCAGTGAACGGCGCAGGTGCGGGATTGCGCCAACGATACTGCAAACAGTCATATCAATCAAGAGGAGCGAGTCGGGCAGAACAGGGGACCTGGGCGGGATAAAGGGTGAGTAGACGGAGCCTCTAGGTGCTGAATTTACATAGCACCTAGAGGCTCATTAGCATATTATAAAAGTCCTTATTTTACCAAAAGGGCTGCAGGGAGAAATGTAACAAACATACTGTTATATAGTGCTGACATTAGCGCATCGCTAATGTCAGTCAGCTACATAACAGTAATTCTGGTGGTAGAAACCCTTTAACAACCGGGGGGGACAATGCAGACAAACTATTAATTGCCTGCACTACACCCAGATTGTCACAATGGAACTGAACCTTCTTATTTGCAAATCTATCTTCTCACAACACAACCGCCAAAACAATTGGAAAAAGCTCTAAAAGCGCCAAATTTCTTACCCATCCTTTAGTCACCCAAGAGTCAGGCCACCGGCCCGCACACCATTGCCCATGGCAGTATACCTCGAAACCTATCCCCCCGGCCGTGTCATAAAAAAGCTCAAAATCAAACTTTTTAACCGCTTCACCTATAACCAACGTCCTCCCATTGTAGACCTCCAGAAACCCTGCCCAAACATCCAAATCCCCCCACAACTCTTTACCCAGCCGAATAAAATGATGTGGTTCCTTGACCCCCGATGTCGCAGAAGCCAAACGCTGGCAAAAAATGCGCCCCATCGGCATAATCCTACATGCAAAATTAAGTGTACCCAACAGGGATTGTAAATCCCTCAACCAAATTTTTGCCGTCCTTTTTGCCTTACTGACTTCCAAACGCAAGTTTATCAATTTGTCCTCCGGCAACCTGCATTCCATTTTAACCGTGTCGATCACAATGCCAAAAAAGCACAATTTGGTCGTAGGCCCCTCTGTCTTATCCACCGCCAATGGCACCCCGAACTCCCTAAAAACCGACGGCACACTGTGCAACAACAACGAAGATACCCACGACCCCGCCGGGCCCAGACACAAAAAGTCGTCTAAGAAATGAATAACTTAAGCACAACTGGACACTTCCACTATTACCCATTCCAGGAACAAACAGAATGTCTCGAAATAGGCGCAAGATAATGAGCACCCCATGGGCAAATACCTATCCACGAAATAACCCCCCCAAAAAAAAAAAAAAACAAGTGCAGACTCTGGATGAATCGGTAGCAAGTGAAACGCCGCCTCAATATTGGTCTTTGCTAATAATGTACCCAACTTCCTAACCCAAGCCATTCCTCTGCCTTAATTGTTCGTCGTACCTAAGCCAGCCCGTACCCCAGTAAACACGGTACGCCTCCCCTTTCGCATCCATATAACAGAACAGCGCCAAACAAAATTCTGGCTTCTTTTCCCCAATGACGCTGGCCAAAATTGCAAACGCCTGCAACAAATTTGCAAATGTCCATGGGATGAAGCGATACCGCCGCTTTTCCTTGTCCTCTTTTTTTACCTTCATCTTTCTTTCCCTTATCCAAATTAAATCTCTCCAAAGGAAGTAGGGAAAAATTTCCACATACTCCCCTTTCCAAATCCTCTCCCTAACCTCCTGTTTCAAGTGCGCACTCAACAGACCCTCGAAACACACATACAATTCACCCTTTGCTGCGTTGTCCACTTTAAGCCTGTCATCCTCTCCCCCTAGCTGCATCTGTACTGACACGGACGCCCCTGACCTACTAGCTGAACCCACATCAGACACCCCACTCCCAGGACCCACTCCCCAAGCCGGAAGCGGCGACGCTGCCCCAGCCCCTAAACCCGACAACCACCCTGCCAATCCGCCCAAAACCCTGTCCCAGACCCCTTTCCACTTCACCCAGATGTACCACTCCCCCTACAACCCCTGGACAGCTAAGTAAAGAAAGAAGAGGACCCCATGAGATCTCACCAGGCAGCACGGGCGCTGTGTAACCCGTAGCCGCTGATCCTGTATCCCGCCGCTCCTGGTCAACGTCATCACGGTCCCCTGGACATACAGGGAGTGCAGAATTATTAGGCAAGTTGTATTTTTGAGGATTAATTTTATTATTGAACAACAACCATGTTCTCAATGAACCCAAAAAACTCATTAATATCAAAGCTGAATATTTTTGGAAGTAGTTTTTAGTTTGTTTTTAGTTTTAGCTATTTTAGGGGGATATCTGTGTGTGCAGGTGACTATTACTGTGCATAATTATTAGGCAACTTAACAAAAAACCAATATATACCCATTTCAATTATTTATTTTTACCAGTGAAACCAATATAACATCTCAACATTCACAAATATACATTTCTGACATTCAAAAACAAAACAAAACAAATCAGTGACCAATATAGCCACCTTTCTTTGCAAGGACACTCAAAAGCCTGCCATCCATGGATTCTGTCAGTGTTTTGATCTGTTCACCATCAACATTGCGTGCAGCAGCAACCACAGCCTCCCAGACACTGTTCAGAGAGGTGTACTGTTTTCCCTCCTTGTAAATCTCACATTTGATGATGGACCACAGGTTCTCAATGGGGTTCAGATCAGGTGAACAAGGAGGCCATGTCATTAGATTTTCTTCTTTTATACCCTTTCTTGCCAGCCACGCTCTGGAGTACTTGGACGCATGTGATGGAGCATTGTCCTGCATGAAAATCATGTTTTTCTTGAAGGATGCAGACTTCTTCCAGTACCACTGCTTGAAGAAGGTGTCTTCCAGAAACTGGCAGTAGGACTGGGAGTTGAGCTTGACTCCATCCTCAACCCGAAAAGGCCCCACAAGCTCATCTTTGATGATACCAGCCCAAACCAGTACTCCACCTCCACCTTGCTGGCGTCTGAGTCGGACTGGAGCTCTCTGCCCTTTACCAATCCAGCCACGGGCCCATCCATCTGGCCCATCAAGACTCACTCTCATTTCATCAGTCCATAAAACCTTAGAAAAATCAGTCTTGAGATATTTCTTGGCCCAGTCTTGACGTTTCAGCTTGTGTGTCTTGTTCAGTGGTGGTCGTCTTTCAGCCTTTCTTACCTTGGCCATGTCTCTGAGTATTGCACACCTTGTGCTTTTGGGCACTCCAGTTATGTTGCAGCTCTGAAATATGGCCAAACTGGTGGCAAGTGGCATCTTGGCAGCTGCACGCTTGACTTTTCTCAGTTCATGGGCAGTTATTTTGCGCCTTGGTTTTTCCACACGCTTCTTGCGACCCTGTTGACTATTTTGAATGAAACGCTTGATTGTTCGATGATCACGCTTCAGAAGCTTTGCAATTTTAAGAGTGCTGCATCCCTCTGCAAGATCTCACTATTTTTGACTTTTCTGAGCCTGTCAAGTCCTTCTTTTGACCCATTTTGCCAAAGGAAAGGAAGTTGCCTAATAATTATGCACACCTAATATAGGGTGTTGATGTCATTAGACCACAGCCCTTCTCATTACAGAGATGCACATCACCTAATATGCTTAATTGGTAGTAGGCTTTCGAGCCTATACAGCTTAGAGTAAGACAACATGCATAAAGAGGATGATGTGGTCAAAATACTCATTTGCCTAATAATTCTGCACGCAGTGTACTTTCAACGCTGACCCTGTAGTCCAGACTCACAGATTCTTGTCCACTAGCAACGCTGCTGCTCCTTTCTAAGATGGCTCCTGCCACGTGGGGGGCGTGGCCTTCTTCATCATCCCGGACAGCTTGGGGCCTGTGCATAGCCCTGGAAACCTCCTGCACAGCCCGTTCTCCGGCATAACTGCTCCCTTACCGAGTGGACCTCCCAGAAGAGGGACACCTGGGAGGATCCACGGACCCTGGTCCTGATCTCGAAGCGCATGCTGCAGAGAGTGGGGGAGGGGAGGAAACTCCCCGCTCTGCTCTGGGTCCCGCCTGCTGCATAGGATTTCTCCCACGGCGGGAGCATCTTACCGAAACCTGCTGTGCCGCTCCCCACCGTGGAGGGTCCCTGGGAGGGCTCCGCAATCGGCGCCGGACCCGAGGGTTTTCATCAGGGCTCAAGCGCGCTGGCGGTCTAGCCTCTTCATCAGGGATCTCCATTGCCATTGGGGCTCCCGGCAGCAGGCCTAACTGCTCCCTCAGCCAGCCGGGTCCCCTTGCCTCTGCCTCCATTCTAATCGGGGCCAGCATCTCCTCCACAGACAGGGTAAGTGCAGTTTACAGTTTCATTTCTAGCTAGAAAATGGCACCTAACTCTGCCTCACTCCCCCTTTTTAGTACCTCCCACCACACACCCCAGTTACCCTATCAACTCTCTCCACCTCCCAGCTACTGGGCAATTAACCCTTTAACTTCCTGACTCATGCTGGCCTCATGCTGGCCTCCCCTCAGCTCCGCCCCAGTCCGGGCTCACTGACCTCTAATATCAGTGGACAGACAAGCATAAAGGGATTGACAAGTTCATTTTAATTGTGTATATTGATTGCAGAAACTGAAGTTTTTGTGTTTAGTTGTCAAGATTATATTTGTTTTAGAAAATTCAAGCAAATCTGGGTCCTCATATAAATTAGAAAACTAAACTCTAGAACCTGATTATTTCCTATATAATTATCTCATTGACTGCTTTTTTGTAGCTTCTCAGTGTTTTTCTGTTACATGTTGATATTGAAATATTTTCCATGTACAAATTCTGATAAATAGTCAAATCATAAATATTGCTTTCTTTTTTTATCACAGAAGCCCCATCATGTGGGGATCCAGAAGATATAGATCATGGACAGAAGCAGTATGAAAACGTCTTGGTTGGTTCAAGAGTCATCTACACTTGTAATCCAGGGTACGTTTATGTGTGAGATGTCAGAAGCATTATTTACACATTTTTTAGTTTCCTACTTTTCGTTTGTTTAAAGTACTGTATCTTTGAAATGTTCATGCCAGGAGACACTGGACCATCATTAGTTTGAATCAGGATTATGTTACTGTCTAAAATTAATAATGCGTATGGATAGAACAATAGTTACATGATAGATTGGCTCATGGCAACTCTTCCATATTGTGTAATTACTTTCTGCCAGAATGGTTGCACCAGAACAAAATCGGTATACAAACAAAACTGTAATTTGAACTAACAAATAAGTAATTTTCTAATTAATTTTATGTTATATACCAAAAGCCAATGTAGTCAGAAATATTAACCCTTTTCAGGACATAGGATCTTTAGTGACTCAAAGCCTGAACAAAACATATTGTACATTCCTTTACTTAGTTAAATCTCTTTTGAACTGCCATGCATTGATTAAAGGGGATAGCCTCATCTGGATATTTATAGCATATCCAAAGGATATACCAGAAATGTCTTATAGGTGTGGATCCCATCTCTGGGACCTGCATCTGTGTCTAGAGCTGGGCCTTGTCTTGCACTGCTGAGAATAGAGATGTCAGAATACAGGTGTAGCAGGGGTAACACACACACTCTTAACTCAAATTTCTTAACTCATCGCGTTATCTTGAAACAAAAGCCATTAAAAAGCAATTGCTTAACGCATTTAGTTGCATTTAGTTTAGATAAGGCTACTTTCACACTAGTGTTGTTTGAATCCGGCGTTCAATGCCGTCACCGGAACTGCCCGCTGGATCTGGAAAAACGTGTGAAAACGGATTACATTTGAATCCTGATTAGGATTTTGATCACAATGAAAAAATGAATTGGGAAAAAACGGATCCGCCATTTATGGACTTTAACTTTTTTCCCACATTTTTCGGGTTTAACATGCAAAAGCCGGATCCGGTTTGACGGAACACACGGCGCCGGATCTGATGTTAATGCAAAAAGAGGGAAAAAGGCCGGATCAGTCAAAGTGTTCCGGATTTTTGGCCGTAGGTAAAAATACAACATGCTACGGTTTTCTGAAAAGCCTGATCAGTCAAAAAGACTGAACTGAAGACATCCTGATGCATCCTGAATTCGGATTACTCTCTATTCAGAATGCATGGGGATAAAACTGATCAGTTTTTTTCCGGATTTGAGCCCTTAGGACGGAACTCAGCGCCGGAAAAGAAAAACTCTAGTGTGAAAGTACCCTAACATGTCTCATAAAGCATGTGTGTTAACCCTGCTACATCCGTACTTACGTGGCTCTATCCTTTCACTTCTATGGGAAGCAAGCAGGGGCATACATAGAAGTCACTGGTCCCCATAGCAAGAATCTAAATTGCGCCCCCATGTCACATTCATAGCCCCTCCCACTACATGTTCCTGGCCAGCAGTGTACTGATATGTGAGGTATATATTACAGCTCATACCTCACATATCAGTATGCTGCTGTATATACATACTACAGGGAGTGCAGAATTATTAGGAAAATGAGTATTTTGACCACATCATCCTCTTTATGCATGTTGTCTTACTCCAAGCTGTATAGGCTCGAAAGCCTACTACCAATTAAGCATATTAGGTGATGTGCATCTCTGTAATGAGAAGGGGTGTGGTCTAATGACATCAACACCCTATATCAGGTGTGCATAATTATTAGGCAACTTCCTTTCCTTTGGCAAAATGGGTCAAAAGAAGGACTTGACAGGCTCAGAAAAGTCAAAAATAGTGAGATATCTTGCAGAGGGATGCAGCACTCTTAAAATTGCAAAGCTTCTGAAGCCTGATCATCGAACAATCAAGCGTTTCATTCAAAATAGTCGACAGGGTCGCAAGAAGCGTGTGGAAAAACCAAGGCGCAAAATAACTGCCCATGAACTGAGAAAAGTCAAGCGTGCAGCTGCCAAGATGCCACTTGCCACCAGTTTGGCCATATTTCAGAGCTGCAACATCACTGGAGTGCCCAAAAGCACAAGGTGTGCAATACTCAGAGACATGGCCAAGGTAAGAAAGGCTGAAAGACGACCACCACTGAACAAGACACACAAGCTGAAACGTCAAGACTGGGCCAAGAAATATCTCAAGACTGATTTTTCTAAGGTTTTATGGACTGATGAAATGAGAGTGCGTCTTGATGGGCCAGATGGATGGGCCCGTGGCTGGATTGGTAAAGGGCAGAGAGCTCCAGTCCGACTCAGACGCCAGCAAGGTGGAGGTGGAGTACTGGTTTGGGCTGGTATCATCAAAGATGAGCTTGTGGGGCCTTTTCGGGTAGAGGATGGAGTCAAGCTCAACTCCCAGTCCTACTGCCAGTTTCTGGAAGACACCTTCTTCAAGCAGTGGTACAGGAAGAAGTCTGCATCCTTCAAGAAAAACATGATTTTCATGCAGGACAATGCTCCATCACACGCGTCCAAGTACTCCACAGCGTGGCTGGCAAGAAAGGGTATAAAAGAAGAAAATCTAATGACATGGCCTCCTTGTTCACCTGATCTGAACCCCATTGAGAACCTGTGGTCCATCATCAAATGTGAGATTTACAAGGAGGGAAAACAGTACACCTCTCTGAACAGTGTCTGGGAGGCTGTGGTTGCTGCTGCACGCAATGTTGATGGTAAACAGATCAAAACACTGACAGAATCCATGGATGGCAGGCTTTTGAGTGTCCTTGCAAAGAAAGGTGGCTATATTGGTCACTGATTTGTTTTTGTTTTGTTTTTGAATGTCAGAAATGTATATTTGTGAATGTTGAGATGTTATATTGGTTTCACTGGTAAAAATAAATAATTGAAATGGGTATATATTGGTTTTTTGTTAAGTTGCCTAATAATTATGCACAGTAATAGTCACCTGCACACACAGATATCCCCCTAAAATAGCTAAAACTAAAAACAAACTAAAAACTACTTCCAAAAATATTCAGCTTTGATATTAAGTTGAGATATTGAGTTTTTTGGGTTCATTGAGAACATGGTTGTTGTTCAATAATAAAATTAATCCTCAAAAATACAACTTGCCTAATAATTATGCACTCCCTGTATATATCTGCACACACTGCATCTATTATACCTTGTATCTCACATATCAGTATACTACATACCTGTGTCCACTACATCTATTATGCCTCGTACCTCACATATCAGTACACTGCTAGATATACTACATACCCATGTCCACTGCATCTATAATACTGTGTAATAGATGCAGTGTGTGTGTGTGTGTGTGTGTGTGTATATATATTTATATATATATAAATATATGTGTACTGATTTGAGAACTACAAGAGGTATAATATATGCAATGGTTAAAGATATTTGGGGGCAGTTATATATTATGGTTATTGTGTGAGGTACCGTAGAGAAGCAGTGTGTGTGTGTGTGTGTGTATGTATGTTTGTGTATATATATATATTAGTGAGATATGAGTAAAATTACTAAGAGGTCATAAACACTTATTTAGGCCACATTCTTATCAGTAAGAAAATAACTAAGCAATAATGAGTGTTTATAAGGTCAGAGAGCAGAGATAACGAGCCCATCAGCTAGCTGTTTGATGGAGCAGAGAGAAAATTCAGATTCTGCAAGTAAAACATATCAGCTCTGTACAGAGAAAAGTACTCCACATTTTTAATAAAGACCAATTGAAAATATGATTTTAACTCATAATAAGTACAATGCACTAATAAAAAAAATTGCCCCCAAAGGTGTACATAGTATTTAAGTCATTTGCTACTTTGCTACTACGCAAAGCCAGCAACTACCTACTTTAGTGCACTTGGAAGGGTTAAAGGGAATCTGTCAGCTCCAAAACACCACTTAAACTAATTGAAGCAGTGTATAGTGTAAGTGGCGTCTGGTTATGTGATTATTATTTTTTTTATCTTTATACTCTCTTGTAGTGATGGACAAACATCTGCCGGGACGGTTCGCAAACGTGATCGCGCGAATGCGATCAAATGTTCGCGAACCGCAAGTTCGTGGCGGGTCCAATCATTTTTCAGGCGAACCTGAAAAACCTTCAGCTCATATTTGCAGCCAAGAAATAATTACTAGAAGTGCACAAATAGTCCCACAACATGGACAGTGACATACCAGATGTATTATTCGAATTTGCGATCTCCATTCATTATTTTTTTTTATGCAAAATATCGGCAATATAATTTTCTCGTACACGCATGCGCAAATGCACTATACAGTACCCAAATGCACTATAAAGAAAGTATATTGGTATATAACACCCCGCTTCAATCAGTTTTTTTTGGGGGCGACTGGTATATCACACCAGTAGAAATTATTTGTTCCAATAACGCTTGTCCCTCTATATACCTGCAGTATCGCAGCAGAACCACACACGACTGCCGCACAATACAAATGCACTATAATATACTTTCTAACATAGAAAGTATATGATAACATTGTACACGGAAGGCAATCCATTAGAATATACATAAAGATAAAACGTAACCTTTAATAATGTTACTATGAGGGTCCATTCACACGTCCGTAAGTGTTTTGTGGATCCGCCAAACACGGACATCGGCAATGTGCATTCCTCAATTTGTGGACCGCACATGGCCGGCACTATAATAGAAAATGCCTAATCTTGTCTGCAATTGCGGACAAGAATAGGACATGTTCTATTTTTTTGCAGAAACGGAAGCACAGATGCGGAAGTGCGGATCCGCAAATGCGGATGCGGATCCACAAATGCGGATGCGGACAGCACATTCTAGCCCCATTGAACATGAATGGATCTAGACCCGTTTCGCAAAATTGCGGAACGGATGCGGACCCATTTTGCGGACGTGTAAATGGAAAAGATTCTTTTAAAATGAAAATAAATTAAATTATTAAAGTTAAAGGGGTTCTGCACTTTGTTTTATCTGATGATCTATCCTCTGGGCTTAGCTGCAGTACATCAGTGCTGGAAACAGTAAGCTTTTATTCACTGTACTTTTTCTGGCATAGGCAGTTGATCAGTAGGGGGCTGCTAGGTGTCACTCCCACCCATTTGATATTGATAACCTATCATGAGGATAGGCCATCAACATCTACATCCAGGAAAAACTTTTAGTGTAAGGCCTGAACTTTCTCCAGCATCTACCCTTCATATGAAAACTATTTTACTAAATCTCTTTTTTCTATTTATATTCTAGATATCTGATGATTTCAAAAATAAATTACAGAGAATGTCAAGAAGATGGTACTTGGAGTGGTAAACCCCCTGTATGCAAAGGTAAAGACATTTACTGAATAAACATATTTTTTAATATTATTACATTCATGAGACAGTGACATTAAAGCTGGCTGTACCATTTAGATATTTGTCAGTTGAACCAATCTTGGAGCGACCATTGTATGGGGACCTCATTTCTCATCTGTGATGGCAGCTGATGGTGAAGGGAAGTGAAGGGCATGTTAGATTTTAACACAGTCTATGTTTTTTTTTTTACTGGTGTCTGGCAGCAGTTCCTCTCTCTTCCAGCTCAGAATACTTACACACTCAGCCGAGTGCCCAGGCAACACGTACCTCATGCATTCGGCTAGTCTTAGATGCTTAAAGTCTTCAAAACTGGTTGCAAATAAATGCTATAGGCTGAATGATGTATGTGGTGCAAAGATAGACACTTTTCTATGATTCTATAAAAACTGTTAGTTCTTACTTTAAGACAGATTTTTATACCAGAATAGCGCTATATTTTTGGTGCAAAATGGTGCATGTTAGGCCTTGCTCACTTTTTGTGAAGCTCCACCTACTTTCCAAAAATCCTCCTTCCGTGTTGCGAATGTCAGAAAAAATGGTAGAAACCTTATATGCACCAAATTGATCCAATTTGCACCACTTTTTTAAACAGATTTTTGGTGCAAATACATTAGTGAATCTGGGCCAGATGTTTAATACTATGTTATCTTAAATTTAAAATGCTGTGGACAGATGTTACTTTAACCACTTGACAACTGCTTATTAACTATATACATCTGGGTGGTCAGCACATGCTGCACTGACTTTTCTAAATATTCTTTCAGAGATTGCAGCTATTTGTACATCTGCAGGAGTAGGGAGCCCACTGTCAGTGACAGTGGACAGTTTTTCACCTTCCCTGCCTTTCCCATCTTTCTATACATAGCACCTAACAATTGTTGTGCATAGATATCAGGAAATAGCAATGCTGCTTCCTGCTGCAGTCCCATCGGTAATCACCTTGAGCTGGGAGTCTGTGTGAGCTGCTGGGTCTTAGCAGATCCAGATCAGCTCTGCAGTAAAGTCCTTGTGCAACCTCTCTGGGGGCTGTATTGCTCCTGTAATGGGGACTACCATGTCAACCCCAGTCATAGGAAAAAAGTATGACCTTATTCGGGCACAAAGTTTAAAATAAAAAAACTATAATATATACTATACAAATAGAAAAACACCACCACGCAACGCATTGCAACCTTTTGCTCTGTCCCCGGTAACCATAACCCATACATCCCATATATCAAAATCACTGTTATGGAAAGGGGACATAATTACAAATATTATTTTAGTTGCACATTGTGCTATTAACAAAGCAAGCTTTTAAATGTTAAAATCTATTATTTTAAACTAACTTCCTGGTCATAAAAATAAAAAAAGCTAAAAAATGACAGAAAAATAAAGCTGTATATCAATGAAAAAGGCGCACAATTATGGCCTCTTTCACTTGCGTTGTCCGGATCCGTTGTGTACTCCATTTGCCGGAGGTGCCCGCCGGATCCGTAACACCGCAAGTGAACTGAAAGCATTTGAAGACGGATCCGTCTTCAAAATGCGTTCAGTGTTACTATGGCACCCAGGACGCTATTAAAGTCCTGGTTGCCATAGTAGTAGTGGGGAGCGGGGGAGCAGTATACTTACCGTCCGTGCGGCTCCCGGGGCGCTCCAGAATGACGTCAGGGCGCCCCATGCGCATGGATGACGTGATCCATGCGATCACGTCATTCATGCGCGTGGGGCGCCCTGACGTCACTCTGAAGCGCCCCAGGAGCCGCACGGACGGTAAGTATACTGCTCCCCCGCTCCTCACTACACTTTACCATGGCAAACAGGACTTTAGTGTCCTGGCAGCCATGGTAACCATTCAGAAAAAGCTAAACGTCGGATCCGGTAATGCGCCGAAACGACGTTTAGCTTAAGGCCGGATCCGGATTAATGCCTTTTAATGGGCATTAATTCCGGATCCGGCCTTGCGGCAAGTGTTCAGGATTTTTGACCGGAGCAAAAAGCGCAGCATGCTGCGGTATTTTCTCCGGCCAAAAAAACGTTCCGTTCCGGAACTGAAGACATCCTGATGCATCCTGAACGGATTTCTCTCCATTCAGAATGCATGGGGATAATCCTGATCAGGATTCTTCCGGCATAGAGCCCCGACGACGGAACTCTATGCCGGAACAGAACAAAGCAAGTGTGAAAGATCCCTATCTTACATAACCAAACATAAATAAAATTACAGCTTTCGAAGACACATGTACTTAAAAAAGGAGAATGTACCTGGTCAGGAAGGGGGGTAAATGGCCCCGTTTGGAACTGGTTAAAGTCTATAGCAAAATACAGTAAAGTCAAAGACATTTTTTTCATAATGCAGCATGCATTCGGTATTGCGTTTTTATGCTGTTTTTCCTGGCTTCTTTGTAGGACTTTAAAAATTACAAAACCAGGAAACAACTGTACAAATGTGTTAAAAAAAAATGTGACTAAAACATCATTGTAAAAAACACAAGTAAAAACTCTTGAAATGCCTGATGTTTTGACATGTATTTTAAAATGCAAAAAAATGGTTCAGAGATACTAATTGCAAAAATGGAGTAAGCTTAGCCTGGCTGTCTAGACCTGTACAGGATTCATCACAAGGGCTCAGGCTGGATGATAAATGTGGTTCAGAAATAGACACTTTTCTATGACTCTAGACCAACTATTTTACACAGATTTCTATGCCACAATTGCTCCAATATTTTGGTGCAAAATGGTCCCAGTTAGACCTGTTCCTTTCCCACAAAGCTCCACCTGCTTTCTTGTAAGCCCCACCATTTTTAGCATGACAGATTTTTTTTTAGAAAACCTAGATGATTCACATATCTGACAGATTTTGGTTCAGAAAGATTAATACACTTCAGCCAGTGTGTGTAAAGCCCTTTCTGCCATTGTAATGGGATTAGCTCATGGGTTTATGATCTCCAGGGGAATATTCACACAGCAGGCACAATTCAGTTACATCAGAGGGTTTTCTGTTTTACACTGACATTGAAAAAAATAGTACACATAAACACATAAAATACATAAAAGTCGTATTCCTGACCGACACTAAGTAGATATGCAGCATCCCTAACTGCCAGGGTGAATGCTAGAGATGAGCAAATTTCCGGTTTGATCCGGTTGGCCGAATAAAAAATAATAATATTGTTTGATCCGAATTTGTGGTGAATCGCATAAAAAAACTTCTATTTCCTGGCTGAAGAAAGCCTTTATAGTGGTGTAGAACACTGTGCCTTGCAGTAACATGCATAGGGAGTCTGCTGTGGTAGTAAAACAATACTGTGATTCAGTATGACATGTAGATGACCGGCGTCACTCTTAGAATCACTTCACACTTGAGTTATTCGGTCAGTTTTGGCCCCGTAACTGCCCAAATAAGTGAAGTGTGAATTTAGCCTTACAGGTCAATGTTAACGCCAGGTATAAAGAACCATGCAGAGGCCCAAGATCCTACTATAGCGTGAAAGAGCTCACTCCTTTTACACTAATTCACTGATTCCACATAGATTTCTACAGAACCTGTTCTATTAAACGCTTATACAAGTAGAGTCCCCCGACAGAGTGGAGTGGGTGTCAGCAGTAAGTTTGTGTTGACGTCACTGATTATTTTGCCTTTCCTCTGATCCGTCAGAACAATAACCCCCAATAAACGGATCCTGTCTGTGGAACATCCGCCTTCACTCGGTCAGCATTTGGTCAGTATTCCATCAGTATTGCTAAAGCCCAAAAAAACAGGAGTGTATCTAAAACAGCGATGACACGTGAATAGAATATTTGCATGTCTTCTGTGTTTTGTAGCCACTCCTGCTTTTGGCTACCAAATCATAAGCCAATTCTGAAGCAAAATAGGGACCATGTCATGCAGATCTTATAGCTGTTACATAGACAGAAACCATTGTGCGTCTCATTTTTCCTTTCTTCTGACAGATCAGAAGAAGGGTCAAATAAATGATTATGTCAGCCAGGTCGAAAAGCAAAATAGTGGCCCAGTCATGAAGTGGGGAGGGTGAGAACAGCATGAGAAGTCCACAGAGTGGCCCTATGACATAGTGGTGAGGTGGAATTAGCATGAGGAGACCACAGAGTGGCCCAAAGACAGAGTCTGGAGGTGGCAGCAGCATCAAGAGGAGGCCACAGAGTGGCACAATGACAGTGTGGAGGTGGCAGCAGCATCAGCAGACCTGAGTGGTGAGGTGGCAGCAGCATCAGGAGACCATAGACTGACCCGTTGACAGAGTGGGGAGGTGGGTGTCAATACCAGTACCAGCTGAAGATGGTGGATGAAAGAAGAAGCACTTGGCATCAGATGTGTGGCATCAGGCGGGTGGCAGCATCAGAATAGTAGCTGAAGCAGGTAGCTAGAAGAAACCAGTCTCTTTTGTCAAAGTGTTGGTGTGGCACCATGGATGATCTAGTCTGATGCATCAGGCATTGGTGGGTAGAAATCCTGGCTGATCCATGCCTGATTAATCTTGACAAGGGTCAGTCTCTCCACAATTTGGGTGGACAGGCAAGTTCTTCTTGGGGTAACTATGGCCCCCGCCACACTAAACACCTGCTCTGATGCCACACTACTGGCCAGGCAGGACAGATTTTCCAGGGCAAACTCTGCCAGATGCGGCCACAAATCCAGTTTGGCTGCCCAGTAGTCCAGCGGATCTTCAATGTGGGGTTGCCGGGTGCGGTCCAAGTATGCCACCACCTGCTGGTTCAGGTCCTGCTCCAGGTCTAGCTGCTGCTGCTGCTGCTGGTGAGTAGTTTCTTCAATAGGCAGGTGTAGAAAGCTGCTCAACAGTGACTCTAGACTCAAGTTGCTGCTGATGGAGCTGGAACTTCTACCCTGCCACAGCAGGTATGGTAGAGGAACATGAGTGCAGAGGGCTCCCCTGGTCAGACCTGCGAGGGGATGGACGATGGTGCAGATAGGCAGCGGCCAACTGATTACATAGGATGTCTCTATAGTAGTTAAGTTTGTCCTCCCTCTCATCAGGTGTGAAAAAGGTAGCAAGGGTCTCACAAGGTGGAGAGCCAGAAGTCCTCCCTCTGCTGAATGGTGACAATTCGTCTGTCACTATTCAAGCAAGTGAGCATGCATCAGGTCATTTGTGCAAGTGACTCGGAGAGACTCCCTGACTCCATCTCCACTGCATACTGCCATGGTGTGTCTGGGTCCTCTGCCTCGTCTTCCTCATCGCCCTGTAGCTCCTCTGGCTGCTCCTGCTCCTCGTCTCTTGTCACCTGTGTATAAAAACCACCTATTTCGCTACACATTGCTTGTGCTCCAATATCCTCCTCCTCCAGTTCAGCCCCCACAGGGCTCATGTGACCATGAGATCTAGGCGCCATGTCTCCAGTCCCCTGACCAGCCAGATTTACCAGCATCTGTTCCAGAACATGAAGCAGTAGAATGACGTTATTCATCCCGTAGTCCTGGCGACTGACAAAAAATGTGTCCTCAAAGAGCCTGAGCAAACGGAAGGTGTCACGCATGAGCTGCCACGGGCTGACATCGAAGTTACACAGGGGAGTACTCCGCTTGGATCATCAAGAAATTGTTTCTCTGTTCGTATAGTCGGTCCAACATATGGAGGGTAGAATTCCAACTGGTGGAAACGTTGCATATCAGCCTATGTTGGGGGATGACGTTCTGCTGCTGCAGCTCAAGGTGGGTGTGCTTTGCGGTGTACGAGTGGCTGAAGTGCATGCAAAGTTTCCTGGCCATTTTTAGGATGTCTTGCAGATGGGTGGAAGACTTCAGGAACCGCTTGACAACCAGATTGAACACGTGTGCCATGCAGGGCACATGGCTCAGCCCTCCTTGATGCAGCGCAGACACCATGTTCTTCCCGTTGTCGGTCACCATGGTTCTGATTTTCAGTTGTTGCGGAAAAAGGATTTGTTTTCTTGATGAAGGACACGGAGCAGTTCCTCCCCTGTGTGACTCCGTTCGCCCAGACAAACGAGGTGCAGAACAGCATAACACCGCCGTGCCCTGCACATGTGGTATGCTGGAGGGGCACTGTGAATTGTCCCTGCAGTGGAGGCTGAGGACACGGTGGAGGATGAGGAGGCAGAGGCAGACATTGTCACAGGACCAACGGCATGAGAACATGGAGGCAGAAGCGGTGTCACCTGGCCAAGTTGCTGGTGTGGCTGTGCAGGAACCACATTCACGCAGTGGGCAGTAAAGGACATGTATTGTCTCTGACCGTAGTTAGAGCTCCACATGTCGGTGCTGCCATGCACTTTGGCAGACACCGACACGCTCAAGGACTGGCCCACCTTCTGTTTTACATACGTGTGCAGGGATGGTACTGCCTTTTTTGGCAAAGAAATGACGGCTTTGGACTCCAACTCAGTTCGGCACAAGCCATCAGTTCTCGAAAGGTGCAGAGTCCACCACTTGGAAAGGGAGGGACTGCAGCACCAGCAACTTGGCCAGGAGCACATTCAGCTTCTGCGCCGTTGGATGAGTTCACACATACTGTTGTAGCTTCAGTGATCGATTGCTGACGGAATGACTGACGAGGAGTAGGGGGAAGAGCAGTAGCATCAGGACCAGCAGATAATGGGAACGACAGACTGCTCCCTTCAGCTGAGGTGGTGAAGCCTTGACTGCCTGAAATTGGGTGCGTGCCACTGGGTGATGCAGCGGTTGCTGCGGCAGGCTGGACCACCACATCAGAGCCACAGTTCTCCCAGGCCACTATGGTGACACTGCATATGTTGACGTAGGGCCATGGTGCCAACATTGGCACCCTGGCCACGCTTTACCTTCTGCCCACAGATTCTACAAATGGCCATGTTCACCTCCTCCGGCGGCTTAACAAAAAGCTGCCACACCCCCGAGTAGGTGATTTTACCTCCAACACTCCGCACTGACTGACTGCTACTGCCGCTGCTTCCATAAACCCCTGCACCACTACTTTCCGGGCAGGTAGGCTCCTGTGAAGTGGGTGGTCTACCCCGGGCACGTTTGGCTCCCGGACTCCCACTGCTGCCACCCTGCTGACCCCCGGCCAGGCTAGCGACTTTCTGGCTCCGGCGCTGCCTCACGAGCAAGCTGCCACCCTCTTATCTCAATGATGATGAAGCCCCTAATTCACCCGGCTGCCAAGTGCGATCAGCTACATCATCATCATCGCGTACTGTCTGCACGTCACTGATGTCTCTGGGTCAGGACTGCTCGCAACACCAGCTCCCATTCCACTCTCCTCATCACTACTTGCCTGCCTACCGGAGGAAGCAGCAGATGTCTTCTCCACATCTTGGCTGGCCAGTAGCTGCTGACTGACTTCTAGTAGCTCGTCCTCGCTGTATAGCGGAGCTGAGCCCACAGCATATAATACTTCTCTGGCTGAGGGAACAGAAAAAGACAGAAGCAGGTTGAGGACAGGTGAGGGCACAGGGCCTGCTCCCGGGCCATGCCAACTAAGGGTTGTGTCTGACGAACCCACCGACTCTTGGCTGGGGGTGTCTGATGTCACTTGGGATGAAGTGGATGACCGAGTCAACCATTCAAGAACAGCTGGGTTGCTGGTCAAGACACGACCGCTAGATGACACCGGGAGCTCATGCCTCTAGCTGCGACTCCTGCTGCCAAGCCCCCTTACTCTGCTGCGACCTGTGCCTGTGCCAGAAACATTTAGGCCTCTGCCACTCCCCTGTCCAGGGCCTGGCACTTCAACTATCAAATAAATAAATAAATAAATAAATAAAAAGGAAAAAACACCCCAAAAAAGTCTGTAATTTTCTCACTTCACCACACAAGGTCTAATAAGCCCTGTCCCCCCCCCCCCCCACTAATACATGCCAAAGAAGGCTTTAGAACATATAACTGCACTGCTGAACGGCAAATAGGCCCTTACCCTTTTCCACTTTTCCACGCCACAAAAGGCTTTAGAACGTATAACTGCACCGCTAAACGGCAAATAATATATATATTTTTTGCCACTAATGCACGCCAAAAAGGGCTTTAGAACATAGAACTGCACCGCTGAAAGAAATGACTGGGACATAACCATACCAGGGTACTCTTTATACAGAAGAGACAGAGAAGGCAAGAAAGGAGGAGGAGTGGCCCTGTATGTGAAAGATAGCATTAAATCTAACCTAATACAAGTTGGTGAGGCCAACATAGAGTCAGTTTGGGTTACGTTGCAGTTTGCTAACCATGCAGTAACTCGTGTAGGTGTGATATATAGACCACCTGGTCAAGTTAAAGAACTAGATGATCTACTAGTTGAAGAAATAGCTAAAATGACAATGAAAGGAGAAGTTATCATTATGGGAGATTTCAATCTTCCAGATATAAACTGGAAAACCAAAATAGCAAGTTCTACCAGGAGTACAGATATTCTAAATTCCCTACTGGGGTTATCTCTACAACAAGTGGTTGAGGAGCCAACCCGGAGGGAGGCCATTTTGGATTTGGTATTCACAAACGGGGATTCGGTATATGATGTCAGTGTGGTTTAATATAAGAACTGTGAAAGAGTCCCACCACACAAAAACAAAAGTTTTAGATTTTAGAAAAACAGACTTTTCAAAAATGAAATTAGTCATAAATGAGTCCTTATCAGACTGGCACGGATTACATGGAGTCCAGGAGAAATGGGACTACTTAAAAGGTGCATTATTGAAGGCAACAGAAAATTGCATTAGACTTGTCAGTAAAAGCAAAAAAAGGAGGAGACCAATGTGGTACTCAGCAGAAGTGGTCCAAATCATTAAAAATAAAAAGCTAGCATTTTGTAATTATAAAAAAACCCAGAGCAATGAAGATAAGGAAATCTACAAGATTAGGCAGAGAGAGGCCAAGCAAGTTATAAGAACTTCTAAAGCGCAGGCAGAAGAAAAACTAGCTCAGTCTATGAAAAAAGGGGATAAGACATTCTTCAGATATATAAATGAAAAAGGAAATTAAAACAAGGAATAACTAAATTAAAAACAAAGGACGGAAGGTATGTAGAAGAGAATAAAGGGCTAGCCGACTGCCTTAATGAATACTTCTGTTCAGTTTTTACAAAAGAAAAAGGAGAAGGACCTCCACTAGAAAGAATGACTATTAAATCGTTTGATGCATGTATCTTTACAGAGGAAGATGTTCTAAGTTTGCTGTCTAAGGTGAAGACGGATAAGTCACAGGGGCCTGATGAGATACACCCAAAATTATTAAAAGAGCTTAGTGGTGAGCTGGCAAAACCGTTAACAGATTTATTTAACCAATCATTAGTAACAGGAGTCGTCCCGGAAGATTGGAAATTGGCAAATGTCGTGCCCATTCACAAGAAAGGTAGTAGGGAGGAATCGAGCAACTATAGACCAGTGAGTCTGACATCAATAGTAGGCAAATTAATGGAAACCCTATTAAAGGATAGGATTGTGGAACATCTAAAATCCCATGGATTGCAAGATGAAAAACAACATGGGTTTACTTCAGGGAGATCATGTCAAACAAATCTTATAGATTTTTTTGACTGGGTGAATAAAATAATAGACGGTGGAGGTGCAGTAGACATCGCATATCTAGATTTTAGTAAGGCTTTTGACACTGTCCCACATAGAAGACTTATCAATAAACTGCAGTCATTGAGCATGGACTCCCATATTGTTGAGTGGATTAGGCAGTGGCTGAGTGACAGACAACAGAGGGTTGTAGTCAATGGAGAACATTCAAAACAAGGTAATGTTACCAGTGGGGTTCCACAGGGATCTGTACTGGGACCGATTTTGTTTAATATCTTCATAAGTGATATTGCAAAAGGCCTCGCTGGTAAGGTTTGTCTTTTTGCTGATGACACAAAGATATGTAACAGGGTTGATGTTCCTGGAGGGAAACGCCAAATGGAAAAGGATTTAGGAAAACTAGAAGAATGGTCAGAACTCTGGAAACTGAAATTTAATGTGGATAAGTGCAAGATAATGCACCTGGGGCGTAAAAACCCAAGGGCAGAATATAGAATATTTGACACAGTCCTGACCTCAGTATCTGAGGAAAGGGATTTAGGAGTAATTATTTCAGAAGACTTAAAGGTGGGAAGACAATGTAATAGAGCAGCACGAAATGCCAGCAGAATGCTTGGATGTATAGGGAGAGGTATAAGCAGTAGAAAGAGTGAAGTGCTTATGCCGCTGTACAGAACACTGGTGAGACCTCACTTGGAGTATTGTGCGCAGTACTGGAGGCCATATCTCCAGAAGGATATAGATACTCTAGAGAGAGTTCAGAGAAGATCTACTAAACTAGTACATGGATTGCAGGATAAAACTTACCAGGAAAGGTTAAAGGACCTTAATATGTATAGCTTGGAAGAAAGAAGAGACAGAGGGGATATGATAGAAACTTTTAAATACATAAAGGGAATCAACTCGGTAAAGGAAGAGAGCATATTTAAAAGAAGAAAAACTACCACAAGAGGACACAGTTTTAAATTAGAGGGGCAAAGGTTTAAAAGTAATATAAGGAAGTATTACTTTACTGAGAGAGTAGTGGATGCATGGAATAGCCTTCCTGCAGAAGTGGTAGCTGCAAATACAGTGAAGGGGTTTAAGCATGCATGGGATAGGCATAAGGCCATCCTTCATATAAGATAGGGCCGGGGGCTATCCATAGTATTCAGTATATTGGGCAGACTAGATGGGCCAAATGGTTCTTATCTGCCGACACATTCTATGTTTCTATGAATGGGAAATATATATTTTTGCCACTAATACACGTCAAAAAGGGTTGTAATTTTCTCACTTCACCATACAATGGCAAATACTTTTTTTGTGCCACTAATACATGCCAAAAAGGGCTCTAGAACATATAACTGCACTGCTGAACAGCAAGTACATATATTTTTTTGCCACTAATAAGCGCCAAAAAGGGCTGTAATTTTCTCACTTCACCACACAACGGCTAATAAGCCCTTTTTTCCCACTAATACAAGCCAAAAAATGCTTTAGAACATATAACTGAACCGCACAAGGGGAAATAAGACATAGAAATATTTCCTTGTAATAAACCCTGTTAATGGCTGTATCAAACAGCACTTGCACCCTAATAACAAGAACGGTTTTCTGGAATTTCAGAGCTGTATAATGGCAATTTGGATCCCTAGTCAGTGTAGCAAAGTGTAATATGATTGTTCCTATTACCCAGGCTGTAAACGCCCCTACTGAACCCTGTTCTGCTTCAATACTGTGTAATTATTCCTCCCTATCCTTTCCCTAAACTTCTATACAGCAAAATAAAAGTTTTAAAGTCTTTTCTACCACTGTCCCTAGCGTCTCTCGCTGCACTAAGTATACTGGAAAATGGCTGAATCCAAGATGGCTGAGGGTATTTATAGAGCTGTGACATCACAGGGCTGGCTGGCTGCTGATTGGGTGCATGAATGGCATTTTGGGTAATCCCTCATTTGCAGAGTTCCTTGCTCCATGTCCTAACACGTGCAGCAGCCATTTTAGGAAAAACTGAGATTCGTTACCACGAAGCGCGAGGAAATTCAGATTCAGTTTGAATCAAATTTTTTCTGAAATTCGGATTGAATTCCACTTCCTCAACTTCGATTTGCTCATCTCTAGTGAATGCCTACTACATAGCACCTAAAACCAAACTATGCCCATACAGTTTGCTATTTACCTTACCACCAGCAACTGTCTACATGTCTCTCACAAACGTGAATTACTTTTTCTTCCTCAGGCTGGAGCACTGTGTGAGTATCACCTTTCTTAAAGGGGTTTTGTCACTTCGGTAAGTGGTATTTATCATGTAGAGAAAGTTAATACAATCCACTTACTAATGTATTGTTATTACCCATATTGCTAACTTTGCTGGCTGGATTCATTTTTACATCAAATTATACACTGCTTGTTTCCATGGTTATGACCACTCTGCAATCCATCAGTGGTGTTTGTGCTTGTACACTATAGGAAAACATGCCGGCCTTTCTGGTGACCAGGACTGTGGGAGCTCACATAGGTTGGTGCTAGTGGTGAGCGAACTTGTGTTTTAAGATCGGCGTCTAAAGTTCGGGGTCGGGTTATCGAAGAATCGCGTTATGGATTCCGCTACCACGGACCATAACTTATGGTCCGTGGTAGCGGAATCCATAACGCGATTCTTCGATAACCCGACCCTGAACTTTAGACGCCGATCTTAAAACACAAGTTCGCTCAACACTAGTTGGTGCTTTTTTTATACGCTGATTGATTGTAGGGTGGCCATAACCATGGAAACGAGCAGTGTATAATGTGACGGAAAAATGAGTCTAGCCAGCAAAGGAAGCAATATGCACAATCACAATACATTAGTAAGTGGCTTGTATTAACTTTCTCTACATGATAAATGCTATTTGCTGAAGTGACAAAACCCTTTTAAGGACTCATGCACATGACCAAGTTTCACACGCGGGTGCTGTTTATGTTTAAAACTGAATGAAAACTGACCCATTCATGCACATGAGCATTTTTTCTCACATGAGATCATTCTGCGTAAAAAAAACAAAAAACAGCATGTTTCATCTGTACAATATGCAGCCACTTATAAAACACACATGGGAACTCATGGCAGTTGTAATCATTCCCCCTTATTTTAACACTTCAAATGTATGTATAAAAGTCCATCTACAAATAAACTATGCGGTGCCCAAAAATACACTCATTATCGCTGAGCTGTTAGTGTTCCGCTTATCACTACTACGGATGACCAACATATTCAAAACTGACTGTCATGGGATCACAAAAGTTAATACGATAATGATCCAGTCAGTAGCAGTCCAGGTTTCTGTTTCACAGAAAGGCGACGGTGGATGGCTGTCAATGGCAGGACACGAAATGGATGACATAACATCAAATTTCCTTATTGCTAAGCACCTTGAAATGGTCTGGGCAGAGACAGCGGTGTGTAATGAAGGTGACCTGTGTTTGGATGGTGAACAACGAAACTGGGGAGCTGCTTGTTCAGTGGATTAAACAATCCTCTTCACTAGTGGTTTGGTCCGTCCAGAGCTTGTTCGCCATGTGTGTGCGTGCCCTCATGTAACCATTGCTCCCAGCACATCCTAACAGCTAGGTCAGAACAGCCTAAATGGTGGGCAATTCATCAAAACTACCATCCTGCTTCTCTCAGTCCAATGATGAACTGCCTCTCAAAGTCTGTGGCAAAATGTCTTTGAGAGCTTTGTAGAGACCCTTGATCTCTCACCAAGAGTTACACTACCCAAAAGTAGCTTCTGAGAGCCTTTTTATAAGGCATCAAGAGAAGCACTATTATGCCGTCTTGTGGCAAGACCCAGTGTCTAATCAGACCACATATGTAATCATTTATATAACTGCTTGCAAAGTTTTGCAGCAATGAGACATTTCTATCTTGGTGCATTCTTTTATTTTTTATTTTTGCCAATGAGTGTATATGAAAAATAAACTTTTGTATATGCAACTACGACCACCTCATAGTAATATTGTGTTGGTATACAACTACTGTATACACCATGCCAGCAGTGTAGAAATGATACCTAGTATAGCATTACTGCAAGTGCTTAGGTATTACAGACTATACCAATAATGAACCTAAAATGCATAATTATAAACCTCAAAGTCTACCATGCAAAAGTGAAAAATTCCTTCAGGGAGGGAGTTGCGCCCCCACACACATTTTCCTGTCGTTTCTTCTATTGGTTAACAGTCTCATTACATGAAAATACCACAAATGTAGGAGGGGGAAACATGGTCCACACATCCACATGTATACATTGATATAGACATGAAGTTCTAATAGTATACATTTTTTTTACGATTTTCTGCTATGAAAACTATCCTGAAAGTATACTGTTCACAATTGATATTTCTATTTCATAGAATCTGTGTGTGATCAAATCTGGGAATTACAAGAAGAAGCTCGGACATGCACTTCAACTCCAGATGAATGGATTAAGTACCTACAAGTGCAGTACCTCTACCTTCAAATAGAGAACATGAAGCTGGACATTGAAATAAAGAAGAGGCAGCTGGGTGCTTTGTCTGAAACTAGTCCCATTTTAGTTGAGATAACCAAAAGAAACAATAAAGGCTAAGAGATTTTTTGCTAAGAGAACAGTAAAACCAATTAGCTTTGCAGTGTTATGTAAACTTACTTTATAAAGACATATATGTAACATAAACAAATTCTCATTTATTCAAATGTGTATGTATTTACAGCCTGTCATAACATTTTCTTTTAACAAAGACATAGTAAGGGTACTTCCAGACAAGATGTATTAAACCATGTGAAATGGCTAAATCTGCATGAATTACAAGCAGGTTTTGTCAGGATTTTGCGGGGAAGTTGCGGATATCACTCCATGTATTGCAAATAGTGAGATTTGCAGGGATAACCCACAGCATAATGGCATGCTCTGCACACCACATGTCAATGTCCCCATGGATTTGTTTAATGCAGCGTGTGGATGAGATTTCTTAAACTCTCTTCCCCTTTCAGATAGTGTTCGAAATTTTGTAGGGTGTATGTCCTATGTCAATGTACCATAAGGCTTGCATTAAAGGAAATGTGTCTTCTAAAAATGACTTGCTGTTTAAATCACTTTTTTATGTTTAATATATCTTTAACAAATTTTTTATGTTATTAATTTTCTATGTATTCCATAAATTTAAACAAAAGCAAAAATATCCTGCATTTTTTGACTGGCCACTATGTCTAATAAATTGGTTTATACAGATCACTTTACTGCAGTTAACTCATTCTAATCCTGCCTGTAATGATAAGGAGATATCACCTCTGTGCATAGATAAGACAGGATCCGCCATTCACAATAGGTGATTGTCAGAGCGTATCTATTCTTTCCTTGTACAATGACCTCTGCACAGGTCACAGAGCATGCCTAGAAAACGCTCCCATAGAAGTCAATGGGGTCCTCTCCCGTCCATTGTGTCTATGGCCCTTGGGGCTGCCATAAAGCAATTTTCTAAATGCTGTTCAGAACACCTCAGACAAGATGGCCACCCCCATAATTATGTTCAGAAAACAGAATTAAAAAATCTACAATCAGAAAATAAACAGATCAGAAAAAGGGTAGATATTCTTGTCAATTACTTGCTTACTGTTAATGGCTGCAAGGTTTGGTAGGTTTACCCGAAAAACCGCATGGCAATTAATAATAGGCAAGCCACTGACAATTTTTTAACGATTTATATAAAACAGATGGAGAATGCATAGCCAAACCATTTTCAGATGTGGCCACCATGTCTGGACCTACTCTTAGGGTAGACACACACAAGTTCAATACAAGAAAGTCTGTGTGTGGCAGTGTGAATTCCCTTTCGGATCTTTGCTCCTCTGGCAGGAACGGACAGCATTATAATGATTTATAAGGCTGTCTGTCCCTGTGAGACCTGGAATCTATTGAATTACACTAACATAATGCTGGCAGTGTAATTCAGTAGATTGCCTCAGAGGGACATACAGCTTTATAAATCATTAGGCTAAGTTCACACAGCAAAATCTGAGGCAGAACATTCAGTAGCAGATTACTAAGTGAAGACAGGTCGTTTTTGGTGGCAGATTTCTAATTTGGTGGAGGTTTTAGAGAAGTTTTTATTAGAAGAGTATTTGGTTGAGGTTTTCCATCTTAGGCTACTTTCACACTAGCGTTCGGGTGTCCGCTCGTGAGCTCCGTTTGAAGGGGCTCACAAGCGGCCCCGAACGCATCCGCACTGCCCTAATGCATTCTCAGTGGACGCGGATCCGCTCAGAATGCATCAGTCTGGCAGCGTTCAGCCTCCGCTCCGCTCAGTGAACGGACACCTGAACGCTGCTTGCAGCGTTCGGGTGTCCGCCTGGCCATGCGGAGGCGAGCGGATCCGTCCAGACTTACAATGTAAGTCAATGGGGACGAATCCGTTTGAAGATGACACCATATGGCTCAATCTTCAAACGGATCCGTCCCCCATTGACTTTCAATGTAAAGTCTGGACGGATCCGTTCAGACTACTTTCACACTTAGAAATTTTTCTAAGTTATAATGCAGACGGATCCGTCTGATGAAACATCAGACGGACCCGCTCCGAACGCTAGTGTGAAAGTAGCCTTACCCGTTGACGTCTATGAAATCCACAATCAAATCTACTTTCAAGACGTAATATGCCCCTTTTGAAGCTGAAAACAACTCTACCATTTTGCACAGTGTGCACTAGGTGGGGTTTGTAACATTAAAATCAATGGGAAAACTGTTGGTGAGTTTTGGTTGAAGATTTAGAAGCTGAAAATGCCAGTTTTTGGTAGATTAGTGGGATCCTATTATAGGAGCAGAGTTCAGAATTGGGAACTCTCACTGCCACATGCAGTGTATTTCTCTCACTGAACTCACTTGTGTGTGTCTGGAGTTGCAACCAAACATACAACCACAATGCATTATAGAATGTAGACAGTTTAGCAGTTAAATAACACTGGTGTTATCATTAGCATCAATTATCAGCTGTTTAAATCCTATAACTGTGCTGTAAATACATGTTTGTTGACGTAGTAACTGCGTCACAGCTGCATCCCAACTGCACTATGGCAGCACCCTTGGGGTTTTTGCAACAATATACCTGTGTTTATGCTGCATTTTCTTCCAGCAAAGGGGAAAAAAGTTAATCACGCAGAGCAAAACTTAGTTACATTAATTCGAAAATTGAGTTAAATGAACGTCATTTAAGTCTGCTGTGTCTTCCCTTGCTGGAAGAAAACGCAACGTAAAGGCAGGTTTGTTTTACACGTATTTTGCCATACCAAAAAAACAGCACAGCTGCAACGTGTGACAGCACCTGTAGGGTATCTGCACAGGTGCAGGTTAATATGCATAAGATCCACACAAATTTCCGTACATTTCTACCCCAAAGCTGCACCAAAGACCACAAAACATAATCAGCACAAAAGATCTGCAGACATAATTGACATGCTGTGGATTTCTAAATCTGCACGGCAGATCAATTTCAGCATAGAAATAAAAAAGCAGGAGAGATTTGTTTACAGGGAACCTGTCATCTGGATTTTGTGTATAGAGCTGAGGACATGGGTTGCTAGATGGCCGCTAGCACATCCGCAATACCCAGTCCCCATAGCTCTGTGTGCTTTTATTGTGTAAAAAAAACAAACATTTGATACATATGCAAATTAACCTGAGATGAGTCAGAGGTTGAAAATATGACTTCTCTGGTCACACAAGTAAGATATGACTCTTTTATGTTAATTTACATATGTATCAAATAGTTTTTTTTTACACAATAAAAGCACATAAATCTATACACAAAATCCCGGTGACAGGATTCCTTTAACTGCCTCCGGACCGCCTAATGCAGGATTGCGTTCCGGAGGCGGTCGATTCATTCCTCCTAGACGCATATACGCGTCATCTCACGAGACGCGAGATTTCCTGTGAACGCGCGCACACAGGAGCGCGCGTTCACAGGAACTGAAGGTAAACGAGCTGATCTACAGCCTGCCAGCGGCGATCATTCGCTGGCAGGCTGTAGATCCGATTTTTTTTAACCCCTGAAAGGTATATTAGATGCTGTTTTGTTAACAGAGTCTAATATACCTGCTACCTGGTCCTCTGGTGGTACCTTTTGCTTGGATCGACCACCAGAGGACACAGGCAGCTCTGTAGAGTAGCACCAGACACCACTACACTACACCCCCCCTGTCACTTATTAACCCCTTATTAACCCCTGATCACCCCATATTAGACTCCCTGATCACCCCCCTGTCATTGATCACCCCCCTGTAAGGCTCCATTCAGACGTCCGTATGTGTTCTGCGTATCCGCGGATCCACAGATCGGATCCGCGGATCCCCAAAACACATACGGACGTCTGAATGGAGCCTTACAGGGGGGTGATCAATGACAGGGGGGTGATCACCCCATATAGACTCCCTGATCACCCCCCTGTCATTGATCACCCCCCTGTAAGGCTCCAGTCAGACGTCCGTATGTGTTTTTTGGATCCGCGGATCCGCAGAACATATATGGACGTCTGAATGGAGCCTTACAGGGGGGTGATCACCCCATATAGACTCCCTAATCACCCCCCTGTCATTGATCACTCCCCTGTCATTGATCACCCTCCTGTAAGGCTCCATTCAGACGCCCGTATGTGTTTTGCTTATCCACGGATCCACAAAACACGGACACCGGAAATGTGCTTTCCGCATTTTGCGGATCCGCACATTGTCAGAACTATATAGAAAATGCCTTTTCTTGTCCGCAATTGCGGACAAGAATAGGACATGTTCTATAGGCTCTACAAAAAACGCAGTGTTCGCCCGAGAAGGCCTGATCTTGTGTGCACACTTTCGTTCAGTCCGCCCCACCGCAGTGACAGAATTTTTTTATTTCTGATCACTGCAAAAACACCGTAAAATCGCTGCGGCGCTATAAAAAGATCACTTTTGAGGGGCATGGCGAGTTCATAGAAGATTTTATTTATTTTTTGCCACAAGTTAGCGGAAATAGATTTTTTTTTTATTGTTTTTTTGTTTTTTCTTACAAAGTCTCATATTCCACTAACTTGTGACAAAAAATAAAATCTCACATGAACTCACCATACCCCTCACGGAATCCAAATGCGTAAAAAATTTTAGACATTTATATTCCAGACTTCTTCTCATGCTTTAGGGCCCCTAAAATGCCAGGGCAGTATAAATACCCCACAAGTGACCCCATTTTGGACAGAAGACACCCCAAGGTATTCCGTGAGGGGTATGGTGAGTTCATGTAAAATTTAATTTTTTGTCACAAGTTAGTGGAATATGAGACTTTGTAAGAAAAAAAAATAAATCATCATTTTCCGCTAACTTGTGCCAAAAAAATATAAATTCTAGGAACTCGCCATGCCCCTCACGAAATACCTTGGGGTGTCTTCTTTCCAAAATGGGGTCACTTGTGGGGTATTTATACCACATGTGTGACACTTTTTTGCAGCCTAGGTGCCCAAAGGGGCCCAAATTCTAAAGAGCACCTTTAGGATTTCACAGGGCATTTTTTAGGCATTTGGATTCCAGACTTGTTCTCACGCTTTAGGTCCCTTAAAATGCCAGGGCAGTATAAATACCCCACAAGTGACCCCATTTTGGAAATAAGACACCCCAAGGTATTTCGTGATGGGCATAGTGAGTTCATAGAAGTTTTTATTTTTTGTCACAAGTTAGTGGAATATGAGACTTTGTAAGAAAAAAATAAATAAATCATCATTTTCCGCTAACTTGTGACAAAAAATAAAAACTTCTATGAACTCACTATGCCCATCATCGAATACCTTAGGGTGTCTACTTTCCAAAATGGGGTCATTTGTGGGGTGTTTTTACTGTCTGGGCATTGTAGAACCTCAGGAAACATGACAGGTGCTCAGAAAGTCAGAGCTGCTTCAAAATGCGGAAATTCACATTTTTGTACCATAGTTTGTAAACGCTATAACTTTTGCGCAAACCAATAAATATACACTTATTGCATTTTTTTTTATCAAAGACATGTAGAACAATAAATTTAGAGAAAAATTTATATAGAAATGTAGTTTTTAAAAAAAAAATTACAACAGAAAGTTAAAAATGTCATTTTTATGCTAAAAATTCTGTCAATTTCGATTAATAACAAAAAAAGTAAAAATGTCAGCAGCAATGAAATACCACCAAATGAAAGCTCTATTAGTGAGAAGAAAAGGAGGTAAAATTCATTTGGGTGGTAAGTTGTATGACCGCGCAATAAACCGTGAAAGTAGTGTAGTGCAGAATTGTAAAAAGTGGTCTGGTCATTAAGGGGGTTTAAGCTAGGAGAGCTGAGGTGGTTTATTTCATTCACTTTGCTTGTACTGTATTACTCTGTGGTTCTACAAGGAATCCACATGGGAAAAAAGGTGCATAATCCACATCGTGTGCAGGTACCCATAGAGCTCTAAATAGACTCAAACGATGTTGACAGAATGTAATTTATTACAAAGATGCTACAAAAATGGATGGCAACAAGACTGACAATGTCAATTCATAAACTATTAATATCAATTCAATATCTATTTTTGTCCTTCTTTATAACATTATGAATGTAGTACCCATAATTAACCACAATGATGGAAAAAGTTTTTTTGGGGTCTTATATACTGATGACCTTTCCTTAGGATAGGTCATTATTAGACGTGAGCGAATCGCAGTTTGGATCCAAGATCTGAAGTCAATTTATTCCCCAACCTTGTTTTAATGCTACACAAAAAAGGCCAATCCGGATAGAAAATAATAAATACCTTTATTCATACATAATGCATGAAATACAGCTTAAAATCAGTTGGTGGTGCAGACGCACATAAGGCAGTAAAATGCCCTCACAGGAGATAACAAGCAGTATATGTGCCAAAATATAGGTCGGTCATACATAAATAGGGTATAAAGCCACCACATAAAGTTTCACAAGATCATCACATAAAGTGCCAAGTGCCTCACCACGAATGGATAGATAATCCCAACCTCCTAGATCCCCACATGGTCACATAGGTATACCTACAAGTAAAATCTGTTTCTCCCGCGTTCCGACACACGTTTCGCTCAATGCTTCATCAGGGGGTAGTGCTAGTTGAACTATGTCCCTCCTTAACAATATATACCTACCCTCATCAGAACCCATGTAACCCACCTGAGAATACGTAGCCTAAACAACGCCTTGCCCCCAAACCCAGATCGGAAGTGATGTGCGTCATCAACACTCGCTGCACTCCAAGCCAGATCAGCTGATCTGCAATGGAATGCAGCACAGGGCCGATCGTTAAAAGGATCCATCTAGGGACATCAATCCATAACCATAAATACCCCTCAGGTCCATCCATATCGGATACTGGAATTCATCTCTGGCATGAATACATAAGATAATGCATCAGGATTACATCATTATAAAGTGATATCAAAGTGACAGTGCTACACTCATGACCAACGTGATGGTGATGTGAAAAACCACAATTAACCACCTCAGCCCCTATAGCTTAAACACCCTTAATGACCAGGCCACTTTTTACACTTCTGACCTACACTACTTTGACCGTTTATTGCTCGGTCATGCAACTTACCACCCAAATGAATTTTACCTCCTTTTCTTCTCACTAATAGAGCTTTCATTTGGTGGTATTTCATTGCTGCTGCCATTTTTACTTTTTTTGTTATTAATCGAAATTTAACGATTTTTTTGCAAAAAAATGTCATTTTTCACTTTCAGTTGTAAAATTTTGCAAAAAAAACGACATCCATATATAAATTTTTATCTAAATTTATTGTTCTACATGTCTTTGATAAAAAAAAATGTTTGGGTAAAAAAAAATGGTTTGGGTAAAAGTTATAGCGTTTACAAACTATGGTACAAAAATGTGAATTTCCGCTTTTTGAAGCAGCTCTGACTTTCTGAGCACCTGTCATGTTTCCTGAGGTTCTACAATGGCCAGACAGTACAAACACCCCACAAATGACCCCATTTCGGAAAGTAGACACCCTAAGGTATTCGCTGATGGGCATAGTGAGTTCATAGAACTTTTTATTTTTTGTCACAAGTTAGTGGAAAATGATGATTTTTTTTTTTTCTTACAAAGTCTCATATTCCACTAACTTGTGACAAAAAATAAAAACTTCCATGAACTCACTATGCCCATCAGCGAATACCTTGGGGTGTCTTCTTTCCAAAATGGGGTCACTTGTGGGGTAGTTATACTGCCCTGGCATTCTAGGGGCCCAAATGTGTGGTAAGTAGTTTGAAATCAAAATGTGTAAAAAATGGCCGGTGAAATCCGAAAGGTGCTCTTTGGAATGTGGGCCCCTTTGCACACCTAGGCTGCAAAAAAGTGTCACACATCTGGTATCTCCGTCCTCAGGAGAAGTTGAGCAATGTGTTTTGGGGTGTCATTTTACATATACCCATGCTGGGTGAGATAAATATCTTGGTCAAATGCCAACTTTGTATAAAAAAAATGGGAAAAGTTGTCTTTTGCCAAGATATTTCTCTCACCCAGCATGGGTATATGTAAAATGACACCCCAAAACACATTCCCCAACTTCTCCTGAGTACGGAGATACCAGATGTGTGACACTTTTTTGCAGCCTAGGTGGGCAAAGGGGCACACATTCCAAAGAGCACCTTTCAAATTTCACCGGTCATTTTTTACACATTTTGATTTCAAACTTCTTACCACACATTTGGGCCCCTAGAATGCCAGGGCAGTATAACTACCCCACAAGTGACCCCATTTTGGAAAGAAGACACCCCAAGGTATTCCGTGAGGGGCATAGCGAGTTCCTAGAATTTTTTATTTTTTGTCACAAGTTAGCGGAAAATGATGATTTTTTTTTTTTTTCTTACAAAGTCTCATATTCCACTAACTTGTGACAAAAAATAAAAACTTCCATGAACTCACTATGCCCATCAGCGAATACCTTGGGGTGTCTTCTTTCCAAAATGGGGTCACTTGTGGGGTAGTTATACTGCCCTGGCATTCTAGGGGCCCAAATGTGTGGTAAGTAGTTTGAAATCAAAATGTGTAAAAAATGGCCTGTGAAATCCGAAAGGTGCTCTTTGGAATGTGGGCCCCTTTGCCCATCTAGGCTGCAAAAAAGTGTCACACATCTGGTATCTCCGTACTCAGGAGAAGTTGGGCAATGTGTTTTGGGGTGTCATTTTACATATACCCATGCTGGGTGAGATAAATATCTTGGTCAAATGCCAACTTTGTATAAAAAAATGGGAAAAGTTGTCTTTTGCCAAGATATTTCTCTCACCCAGCATGGGTATATGTAAAATGACACCCCAAAACACATTGCCCAACTTCTCCTGAGTACGGAGATACCAGATGTGTGACACTTTTTTGCAGCCTAGGTGGGCAAAGGGGCCCACATTCCAAAGAGCACCTTTCGGATTTCACCGGTCATTTTTTACACATTTTGATTTCAAACTTCTTACCACACATTTGGGCCCCTAGAATGCCAGGGCAGTATAACTACCCCACAAGTGACCCCATTTTGGAAAGAAGACACCCCAAGGTATTCGCTGATGGGCATAGTGAGTTCATAGAAGTTTTATTTTTTGTCACAAGTTAGTGGAATATGAGACTTTGTAAGACAAAATAAAATCATCATTTTTCACTAACTTGTGACAAAGAATTAAAAATTCTAGGAACTCGCCATGCCCCTCACGGAATACCTTGGGGTGTCTTCTTTCCAAAATGGGGTCACTTGTGGGGTAGTTATACTGCCCTGGCATTCTAGGGGCCCAAATGTGTGGTAAGTAGTTTGAAATCAAAATCTGTAAAAAATGGTCAGTGAAATCCGAAAGGTGCTCTTTGGAATGTGGGCCCCTTTGCCCACCTAGGCTGCAAAAAAGTGTCACACATGTGGTATCTCCGTACTCAGGAGAAGTTGGGCAATGTGTTTTGGGGTGTCATTTTACATATACCCATGCTGGGTGAGAGAAATATCTCGGCAAAAGACAACTTTTCCCATTTTTTTATACAAAGTTTGCATTTGACCAAGATATTTCTCTCACCCAGCATGGTATATGTAAAATGACACCCCAAAACACATTCCCCAACTTCTCCTGAGTACGGCGATACCACATATGTGACACTTTTTTGCAGCCTAGATGCGCAAAGGTGCCCAAATTCCTTTTAGGAGGGCATTTTTAGACATTTGGATACCAGACTTCTTCTCACGCTTTAGGGTCCCTAAAAAGCCAGGGCAGTATAAATACCCCACATGTGACCCCATTTTGGAAAGAAGACACCCCAAGGTATTTAATGAGGGGCATGGCAAGTTCAAAGAAAAAAAAAAATTTGGCACAAGTTATCGGAAATTTATTTTTTGGGGTTTTTTCTCACAAAGTCTCCCTTTCCGCTAACTTGAGACAAAAATTTCAATCTTTCATGGACTCAATATGCCCCTCAGCGAATACCTTGGGGTGTCCTTTTTCCAAAATGGTGTTATTTGTGGGGTGTTTGTACTGCCCTGGCTTTTGAGGGTCTCCGCAATCATTACATGTATGGCCAGCATTAGGAGTTTCTGCTATTCTCCTTATATTGAGCATACGGGTAATGAGATTTTTTTTTTTCGTTCAGCCTCTGGGCTGAAAGAAAAAAATGAACGGCACAGATTTCTTCATTCGCATCGATCAATGGGGACGGATCCGTTTGAAGATGACACAGTATGGCTCAATTTTCAAACGGATTCGTCCCCCATTGACTTTCAATGTAAAGTCAAAACGGATCCGTTTGCATTATTTTTTTTGTTCGTGGTAATGCAAACGGATCCGTTCTGAACGGATCCAAGCGTTTGCATTATAGGTGCGGATCCGTCCGTGCAGATACCAGACGGATCCGCACCAAACGCAAGTGTGAAAGTAGCCTAAGTAGATCACCCCGATGGTGTTACATGTGATAGACTGTGTGATTGTATATTGTTTGTCTCCTCCAGAATTTGTAAAGACCGTAGTTCTGATCACATTAGGACACCCCACACAGTCACCACATGGTCGGCACCCCCATTTAGGTCCTTCGGATCCAAAGGCTCTCTCCGATTTCATTCCAGTGTAGTGACTCTTCGTCAGTATGTCCTTTAAGTTTTTGTTTTTTCTAAATGTAATCCTAGGTGTCTTCGATAGATAGAACTGGAGAGTGGTGTCTATATTCAGAACATTCCCATATTTCGCCAGGGCCCTCCTTATTTCCTGATGTCCATGGGAGAAGGTCCTGATCAATCGCACTAAGTTCCTCTCCCCCTGGTGACTGTTTGCCCGGGACATAGATTAAATGTTCCCGTTTAGTGTCGTTGGCCCTTAAATATCCTTGTCTAATGGAATGTTCTTGATATCCTCTACTTCAAAACCGGTTGCCAAAGTCTCTTGCTTGTGTCTGAAAGTCTTCTTCCCTTGAGCATATCCTGCAAATATGCAGAAATTTCCAAATGGGGATACTTGAAATTAATCTTTTGGGATGTGCCGACCGAGCTTGTAATAAACTGTTGACGGAAGTTTCCTTCTGGTACAGGTTTGTCTGTATATATCCAGTGTCATCAATATCCAAGAAAAGGTCAAGGAAATCCATTTCATTTGAGTTCAAGGCATCCATAAATTAAATGTTTTCAACTCACCCGCGGTGCCCTGCCAGATAATTAAAATATCGTCAATATAACGATACCATGATTGAACTTGTTCAAACAATTTTACAGGGTCCGTCAAGAAGATCCTTCTTTCCCACAGCCCCAGGAACAGTTTAGCATATGAGGGCGCACATGGCACCCCCATAGCTGTTCCCTGGAGCTGCATCTTGAAGGTCTCCTTAAAAGTGAAAAAATTGTGATGTAGGACAAATTGTAATAACTCCACTATCAAATCCTCAAATTTACCATTCCACTTTGAGGTTGATATGAAGAAACATACTGTCTCCAGTCCGAACGGACGTATAAAGAGATTCAACGTTGCATGTCACTAACATCATGTCATCCTCCAATTGAATGCCGTCAATCTTCCTCAGGACATCACCGGTGTCCTTCAAATATGAAGGAAGGCTGTTAACCAAAGAACTTAGGACATAATCTATCAATTTGCACGTAGGTGCACACATACCATTGATTCTGGAAACAATTGGAAGCCTGGGAAGAGTCTTGTCATTTTTATGAGTTTTGGGTAGTAGGTAGAACATGGGCACAGTGGGATTCTTCTCAATCAAATAGTCCATCTCTTTATTCGTAATGAACCCAGTTTCCACTGCTCTGTATAAGATTTTGTAGACTTAGGAATTAATTGATGTTGCAACTTACTTGGCCTAGTTTCTTGTTCCTCTAATAGTTGTTGAAGTGTGGATAAGGCCTCCTTTTCTTCTGGAGTATTAAATGGCGAGTTGGTATTTTTATGATTAAATTTCTTGAACATCAGATGACGGGCCAACAGGTGGACATCCTTTATAATTGAAAATAGATCAAATTTAGTTTGTGGAACGAATGTTAGACCCAAACCCAGGACTTCCCTTTGTGATTGTGTTAACATATGATGTGATAAATTGATTACCTGTAGATCTTGAGTATTTGTGAATGGTCTTTTGTTACTGGATTTGTTCACTTGGTCATTCTTTCTCTTCAAGTTCCTGGTGGGGTAAGTGCTATGCTCAGTGTCAGAGTTCATAAACTCTGAGATCTTAGTCCCATCCTTTGCCATTTGTACATCTGATTTGTCTCCATGTCACGTCTGTCCCGTTGGTATTTTTTCTGTTTGTGTTCACCAATCAATTTAACCCAGTTGTGTGCATCATCCAGTTCTTTATTGAATGTCTCCTTCTCCATAAGAGTCATTACCTGCTCCAACCGAGTCTGTACAACTGTGATTGCTTCCTCTATCCCCATCAATGTAGTCTAATTTAACTTTATAATGAGGTGATCCTGATGCATTATATTACGTATTCATGCCAGAGATGAATTCCAGTATCCGATATGGATGGACCTGAGGGGTATTTATGGTTATGGATTGATGTCCCTAGATGGATCCTTTTAACGATCGGCCCTGTGCTGCGTTCCATTGCAGATCAGCTGATCTGGCTTGGAGCGCAGCGAGTGTTGATGACGTAGTAGGAGGAGTTCTGGCATTCCACGTAGGCCGTGCATACTTCCGATCGTATGTTATGACACGTGCACTCCATGCTGGAGCGCACGCACATCACTTCCGGTCTGGGTTTGGCGGCAAGGTGTTGTTTGAGCTACGTATTCTCAGGTGGGTTACATGGGTTCTGATGAGAGTGGGTATATATGGTTAAGGAGGGACATAGTTCAACTAGCACTACCCCCTGATGAAGCATTGAGCGAAACATGCTTCGGGATGCGGGAGATACAGATTTTACTTGTAGGTATACCTATGTGACCATGTGGGGATCTAGAAGGTCGGGATTATCTATCCATTCGTGGTGAAGCACTTGGCACTTTATGTGATGATCTTGTGAAACTTTATGTGGTGGCTTTATACCCTATTTATGTATGACCGACCTATATTTTGGCACATATACTGTTTGTTATGTCCTGTGAGGGCATTTTACTGCCTTATGTGCGTCTGCACCACCAACTGATTTTAAGCTGTATTTTATGAATTATGTATGAATAAAGGTATTTATTATTTTCTATCCGGATTGGCTTTTTTTGTGTAACTTATCTTGGGGTAATATCTGCATGGTGTAGTCTTTTCCCCATGTATATTGGTGTCTTTTATTTTAATGCTGTACGGAGGCCTGTTTCTGTACAGCATTAATATGTATGGGCTGCGCGGATGCAAAATTGGTTAAGTCTGAAGTTTTGCAAGACTTCGGTAAAGAACTTCGACTTTCTATCCTACAACTTTAAAAACATTTAATAAAATAAATCAGCAGTTGGCATCGGTACCAAGCGCATTTGTAACATCCCAGAGTTATGTTACGAAACGCTTTTAGCCCGCTATAACCTGCTAAGTGTATCTGCATTGTCATCCTGTGTAATTTAACATCACACCCTCACTAATGTGCATTAAAACCCTTGTTAAATGTATTTGCTGTAACTTCCATGTTCACCAGCAGGGGGCAGCAATGTGTTTAGAAGGGACTTAGTTCAGTTTAGCATTCCTAGACTGGAATAGTACATTCCAGTTTAGCTCCCCCCTCTTTGAGGAGGTGTGGAATGTTCCCACATCCTGCCTCATGGTTGGGGAAGGAAGTTAGAGTTAGTGTGCCAGCTCTCCCTGCATGGGGAAGGCTGCGTGTGTAGGAGCTCCCAGCTCTAGGGATCCCAAGCCAGTATCTTGACTCGGCTGAGACCAAAGATCATTCCCAGCCTGAGCCTTCAGCCTCAGCTGGTGGAAAGCAAGCAGCCACCTCCAGAACTCCAGGAAGAACCATACCCTGTGAGCATAACTGTGAGTACAGTCCAGAGACCAGGAGAAGCCAAATTCTTCCTCAGCTAGTCAGTCCCCAACAAAGCAGAAGACAGATAGCGCAGAAGATATAAATTCCTGCCATATTACAGAGCCATAAGCAGACGACTTATTCTGCAAGAGAGCTCCAGGCACATGATAGAAGCAGAAGAGATAGATTCCTGCCATACATTGCCAATACCTGGTGGGACTTCAGACTATTGCTGTATATCACATGGATTACTGCTGCATCAAGTAAAGACTAGTTTGGAACTTTATGACAAGTCTGGATCTCATTTACTGCTACCAAACCCCCAATTACTCCTACTAGCAACACACTCATTTTATTGCAAGTGAGCCAGGATCCAGGATCCAGGAGTCCAGCCGCACCAAGGTAGGAGACACCGTTGACACTATTACTATTACCACACAGAGACATTATACCACTCTGGCATTCCTAACCTGGTACGTGAGTTGCAACACCTTAAAGGGCCCTGTGACTGTACCCTGCGCAAGCTGCAATTGGCGTCACAAACAAAAACCATAGACTATTATACCCATATCCTGACCCACTGCATAATTGGCATCCGTGTAACTGCAGCCACGGTCCGGCTCATTGCACATTCCTTTGCATGGGGCGGGCACAATGATGGGAAACAGCTATTGCGTTGAACCCCTCAGATTACATTGCATTTTTATGGTGACAGGTACTTTTTAAAGAGGTATTTGCATATAAACACTTGTGGCGTATTGCTAGAAAATTCCATCCTTTTCAGGTAGTTGCAGGTCCTACCTTTAGTACCTGTATCTTGAGAACATGGACTCCACAAGAAGGGCAGCATGCTGCACATACACGGCCACCTCTCCTTTTACTGTTATGGGATTGCTGGTAAAATCAGAGTCAGGGCTCAGTTTTTTCAGAACTCCTATGTCAGTGAATGTGTAACACCTCAGAGTTGTGTTACTACTTCTACCCTGCTACTATCTGTTAAGAGCCCTTACATTGTCATTCCATATGATTTTGCTCATGTCATTCACAACTGTGCATTATAAACCTTGTTAAATGTACAGTATATTGCTGTAATTTCCAGGTTGATCAGCAGGTGGCAGCATCATTGGAATGGATAGTTTTAATGTTATGGCCGTTCAGAGTGGAACACTCCGGTTCTGTTCTGCCCCCCTGCTTAAGGGAAGTGGAGGTTCCCACATCCTGCAGCAAGGGAGGAAAAAAACTGTTAGAACCAGTTCTAGCCCTCCCTGGTTAGGGAAGACAGCAAGGATCAAGTCTCATGCTGAGATTTGATCAAATTCCCAGTCTGAGCTCTGCAGCTCAGCTGGATGACACAAAGCAGAAAGTTACAGACAACTCCAGTTCCAGGAAGAAACCATACCCTGAGAAGTTAACTGTGAGTAAAACCCAGAGACACTAGGAGAAGCCATTCCTCCTCAGCTAGTCAGTCCCCATACAGCAGAAGATAGAAAGTGCAGAAGCCAAATTCCTGCCACAGTATAGAGCTAACAAGCAGATGTATTTTCCTGCAAGCTCCAGGTTGATAGAGCAGAAGATAAATCCCTGCCAACCATTGCCAATACCTGCTGTGACCTAAGACAAAAGCTGTATCTTGCTTGGATGAAGGTTACAATCAGTAAAGACAAGTTTGAACTTCACCGAAAATCTGGATCTCAATTTCTGCTGCAAATTCCACTATTACTCCTACTATCACTACCCTCAATTTATTGCAAGTGAGCCAGGAGCCCAGCCGTCCCCAGGTAGGAGACACCGTTGACACCATTACCACTACCATACAGAGACATTACACTACTATGGCATTCCTAAACTGGGACGTGCGTTATAACATCTTTGAAGGGCCCTGTGACAATATGGCGTCACGCAAATGGCGTCACAAACAAACTATAGACTACTATATCCATATCCTGACCCACTGCATTAAAGTGGCGTCAGTATACCCGCATCCTGGTTAGAGATGGCCTTGCGGTTCTCCCGGCGGTCGTTTTGCGGCGAACTTTGCGTGTTCGCGATTCGCCGAACATGCGAACATATGGAGATATTCACGCCTGTCATATTCTTTTGCATTATGAAGAACTTTGACCCATGACACATCCATCAGGTGGTACAGGACAGCCAATTGAGACGTTTCAGCACATGGACATACCTCCTACCTTATAAATAAACCTGATCTGGCCGCCATTTTACATTCAGTGTTTTACCAGTGTAGGGAGAGGTTGCTGTGTGGAGCAGGGACAGGCTGTTAGGGACACCAAACGCTAGCTAATAAGGCCACAAAAGTACTTTTAAGGACTAGTATAGGTGTGCTATCGATCGGTGTGATACACAGAGGGGTGCGATATACTTATAATATACTTTTATAATGAGTCAAAAACACATAGATCTATATAGTGATCACCTGGAAGTCAGGGGCCTAGGGGCTAGGGGCTTACTAGGGCCATTTTTATATAGGGTAAGGTTCCGGACGGGGTCGCTCTTATCAGGGCGTGTGGTCTGTGGTTAGGCTATCAGGGCCAGAATAGCACCTGCAGTACGCAGCCCTGCAGGGTATTGCGATGGTGAGGTCACGGTTACTAGACAATCGAGGGTTGCTCTTGGTTACTCACAGTTTATAGGGAGACCCTGAGCAGGCGTACAGCAGTGATGGAGAGGCTGGCACAGAAGTCCTCTGGGGCACTCTCAATGTATAGGGACCAGGCCGGTAGGTGAGGTGCCCTGGGTGTTGTAGGTTTAATGTGTCGGTGGCAAGATCCCTTTAAGTTCGTGATGCCAGTGACGGTAACGGTGGCACACCGATTGATAATAGGAATAATTGAGGAACACGATGTTGTGGTGAACCAGAACTTCCTTTTACTGGAAACAATTAACTATTTACAGTTTTTTGGTAAAGTTCCATATGTCACAGTAGCAGTCACAAGCAGGCTTATACAAGGCACAATTTTCTTGCAAGATACTCAGAGGGTTAACACACTTACAGATCAGGCTGTACTTTTCCTCAGAAATCCTGTCTGTCTTTATCCCAAGGCCCGTATGCCCTATTGTTGGCTTTATCCTTGGTTAGGGAAACTTCCTCAGGTATATATCCTTGCTTTCAATACAGACATCCCAACCTGCAAAAACTCATTTCAGGGAGGTGCACTTCTCATTTCAGGGAGGTTTTCTTTCACAATTTTTTTTTTGCATTTTCCAAACATATGCAGTATCTGCACACTTTGCTCTATGGTGTGGAGGACTGGGCTCATCACCCTGCCCCAAATTATCATATTTCTGTATATGATTAAAGGGATTCTGTCACCACCTATAAGCCCTGTGAGCTAAACATCTGCTCATGTCCAGGGTAGCATTCTGATTTCTAAGGTGGCCTTATAAAAGCTATTTGTGGCTTTATTCTGCGGAAAAACAGGTTTTACTAACCTGTCAATCATTGAATCAAGGTGCCCAAGCAGGGGAGGTCTGTGGATGCATGGTGCCCGGCCGCACGCATCGCCATTCGTGCCCAGCGCTGCCTTCTACTCCTCAGTGCCGCCTCTCCCTCCTCCTGCTTTGAGATCCCGCGCGTGCGCACAGGCTCAGCCTGATGTGTCGTTGCGGACTGCTGGCATCGGCTTCTTTTTGCACTGTGCGCACGCGCCGAGAAGGGGACTACTACAGGTTGTCGGAAAGATTTACTGTGAGTAAACTAGAGATGGGAAGTTCGGATCTTTCACATGAATCGGTTCATTCGCTGAGCTGACAAGAAGCAAGTGAACCGAAGCTTAGGTTGCGCAATGCGCATGCGCGGATGCTTGGATTCACTTGCTGACTCGCTGAGTCGGCTCTTGGTCTGAGTCAGGAAGTTTATTCTTTAAAACCCTGTGTGTAATTATCTACCCCACTGTAGGAAAAAAACAAGCATCCAGGGCGTGAATTTAACACTGGGGTAAATAATATAATTAAAATGGAGGGGTAAATGTATTTAAAAAAAATACATCTCTCTCAATAGTTCTATAGCTACTGAATGAGACAGAAGAAGGGATGCCTTTAACATATATATCTCCTTGAGAAGCCAATTTGACCCTAAAGGGTTAATTCAACCTGTAATCTAAACTCTGTCCTGTCACTTCTCTTATCTCTCTGGTCTGCTATCAGTAAACCTTTCCGGGATATATTGTCTCACATGCTGGTGTCAGGGAGCCGCTATCTAATAGCGGGAGACTCCCTGAACCTCCGGGAGACTTGAGATCCCTGTCAATATGAATGCTTCTGCCCTTCAGCTTTCTTGCCTGGCTGGAATACTAGCTCTGCTCTGCTCTGTTGTGGGAACTTGTTTCTCAGGAGGTAAACCCTTCTCCTGGTGGGGCAACTTCTGAGCTTGCTTTACTCAGGAACCTCAGGCAGGCTAGACTGCACTCACTAGCCTCCTGTACTACACTGCCCTACCCTTTCCTGTCTGGACCTGGCTATTTATACTAGGGGGTCCCCTAGCTCCCTCTACGGTCTAGGGGGAGGAACTACACCCCTAACAGGCCTGATACAGGAAATAAACAGGAAAATCACATAAAACATTATATAAAGTACAATGGCCATATTGACCTTTGTGTAGTGCCCATAATTACCTAGTGGGACACTACACCTTCCCCCCCTGTAGGGCAATATCAGTGACAGTTCTTTGCCCACCCTGTCCTTCAATACCACATCATCATCTAGCCCAGGGATAAATGTTTTTTGCTTTCCCTCCAGGATTCATGGATGTGCACTGGAACCCCTCGGATTGTGGTAGGACATATGGTTTCTGATTTGGTGCCACCGAGCACCTGATTTATTCCCGCCGAGCACTTGTTATTGCCTACCACATCTATGCTTTTTGCTTAACTTTAATAATTTAATTTATTTTCATTTTGAGGGATATCTTTTCCATTCACACGTCCGCAAAATGGGTCCGCATCCGTTCCGCAATTTTGCGGAACTGGTGCCGACCCATTCATTTTTTAATGGGGCCGGAATGTGCTGTCCGCATTCGCATTTGCGGATTCACATCCGCATTTGTGGATACGCACTTACGTTTCCACAAAAAAATAGAACATGTCCTATTCTTGTCCGCAATTGCAGACAAGATTAGGCATTTTCTATTATAGTGCCGGCAATGTGCGGTCCGCAAATTGCGGAATGCACATTGCTGTTGTCCTTGCTTTACGGATCCGCAAAACAGTTACGGACGTGTGAATGGACCCTCATAGTAACATTATTAAAGGTTACGTTTTATCTTTATGTATACTCTAATGGATTGCCTTCCTTGTACAATGTTATAATATACTTTCTATGTTATATATATGTATATTGTAGTGCATTTGTATTGTGCGGCAGTTGTGTGCGGTTCTGCTGCGATACTACAGGTATATAGAGGGACAAGTGTTATTGGAACAAATAATTTCTACTGGTGTGATATACCAGTCGTCCCCCCTGATTGAAGCGGGGTGTCATATACCAATATACTTTCTTTGTAGTGCATTTGGGTACTGTATAGTGCATTTGCGCATGCGAAAATTATATTGCCGATATTTCGCATTGAAAAAAATAATGAATGGAGATTGCAAATTCGAATAATACATCTGGTATGTCACTGTCCATGTTGTGGGACTATTTGTGCACTTCTAGTAATTATTTCTTGGCTGCAAATATGAGCTGAAGGTTTTTCAGGTTCGCCTGCCATTAACCCCTTCAACCCCGGGCCTGTTTTCACCTTCCTGCCGAGGCCATTTTTTGCAAATCTGACATGTGTCACTTTATGCGATGATAACTTTAAAACGCTTTTACTTATACAGGCCATTCTGAGATTGTTTTCTCGTCACATATTGTACTTAATAACAGTGGTAAAAATAAGTTTAAAAAAAACATTTTTATTCATAAAAAAATACCAAATTTACCAAAGATTTTTAAAAATTCGTAAATTTCAAAATTTCAATTTCTCTACTTTTATAATAGATAGTAATACCTTCAAAAATAGTAATTACTTTACATTCCCCATATGTCTACTTCATGTTTGGATCATTTTGAAAATTACATTTTATTTTTTGGTGATGTTAGAAGGCTTAGAAGTTTGGAAGCAAATCTTGAAATTTTTCGGAAAATTTCCAAAACCCACTTTTTAAGGACAAGTTCAGGTCTGAAGTCACTTTGTGAGGCTTACATAATAGAAACCACCCAAAAATGACCCCATTTTAGAAACTACACCCCTCAAGGTATACACAACTGATTTTACAAACTTTGTTAACCCTTTAGGTGTTCCACAAGAATTGATGGAAAATGGAGATGAAATTTCAGAATTTCACTCTTTGGGCAGATTTTACATTTTAATCCATTTTTTTCCAGTAGCAAAGCCAGGGTTAACAGCCAAATAAAACTCAATATTTATTACCCTGATTCTGCGGTTTACAGAAACACCCCACATGTGATCGTAAACTGCTGTACGGGCACACGCAGGGCGCAGAAGGAAAGGAACGCCATATGGTTTTTGGAAGGCAAATTTAGCTGAACTGGTTTTTAAATGCCATGTCCCATTTGAAGCCCCCCCTGATGCACCCCTACAGTAGAAACTCAAAAAAGTGACCACATTTTGGAAACTATGGGATAAGTTTTATTGGTACTATTTTGGGGTACATATGATTTTTTATTGCTCTATATTACCATTTTTGTGAGGCAAGGTAACAAAAAAATGGATATTTTGGCATGTTTTTTATAGAGCAGATTTTTATGCACGTGGCAATACCTAATATGTCTACTTTTTCTTATTTATTAAAGTTTTACACAATAATAGCATTTTTAAAACCGAAATAATGATATTTTAGTGTCTCCATAGTCTGAGAGCCAGAGCTTTTTTTTTTTAACCGATTTTCTTAGGTAGGATCTCATTTGCAGGATGAGGTGACGGTCTGATTGGTACTATTTTGAGGGGCATACGCCTTTTTTAATAATTGCTGTGGCAATTTATGTGATGTAAAGTGCCAAAAATGGCTTTTTTTTTACACCGTTTTTTTTTTTTTATGGTGTTCATCTGAGTGGTTAGGTCATGTGATATTTTTATAGAGCTGGTTGTTACGGACGTGGCAATACCTAATATGTATACTTTTTAAATATTTTTTGAAGCAAAAAATAATCATATTTTAGTGTCTCCATAGTCTGAGAGCCATAGCTTTTTTATTTTTTTGACTGATTCTCTTAGGTAGGGTCTCATTTTTTGCGGGATGAGGTGATGGTCTTATTGGTACTATTTTAGTGGGCATAAGCCTTTTTGATTACCTGCTGTTGCATTTTATTTTTTTTACGGTGTTCACCTGAGTGGTTAGGTCCTGTAATATTTTTATAGAGCTGGTTGTTATGGACGTGGCGATACCTAATATGTATATTTTTTTAATGTATTTTACTTTAGCACAATAATAGCAGTTTTGAAACAAAAAAAAATATGTTTTAGTGTCTCCATGTTCTGAGAGCTAAATATATTATTTTTTTGGGGCGATTGTCTTAGGTAGGGGCTCATTTTTTGCGGGATGAGGTGTCGGTTTTATTGATACCATTTTGGGGGGCATATGTATTTTTTATCGCTTGGTGTTGCACTTTTTGTGATGTAAGGTGACAAAAATGGCTTTTTTTTACACCGTTTTTATTTTTATTTTTTATGGTGTTTATCGGACAGGATGGATCATGTGATATATTTATAGAGCCGGTCATTACGTACGCAGCGATACCTAATATGTGTTTTGGGTTTTTTCTGTTTTTTTTATTATAAAATAAGGGGAAAGGGGCGATTTTTTTCTTTTTTACTTTATTAATTTTATTACTTTATTAATTTTATTAAAAACATTTTTTTTTTTTACTTTTTTTCTTTACTTTTTTTTATGACATTCACTTTTGGGGGTCTGATCCCCTCTACAATGCATTACAATACATCTGTATTTTAATGCATTGCCTGTTAGTGTATGAGTCATTTTAATGCATTGCCTGTTAGTGTATGAGTCATTTTAATGCATTGCCTGTTAGTGTATGAGTCATACAGTAACAGGTTTATTCAGGAGAGAGATGAGAAGGAGACAGCGGCACTCACCAATTTCAAGATAAAACGTCCAGTTTATTAGGCTTCTATAAAATAGGGTACAGGCCTGTACCCTATTTTATAGAAGCCTAATAAACTGGACGTTTTATCTTGGAATTGGTGAGTGCCGCTGTCTCCTTCTCATCTCTCTCCTGAATACACCATTGTGTCTATCTCAGCAGAGAACCACCGTATTCATTTGCTGAATCGCATTACCTGTGTCTCCCTTGCAATCCTGCATACTGGTCAGGTGTAGCAGTGCCGGCAGCGCTTTCTCCTCTTGATTATTTTGATACAGTAACAGGTTGCCTAGGAGACCCAGCCTGAGGCTGGATCTCCTCGGCTCCCATAGAAGGCAGTTTCCAAAGCCATGCAAGACATTGGGCAGCCTCTGCACGGCATCGGGCTGCCTTGTGTCACATCGTGTCCCCGCCACAGCAGCGCGGGAACTCGATGCGATCGCTCACCCGACACAAACCTCTTATATCTCGTGGGCAGTGCGGACCGTGGCATAGAAGGGTTAATCCACCGGCATCGGCTTTTACAGCGATGCCGGCGGATTCAGCAGGGGCCTGGCTACCGGACTGCCGGGCCCCTGCAGTGATCGTGCGCGCACTGCTCCGGTGCCCGCGCGATCGCTATGACGTACTATTACGTCAAATTGCGGGAACTCAATGGTTCCCATGACATAGTAGTACGTCAAAGGTCGGGAAGGGGTTAAAATGAATGGGACCCGCCGCGAACTTGCGGTTCGGGAACATTTGATTGCATTCGCGCCATCGCGTGCGCGAACCATCCCGGCAGATGTTTGTCCATCACTAATCCTGGTCACTGCATAAAGTGGCATCACTGGAACAGGATCGGATCGAATTGTGCTCCCACCCCTTTGTCTTCTCTTTCAAGTTTGGACCAATGGCCTCTCAAATCAGAAAGGTCATCAAGGACAACTGGTCCATACTTGAAAGAGATGAATCCCTAAAAGGGATCAAAAATGGGGCACCAATTATAGCCTTCAGGAAATGTCATACCCTGAAGGATAAATTGGTCCGCAGCAGATTTCAGGAAAAGAAACCCATGACTTGGTTAGAGAATTGGGGACCAAAAGGCAACCGCAGGTGCAGTCACTGCTCTTGCTGTAAGCTTAACCCACAATGGGACACATTAAGTTTTGGAGGGATCCAACATAAAGTGAATACCCTCATCACCTGTAAAAGTAAATACGTGGTGTAGCTTATAAAATGTATATGCGGCAGGTTCTATATAGGAAAAACAATAAGAAGTCTCCAGGAGAGGATCAGGGAACACATAAATTCACTCACGAGGGAAAGGGCTGTTTACGGCTGATCGAACATGTGAGAAAGGAGCACGCAGGCAACTATCTGACCCTCAGTTTTGCAGGAATAGAGATAGTGCATAGTTTACCACAATGGGGAGACAGACATAAGGATCTCCTTAGGAGAGAAAGTAAGTGGATCCTACGTGCAGACGCAATGGGACCCTTAGGTCTAAATGACAAAATTGACATGGGGATCTTCTTATAGGTGCCCACTCCTCCTTAGTGATGTGTTGCGTAATGAATTAGAAGGTTGTATGGTACGGTTTTAAAATATGTTTTAATAATTGTCTCTCACTGTGACGCGGTTCTTTCTGACGCACACAGGTAAGCGCCGTGATAGCGTGGCGCCGGTGTGGCGCAGAGAGAACCCCGTCATAGCTTGAGTCTCTTAAGAGCAGGTGAATTGTTTCACCTGATTATGGGCCAGACAAAGCACTGAGGTGCGAAACGGCCGTCGCCTAACTCAGCTGGAGCACTCGTGTATGTTGTTCGCTCTCTACCAGGAATAAAGAAATTTTCTCAGCAAGCATCGGTGAGTACCGTCCGTTTGTCTCTTACATGTGCAGTGTGCCTATCCCTGCCAACCGGATCCAACTGTGTGCCAATAGAACCGGATCCAATTGTGTGCATCAACAGGATTTACTTTTGTGCCTTATTGCATGTACTTATTGCTGAAGAGGGTGGGCTTGCATCAGCACAGTGGCAGATCCATCCTAGATATCTCCACCCATTAGAGGGGAGGGAACCAAACAGCCTGCCTCCACAGAGAAAGCATTCCTACAGCAGCAGGAACAAAAGTGCTGAATACAAGTTCCCAGGAGGACAGAGAAATCACTGCCCATACAGGAAGTAAATTGGTGGCCATCTTGAAAAAGGAAAAATACTGTGTTTTCTGCATTGGATGTTGGAGAAGCATCTGACCTTGGATCTGAGTGAGTACTATTGTGCAAATAACCTTGCTAAAGACTGTTAAGAGTTATAATCAGTCTGCCTGAGCACCATACTTCCCGAAATTGAGCAGTTGCAGCGACTCTTAAAGGAGCCACACACCAATTCTGCTGCAGTCACCCATAGCAACCTGCATCTAAATTGCATTGTAGCCAGTACTAATTCCTCTAATCTGGTACTGGGTATCAAGGGCCATGTCTGACAATGAAGATAGTACCCACTTGGACCACAGTGATCCACCAGCAGCAGCGGCAGCCACCTGCATTATGCCTCTTACTATGCCATACTATTTTGGGGCACCCTGGCTCCCAAGTTACTCAGGATAACCCCATTTGCTCAGGGAATTCCATGATAAAATGCTAGCCACGTTTAAGCTATATCCAGTATCACAGGATCAGAAAGTGGAAATCCTGATTGGCCAGTTACAGGGAGCTGCGCTCCGGGAGGTCAAATCCTGGCCCCGGCCAGAGCGGAAAACCGCTTAGCAGATCCTAGACCGACTCAATACCACCTTTGAGACTAGGACCGCCTCTGAACTTAAAATTTGCTTCTTTGGAAAGCGGCAGCAGTCAAAGGAGACCTTGAGAGACTTTGCCCTGTCCCCGCAGGAAGCCCTGCGGGCTGTTATCCAGGTTGATCCCCGTGAAGCTGAGGGACAAGATCAAACCCTCAGGGAACAGTTTATTGAAGGTGTCCTTGATGAATCCCTCAAATGTCAGCTGAAGATGCTTTCAGCTCAGCACCCAGATACCCCTTTCTTGGACTTTAAGGAACTTGCTATTGGCATCCTAGGGGAAAGTCACCAAGCTGAACCTTCTGAAAACAAGAAGGCAGGGCCAACACTTCAGCCTGCTACTCACAGCCAAATAGCTGAGCATGGAGCTCAGGCACCCGTTCCAGATGCCGTAGCAGCTCTGACTGCTCAAGTCTCCCTCTTAGCTGAGAATATGGAGAGGATGAGGAAACAGCCAGAGCGACTGAAACAGCAACCCAAGGTGGGGAAAGGGACTTCTGCCAACAGAGACCGCCCTACACCTGGTTAACAAGAATATCGGCGTCAGCCGGTCAGTAGGTTGTCAGACCCCGGTTATCAAAACATTAGGAAACAGCGATGCCTGCATTGTCAGAGGTATGGACACACTGAAAAGGACTGCCGTCAGTTAAACGGGTATCCCTTGAGGTTGAGGACCGCCCCTCGGGAGGAAGAGTACTAGGTCCCAAAGATCCAGCCTTTATGCCTAGGTATGTGGGCGCCCGCCCCGTGGTTGAAGTTGACATCAATGGAGTGAAGTTTCCTGCTTTAATTGATACCGGATCTCAAGTGACTACCATCCGCCAAGCAACATTTGACACATGCAGAAAAGGAGCTCAGCTGATGCAACCTCCGGAATCTTGGCTCTGCATCATACCTACCAATGGCAAACCAGTGCCTATACTAGGTTATTGGCAACCTACCTTACAGATTGAAGATACTGAACTCTCATGCCAAGGGGTAGTCGTGATTCAGGTCCCAGATGATGACAATTGCCCTGTGGTCATGGGGATGAATGTACTCGGCAACTGTTACCTTGAAGTGCTGAAAGCCTTAAAGAAAACCCTACTGACTACACCCCGTGCAACTCAATGGGTTATAAACCAGACCATTTAAGTGCTAGCCGCCCAACAAAAATTCAGCAATCAACGGGTGAAATCTGCCGTGTCTGCATCAAGGATGCTCACCCTATCAGACTCCAGCCTGGAGCAGAGAATGTGATTTGGTGCAAGGCTTGCATCAGTATCCAAAGTCAAGATTATCAGGCCCTTGTGGAGCCAATACATCTTTAGGTTCACCCCTTGTCCTAGCCGCTAGGAGCGTGGTCACCTGTCACGAGGGTATCAAGAGCCACGTCTGACTCCGTTATACCCGGGGTCAGGAAGTCGCAGCGGGTGGCTGCGCGCTCTATATCTAAAGATCACGTTGTTTCTTAGTGATTGTTTTCTGTGTTTGCCTTGCTATCCTTTTTGTCTCACTCAGGGATCCGTAGCTTCTCCTTCTCAGCTGTTTCTTGTCTGCCACTCCCAACCTCCTTATATTCTCCCCTCACACTTCTCTAGTTGCCAGTTATAGAGCTTCCTGCCTGGCGATCTATACTGACCCACTGGAGTTGTGAATCCTGGTTGTCGTTCCAGAGTGCTACCCTCCGGATCCCTGTTGGGCTTATTGTTGTCTCCTGTTGTCGCCCACCTGGGATTATATGTTGAGTCTGTGTTGTCTGTCCTCCCCTTGGTGTTTTCCCTTAGAGCTAGTGGTGCGGACTAGTGTTCCCATCGCCCTGTTCACTATCTAGGGCTCAGCTCAGGGAAAGCCAGGGCTTTAGGCACGTGATCGGCGTACGGGTGAGGAACCCGTCTAGGGACGTCAGGGCAGCCAGGTGCCAGCCGCCAGGTGAGTCAGGGGTCACCATCTTCCCTCTCACTTGGGCAGGGCCTTCCTCGTTCCCTCCCTCTGTGTCACGTATGTGATAGCCACGCCGACCTTGATATTATAACTGGCCCTTACTTTTTGAGAAAAAATAAAATAAAAAATTATATAATTTTTTATTTGTTGTTTTTTTTTTTTCTCTCTACTTAGAATCCAATATGGATCCTATTGATGCCTTGGCAGAACAGCTTCAAGGCCTGTCTTTGGAGGTGGCAGGATTGAAGGCGTCTGTCCTCCAACAACAGCAGCAAATGCAGCAGACCGCACCCCCAGCGGTTGCTATGGGTAACCAGGTTGTCACAGAACCCAAGGTTTCTCTTCCTGACAGATTTCCTGGGGGAAGGGACAAATTTGCGACGTTCCGTGAGGCCTGCAAATTATATTTTAAGTTGCGCCCTTACTCCTCAGGTCATGAAGAACAGGGGTAGGGATTGTCATTTCCCTGCTTCAGGGGGATCCGCAATCCTGGGCGTTCTCATTACCCCCTGGTTCTCAGGCTCTTCGGTCAGTGGAGGGATTTTTTGGGGCTTTGGGTCTCATATATGATGACCCTGACCGAGTCGCCCTGGCTGAGTCGAAGTTACGGAGACTCCTACAGGGAGATCGGTCAGCAGAGGAATATTGCTCAGAGTTCCGTAGGTGGGCTACGGATACTCAGTGGAACGACCCGGCTCTCAGGAGTCAGTTCTGCTCTGGGTTATCTGAAAGGGTTAAGGATGCACTGGCGCTGTATGAGTCCCCCCTTTCCATTGATGCTGTTATGTCCCTCTCTATCAGAATAGATAGACGTCTTAGGGAGAGATCGAAAATTCCGGAGCAATTGGTTACCTCTCCCAAGCAACAGTCAGCCTGTACTGACTTAGATGAGCCTATGCAGCTAGGCGGAACTTCTCGTCAGGTCCGTCCTCCCGAGGTTCGCCGTAGGGGGGGGGCTTGTTTTTTCTGTGGGGGGAAGGGTCATTTCATTAATGTCTGTCCCTCCTTTCTCAAAAACAAAAGACCGTCGGAAAACTACTAACCCCAGGCTGTGCGGAGGATGTCAGCCGGGGGGTATACGTTTCCTCCATACGAACATCTCAATTTGTGTTACCAGCGGTCATTGTTTTTGGTGTTAAGACGTAGTCTATTTCTTTTTTTCTAGACAGTGGAGCAGGGGTAAACTTGATTGATGCCCATTTTGCCCGCACTATGGGTTTGTCTCTCTGTACGCTGCAGAGACCTATTCCCGTATTCGCTATAGATTCTGCTCCTCTGTCTCAGAGAAACCTCACCCACATTGTTCATAATTTACACCTTCGGGTAGGGGACCACTATAATGAGTGTCTTTCATGTTACGTTCTGGAGGGCCTTCCCTCTCCGGTGGTATTGGGTCTTCCCTGGTTGGTAGCGCACAATCCAGTGGTGGATTGGCAGGCCAGGGAAATATTGGAGTGGAGTGAGCATTGCAGAGAGAATTGCTTAAATAACAATTGCTTAATCGCCTCCATAGCTTCCCTACCTACATTTATTTCGGACTTTGAGGACGTTTTTTCTGAAAAGGGTTGTCAGAAACTACCACCTCATCGTCCTTATGATTGCCCGGTTAACCTGATTCCCGGGGCAAAATTACCCAAGTCCAGGTTGTATAATCTTTCGGGTCCCGAGAGACAAGCCATGAAAGATTATATCTCCGAGAGTCTGGCTAAGGGACACATCAGACCCTCTTCTTCACCCGTGGCTGCAGGGTTTTTCTTTGTTAAAAAGAAAGATGGGGGCCTGCGTCCTTGCTTAGATTTCCGTGAGTTAAACCAGATAACCATCCGTGACCCATACCCTCTTCCTCTCATTCCTGACCTTTTTAATCAGATTGCGGGTGCTAAGTGGTTCTCCAAACTTGATCGTCTGACTCCGTTATACCCGGGGTCAGGAAGTCGCAGCGGGTGGCTGCGCGCTCTATATCTAAAGATCACGTTGTTTCTTAGTGATTGTTTTCTGTGTTTGCCTTGCTATCCTTTTTGTCTCACTCAGGGATCCGTAGCTTCTCCTTCTCAGCTGTTTCTTGTCTGCCACTCCCAACCTCCTTATATTCTCCCCTCACACTTCTCTAGTTGCCAGTTATAGAGCTTCCTGCCTGGACATCTATACTGACCCACTGGAGTTGTGAATCCTGGTTGTCGTTCCAGAGTGCTACCCTCCGGATCCCTGTTGGGCTTATTGTTGTCTCCTGTTGTCGCCCACCTGGGATTATATGTTGAGTCTGTGTTGTCTGTCCTCCCCTTGGTGTTTTCCCTTAGAGCTAGTGGTGCGGACTAGTGTTCCCATCGCCCTGTTCACTATCTAGGGCTCAGCTCAGGGAAAGCCAGGGCTTTAGGCACGTGATCGGCGTACGGGTGAGGAACCCGTCTAGGGACGTCAGGGCAGCCAGGTGCCAGCCGCCAGGTGAGTCAGGGGTCACCATCTTCCCTCTCACTTGGGCAGGGCCTTCCTCGTTCCCTCCCTCTGTGTCACGTATGTGATAGCCACGCCGACCGTGATATCACCGTGTCCCAAGGAAAGGTACCCATACGCTTAGTCAATCTGGGTGATAAAGCTGTGAAATTAAAAAAGCACTATCCAGTGGCCTGCCAATACCACATCCGTCAGCAGGATATCCTGGACTATCCCACTGCTGTGGCTCAACAATCACTCCAAACAGTGGAGGAAGCCAAAGAGCCGCCAGAACAGCCCTGGTGGGCCAAACTACACATCGGGGATACCACAACCTCTGCCGAGCAGATCAACGGTGTGCTGGACTTAGTCAAACAGCACCATCAGGTCTTCAGAAAACATTCTCTAGACTATGGTCAGACTCGCCTAATACAGCACACCATTCCAACTGGCACTCATCCTCCAATCAAGGAGAGATACCGACCAGTCCCTCCTGCCATGTACCAGCAGGTGAAGAAGATGGTGCAGGATATGAAGACAGCTAATTTCATCCAGGATAGTCACAGCCCCTGGGCCGCCCCCTTATTCCTGGTAAAGAAGAACATCCGTTTTTGTGTGGACTACCATAAGATCAATAACATTATGCACAAGGATGTGTACCCCCTGCCACGAATTGAAGAATCCCTGGCAGCTCTGGGATCCGCTGCTTACTTTTCAACTCTGGATCTAACCAGTGGCTATTGGTAAGTCCCCATGGCACCAGAAGATAAAGAAAAAACAGCTTTTGCCATCCCAATGGGTCTGTTTGAGTTCAACAACATGCCATTCGGGTTATGCAACGCCCCTGGGACATTTCAGAGACTCATGGAAAGATGTCTTGGACACAAAAACTTTGAGACCGTGTTGTTGTTCCTGGATAATGTGATCATCTACTCTAAGACCTACGAAGAGCATTTACAACACTTGGCGGAAGTGTTCCAGACTCTGACCCAACATGGACTGAAAGTGAAACCTTCAAAGTGTCACTTACTGAAGCCCCAAGTGAAATATTTCGGACATGTTGTGAGTGCGGAAGGCGTAAGACAGGACCCCGACAAGATAGCTGCAGTACAAAGCTGGCTGGTTCCCAAAACAGTCAAAGAGGTCAAGAGCTTCCTCGGATTTCAAGTTACTATTGGAGATTTATCCCGCACTTTGCTCAGATTGCAGAACCTATCCAGGAGCTTGTAAAAGGTCACCCTAAAGGCTGTCAGAATTCCAAGATACCGGTGGAGTGGAATGAAGAGAGAGAAGCTGCTTTCCAACTGTTGAAAGAAAAACTTACAGAACCTTCAGTCCTGGGTTACCCTGACTACAGCCTACCATTTTGCCTCTATGCTGACACAAGTAAGAAAGGTTTGGGAGTAGAGTTGAGCGGACATCTGGATGTTCGGGTTCTACGAGTTCGGCTTGACCCGAACTTGACCCCAAACCCGAACCCCATTGAAGTCAATGGGGACCCGAACTTTTGGGCACTAAAATGGCTCTAAAATAGTCCTGGAAAGGGCTAAATGGCTGCAAAAGGCATCAAAATGTACTTAAGAGCATGGCAACTGTTCTGCAAACAAATGTGGATAGGGAAATCACTTAAAATAACCTAAAATACAGAAAAATTAAAAATAACAATCTGGATCTAGGAGTAGGAGGTTGAGGAGGCGGTGGATGGGTGGATGTGGCGGTGTAGGTTGACGTGGCGGTGTAGGTGGAAGCGGTGGTGAAGGAGGAATAGGTAGCCAACACTGATTTGTGTTATTTTTTATTTTTAAATTGGGGACATATAACAAAATAAAACAAAGAATAAGTGCACTTGAGTACAAGAATGGATGGTTGAGGCTGGTATAAATGTCTATTCTGCACAAGGTACGGACAAGTCCTGTGGGATCCATGCCTGGTTCATTTTAATAAATGTAAGCTTGTCCACATTGGCTGTGGCCTGTGATAATGCTCTCTGCCGTGCTAAACACACGTTCACACTATACACTGGCTGCAGGGCAGGTCAGCACCTCCAAGGCTGACAAAGCTTTTCCACATTTGGGCCATGCTAACCCTGCCTTCTCAGGTGCTGGCGGTGCCCCAGCTGCGTTGGCGACCTCTTCCTCCTCCTCTGCCTTCGCCTTGTGCTTCCACTGTGCCCCCGCTGTCAGGTGGGAATGCCATCAGCAGCGTGCGCTTGTAGTCGCGCATCTTCCGATCAGTAACAGATGTTTTCACTAAATTTAGTTCCCTGTCAGCAATGCAGAGCAGGGGTTCATTCATGGCAAAAGGGGGTTCATGTCACCCAGCAATAGAACAGAGGATTTTGAGAGATTTAGGCCCCTGTCACACAGGCACAGCAGGGGTTTATTCACGGCAAAAGGGGGTTCATGTCACCCAGCAATAGAACAGAGGATTTTGAGAGATTTAGGCCCATGTCACCCAGGCACAGCAGGGGTTCATTCACGGCAAAAGGGGGTTTATGTTCCCCAGCAATAGAACAGAGGATTTTGAGAGATTTAGGCCCCTGTCACCCAGGCACAGCAGGGGTTCATTCACGGCAAAAGGGGGTTCTTATCACCCAGCAATAGAACAGAGGATTTTGAGAGATTTAGGCCCGTGTCACCCAGGCACAGCAGGGGTTCATTCACGGCAAAAGGGGGTTCTTATCACCCAGCAATAGAACAGAGGATTTTGAGAGATTTAGGCCCCTGTCACCCAGGCACAGCAGGGGTTCATTCACAGCAAAAGGGGGTTCATGTCACCCAGCAATAGAACAGAGGATTTTGAGAGATTTAGGCCCATGTCACCCACGCAAAGCAGGGGTTCATTCACGGCATTAGGGGGTTCCTGTCACCCAGCAATAGAACAGAGGATTTTGAGAGATTTAGGCCCCTGTCACCCAGGCACAGCAGGGGTTCATTCACGGTAAAAGGGGGGTCCTGTCACCCAGCAAAAGAACAGAGGATTTTGAGAGATTTAGGCCCCTGTCACCCAGGCACAGCAGGGGTTCATTCACGGCAAAAGGGGGTTCATGTCACCTAGCAATAGAACAGAGGATTTTGAGAGATTTAGGCCTCTGTCACCCAGGCACAGCAGGGGTTCATTCACAGCAAAAGGGGGTTCATGTCACCCAGCAATAGAACAGAGGATTTTGAGAGATTTAGGCCCCTGTCACGCAGGCACAGCAGGGGTTCATTCACGGCAAAAGGGGCTTCATGTCACCCAGCAATAGAACAGAGGATTTTGAGAGATTTAGGCCCCTGTCACCCAGGCACAGCAGGGGTTCATTCACGGCAAAAGGGGGTTCCTGTCACCCAGCAATAGAACAGAGGATTTTGAGAGATTTAGGCCCCTGTCACGCAGGCACAGCAGGGGTTCATTCACGGCAAAAGGGGGTTCCTGTCACCCCGCAAGAGAACAGAAGTTATGGCCGGACTGAGGGGCGTAGCCTTAGGGGAGGGCATCATGACAGGGGTTTGGTTTAGGGAGACCCCCTGGTAGTGGGATAGGTGGGGTTAGTGGAGATGGGTGGATGGAGCTAGGTAAAGGGGGATTGGGTGGTCTCAGGGCAGGGGTGTGGTCAAGGGGTTAAATAGGGGAGCAGGAAGGAAGACAGGGGCCATTTTGTGGAGAGATCTGGAGAAAACTGGTACCTGTACGCTGAAGCATGGACCAGCTTGAGGGGACGATCGCAAAACTGCGGGCAGCGGCGGAGGTCTGCGGCGCCGAATGGTTGGAGGCGCAGGTGCAGCAGATGCTCCAGGGGGCGGCTGAGGCTCCAGCTGGGCCTCAGCCAATATCAGTCCGGCCGCGGCGGGCCAGGCCGCCGGCGCGCTACAGCCCGGAGACGTCCAATACGTCTCAGCCCCCCACCAAGGCTCAGCGCCGAAAACGGAGCCCCCTTGGGGACCCTCCACGCCGGGGGTCAGCGGGGACTGCTTCCTCGAGTACTCCCCGGCGTGGGAGGAATCCGGTCGGGAGGCGGAGCCTGCGAGGTGGCCGGGCCCGGTCACCTCGGCCTTCAGATGTGGTCGTCGGTGGAGAAGGACCAGGTGCGGGGGTCTCCAGCCCAGGATCGGGGGCTGGGACCTCCCGGCGTGAACAGGACGGCGTGGGGAGCGGGGCTGCCGCAGTTGCCATGGTGTCCGGCGGCAGGCCCCTGTCTTCGGTGGTCGGGATGCAGGGGAGAAGAAGCTCCGCCCACTCTGGTGCAGCCGTTGAAGATGGCGGTCCTGACGTCTCTAGCCTGGGGCTGGCTAGGAGATTGGATGAAGAGGCGGCATCGCGGAGGAGTGATCTACTGGATTCCGGATCTTCGGCTGGTGGGGACACAGCACCCAGGCAGCCAGGTGAGGCCTCTTGGGGAACTTTAGCGCAGATTGTTGGGGGGGCTGGGGGTGTTGGGGGGGCCCCAGTAGATGTTAGCAGGGGTTTGGGACAATTATTAGGCGGGCTAGCAGGTTTGCTCGCGGGCTGGGGGATGGGGGGTGCGTCTCCGTTACCAGCGTGGGGGGTGTCTGGGTTTTCCGGTGGCGCTAGTGGGAGTGTGGGAGCCAGTTCAGGAGTAGGGTCTGCGGTAGCGTCAGTGCAAACGCAGGCGGGGGGTGCGGCGGAGGATGAGACGGTGCGGATGGATGACAGGGCGAGAGGGGAGGTGTATGTCTGCTTTGAAGGCCCGTTGGGGGCGCATTTGAAACAGGAGGTCAGGGAAAAGATTTGGAAGGGGGAGTATGTGGAGATTTTTTCTCTGCTTCCCTTAGACAAGTTTAACCTGGATAGGGTGAGACGGGAGGAGGGTAAGAAGGAGGAGGAGGAGAAGCGGAGGTACCGGCTGATACCGCGGACGTTTACAAACTGGCTGCAGGCGTTCGCGATATTAGCAAGCGTAATTGGGGAAAAAGCGCCGGAGTGCTGTTCGGCGTTATTTTGTTATTTAGATGCTGTTGGGGAGGCGTACAGGGTGTATGGGGGGATGGCGTGGCTGCGGTACGACGAACAGTTCCGGCAGCGGAAGGCGGTGCGGCCCGAAATAAAGTGGGACCATAAGGATATCGCGCTGTGGTTAAAGGTCACGGCGCCGGTGAGACAGGGCCAGTCCTTTCGGGGGGATGCAGGAGGCGGAGGGCAGTCCAATGTCGCGTCAGCATCAGCAAAAGGGCTTTGTTTCGGATTCAATGATGGGACATGTAAATTCGGAGCAAAGTGTAAATTTAAGCACGAGTGCTCAGTGTGTGGGGGGTCGCATGGGGCAGCGCGGTGTTTTAGGGGTAACAGACAGAGGGGGGGGGATTTTAATAGCAAAGGGGGAGACGCCAGTACGCCTGGGAAGGATGGGCCCGTTTCTAGATAGATATCCGGATAGGGATGCGGCGGCTTTATTGCAGGAAGGTTTTTCGGTTGGTTTTCGGATACCGTTTGTTCAGGGTGATGGGTTGTTAATTAGGAGAAATTTGAGGTCGGCGTTGGAACATCCGGAGGTGGTAGCGGAAAAGCTTAGCAAGGAGGTCAGTCTAGGCAGGATGGCGGGCCCATTCGTGGACCCGCCTTTGCCGAATTTGCGAGTGTCGCCTTTAGGGGTAGTGCCAAAGAAGGAGAGGAATAAGTTTAGGCTTATTCACCACCTGTCTTTTCCGAAGGGCTCGTCGGTCAATGACGGTATAGACCCCGCCTTGTGTTCGGTGGTGTATACCTCGTTTGATGCGGCAGTGCAGTGGGTTAGGAAATTTGGAAGGGGGGCGCTATTAGCGAAGACTGACATCGAGGCCGCGTTTCGTTTGCTGCCGGTTCACCCGGATTGTTTGCATTTGTTGGGGTGTTTTTGGGGGGGGGAGTTTTTTGTGGATAGATGTTTGCCTATGGGCTGTTCCCTGTCCTGTGCGTACTTTGAGGCGTTTAGCTCATTTTTGGAATGGGCGGTGGCGGATTCGGCGGGTTGTGAGTCAATTATTCATTACCTAGACGATTTCCTATGTATTGGTCCGTCGGGGTCCAGGGTGTGCGCATTGTTGTTGCATACATTGGAGTCGTTGTTTGGAATTTTTGGGGTCCCGCTGGCCTCGGAGAAGACGGTTGGGCCGGTCACGGAGTTGAGTTTTTTAGGTATTGTGATTGACACGGTTAGGATGGAGTGTAGGTTGCCCTTAGATAAGTTGGAGGATCTGAAAGGGGAGGTAGCGAGGGCGTGTCGTTTAAAAAAGCTGCGGTTGAGGGAGCTTCAGTCACTGCTTGGAAAACTTAATTTCGCGTGCCGGATTATGCCTATGGGGAGGGTGTTTTGTAGGAGGTTGTCTATGGCGACGGCGGGGGTGGTCGCACCACATCATTATATTCGTTTGGGAAAGGAGTTGAGAGCGGACTTGAAGGTGTGGGGTTCCTTTTTGGATTGTTATAACGGTCGCTCTCTGTTTATGGGTGATGTGGTGAATTCGTTTGATTTTGAGTTGTTTTCAGATGCAGCAGGGAGTGAGGGCTTTGGGGTCTATTGCCGGGGGCAGTGGTGTGCGGGTCGGTGGCCTGACAGTTGGGTGGAAAGAGGTTGGGTAAAGAATGTGGCTTTGTTGGAACTTTTTCCTATTGTGGCGGCGGTGGTGTTGTGGGGGGAAGTGTTCCGTGACAAAAAAGTTCGGTTCCACTGTGATAATTTGGGAGTGGTACAGGCGATAAATGGGTTGTCAGCCTCGTCAGGGTTGGTGGTGAGGTTGTTACAACAGCTGGTGTTGGAGTGCCTGTTGATCAATGCGTGGGTGGTGGCGGTGCATGTGCCGGGTGTAGAAAATGGCATAGCTGACGCTCTTTCTCGTTCACAGTGGGACCGGTTCCGGCAGTTGGCTCCAGACGCGGAAGAGTTTGGGAGGGAATGCCCGAGTTGTCTATGGGAGGTACTGGAAGAACGGTAGCCAATCTCATTCAGGCGTCGCTGGCGCCTAGGACGTGGGAGCTGTATTTAAAATCGTGGCAGTGCTGGGAGGAGTGGTGCAGTCAGTTGGGGGTTGGGGAGGGGGACCTGGAGGTTCCTATGTTGTTGTTTGTGGGGCACTGTAGGGAGGAAGGCTGGTCTGTAGCAAAAATGAATAGTTGCATGGCCGGTTTGGCGTTCGGCTTTAAGTGTAGGCAGCTGCCGGATGCGACTAAGTCATTTTTGGTGACGCGGGCGTTGAAGGGGTGGCGCAGGACGGGTACAGGGTGTGATGGCAGGAGACCGGTGTCCTTCGGGTTATTGTTAAGACTGGGCGAGCAACTAGGGGTGGTATGTACTTCTGCTTCGGAGGTTCGTTTGTTCCGTTTAGCTTTTTCATTGGCGTTTTTTGGGGCATTACGGGTGGGGGAATTGGTTAGTCCAACGGTGCGTAAGGCAGGGGGGTTGCAGAAGGCGGATGTGGAGTTATTTCAGGACAGGCTAGAGTTTGTTATTCGCCGGTCTAAGACAGATGTGGAAGGACGGGGGCGCAGGGTGGTGTTGTTTGGGGTCCCGGAGTGCGCTATGTGTCCGGTACTGAGCTTGCGTGAATATTGGGGAGGTAGGAGGAGTGATACGTTGCCGTTGTTAGTGCATGGGGATGATTCCTTTCTGTCGCGCTTTCAGTTTGCGGCGGTTTTTTCGAAGTGTCTAGTTCGGTTGGGTTTGGGGCCTGACGGGTATTCGAGTCATTCATTTAGAATCGGGGCGGCAACGGAAGCAGCGAGGTGGGGGTTGGGGGATGAGATTATAAAAAGGATTGGGCGGTGGGAATCGGTTCGTTTCAGATCATATATTCGTTTGCAGAGCTTGTAAGGGAACGGCCAGGGGGGCTGGTAGGGGATCGGGTTTTCTGTATGCAATGTTATTATTGGTTGGTCTTGGTTTTGTTTTTTCTTTACAGATGCAGTGCCGGCCCTAGTGTGGATCCTCGGACATTCTTATGTCTTTTGGGGGGCTGTCCGGGCAGCGGTTCGGCCGGATGGTCAGCAGCTGGGGTTCTCGAGGTCCGTGGCGGTGGTGAGATGGCTAGGGCGGAGAGGTATGGTTTGGGCCGGGGTGTTGCCGGAGATTCACAGGTTTGTGAGGCAGGATAGGGCACCCGAGGTGTTGGTCTTGCATGTAGGGGGTAATGACCTGGTAGCGCGGCCATTTAGGGAGTTGTTGCAGGGCATTAAGTTTGACTTGCTGAGGATATGGGCGTTGTTCCCGCGGATGGTGACGGTATGGTCCGATATAGTGCCTAGGATGGTGTGGAGGGATGCAAGATCCGTGGAGGGCGTAAATAGGGCCCGTGTTAAGGTGAACCGGGCGATGGGTCGGTTCATGGCCAGGAATGGGGCGGTGGCTGTGAGGCATATGGAGCTTGAGAAGGGTGTGGGGGGGTTTTGGCGGGCTGACGGAGTGCACTTAAATGCGGTTGGTTTAGACATGTGGTGCTTGGCGATTCAGGAGGGCATTGAGGTGGCCTTGCGTTTGTGGAGGGACGCTCAGCCTTAAGGCGGTCAAGTCTTCGCGTCAGTGGCGGGGGGAGGTCCTTGAAGTTGGTCATATTCACAGAGGAGGATGCTGGGAGGGCTCCATGGTGAGGGCTGGACTCCCAGTGGTGACGGATTTTAAAGGGGCCATTCAGTGGTGCTTCTGAGCTGGAGGGCAACGGCTGGAAGCAAGATGGCTCATTCAGTGGGGTTTCTTGCAGTTATTTGGGGGCTTCAAGGACCTCCCCTCGGGGGGGGGGAATTGTTATTTATAAATGGTTATGTTTATTTGTTAATAAAAGACGGCTGCTGTGGCCGATTTATTCCAAGATCGGTGTCTGTGTGTCATTTTGGGGTCAGGTTGAGTTGAGAGATGCGTGGAGTTAGTTTCAGGATTTTGGGAGTAAAAAGGAGTGTTGGGGGTCGAGCGGCAGATAACCAATACCCCTGTCAAGTTATGGCCGGACTGAGGGGCGTAGCCTTAGGGGAGGGCATCATGACAGGGGTTTGGTTTAGGGAGACCCCCTGGTAGTGGGATAGGTGGGGTTAGTGGAGATGGGTGGATGGAGCTAGGTAAAGGGGGATTGGGTGGTCTCAGGGCAGGGGTGTGGTCAAGGGGTTAAATAGGGGAGCAGGAAGGAAGACAGGGGCCATTTTGTGGAGAGATCTGGAGAAAACTCCCGCCCACCCTCCCCTTTTATTTTGGTTGTAGGTTTAGGGGTATGAGTCTTAGTGTACTGAAGGTAGGCAGGGTTGTGTAAGTGTCACGGTGGCTGTGGCGGGGGGAGGTCCTTGAAGTTGGTCATATTCACAGAGGAGGATGCTGGGAGGGCTCCATGGTGAGGGCTGGACTCCCAGTGGTGACGGATTTTAAAGGGGCCATTCAGTGGTGCTTCTGAGCTGGAGGGCAACGGCTGGAAGCAAGATGGCTCATTCAGTGGGGTTTCTTGCAGTTATTTGGGGGCTTCAAGGACCTCCCCTCGGGGGGGGGGAATTGTTATTTATAAATGGTTATGTTTATTTGTTAATAAAAGACGGCTGCTGTGGCCGATTTATTCCAAGATCGGTGTCTGTGTGTCATTTTGGGGTCAGGTTGAGTTGAGAGATGGGTGGAGTTAGTTTCAGGATTTTGGGAGTAAAAAGGAGTGTTGGGGGTCGAGCGGCAGATAACCAATACCCCTGTCATGATTTTGAGAGATTTAGGCCCCTGTCACGCAGGCACAGCAGGGGTTCATTCACGGCAAAAGGGGCTTCATGTCACCCAGCAATAGAACAGAGGATTTTGAGAGATTTAGGCCCCTGTCACCCAGGCACAGCAGGGGTTCATTCACGGCAAAAGGAGGTTCCTGTCACCCAGCAACAGAACAGAGGATTTTGAGAGATTTAGGCCCCTGTCACACAGGCACAGCAGGGGTTCATTCACAGCAAAAGGGGGTTCCTGTCACCCAGCAACAGAACAGAGGATTTTGAGAGATTTAGGCCCCTGTCACCCAGGCACAGCAGTGGTTCATTCACAGCAAAAGGGGGTTCATGTCACCCAGCAATAGAACAGAGGATTTTGAGAGATTTTGGCCCCTGTCACCCAGACACAGCAGGGGTTTGTATACGCCAAAAATGGTAAAATGTCACCCACAATTCAAAATAAGATTTTTTTCAATTTAGGGCACTAAAATTGGCACTTTTTTGCATTAAAATGGCTCTAAAATAGTTCTTGAAAAGACTAGAGGGATGTAAAAGGCAGTAAAATGTGCTTAAGAGCATGGCAACTGCTTTGCAAACAAATGTGGATAGGGAAATAACTTAAAATGAATAAAATAACTAAAAATTACAAATTATTAACCTGCAACTCAGAGAAGGATGTGGATATGGAGTCGGAGGTTGAGGAGGCGGTGAATGTGGTGCTGTAGGTGGAGGCAGCAATGGAGGAGGAGGAGGTGGTAGCCAACAATGTTATTTTTTTTTTTATTGGGTTAGGTAGCCCCCAAAATATTGGGAAAAATAAAAAAAAATAAAACAAAGAATCATTGCACTTGACTTGAGTACAAGAATGTATGTTTGATGGTGGTATAAATGTCTATTGTGCACAAGGTACAGACAAGTCTTGTGGGATCCAAGCCTGGTTCATTTTAATGAACGTGAGCTTGTCCACGTTGGCTGTAGACAGGCGGCTGCGTCTGTCTGTAATGACACCTCCTGCCGTGCTAAATGCACATTCAGAGAGTACACTGGCTGCAGGGCAGGCCAGCACCTCCAAGGCATACAGGGCAAGTTCTGGCCATGTGGACAATTTGGAGACCCAGAAGTTGAATGGGGCAGAACCATCAGTCAGTATGTGTAGGCGTGTGCACGGGTACTGTTCCACCATGTTGTTCAAATGCTGCCTCCTGCTAACATGCTCCATTTCAGCAGTTGGGGCCGGTTGTTGCGGCGAGGTGACAAAGCTTTTCCACATGTCGGCCATGCTAACCCTGCCTTCTGAGGTGCTGGCGCTGACACAGCTGCGTTGGCGACCTCTTCCTCCTCCCCTACATTCGCCTTGTGCTTCCAATTGTCACTTGGCGTCAGTCGGGAATTTTCTCAGAAGCGCGTCTACCAGCGTCCGCCTGTAGTCGCGCATCTTCCGATCACGCTCCAGTGAGGGAATTAAGGACGGGGATCCAGCAGGGTGGCCACCCAGTAGGCAGCACACATTAAAATGTGGGCAACTCTGCAGTCGTTACGCAGGCACTGCAGCATGTAGTCGCTCATGTGTGCCAGGCTACCCAGAGGTAAGGACAAGCTGTCCTCTGTGGGAGGAGTATCGTCTGCTTCCTCCGTATGGATGCCACCCCGCTGTGAACATGCTTCATCCCCATCCTCCTCATCCTCCTCCTCCTCCAGTAGTGGGCCCTGGCTTGCCAAATTTGTACCTGGCCTCTGCTGTTGCAAAAATCCTCTTTCTGAGCCACTTCTAAAAGACTGGCCTGAAAGTGTTAGAGATGACCCCTCTTCCTCCTCCTCGTCCTGGGCCACATCCTCTTCCATCATCGCCCTAAGTGTTTTCTCAAGGAGACATAGAAGTGGTATTGTAACGCTGATAACGGTGTCATCGCCACTGGCCATGTTGGTGGAGTACTCGAAACAGCACAACAGGGCACACAGGTCTCGCATGGAGGCCCAGTCATTGGTGGTGAAGTGGTGCTGTTCCGCAGTGCGACTCACCCGTGTGTGCTGCAGATGAAACTCCACTATGGCCTGCTGCTTCTCGCACAGTCTCTCCAGCATGTGCAAGGTGGAGTTCCACCTGGTGGGCACGTCGCATATGAGACGGTGAGCGGGAAGGCCAAAGTTACGCTGTAGAGCAGACAGCTGAGCGGCGGCAGGATGAGAACGCCGGAAGCGCGCACAGACGGCCCGCACTTTACGCAGCAGCTCTGACATGTCGGGGTAGTTGTGAATGAATTTCTGCACCACCAAATTCAGCACATGCGCCAGGCAGGGGATGTGCATCAAACCGGCTAGTCCCAGAGCTGCAACGAGATTTCGCCCATTATCGCACACCACCAGGCCGGGCTTGAGGCTCACTGGCAGCAACCACTCGTCGGTCTGTTGTTCTATACCCCGCCACAACTCCTGCGCGGTATGGGGCCTGTCCCCCAAACACATCAGTTTCAGAACGGCCTGCTGACGTTTACCCCGTGCTGTGCTGAAGTTGGTGGTGAAGGTCTGTCGCTGACCGGATGAGGAGGTGGTAGAAGAGGAGGAGGAAGCCGAGTAGAAAGAGGAGGCAACAGGAGGCAAAGAATGATGCCCTGCGATCCTTGGCGGCGGAAGGATGTGCGCAAAACAGCTCTCGGTCTGGGGCCCAGCCGCCACTACATTTACCCAGTGTGAAGTTAGGGAGATATAGCGTCCCTGGCCGTGCTTACTGGTCCACGTATCTGTGGTTAGGTGGACCTTGCCACAGATGGCGTTGCGCAGTGCACACTTGATTTTATCCGATACTTGGTTATGCAGGGAGGGCACGGCTCTCCTGGAGAAGTAGTGGCGGCTGGGAACGACGTACTGTGGGACAGAAAGCGACATGAGCTGTTTGAAGCTGTCCGTCTTCACCAGCCTGAATGACAGCATTTCAAAGGCCAGTAGTTTAGAAATGCTGGCATTCAGGGCCAGGGATCGAGGGTGGCTAGGTGGGAATTTACGCTTTCTCTCAAAGGTTTGTGAGATGGAGAGCTGAATGCTTTCGTGTGACATGGTGGAGATGCTTGGTGACGGAGGTGGTGTTGGTGGCACATCCTCTGTTTGCTGGGCGGCAGGTGCCAACGTTCCTCCAGAGGCGGAGGAAGAGGCCGAGGCAGCAGCAGAAGAGGGAGCAGGAGGGGCCTGAGCCCTTTCTTGGTTTTGAAGGTGCTTACTCCACTGCAGCCCGTGTCTCGCATGTAGATGCCTGGTCATGCAGGTTGTGCTAAGGTTCAGAATGTTAATGCCTCGCTTCAGGCTCTGATGGCACAGCGTGCAAACCACTCGGGTCTTGTCGTCAGCACATTGTGTGAAGTGCCATGCCAGGGAACTCCTTGAAGCTGCCTTTGGTGTGCTCGGTCCCTGGTGACGGTGGCCAGTAGCAGGCGAACTGTTTTGGCGACGGCTGCTCTGCTTTTGCACCCTGCTCCCGCTTTTGCTACGCTGTTGGCTCGGTCTCTGAAAGTCAGTGGCACGACCTTCATTCCATGTGGGGTCTAGGACCTCATCGTCCCCTGCATCGTCTTCCACCCAGTCTTCCTCCCTGACCTCCTTTTCGGTCTGCACACTGCAGAAAGATGCAGCGGTTGGCACCTGTGTTTCGTCATCCTCAGAGACGTGCTGAGATGGTATTCCCATGTCCTCATCAGGAAACATAAGTGATTGTGCGTCAGTGCATTCTATGTCTTCCACCCCTGGGGAAGGGCTAGGTGGATGCCCTTGGGAAACCCTGCCAGCAGAGTCTTCAAACAGCATAAGAGACTGCTGCATGACTTGAGGCTGAGACAGGTTTCCCGATATGCACGGGGGTGATGTGACAGACTGATGGGCATGGGTTTCAGGCGCCACCTATGTGCTTTCTGCAGAAGACTGGGTGGGAGATAATGTGAACGTGCTGGATCCACTGTCGGCCACCAAATTGACTAGCGCCTGTACTTGCTCAGGCCTTACCATCCTTAGAACGGCATTAGGCCCGACCAAATGTCAATGTATATTCTGGCGGCTACTGGGACCTGAGGTAGTAGGTTCAGTAGGACGTGTAGCTGTGGCAGAATGGCCACGTCCTCTCCCTGCACCAGAGGCTCCACCAACACTACCACCACGACCATGACCGCGTCCCTTTATTAGATGTTTGCCTTATAGTTAGCGTTCACAAAGCAAAGTAAAAAGTGGTTAAGTCTGTTAAAAATAATTAACCGCCAATAAAAACCCTGATGTAGGGTATTGCACTCAAATATTTTTTTTAACTCTATATGACAGCGGTATTTGTGGCCTAAATTTCACAGTCACTTATGCACGTCTAATCCCAGATGTGCACTATATCAGTTGTTTTTTTTAACCCCAGTAAGCAAAAAGCCGTATTTATGGCCTAAATGTGACAATCTCTTATGCACGTGTAATCCCAGATGTGCAGTATATCAGAGGGTTCTTTCAGCCCAGTATGCCAAAGCCGTATTTCTGGCCTAAATGTGACAATCACTTATGCACGTGTAATCCCAGATGTGCAGTATATGAGAGGGTTTTTTCACCCCAGTAAGCACAAAGCCGTATTTCTGGCCTAAATGTGACAATCACTTATGCACGTGTAATCCCAGATGTGCAGTATATCAGAGGGTTTTTTCAGCCCAGTATGCCAAAGCCGTATTTCTGGCCTATATGTGACAATCACTTATGCACGTGTAATCCCAGATGTGCAGTATATCAGAGGGTTTTTTCACCCCAGTATGCCAAAGCCGTATTTCTGGCATAAATGTGACACTCACTTATGCACGTCTAATCCCAGATGTGCACTATATGAAACAGATGTATTTTATTCACCCCACTAAACAAAAAGCTGTATTTCTGGCCTAAATGTGACAATCACTTATGCATGTGTAATCCCAAATGTGCAGTATATCAGAGGGTTTTTTCAGCCCAGTATGCCAAAGCCGTATTTCTGGCCTAAATGTGACAATCACTTATGCATGTGTAATCCCAGATGTGCAGTATATCAGAGGCTTTTTTCACCCCAGTATGCCAAAGCCGTATTTCTGGCCAAAATGTGACAATCACTTATGCATATGTAATCCCAGATGTGCAGTATATCAGAGGGTTTTTTCACCCCAGTATGCCAAAGCCGTATTTCTGGCCTAAATGTGACACTCACTTATGCACGTCTAATCCCAGATGTGCACTATATGAAACAGATGTATTTTTTTCACCCCACTAAGCAAAAAGCTGTATTTATGGACTTGCAGACATGCAGATAGCCTGTGCTGGTGCACTATCGTTGCATAAAATGGCTGCCGATTATGTATTGATATTGACTAACTGAAGAAAAAAAAGTTTGTTTTCAGTAGTAGTTGGCTCAGGGCAGGCTTAAAAAAATTGTGCACTGCACCCACAGTAAAGAAGCAGTTCTGAATCTTCATAAGATTTCTCCCTGATCTCTCCCTCACAGCAGCTGCAGCCTATCCCTACACTAATCCGAGCAGAGTGACGGGCGGCGCTACGTGACTCCAGCTTAAATAGAGGCTGGGTCACATGCTGCAGTTGGCCAATCACAGCCATGCCAATAGTAGGCATGGCTGTGATGGCCTTTTGGGCCAAGTAGTATGACGCTTGTTGATTGGCTGCTTTGCAGCCTTTCAAAAAGCGCCATAAAAATCGCCGAACACCGAACCCGAACTTTTACGTAAATGTTCGGGTCCGGGTGCCGAAACCCTAAAGTTCGGTACGAACCCGAACTTTACAGTTCGGGTTCGCTCAACTCTATTTGGGAGCTGTACTATCTCAGACACAAGCTGGAACTAAAAGAGTCATTGCCTATGCCAGCAGATCTTTACGAGAGCCAGAGCGGAATGACCATAACTACAGCTCGTTCAAACTGGAGTTCCTAGTCTTGGTCTGGGCTGTAACTGAGAAATTCAAGGACTACCTAGCTGCCACACCTTTCACGGTCTACACTGACAATAATCCGCTAGCTCACTTAAACTCTGCACGTCTGGGAGCTCTAGAACAATAATGGGCCTCTAGACTGGCAAACTTCAACTTCACCATTAAGTACCGGACTGGAAAATCTAATGTCAATGCCGACACTTTGTCTAGACTACCTGCCCAGAAAGAAACAATTTCTACCGATGAGCAGTGGGAAGATGTGGAAATGCCAATATTCTACTCATTCTACTCCCGATTTGCCTGGCAGGAGGCCCTACACTCTAGGCGCCCGACCTCTAAAGTCACTTGTTTTCCACAGACCTGTGACCCCTCACCTCCAGTTGGGAAGGAGCTCTGGATTAAACTACAATCAGAGAGCAGAGCCATTGAAGAACTGTTGGATTATTTTTACAGCGGACGCATACCGGAGAGAATCCGACGGCGGAGAGCTGACTCAGAGCTAGTTCACCTCTGGCGACAATGGAAACTACTCTTCCTACAAAGAGACCTACTCCTTAGGAGGTCGCTTGATCCAGTCACCTGTGAGCGCCTCCACCAGATAGTGGTGCCTCGAAGAGATGCCAAGATGGTGATGGACATGTACCATAACCGGTCTGGTCATTTCGGAATCCAAAAAACGGAAGCTACCATCAGACGACGTTTCTACTGGATTGGCATGAGAAGTGACATTGAAACCTGGTGTCGACAGTGTCCCACCTGTGCAGTGGCAAAAGGGGAAAGTAGTTGTCCAGCTTAATCAATATAAATCAATAAAGAAGGGTCATAAAGTCAAAATATAATGTCCAGCAGTATTGATCCCTTTAAAACATAACTTTTACTTTGCAATTTATAAAATAATACCACCGTAGTGGTTCACCAGTGAATAGTGATAGAACAAACAACAATAATCAAAGATAGACAATGTTCCTGGGAGCTGGTCGTGGATATACCTATAAAGGGGTGAGTGAACACAAGGCAGCTGAGGGGAGCAGTTGGCAAATCTATACTCTCCCTATGTTCTCCCTGGCTAAAACCTCAGCCCAGGGACGTCCCCTAGTGGTGGAGACTCCCTGTCCTCGTTCCTGGGCTGACTGCCCTGCGTTTACCCTCCTCTCCAAAAATAACAAAAATGTGCTCCCCAGGAAGCTGACGGGTGTAATAATACGTCCCTGGTAAATGGATACTAACAGGGATGTTCATACATAAAGACCAGTTCAATGTATAGGTGAATTGGATAGATATCACCTCTAGACAAAAGGAACCAAACACAGGGGCATCAGAACGGTGCGTTCCCAGGTTGGTTCCACAGAAGTCCCTACGCGTTTCCCCTATTACTAGGTTCATCAGGGGGCATACATGATACAAAGATACAACCATCAATCAAATGATAAATCAAAGATACTTAAAATATAGTTGAGGGAACAGGACCAGAGACGCAGATGATGACAAGCATAGGACCAAGGGACCCGTTTGATATGTCCCACCTGTAAGAGATAAACATGTTCTAAGTTCAGATGTTGGATATAGTATAAATATCCCCTATATCTCCTTCTCAATCGGCACTTACTTAATATCCTGTGCAGTCAGGAGGCTAAAGTGCCCACAAGATAAGGGCCAGTACTTCACCCAGGAAGCTGTGAGCAGAAAACCATATATAGTGTGAAACCCACTATATACTGAGATAGTATCAACTCCCTGTAGATGGTCCTTACTTACATATTAAGCTGCGTCCTGGTGGCGTCCTGTTCCTCCTCTCAATCACACTCACTCTTTCTCATTCCCCTAAATACCCACTTACCCGCTGTAGAGCATTAGCTCTAATTGGCATGCAAAGTCAGCTTATGCCAAACAGTGAGGCACCACAGCCGGCCTCGCTTCCAGCCTGAGAGCCGCATGTATGTGTAGTTCATCCCTCCCAAGGCCAGGTGCATACCTCCCATCACCAAGAGCCGGCCGGACCAGGTGGAACGCACTCTGCGACAACATCCGGTCGCGTGGAACGCACAGTCGCGTCACTTCCGGTCTGTGCGATACCTATCCCAGGCGGAACGCACATCCTGTTCTGTGAAACGCAAGGTCGCGTCACATCCGGTCTATGGGCCGCATCGTTTTAGCAATACATAGAAATCAAATGTCAAAGGAGGCAGCACGGTAGGCAAGGCGACGCTAAATAACTATACATAGATCCGACCAGCCTCATCTGGCATGATAGTGTATGTTATGGCATATCAATAGTGGGGGACGAGAAATGGAGTTTGAGGGGTACTAGTAGTTCACTATCATACTTTTCACTATGGTGTATACCCTATGATAAAGGTGACACCTGTGGCACATTAGATGGCTAATGTGCAATCCGGATACAAAATGTATCCAAGTTCTTTCATCTTGGCCATCGGTACGATTACCGACGTGGCGTAATTTGTTAGACAGAGAGAGAGGAGAGACGTACATATATATATATAGAAACCCACCCCCCGAAAAGATCACAGGTAGCAAGAAAATGTGAGTCTCTCATTGATCCCTAGTGGTGCCTGGGATCTAAAATGGTGGATCCAGACGCACTCTTTCTGGAGGATTTTACGGTCCCAGTCTCCACCCCTTGGTGACAATGGGATGGTTTCCAGGACCGAAAATCGCAGACATCTGGGATCACCGCCATGAACATCAGTTACATGTGACGCGACGGGTGTGATCTTTTTCTTCACCACGTCGTTCACATGCTCACAGATACGACGCCTGACCTCTCGAATGGTCTTGCCTATGTAATCCATGGGGCAAGGGCACTGGCATATATATACCGCACCCTTGCTCCTACAGTTATAGAAATCCCTGATTACATAGGCATGACCAGTGCAAAAGGGGAAAGACATGATCAGCGAGCTCCCCTTCATCCAATAGTAAGTAGAGGTCCTCTTGAAATCGTGGCAATCAACCACGTGAAACTGGAACCCAGCAGATCCGGGTATGTCTCAGCTATGACAATCATAGACCACTATACCAAGTTCGTTGTGGCTGTACATGTAAAGGACTTAACTGCAAAAACTACAGCCGCTGCCATGTGGAAGAGCTTCATTCTGCCGTATGGGTGTCCTGACAAGATACTCACCGATCAGGGATCTGCATTCGAGTCTCAGTTATTCTATGAACTTTGCGCCTTGTACAACTGCAAGAAATTGAGGACCACCGCATACCACCCTCAGGGAAACGGACTGTGCGAAAAAATTAACCAGACACTGATCAACATGCACAAGGCTGTGCCGCCTCACAAGAGGGCCGAATGGCCGTTACTCCTCCCTGAACTAGTGTACCTGTACAACAATACAACTCATTGCTCAACTGGGTACACTCCATACTACCTCATGTTCGGAAGACATGGCCGTCTACCTGCAGATCTTGCCCTTGATGTCCCTGTAACGGACTCTGAACCACTCCTTCCCCAATCTGAGTGGGTTTAAAGAGCATCAGAAGCGCCTGGAGGACTCTAAAATAGAGAAGGCCCAAAAAAAAAAAACAGGACTTTGATATGTATGCACATGCTGAGCCCTTACAGCCTGGAGACCAGGTCTGGCTAAAAAACAATCACCCTGTAAGCAAACTGGATAGTCGCTGGGAGCGTGAGCCATATACAATAGTGGCCATTCCCTCATCAAAGGTCTACGAAATCCAGAGAGAGGATAAAGGTACTCAGCGAGTCCATCGTAACCGGCTCAAGAAATGCCTACAGGAACCTGTTCAAGAGCAGCCAAGAGAAGAGGATACATTACCTGAGCTGCCATTGTCTTCAGAAAGTAAGACTCAAACAGAGTTGCCTTCCATGCTTGACCCCCTTCAGTGGTTTCTCCAACCTCAAATTCGAGTCCTGATGCCAGTGTCCGAGATTTCTCTGTCTACAGAACCAAGTCAGACAGCTGATTCTCCTGTACCAGTCCCGGACTCTACCTCCACTCCCGGAGACTCTGAATTGTCCTCGCGGAGATCTTAACGGACCACTAAAGGTCAGCCGCCTGCTCGTGATAGGGACTTTCAGCAGCAGCAACCAAGACGAAGACTTGCAGCGCTTCCTGTAAGCGATCTCTTGCTGTGAGGAGAACCATCCATTAGACTATAGGAGCCAAGGACACATTTTTACTAGTAAGGAACATTGCCACCTGTTTATTGTTTACATTTTTGGCCTTTTTCATGTAATCTTTTTGTGCCTGGACTTCATGGACTCCATCTATCAGCCAAACCATACCTCACGTTGGATTACAAATGATTTTTGAGTTTTTCCTACTTGTTACAAGTTATGCAACGTTACAAGCTTGCACCCAAAGAAAGGACTCAAACGTGTACCTGAGCTCTTTGTGACTTATACTGTTCTAATCTTGCACTCATTTTGCTTAAATGTTTACAGGTTGAGCAACGTTCAAGTACTCGTGCCCATTGTATGGACTCTTTTACAGATGCCGCAATGTGACCTTTATGCATTTATTCTGAAATTGCACTAACTTTTGCCTTTAGCTAGTTCAGTAGCACCTTGTTTCTGTGTGCCTTGATTTACAGATCTGTTCTCTTTATATGGACTGCCTCTGCGAACGCTTTATACTAATGGCCTACATCTCGAGTCATATATCCCGGGTATCCAGGTATGACCAAGTGGTAAGTCCCAGGCAGATCCAGCAAGGGTAACCCCGCTGCTTCGGGAACAGCTAGGGGAATAAGTTACCCCTCCTTCCTGTTTGTTATATGTGCCAGGATTGGTAATGGGACTACTAAACTCCCATCCTGGTGTGTCTTCCAGGAGTTTCATGGGATTATAATAAGTCTCCTCCTGTGACTGCCAGAAGTGCATGGAGACGCTAATACCTCCCCTTCTGTGCCTTTGCCTAAGGTATGGTACCTCAAGCCTTAGAGACTTTTAGCTACTCATAGTCACCATAGTGATCGTGCTATAAGCCTTATATTTTGACTTTGGTGCAGGGAAGGGAATACAGGATAAAGCCACCCTTCCATTTGCCAGTATTTCATTACACCATGGTGGTACTACAGAGTAAGGACACCCCCATGCTTTCTTTGGCATTGGTGGACAATACTACAAAGTCAGTCAGTAGTGATTGCATAGTGCAGACCTTTGGTTCACTGGTTATACCGAGAGGGAAACTGTTACTTAGGACACCCTACTCATGCGGGCAGGAACCTCAGGGTAGCCGTTATATGTTTGTCTTTGTATGTCTTATGTGTATTTCAGGCAGCCCTTTGTATTAATTTGGGTACCCCAGAGCTTATTCCTCTTAACCCAAGCACAAGCCGAGGACTGCTTGATTCAAAGTAAGGGGGAATTTAACACCCCAGAGTTGTGTTACTACACTCCTCTACCCTGCTACTATCTGTTAAGAGCCTTTACATTGTCATCACATATGATTTTGCTCATGTCATTCACAACTGTGCATTATAAACCTTGTTAAATGTATATTGCTGTAATTACCAGGTTGACCAGCAGGTGACAGCATCATTGGTAGGGATAGTATTAATGTTATGGCCGTTCAGAGTGGAACGATCCGGTTCTGTTCTGCCCCCCCTGCTTAAGGGAAGTGGAGGTTCCCACATCCTGCAGCAAGGGAGGAAAAAAACAGTTAGAACCAGTTCTAGCCCTCCCTGCATAAGGAAGACAGCAAGGATCAAGATTCGTGCTGAGATTTGATCAAATTTCCAGTCTGAGCTCTGCAGCTCAGCTGGATGACACAAAGCAGAAAGTTACAGACAACTCCATTTCCAGAAAGAAACCATACCCTGAGAAGATAACTGTGAGTAAAACCCAGAGACCCTAGGAGAAGCCATTCCTCCTCAGCTAGTCAGTCCCCATACAGCAGAAGATAGAAAGTGCAGAAGCCAAATTCCTGCCACAGTGTAGAGCTAACAAGCAGATGTCTTTTCCTGCAAGCTCCACGTTGATAGAGCAGAGGATGAATCCCTGCCAACCATTGCCAATACCTGCTGTGACCTAAGACAAAAGCTGTATCTTGCTTGGATGAAGGTTACAATCAGCAAAGACAAGTTTGAACTTCACCAAAAGTCTGGATCTCAATTTCTGCTGCAAATTCCTCTATTAATCCTACTATCACTACCCTCAATTTATTGCAAGTGAGCCAGGAGTCCAGCCATCCCCAGGTAGGAGACACCGTTGACACCATTACCACTACCATACAGAGACATTGCACCACTCTGGCATTCCTAAACTGGGACGTGCGTTATAACATCTTTTAACCCCTTAGTGACCAAGCCTGTTTGGGCCTTTATGACCAAGCGTTTTTCTTCCTTTTTTCATGGTCTCGTTCCAAGAGCTATAACTTTTTTATTTTTTCGTCTATATAGCTTTATGAGGGCTTGTTTTTTACGGGACAAGTTGTAGTTTTTAATGGCGCCATTTTGGGGTACACATAACTTTCTGATTAACTTTTATTCACTCTTTCTGGGAGGGAGATGGGGAAAAATAGCAATACTGCCACTGCGTTTTTACATTATAAATTTTATGGCGTTAATTTTTCCGTACAAATAACATAATATCTTTATTCTCTGGGTCAGTACGATTACAGTGATACTAAATACTTATAATTTTGTTTACGTTTTACTACTTTTTTTGCAATAAAACCCCTTTTATTAACCAAAAAAATGATTTTGCATTGCCACTTCACAAGACCCATAACTTTTTTTATTTTTTTATATGGAATTGTGTGAGGGCTTGATTTTTGAAAGAAGACTTGTATTTTTCATTGGTATGATTTTGGAGTAAATACCGCTTTTTGATCGCTTGTTATTACGTTTTTTTCGGTGGAAACTAAGAATAAATTCGAAATTCAGTTTTGTTTTGTTTTTTTATTTTTTACAGCGTTCACCATAGGGGATAATTTATGTAATATTTATGTAGTCCCAGCCGTTACGGACGCGGCAATACCAAACATATGGGGGATATTTTCTTTTTGCAATTTTTTTCATTGAAAAGCGTCTTTTCAATGGAAAAAAAGCATATTTTTTGGAATTTTTTTTATTTAATAAATGTGTATTTTTTTTCTATTTTTTTTACTACTTAATAGTCCCACAAGGGGACTATAATATACAGTATTTTGATTGCTTTTAAAATGTAATGCATTATCTCTATAATGCATTGCATTTCAATAGCAATGCTATTCAAACATTGACCAGCAGGCTGCGCCAGAGAGGCACAGCCTGCTGGAGGTAACGGAATACAGGCTCGGGGGCCCTGATCGGAAGCAAGGTAAGCTTCCCAACACATCAGCACCCCACAATCGCATTTTCGGGGTGCTGATGGGAGACAGAGGGAGTCCTCTCCCTCTGTCACCACTTTACATGCAGCGGGCGCCATTGCGCCCGGCATGTAAAGGGTTAAACAGCCCGGATCGGCACTCCTGCCAGTCCGGGCTGTTAGAGCACGGCCCCGGCTCTCATGTGAAAGCCGGGTCCGCGCTCCCCGCTGCACGGGGGAGCCGTGCATCGCTTAGACTGGGCCGCCGTAAAAACGCGGCGGCCCAGCCTAAGGCCCCTTAGTGACCACCGTAAAAACACGTATGGGTGGTCACTAAGGGGTTAAGGGCCCTGTGACAATACCTTGCGCACGCTGCAATTGGCGTCATGTACAAACTATAGACTACTATACCCATATCCTGACCCACTGCATTAAAGTGGCGTCAGTATACCAGCATCCTGGTCACTGCAAATGGAGGGTGGCAGCACATGGAAACATCACCCATGCAAAATTAGCCTAAGATCCAGTACAGACCGGAATTCAGGCTGCAGGCCTGGATGGAGGCCTGGAATGACAGGGGCTTGGAGGGAGTGGAGTCCAAGATGTAAAGGGTTAAGGAGAAGGATTAGTGAGGGGAGGGTGCTAGGGGAGGGTTTAGGGCTTAAAACGGGTAGCAGGGGCGGGAAAAGGGGCCATTTTGTCGGGACAGCAGTGTGGCAGCAGCCCTTGCCTGAGCTGCCGCAGTACCTCTTATTAGCTGAAGTGTCCCAGGATGTCAGAGGTGGAAGGAATCCTAGCGCAGCTCCGTGCGGTGGCAGAGAGCAGAGGATCGGGATTGCTGCAGGCTTCGGTGCAAGGCCTGATGCTGGGGTCTGGGGATGCAGCTCCGTCATCTCCCCCCACCATCTGGCCGCGGAGGACTCCCTCAGGGTCATTTCGGGGCTAAGGCGCGCCGGAGGGTAAGGAGCCCCTCTGTGGACCCTCCAGCTCGCGCCACAGTAAGTATCAGGGCGGCTGGGCGGTTGTGTGCCGCAGGAATCCCTGTGGTCAGGCGGGACCCTAGGAGGGGGCTGCGGGATGCCCCCTCCTCAGATGCAGGCGGTAGGGAATCCGGGCCGGGATCGGTGGGGGGTACAGGCCGTGGTCCCTCTGCCCAGCGAGGGAGAAAAGCGCGGGTCGCAGCGACAGGACGGCGGGGTCAAGAAGTCTCCCTGAGCTGAGTCACTTACCTGGGCAACGCGGTGCTGGCTCTGTGTCGGCGCAAGTTGGAAGACTGGTGACATCTGGTGGCGAGGCTGCGGAACTGCAGACCTTGTTATCTTCAATCAGGAACGGGGGCGACATCTGGTGGCGAGGCTGCTGAATTGCAGGTCTTAGTGTCTCCAATTGGGACCAGGGCGACATCTGGTGGTACGGCTACAGAAGTGCAGACTTTGGGGTTGGCCGAAGCAAGACAGGGCGCCAGAGGTGCTGAAGATCGCTGAACAGCTGGAAGGGATTTTGTCGTCAGTCAAGTCCACATTCCTCACGTTCCGGCTGGTGGAATCACAGCGTCCACGCAGCCAGGTGAGATCCAGGGGATCCCTTATTAGCGGTTGCTTGTAGTGGGGGGGCTCCGAGGGTTGGGGGGGCTCAGGGGTGTCCATTACGGGAAGGCTGGGGCAGTTATTATTGGGGTTGTGTACTTTGGTGTCGGGGTTAGTGGCATGGATCGGCAGAGAAGGACGGGGATAACGAGAGGGCAGGGACTGGTGATAAGGATGGGGAAGAGCTGCGTGTTGATGACGTGGCTAAAGGGGAGGTTTATGTGTGTTTTGAAGGGCCCCTTGGGGTCCACTTGAAACATGAGGTTAAGGAAAGAATTTTTAGTGGGGGGGCTCCGGGGGTTGGGGGGGCTCAGGGGTTTCCGTTACGGGAGGGCTGGGGGAGTTATTATTGGGGTTGCGTACTTTGGTGTCGGGGTTGGTGGGTATGGGGTCTCTGGCGGGATCGCCATTGGTGGCTTGGGGTGTACAAGGAGGGGGGATACCGAGTGCAAGTGTGGCAGGGGGGACGGGGGATAGGGATGTGGGTACATTTGCTGGGGGGGCGCTTGGGGCAGCGCAGCATGGATCGGCGGAGAAGGACGGGGATAATGAGAGGGCAGGGACTGGTGATAAGGATGGGGAAGAGCTGCGTGTTGATGACGCGGCTAAAGGGGAGGTTTATGTTTGTTTTGAAGGGCCCCTTGGGGTCCACTTGAAACATGAGGTTAAGGAAAGAATTTTTAGAGGGGAGTATGTGGACATATTTTCGCTACTCCCGCTTGAACATTTTAATTTGGACCGGGATAGGCGGGAGGATAGGAAGAAGGAGGAGGAGGACGACAAGCGGAGGTACAGTTTGATTCCCCAGACCTTCTCTAACTGGTTGCAGGCATTTGTGATCCTGGCCAGTGTTATTGGGGAAAAAGCGCCGGACAATTGTTTGGCGCTTTTCTGTTACCTGGACGCAAAAGGGGAGGCGTACCGAGTGTATGGGGGGGCAGGGATGGTTGAGGCACGATGAGCAGTTAGGGCAGCGTAAGGCGGTCCGGCCTAGTATGCGCTGGGACCATAAGAACATTGGTCTTTGGATGCGGGTGATGACTCTGCTTACGGCAGGGCAGCCCTTTCCAGGTGGCACCGGGGGTTCTGGGCAATCAGAGCGCTCGGCAGCCTCGCTTAAAGGGTTATGATTTTTGTTCAATGAGGGAGGTTGCAAGTATGGGGACAAGTGCAAATTTAAGCATGAGTGTTCCTCATGTGGTGGGAATCACAGGGCACAGAGGTGCTTCAGAGGGCGAAGAGGAAAAAGTTGGGGCGATGCGGCGGGAAAAGGGGCTGACGGCAATCCGGGTAGCCGAGATGGAGCAGTTTCTAAATAGGTACACTATTAGCGGTTCCTTGCATTGGGGGGCTACGGGGGTTGGGGGGGGGGGGGCTCAGGGGTGTCCGTTACAGGAGGGCTGGGGGAGTTATTATTGGGGTTGCGTACTTTGGTGTCGGGGTTGGTGGGTATGGGGTCTGTGGCGGGATCGCCATTGGTGGCTTGGGGTGTACAAGGAGGGGGGATACCGAGTGCAAGTGCGGCAGGGGGGACGGGGGATAGGGATGTGGGTACATTTGCTAGGGGGGTGCTTGGGGCAGCGCAGCATGGATCGGCAGAGAAGGACGGGGATAACGAGAGGGCAGGGACTGGTGATAAGGATGGGGAAGAGCTGCGTGTTGATGACGCGGCTAAAGGGGAGGTTTATGTGTGTTTTGAAGGGCCCCTGGGGGCCCACTTGAAACATGAGGTTAAGGAAAGAATTTTTAAAGGGGATTATGTGGACATATTTTCGCTACTCCCGCTTGAACATTTTAATTTGGACCGGGATAGGCGGGAGGATAGGAAGAAGGAGGAGGAGGACAAGCGGCGGTACCGTTTGATTCCCCAGACCTTCTCTAACTGGTTGCAGGTGTTTGTGATCCTGGCCAGTGTTATTGGGGAAAAAGCGCCGGACAATTGTTTGGAGCTTTTCTGTTACCTGGACGCAAAAGGGGAGGCGTACCGAGTGTATGGGTGGCAGGGATGGTTAAGGTAGCAGTTTGGGCAGCATAAGGCGGTCCGGCCTAGTATGCGCTGGGACCATAAGAACATTGGTCTTTGGATGCAGGTGATGACTCCGCTTACGGCAGGGCAGCCCTTTCCAGGTGGCGCCGGGGGTTCTGGGCAATCGGAGCGCTCGGCAGCCTAAAGGGTTATGATTTCTGTTCAACTAGGGAGGTGCTTCAGAGGGCGAAGAGGAAAAAGTTGGGGCGATGCAGCAGGAAAAGGGGCAGACGCCAATCCAGGTAGCCGAGATGGAGCAGTTTCTAAATAGGTACCCTAACGCAGAGGCGGCGAAATTCCTGTTCACAGGTTTTAAGGAAGGTTTTCGTATACCATTTGTGGAGGGGGTCGTGGAAAAAGGGGGGAAGAATTTGCGGTCAGCGACAGAGCTTCCTGAAGTGGTGAGGGAGAAGATACGGAAGGAGGTGAGGTTAGGTCGCATGGCAGGGCACTTTAGGGAGTTGCCGATGCAGGATTTGCGGGTGTCACCGCTAGGGGTGGTGCCAAAAAAGGAGCCTAATAAATTTCGCCTTATACACCATCTTTCGTTCCCAAAGGGGGGCTCGGTTAATGACGGGATTGCGCCGGAATTGTGTTCGGTCGTGTATACGTCGTTCGATGAGGCGGTTCGGTGGGTACGGTTTTATGGGCAGGGAGCTTTGTTGGCCAAGGTGGATATTGAGGCGGCGTTTCGGCTTTTGCCGGTGCATCCGCAGTGTCAGCATTTGTTGGGCTGTTTTTGGGACGTTTTTTTTTTCCGTAGATCTGTGTTTGCCCATGGGTTGTTCGGTTTTGTGTGCCTATTTTGAACAGTTCAGCTCTTTCTTTGAGTGGGTAGTACGAGACTGGTCAGGTTGGGGTTCCATCACCTGGATGATTTTTTGTTCATAGGGCCGCCAAGTTCAAATGGGTGTTCCGTTATGTTACATTCGTTTGAAGCCATGTCTCGCCTTTTCGGGGTCCCTTCGGCGTCTGAGAAGACGAGGGCCCTACGACACAGTTGAGTTTTTGGGGAATAGTCATTGATACTGTGGCTATGTAGTGCCGATTGGCGGAGGATAAAGTCATGGATCTACGGCGGGCGGTGTCCGAGGCGTGCGGTCGGCAAAAAATGCGGCTTCACAAGTTACAGTCCTTATTGGGGAAACTTAATTTTGCGTGCCATATAATGCCCATGGTGCAGATTTTTTGTAGGAAGTTGGCGCAGGCGACAGCGGGGGTACGGGCCCCCCATAATTTTTTTCGGATTAGCCGGGAGTTGCAGGATGACTTGAGGGTGTGGGCGTCCTTTTTAGAGAAGTACAACAGGCGGTCTTTGTGGATGGCGGACAGGGTGGAGGCAGCTGATTTGGATTTGTTTACGGATGCGGCGGGGGGCCTAGGTTTCAGGGCGTATTTATTAATTTTTTTGGTGTGTGGGAGAGTGGCCGGAGGAATGGAAGGAGGAGGGTTTGGTGCAGAACCTGGTGTGGCTGGAGCTTTTTCCCATTGTGGTGGCGGTTTCCATTTGGGGTGAATTCTTTCGCAACCAGAAGGTGTGTTTTCATTGCGACAACATGGGGTGGTTGAGGCCATTAATCGTAATTCAGCTTCATCGCCGTCGGTCGTGCGTTTGCCTCAGCTTTTGGTTTGGGGTTGCTTATCCTTGAACGCATGGGTGGTAGCGTCTCATGTCCCTGGGGTTAGTAACTCAATTGCAGATGCTTTGTCTCGTTTCCAGTGGGAACGTTTTCGAGCTTTGGCACCAGAGGCGGAGTTGGAAGGAACGAGCTTTCCCCAGGAGCTGTGGAATCTGCAGTTTGGTCGGTTGAAGATCTGGTGAGGGGTTCCTTGTCGGCGTGGGACCTGGGCGGCATATGGGAGGCCATGGGGCTTATGGGAGGTTTGGAGGCAGCGTTTTCAAGGAAGTGAGTTGGATGATGGAGCTTTGATGTTGCTTTGGGTGGGCCACTGTAGAGAAGAGGGTTGGTCGTTTTCCAGATTGAGTAAATTTTGGCAGGAGTGGCTTTTAACTGTAGGTGGCGGGGGGGGCAGCGGATGTGACAAAATTGTTTTGGGTTACGCAGGCCCTGAGGGGTTGGAGAAAGCGTTCAGTGGGGGTGGATCAACGTTGACCGGTTTTGATCGGTTTCATTGGTAGATATGATGGAACAGTTAGAGCGGATTTGTTTGTCGGTGGGGGAGGTCGGTCTGTTTAAGCTGGCTTTTTTGCTCGCCTTTTTTGGAGCATTGAGGATTGGGGAGTTGGTTAGTCTGAGTAGGAGTATGGCCGGGGGCCTTCTCGGTAGGGATGTGGAGTTATTTGATGATAGTTTGGAGTTTTGCATCAGGAGGTCAAAAACGGACCAATTGGGGCGGGGTCGTTGGGTAGTGTTGTATCAGGTGGCAGGGTCAGCTACATGCCCAGTCCACTGCCTTCAGGTTTTTTTGGGGAGGGAGAGAGTTTGGGGGGGTTGGACCGTTGTTAGTTCATGGGGATGGGTCATTTCTTTCTCGGTTCCAGTTTATAGCTGTTATGAGAGCCTGCTTGAAGGGGTTGGGGAGGGACCCCTCGTTGTATGGTGGCCATTCTTTTAGGATAGGCGTGGCCACGGAAGCGTCTAGGAGAGGGTTGGGGGATGAAGTGATTTGGCACATTGGCCGTTGGGAGTCTATTCGGTTAGACCCACGTGGGTCTAATGGGGGGGAGTTTTGTTTGAGCGGGAGGTGGATCTTAGAGGTGGTCATTGATTGATGTGTGTTATTTTGTGTTTCTACAGGTGTTTCACAGTGTCTGGTGTGGATTATGGGGTACTCTTACGTGTTCTCGGGAGAATTGCGTGCGGCAGTCAGGCCCGGCAGTTGGGTTTTTCGAGAGAGACGGCGTTAATCCGATGGTTGGCTTTGAGAGGCATGTTGTAGAGTCGGGTTCTTCCAGAGTTTTACAGGTTTGTGCGGTTGGATATGCCCCCTGGAGTGTTGGTGTTGCATGAAGGGGGGAATGATTTGGGGGCATGCCCCTTCCGGGAGCTTGTGAAGGATATCAAGTTTGACTTGCTGCGGTTTAGTCGGACATGGTGCCGCGTAAGCACTGGAGGGACGCGAGGTCTGTGGAACGGCTAAACAAAGCGAGGATAAAGGTGAACAGGGCTGTGGGTAGGTTTGTAATGAGGAACGGTGGGATTGTTGTTCGGCATAGGGAGTTGGAGTCGGGTGAGGAATCATTTTGGAGGAGCGATGGGGTGCACCTGAATGTGGTAGGGATTGATCTCTGGTGTTCAGGTTTGCAGGATGGGATCGAGTTGGAATTGTGGGTGTGGCGGGACGCAAGGAGGTGAGGTGTTTACCTTCTTGTGTCGTGGGCGGTGGTGGGTCCTTGGAGTTGGTGGTTATGGTGGCTCTGGCGTGGTGTGGAGGGAGTCAAATGGGGCTCTGGACTCCCCAGGTAATGGTTTTGTGGTGTGATTTGGTGGGTAGCGGCCAACGTTTGTTGCCCTTGGTTACCAGTTTTTCTGCCTCTGAGCTGGCATTTAACTAGAGGTAAGTTAACTAAGGGCGGGGTAGTTACACGTCATTTTTTACGGGGCTCCAAGGACCCTCCCCGTGCTATCGTTTTTCCTAGGTTCTTGTTCAGGTTTTTGGGGCAGGGCCTTCGGGTGTGAAGTCCTTGGGTTATTTATTATTTATGGCATTTATTGTATTTATGTTACTAATAAAAAGTCTGCTGTGGCCAATAAATCCACTTGCTGAGTCTGTCATTATTGGGTTTGGAATGGGAGTTAAAAGGGGGAACGACTCGACAATACGCCGGTCATGCAATTTATATAAGAGGTCAGTACAGGGGAGGGCTGGCAGCCTTAGTCCTGGGGAGCAAATCCAGTCAAGTGGCCCATTTTTAGCCCCGCCCATTTTTTAAAGCCCCACCTACATCATACGGAGAGGGCAGGGCCCTCTGCTCTCCTCCCTCCACACTCCTCCCTCCCCAGATCCTGCTCAAGGCTTGTGGTTCCCCCCACAATCTGCCACCCGCCCGTGGCCTACTGCCCCCTTTGGCCGTCCTCACCCAGCTCTGAATCCTCCTTCTGAAAATGGCAGGGGGAGGAGCCGGAGCATCTCCTCTCCTCATACCTCTTACATCCAGTGATGTCACCTTTGCTGTAGACGTTCTCTTTCCTCATCTTCTCCATTCAGACCAGACCGCCATGATGATTTTTCAGCCATCTCCCGTCTCTGCAGATATTGACAAACAGACATTAGTTTCCCACATTTCCATCATCTTCACATCTTCTGAACACCCTTTCCTGCCACCCCCAATACTATACTGCAGAAACAGTCCCCCTGGAAATACTGCTACCACACAGATAGTACCCCCTTCAACAATTATTGGCACACAGTGCTCTAAAAAATACCTGCGCCCAGACACTACTAGTATAAAGATAATGTCCCCCAAAAATAATTGTGCTAAGCTGATACTGTGCCAGGATGCCCCCCAAAGTAACAGTCCTCCCCAAATACCACCAATAGAAATAATTCTCTGCCAGAGCACACTTAGTAGTAATAATGCCCCTATAGTGCCCATACTAGTAATCATGTTCCTCATAGCCCCCGAGTAGTAGTAAAGCTCTGCATAATACCTCCTAGTAGTAATAATTCTCCCTATAATATGACAGTACATGAAATACCCATGCTTAGTGCCCGCAGTTGAGCTAATGTCCCCATAATGTATGCCAGTATAAAATACCCCTATATAGTGCCCCAGTAAATGCCCTCATAGGGCTCCTCTCCCCCTTCCCCATAGTGTCCCCCATAATATGCCAGTAAAAAAAATGCCCCTTCTTAGTGCCCCCAGCAGATGTCCCTAACGTGCTCCTCTCCCCCATAATGTGCCAGTAAAAAATGCCCCCTTAGTGCCACCAGATGCCATAGTGCCCCCCATAATGTGCCAATAAAAATGGCCCCTTTAGAGCCCCCACTTCCCCATAGTGCCCCCAAATAATGCCCCTATAGTGACAATAGATGCCCCATAGTGCCGCTCTCCCCTTTAGTGCCCCCCATAATGTGCCTATAATAAAAAAAAAGCCCCTTTAGATCCCCCAGATACCCCCATAGTGCTCCTCTCCCCCATGGTGCCCCCCACCCAATAATGTGCCAGTAGGAAATGCCCCCATAGTGCCACCCCAAAATGGGCAAGAAATAAATGCCCCCAGAATGCCACACCAAAAAAATGGGGCTGTAAGAAATGCCAGTTCCCCTCATAGTGCCAGCCCCCCCCATAGTGCCAGCTCCCCCCATAGTACGAGCTCCCCCATAGTGCCAGCTCCCCCCCATAGTGCCAGCCCCCCCCCCATAGTGCCTGCTCCCTCCATAGTGCCAACCCCCGCCATAGTGCCAGCTCCCCCCATACAGGGAGTGCAGAATTATTAGGCAAGTTGTATTGTTGAGGATTAATTTTATTATTGAACAACAACCATGTTCTCAATGAACCCAAAAAACTCATTAATATCAAAGCTGAATATTTTTGGAAGTAGTTTTTAGTTTGTTTTTAGTTTTAGCTATTTTAGGGGGATATCTGTGTGTGCAGGTGACTATTACTGTGCATAATTATTAGGCAACTTAACAAAAAACAAATATATACCCATTTCAATTATTGATTTTTACCAGTGAAACCAATATAACATCTCAACATTCACAAATATACATTTCTGACATTCAAAAACAAAACAAAAACAAATCAGTGACCAATATAGCCACCTTTCTTTGCAAGGACACTCAAAAGCCTGCCATCCATGGATTCTGTCAGTGTTTTGATCTGTTCACCATCAACATTGCGTGCAGCAGCAACCACAGCCTCCCAGACACTGTTCAGAGAGGTGTACTGTTTTCCCTCCTTGTAAATCTCACATTTGATGATGGACCACAGGTTCTCAATGGGGTTCAGATCAGGTGAACAAGGAGGCCATGTCATTAGATTTTCTTCTTTTATACCCTTTCTTGCCAGCCACGCTGTGGAGTACTTGGACGCGTGTGATGGAGCATTGTCCTGCATGAAAATCATGTTTTTCTTGAAGGATGCAGACTTCTTCCTGTACCACTGCTTGAAGAAGGTGTCTTCCAGAAACTGGCAGTAGGACTGGGAGTTGAGCTTGACTCCATCCTCAACCCGAAAAGGCCCCACAAGCTCATCTTTGATGATACCAGCCCAAACCAGTACTCCACCTCCACCTTGCTGGCGTCTGAGTCGGACTGGAGCTCTCTGCCCTTTACCAATCCAGCCACGGGCCCATCCATCTGGCCCATCAAGACTCACTCTCATTTCATCAGTCCATAAAACCTTAGAAAAATCAGTCTTGAGATATTTCTTGGCCCAGTCTTGACGTTTCAGCTTGTGTGTCTTGTTCAGTGGTGGTCGTCTTTCAGCCTTTCTTACCTTGGCCATGTCTCAGAGTATTGCACACCTTGTGCTTTTGGGCACTCCAGTGATGTTGCAGCTCTGAAATATGGCCAAACTGGTGGCAAGTGGCATCTTGGCAGCTGCACGCTTGACTTTTCTCAGTTCATGGGCAGTTATTTTGCGCCTTGATTTTTCCACACGCTTCTTGCGACCCTGTTGACTATTTTGAATGAAACGCTTGATTGTTCGATGATCACGCTTCAGAAGCTTTGCAATTTTAAGAGTGCTGCATCCCTCTGCAAGATATCTCACTATTTTTGACTTTTCTGAGCCTGTCAAGTCCTTCTTTTGACCCATTTTGCCAAAGGAAAGGAAGTTGCCTGATAATTATGCACACCTAATATAGGGTGTTGATGTCATTAGACCACACCCCTTCTCATTACAGAGATGCACATCACCTAATATGCTTAATTGGTAGTAGGCTTTCGAGCCTATACAGCTTGGAGTAAGACAACATGCATAAAGAGGATGATGTGGTCAAAATACTCATTTGCCTAATAATTCTGCACTCCCTGTAGTGCCAGCTCCTGCCGCAAAGAAAAAAAACAAAACACTAATACTTACCTCCATCAGCAGCGATGCGATGCAGGCTTCTTCCGCCCTGTGTCCTGCGCTGTGTGCTGCCCGGCTCCGGCGGTGAGATGATAATGACGTCATCGCGCCGCCTGAGCTGGCCTCTGATAGGCTGCAGGCATTAGTGCCTGCGGCCTATCAGAAGAACAGGGGAGGGACATGCCTCTCCCTCCCCTGCCCCACAGCACAGCTATCTGTATCGCTGTCCTGAGGATGGCGATTATGAATATGGAGATGAGCGCTTCCACAATGGAAGCGCTCATCTCCTACTGCCCGCCGCCACCACCGCTGCAATTACATCCAGGGCCGCACTGCCGATCACCACAGGCCCTAAGGAATAAAAAAAATATTTAAAAATTATTTGTTAATAACGGCCCAGTGGATGTTTTTTTAGAACGGCCTGTGGGGGGCAATTGCTTCCCTACTCCCCATCCCAGCCCGCCCCTGGGTCAGTATTCTCCTCCCAACTAGTGTGCTGATTCTCTTCATCTGCTATATGAAGCCAAATGGTGTCTGTAAATATATGAGGGGCGGTGTCCAACATTTTGAAAGCTGCCATCTTGGAACCAGGTGATGCAACTTTATCCCTGTCAAAGTTATTATCAATTTTCTCTTTGTTACAGAAACAGATATGGCTATGAGATGAACACACAAGATTGTGCTGATCACTGGGGAGTAAAGCACCCAAGTCATTGCAGTGAATTTCTATTCTTGGCAGCACCCTAACACCCATTCACCATGGCATAGCTAGCAAATTTCTTGCCAAATTTCATCAAATAGGTTCTGTGTTGGACCTGCCAAAAAGTGGATCTAAAAACACTGCCACAGATGAGGCAACAATCCCCGTCTTGATGTCCTTCAGGACGACGCCACATCATAGCACCCAGCATCTGTCACAGGGAAGTGGGGTTAGTCGAACCACCATCTATCAGACACTGGCTATGCACAAATGGGACCTGTACAAGATCTAGTTGCTGCATCATCTCAATGAGGGCGACGCGTGTCCCACATTTGGCAGGACCAACATAGAACCTGTTTCAGGAGTTAAAAAAATACTCACAAGTGTTTTTCTTCCGTACCCAGCAAAACTAGTGGCGCTATGAACAGGAGGGGGGACTAGGGGAACACTATTAGGTGTTTTTTTTTATACAGGGGGCACTATTCGGGTGGGTTTTATATATAAGGCTTACTGTGGGTGGTATTTACAGTATATACAGGGGGCACTGTGGGGGTGTACTGAGGGCACTGCAGGGGTTGGCATGCTAAAAACAACAATGAAAATAATCAAAACGGCCATTAAAAATGGACAAATGGCCAGCAAATGGATGCACATATGGATGCAGAATGGCCATGAAAAACGGACAGTGAGCGTTTTTCATCGCCGTTTTCTTTCACTATTGTGTGAATGCAGCCTTAAGGCGGGTCTACACCACACAATGTTACAGCTGATTGTTGGGAAGGAAGTGTTCCATCCTGACAGTCGGCTGCTTGTTCAGTGAAGGAAACTGCTGCATTTACATGCAGCGATATCCTTCACTGTATGAGGATGAGGAATCGCCATTGCGATTGTCATGAATAAAACATTTCTTTCCAACAATTGCCTGCTCGTTAGTGAAGAGCTGCATTTACATGCAGTTATCACCTCTACAGTATGGGGAAGAACAATGGCTACTGCTATACCTTGTCCAGCTGCATTCTTTCTGTGAAGCAGAGTGATGTTTAAACAGCACAATTTGCAGCCCAGAAATGATGATTGGGGTTAATGTTGAGCAAAACGAGCTTTGGATGCTTCATCCAAAGTCGCTTCATTTAAAACTTTGGAAAATTTGCCTCTGTACAGTATTAGAATGTATGGGCTCCGATGAGCCGAAGTAATTTATTTGTGAAGTTGCACGTGACTTTGTTGAATAACTTTGGTAGTTGATTTTTTAAGTGGAAATCCACTTGATTCGCTCAACACTAATTGGGGTGTCTGCACCTTAGATCACCCAACAAAGTAATGTTTCTCTCATTCATTAGATGATCTGCAGTACCTTGACACGTTGTTCACACAATTTCATCATGGAAAATGGCCATTTTCCACTGTGAAATCCAACATCAAAATGCCATAAATAGCTTTTCTTTGACATCAATTGAAATAACATTTCATAAATAATTTTTTTCCGCCTCTAAATTGAGATTAATTTCTGAAGTGCTATGTTACTTCTTTTAGAAGTGGATTATCAGTGGATTTTGTATTGATGTCAATGGGGAAGCAGGAAACACTAGAGGGCACATTTACTATAGTGTCTGCGCCTCTTTTCATGAGTAAAAAGCCTGTTTACGACTGTCTTATTTTTCAGTATCATTTACCAACTGATTTTGGGCCTGTTGAACCTAATTTGAGTTTTAAGACTAATTCAAAAGTTTTCAAACTTTTGCGCCTATTTTCTGTCCTATTTACAGTATGTAGGTGCACCTTATCTTGTGCCCAATTTAGTTGTAAAAACAGTCTCATTTCTACTCCACTCCAAGGCAGGTGTACTTTTCGAGTTGTGCCACATTTTGCCTACTTTCATGGAGATGTGTGCCTATTTTCCACTCACTTGTGCCACAATTTCATTTGCATTAGACCAGTTAGTCTATGAATCTGTCTTACAAAACGACCACTAGATGTCAGACTTAAACCAAAAAAGAAAAACTTGATAGTATAATAAATGAGGCACAAATTAAAGACAAACCTTGCCAAAACACCAGTTTTTTTTTTCTACTCCAAAAAAAAGCAAGCTTAGTAAATGTGCTTTTAGCAGTTTTAGAAGCATTTTTAGCTGTGTTTTTGCCACAAAAAAGGCTTCTAAATTATATTTCAAGGGGCTGAATAAGAAAAACGCTGGCAAAACCTCTTATAAATATTCTTCTAAATACTCTTCCAAATCTTTACCAAAATACTCTTCTAAAACTATTGTAATACTCCTCTAAATCAACCATCAAATAAGAAATCTGCCACCAAAAATGTTTTCAGTTAGTAATCTGCCAGTAATCTGCTACTGATTTTTCTGCCACTGATATTGGTGTGTGAACTTATCCTTTGGGCTCATTCACACAACCTTATGGTCGCCATGCCCATGTTCTGGACCGCAAACAGCAGACAATACAATGGTACCGGCCGTCTGAACTCTGTGCTGCGGATCTGGGCTGATTGACTTGAATAAGCATAAGACGATTATATGGAGAGAAAATCACAGCATCTAGTTGAAAAGACATGCCATATCATAACTTTTTCACTGAAAGATTTTTTGGAAGATTATTAGGGAGCGCTGTCTGATCATGGGCTACAGCCACAAACTGACTGACTGAAGCTTTCTTTCACCTCCAGTCAGTAAGTAGAGATGGCCAACATGTCACTCTGTGACTGATTGAGGGTGAGAGATGCACTCAGACCGCGCGCAGCTTGCCCTACAGTCTTCACAGCTTTTTTTTCCTATTTTTGCTTAGCACCGTTACTGGGAAGGGGCATGGCTTAGTGGAGTTCGGGCGTGTCCTGCAATCCTTTTTGGGGTGAAACAAAAGGCCACCTTATAGGCCACAGTTCTTCCTGGCTCCTAAAAACCACAACATTATTATTGAGGACAAATAGAATGAGATTGTGGACTAGATGGCTCAATCCTCCTCTCAGTCACAGCAGGATGATGTGGAGGTCACTTCAGAGTCGGACACTGTGCCTTCGAGCCAGGGGTCACAGCATTCCTGTTGCTCCTCATCCTTGTAACTCCAAAGAAACCTTTTAGTTGCATCTTCTCTGTCATCACTGCCCACTCCTAGTGGATTGTCTTATTTCTTTCTTAAAGGGAGGCAACAAAGCCCCACCACGCACTACTGGAAATAGTCAAAAGAGTCTCTCTGTTGATGAGTTGTATGAGAACAGTCAGCGTTTGGACTCTTATGAAGAGGGGTTCAGGGGAAGGTATGGGACCCCATGCATAGCTGTAATAGTCGTGGTAGTAGTGGTAACCATAACCACGGTGGTGGTGGTGGTGGTAGGGTCAGTGGTAGCTACAGTAACAATCAGGCAAAATACAGAGCAGGCAATCAGGAGGGGAGCTCACAATAAGATATCTGAGAAGAGTGACAGGAAGGGTGAGGACTCTGACGATAATTGTGTGTTGGACAGGACCTGGGAGCAGGGCCGGCGCTACCAGTAAGGCGACCTAGGCAGTCGCCTAGGGCGCCATTTAGCAGGGGGCGCCCGTTGCGGATAAAAAAAAACGAAAAAACGTTGGTTATATAAGTTCGTTGCGCCGCCTGAGCGGCTGAGCCTGGTCTAAAGAATCTCCGACCGCCGGCTCAGTGCTGCGCAGCCTGCCTGCGCCTGCTGTCTCTGCTCTGTGCTGTTGTTAATGTAGCATGGCCGAGCTCTGTTTGGTCCGCGGTACAGGAGCTTTTGTTTCCTGTACCCGGCCGGACTGACAGGAAGTGCTCACTTAGTGTGCACTTCCTTTCAGTCCGGCCGGGTACAGGAAACAAATGCTCCATTCCGCAAAAAGAGACAGCTACAAGAAGCTTGATTAACCCTAAGGGAAACATAGCAGTTCTTTTAATTTAAAAGCTGAGAAAGGGGTGGAACATATGTGATGTCATGATATGGGCAGATCATCTGATAAGGGGGGGCGGCAATTTTTATCTTGCCTAGGGCGGCAAAAATCCTTGCATCGGCACTGCCTGGGAGCTGGATAGGGGTGCTGAAGAGGAGGTGACTGTAGCAATATGTTATATGCTGTGTTTGGCCTCTAGGGGTCTCCCTTCTTGTTGATGCATTCTAACTGTTGTTCTAGGACTTGTTGGTTGGTAGAGCAAACACATGTGTAATGGTGGTTGATATCTCACTGTAATAAAGCTGTCTGGTACCAAAGACTGAGTGTGGAAGAACCAACTTACAGAAACTCTGAATAACAAGTCTGCTGCCTGCAAGCACAGATTGTGTGAGGCTGAGCCTATACAGAGATCCACAGCAACTGTACGCACAGAGTCCCTGTCAGTACTACACTATGGAGTGTGCAGTGCACCCCCCTCAAAGACTAGATGTCACCTCTTCCAATCTGTCACAGATTTGGAGACACTGGAAGGAAGAGTTTACCCTGTATGTGGATCTCTGGCAGACATATTGCAGGCATTTGATAAACATTGTGACCCCAAAAAGAATGAGACTGTGGAGAGATATCGTTTTTTTCCCCCAAGAAATCAGGAGGTTAGGGAGAATGTGGACAGATATGTAACAGAGCTAAGGAGACTGGCTGCAACATGTTGATTTGTTTTGGGTGCCTGGAAGGCAAAATACCAACTAGAAATTGATCACTCAATACAGCCTACTAGGTTGCTAACAAGAAGAGTGCCTATAGCTTTACTGCAACCATTTAAAGTGGAACTCCAGGTTTGCACAGCAGAGGCATGTTAGCACCAGTGCATGAGAACAAACACTGGATAAGGAGTTTGGTTAAAGTAAAGAAACCATCAGGCAAGTTAAGAATGTGCATTGACCAAAAGCCATTGAACAAAGCTCTGAAAAGAAATCATTATCCAATGCCTACAATAGAAGACATTCAACCAGATCTATCAAAGACAAAAATATTCTCTGTATGTGAATGTAAAAAACTGATTCTGGCGTGTGGAGCTGGATGAAGAATCAAGTTTATTGACAGCATTTCCTTCTCTATTTGGATGTTATAAATGGCTGAGAATGCCCTCGGATTAGGTTCTTCTCCAGAGGTTTTCCAGCAGAAATTGATGTAAGACCTAGATGGACTTTCTGGAGTAAAAACAATTGCAGATGATATCCTAATTGTGGGAGAAGGTAAAGATCTGGAATCAGCAATAATAGATGTTGAGCAAAACATAAAGCTGAACTTGGATAAATTCAAACTGAAAATGACAGAGGTTCTTTATATTAGGCATTCACATGGAATGACAAAGAATATCTGACAACTATGCAACATTTTCTGGGAAGTGTAATATTTACAGGACATAAGGGCAAGGACAGTAATTAAAAAACTCAAGGTCCATTTTATCAGATATGGCATTCCTGATAGTGTATTCTCAGATAGATACCCCCAAAGTAATGGCAAAGCAGAGTCAGCAGTAAAAACAGCCAAATGTGGAAAGCAAAGCAGGCAGGGACAGGTATATACCTGTCTATACTAGATCACAGAAACACCCACACAAGGCCTAGACAGCAGTCTGTCACAGAGGACACTCTTACCAACTGCTAGTCAACTACTAAAACCAAGGTGTGTGGGAAATGTTAGAAATAAACTGAAAAGAAATCAAGATAGGAAATCTTTCTATTACAATAAATTGGCTAAGGATCAGCCTGATTTTCAGAAAAATGACAATGTACGGTTGTAGCCAATAGGTAAATATGACAAATACTGGCAAAAGTCTTGTCCAGAAATTTAGACCTCGGCCCTATGAAATTGTAACAACGGAAGGAAGAAGACTAAGGAGAAATCTGAGACATCTGAGACAAACACAAGAAAGAGATGTTGCAATATGTGGTCATCTAAAACTATGATACTGGAAGTACAAAAAATGAAGCAACAGGGACACTTCCAACTGTGGTTCAGGATGAAGATTCTGGCCAAAGACAGACAATTTCAGAAAACATATAGCCAGGATCCGAGGAGCAACTAGAATTGTGCAGAGAAACATCTTATGTTATGCCTGCTAGCAGAATAATAAGAAAGGCAGTCCATCTCAAGGACTATATCCAACTCATAAGTATCGCCTATCTGTGCATGTTCATCATTTTGCGTTTTGTACTATTGCAGTGTCCCACTCCGTAACAGTAGTGGGGCCGTGTATACAGAAGGTTAATTGCAATAGGTCCATGGTGCAAACTGTAATATAATGCTGTGTATTGAGCTACAAGTTCCTATAACAGGATGATGCATAGTGCATGTAGACACCCTAGTCACTCCTAGGTGGTGGTGGCATCACTAATATAAATAGGAGGGGGTTAGAAGTAGTGAGGAGTCAGTCTGAGGAAGAAGAGTTCAGGACTTTCATGATAGACAAGAGAAGAGTTTACTCAGATAAGACAAGTTCACACTGGCGTTTATCTTTTCTGGCAGGTTGTTCTGGCAGAAGAACAGCCTGCTGGATTCATACTACATTGTGCACACATGTGCTGACAGAAGTCTGCCCGTTCCCATTCACTATAATGCGGACCAGCCAGAGATCCGGGCACAGCATGGCAAATATGCCGAGAGGGGGCCGGAGAAAAACTGCTTTGTGCAGCGGTATTTGTCCGGCCACCTCTTGGCATATTTGCCATGCTGCGGCCGGATCTCTGACTGTTCCCCATTATAGTGACTTGGGCCAGTCGGACTTCCAGCAGCACATGTGTGTACACTGTAGTACAGATCCGGCAGGCTGTTCCCCTAAACGCCAGTGTGAAACTGGCCTAAGAAAGCTGAAAAGTAGCCACCCCTCGGAGTTGTGCGCAGACCAAGGGTTGTCCTGAAAGAGAAGAATAGAAGTGACCCAGAGTGACAGATTATAGAGAAAGTCTCTTAGAGATAAAGGTGATAACTCAGCCTATGGACTCTACAAGCAACCAATAGAAGCAAGATTTGCCTACAGTTCCTGTCCACGTTTTCTACAGTAAAGCGCAAAGCTAAGGCTGCATTTCTCTAAGGACAGTGTTAGCAACCAATGTGAGCAAAAGCATTAATGGATATATGTATCGGTTGTGTGGATTACAAAACTGTTAGATAAGTACAAGAAGTCTAGTATATTGTACTCTAAACCTGGAGATTATACAGGTGAAACTTGAAAAATTTGAATATTGTGCAAAGTTCATTTATTTCAGTAATGCAACTTAAAAGGTGAAACTAACATATGTGATAGACTCATTACATGCAAAGTGAGATATTTCAAGCCTTTATTTGTTATAATTTGGATGATTATGGCTTATACCCCAAACTCATAATTTTGAGGTATCTTTGCTCAGGGGGTATGGATTAATTAGCTTACTAGTGTCACACTTTGAACCTAGAATATTGAACCTTTTTTTACAAAATTCTAATTTTAAGCTTCATTAATGCAATTCCTTTTAATTCCTTTTGGGCAGCATTGACGTGGAAGCTCTTTATTCTTGAATCCCTCATGATTTAGGCCTGAAAGCCATTGAACATTTTTTGAGCATGAGAAGACAACAATTCTATGATCATAATCAATTTGTTTTAAAACTCTTCCGTTTCTTGCTGACCCATAATTTTATTCTCATTGACGGCAGACTTTACCACCAGCTCAGGGGCACAGCTATGGGCTGTTCATGTGCGCCATCTTATGCAAATTTGCTCCTGGGCTGGTGGGAGTCTACCATCGTCTTCAGTGATGATTCGTTGCTGTGTAGCGGACCCATTTTGTTATGGGCCCGGTACATAGATGACATTTTCATCATCTGGAATGACAGTTCTGTGTCCTTCAGTAGTTTTGTCCAACAACTGAACTCCAATATTATTGGTCTAAAATTTACACATGAGTCAAGCACAGAGAACCTACTCTTTCTTGATGTGTGTATTTATAAAAACACCTCTGGCGAGCTCTCGACTACCATCTATAGAAAGCCAACTGCAACAAATTCGGTGTTGCATTGGAATAGCAGCCATCCGATACCACTGAAAAGAGGGATCCCGCGGGGACAGTACTTGCGACTCCGCCGCAATTGTTCTGAGAAATCGGAATTTATTAAACAAGCTGATGATCTGAGGGAAAGTTTTTTATCTAGGGGTTACCCAGACCATACACTCAGACCGGCCTTTCAGACAGCCCTCTCCACTGACCGCACCAAATTACTCACCCCTGGTAGCAAGAAAAATGAGGATCAGAAAGTACGCCTCATTACCACGTTTGATGGGGCATCAGGTCATGTGAAAGAGATCCTGAAAAAACACTGGCCTATCCTGTTAATGGACCCCGACATCAGGGAGGTCATCCATGACTATCCACAGGTCACTTTTAGGAAAGGTAGCAGTCTAAGGGATCTTCTAGTCCAAAGCCACTACACCCCTGCCCCACAAAAGGGCACCTGGTTGGACCGTGAACCCAAAGCTTCAGATGTAGCGGCTGTGTTGCGTGCAATACCATCCAGGTGAGGAATGCCAGAGGGGGATAATGTCTCTGTGTAGCAGGTATTGTGTCAACGGTGTCTCCTACCTTGGTACGGCTGGACTCCTGGATCCTGGCTCACTTGCAATAAAATGAGTGTTGTTAGTAGGAGTAACTGAGGAACTTTGGTAGTAAGGAATGAGATCCAGACTGATGATATAATCCAACCCGTTTTTACTTAATGGCAGCTTGAATCCATACAGGTACAACAATAGTCTTGGGTCCCAGCAGGTATTGGCAATATGTGGCAGGAATCAATATGTATTCTGCTTCTATTCATATGCCTAAAGAATCTGGCAGGTATCTATCTTCTGCTCTGTCTGTCTTCTGCTTGATATGGGCCTGACTATCTGGAGGAGGGATTTGGCTTCTCCTGGTCTTTGGATTAACACTCACAGTTCTGCTCGCAGGGTATATTTTGTCCTGGAGGTCTGTAGATCTGGAGGTGCTGCTTGCTTTGTCACCAGCTGAGGTAGAAGACTCAGGCTGGGAAGAGTGATCCTTGGCCTCAGCCGAGGCTGGATCCTAGGTTGGGATCTCTGGATCCTAGGTTGGGAACACTCACACTTAACTTCCTCTCCTCCCCATGAGGTAGGATGTGGGAACATTCCACTCCTCCTCAAAGAGGGGGGAGCTAGACTGGAATGGACTATTCCAGTCTAGATATGCTAAACTGGCTATGGTCTGCTGAACATATTGCTGCCACCTGCTGGTGTACATGAAAATTACAGCAAATACATTATACAGGCCTGGAAAATACATATAATGGAAGAATGCATTGTTAGATCACACTAGATGACAATATACATATACACCTGACATGATGCAGCAGGGAGAAAGAGTTTAGTGACATACTCTGGGATGTTACATACCCCTTTACTTTAAGGTAAGCCGTCCTCGGCGTATGCTTAGGAGGGTGAGAAAGAATCAGCTCTGGGTACCCAATAAATACAGAGTGCTGTGTGAATTACAAATAATGACATACATAGACAAAACATAAAACGGCTTTCCTGCCGTGCAGGTTCCTGCCCGCTAGAGTAAGGTGTCCAACACACAGTTTCCTTCTCTAGGTATAACCAGGTAACCTAAATACTGCACAAACCAAAACCTTTACTGACTGACTTTGTATGTCCTGAGCTCTGTAGACATCAAAGAAAGCATGGGGGTGTCTTTACTCCATAATCCCACCATTATGTAATGGAATGCCCGCAAATGAAAGGGTGGCTTTATCCTGTATTCCCTTCCCTGCACCATAGTCTGAAGAAATTTGGCTTAAAGCACGATCACTATGATGACTGTGGGGTAGCTAGAATATGTCTCTAAGGCTTGAGGCGCCTTACCTTAGGCAAAAGGCTCAGAAGGGGAGGTATTTATCGTCTCCGTAAACTTCTGGCAATGTCACAGGAGGAGGGCAGTACGGTCCCATGGATCTCCTGGAAATGAGACACCTCAGGATGGGAACAATCCTGAACATTAAACAAGCGGGAAGGAGCAGCCCAGGGCTTCTAACGATTCCCGAAGCAGCAGGGGTACCTGTGTAACTACTGGATCTGCCAGGACTTACCACTTGGTCCTACCCTGGGTACCTATGTGTATATATCACCGGGTGTAGGCCATTAGTCTTCAGCGTCCCTATGAAGCTTGTAACTGGTACTTAGTGCAAAAATATTAAATAATATGAAATCACAAAGAGCTCAGGTATCATTTGAGTCTTTTCTTTGGGTGCAAGCTTTTATGTTGCAAACAATTTTATAAAATAGTGCAAATTTATTAAGGCAAGGATAGGCTCAACAATAACTTGAGTCCTTATTCCTGGAAGTGCTTGTAGTAGAATCTGATAAAAGTCCATTGTAATCCACAGGGCTAAAGTTAATTATAATCCAAAAGGTATAAAAGGTCATATAAGAGCAGCAGTCTATCAGGTAACCTGAGAAAGGGGATAAAACACTGAACTTAGACGTGAGGGGGTTAAATGATGGGGGGAGTCCTAACTGAGCACGACCCTCAGGGTGAGGACTAAACAGGGCAACCTGAAACGTAAAAAATATTAAAAACCACACAAAAGGCCAACAGGTCCTCACCCGTCAGGAATCAGTCCATGGAGTGGCTCCCAAATGTCACAGATTTTACTTTCTGTAGTGAGGGACACCTTAGAGGAAGGTGTCCAGCTCCTCATCGCTGCTGGAGCTGCTAAACCTCATGAGAGGACGTTCCTGCCTCTGATGGTAGCTCATTGTAGCTGCCGTTGTGGTATGCCACTGCCCTCTGCTGGTGGCTGCAGGAACTGGCTGTGCTGACAGCCTGGAGAATGCGGCAGTTACTCGCCGTAGCCCGGGATCTCCAGCCGGCACAGAGGGGGACAGAACCTCTGGCTGAAGGGGCTCAGGAAGGGTTGAAGCAGGTCGCTGGGGTTGCTTCCAAGGCAGGACGTATGGGGGCATGACATAAGGATATACCTTAGGGTTAAATGTAAGGACAGAATTGTTTATCTGTCCTACCCTCAGGGTTGGTGGCGCTGCCAGATCCGGGATGAGAGGTGCTGGCTCAGGTTGGGGTTGTTCTTTGAAGCGCAAACGGCCATCCGGTGTTTCTTGGAGGCCCCTCACCTTGCCCGCAGAGCCTGGATCTTCCTGCCAGGTCTCTGGGACGACGGCAGGGGTGAGCGGCTTATCTAGCAGAGTGACTCCAGCCGCGAATGGTCCTTGTAGGGAGCGCATGGGAGTGTATTCGACATGGTCTCCCACATATAAGTTGTGCCGGGCCTGGGGCAGGTAATGTCTCTTGACCGAGCGACGGCCCACAAATATTTCGGTACCGGAGTAGCTATCTTGCAAAAAGCCCACCCCTCGTTCTACAGAGAACCACAAAACAGTCCCTGTTTGCCTGATTAAGGTGGGATCTCCTGGCTGGAGGTCATCGATCACCTGCTTGACCCACTCTTCGACGGCTGATTTATACTCCCTGGTCGTCTGGGCAAACGCGGTGATTTCGTGGGGCACCTCAGGGTTCAGGCTCTTTAACTTGCTGGGAGTGGAGCTGGGCGGCGGAGTGGAAACGCCAGCCGCCTCCGCCGCACCAGTAGGTGACTGTCGCGGTGCAGGCCTAGGCCTGGTGGCAGGTGCTGGGGTCTCAGGACGTGGTGCAGGGGCGGACACGGACCCGTCCGGGGCCTTAGGGAGCGCGGCAGCTCCTACCTGTAGTCGCGGCCGGGCGTCCGGTTCCGGTGCTCCTGGATGCCGTGAAGGGGTGTCATCTTTATCTGTAACGCCGTCTTGTCGATGGAGTGGGTAGCTGCGTCAGCGGCGTCCTCCGCGGGAACAGGCATGACGTCGACATCCATCCACTGGTACGTCGCCTTCCGCGGTGGCACTTGACAGGGCGGAGGGATCCACAGCCTCCGGGAACTCAATCAGGTCCGGGCTCTTTGTATCAGGAACCTGGACTTCAGCGGCGGCTTTTTCAGGAACCTACGGAATACTGGCCAAGGTAGGCGGCACAGATTTCTTGCCCAGGGAGGAATCCACTGCCTCCGGACTGGTAGCGAATATAGAGAGACCACTTCTCTTTGATAACTGGGAGACTTGGATCTCCGACGGGTGCTCCTCGTACACCGGCTCTACACCAATTGACATTTGGTTCCACCGGGGTTGGGGAAACGGCATCTTTACTGCTTCTTCTATCCAGCAGACTGCCAAAGCTAAGGGTGTAGCCCAGAGGGTGGAGTCTTTATCCCCTCGGCTCACAATAGAAAGTTCACTGGGGGCAGTCTCTAGTTTTCCCGCTTCCAGGGGGGCGTATTTGGCATCTTCGCGCTCTTGAGGGGGAGTTACTAATTTTTCCCGCTTCTGGGGGGTGTATTCGATAGTTTCGCGCTCTTGAGGTGGCGTCCTTGTCTCTTCCCATCTCTTGGGTGCGGTTACAACAACTTCTTGAAGAGGTGTGTATTCGCTATCTTCGCCATCTTGAAAGTCATAGAGATGCTGCGCCATGAGGGAAACATGGCCGATTAACCCTTGTAGTGCTGACTCGCACAATGCAGCGTTCTCTGGTCCAGCAATAAAAGTAATAAAGTCCATTTTCAACGTTTTGGCACAATCTTCAGCTCTTGCAATACCGTAAAGCATGCGATTAGGTCCGTTTTAGCTCAGAATTGGATCCGGTTCTGTTGGACAGGGATAGGCACACAATTCGATCCGATCCTGTTCGTGACGCCACTTGAGCAGGACACGGGTACGGTGGCCAATGATGCAGTGGGTCAGGATATGTGCATATAAGTCTATGAGTAGTTTGTGACGCCAATTGCAGCTTGCGCAGGTACTGTAACAGGGCCCTTTAAGATGTAATAACTCACGTACCAGGTGAGGAATGCCAGAGGGGGATAATGTCTCTGTGTAGCAGGTATTGTGTCAACGGTGTCTCCTACCTTGGTACGGCTGGACTCCTGGATCCTGGCTCACTTGCGATAAAATGAGTGTTGTTAGTAGGAGTAACTGAGGAACTTTGGTAGTAAGGAATGAGATCCAGACTAATGATATAATCCAACTCGTCTTTACTTAATGGCAGCTTGAATCCATACGGGTACAGCAATAGTCTTGGGTCCCAGCAGGTATTGGCAATATGTGGCAGGAATCAATATGTATTCTGCTTCTAACATATGCCACTTAACATATGCCTAAAGAATCTGGCAGGTATCTATCTTCTGCTCTGTCTGTCTTCTGCTTGATATGGGCCTGACTATCTGGAGGAGGAATTTGGCTTCTCCTGGTCTTTGGATTAACACTCACAGTTCTGCTCGCAGGGTATATTTTGTCCTGGAGGTCTGTAGATCTGGAGGTGCTGCTTGCTTTGTCACCAGCTGAGGTAGAAGACTCAGGCTGGGAAGAGTGATCCTTGGCCTCAGCCGAGGCTGGATCCTAGGTTGGGATCCCTGTTTCTGGGAGCTCCTACCAACACAGCCTTCCCCTTCCAGGGAGACCTGGAACACTAACACTTAACTTCCTCTCCTCCCCACGAGGTAGGATGTGGGAACATTCCACTCCTCCCCAAAGAGGGGGGAGCTAGACTGTAATCGACTATTCCAGTCTAGATATGCTAAACTGGCTATGGTCTGCTGAACATATTGCTGCCACCTGCTGGTGTACATGGAAATTACAGCAAATACATTATACAGGCCTGGAAAATACATATAATGGAAGAATGCATTGTTAGATCACACTAGATGACAATATACATATACACCTGACATGATCCAGCAGGGAGAAAGAGTTTAGCGACATACTCTGGGATGTTACATTACAATATATTACATAATAAACAATTTACAGATACCCCTGCTCTGGGGTACTGGACCAGCAAAATGTATGCTGCGGTGCTGGGATTGCCTGAAAAATGCCAATAAAACACTTATGAACTGTAGAAGCTTCAAGTTTTTAAAAATAAAAAGATGATTCGCTGCTGGAAAAAGATGTTTCTGCAGGCACTGGAGGAGTTTGGCTGATGTAATGTGAAGCTTTCCACTTCCAGCCCCTGCAGCCCCTGCCTCATAAAACCCTGAGTTTTCTACCTAGTGATTCAATCAGCCTAACTAAATCTGTCCTATACTTTCCCTACAACACTCTGGCTTGTGTCTGTAATAGTTTTTTTGCCAGACACATTCAACACATGTGCTCTTACATCGCAAACTAATTTCAGAATGGTGTCTGTCAGTCTACACCCATCCTCACCCAAGAGATCATGAGATTCCCTCCCACATATATTGATCTAGATTTATTAAGTGTCTGATCCTCAAATTTGCCATAAATGTGTCTGATCCTCAAAAAGTGGCCACAATTGGTGCATTTTGATGCAACTACAGTGCTGTGTGAAAGTTTTAAGCAGTTGTGGAAGAAATGCTGCAATGTAAGAATCTTTTCAAAAATGGAAGTGTTAATATACGTAGTTTAAATTCAAACTTATTCTGCAGCAGGACAACGACCTTAAACATACAGCTAATGTCATCAAGAACTATCGTCAGCGTAAAGGTGTCCTGGAAGTGATGATATGGCCCTCACAGAGCTCTGATCTCAATATCATCAAGCCTTTATAGGATTACCCGATGAGACAGAAGGATGTGAGCAAGACTACATCCACACAAGATCTGTGGTTTGTGTTCTCCAAGCTGGTGTTTCTTCAAAAACTGTGTGCAAGTGTGCCCAGAGGAATTGAAGCCATATTGATCCGATTTAGAGTTCTCTTTTGTTTATTCACTTTGCATTTTGTTAATTGATAAACTATTAACACTTCTATTTTACAAGCATTCTTATTTGCACCATTTTTTCCACATCTGCCTAAAACTTTTGCTCAGTACTGTAGGTGTTCTCCAATTCTTTTGGACTCGCTTGAAAAGGGGTGGCAGTTAGCTAAAAGGGGCAAAACCCATGTGCTGTTCGCGGATCCATGATGTTCAGACCGCAAAAGAACGCTATGGCCACGTGCATGAGCCCTTACACAGAGGCTTTACTAGTTCCTTGGATTTGATCTTTATTAATATTTTGAAAGGACAGTCACTATACAACAAAGATGACAATATCTGTAATTTTCACCACTACTGTTATATTATATACAGTACAGCTAAGACTACTTTCACACTAGAATTTTTACCTGATCTGGCAGGGCTCAGCAAAAACGCTTTCATTACTGATAATACAACCATCTGCATCCGTTATGTACGGATCCAGTTGTATTATCTTTATAATAGCAATGATGGATCCAGTATTAACGCCATTGAAAGTCAGTGGGGATGGATCCATTTTCTATTGTGTCTGAGAAAACAGATCCGTCCCCATTTACTCGCATAGTGTGTCATGCCGGATCCGTTTTGCTCCGCATCCGATGACGGAAAGAAAACCGCAGCTTGTTGCGGTTTGCTCTCCAGTATAGGAATACAACCAAACAGAACGGATGTATTTTGGAGCACTCCGTTCTGTTCAGTTACGTTTTGTCCCCATTGACAATGAATGGAGACAAAACAAAAGCATTTTTCTCCGGTATTAAGATCCTCTGCTGGATCAAAATACCGGAAAACTTAAACGCAGATGTGAAAGTAGCCTCAATTATATCGTGAAAAATAGGAAAGTAGAGCAAAAACCTAACCGAAAAACCCTAGAATGTGTATTCTATAACTTATAATTATTGTCCAGCAGTGTGAATAAGAACAAGCACATGATATTTGGTGGAGTGAATAGCAGTACAGTGTAGTACAGTCCGCCCTGCAGCCCGCAGCACTGTGTCCTGAGGAGGCTGATAGGGAATGGTTCCTGTGAATTGTGACCTTAGGTCTCAAGCACACAAACGCGTGCACCCCGGTTTGTGGACCACAAATAGCATTCCGCAATGCATGGGCACCGGCCGTGTGCTCACCGTTTGCCGATGTAGACCCACTGACTTTTTAATGGGCCTGCGATCTGCATGATTCAGTCGGCACCGCAAAAAAAATTGAATATGTTCTATTTTTTTGCGGTGCTGAAGTATGGACCGAAATCCCACAGGAGCGCTCTGTAGTGCTTCCGTAAGCTTCTGCTCCGTGCCTCCGCTCCTAACCGCTGTGTATCTCATAGATTACTGACCCATTCAAGTGCCGCCATACGGGCCACACACGTTCGTGTGCATGAGCCCCTAAGGCTAGTTTCACACTAGCGGTAAAAGAGATCCGGCAGGTTGTTCCTGTAAGGAATAGCCTGCCAGAGCTCTCTGGATGCTGCATGGTCGGATGCTACCTGAAACGCCCGCCGACCACAACATGCACGACCACTGCTGATGGATTGCTGGGTGGTTGCAAAACACCTGGATAGAAGCAGCGTATAATGTGATGGAAAACTGAATCCAGCCAGCAAAGGAGGCAATATGGATAATAATAATACATTAGTAAGTGCCTTGTATTAACTTTCTCTACATGATAAATGCCATTTGCTGAAAATGTAATGTAAAAAGATCCACATTGTGCACACAGTGTTTCAGTAGCTGATTTGAAAAACGCTTGGAAGCACATTTGATGTTACCGCGAGCCGGCCCCATCTAATAACACTAGTGTCAAACTAGGTTTCGATTCTTGGTTGTGTTTCTCCTTTCCTTCTCCAGCAGTAGGATGTAAAAAGCTAGTGAGCGATCCTGCTGAAGCTGCTATATCTCTAACCCCCCCCACTTAGTCAAGAATGTGAACTAAATGAGTTGCTGCTCTGTGAAGATCAGTCCAGCTGTAGCACGCCGGGCGGAGAGAGGCTGGCTGCTGAGGGGAATACAGGTACAATACGTAGAACTGTCACCATATGTGTCTGTATAGAGGAGATAGCCGTATCTGTGCAGTTCTCATTTCAGATAACGGTACCGCTAGCAGTGTATTGTGCTGTGTGATGACTTAGATACTGTGTTAGGGTAACTGGCTCTAATACCATTTCTTATACTGGCATGATAATGGGTTTTGGTACAAATGTCTGGAATAGACAAGAGTTTAGTTTCATGTCAGTTATTTGGGAATGGTTATTGGTCTAATATGGGAGTTCGGGGTCCTAAACCAACAAAGAATGGTGCAGATTTTTAATACTGGGACTCCCTGAGGGTGGATTCACACATAGTTTTGTGGCATTTTTCGGCACTTTTGCTTTTATTGGTGCATTTTTTTGTTGGAAAAAAACGCCAGCTCCGGGACCAGTAATGCAGGACACACATGCATCAAAACTGCAGCAATAGCATTTTCTCCACGAACGTATTTTGCGTTACGCATATGGGCTGTTTTCTGTGTTCTGGTCTGTATACGGAATCATTCATTTCAATGGGTCCGCAATAGATGCGGACAGCACTCTGTGTGCTGTCCGCATCCGTTGCTCCGTTCCGTGGCCCCGCAAAGATTATGAGTCCTGCCCTATTCTTATCCGTTTTGTGGACAAGAATAGGCATTTCTATAATGGGCCTCCTGTTCCATTCCGCAAATTGCGGAAGGCACACGGGCGCCATCTGTGTTTCGTGGATACGCAATTTGTAGTGCTTCGTGTGAACGAGCCCTAAATCTGTGTGTGAAGGAAGCCTAACAAGACAGAATTTTCTGTCACACATCTACTTTTCATTGAGCCTGAACCAAAAGAACTACTAACAAGAATTCATTGACCAGGTCTACACAGAACCTCTCTGATGTTTGTTTCATCCTTAATTTTCTTGCCAAATGTTCTTATAGACTATAGCCTCATTCATACATCTGTGTCTATGCTTAAATGTGTGAAAAAGTGGTGAGTGATGCCTCCGTGAAGGATCCGCGCGTGGTCCGTGTGCCTGTTTTTTGCTGTCCCTGTGTCATCCGTGTTTCACTGATCCTGCATAGCTGAAAAATAATTTTCAAAGCATCTTTTCCTAATGATCCATGAAACACGGATGAAACACGGATGGCATCCGTGTTGCATCCATGGTATTTACGGACCCATAGACTATAATGGGAGTAATGGATCCGTCAACACGGACACGGCCGTTGGGTGTTTTGCAGTCTCTTTAAATTGCGGATCCGCGAAACACGGATACAGGCTGTGTTTATTCTGCATTTTGCAGAATGGAATGGCCATCCACTAATAGAACAGTCCTATCCTTGTCTGTAATGCGGACAATAATAGGACATGTTTTATTTTTTTGCAAAACAGCCATGTGGACATATGGACATGGAATGCACATGGAGTCATTTTGTTTTTTTTTTGCGTCCCCATTGAAATGAATGGTTCCACATACAGGCAAAAAAAATAAAAATCTGACAAAAAATACGTTTGTGTGCACCGATTTGATACATATGCAAACCTGCAGTCCTGTCCCTGACTCATCTCAAGTACAGGACACTTCTCAGGTTAATTTGCATATGTATCAAATTTTTACACAATAAAAGCACACAGAGCTATGAGGACTGGGTATTGCGGATGTGCTAGCAGCCATCTAGCAGACCATGTCCTCAGCTCTATACACAAAATCCAGGTGACAGGTTCCCTTTAAGGTGATTTCACTCTTCAATGGAAGGGAGAGATCTTCGGTAAAACTGCATCAAATTTGCGTTTTGAAATCTGCAATCCCCGGCCATCCTTCAGAGCGCTCCTCCTCTCCTGCACACTGTACCGTTCAGGAGGAGGAGCTTACCGGCGCACTTCCGCCTGTCCCACAGCGCAGTGAGACAGGGCTTCCTCCACATGTAGCGCTCCTCCTCCTGCACACTCCGGCAGCTCTGCTGAATACAGCGGCGGGGCACAGGAGATGATGATAGTTCTCAGCAGCGCAGGAGGAGTCTCTCCATCCCCCCTGTGCTGCTGCCGCCGCCTCCGCCAATAAGAATAGACGGGAGGAGGAGGGGAGGGGCTGTGGCCACTGCGCCACCAATGAAGAAAACTGACCTGTAATACAAATACAGGAGGCGGGTGCTGGAATCAAATAGCCGGCACCCGACCTCTGTGACAGGGAGCTGCGATCAGCGGCAGTTGAGTTAACCCTTCAGGTGCGGTACCTGAGGGGTTAATTTTAGCTGATCGCAGCCCCCTGTCACAAAGGTCGGGTGCCGGCTATTTGATTCCGGCACCCGCCTCCTGTATTTGTATAAGAAACGTTGGTGGCACAGTGCGCCCCCCCTTCCCCAGTATAATGAACATTGGTGGCACAGTCGGAAGTGCCAATGAGGGTTAAAAATAATAACTGCGCCACCAATGTTTATTATATTGGGGGGGGGCACACTGCGCCACCAATGTTTATTATATTGAGGGGGGCGCACTGCGCCACCAATGTTTATTATACTGGGGTGATGGGGGGGGCGCACTGCGCCACCAATGTTTATTATTTTGAGGGGGGGCGCACTGCGCCACCAATGTTTATTATACTGGGGTGATGGGGGGGCGCACTGCGCCACCAATGTTTATTATATTGGGGGGGCACACTGCGCCATCAATGTTTATTATATTGAGGGGGGGCGCACTGCGCCACCAATGTTTATTATACTGGGGTAATGGGGGGGCACACTGCGCCACCAATGTTTATTATATTGAGGGGGGGCGCACTGCGCCACCAATGTTTATTATACTGGGGTGATGGGGGGGCACACTGCGCCACCAATGTTTATTATTTTGAGGGGGGGCGCACTGCGCCACCAATGTTTATTATTTTGAGGGGGGGCGCACTGCGCCACCAATGTTTATTATTTTGAGGGGGGGCGCACTGCGCCACCAATGTTTATTATATTGGGGGGGCGCACTGCGCCACCAATGTTTATTATACTGGGGTGATGGGGGGGGGCGCACTGCGCCACCAATGTTTATTATACTGGGGTGTTGGAGGGGCGCACTGCGCCACCAATGTTTATTATACTGGGGTGTTGGAGGGGCGCACTGCGCCACCAATGTTTATTATATTGACCACCTACTAAGCATTCTGTATTCAGAATGCTATTATTTTCCCTTATAACCATGTTATAAGGGAAAATAATACAGTGAATAGACTTTCATCCTAGGAACCATGCGTGAAAATCGCACCGCATCCGCACTTGCTTGCGATTTTCACACAGCCCCAATAACTTCTATGGGGCCTGCGTTGCGTGAAAAACGCACAACAGAGCATGCTCCGATTTTCACGCAACGCACAAGTGATGTGTGAAAATCACCGCTCATGTGCACAGCCCCATAGAAGTGAATAGGTCCGGATTTAGTGCGGGTGCATTCCGGTATTTTGAATGCCGGATCTGGCACTAACACATTCCTATGGGGAAAAATGCTGGATCCGGCATTCAGGCAAATCTTCATTTTTTTTCCGCCGGAGATAAAACCGTAGCATGCTGTGGTTTTATCTTTTGCCTGATCAGTCAAAATTACTGAACTGAAGACGTCCTGATGCATCCTGAACGGATTACTCTCCATTCAGAATGCATGGGGATATGCCTGATCAGTTATTTTCTGGTATAGAGCCCCTGTGACGGAACTCAGTGACGGAAAAGAAAAACGCTAGTGTGAAAGTACCCTAAAATATTAAGTTTAAATCCCTCCCTTTCCCAATTTTACATATAAAATATATAAACAATAAATAAATAAACATATTACATAGCGCTGTCCAAACTATTAAATTATTCAAAAATATCTCCTATGCGGTGAGCATTTGCCATTTTTTAGTTACCTTGTCACCCCAAAAAATAGCATAGGACTGTTCTATTATGGGCCGAATGTTTCATAAAATGCGAAATGCACGCAGCTTTTTTTGGTGTTTTTTTTTTTTTGCGCGGTATTGAGTATCGTAATACTTTTTTATGGTGACGAAAGCGAATCAAAATTTTGGTTTCAAAACAACCCTACGCCGATCTGATCACGATACCAAAATTTTGATTCAGTTTCGATTTGGCGACTAAAAATTTGATTTGGCTCCTAAATTTTTCAGTTCAGGAGCCAATGGCTACTAGGTATTTTTTTTAGGCTGGAGCACTGCAGGTCCCTCCTCCCCTGCAGCAGCGGCAGCATGTAAGGGAGCTTTAAGCTGCTGGAGAGGGGAGGGACATCACCACTGCCACCAATGAAATAAATGTCACATTTGGGGAGGAAGGGGGGCGTGGAGAGGGCTACAGAGAGGCGGGAACACGTCACTGACTGCAGGAAAGGACTCCAGTCAGTGTCGTGTTCCCATCTCTCCTGGGCCATCTTCTTTAGGTAACCTGATTAAATAAAGTGATTAAGCCCCATCAAACCATGATAGTTTTGTTCCGCATCCAATTCCCATTATTGGGGCATTGGATGCGGACCCCTTACTTTCAATGGAGCGGAAAAAGATGCAGACAGCACACAGTGTGCTGTCTGCATCTCTTGTGGCCCCATTGTAATTAAGGGGCCGCATCCAATCCCCCAATAATGGGAATTGGATGCGGAACAAAACTATCATATGTCTGTTCTGTGTTCTTGGGTTGCCACCCGGCCAGTAGTTCACCAGCAAGGCTGGTACTTTAGTTCCCTTGCCGGTGCCAGAATTTTCCTGTAAGGACTGTTAGGCTCCTTTCACACTCGCAGCAGGACGGATCCGACAGGCTGTTCACCCTGTCAGATCCGTCCTGCCGCTATTTTGCCGGACTGCCACTCCCCATTGACTATAGCGGGAGTGGAGCTACGGCGCAGCATGGCAGTGCACGGCGTGAGGCCGCCAGACGAAAAAGTCGGACATGTAGTACTTTTAAAGAAAAATCAAGTTTTAGGGCGAGCACTCAACACTAGCACCAATAGAATAGGGATAAAATATTTATTAAATCACAATTTGGAACACGTGTACATTTCAATAAAATAAAGGGATAAAATACATACAAAATACCACATATAGGGATAAGAGTCGTGACAGTGACTAGTCAAGAAACTTGGATACTGTGTGGAATCTAACACTTGTGGTGGAACAGCTAATAAGTATTCAGCCAGCACAATAGAATGTAGCCAAGGGCATATATCCCATGTGCAGATGATTTGATCAATCAATAGTGCTGGCTTGTATCCGCGGCTCCAGTGTTGATAACGTAGCAGCAACTAAACGCAACAATTGTTCCTATGGTGTGAACACAGGCTACAATGTCCTTCAATAGCGATAGTAGATAATAATAGCTGATATATGCGGCTCCAGTGGTGATGACGTAATGGAGCGGCTAAGTTCAACAATTGCCGCTAGTGATTAAACACAAGTTTCACTGTCCTTTAACAGTAGTACGGTCTAGTAGCCGTACACATTCAATAGTATGCCTGATCGCATACAAACTGCAACTGTAATGTTCCTACCTTCCTCTTTGATCAATAGCGAGGGCGTCTCTGTGGACGTGTGCGGTGGGTAAGCTGCAGGTGGATCGTTCCGGCGTCTGGATGGTGACTGCTGTAATTCGCTGTCTCCAGATATCGCGGGATTACGGAAGCAGTAGGTGTCCTGGATAGCCCAAAGCGCTGTTCGGCAAATAATATGTTTGGCGTCCTAGAAATCCATATTCCTCCGATTTAAATTGATGTTTGCATGGCCATGCATAAGGTGCGGAGGTGCTTCTGTTACAGGTGTGCGGCCCAGACGCGTTTCGGGAACTCCTTCCCTTCGTCAGTGGTACTGCAACACCTGTCATACTCCGCCTTTTATATCTTCAACTTGCCTGAAATCCTGAATAACTTGATTGACTTTCAGCTGAAATAAATCTCCTGCGTTTCTTCATGCGTTTTCAGTGCGGTTTTTTTGTAAACTTGTATGCGTTTTTTCATACTATACATTGTTCATGACATTCTACATGTCCTACAGAGATCCAATTTGTAGTTTCATATTGCTCAAGAGTAATATACTCATTATACTGCATAAATGGCACAAAATGATATTATCTTACTTCATAATTAAACGCACTGGATATAATCTTACTTATGCACTATCCTATATGATGCACAACGCAAATAAATAAAAAACTATAATCATACAAAATATATATACATATACACTATGTGTACACATATATACGTATATGCATATCACACACGTTTAAAATCCGATAAAACTACCAAAATACAAAGCAATGTGTAATCCATATTTTAAATATTGTAAGTGGTGCAACATCTTGATAGATAAATTACTAAAACGACTTATAAAAATATGTAAAATATATAAAAAAATATATATAAAAAAGGTTGAGAGAGAGATCCAAGGGCTGTTTTATAAAAAGGCGCTCATTCAGGTAGATTTCAGATGTGCAGATATTGATGGTTGGACTGTACCTCATTATCTAGATGTGTATGAGACTGGGGGCCCACACCCGAGTCCGCGACACAGTGTCGATAAACGACCAAACTGAGTCGCAAGAGTCAGAACGGGGGCACCCAGTCTACAAGAATCCAAAGATCTCCAAGTCAGCATTCAAACCAACTGGCAACAGAGATCCAAACTGGTATATATGTTTGGATTCTATCCTGGACATTTGTTTGATGTAATCTCCCCCACGCCAGTGTTTGACCACCTTCTCCAGTGCCGTGAATACCAAGCCGGAGGGATCTTTGTTATGTATATCTTTATAGTGCTTTGATAGACAATGCTTATCATAGCCTTTCCTTATGTTAGCTATATGCTCAGCCAGTCTGGTTTTCAAGGGGCGTTTTGTTCTCCCTATATATTGTCTCCTACAGGGGCACTGGATAAGGTAGACAACTCCTGGCGTGTTGCAAGTTAGGCAGTCCTTAATCTCCCACATAAATTTATTTTGTGATGAGGAGATATTGGTGGTTTTTCTAGGTGTGGGGTTGACCTTACACGCCATACACTTCCCACACTTAAAAAAGCCTTTTAAATTCATCCAGGAGCCCAGAATTGTATTCTCCTTTTTCGTTATTTTGGATGTTTTAATTGATGGGGCTATTTTTAGGCCTAAATTGGGTGCCTTAGTGAATATTAATGCCGGGGTAGTTGATAATAGATGTCCTATCTTTTTATCACTAAGCAGATGATGCCAGTGGGTTTTAATGATTTTCTGTAATCGTTTGTGACTATTGTTAAATGGGAGAATAATTTTATTATTGATAGCTTCACTATCTTGTGATTCATCAGTTCTATCCGTCTTATTCATGAAAAAGGTGCCTCTATCCAATTTTCTAGTTTTTTCTAGAGCTGAATTGATCACCCTTTCGGGATATTGTCTCTCCATGAATTGATCTTTCATCTTAATCGCTTCTACCTCAAAATCATCGTCCTGTGTACAGTTTCTTTTTATTCTGCGAAACTGGCCATATGGCACATTCAGCAGCCAGGTTGGTAGATGACAGCTCGAAAATTGTATAAAGCTATTTTTTGCGGTAGGCTTCGAGAATGTATTGCATATATATCTTTGTTCTACTGGTTTTATTTTTAGATCCAAAAATTCTGTCTCCTCTGCAATACTTACAGTAAATCTCAAATTCAATTGATTTTGATTAATTTCTTGCAGGAAAGAATCTAATTCCTCTCTACTTTTATTCCAAATAAAAATGACATCATCTATAAATCTCCGCCATAGGACCAGATCCACCCCCAGCCTGGGCTTGATGGTGTTAAATTCCCATTCTGCCAAAAAAAGGTTGGCATAGCTGGGGGCGAATCTGGTTCCCATGGCGGTCCCACACTTCTGTAAATAGAAGTTGCCTTCAAAATAAAAATAATTGTGGGTCAAAATATAATTTATACCCTCTAAGATGAAATCAATACATGCTTCATTCATTGATCCATCTCTCCTAAGTTGTTCCCCTACTGCTAATATACCTTGTTGATGGTCAATCACTGTGTACAGTGACTGAACATCAAGAGTTCCCATGATCCACCCTGGCTCAGTGCGCATTTCTTCCAGTATCTTAATAATGTGGGTTGTGTCCTTGATATAGGAAGATGTTTTCTTAACAACCGGTTGTATCTGTACGTCTATGAATTTAGACAGATTAGATGATATTGAGCCAATTCCCGAGACTATCGGTCGGCCTGGTGGTTTTTCCAGGCTTTTATGCACTTTGGGGAGACAGTAGAAGACTGGTAGTCTCCTCTGTGTCCCCAGAATGAAGTCATATTCTTGTTTCGAAATTATTGTAAGTTCCAGACCTTTTGTACACAATAGTTTCAGGTCTTGCTCAAAACCCTCCAATGGATCATTTTTTAATGGGGAATATGTCTCAATATCTGTTAGTTGGCGTAGACATTCTTCGTTGTAGTCTACTGTATTAAGAACAACCACTGCCCCCCCTTTATCAGCGGGCCGTATTGTAATGGCCTCAGTTTCTTGTAACTGTCTAATAGCATAGTATTCTTGTTTCGTCAGATTATTCTGGCATATCGATCCTACTTTCAATTTACGTATGTCCTCTTCCACATTTTTCTGGAAGGTAGCCATTTCTGCGCTAATTTCATTCCTGGGAAAAAATGTGGATTTATTTTTCAATATGGGTTTACTCGGGTCTACGGGTATATTTCTAATTATTGTATTTTTTAGAAAGTGCTTTTTTAAACATATATTTCTAATGTATTTTTGGATCCCTATGTAAGCGGAAAATTTATCCAATTTTTCTGTTGGCGCAAATTTCAGACCTTTTTCTAATAGCTTAATTTGTGGTTTGGTGAGAATCATTGAGCTTAAATTAATTATTGTAGTGTTAGTGTTAGTTAGTGTCTCCTGTGGTATCTTGTTCTTTCTAGAACTTCTTCTGGGTTTTTTCGTGCCTCTGTGTGATCTTGATAGTGGTTTTTCCGTGAGTCCCTCTGATTCCTGGAGGGATATATATTGTGATCTCTGCCTTGGGGATTGTGGTGTTGGTGATTTTCTAAACTCTGTGTTGGATAATGGTTTTTGTGTCTTAAGTTGTATCTGTGTGTTGGAGATTCCTGATTGTGTGTTGGGGGAGTGTGTTCTCTGTGTCTTATTCGTGTCTTGTGATGTGCTGGGGTGTGGTCTAAAAAATGTTGGTTGGATAATTGATCATATCGGTTGTTAACCGTTACCGCATAACTATTTTGTAGATTTTCTTCTTCTCTTTCATTATTAATAATTAAGGGATTATCGTCAGATACAATTAGATGATCCCTACTGTTTTCTGTCTGATGATTCCTATGGAGGTTCAGATGTTTCCTCCCTTTTCTGTTTATTATTTCACTTTCTATCCTGTCCAAACCCCTACATAGTCTTTCCTGCCAGTTCTCAAATTCTGCATTTCTAGGCAGCTTCTCAATCTGTTCTTTAAGACTGGTAATTTTAACATTGACGTCGCCCAATATCTCCATCCTCCTTTTAATAATTAATTTAATCAGCGACACTGAGTTTGAAGCCAATAGGGCATTCCATTCCTCCTCAAATTTTTCGCTGATTAAACCAGGGATTTGACCCACAATTATTTTTATTTTGAAGGCAACTTCTATTTACAGAAGTGTGGGACCGCCATGGGAACCAGATTCGCCCCCAGCTATGCCAACCTTTTTTTGGCAGAATGGGAATTTAACACCATCAAGCCCAGGCTGGGGGTGGATCTGGTCCTATGGCGGAGATTTATAGATGATGTCATTTTTATTTGGAATAAAAGTAGAGAGGAATTAGATTCTTTCCTGCAAGAAATTAATCAAAATCAATTGAATTTGAGATTTACTGTAAGTATTGCAGAGGAGACAGAATTTTTGGATCTAAAAATAAAACCAGTAGAACAAAGATATATATGCAATACATTCTCGAAGCCTACCGCAAAAAATAGCTTTATACAATTTTCGAGCTGTCATCTACCAACCTGGCTGCTGAATGTGCCATATGGCCAGTTTCGCAGAATAAAAAGAAACTGTACACAGGACGATGATTTTGAGGTAGAAGCGATTAAGATGAAAGATCAATTCATGGAGAGACAATATCCCGAAAGGGTGATCAATTCAGCTCTAGAAAAAACTAGAAAATTGGATAGAGGCACCTTTTTCATGAATAAGACGGATAGAACTGATGAATCACAAGATAGTGAAGCTATCAATAATAAAATTATTCTCCCATTTAACAATAGTCACAAACGATTACAGAAAATCATTAAAACCCACTGGCATCATCTGCTTAGTGATAAAAAGATAGGACATCTATTATCAACTACCCCGGCATTAATATTCACTAAGGCACCCAATTTAGGCCTAAAAATAGCCCCATCAATTAAAACATCCAAAATAACGAAAAAGGAGAATACAATTCTGGGCTCCTGGATGAATTTAAAAGGCTTTTTTAAGTGTGGGAAGTGTATGGCGTGTAAGGTCAACCCCACACCTAGAAAAACCACCAATATCTCCTCATCACAAAATAAATTTATGTGGGAGATTAAGGACTGCCTAACTTGCAACACGCCAGGAGTTGTCTACCTTATCCAGTGCCCCTGTAGGAGACAATATATAGGGAGAACAAAACGCCCCTTGAAAACCAGACTGGCTGAGCATATAGCTAACATAAGGAAAGGCTATGATAAGCATTGTCTATCAAAGCACTATAAAGATACACATAACAAAGATCCCTCCGGCTTGGTATTCACGGCACTGGAGAAGGTGGTCAAACACTGGCGTGGGGGAGATTACATCAAACAAATGTCCAGGATAGAATCCAAACATATATACCAGTTTGGATCTCTGTTGCCAGTTGGTTTGAATGCTGACTTGGAGATCTTTGGATCCTTGTAGACTGGGTACCCCCGTTCTGACTCTTGCGACTCAGTTTGGTCGTTTATCGACACTGTGTCGCGGACTCGGGTGTGGGCCCCCAGTCTCATACACATCTAGATAATGAGGTACAGTCCAACCATCAATATCTGCACATCTGAAATCTACCTGAATGAGCGCCTTTTTATAAAACAGCCCTTGGATCTCTCTCTCAACCTTTTTTATGTATATTTTTTTATATATTTTACATATTTTTATAAGTCGTTTTAGTAATTTATCTATCAAGATGTTGCACCACTTACAATATTTAAAATATGGATTACACATTGCTTTGTATTTTGGTAGTTTTATCGGATTTTAAACGTGTGTGATATGCATATACGTATATATGTGTACACATAGTGTATATGTATATATATTTTGTATGATTATAGTTTTTTATTTATTTGCGTTGTGCATCATATAGGATAGTGCATAAGTAAGATTATATCCAGTGCGTTTAATTATGAAGTAAGATAATATCATTTTGTGCCATTTATGCAGTATAATGAGTATATTACTCTTGAGCAATATGAAACTACAAATTGGATCTCTGTAGGACATGTAGAATGTCATGAACAATGTATAGTATGAAAAAACGCATACAAGTTTACAAAAAAACCGCACTGAAAACGCATGAAGAAACGCAGGAGATTTATTTCAGCTGAAAGTCAATCAAGTGATTCAGGATTTCAGGCAAGTTGAAGATATAAAAGGCGGAGTATGACAGGTGTTGCAGTACCACTGACGAAGGGAAGGAGTTCCCGAAACGCGTCTGGGCCGCACACCTGTAACAGAAGCACCTCCGCACCTTATGCATGGCCATGCAAACATCAATTTAAATCGGAGGAATATGGATTTCTAGGACGCCAAACATATTATTTGCCGAACAGCGCTTTGGGCTATCCAGGACACCTACTGCTTCCGTAATCCCGCGATATCTGGAGACAGCGAATTACAGCAGTCACCATCCAGACGCCGGAACGATCCACCTGCAGCTTACCCACCGCACACGTCCACAGAGACGCCCTCGCTATTGATCAAAGAGGAAGGTAGGAACATTACAGTTGCAGTTTGTATGCGATCAGGCATACTATTGAATGTGTACGGCTACTAGACCGTACTACTGTTAAAGGACAGTGAAACTTGTGTTTAATCACTAGCGGCAATTGTTGAACTTAGCCGCTCCATTACGTCATCACCACTGGAGCCGCATATATCAGCTATTATTATCTACTATCGCTATTGAAGGACATTGTAGCCTGTGTTCACACCATAGGAACAATTGTTGCGTTTAGTTGCTGCTACGTTATCAACACTGGAGCCGCGGATACAAGCCAGCACTATTGATTGATCAAATCATCTGCACATGGGATATATGCCCTTGGCTACATTCTATTGTGCTGGCTGAATACTTATTAGCTGTTCCACCACAAGTGTTAGATTCCACACAGTATCCAAGTTTCTTGACTAGTCACTGTCACGACTCTTATCCCTATATGTGGTATTTTGTATGTATTTTATCCCTTTATTTTATTGAAATGTACACGTGTTCCAAATTGTGATTTAATAAATATTTTATCCCTATTCTATTGGTGCTAGTGTTGAGTGCTCGCCCTAAAACTTGATTTTTCTTTACACACGCCATTAGAGGAGGGGTGTTCCTCTAGTCTGGGCTAGCAGCACCTTCATCCAGAACCCCGCCTGAGGTGAGCCACCATCTTTGAGTTTTTGATGTAGTACTTTTAGTCTGGCGGCCTCTCACCGTGCTGCGCCGAAGCTCTGCCCCCATCCCAATTATAGTCGATGGGCACAGAGCAGCGGCACGGCGAAGTAGTGGCAAGATGGATCTGACAGGGTGAGCAGCCTGTCGGATCCGTCCTGCTGCAAGTGTGAAAGTACCCTTACTAATGAGCGCTTCCATCATGGAACGCCCATTAGTACAGCCTTTACCACCACCGCTACTTGTGCTAGTAAAAAAAAAATATATATTACGGTACCTCCAACTCCATTTGCTCACGCTGTGGAGAACACTCCCTGCTGACTAGAAGCTCAGGACAGGACCTACAAGACGCCATCACGTTGGAGCACCGGTCCTGAGCTTGCAGTCAGCAGCGAATGTTCACCGCAGCCAGGTGAATGCTAATTTTTTTTTTTCAAAAGCAGAGAAGGGGGGCACTAATGGGGGCAATACTCTTACTGGGGGCACTAATGGGGACATTATTCTTACTGGGGCACTAATGTGGCCATTACTAATTCTGGGACTTACCCGGGGCGCTCCACTATAACGTCAGAGCGCCCCACGCGCATGTATCACATGATCGCATGGCATCTTTACTGTTGGCGTTCAGCTCGGACCTTCACCTGACTGCAGACCCAGGTATGTGGACCTTTAATAAAACTAGTTGAGTACCCCGCAATAGAATATATTCTGAATCTGAATTGTACATTTGCCATGATAAAGAAACACCCAAGGAGCAATACAAGTCCAAGAAGCAGAACATGTCCTATTCTTGTCCGTTTTGCAGACAAGAATAGGCTTTTCTAACAAAGGTCCTTCAGTTGGATCGCAGGCTGCTTCAACACAGATTGAAACTCAGCAAATCTATGCTGGAGCTTTGAAGGCTCTTCTGCAAGATGTCAAAAATTACACAATAGTGAGAGTACCTCCGGCACAGTTAAAACTTTCTGTTTTATTATACTTACAGAAGTAAAAAGGTTATTCAGCGTATCAATATAGTAATATTCTTTCCGCTCAGCCCGACCCGGGTTTCACATAAAGCTTCGTCAGGGGGCGAGAATCTACCACGCCTAGGGTAGGCGGCTATTTAACCCCCTCCCCTCCACATGGCACACCTGATGATTATACAACTAATCTAATTGCTCAAGGGATTTCTCCAAAGTACTCATCTTCCAAATAAAATACATAAAACACAAATAAAAATACATTCCATCGATCATTAAAATTCCACAAACAAAAATCGCAATAGTTTTTTCATGCTGACCCTCCCCTTTGGGAGTTATATTCTAAACACAGCTAGATCAACCAATGACTAACTACAAATATACTTCATTCATGAATTCACTCGTCCAGGTGAGTTCCCTCCTCTTCTGGACAATTCATTACTCCACTACTCCGGCGCAATACAATGCCAATACCTCAAATACACCTAAACCAGGCACGGCTTGAGATCGAATTCTATATTCATCCCTTTAGGTTGAAGGGTGCCTAATTTGTATATCCATTCGATCTCTCTTCTGTTTATTTGCATAACTGGGTCACCACCCCGCCAGTGGGGTTTAACCAATTCCACTCCCATGAACTTCAAACCTCTTGGGTTCTTCTCATGGTGTTCCTTAAAATGCATAGAGACACTATGGGTAGTTAGACCTTTTTTAATGTTGCGGATGTGTTCCTGTATTCTAATTTCCAGTTTCCTGAGAGTTCTTCCCACGTACTGGAGGCCACAAGGGCACTCCAGTACGTATATCACCCCTTCATTCTTACAGGACAGGCCCCCTTTCACTTTAAACTCTTGTCCACTTACTGTGGACTTTACTACCCCCACAGACTCTATTCTCTCTTTCAAGATTCTATTCTTACAGCCGATACAAAAGCCGCACCATGTGAATTTCTGCGTATCTTTCTTTTTGGGGACAGTCGAAATCACGCTATGTACTAAGTGTGTGTTCAGATTAGGGGCCTTTTTATATATTATTTCTGGCCTCCTAGGTATCTCTTTCCCCAAAATGGAGTCATTCTTCAGTATAGCCCAGTTACTTTTAATTGCGTTTTTCAAAAATCCTGCATTGGCATTATATTGCGTCATGAACATGAAGCGAAAATCCCTCTCCTTCTTCTACTCTTTTCCACAATCTGTTGTACAAACCTCCAAATTTCTACGGCACTCTTCCAACTCCTCCTCCTCATATCCTTTTTCCACAAACCTTCCTTTAATCACTTTACTCTGTTTCCTATAGTCTTCCACTTTTGTACAGTTACATGCTATTCTTTTAAACTGCCCTTTTGGAATGTTATCTAACCATATATCTTGATGGCAGCTAGTCTTGTCAATATATGCATTCACGTCTGTTTCTTTGAAGTAAGTTTTCGTGATCAACCTTCCATTTTCCAGGAAAATACACAGATCTAGGAAATTAACCCCCACATTGCTTATTCTGCTGGTATAATGCAAATTCCAATTGTTCTTATTCAAATTTTGAATAAGTGCTTCCAGACCACTTTTTTCTCCTACCCAGATTAAGAGGCAGTCGTCGATGAATCTCCTCCATACCCGCAATTCACCTCCATAGATTTTCCTTCCTAATATTGGGATAATGTTCTCCTCCTCCCATGCCCCCATAAAAATATTCGCGAAACTGGATGCGAATTTCGCAGTTCCGATGCATTGGACGTAAAAATTTCTGTCAAACCAAAAATAATTGTGATCTAAACAATACTCCACACACCAAGATGAAAGTACCTTGTGTATCTGTCATTAGTGGATCTTTTGACACCTGGTTCTCTATAGCTTTCACTCCTAGGGCCTTCGGTATCACGGTATATAATAAGGTCACATCGACTGTCGCCAGCCATACCTCCTCTCCATATATCTCAAGTTTTTTTATAAGATCTAATACGCTACCCGTATCCTTCAAATAAGAAGGAATTTGTGTGACATATTTTTGTAAGTGGAAATCTATGTACTCTGTGATCCTGCTTGTAAGGGAATTTATCCCCGAGACTATGGGCCTACCTAGGGGATGGAGGAGACACTTGTGTATTTTTGCTAGGTGATATATCACAGGGGTTATTGGATATTTCACCGTTAGATATTCAAATTCCTTCTTATTTAATATATCATCCCTAAGACCGTCTCTTAATAATACATCCAAGGTGTTCTTATATTCTTTTGTGGGGTCACTTTTTAATTTCCTATATGTAGTCTCATCTGCCAACAATCTACACATTTCCATCTCATATGTATCCTTATCCATTACGACTCAGGTTTTATTACAATCAGGGGGTTGGCTTCCAGATCTTGCAGGGCTTTTTTCTCCTTAAGAGAGAGATTATTATACTTCTTTTTACTCTCTATTTTATCCAACTCGTTCAGAAGTCCTCTCTTAAAGGCATCAATGCACTCATTGTTGGTATTTTTCGGAAAAAACTTCGATTTTTCCCGAAGTTGGGTGTGTATTATGCCCTTTTCCTTGGTTCCGTCTTTTTCAGACGCAGCCAATGGTATATTAACTGCATTTTTCAAGGGGGCACTCTGATTACTCATGCAATATTTCGCAATGTTCAGCTTTTTCACAAATCTGTGTATGTCCAGGAACGTCTCAAATTTATTTATCTGTTTCGTGGGGGCAAATTTTAAACCCCTCCCCAATATTTGTTTTTCCTCCTCTGATAAATTGTGCGAACTCAGGTTAAAAATGCCTCTTATTGTCCCCTGATTTTCTTGGGGTCTGGACTTGTTTTTTCTCTTTCCATTTCCTCTCCTACCTCTATGTGATTTCTTTTTTGTTGGGTCGTCATATTCCTTTCTATCTCTTGTTTCCCCATCATATTCCTTTGTATTCCCTTTGTTGCCTGATGTGGAAAATTTTGACTATTGGGTATAGTTTTTCTTTCTTGTGCCTCAATTTGTGGGGGTTCATCTTTGACTCCATAGTTCTGTGATTTATATCTCTCCTCCCTATAATATCCACCACGTCCGGGGTGTTGGTCAGGATGGTAGTTGTAGTACCTACCATCTCCTCCCTCTCCCCTATAATTTCCATTTCGTCTATAGTTCCCATAATTTGGGGGTCGTCTCCCTGGTGGTTGGTAATATCCTTCCTGCCTATTCCCATTCCACCAGTTATTCGAGTTTCCCTGTCTTCTGACATTCTCATTCTGGTAGTAGTAGTCATTGGTGTACCCTCTGTATCTATTTACTCTATAATTTCCTCCTTGCTGGTAAGTTTCTTTGGGATTATTCTTATTTCTCCCATAGGGTTCAAAAGCGCTGTTTTTCCTCTCTGTGTGATTACCCTGATTTGGCAAACCTGAGTAAGCGGTTCCTGCCTGCATTTCAATAGAATCTTTGTTTTTATTTTTATTTTTCCATTTATGGAACTTTCACAAACCTCTTCTGCTTTTTTATTCGAATCTCACTCTCATTTTTCACTACCATCTGTTTGCATTTGGTGCTCAAATCCTCATATTCCTTTTTATTTCCAATTTTAAACGGCTGGATTTTGTGTTGTAGTGCTTCTATGGTCTTATTGATCTGTTTCAATTTGTTTTTGCGTATATTAATAATAAATCGCACGACCTTCAGACCACATTCATTCATTAATTTTTCCCATTCCACTAAATCCCCCTCATCCTCAGAGCACAGGGGTAGCTGCCATCTTAGGCCATCTGGGATTTTGCATTCAGCCAGATAGCGTTCTAATGATGCAACATCCCATATGGTTCTCACCTCCCTGCTAAGCTCTTTTTCCAGCTCTGTAAACAGATTCATTAGACCCTTATCCTCATCTTCAACACATTTCACCGACAAAAAATCAACATCAAAATTAAAATTTGCTCTAAAAGATGGTTAGATAACATTCCAAAAGGGCAGTTTAAAAGAATAGCACGTAACTGTACAAAAGTGAAAGACTATAGGAAACAGAGTAAAGTGATTAAAGGAAGGTTTGTGGAAAAAGGATATGAGGAGGAGGAGTTGGAAGAGTGCCGTAGAAATTTGGAGGTTTGTACAGATTGTGCAAAAGAGTATAAGAAGGAGAGGGATTTTCGCTTCATGTTCATGACGCAATATAATGCCAATGCAGGATTTTTGAAAAACGCAATTAAAAGTAACTGGGCTATACTGAAGAATGGCCCCATTTTGGGGAAAGAGATACCTAGGAGGCCAGAAATAATATATAAAAAGGCCCCTAATCTGAACACACACTTAGTACATAGCGTGATTTCGACTGTCCCCAAAAAGAAAGATACGCAGAAATTCACATGGTGCGGCTTTTGTATCGGCTGTAAGAATAGAATCTTGAAAGAGAGAATAGAGTCTGTGGGGGTAGTAAAGTCCACAGTAAGTGGACAAGAGTTTAAAGTGAAAGGGGGCCTGTCCTGTAAGAATGAAGGGGTGATATACGTACTGGAGTGCCCTTGTGGCCTCCAGTACGTGGGAAGAACTCTCAGGAAACTGGAAATTAGAATACAGGAACACATCCGCAACATTAAAAAAGGTCTAACTACCCATAGTGTCTCTATGCATTTTAAGGAACACTATGAGAAGAACCCTGGAATTGGTTAAACCCCACTGGCGGGGTGGTGACCCAGTTATGCAAATAAACAGAAGAGAGATCGAATGGATATACAAATTAGGCACCCTTCAACCTAAAGGGATGAATATAGAATTCGATCTCAAGCCGTGCCTGGTTTAGGTGTATTTGAGGCATTGGCATTGTATTGCGCCGGAGTAGTGAAGTAATGAATTGTCCAGAAGAGGAGGGAACTCACCTGGACGAGTGAATTCATGAATGAAGTATATTTGTAGTCAGTCATTGGTTGATCTAGCTGTGTTTAGAATGTAACTCCCAAAGGGGAGGGTCAGCATGAAAAAACTATTGCGATTTTTGTTTGTGGAATTTTAATGATCGATGGAATGTATTTTTATTTGTGTTTTATGTATTTTATTTGGAAGATGAGTACTTTGGAGAAATCCCTTGAGCAAAGATCTGAGTGTAAAATTAACAATAAAAAAATAAAATAAATTAAACTTACCGCCTCCATTTGCTCGCGATGGGCTGGCCGCCGCCATCTTGCTTGAAGAACTCGGCTGAAATCCCGTGCAGCGTGAGATTACGGCATTACACCGGCTGACATGGTGACGTATAACGTCATCACGCTGACCGGCGTGATGATGTAATCTCGCACCGCACAGGATTTCGGCCGAGATCTTCAAGCAAGATGGAGGCTGGCTGCCTGCCTGTCACGAGCAAATGGAGGAGGCAAGTTTGAATTTTTTAGTTTTTTTTATACTATTTCAGGTTAAATCGATTCGCTGACATGAAGCACAAAGAAATTCGGCTTCTAGGCGAATCGAATTTATCCTGAAATTCAGATCGAATTCCACTTTGTGGGATTCGATTCGCTCATCTCTAGTGATAATATGTTCCAATGTTGGATTGACATTTCCAATGTGTGAATGGGCAGGATCTATTGAGCAGAAAGATGGGGAGGATCTACAAAAATGTTTGATAGATATTAATACAAATACTTATAATTTACAATTTTCATCTAACATTATCAACACATCAATAGAATTCTTGGATCTACAAATTACGATAGATAATGAGAACTTGGTGTGTAATACTTATCACAAACCAGTGACAAAAATTAGTTTCATTGTAACGGTCGCGTACACACACAGGGGGAGGGGAAGTGACCACTGCGCTCCACTCTTACCCCTGGCCCTGCCTACTTGCCTAGCGAGTCCTAAAGACAGGGGACAACTGGACGGCAATCCCTAACTTGGAATAAGTGCAGGGATGACAGACAGACAAACAACAGGACGTGAACGGACCGAGTCAATACCAGGAAAGCTACAAAGTACAAAGGGAGCAAGCAGAGAATTGTCAGGAGAAGCCGGGGTCATAAATACCAGGAGAGCAGCAAAGTACACAAGGAGCAGGCAGAGGATCGTCAGGAATTCAGCAGGAGGTAAGTACGCCAGGAAAGACCAAATCACAGGTGGAACCTAAATTAACAGGCAACCTGTGGCCAGCAGGCTGCCTGTATTTATAGTGGGGAGTGAGGGTCATGTGACGTGGCCAGCGTCACATGACCGACAGACCAACCACTCGAGCACCGAGTGATCAGCTCGGCGCTCAAGGCAGACTTAGGAGCAGGGAGCCACCCAGCTAGTAACGCCGCCCTGGGAATGAGGTCAAACACAGATCCTCATTCCCAAAGCTAAGCAACAGGTCTGCGGGTAATGGGGGACCGAGTGCACCTTCGGAACCCTGTTACATTCATCTTGTACACTAGCTGCCACCTACCTAGGTGGCTTCTCAACATCCCATTAGGGCAATTCCGTTGGATTAAAAGAAATTGTACCAAAAATTTAATATTTGAAGAAGAGGCCAAAAAAATGAAAGATCAATTTCTAAATAAAACATATACCATTCTTTGTTCTGGGTGGTGGCGGATATGTGTGGGCTGGCATCAGGAAATTCAATTACACATGGTCATTACAGATGTTGAATTCCTACGAGATCCATGACTCATTCATTTTTTAAAATGTGAGGTAGTCCACACTGTTGTGAGCTAGGCGAGTGCGCTTATCGGTCACGATCCCCCCCTGCTGCGCTGAATGTCCTTTCGGACAGGATACTCTATAAGCCAAGAGTTCCATGACAAATTGTGCCAGCTCTGGCCACAGGTTAAGCCTGCAAACCCAGTATTCAAGGGGTTCCTCACTTCTCAGAGCGTCCACATCGGCCGTTAACCAAATGTAGTTGGACACCTGTCGGTCTAGGCGTTCCCTGAGGCTGGATCCGGAGGGCGGCTGTCGATGGGTTGGCTGCAAGAATGATCTCATATACGAAGTGACCAACACATCTTCAAATCGCCCTCTTTTTGCAGGCGCGGTAGGATTGGTACCCGCACCTGTTTCGCTGTGGGTGGATATTCCTCTGCCAGTGCCCGCAACAGCAGAATGCAACATCTCTCGCAGCAAGGACTGGAAATGCTGCATTCTGACAGCCCTCTGTGATGCTGGTAACATGTCTGCCATTTTGTGTTTGTACCGGGGACTAAGTACGTTGCCACCCAGCACAGGTCCTTGACCTTTATGCTTTTTATACGGGGGTCCCTCTTCAAACACTGGAGCATGAAGGCACCCGTTTGCACTAAATTGGAAGTGGTGGAGTGCCCTGGCTCCTGCTCATCGCCCAGGAGAATGTCGTCCTCGGTCTCCTCCCCCCAGTCACGGACAACACCAGGGATCCCCGAAAAGTTTAAACCGTAAGGTAAGATGTCACTGATGGCGCCCTGGCTGCGACTGACCAGTTTGGTGATCTCATCAAATGGTCGCAGAAGTCTGCATGCGTCACGCTTGAGCAGCCACTGGCACGGTTCAAAGAAACCAAGCTCCTTAGAACCTGTCCTGCTGCAGAGTTCATACAGGTAGTCATCAACGGCACATTTCTGCTGGAGCAGCCTATCAAGCATATACAAGGTGAAGTTCCAGAGCGTCGGGCAGTCATAAATCAGACGTCCGATGGACAAGTGGTGTCGCAGCTGAACGTCAGCAAAGCGAGGCATGGCCGTGTAAGATCTTCTAAAATGGCCAGAGATTTTCCTGGCCTGCCGCAAGATATCCTGGACCCCAGGGTATTTGGCAACGAATGGCTGCACGACTAAGTTCAGGACGTGTGCCATGCACGGCACGTGTGTCATTTTGCCCTGTTTCAGCGCGCTCAGCAGATTGGCACCGTTGTCGCACACAACTTTACCAACTAGCCTCCGATCGGCCTGTGACTGCAGAGCTGAACGCAGTGCAGGACCGGTGTGGCTCTTGGCTTCCAGGCACAACAGCAAGAGCACAGCATGGCAACGTCTCACCTGGCACATCGAATTGGTTCTGGGGAGCTTGGGGGGGGGTGCAGCGGAAGAGGCGGTAGCAGTGGAAAAGGAGGAGTCAGCCGAGGAGGAGACAGAGGATGGAGTAGGAGGAAAAGAAGAGGCAGGCCTGCATGCAATCCGTGGCGGTAACACCAGATCCACACGGGTGCCACCGGTTACATGCTTGATGGCCATCAGAAGATTCACCCAGTGGGCAGTAAAAGTTACTGTATACGCTGTGTATACAGTGCAGGAAGCGCTATGCTCTTCCTGTTCCGGCCCAGAGGTCATGTGACCGCTGGGGCCAGAGAGTGCAGGAGCTGTCGGGTCTTTCACAGACCTCGATCAGCCCTGGACTGAGGCTGTACAGCGCTGTATAGTGCTGTACAGCCTCTCTGGGGGGTGTATTTCCCCTGTACTGTAACTGCGGCTACTATGTCAGCCCCAGTTACAGAAGAAATCAATAGTGAAAAAAAAAAAAATTAAGTAAATGTCCCCCAGAGGTCTTGTATGACCATATAGGGGCCGAAAAGTGTAAAAAAAAATTTTTTAAAAAATTATGTGTTCAAATAAAAAAATTAAAATAAGGTTTCACATGTAAAAAAAAAAAAATCCCCAAGTAAGGAATAAAAAAAAAAAATTTAAATAGAAAAAACAAAATAGACGTATTTGGTATTGCCTTGTCCGTGACGGTCGGCTCTATAAATATATCACATGATCCACCCAGTCCGATAAACACCATAAAAAGAAAAACTGTCAAAAAAAGCCATTTTTGTCACCTTACATCACAAAAAGTGCAACACCAAGTGATCAAAAAGGCGTATGTCCCTCAAAATAGTACCAATAAAACCGTCACCTCATTCCGCAAAAAATGAGCCCCTACATAAGAAAATCTCTAAAAAAAAACAAAAAAACTATAGCTCTCAGAACATGGACACATTAAAACATAATTTTCTTGTTTAAAAAATGCTATTAATGTGTTAAAAGTATACATATTAGGTATCGCCGCGTCCGTAACAAACAGCTTTATAAAAATATCACATGACCAAACCCCTCGGGTGAACACCGTAAAAAAATAAAAATAAAAACGGTGTAAAAAAAAAACATTTTTGTCACCTTACATCACAAAAAGTGCAGCACCAAGTGATCAAAAATGTGTATGTCCCACAAAATGGTACCAATAAAACTGTCACCTCATTCCGCAAAAAATTTGCCCCTACATAAGAAAATCGCTAAAAACTATAGCTCTCAGAACATGGGCACATTAAAACATAATTTTTTTTGTATCAAAAATGCTATTATTGTGTAAAGCTTAAATAAATAAGAAATAGTATATATATTAGGTATTTCCACGTCCGTAATGATCTGCTCTATAAAAATGTCACATGACCTAACCGCTGGGGTGAACGCTGTAGAAATAAATAAATAAAAAGTGTGCTAAAACAACCAATTTTTTGGTCACCTTGCCCCATAAAGTGTTATAATGAATGATCAAAAAATCATATGTAACCAAATGTAGTACCAATAAAACTGGCACCTTCGAAAAATACAAATGTGATAGCACTCTACATCCAGCAATTTGCCTCCATGCTGGATGAGGCATTGGTGTACATTTTGGCCAAAGCGTAGTAAGCCACTCACCACGTCAAGGTCGCCTCTGTTTGAGTGGTCCCTAACACTAGTTCCTACCTGTTCATGGGCCATGACAGCCACACAAAATCCAGGGAATGCAGGTCAGCGTGCACGCCAAGCACACTCTGCTTTTAACCCCGTCCGGTGCCATTACAGCTTTCATCGGATCCAGGGATGCAAGTACCAACATGCATGCTGAGCCCACCATATACTTCTCCTGAAGCCAAATGGCTACTGGTAGGTTCTATATAAGCAGACTCAGTTTTATACTGACTTTAAAACCAGCCTCCAGGACAGATTGACTGGTCAGGTGTGCAATGACTCCAAGGAGATCGCCACGCCTCCAATATATACTACAAAGAAAAAATATGGGGAATTGGGTCAGCACAACCTGTATGTGGTGCACATCACTATGGCGAAATACATATACAAACGAAAAATACAAATGTGATAGCACTCTACATCCAGCAATTTGCCTCCATGCTGGATGAGGCATTGGTGTACATTTTGGCCAAAGCGTAGTAAGCCACTCACCACGTCAAGGTCGCCTCTGTTTGAGTGGTCCCTAACACTAGTTCCTACCTGTTCATGGGCCATGACAGCCACACAAAATCCAGGGAATGCAGGTCAGAGTGCACGCCAAGCACACTCTGCTTTTAACCCCGTCCGGTGCCATTACAGCTTTCATCGGATCCAGGGATGCAAGTACCAACATGCACGCTGAGCCCACCATATACTTCTCCTGGAGCCAAATGGCTACTGGTAGGTTCTATATAAGCAGACTCAGTTTTATACTGACTTTAAAACCAGCCTCCAGGACAGATTGACTGGTCAGGTGTGCAATGACTCCAACTGGCACCTTATCCCCTAGTTTCCAAAATGGGGTCACTTTTTGGGAGTTTCTACTGTAAGGGTGCATCAGAAGGGCTTGAAATGGAACATTGCATCTAAAAACCAGCTAAGCAAAATCTGCCTTCCAAAAACCATGGGACGCTCCTTTTGTTCTGCGCCCTGCCGTGTGCCCATACAGCAGTTTATGACCACATGTGGGGTGTTTCTGTAAACCGCAGAATCAGCGTAATAAATATTGAGCTTTGTTTGGCTATTAACCCTCGATGTGTTAAAGAAAAAAATGGATTAAAATAGAAAATCTGCCCAAAAACTGAAATTTTAAAATTTGATCTCCATTTTCCTTTAATTCTTGTGGAACGCCTAAAAGGTTAACAAAGTTTTAAAATCAGTTTTAAGTAACTTGAGGGGTTTAGTTTCTATAATGGGGTCATTTATGGGGGTATCCTCTATGTAAGCCCCACAAAGTGACTTCAGATCTGAACTGGTCCTTAAAAAGTGGGTTATGGCAATTTTCTTAAAATTTTTAAGAATTGCTTCTAAAATTCTAAGCCTTCTAATGTCCTAAATTTTTTTTATGACATTTCCAAAATGATGCCAACATAAAGTAGACATATGGGAAATGTTAAGTAATAAATATTTTATGAGGTATCACTTTCTGTTTTAAAAGTAGAGAAATTGAAATTTTGAAAATTGCCAATTTTTCTAAATTTTGGGTAAATTTGGGATTTTTTTCATAAATAAACGTGAAATATATTGACTCAAATTTATGACTATCATGAAGTACAATGTGTCACGAGAAAACAATCTCTGAATAGCTTGGATAAGTAAAAGTGTTCCAAAGTTATTACCACATAAAGTGAGATGTCAGATTTGCAAAATTACGTATAAAGGCAAGTTGTTTACTGTGTAAACAAAAGAGAGAGGGCGCACCATAGGGTAAAAACGTTTGGAAATTCAGATTAAATCCCAATTTGGGAGGCTCACCTTTCAGGGTTGCGCAATTATAGGCACAACGCTAATGTAGGCATGTGGGAGATGATTTAATCCCCAATATAAAGGTTGGTATGCAGCCACGGATATAGATGTCCTCGGATAAGCGTGCCTAGGCCCACACAGAGGATTAAAATGACAGGAAGAAAAGGAACATCTCTCGGCGCAAGGAACCAACCAGAGGTAGACGGTGAATCTTCAAGAGTTTTATTGCAATCACACAACGCGTTTCGGGGAAAGGGTCCCCTTCATCAGGTGAAGAAAATTGCATAGAGTGGACAAACATGCTGGATATATATACACAAAAATGGTCACATGCAAACAAGGTCAAAGGGGAGGTGGGCGTTACCTCAAGCAGAAACAAAAGTCATTGGTACATAAAATAATGCAAATAGGTATACAACTGAACAAACTAACCCTATGAGTTTACAGACTAATTCATAAATGTATTTATAAAACATTAACATGAAGAAGCATCGCCTCTAGATGTAGCCCATGGCTGGGGAGGAGGAACAGCATCACACAGAGTCACATGACCGCAGTTCCGATCATGTGACTTGTGATGCAATGCTTGTTGCTGGGAGACAGGATGCTAAACAGCCGGCTTAGAAGGAAACTCGGCATACTGAAAGGTCCTGCGTCATGCTGCTTTCTTGATATGATCAGCAGCGCTACATTTTTATATATATGTCATATTATAAATCTACATCCAAGATATTTGCTTTTGGATTGCTCCTTTTTCTGCATTCAAATCATTAATTTGTATCTTGGACTAATGCTGTCAGATTCATGCATTCATGTATTCATTTATTTATCTATCTATTGTAATCTTTCTGCTAATGTTTTTATTTTTATTTTTATTTTACTTTTAGTGAAGTAGGGCGTCACATCTCTTCTTTCTGTAGCGCTGCTGATCATAAGTAAATAAGTAGAATCAAGAAAGTAGTGTAGTAAACCGCGCTGGCTATCCAATGTAAATCTGCAGGCAGTGTGCCTAGACCAGGGTGAGTGTACTAGTAACTTGCCTTACTGCCGATGGCTTATGGGGATTCCGTACGGAGCTTCCTGGTGTTAGTCTTCAGGGGTAGTGGTGACGGCTGTATCTTCAGGTTTCCTCTTGCAGACGCGCGCGGTCCCGGCCGGTGACTCGTGCGCGTGAGGGAAACCCAGGTTGGTAATCAGGGAGGACGCTGCTTCCGTGTGACGTCACACTGAGTACGGATACTCTCTTAGACCAAAAGACCTCTCCAACGCGTTTCGAAATTATCGAATTTCTTCATCAGGGATCGTCCATTCATAACACCATCTCATGTCGATACTGACCTATTGTCTTTAACTACACACACCCACTGAGCACGTCATGCTCCGGTGTCAGTCGCCTAACAGGCGACTGACACCGGAGCATGACGTGCTCAGTGGGTGTGTGTAGTTAAAGACAATAGGTCAGTATCGACATGAGATGGTGTTATGAATGGACGATCGTCCTGTCAATCAGTACACATAGTATTTAACCCCCTGGTATTGCGGACACACCCATTGCTGCCCATTTCCCCTGAAGAAGCCAGAATACTGGTGAAACATGTAGGGGGGCAGTTATAGTTTTTAGCACGCAGTCTCCCACTTCACAGTGAAGCAACTGTGGTTAGTCCTGGATGGACTACACTTTAACAGTGCGATCATATAGCAGTCAGGCTTCACAAGGCATATAGCAGTGTTCATCTTTAGTTTGTAGGGCCACTAGCCATTAGGCCTCTAGCTGACCTGCTGAGTGTATGGATGCAGTGTGCATCCTTTGACAGTGGTGTGACGCTTCTAGGTCCCCACTGCTATACATGGTCAAACTGACAGCAGCACTGAGCTAGTAACAGCCCTACAAATGGTGACACTGTAGCAATCTGCCTTTAATGTGAGAGGGTGGGAGCTAGTGCACTCTCCTGCTCCCTCCTCACTATCTAACACTACCACCCATTAGTGCAGTGGGGACTGTATTTTTAAACTCCCTTTTTTTGGTTTGTAGGAATAATTAATAAAGATAAGTTACACGGTTATATATTTACTTTATTCAGGTAAAAACGCATATAAATAAAAGTGAAGTATTAATTAACCTGGGTCAAGATTGGTTCCCTGCCTAGTTAGGCATTAGTTAATATACATAGATATATAGGCACATATAAACAAACATGCATACATAGATTATATATATATATATATATATATATTTATATATACACACACACAAACAAATTTGCATACATATATATACACATATAGACAAATGCATACATATATATAGACACATGCATACATAGATATATAAAGGCACATAAACAAACATGCATAACAAACACAGAATAGTTACTTATCTTTCTACTTGGAGGCTGCAGGAGAGGAGCAGTCAGGAGGCACGGAGGAGGAGGAGCACGGCTGAGCATGCAGAGAGTTTTTTTTCTCCCTGACCTCTGCATGCTTTCTGCTGAGTGCGGACAGCTGGGCAGCATCAATCAGAATCAGCAGGCACTTGTGTAGAGCCCGCTCCTTATTGGCTCAGTGTGCCTGCTAATATGTAATGCTGCTGCTCTGCGGTCCTCAGCCTGCACTCCTGACAGATATACTAATGAACAGCTTTCTTTATGGGGCTGGGACCAGCGGCCCTCTGTGTGATCTGGCCAGAAAATGCCGTCCGGTACAAATAAAATACAGGTATTGGCAGGAACACCAAAACACCGGCTTGGCCGGTGAAATACCAGACAGGTGGCAACCCTAACTAAAACCATTGTAAGTCAATGGGTACGAGATTCGTTTTCTTTTGTGTCTGAGAAAACGGATCTGGCACCATTGACTAAGGGCTCAGTGCCCATGCTGCGGACCACAAATTGCGGTCCGCAATGCACGGGCACGACCGCGGGGCAGCCGCATGCGGATCGCGGATCCATTTACTTAAATGGGGTCCTCATCTGATGGTCTGCACCGCAAAAAAGTAGTGCATGCACTACTTTTTTGTGGAACGGAAGCACGGAACGGAACCCCACGGAAGCACTCTGTAGTGCATCCGTTCCCTCATTCCGTTCCATTCCGCACCACATCTCTGGATTTGCAGACCCATTCAAGTGAATGGGTCCTTATCTGTGATGCGGAATGCACACGGTCGGTGCCCCATGTATTGCAGACCCGCCGAATGCGGGCCGAAATATGGCCACGACTGGGAAGCGGTCGTGGGCATGAGCCCTTACATTGTGTTTCATGCCGGATCTGCCTTGCTACACATCCCATGACGCACTCAAAAACGCTGCTTGCAGTGGTTTTCTGTCCGCCCAGGAAACGCAACCAAACGGAACGGAATTCATTCCCTTCTGTTCAGTTTTGTCCCCATTGACAATGAAGGGGAACAAAACAGAAGTGTTTTCTTCTGGTATTAAGATCCTCTGCTGGATCACAATATCAAAACGGAAAAATGCTGATGTAAAAGTAGCCTTAAAGGGGTTCTCCAAAAAAATATAAAAATTAAGATGTCTGAAAAGACATGCTATTGTAAATAAAGTTTCTTAAATGCCTTTAATAATGGCTTGTTTAATCTAGGGGACAATCAGTGAAGGAACTAAAATGGAGCCTCTCAGATTTATGATCATAAAATTCATCCTTCTTGTGACACTGCAGGACGGCCTGTGTGTGAAAGGACACTGTGAAGCTGTATATTAAGTGCAGATGACAGCTGAAATATCTCCTCAGATGTGTCCCTGTGCTTCGGAAAGGAGTTTACCTCATCCCGTACTCTCAGGCTGTACTCTTGGTGTTTTCCAATGACGCTCCTCCCCTACAGCAGCACATCTGGTCCTTATTCCTACATGTCAGCTTGTGAAGGCAGCCTAATGCCTCCCATAGGCATCGTGGCTTGCCTTCTACAGAAGCCTGTGAGACCCAAAATGGAGAGTTTATACAAGATTTTATTGGGAGAAATAAAAAAATAAAAAATTCACACCCAAGTGTTTCTAAATTCTATTAAAAGCCTGTCGGGTGAAAGTGCACCCATCAATAAATTCCTTGAGTGGGTGTAGTTTCCAAAATGGGATTACTTTTTGTCGGATTCTACTGTGGGAGTACCTTAGTGTGCCTTCAAATGTAACATGGCGCCCAAAAATCATTCCAGCAAAATCTGCTTTCCAAAAACCATATGGCGCTCGTTTCCTTCTGAGCTCTGCCATATGCCCATAGAGCAGTTTATGACCACACATGAGGTGTTTTTGTAAAATTAAGAATAAGGGTAATAAATATTGAGGCCTGTTTGGCTGTTAACCCTTTCTGCCTTACAGGAAAAAAAAATATTAAAATGTAAAATCTGCAGTTTCTTAAATGGGGTCATTATGGGTGGTTTCTACTACGTAAGCCCTACAAAGTGACTTCAAAACTCAATTGGTCCTTAAAAAGTGGATTTTGGAAATTTCCTTAAAAATTTGCTTTTAAAAATCCAAGCCTTCTAACGTTCTAAAAAAATAAAACGACATTCACAAAATTATGCAAACATAAAGTAGACATATGGTCAATGTTAATTAATAACTACTTTATGAGGTATCACCATCCATCTTAAAAGCAGAGAATTCAAATTTAGAAAATAGTGAATTTTCCCAAAATTTTTATACATTTTGGATTTTCTTTTTATAAATAAAAGGTAAAACATATTGACTCAAATTTACATGAAGTACATTGTGTTATGAGAAAACAAAATCTGAGAATCGCTTGGATAATTAAAAGCGTTCCAACCAAAGTTATTACCACAAAAAGTGACATGCCAGATTTGAAAAAATAAAAATAGGCTCTGTCCTGAAGGGGTTAACTATATTTAAGAGTTTATTTATAATAACATGTTTTTTCAGTATTTTCATTTTTCCCGGAGAACTCCTTTAATTCCTCCCTTTGGAGAGAGGTGCCCAGCCCCATCTAGCAACTGGTTGCTATGACCTGTTAACCATTACTTGCTCAGGGCACACAAACCTATATATATACACAAAATGTTTTGACCTTTTAGCACCTTACATATAGGAAATGGACCTAAAACCCACTTTTGTGGTGGGACACTGCATTATTTACTTAGTGCTATACTGTTATTCTGTGCCTGAGGACTTGGTTAGATTAATGTTATATGCCATTGTCCACTGTTAGATGTTGCAGACTTTTACATTTAGAGGGGGATTCCTCCTTATTAATCCCCAGTGTTGTAGGTATGCATCTTTTATCTATTTTTGTACTGTATGTTTTCTTCAGATTGACCTGATAATAAATATGTTATTGGATACTATGTTTTCCTTGTGCATTGTGTTAGTAAATATATCTTTGCTCAGTGATATATATATTGTATATGTTTTTTAAAGTAGTAAAACATAATAGAAACTATATAAATTTAGCATTGCTTTGAGGCTTTTTGTAGCACGACTGATGGATTTTAACTATTAAACTACAGCTGCAGACCAAATGAATTAAATCTTCTGGTCTACAGCTGTGATTCAATAGTTAAAATCGAACTGTTGTGCTACAAAACCGGGGCAACGGAAAAGTAAAAAAGTTATGGCTCATGAAGGGCAGAAAGGAAAAAAAAGAGCAAAAATACTGTCTTGGTCCTTAAAAGGTTAACAGGACATAATATAAATGACCACAGATGCACAAGCAACAGATTATCCACCACCCCCAACAGCAATGTGTGTACCAGCCATAACTCCCTCCCCCCACTCAACAGGCAGTCAAGACTGGGTTCACATCTGCGCTGTGAACTCCGGCATTCTGTTCCGGAAATAGTGAACTTTGTCGCTCCCTGTATGATGTTCACTGTGTATAGGGTTCCCACCCCGGTTATGAATAAGAATAAATTACAGCAAAAATGTTTTCTTTGCTCGAACTGTGTTTCTCATTTATTTCGGAAAAGTAAGTAATGCGGCAATACGTGTAAACGTTTTCGGCTCGCAGGCCTTCATCAGACACTAAAGACATAGAAAAGAACAGCATAATGAAAACGTAATACAAGGACTGAAATAATACAAAACTGAAATAAAATAAATGACATAAATCCTCTGTCTCGTGAGTTATGAAGAGAAGAGATCTTTAGACCACTAGAGTTCTTCAGGCTTCATAACGTCTGTGATTAGGGGATCCGGATGTCTGGTATATATCTTATTAAGGTGTGTATATGTATATTGGTCATATTTGCAATAAGTAACAGATATTAAATAAGCACATAGGTCACAGATAACAAATATACAACCTGGAACCGGGGGGCCAGTATATACCAAAAGGGACTTACCTGTGCCTCAGTTAGGTAGAAAATGAATAAAATGTAGAAGAGTGGCGCACACCTGAAGTTCAGGCACTATTTGGCGCCAGGAAGGTAATGGTGCACAAAAGAAAATGAGCTGGGTCCTCTTAAATAGGAGGAGTGGGAGTCCCCAGCTGTAAACAGTGGCCAGGAAGCATGTGTCAAACACAGGACGCGGTGCGTTCCAACCACCGGAAGTAGATCTGGGTCAGAAACGCACGGAGGCCGGAAGTTGAGCTCCAAGGGCAGGAAGATGTGTGGGGATGAAGCGCAAACTTAGAGAAGGGGAGGGAACACGGGAGGGGAGAGATAGAATGGCCGGATACTATAGGATAAGACAATATGTAAATCCCCAAAAAATGACAGGATGTAATAGAAATGAGAGAATAAGAGAAAATAGGTGAAAAAGAAAATTAAGCGAAAAATAAAAATAAATATAAGGGAGAAGAAATGTGAGATGAGATGGAAGAAGAGGGGAAGTGATCAAAGGATAACCTTATGCGGCACCGGGTCTTAGTAAAGGTCATGGGGCCTGAAATACAAAGTATCCACTGATTAGTGTAATCATACAACAAAATACAGGGAGTGCAGAATTATTAGGCAAGTTGTATTTTTGAGGATTAATTTTATTATTGAACAACAACCATGTTCTCAATGAACCCAAAAAACTCATTAATATCAAAGCTGAATATTTTTGGAAGTAGTTTTTAGTTTGTTTTTAGTTTTAGCTATTTTAGGGGGATATCTGTGTGTGCAGGTGGCTATTACTGTGCATAATTATTAGGCAACTTAACAAAAAACAAATATATACCCATTTCAATTATTTATTTTTACCAATGAAACCAATATAACATCTCAACATTCACAAATATACATTTCTGACATTCAAAAACAAAACAAAAACAAATCAGTGACCAATATAGCCACCTTTCTTTGCAAGAACACTCAAAAGCCTGCCATCCATGGATTCTGTCAGTGTTTTGATCTGTTCACCATCAACATTGCGTGCAGCAGCAACCACAGCCTCCCAGACACTGTTCAGAGAGGTGTACTGTTTTCCCTCCTTGCAAATCTCACATTTGATGATGGACCACAGGTTCTCAATGGGGTTCAGATCAGGTGAACAAGGAGGCCATGTCATTAGATTTTCTTCTTTTATACCCTTTCTTGCCAGCCACGCTGTGGAGTACTTGGACGCGTGTGATGGAGCATTGTCCTGCATGAAAATCATGTTTTTCTTGAAGGATGCAGACTTCTTCCTGTACCACTGCTTGAAGAAGGTGTCTTCCAGAAACTGGCAGTAGGACTGGGAGTTGAGCTTGACTCCATCCTCAACCCGAAAAGGCCCCACAAGCTCATCTTTGATGATACCAGCCCAAACCAGTACTCCACCTCCACCTTGCTGGCGTCTGAGTCGGACTGGAGCTCTCTGCCCTTTACCAATCCAGCCACGGGCCCATCCATCTGGCCCATCAAGACTCACTCTCATTTCATCAGTCCATAAAACCTTAGAAAAATCAGTCTTGAGATATTTCTTGGCCCAGTCTTGACGTTTCAGCTTGTGTGTCTTGTTCAGTGGTAGTCGTCTTTCAGCCTTTCTTACCTTGGCCATGTCTCAGAGTATTGCACACCTTGTGCTTTTGGGCACTCCAGTGATGTTGCAGCTCTGAAATATGGCCAAACTGGTGGCAAGTGGCATCTTGGCAGCTGCACGCTTGACTTTTCTCAGTTCCTGGGCAGTTATTTTGTGCCTTGGTTTTTCCACACGCTTCTTGCGACCCTGTTGACTATTTTGAATGAAACGCTTGATTGTTCGATGATCACGCTTCAGAAGCTTTGCAATTTTAAGAGTGCTGCATCCCTCTGCAAGATATCTCACTATTTTTGACTTTTCTGAGCCTGTCAAGTCCTTCTTTTGACCCATTTTGCCAAAGGAAAGGAAGTTGCCTAATAATTATGCACACCTGATATAGGGTGTTGATGTCATTAGACCACACCCCTTCTCATTACAGAGATGCACATCACCTAATATGCTTAATTGGTAGTAGGCTTTCGAGCCTATACAGCTTGGAGTAAGACAACATGCATAAAGAGGATGATGTGGTCAAAATACTAATTTGCCTAATAATTCTGCACACAGTGTAATAGTCAAACTCAGAAATGCATATACCATATGCATATCCTTCACTGAAGGAAATGGTCAGACCCGGTATATTACATGAGATTTTGTATTTCATATTCATTCCCTTGGGGGTAAGGCTCTGTCATTTGTATTACGTTTTTATTATTTTTTATTTATACTCATTTTTGGTCCAATTTTGTGCTGTTCTTTTCTATGTCTTTAGTGACTGATGAAGGCCTGCGAGCCAAAAACGTTTACACATATTGCCGCATTACTTACTTTTCCAAAATAAATGAGAAACACAGCTGTGATTTTTTTCTTATTCTGTTCCGGAGATCACTGTGCACTGCCAAATCCCCATTTACAGTAATGGGATCCGGCGGTAATCTGGCTGCTTTCTGGCATATATGCTGGTTTTCGGCCGGACAGAAAATGTTGCGTGTAGCATTTTTTTGTCCAGCTGAAAGCCGGCATGTATGCTGGATACAGTGATAGGTTTCAGTTCCTGAGTTCACAATGCAGATGTGAACCCAGCCTTAGGGCTCATTCACACGACTGTATGAATGGGTCCGCATCCGGATGGCAATGCGAACACTGTGGATGGCTATGGGGACACTGTGGGTGGCACTGTGGATGACACTAGGGGCACTGGATGGCAATGTGGTCACTGTGGATGGCACCTGGGGGCACTGTGGATGGCAATGGGGCACTGTGGATGCAATGGGGACAATGGATGGCAAAGGGGGTACAAAATATGGCAATTGGGACACTCTGGATGGCACTAGGGGCACTGTGGATGACAATGGGAATACTGTGGACAGTAATGGGGGCAATGGATGGCAAAGGAGGCACTGGATGGCATCAGAGACACTGTGAATGGCAATAAGAACAATGTGGATGGCAAAGGGAACACTGTGGATGGCACTAGGGGCTCTGGATGGCAATGAGGGCACTGTGGATGGCAACTGGAGGCACTGTTTCACTGTGGATGCAATGGGGGCACTGGGTGGCAATATGGGCACTGTGGATGGCACATTATTACTGCTGGGGCTCCACTCTGGGGGACATTTTTACTGCTGGAGGCCACTATGAGTGACATTAGGTATACTTAGGGGATAGGGTCTAAATAAAAAGAAAAACAACAGGTGCAAAAATGGTTGCAAAATGGCTATAAAAAAACTAAGAATGTAGCCTTAGATAATAACCAGACTACATTTTATTAGTAATCAATACAGGAATCTACATAGTTCGCCTCCTTGTGCTCGAACGTCTAATTTGCATATGAATAGAAACTAATATCTCTGCAACTGTTTAGCCTACAGACAAAAGAAAGGTATTGTTTTTTATTTGTTTATGCTGGACTCTTTTGATTATAGGGAATGATCATTTATTCAAACGCTATTTCCCGATAACTACCCTGTTTAAAGGTGCCACCAAATATCTCTGATACGGCACCCAAAATCATTGTTTCTGGTCAGTGGTGTGCAGATTCCAAATCGCTATAGACATCCTAAACTTTGGTTGCCTATTTTGTCACTAAAACAGTAAAATAAATAAAGTATATTATATGGCCTGTTATGGATTCTGATGGCATTTTCCTGGAACAGATGCAACGTGCCGGTCCACAGGGGAGAACACATGAGGTTCACGGTGTTCTGATGGGTGCAACAGTTTATTGGGTACTCACGGTTAGCAGATGCCTCCCTGGGCCAGCAGTGCAGTGAAGGGGAGAACAGCACCACATTCTCCGGGGCACACTCTATTACAGGGGACACCGGGCAGGTGGTGATCAATGTGCCCTTAATGGTGATTGGCTTTTCTGTGTGCTTGTGCGGCTGGGCCCCTGGATTAAGGTAATGTCGTGATGCCAGCACCTTGGTGGTGCAAAATGATCTGAGTGGTGGTAGTATGGAGATATAAGAATGAGGCAGGGTTTGAATCCAACTCAGAACTTTACTGTAACCAGGATCTTGACAGCAATTTTAAATCCAGTTATAAAACAGTCTCTTATGAACATGTAAGTTAAATGTGGTAAATCCCAGTATCAGGATGTACATGTGGTTATGTCTCAGGCTATGGTAGCAAGTTATATACTCACTGATATTCAGCTCTTTGCCTGGCTTCAGTCTCAGAAAGGTAGTTCAAGTCTTGGTCTTCTACACACAAGTGATGCAACAGATGTCCTATCTGTCCTTGAAGTAACGGTTAGGGTGCCGGAAGCTAATAAACCTTCACCTTATTACAAAGGCGCCTGGAGCCTAGAATAATGGCTAATGTCCTTCCTTTGTCTTTCCACAATAAACTTAGTAAAATCCACTTGACACTCCTGAAGAGTAGATGGTAGAATACAGACTTCACCTCTGCCTATTTTCCTGGCTTGATAATGATACCACGAATTGGCTCCTCTGGGCCGTGGAGCCCAAGAGAGAGCTGAGAGGAGAGGGGACCTCTCCTTCCCCCTTGCTCCTCACTCCATCTCCTTCAACTCCCACACTCTAACTCCAACTAACTAGGCCTGAACTGTACTATATATATATATATATATATATATATATATATGTGCTAGTGTTATCCCCATCTAGTGGTGGAATGAGTGTAGTGCACCTGACAGCCTGGTAACAGGGATTCCACATAAGAATAAAATACAGCATGACATTACATATGACATAATAAGCTTTTGCAGTGCCCACATACACTAGTGGGACGCTGTACAGATGAAAACTTATTATATACAGGATGTTGTAGATAGGGGTGGGGGCACAATTAAAGTTACGTGCAGACAAAAGGCCAAACTGTACTTCTTGCCAGTTGTCAAAGAGATGCTAATGAATTAAAGAAGGTAACTGTACTGCTTTCCCAGGTAACGTAGAGATGCTAATGGCATGCTACAGATGGTATGTATCCAGTCCATCCAATACTGAGACTAGGGCTGTATGAATCCATAGACCAGAAGATATACTTCAAAAGCCATAATTCAAGTTTTATTTTCTTGCATTCAAGAAATTTGGGAGCTTCTTTGGTCTCAAGCGTCAGGATTTCCGGCCTTAGGAAACCTACCATATTACATATTGGTTGAAAGGATATTTAATATGTGTGTTTGATATGCCTGGGTTGGTAAAAATATCCTGGAAAACTTACCGGTCTCATTCCTACAGGAAGCAGTGTACAGAAATGGGAAACATCTGTATAGAGAAAGGAAATATACATTTTATTAGGAAGCGTTTGCGCAGAGAGAGGAAGTTTTAGTACATTATAAAACAAAAGCATAGAAAAAGCAAACGCCAAAATTTTCTGTCACAGTGTGCAAGACTGAGACATAGATACAACAACTTATTTAATAACAATATATGGACTTCATCCACTTTGTGCTATAGGAAGAGGTTAAATAATTGCTATGCATCAAATTTTTCTTCTCTCCCCATATAGTTAACTCTAACATGTCTCATCTCTATATACACTACTTTGAACTCCCCACTTAACATGTCCCCCCATATACCTTTGTAACTGGAACAGGATCGCGATGTGGCCTTCAGAACTGAACAATCCGATTGTCTGTTCGCACTCTTGCATGATACTGTGAATCGATTTTTGTTGTGTGATCATTTTCTACTTTGGTCATACTGAAAAATGATTAAAGGATTGTCCCACAAAATTATGGATCAGAATACTTTTGTAATTAAAAATTACAAAAGTAATTTTTAATTACAAAAGTATGAAATCTATCGGTATAGCGCCACCTGCTGTTTGCACTTTTCCTAATTTCTTTGTCCAGCTCAATGAGATGGAATCACATAACCAAAGAAGCAGTACATCATAGCCATTATATCGCTAATTCTCCAGCACTGACATTCTGCTCCTCCCAACATTTTTCCTAATCTCAAACAACGCCTTTATGGGCTAATAACTGATTGATAATAATTTCTTCTGAAAAAATATATTTTCAATAAAAGGTGCCAGAAAAGTATTGCTTAGGAAAAAGGTCTATTGAATAGAGGAAATATGCATGAATTCAAATTATTCTAAATAATATTGATTGCCTTGTGCAGAATTCTGATGAAGTAGTAAATAAAATGTTTTTTTTTTTTTTTTTTTTTTTTTTTTTTTTTTTCCCCTTCCAGGCTACATTAAAATGTCACCTGTGTGGTGTGCAGTAAGAAGAATTTGTACAGTTCTCCTGATTGTCTTATCACAAATTATTGGTAGTGGAGGTAAGTTGTGTTTTTCCATACAACTCAACTGGAGTGCTGGGAGGATGTGTATGCAGACATTTTTCAATACTTTGAAGTATCTTCAAGCTTTTTATGCACTGTACGCTTAAGGTGGCCATACACTTTAGACAGAAGTTGTTTGATGGTTGAACTGCAGTTGAATAGATAATTGAATAGCCACCATTCACTTACATTGTTTTTCATGACGGATCCGTCTTATTCAGTATCCAATGACACACTCAAAAACGCTGCTTGCTGCGCTTTTCTGTGCATCATGGGAACGCAACAAAACGAAACGGAATGCATTTCACAATGAATGGGGACAAAACTGAGACGTTTTCCTCCTATGACGGATCTCAATAGCGGAAAGGGAAAGTTCAGGTGTGAAAGTAGCACACGGGCGGCATCCATTTTTTGCGAATCCACCATTTGCGTAACGCAAAAAACGGCACGTTCGTGTGCATGAGCCCTTAGTCAAGTTTAATAATTTAAGGAGGTGTGATATGCCCTGAAGCAGATTTTTGTACAGGCCAGGTCTTCATAGTGGACAATGGTATCTGTGTCCATATTCCTTATTTATTTTACATATTAATATAATGCCAATATATTCTACAGCACTGTACAGAGCTTTTCATCACTTATCTGTCACCATGAGAGCTCACAATCTAAATTCCAAATTATCACAATAGTTTTTTTGATGAAGTGTGGGAGGAAACCCACACAAACACAGGAAGAATATGCAAATTCCAAGCAGATGTTACCCTTGGTCAGATGTGAATTCATGACTCCAGATCTGCAATGCAACAGTGCTAACCACATAGCCACCTTGCTGACTGTGAGTCAGGTGTCGGACCCCCACCAATCAGATACTGATGCTCTTACCAGAAGATAGGTCATCAGTAAAAAAAAAAATATATATGCTCCCCCTCCTCTGACACACTGTAACTGTTATCAGTAACACTAAGGCTACTTTCACACTTGCGGCAGTGTGATCCGGCGGGCAGTTCTGTCGTCGGAACTGCCCGCCGGATCTGCCGAACTGCCGCTGACTGAAATCATTTGTGAGACGGATCCGGATGCGGATCCGTCTCACAAATGAATTGCAAGGTCGGATCCGTCTCTCCGCTTCTCATGCGGACAGACAGATCCGTCTTGTACCTTTTTTCACATTTTTACCGGTCTGCGCACGCGCAGGCCGATAGGACGGATCCGGCATTCCGGTATTTTGAATGCCGGATCCGGCACTAATACATTCCTATGGGAAAAAATTCCGGATCCGGCATTCAGGCAAGTCTTCAGTTTTTTTGGCCGGAGATAAAACGGTAGCACGCTGCGGTATTATCTCCATCCTGATCGGTCAAAACGACTGAACTGAAGACATCCTGATGCATCCTGAACGGATTACTCTCCATTGAGAATGCATGGGGATATGCCTGATCAGTTCTTTTCCGGTATAGAGCCCCTGTGACGGAACTCTATGCCAGAAAAGAAAAACGCTAGTGTGAAAGTACCCTAAAGTGGCAATGACTAGCAATTGGTTAGAAAGTGGAAGTAAACCAGAAAGATAAGAATTAGTGCCCATTTGCCATCTATTTCCCTTTTAAATTAGTGCCCACTGTATAACCATGGCCAAACTTTTGCATATTTATACAAATGAGAAAGATAGTTACTTCTATTCACAAGAAAGGTAGTAGGGAGGAATCGAGCAACTATAGACCAGTGAGTCTGACATCAATAGTAGGCAAATTAATGGAAACCCTATTAAAGGATAGGATTGTGGAACATCTAAAATCCCATGGATTACAAGATGAAAAACAACATGGGTTTACTTCAGGGAGATCATGTCAAACAAATCTTATAGATTTTTTTGACTGGGTGACTAAAATAATAGACGGTGGAGGTGCAGTAGACATCGCATATCTAGATTTTAGTAAGGCTTTTGACACTGTCCCACATAGAAGACTTATCAATAAACTGCAGTCATTGAGCATGGACTCCCATATTGTTGAGTGGATTAGGCAGTGGCTGAGTGACAGACAACAGAGGGTTGTAGTCAATGGAGAACATTCAAAACAAGGTCATGTTACCAGTGGGGTTCCACAGGGATCTGTACTGGGACCAATTTTGTTTAATATCTTCATAAGTGATATTGCAAAAGGCCTCGATGGTAAGGTTTGTCTTTTTGCTGATGACACAAAGATATGTAACAGGGTTGATGTTCCTGGAGGGAAACACCAAATGGAAAAGGATTTAGGAAAACTAGAAGAATGGTCAGAACGCTGGCAACTGAAATTTAATGTGGATAAGTGCAAGATAATGCACCTGGGGAGTAAAAACCCAAGGGCAGAATATAGAATATTTGACACAGTCCTGACCCCAGTATCTGAGGAAAGGGATTTAGGAGTAATTATTTCAGAAGACTTAAAGGTGGGAAGACAATGTAATAGAGCAGCACGAAATGCCAGCAGAATGCTTGGATGTATAGGGAGAGGTATAAGCAGTAGAAAGAGTGAAGTGCTTATGCCGCTGTACAGAACACTGGTGAGACCTCACTTGGAATATTGTGCGCAGTACTGGAGGCCATATCTCCAGAAGGATATAGATACTCTAGAGAGAGTTCAGAGAAGAGCTACTAAACTAGTACATGGATTGCAGGATAAAACTTACCAGGAAAGGTTAAAGGACCTTTATAGTGTATAGCTTGGAAGAAAGAAGAGACAGAAGGGATGTGATAGAAACTTTTAAATACATAAAGGGAATCAACTCGGTAAAGGAGAAGAGCATATTTAAAAGAAGAAAAACTACCACAAGAGGACACAGTTTTAAATTAGAGGGGCAAAGGTTTAAAAGTAATATAAGGAAGTATTACTTTACTGAGAGAGTAGTGGATGCATGGAATAGCCTTCCTGCAGAAGTGGTAGCTGCAAATACAGTGAAGGAGTTTAAGCATGCATGGGATAGGCATAAGGCTATCCTTCATAAAGGAGTTCAACATATGGCTTGGTAAATGGTGTCAAGAGCAAGGATTTGGCTTTGTTTCTCATGATAGCTCTACTTGGAATAGAAAGGAACTGTACAAAAAAGATGGTTTGCATCTTTCTCTCAAAGGAACAAATGTACTTAGTGAACAACTCCAAGAATTTGCGAAAGAGTATTTAAACTAGGAAGGGGGGGCAAAAGAGTGAAAATAAAAGAGTCCAATTGCCCCCCGAAACAATGCCAGAACAGGTCAGAAGCACAGAGGTTAAGAAAGATAAGCTCAGAGTCCTGTCTACAAATGCTCGCAGTTTAGGTAAAAAAATCAATGAACTTGGGTCAATAATGGCATCTGAGAATGTAGATTTAGTGGCTGTTACGGAGACATGGTTTAATGAAAGAAATGACTGGGACATAACCATACCAGGGTACTCTTTATACAGAAGAGACAGAGAAGGCAAGAAAGGAGGAGGAGTGGCCCTGTATGTGAAAGATAGCATTAAATCTAACCTAATACAAGTTGGTGAGGCCAACATAGAGTCAGTTTGGGTTACGTTGCAGTTTGCTAACCATGCAGTAACTCGTGTAGGTGTGATATATAGACCACCTGGTCAAGTTAAAGAACTAGATGATCTACTAGTTGAAGAAATAGCTAAAATGACAATGAAAGGAGAAGTTATCATTATGGGAGATTTCAATCTTCCAGATATAAACTGGAAAACCAAATTAGCAAGTTCTACCAGGAGTACAGATATTCTAAATTCCCTACTGGGGTTATCTCTACAACAAGTGGTTGAGGAGCCAACCCGGAGGGAGGCCATTTTGGATTTGGTATTCACAAATGGGGATTCGGTATATGATGTCATTGTAGGCGAAACCTTGGGATCTAGTGATCACCAGTCAGTGTGGTTTAATATAAGAACTGTGAAAGAGTCCCACCACACAAAAACAAAAGTTTTAGATTTTAGAAAAACAGACTTTTCAAAAATGAAATTAGTCATAAATGAGTCCTTATCAGACTGGAACGGATTACATGGAGTCCAGGAGAAATGGGACTACTTAAAAGGTGCATTATTGAAGGCAACAGAAAATTGCATTAGACTTGTCAGTAAAAGCAAAAAAAGGAAGAGACCACTGTGGTATTCAGCAGAAGTGGCCCAAATCATTAAAAATAAAAAGCTAGCATTTTGTAATTATAAAAAAAACCAGAGCAATGAAGATAAGGAAATCTACAAGATTAGGCAGAGAGAGGCCAAGCAAGTTATAAGAACTTCTAAAGCGCAGGCAGAAGAAAAACTAGCTCAGTCTATGAAAAAAGGGGATAAGACATTCTTCAGATATATAAATAAAAAAAGGAAATTAAAACAAGGAATAACTAAATTAAAAACAAAGGACGGAAGGTATGTAGAAGAGAATAAAGGGCTAGCCGACTGCCTTAATGAATACTTCTGTTCAGTTTTTACAAAAGAAAAAGGAGAAGGACCTCCACTAGAAAGGATGACTAATAAATCGTTTGATGCATGTGTCTTTACAGAGGAAGATGTTCTAAGTTTGCTGTCTAAGGTGAAGACAAATAAGTCACAGGGGCCTGATGAGATACACCCAAAATTATTAAAAGAGCTTAGTGGTGAGCTGGCAAAACCGTTAACAGATTTATTTAACCAATCATTAGTAACAGGGGTCGTCCCTTTAGATTGGAAATTGGCAAATGTCGTGCCCATTCACAAGAAAGGTAGTAGGGAGCAATCGAGCAACTATAGACCAGTGAGTCTGACATCAATAGTAGGCAAATTAATGGAACCCCTATTAAAGGATAGGATTGTGGAACATCTAAAATCCCATGGATTGCAAGATGAAAAACAACATGGGTTTACTTCAGGGAGATCATGTCAAACAAATCTTATAGATTTTTTTGACTGGGTGACTAAAATAATAGACGGTGGAGGTGCAGTAGACATCGCATATCTAGATTTTAGTAAGGCTTTTGACACTGTCCCACATAGAAGACTTATCAATAAACTGCAGTCATTGAGCATGGACTCCCATATTGTTGAGTGGATTAGGCAGTGGCTGAGTGACAGACAACAGAGGGTTGTAGTCAATGGAGAACATTCAAAACAAGGTCAGGTTACCAGTGGGGTTCCACAGGGATCTGTACTGGGACCAATTTTGTTTAATATCTTTATAAGTGATATTGCAAAAGGCCTCGATGGTAAGGTTTGTCTTTTTGCTGATGACACAAAGATATGTAACAGGGTTGATGTTCCTGGAGGGAAACGCCAAATGGAAAAGGATTTAGGAAAACTAGAAGAATGGTCAGAACTCTGGCAACTGAAATTTAATGTGGAAAAGTGCAAGATAATGCACCTGGGGCGTAAAAACCCAAGGGCAGAATATAGAATATTTGACACAGTCCTGACCTCAGTATCTGAGGAAAGGGATTTAGGAGTAATTATTTCAGAAGACTTAAAGGTGGGAAGACAATGTAATAGAGCTGCACGAAATGCCAGCAGAATGCTTGGATGTATAGGGAGAGGTATAAGCAGTAGAAAGAGTGAAGTGCTTATGCCGCTGTACAGAACACTGGTGAGATCTCATCTGGAGTATTGTGCTCAGTACTGGAGGCCATATCTCCAGAAGGATATAGATACTCTAGAGAGAGTTCAGAGAAGAGCTACTAAACTAGTACATGTATTGCAGGATAAAACTTACCAGGAAAGGTTAAAGGACCTTAATATGTATAGCTTGGAAGAAAGAAGAGACAGAGGGGATATGATAGAAACTTTTAAATACATAAAGGGAATCAACTCGGTAAAGGAGGAGAGCATATTTATAAGAAGAAAAACTACCACAAGAGGACACAGTTTTAAATTAGAGGGGCAAAGGTTTAAAAGTAATATAAGGAAGTATTACTTTACTGAGAGAGTAGTGGATGCATGGAATAGCCTTCCTGCAGAAGTGGTAGCTGCAAATACAGTGAAGGGGTTTAAGCATGCATGGGATAGGCATAAGGCTATCCTTCATATAAGATAGGGCCAGGGACTATTCATAGTATTCAGTATATTGGGCAGACTAGATGGGCCAAATGGTTCTTATCTGCCGACATATTCTATGTTTCTATGCTTCATATAAGATAGGGCCAGGGACTATTCATAGGATTCAGATATATTGGGCAGACTAGATGGGCCAAATGGTTCTTATCTGCCGACACATTCTATGTTTCTATGTTTCTATGTTTCTACCTGCTGTACCTTCCAACAGCAGTGGTAAATGAGTGCCTGTGTACAGGATTTTACAACCCAACTAACTCTCTAGCTTGGGTACTCCTGGAAGGATAAGTGCTTCCTACACTCACCTCTGGGGGTCATTTATGATCCAGAAAAACGCCTATATTATGTGTATTTCTGGTGCAGGTAAGTTGCACCACAATTTGCCACTTTTTCCCAGGTCTAAAAACATGGGTGTAGCGTGGATGGGGAAGGGGACGCACCAGCAGGCCCGTCTCCTTCATCATTTTCTTGTAAATTCTGTTTATTTTAAATATATGCAAGCAATCAGTAGCATCATAAATCCAAATATAGTTGAGTTACAGCACTCAAATTGATACAAAAATATCATTGTAATAAAAATTAAAATCCTACACATGATGTAGCAAGCATCATATGTGGCATATATTCAAATAATAACAAAACGTAAAAAGGAAGACAAAACAAGGAAGAAAGGGAAGGGTGAGGGGAGAGTGAAATAGGGAAAGTAGGGGAATAGGAGATCAGTCATGTATCACTTCACCTTAATCAGGCTAACATCCAAGTGAACCATTAAGGCCCCTTTCACACTAGCGAGTTTTCCGCGTGGGTGCAATGCGTGACTTGAACGCATTACACCCGCACTGAATCCGGACCCAAACATTTCTATGGGGCTGTGCACATGAGCGGTGATTTTCACACCTCACTTGTGCGTTGCATGAAAATCGTAGCATGTTCTATATTCTGCGTTTTTCACGCAACGCAGGCCCCATAAAATAGAATGGGGCTGAGTGAAAATCGCAAGCATCCGCAAGCAAGTGCGGATGCGGTGCGATTTTCACGCACGGTTGCTAGGAGACGATCGGGATGGGGACCCGATCATTATTATTTTCCCTTATAACATGGTTATAAGGGAAAATAATAGCATTCTGAATACAGAATGCATAGTACAATAGGGCTGGAGGGGTTAAAAAAATAAATAAAAATAATTTTACTCACCTTAATCGACTTGATCGCGCAGCCCGGCTTCTCTTCTGTATTCTTCTTTGTTGTGCACAGGAAAAGGACCTTTGATGACGTCACTGTGGTCATCACATGGTCCGTCACATGATCCATCACCATGGTAAACGATCATGTGGTGGACCATGTGATGAGCGCAGTGACGTCATCAAAGGTCCTATTCCTCAAAGAAGAAGACAGAAGAGATGCCGGCTGCGCGAACAAGTGGAGTAAGGTGAGTTAAATTTTTATTTTTTAACCCCTCCAGCCCTATTATACTTTGCATTCTGTATTCAGAATGCTATTATTTTCCCTTATAACCATGTTATAAGGGTAAATAATACAATCTACACAACCTTGAACCCAAACCTGAACTTCTGTGAAAAAGTTCAGGTCTGGGTACCACATTCAGTTTTTTATCACGCGCGTGCTAAACACATTGCACCCGCGCGATAAAAACTGAACAACGGAACGCAATCGCAGTCAGTACCTACTCGCGCAGGTTTGCCGCAATGCATCCAGACCTTATCAGGACACGCTCGTCTGCAAGGGGCTTAATTCAGTAATAAAAGAAAAAAAAAGGCTGAAATTAAAGCAAGAACTGAGCAATTTTGTCAGATGTAAGATAAGCTGTCTATCTGTTCCAGATATTTTCTAAGCCTGTTCTAGATGTAGAAAATGGTCTAAATGTAAGAAAGCTAGGAAGCTGTCTTTCATTTAGACTGGTGCTGGATGCACTGAAGTTATGTAGAGTCCTGCCCATCTTCATTACTTCGGTGGATCCCTGCCAGATATAGGGGTTATTAAAACCGGGTCTAAAACATTGATTTTAATAAATGATCTCCTCTGTCTTCAGAAAACCACACTAATCCAGCCCCAGGTGTAGTCAACCGCTGGAGAACTTCCTAGACAGCTCCATATGGTGCTCAGGGCGTATACTACTCCTACCCTGGTCTCTCTCCTGCGAGTCCCAGCATCTCTTTTCATCCACTCATTGCATTTAAGGAGGAGACTTGCTCCTACTTTTATGATGCATTGATACTTTGTGAACTTTTTTTTTACCAGTAGAAGGAGCGCCCAGCCGGCCACAGACAGCGCATGTAAGTATAATGCTGCTAAAAGTGCTAAGTAACCATGGCAGCCAGGAATGTAGTAGCGTCCTGGCTGCCATGGTAACCGATCGGAGCCCCAGCAATTAAACTGGGACTCCGATCTGAACTGCCGCTCCGCTGCCACCAATGATGGAGGGGGAGGGGGGTTGTTAACCTGTGGCCACTGCCACCAATGATTTTAATTAGGGGTGGGGGAGGCCGCACTGGACACCAATGATTTTAATAGGGGGGGCCGCACTAACCACCAATTATTTTAATAGGGGGGGGTGGGGGGGCCGCACTGGCCACCAATGATTTTAATACTGGGGAGGGAGGGAGGGGGGCCGCACTGGCCACCAATGATTTTAATACTGGGGAGGGAGGGGGGTCTGGCCCCTGCTGCCTGGCAGCACCCGATTTCTTACAGGGGGCTGAGATCCGCACAATTAACCCCCAGCTGCGGCACCTGAGGGGTTAATTGTGCGGATCACAGCCCCCTGTAAGAGATTGGGTGCTGCCAGGCAGCAGGGGGCAGTTATGTACACAGTTCTTCACCATGGGAACGATTCTGTGTTAGAATATACTGTCGGATCTGAGTTTTCACGATCGTAAAAACTCAGATCTGAAAAAGCTAATACTATTATTTTCTGTTATAAACATGTTATAACGGAAAATAATAAAGTGAAGTTCGGGTCCCCATTGACTTCAATGGGGTTCGGGTTCAAGTTCGGATCAAGTTCGGGTCCCGAACCTGAACTTTTTTTTAAAGTTCGGCCGAACTCCCCGAACCCGAACATCTAGGTGTTCGCTCAACTCTAGTTATGACTATTAGTATGTGTTGCTAGCAGTTTGGGTGTCCATGGGCTCTCCAGGAGCCTATGATCCTAGGCGACCAGTCCACCCAAAACGGACATATTATAATCTGCCAATGCTTATCAGCGATGGTCTGTCTTCAACTAAGGCCTCTTGCACACCACCGTATAGCTCTTTCTGTATTTTGCAGTCTGTTTTAAACGGATCCGTTTTTTTGTTTCAGTAGTGTTTCCACTTCTGTTCCGTTTTGCTGTTCCGTTTGGTTTCCGTATGCATTCCGTTTTTTTTTGCGGAACCATTGACTTGAATGGAGCCACGAAACGTGATTTGCGGGCAATAATAGGACATGTTCTATCTTTGAACGGAACGGAAATATGGAAACTAATGCATGCGGAGTACCTTCCGTTGTTTGTGCGGACCCAATGAAGTGAATGGTTCCACATACGGACCGCAAACGGAACACAAAAAAAATGGAAAGGAAAAAAATAACGTTCGTCTGCAAGAGGCCTAACAGTCACTGGGACAGAAGAAATGTCATGGATTGTGCTGAGTAAGAAAACATTTTCTTATCTCTGTACGTCACAGCCAGCAGTTCTGAGCTTCATAGACAAGCTAACTCCCCTGTTCAGCTTTTTATTCAAAAGTGATCCTGGGAAGCCCTTCCTGTTTTATTCTCATTGTCCCATAAGACACACATCCTTCTGATACAAGTGCTTCACCTTTTGCCTATCAAGGGCATATCTCGTATGTTGCAAGGTGGCAGTTCTGTAGCCAAGGAAATATGACATTTCAAACTTTATATCAGCTAGAGATATACGCCAGCGCTGACAATATTCACTAGAGAGGAATATCTAATATATTACTGCCAACTAGAAACCATTTCTGTCAGTCAGAATTTTTTTTTTCACCCTCTGACTGTTACTATAATCATTAAAGAGGACCTGCCCCTCTCCTGACATTTCTGCATTAGTAACTACTTGCATTCCCCATGTAATAACAATTCTGGAGCATCTATCCTCATAACTAGAGATGAGCAAACCAGTCAAGATTCGTTTTGGATCTGGTCGCCGAATGTTTGAAAAAGTTTGATTCGGACCTGACTTTTTTTTTTGAAAACTTGTTAAATCTTTTTGTTTATTTTTTATGAATTTTTATTTTTCCTCCCCCCTCCCCAACACAACAACAGCAAATGATGTCTGTGTGACTCTGACATACATAGCTATGGGTAAACCGCACGTTTGATGGCGTTAACTTACAGAGTGTTTAAAAACACACCGCACCGTCACATGTTTCATGATTTTTCAAGCTTCCAAAAATTGTCCCTTATCGGGGGCAGATGATGTTTAACCCCTTAAGGACTCAGCCCTATTTCACCTTAACCACTTCCCATCTGGGCCATTTGCCCCCTTCCTAACCAGGCCTAATTTTGCAAAACTGACATATCTCACTTTATGTGGTAATAACTTTGGAACGCCTTTATTTATCCAAGTCATTCAGAGATTGTTTTCTCGTGACACATTGTACTTAATGATAGTCATAAATTTGAGTCAAAATATTTCACCTTTATTTATGAAAAAATCCCAAATTTACCCCAAAATTAGAAAAATTCGCAATTTTCTAAATTTCAATTTCTCTGCTTTTAAAACAGAAAGTGATACCTCATAAAATATGTATTACTTAACATTCCCCATATGTCTACTTTATGTTGGCATCATTTTGGAAATGTCATTTTATTTATTTAGGACGTTAGAAGGCTTAGAAGTTTAGAAGCAATTCTTCAAATTTTTAAGAAAATTGCCAAAACCCACTTTTTAAGGACCAGTTCAGGTCTGAAGTCACTTTGTGGGGCCTACATAGTGGATACCCCCATAAATGAACCCATTGTAGAAACTACACCCCTCAAGGTATTCAAAACCGATTTTACAAACTTTGTTAACCCTTTATGCGTTCCACAAGAATTAAAGTAAAATGGAGATCAAATTTTTAAATTTCACTTTTTTGGCAGATTTTCCATTTTAATCCAATTTTTTCTTTAACACATCGATGGTTAACAGCCAAGCAAAACTCAATATTTATTACCCAGATTCTGCGGGTAATAATTTTTCTTATTGTGGTGAACGGTAACAATGAGGAAAACATCTAGTAAGGGACGCGGACATGGTCGTGGTGGTGTTGGTGGACCCTCTGGTGCTGGGAGAGGAAGTGGCCGTTCTGCCACAGCCACACGTCCTAGTGTACCAACTACCTCAGGTCCCAGTAGCCGCCAGAATTTACAGGGATATTTGGTGGGGCCCAATGCCGTTCTAAGGATGGTAAGGCCTGAGCAGGTACAGGCATTAGTCAATTGGGTGGCCGACAGTGCATCCAGCACGTTCACATTATCTCCCACCCAGTCTTCTGCAGAAAGCGCACAGATGGCGCATGAAAACCAAGCCCATCAGTCTGTCACATCACCCCCATGCATATCAGGGAAACTGTCTAAGCCTCAAGTTATGCAGCAGTCTCTTATGCTGTTTGAAGACTCTGCTGCCAGGGTTTCCCAAGGGCATCCACCTAGCCCTTCCCCAGGGGTGGAAGAGATAGAATGCACTAACGCACAACCACTTATGTTTCCTGATGATGAGGACATGGGAATACCACCTCAGCACGTCTCTGATGATGACGAAACACAGGTGCCAACTGCTGCGTCTTTCTGCAGTGTGCAGACTGAACAGGAGGTCAGAAATCAAGACTGGGTGGAAGACGATTCAGGGGACGATGAGGTCCTAGACCCCACATGGAATGAAGGTCGTGCCACTGACTTTCACAGTTCGGAGGAAGAGGCAGTGGTGAGACCGAGCCAACAGCATAGCAAAAGACAAAGAGGGAGCAGTAGGCAAAAGCAGAACACCCGCCGCCAAGAGACTCCGCCAGCTACTGACCGCCGCCATCTGGGACCGAGCACCCCAAAGGCAGCTTCAAGGAGAGTTCCCTGGCATGGCACTTCTTCAAACAAGTGCTGACGACAAGACCTGAGTGGTTTGCACGCTGTGCCATCAGAGCCTGAAGCGAGGCATTAACGTTCTGAACCTTAGCACAACCTGCATGACCAGGCACCTGCATGCAAAGCATGAACTGCAGTGGAGTAAACACCTTAAAAACAAGGAAGTCACTCAGGCTCCCCCTGCTACCTCTTCTGCTGCTGCCGCCTCGGCCTCTTCTGCTGCTGCCGCCGCCTCGGCCTCTTCCTCCGCCTCTGGAGGAACGTTGGCACCTGCCACCCAGCAAACATGGGATGTACCACCAACACCACCACCTGCGTCACCAAGCATCTCAACCATTTCACACGGCAGCGTTCAGCTCTCCATCTCACAAACATTTGAGAGAAAGCGTAAATTCCCACCTAGCCACCCTCGATCCCTGGCCCTGAATGCCAGCATTTCTAAACTACTGGCCTATGAAATGCTGTCATTTAGGCTGGTGGACACAGACAGCTTCAAACAGCTCATGTCGCTTGCTGTCCCACAGTATGTTGTTCCCAGCCGGCACTACTTCTCGAAGAGAGCCGTGCCTTCCCTGCACAACCAAGTATCCGATAAAATCAAGTGTGCACTGCGCAACGCCATCTGTGGCAAGGTCCACCTAACCACAGATACGTGGACCAGTAAGCACGGCCAGGGACGCTATATCTCCCTAACTGCACACTGGGTAAATGTAGTGGCGGCTGGGCCCCAGGCGGAGAGCTGTTTGGCGCACGTCCTTCCGCCGCCAAGGATCGCAGGGCAACATTCTTTGCCTCCTGTCTCCTCCTCCTCCTACTCAGCTTCCTCCTCCTCTTCTTCCACCTGCTCATCCAGTCAGCCACACACCTTCACCACCAACTTCAGCACAGCCCAGGGTAAACGTCAGCAGGCCGTTCTGAAACTCATATGTTTGGGGGACAGGCCCCACACAGCACAGGAGTTGTGGGGGAGTATAGAACAACAGACCGACGAGTGGTTGCTGCCGGTGAGCCTCAAGCCCGGCCTGGTGGTGTGCGATAATGGGCGAAATCTCGTTGCAGCTCTGGGACTAGCCGGTTTGACGCACATCCCTTGCCTGGCGCATGTGCTGAATTTGGTGGTGCAGAAGTTCATTCACAACTACCCCGACATGTCAGAGCTGCTGCATAAAGTGCGGGCCGTCTGTTCGCGCTTCCGGCGTTCACATCCTGCCGCTGCTCGCCTGTCTGCGCTACAGCGTAACTTCGCCTTCCCGCTCACCGCCTCATATGCGACGTACCCACCAGGTGGAACTCCACCTTGCACATGCTGAACAGACTGTGCGAGCAGCAGCAGGCCATAGTGGAGTTTCAGCTGCAGCATGCACGGGTCAGTCGCACTGCGGAACAGCACCTCTTCACCACCAATGACTGGGCCTCCATGCGAGACCTGTGTGCCCTGTTGCGCTGTTTCGAGTACTCCACCAACATGGCCAGTGGCGATGACGCCGTTATCAGCGTTACAATACCACTTCTATGTCTCCTTGAGAAAACACTTAGGGCGATGATGGAAGAGGAGGTGGCCCAGGAGGAAGAGGAGGAAGAGGGGTCATTTTTAGCACTTTCAGGCCAGTCTCTTCGAAGTGACTCAGAGGGAGGTTTTTTGCAACAGCAGAGGCCAGGTACAAATGTGGCCAGACAGGGCCCACTACTGGAGGATGAGGAGGACGAGGATGAGGAGGAGGTGGAGGAGGATGAGGATGAAGCAGGTTCACAGCGGGCTGGCACCCAACGCAGGGGCTGGGGGGAAACGCAGGACGATGACGGTACGCCTCCCACAGAGGACAGCTTGTCCTTACCTCTGGGCAGCCTGGCACACATGAGCGACTACATGCTGCAGTGCCTGCGCAACGACAGCAGAGTTGCCCACATTTAACGTGTGCGGACTACTGGGTTGCCACCCTGCTGGATCCACGGTACAAAGACAATGTACCCACCTTACTTCATGCCTTGGAGCGTGATAGTAAGATGCGTGAGTACAAGCGCACGTTGGTAGACGCGCTACTGAGAGCATTCCCAAATGTCACAGGGGAACAAGTGGAAGCCCAAGGCGAAGGCAGAGGAGGAGCAAGAGGTCGCCAACGCAACTGTGTCACGACCAGCTCCTCTGAGGGCAGGGTTAGCATGGCAGAGATGTGGAAAAGTTTTGTCACCACGCCACAGCTAACTGCACCACCACCTGATACGGAACGTGTTAGCAGGAGGCAACATTTCAATAACATGGTGGAACAGTACCTGTGCACACCCCTCCACGTACTGACTGATGGTTCGGCCCCATTCAACTTCTGGGTCTCCAAATTGTCCACGTGGCCAGAGCTAGCCTTTTATGCCTTGGAGGTGCTGGCCTGCCCGGCGGCCAGCGTTTTGTCTAAACGTGTATTCAGCACGGCAGGGGGCGTTATTACAGACAAACGCAGCCGCCTGTCTACAGCCAATGTGGACAAGCTGACGTTCATAAAAATGAACCAGGCATGGATCCCACAGGACCTGTCCATCCCTTGTGCAGATTAGACATTAACTACCTCCCCTTAACAATATATTATTGTACTCCAGGGCACTTCCTCATTCAATCCTATTTTTATTTTCATTTTACCATTATATTGCGGGGCAAACCAAAGTTGAATGAACCTCTCCTCTGTCTGGGTGCCGGGGCCTAAAAATATCTGACAGTGGCCTGTTCCAGTGGTGGGTGACATGAAGTCTGATTCTCTGCTGACATGAAGCCTGAATCTCTGTTATAGGACCTCTCTCCTCTGCCTGGGTCTAAATATGTGACAGTGGCCTGTTCCAGTGGTGGGTGACGTGAAGCCTGATTCTCTGCTATGACATGAAGACTGATTCTCTGCTGACATGAAGCCTGAATCTCTGTTACGGGACCTCTCTTTTCTGCCTGGGTGCCTGGGCCTACATATCTGACAATGGACTGTTCCAGTGTTGGGTGATGTAAAGCCTGATTCTCTGCTATGACATGCAGACTGATTCTCTGCTGACATGAAGCCAGATTCTCTGTTACGGGACCTCTCTTTTCTGCCTGGGTGCCTGGGCCTAAATATCTGACAATGGACTGTTCCAGTGTTGGGTGATGTAAAGCCTGATTCTCTGCTATGACATGCAGACTGATTCTCTGCTGACATGAAGCCAGATTCTCTGTTACGGGACCTCTCTCCTCTGCCTGGGTGCCTGGGCCTAAATATCTGACAATGGACTGTTCCAGTGTTGGGTGACGTGAAGCCTGATTCTCTGCTATGACATGCAGACTGATTCTCTGCTGACATGAAGCCAGATTCTCTGTTACGGGACCTCTCTCCTCTGCCTGGGTGCCTGGGCCTAAATATCTGACAATGGACTGTTCCAGTGTTGGGTGACGTAAAGCCTGATTCTCTGCTATGACATGCAGACTGATTCTCTGCTGACATGAAGCCAGATTCTCTGTTACGGGACCTCTCTCCTCTGCCTGGGTGCCTGGGCCTAAATATCTGAAAATGGACTGTTCCAGTGTTGGGTGACGTAAAGCATGATTCTCTGCTATGACATGCAGACTGATTCTCTGCTGACATGAAGCCTGAATCTCTGTTATGGGACCTCTCTCCTCTGTCTGGGTGCCGGGGCCTAAAAATATCTGACAGTGGCCTGTTCCAGTGGTGGGTGACGTGAAGCCTGATTCTCTGCTATGACATGAAGACTGATTCTCTGCTGACATGAAGCCAGATTCTCTGTTACGGGACCTCTCTCCTCTCCCTGGGTGCCTGGGCCTAAATATCTGACAATGGACTGTTCCAGTGTTGGGTGACGTAAAGCATGATTCTCTGCTAGGACATGCAGACTGATTCTCTGCTGACATGAAGCCAGATTCTCTGTTACGGGACCTCTCTCCTCTGCCTGGGTGCCTGGGCCTAAATATCTGACAATGGACTGTTCCAGTGTTGGGTGACGTAAAGCATGATTCTCTGCTATGACATGCAGACTGATTCTCTGGTGACATGAAGCTAGATTCTCTGTTACGGGACCTCTCTCCTCTGCCTGGGTGCCGGGGCCTAAATATCTGACAAAGGACTGTTCCAGTGTTGGGTGACGTAAAGCATGATTCTCTGCTAGGACATGCAGACTGATTCTCTGCTGACATGAAGCCAGATTCTCTGTTACGGGACCTCTCTCCTCTGCCTGGGTGCCTGGGCCTAAATATCTGACAATGGACTGTTCCAGTGTTGGGTGACGTAAAGCCTGATTCTCTGCTATGACATGCAGACTGATTCTCTGCTGACATGAAGCCAGATTCTCTGTTACGGGACCTCTCTCCTCTGCCTGGGTGCCGGGGCCTAAATATATGACAATGGACTGTTAGAGTGGTGGGTGACGTGAAGCCAGATTCTCTGCTATGGTATGAAGAGACTGATTCTCTGCTGACGTGAAGCCAGATTCTCTGCTATGGGACCTCTCTCCAATTGATATTGGTTAATTTTTATTTATTTTATTTTTATTTTTATTCATTTCCCTATCCACATTTGTTTGCAGGGGATTTACCTACATGTTGCTGCCTTTTGCAGCCCTCTAGCTCTTTCCTGGGCTGTTTTACAGCCTTTTTAGTGCCGAAAAGTTCGGGTCCCCATTGACTTCAATGGGTTTCGGGTTCGGGACGAAGTTCGGGTCGGGTTCGGATCCCGAACCCGAACATTTCCGGGAAGTTCGGCCGAACTTCTCGAACCCGAACATCCAGGTGTTCGCTCAACTCTAAAGGTGACAAAAAATTGCTTTTTTTACACCGTTTTTATTTTTATTTTTTTACGGTATTCACCTGAGAGGTTAGGTCATGTGATATTTTTATAGAGCAAGTTATTACGGATGCTGCGATACCTAATATGTATACTTTTTTTTTATTTCTATAAGTTTTACACAATAACAGCTTTTTTAAAACCAAAAAAATGATGTTTTAGTGTCTCCATATTCTGAGCCATAGTTTTTTTTATTTTTTGGGCGATTGTCTGAGGTAGGGGCTCATTATTTGCGGGATAAGGTGACGGTTAGATTGGTACTATTTTGGTGGGCAAACACCTTTTTGATCGCTTGCTGTTGTACTTTTTGTGATGTAAGGTGACAAAAAAAATGGTTTATTTAGCACTGTTTTTTTTTTTTTTTTTTATGGTGTTCATCTGAGGGGTTAGGTCATGTGATATGTTTATAGAGCCGGTCGATACGGATAGGGCGATATCTATTATGTATACTTTTTTTTCCCCCCCCCTATTTTTTACCTATTTTTTTTACTTTATTTGGGGAAAATTACGTTTTTGTTTATTTTTACTTGAAACTTTTAATTTTTGGGGGGGAAAACTTTATTTTTAAACTTTTTTTTTTTTCACTTTATTTTTTGTCCCACTTTGGGACTTGAACTTTTGGGGGTCTAATCCCCTTTACAATGCATTCCAATACTTCTGTATTGGAATGCATTGGCTGTATGAGTAATACTGTGTGTATTACTCATACAGCTTCCGGCCTGTGAGATCCAGGGGGCTGGATCTCACAGGCACGTCACAGGAATGCAGCGGCAATGCCTCAGGAAGGCATCGCGCTACCTTCCATGCCATCAGGTCCCCCCTACAGCCGCATGGGGACCCGATGGCATCGCCGCCCGCCAGATAAGGTAAAACCGCAAACCGCAGGTCTGATTTGACCTGCGGTTTGCGGCGATCGCCGATGCGCGGGGGGGGGGGTCACATAACCCCCCCGGCGTTGTGACAGGATGCCCGCTGAATGATTTCAGCGGACATTCTGCTGCGATTAACCCCCGCCGCGCTGCAATGCCGTTTTAAAGTTAGGACGTACCGATACGTCCTGAGTCCTTAAGGATTCGGCAAACATGGCATACCGGTACGTCCTAAGTCCCTAAGGGGTTAAACACACAGTCTTATGGGATTCAAAAAATAATAATAAGAAAGTGGCTTGGAGGACCACGCATCCATAAATTATGCTTTGACTGGGTCAGAATGCCTGCCCATATGACACACACGAGTGTTGATTGTCAGAAGTAAAAGTGGCTCAATGTGAACGAGCCCAAAAAAATTCTCCATTCTAATTGGGAGCAGCAGCAGTGCAGTCTATGTGGAAAGGGTACGATACCAATATAATGGCATGCGGCCACAATAGCAGTATAGCATGGAGCATACACGGTCGCCTATGAGTAGTAGTCACAATAGTAGTAGTAGTAGTAGCAGTAGTGATAGTGGCGGCAGATGCTTTGCATTAATGGTGATGGCAGTAGGGAATTAACAGCGAGGAGCAGAAGCCGCTGAGGCAGCGGCTGCTGCAGCAGCCATATGGTAAACGTTGACAGACAGGCAACAGCATGATGGAGGCAGCAGTAGCCTTACAGAATATGATGGTTGGCAGGTCGCAGCAGTGGCATGATGGCAGCATTGACAAGAAGGAGGCGGCGGCAGCAGCTGCTCAGAACGTGATGGTTGGAAAGTGGCATAAGTGGCATGATGCAGGCCGCAGCAGCAGTCATACAGAACGTGATGATAGGCAGACAGATAGCAACAGTGGCAAGATGGGGCACCGCCAGCAAGGCAAGGTCTATTCATGGGAATCAGCCTGAGGTCAGCCTGAGGAGTGAAATTTTTTTTTATTGATGCAGTAATCACGTACATATGCTGCTTAATGAAATTGACCTCTCCCCTGCCCCCCCAAAAAATGTAAATTTCAACTATGTGGATACTAAATACACGTAAATGGATGATTGAGGCATTAGTGGCATGATGCAGGCCGCAGCATGCTGTGGTACAGAACGTAACGGTAGGCAGACAGACAGCAACTGGAAAGATGGAGCACCACCAGCAAGGTGTGGTCTATTCATGAGAATCAGCCTGAGGAGTCAAAAATTTTCGATATTGATGCAGTAATCACGTAACATTTGCAGCTTAATAACTTGAACCCTCCAAAAAAAAATTACATTGCAACAGTTTGGAAACTGAATACACGTAAAAGGACGATTGAGGCTTGATGATAAATTTCTCGTTAGTACACACAGGTAGATTGCTGCCACACCTTGGGTATTGCAGCAGTAATCATGTATATATGCTGCTTAGTTAAATTGAATCCCACAAAGCAAAAAGGATTTCTGTGAAAATGGGGGGGGGGTGAAAGTATTTGCCTGGGGCTGGATCTCCTAGGCTTTCATAGAAGGCAGGTCCCGATGCCTCTGCAAGGCTTCCTTCACACCCATCGGGTCACCGCAGAGCGGGGACCTGATAGGATCCCTCACCCGCCGCAAACACCTTCTCTGCCGCAGTCGGCATAGAATGAGTTAATCCATCGGCATCAGCTTTTACAGCGATGTCAACAGATACAGCAGGGGCCGAGCTATCAGTGACTGCCGGGACCCCACACTGATCGCCATGATGTTATAGTACGGCAAATTGAAGCAAGTCACCTGCTGCTATGATGTACTTTTATGTCATGTGTCAGGAAGGGGTTAAACTAATGAAGAACACACTTTTTTTTTTTTACCAAAACTTTTTATTTCTTTTCACATACATCGAGTATACAAAATAAAATTTCTCCATATAGTATGTACATACTTTTCACCTTGTTCACATACAATGACAATATTCGAAGCATTAGGTTGAGTAACAAATAATGTCCAGAGAAATAATATTCGCTTTATAATCATAGAGATATATAAACATACATAAACCCTTCCCTCCCCCCTACCCTCAACTCGTCTGGATGCACCTACTCCCTTATACTAGTACTATCTCCACTTTAAGTCTAGCAAATATGCCATATATTCCATACTGTTTGATTATGAAACTTTCAGTTTACCCAAAGTACCTCTAATATCTTTCTGTAAATACCACTCCGTGTGTTTAAAATTACTCATGAGATCTTGTGTATCCTCCACTGACAAATGCTTTGCAATAAACTTTGCCCACTTGTTTAAAAAAGACGTTGAGTTTTTGTTTTTATTTGACTCTGCATCCAATTGATCCATTAACATGAAGTGTCGCATTTGACTATAGAACTCCATACTTGTGGGAATGTGTGGGTCTAGCCATCTTTGCAATAGACATTTCAATGCTACTAGCAGTACCCCATGTATCAATTTAGGTATTTGAACTGTGTCTGGGAATACATGGAACAAAACAACTTCTGGCTCACATGGCAACTCAATATGCCAGGTGTCTTTGATCCAAGACAGCAGCCATTCCCAATATTGTCGTGTCTTGGGGCAAAGCCACATCCCATGATCCAGGTCTGCTTTTTGGAGGTTACATTTTGGACATTTATTTATCCAGTTCTCGTTATTTCTCGTGTTATTTATGTTGAAAGCATATATTGCCCTATGTATTAGTTTCAACTGGGTTTCCCTCCATTTCTCACATATTACTGCTTTCCTTGTCCTAATCCACCCCGTCATTATTCTTTCTCTCCAACCCTGGTTTATTAATAGTTTATCCCACCCTCCACCAATTGTTGCAGCTGTTTTATCATTTTCGCTGTCCCTAAGTTGTTTATATATGTCAGATAATGACCACTTACTTCCTATTTGTTTTAGTAGGGAGTCAAAGCCGTTTATTTTACATTCCGAGGCCATTTGTTTTAATCTGGATTTACAGAAGTGCATTATTTGGTAAAATTGTAGCTCTTGTCTTCCAAGTAGACCATATTTATCCCTTAGCTCTGGCAACGTGAGGTATCTTTGTTCTTGGTCATGCAACAGGTGCTGTAGAGTTGTTATCCCTTTTTGTTTCCACTGTTGAAATAACTTATTGCTATTTCCTGCTTCAAATTCTGGATGGGACCATAAATACATATATTTGGAAGTCTTAAAGGATAAGCTGTGTAGTTTTCTCACTTCTTTCCAAGCAATGATAGTATCCCTCAGTATTATTGAGGTTTTAATATCAACTGTCCTTGAAGCTAGATGTGAGTGCATGAGTGCACCCAAATCCCATCCCTGGGCTAATTCTTTTTCTAGTAATATATTCGAGTAATAGGATGTCTTTGCCAACCAATCCCTACAATGTCGAAAGAGACTGGCTAAATTATATTTTCTAAGATCTGGAAAACGAACTCCTCCCTTTTCTATTGGAAGATATAATTTCCGTAGGGCTATCCTCGCTTTCTTTTTGGACCACATAAATTGTGAAAAAGCTTTGTTTAATTCTTGTATATCCCTATGCCTAATTAAGATGGGTAATGTTTGCATTGGATAAAATAATTTGGGGACACTAACCATTTTTATCAGATGACATCTTCCTAGTAGCGTCAATGGCAATGACTGCCAGTTCTCCAGTTCTTGTTTAATCTGTTTTATCAACGGTGTATAGTTTAGATTATATAAAGAGTGGGGTGAGGGCCCAATTTTGATACCTAGGTATTTAATATGTTTTTTTGCTATAATTACTGGACAGTTTTGCATTGTTAGATATTTCTTTGATGTTGTGTTGCCTATGTATAGGAGTTCACATTTATCAATGTTAGCTTTAAAACCAGAATTTTTTCCAAAATCCTCGATTACTTTGAATGCTTGGTGAATATCTCTAGAGGGATTTGCCATGAATAGAATTATGTCGTCAGCGAAAAGTGACATCTTTACCTCTCTCGACCATACTTTTATACCTTCAAAAACTCCTGAGTTTTCCAAGTATCTAGCTAGTGGCTCTATTGCTATGTTAAGCAACAGTGGTGACAGGGGACATCCCTGCCTTGTCCCTTTTAATAGTGGGAAAGATTGAGAAAGAAAACCTGGTAGCACTATTTGTGCCTTGGGATCTGTGTATAGGGTTGTTATATAAGTTCGGAAAGCTCCTTTGATGTTCATTGTATCTAATACCTGCGCCAACCATCCCCAATTCACACTATCGAAAGCCTTTTCGGCATCTATTGTGAGTAGTGCAGGCGACTGACTCAATTGCGGCTTTCTATTAACATAATCCAGAACAGTCAGCACCCTTCTCATATTGAACACTGCAGATCTGCCCTTTACAAACCCTACCTGAGATGGTCCAATTAGGTTTGGTAGTTCAACAGCCAATCTATCAGCCATTATTTTGGAAAATAATTTGTGATCCACGTTAATTAAAGATATGGGTCTGTAGGAAGATGGCAGAAGCAAATCTTTTCCAGGTTTCGGTAAAAGACGTATATATGCTGTGTTATTAGTCATTTTTGTGACTTTTCCTTCCAACACTCTATTAAAGCTATCTGTAAGCATTTTAGCTATATCGTCCTTTAATAATTTATAAAATTCCCCAGTATACCCGTCTGGGCCTGGTGCTTTCCCAAACGGCAAATTTTTGATTGTTCTGGATACTTCTTCTACTGTTATTGGCTTATTAAGTTCAAGGAGCTGACTGTCCTGGAGTTTTGGTATGGTCGCTTTATCTAGATAATGGATTAGGGACGGTTGGGCATCAGACCCTGCTGAGTATAATTTCATATAGTACTGCCTAAAGATTTCCAAAACTTTTTCAGGTTTACTCTGACTTTTGCCCTGCCCATCTAACAATGTCGGAAAATTCAGCTGACTCCTTGGGCCCTTAGATAATCTCGCTAGTAACTTCCCAGATTTATTGCCAAACTTGAATACTTTAGATTCTTTTTGTGAACTATACATCACCTCCCATCTAGTATACCACAACTCAAAGTTTTTTTTTGCTGCACACCATTTTAATTTAGCTTGTTCAGATGGGCACTGAAGAAATTCAGAATAAGTCTTTCTAAGGCTATTAGTCATTTCCCCTAATTTTTTTTTTGTTTTTGCCTTTAGTGCATGTACATATGTCATTATTCTACCCCGAAGTACTGTTTTCTCCGTATCCCATAATAGAATTGGATCATCTCTATGTTGGTCATTATCTTCCTGAAATTCCATGTGCCACCCCCGCAATAAATCTCTGAAGCTTTCCTTTTCTCCCAGGAAGGCCGGGAACCTCCATATGTAGTCAGATCCTTTTTGCGTTTGCTCTTTAAGATCTAAATGTATTGGGGCATGGTCTGATATAACCATATCAAGAATCTTTGGGTTTTCGATCTTATAAAACATGGAAGTCGACACCAGTAGATAATCGATACGAGACCATGAATCATTAGGAGCCGAGTAAAAAGTGTATTCTCTCCCTTCAGGATTGGCTTCTCTCCAAGGATCTATGAGGTCATGGTCTCGCATCAAACATTCCAACAATATTTCTCTCCCCACCGTCGTCTTTTTCTTTAACCTAACCGGTCTGCGATCCTCTCTACCTTCCATCACTGTGTTCATGTCACCCCCCACTATGAGATTACGTTGTTGCAAGGCGGTTAATCGTGTGCCTATCTCTTCAAAGAACTTCTTATTCTCTCCATTTGGGCCATATATATTAACTAACCCTATCTCTCCTATAGGTAGCTTCATAGTCATAAATTGCCCTCTGCCCTCCTCATCCGTCACATGTGTCAATATATCAACCTGCAATTTTTTTGTGCAACAGTATTAATGTCCCACCTTTGCGGTTTACTGATTTAGACCCTATTGCTTTCCCTACCCACATCTTCTCCATGCGAAAAAAATCTTCTGCGCCCAAATGAGTTTCCTGAAGTAGTGCAATGTCTGCTCTACATTTTTGTAGGTGCTTCAGGATCATGTTTCTTTTGGCAGGGGAACGCAGTCCCTTCACATTCCACGATATAATTCTCATTATATTATCCTCGCATGGAAAAGATGCGGCCTAAGTACTTGGGCATGCATCCAGACAAAACAAAAAACAAGTAAACATTCCCTTCCCGCCCCAAACAGTTTCCATGGCAACCTGCCTAGAAGTGTATTCCCATCAACTCTTATGCCAATATACATTAACATATTCCTCCTCTTTTCCTCTATTGACTTCACCTTTTTCCAACATGGTCAGTCAATCCCTCATTTTTATATTGCACTTATTTATACTAAATGTTCTGTTATAACATTCTAAACATATCCTTTTCTTGTACATTTACCACCTTCAGCGCTCAGGCCATTTTCGCGGCTCCCCGCTTATGTCCATGCGTGACGCAGCTGCTTCTTTTCCGTTCTCCGCAGATGTAGCTGACTTCTCTGATGGTCGGTATCTGCCCGGAGGCCTTAACGGTATGTGTTGCAGGCCCAGTTGATTTCTTGCCTCCTCTGCTGAAGTATAAGTAGATGTTGAACCATCTGAGTGGAATATTTTGAGGAGTGCTGGGTACAGGAGTGCAAATCTAGTATGTCTCTCATAAAGCTCAGAGCAAATACCCGAGAATTCCCTCCTCTTTTTTTGCACCTCCATGGAGTAGTCTCCAAATATCAGCACTTTCATGCCGCGAACTTCCAGTGTAGATCCCTGCCTTTTATATTGTCGCAGTATGGCAGTCTTGTCAGTAAAGTCAAGATATTTCACTATGACTGGCCTCGGTCTTTGCTGTAGGTTTGAAGCAGCCTTTAAGTTACGATCAGTGCCTGGTCTCAGATCAGGGCCTATACGGTGTGCTTTTTCTACCTTGCATGCATTTTCAAGACCCAGTGCCAGTGGTATCTCTTGTTCACATATTGTAATCAGATCTTGTGCTGGTATAGTTTCTTTTAGTCCCACAATGCGGAGGTTGCTCCTCCGTGAGCGATTTTCCAGATCGTCTACTTTCATTTTAATAGACGCCGTTTCTCTTTCTGCCTTCTCCAGCAGCGTGCGTAGGTCGGAACAAGATTCCTCCAGGATTTGTATGCGAGTCTCTGCATTATCTAGCCTCGACCCATGTTCCACTACAGTGGCTTGTAGAGACTGAAGCGTGTGCCCTACTGTGTTAGCAAGTGATTCCTGCAGGTCAGGTAGTATTCTATTAGCCACTTCAATCGCCAGCTTTACATAGTCAATACCTGCTTCATCTCCTTTGAGATCCACCTCATCTGGCTCTGATCGGTCTGTCATTATTTCCTGCTGTGCAGGCATGGGCGCTTCTTCCTCCTCCCCTTCACATTCCCGCGCTGCGGTTTTCAAAGGTTTTTTCATACCTTTAGATTTGTTTTTCGCCCCCATATTTAGGATATAGCGATCCATATACTCTCGCTGCACTAGCGATGTCGATTGACCCAAACTTTGTCCGGTCTGTAGGGGGGATTTAGCCTCTTGAGGTTTTGACTGCACGGAGCCGAGGTTAGCCGCGTCTCACCATGCTGGCGCCGGAACCGGAAGTCCAGAACACACTTTTTAATCTGTCTCTATTGCTAATGGCCATGTGGCACCTTCAATACAATGCAACTAAACAGTGCAATCTTCATTAGCTCAATCAGAGCCCACTGCTGCCGGTACGGCTGCACTGCACTCGAATCAGCACGGCTGTGTCACAAATGCCTAAAGGTGCGGCTACATGGTCAGGTTTTTTTCACACGTAGCTTAAGGCTGACATGTCAGCCTGCATTTGTGGGAGGGGCGTAGGCGCACTTAAAAGGAGGCATGCCCTCTTCTCGTGTGCATGCGTTTTCGGTGCCTATTCCCGCCACGAACGTCACGCCCCTTGCAGCAGCGCAGCTCGACAGGTAAGTAGGTCCTGTCAGGTGCCTCCGGTTCCTCCGTCTTTCGCACTGGACGGGCGGGTAAGTACAACTACCTCTACTGCATTCATTCCCCCTCCACGGCACAGCGCAATCCGGCGTCTCTCACCTACTCCCGACTGGCCTCCGCTTCTAGGTCCCGCTTCCGGTGCGGGGAACAGGGGGGTCACGTAGGACGCCGGGCATGAGGTTCACCGCGGCGTCCTTGTTGCCCGGCAACGACGTTGGTGTCCTCCCCCCTGCAGTCACGAGGCCCGACTGCCTCTCAGGCTCCCTTCCCAGGCTCCGGTGTGCTGGCGTCCTCCCTCCCCTGTTGTCACGTGGCCGGCTGTCTCTCAGGCTCCCTCTCCCGGGCCTGGTCTGCGCGGCGTCCCTGTTGCCCGGCAACGCCGTTGGTGTCCTCCCCCCTGCTGTCACATGGCCTAGCTGCCTCGGGCTCCCTCTCCCAGGCTCCGATCTGCGCCCCTCTTTCTGGCTCCTGTCGCATCGCCGGTGGTGCCGGTGGTGCGGCGGGGGGGGGGGGGCGCTGCTTCACGGGGCTGTTCGGGCTCGCCTGCAGGGAAGAGTGCCACCTTGTAAAGATAAAATTAAATTAAATTTAAATAAAACACTTTTTTACAACATAGATAATCATTAAATAAATTAACCCTTCACACCGCACGGTAGCATTACACGCTACCCTCCGCATCAGGTCCTACAATACTATCAACTCATTAAAACAACACCACGTCCACTTGCCATACATCAAGCCTCTCGTTGATGCAGGTCATCATAAGCCCACCAGAAATTTCCGTTAGATCACAGGGACATACAAGGATCCCTGGGTCATGGGTCTATAAATGGCGCAGTCTATGGACATTAACGGGCCCCCCTTACGATACTGATTATTTTACAGACCCTGGGTACTCTGCTGTTCTAGCCACATATCGTCAGCCAAGGTTTTTCTCAAACAATTCCGTCCGAGTCGACCGCCGCCATTCCACTCTGCTACATCTGCAGACGTTTCGGCTTACATATCCACTGTACCACAACTGTGCCCGCTACGTTTCAGGCAGGTTGCGCTCATTTGTCCGTTTGAGCCGACCATCGCTTTTCTACTTCACTACATCCACGGACATTTCCGGTAACTGCTTCATTTTCCACCACACATTCGCCGTCGTTCAGTCTACACTACAATGCAACTTCCTATTCCTTTTTGTCACCCGCGTCAGGGTCACTTCGTAGTCACCGGGTTGTCTCCAGTCACGTCTCAGGTTACTTCTTGTTCATGTCACCATGTTTTGTTTCACTGTCATGTCTGTCAATGACAGGCTGTTGCTGTTACGTGTCAGGCCTATGTTTCAATTGGCGGTCACGGCCAGGCTTACGCCTCTTGCCTCCCACGGCCTGTTCTGTCCAGGCGTCCGTTCCTTCTTAATCATTGGCCTGTCACGTTTCAGACTCACGTATTATTACCATTGCCACCTGTTGCGCTCCAGGCTTATGTTCACATCTCACCATGTCGGGTGCCTGCCACGGTTCAGGCTCACTTTTTTGTTCAAGTGTATCATCTGTTGCCTGTCACGTTCAAGCGCACGTCAATCTGTCATCTATTGCCAATGTATCATCTGTTGCCTGTTACGCTTCAGGCTTACGTTTTATTTTTATCATCTGTTGCCTGTTACGTTTCAGGCTTACGGTTTCAATTTATCATATGTTGCCTGTTACGCTTCAGGCTTACGTGTCATTTTCATTATCTGTTGCCTGTTACGTTTCAGGCTTACGTTTTTAATTCTTCATAGGTTGCCTTTTAAGCTTCAAGCTTACGTGTTTTTTTTTTTTTTTTTAATTATCTGTTGCCTGTTACGTTTCAGGCTTACGTTTTTAATTTATCATCTGTTGCCTGTTACGCTTCAGGCTTACGTTTCAATTCATCATCTGTTGCCTGTTGCGCTTCAGGCTTACGTGTTTAACTTTTCAGGTGTTGCCTGTCACGCTTCAGGCTTACGTTTTCATTGATCATCTGCTGCCCATCACGCTTCGGGCTTACGTTCATGTCACGCCGTGTCTGCCACCGGCTGCGCATTGATGTACGCTTCCGGTTTCTGTTGCCTCTTACGTTTAGGGTGCACGTTCGTCACTTCTCATGCCATGGTTTATCGCGCTCAGGCGTACCTAGATCTTTTATCTCTTCCAGTGTCTGTATCGCTCAAGGTCTTACGTGGTATTATTTATTTTCTGTTGCCTGTCACTTTCAGGTTCACACTGTTAATTTACTGTTTCTGTCGCCTGTCATGTTTTAGACTCGATTCAGTATTCCTTTCTCCGGTACGATTTCAGGTTTGATGTTTGTTTTTCTTCAGTTTTCATTTCCCTGTCTGGGGCCAAGTACGGTTAGCCTTCTCACGTCATTTCACGCTTAGTCCACGGTCCCGCCGTTCAGTGCACCAGACACTCGCTCTCGCTAGTCCTCCTTTAACCACCATTCACGACTCGGGTGTCGCTTGCAAGGTACGGGGCTTCCTGCTCAAATGTTATTTTCTATTTGTCGCTTCGCAGCTGCAGTATGTCGCATATTTCCAACATCGAAGAAGCCCTGTCCGAGCGGCCCTAAGGAGTTGGTCAATTCCGAAGTTGTTTGCGGAGCTTAACCGGAGAGGGATCCAATACCCTGCCTCCGCCGTAAAGCAGAGCTGTATAGGCTACTGATGGCTGAACCAGCAGCCCCGGACTTGGAGCAAGTCTCCATGTCCACCCTTCAGGTGTCCCTGACGCAGCTACATGCTGGGATGAACTCCATCGCCTCCTTGGTTTCGGACGTCCAGTTCAGACTCCTGGCCGTCGAGTCCTACCGGGGGCTGCCACCTGACCGGTCCACTCTAGCCTTGCCTATAACCTCCACCCCAGGGCCCGTTCCCCCAGGTAGGGTTCCGTACGCTCCCGAGATTGCTCCCTCGCATTTCATTCCCTGCCACATCAAAAAGACATTTTAGAAGGGAAGGATATTAATCTAGCATCCATCCTGTTAGCCACCCATGACTCGGTAGACAGCAAACCATAACTTGCGGCGACGCGTCCATTGTTCTCAAGGCCAGGGATCCCCGCCTAAACAAAAGCTTACAATCACGGAATTCGCCCTCGCGTTCAGTCTATTTAAGGACGTCATCTGCTCGGTCCATCCCGAGAAGCGGGAGGAGTTGGACACGTACCTGTATAAAGTCACGGACTTGGGCCACTAGTACGGCGGTCAGGCTTTCTATGACTACCATCGCTCCCTTTCAGCCAAAGCCGCCGCCGCACTGGTCCAATTCCAGCACATCACAAACTGGGCCGCCATGGACATGGAGCTCTTTGCCGGCGCATGCCTCAGGCCAGTCCATCGCCCACTCCGCAGATTGGTGCCCCAATGCAAATCCCTCCACGTCCCAGGGCAGATCCCTTCCCAGTAGCTCCGGGTCCCTTCAATGGTCTGGCCCAGCCACGGACAAGCTAGGGCGGCCAATAGGTTTCCTGGGCAACAGCCAGGTTTGTAATAACTTAATCAAACTGCTTGTCATTACAACGAATGTAGGGCCCTTCATGTATGCGCAGTCTGTTTCAGGGCTCACCCCCAGATGGTGTGTCCTCAAAGATCCAGGCCATCCTGACTAAGCGGGGTCAATGTGGTTCTACTAGATTCCCTGCTGCAGAATCATTATAACCCACAGTTTGTACAGTTCCTGGTCTGCGGGTTCACCACCCCTTTCCACACAGGCCTGGTAGGTCTCCCACAAGCCTCTTGGGAGGGTCCCAATCTTCTGTCGGCAACCAGGGATCCCAAGGCGGTGGGGACTCTGATCAGGTCAGAATTGCCTTTGCCTTCGTGCCGTTTGACCTCTGGAGGATACACCCCATAGGTACCGTGTCCAAACAGCGCACCAAGAAAAAAAAAAGTCTAATTCATGACTTGTCTGCATCTCATGGCTCCAGCACACCCAGTCTAAACTCCTTAGTGCCCTCCGAGGAGTTTTCAATGAGTTACGCCACCATAGACGAGGCCATCCAACTCATTCTTCAGGTAGGCCGGGGGGCATGGTTGGCCAAGGCGGACATCGCTGATGCCTTCAAATTGCTGCCATCCATCCACAGCTTGGAGGTTCTATGGCATCAAGTGGCAAGACCAGTATTTCTTTGCCAATCACCTGACGTTCGGGTCCAAGAGCAGCCCCTGGCTGTTCGACCAGTTCGCGCAGGCGTTGCATTGGATCCTGGTCAACCACTGCGACTGTCCTCTGGTCATCCATTACTTGGATGACTTTCTTCTAATCGAAAGCCCAGACTGCCAGCCGAGCAAGCTCCAGGCTCTGCTCCAGCTGTTTGCTCAACTCAATGTTTCGGTGGCGCCCGCAAAGACAGAAGGCCCCAAGACGGTAATCACCTTCCTAATGCGGCCGCAGACGCCTTGTCCCGCTTTAATTTTAAAACTTTCTTTCAGGTCATGCCAGAGGCAGACCGTGTGGGGCTACCTCCGCGGATGTATCAAAATCTGGTGATGGATTAAACCTTTTCATTGATTCAGCAAAGTCTTTGATGCAGAAGTCTTTATCTTATAACACTGCCAGGAACTACAGGACCGCCTGGAACACCTTCAACAGGTTCATGGGCCTACATCCAAGACAAGACACTGATAAGACCACTTACATCACAGCTTTCATAAGCCTACTGTCATATTGATCTCAAGCTATCCTTCAATACCATTAAATTGTATTTGGCCGAAGTCCAACATTTCTCCATGTTGGAAGACCCCGAAAGTAGGTCGGTTTTCCTATCCCAAGCAGTCAGGGCAACCCTCAGGGGTGTTCAGAAAAGTGGTCACGCAGTCATCACGAGCAGGCAGCCTGTGTCAGGGGAATTATTTAGAAAGCTTTCAACCTCCCTAGATGGTCTTCCTTTTGGGCTCCTTCCCAGCACGGTCATCAAGGCCGCAATGTACCTTAGTTTCTATGGGTTCTTAAGACCCGACGAATTCACCCACACTTCAGCCAGGTCCAAGGGTCTAATCAGGGGTCAGCTGGTCTGGCACCACGACCATTTCTCCTTACACCTCCTCACTTCCAAAATCTCAGTGGAGGTATAGTTCTTCCAATCTACCAACGCAGGGTGCCCGGTCCAGGTACTCAGGAGTCTGCTGGCGGCTCTGGGGGACTCCGCCCCTGACCGCCCATTGCTCCCGTTTCAGGCCTCAGCCCTCACGGCCTCGCAATTCATCTCGCACGTTCGCACTCTGGCGACGGGCTTGGGTTTCGACCCCAAGGCCATTTCAGGGCACTCCTTCCGTATTGGAGCTGCATCCGCGGCTTCAAAGCACAACGTCCCCGGCCACGTCATCCAAAAATGGGTCGCTGACGCTCCTCATGCTTCACACGCTACATACCTAGCCCTCAGGCCGAGATATCCCAGGCATTCCACAGTTTGGTATTGTAACTTGGTCCGCTGCCAATAAAGGTTTCTCTCCCTACTCGTGTGTGTTTTTGCCCCCTTTTAGGCTTACCCGTGGCATGGCTAAGGGCACCTCTCCAGCCATATTAGTTAGGCAGGTTGGTTTCCTCTGTCAGGTCTCGGCACGTTTCGGGGCGCTAGCTCTCTGCCGTAGCCATGACCACAAGTAGCTTAAGGCTGACATGTCAGCCTGCATTTGTGGGCGGGGCGTAGGCGCACTTAAAAGAAGGCACTGCCTCTCCTCATGTGCGTGCGTTTTCGGTGCCCCATCCTCCCTCCCCTTTTCTTTCCATACTCCTCAGGGTATGCCCCCTTTTAGGCTTACCCGCGGCATGGCTAAGGGCACCTCTCCAGCCATATTAGTTAGGCAGGTTGGTTTCCTCTGTCAGGTCTCGGCACGTTTCGGGGCGCTAGCTCTCTGCCGTAGCCATGACCACAAATTATATTAGGTTTAGGAATGTATCATTTTTACTTAACACATGCATCAGTAAATGTAGACAGTTGTGTATGTATGAACTCATCACATCCTACAGGTTGTTTTTTTTCAGATATTATTTTTTTTAAAGTATTTTTGCTGCAAAGTTGCGTGAAGGTGGTTCTATGTATTTTATTCTGTGTTTTTATACATGGTATGCTATTGGCTCTCAGAAAATGAAGATTTTGCTAACTTTGTAGCAGTTTGCCATGTACAGTATACATTTTATGATGTTGGTGGATGATGACCAAATATTGCATGGCATTTTATTTTTATGTTTTTGAGAGCACAGGCTCTTGTTGAAGTACATCTTGATATATTTTTGTACATGTTTATGTGGGAAATTCTGCTTTGAAGGGAATTTTAGGCACAATGGCAGTCATTTATTAAGGCCGGTAATTTATATGCTGGTCTGAATCCCCATGCGCAGGCCTCAACATAAATTTGGCGCGTGGTGCCGCCAACCGTGAAACATGGTTTAACCTACACCAGCTCCATTGCTGGCGTAGTTTAAGACCATTTTCAACACAATAAACTGCCGTAGAAAATGATAAAAGAGGCGGGCCAGCCAGCCCGTCCTCATCCCCCCACATGCCGCTTAAATACTCCAAAAAGTAGCGTATATTTCCTAATAAATGACCACTTATGTTTCTTTTGAGGCATTTTTAAAAATAATTCCTGTTTGTTACAAAGTTACATGAAGGTGGATATTGGAAATGTCTGCCAGCAGCCAGCCCATCAATACAGCAATCATCAGGTTGTCTGGTGAGGTACAGTTTTCAAGGAATGTACTGTCTGTATTTTATAGGTTCTTTTTTTTAGAATTTTGCAACTTGAAATCAGATTTTGTTTTTTTAAGTTCTGATGATTTTACGTATGAAGATATGTGCATGTAAATTTAACCCTTAAACGGTAAGAATGAAACCTGCACATGTTGAACCTTTTTTTTTGGAGGTGTGATATAACTTTCTGCTTGGGTCATATTTTAATCCACTTATATCAACCTTTATGCAATTTTATGACAAATTAAATGTTGATGCAAAATAGCATGAAGGCTGTGAAGTGCTGAGTGGCATTTTGACAATATGCCAGGTGTATACTTTTAGAAAATATATAGGTATGGTGAGGTAATTGTTTGAAGTCATAAGTGCAAACATTGGGGGTCATTCATTACAAAATATACACCACTTTTTGGCATATTTAACCCTGTTGTTACCAACGCCATACATGTACGGAGCTGGAGCAATGGGTACAGCGGGTACCATGGCCAGTGGGTCTCCGCTGTTTCAAGTGTGATCACGGCATCTAAAAGCTAAAAAAAGTCATGCTCTGAATTCAATATGCTGGGTCTCTCTCAAGAAACCCAGGGTATTGAAGCTACAATTCTTATTTTGGCCAGCAGGTGGCAGACCAACATAAGAAATGAGCAATCCTAGTAACAATATGGATATATAAGAAACATAAGGGTACAGAATAAAAACAAAAACAGAGGCTTGTAACCTCAGTCACGAGTTACAAAACAATAAAAAATAGAAAAAAAATGTTGACAAACATAAAAAAACTACTAAATATATACAAATTTAAATCACCCCCCTTTCCGTAGAATAAAAACAAAAAACATAAATAACTAAAAAATATAAACATCATGGGCATCACCGCATCCAAAAACAGCCTTGCTATTAATATATAAAAATATTTTTTCAAAACGGCGAATGATGTAAAGGAAAAAAGGGTCAAAATGGCCTATTTGCAATTTTTTCATTTCTTCTCTTACCCATAAATATGTAATAAAATATAATCAAAAAGTCACACACATTCCAAAATGGTATTAATAAAAACTACAGATCATCCCACAAAAAAATGAGCCCCGGGGGTCAGAATATGGTGATTTTTCTAAGTTTTAATTTATTTTTATACAATTTAGACAAAAAAAATATACATATGTGGTATCGTCATAATCATACTGACCCAGAGATTAAAGGGCATAGGTAAGTTTTGTCGCAAAGGAAACACTGTAGGGAAAAAACCCATAAAACAATGGTAGAATTGCGTTTTTCCAATTCCACCACTTTCGGAAATTTTGTTCCCGTCTCACACGACATTGTATGCTATATTAAATAAATGGTGCCATTATAAAGTACAATTTTTCCCGCAAAAAATAGGCCCTCATACAGCTATGTGAATAGAAAAAAAAAAAAAGTTATAGCTAAAGGAAGATAAGGAAAAAAATGAAAACACAAAAACAAAAAAACCTCCGATATCCTAAGAGCTAAGGCACATATTTTGTTGCAAAGTGCCAAAGTTATGTAGAGGTCATTGGATATCAATTTTACTGCAGGCCATTGGAGTACGGGCCCCAAACATTAGGCATTCACTGTACAGAAAACATCAAGTGATTATGTGGCTGTAGGTATATTAGACGGTCAGTGGATAACAATTTTACTTCAGGCCAGTGGAGTAAAGGCCCCAAAAATTATTCATTCAATGTACACGCAGACCGGACATCCAGCTTGACAAAGGGCACCGAATGGGCCCGAAACATTGCAGATAGCAATAAATGTCATAAGAATATTTTGAGAATGTACCACTGGTAAATAAAGGTTGAATAATAAGCTACATTGGTGTGCTGTCTCTGAAAACTTATTTAAAGCCAGAAAAGAACAAGTGATTATGTGGCTAGAGGTATATAAGACGGTCATTGGATATCAATATTTCTGCAGGCCATTGGAGTACAGGCACCAAACATTGGGCATTCACCGTACAGAAAACATCAAGTGATTATGTGGCTGGAGGTATATTAGACGGTCATTGGATATCAATATTACTGCAGGCCAGTGGACTACAGGCCCAAAAAATTATTCATTCACCGTACAGAAAAGAACAACTGATAATGTGGCTGGAGGTACATTAGGCGGTCACCATATAACAATTTTACTGTTGGCCAGTTAGATTACAGGCCCCAAAAATTATGCATTCACTGTACATAAAAGATCAAGTGATTATGTGGCTGGAGGTATATTAGACGGTCAATGGATATGAATTTTACTGTAGGCCAGTGGACTACAGGCCCCAAAAATTTTTCATTCACTGTACAGAAAAGAACAATTGATAATGTGGCTGGAGGTACATTAGGCGGTCACCGTATAACAATTTTACTGTTGGCCAGTTACATTATAGGCCCCAAAAATTATGCATTCACCGTACATAAAAGATCAAGTGTTTATGTGGCTGAAGGTATATTAGACGATCAATAGATATCAATTTTACTGCAGGCCAGTGAACTACAGGCCCCAAAAATTATTCATTCACTGTACAGAAAATAACAATTGATAATGTGGCTGGAGTTACATTAGGTGGTCACTGTAAAACAATTTTACTGTTGGCCAGTTACATTACAGGCCCCAAAAATTATGCATTCACCATAAATAAAAGATCAAGTGATTATGTGGCTGGAGGTATATTAGACGGTAATTAGATATCAATTTTACTGCAGGCCAGTACAAACACATGTCAAATACATATGTTTAAAAGAACAAAAAATATAAAATTGAATTAAAAACATGGCTAACGAAATCCCCCCTCTTAAAAAAAAAACAAATGATAATAGTTAAAATTCGATAACACGTTGTCGTCACAGGTATTGAATTACTCCGAGGTCCCAAACATTAGGCATTCACTGGAGAGAAAAGGCCTTTTATGCCGCTGTATTTACATAAGACAAGGACCATTATTTGTTCTGGGTGGTGGCGGATATGTGTGGCCTGACATGAGGAAATTCAATTAAACATGGTCGTCACAGGTGTTGAATTCCTCCGAGATCCATGCCTCATTAATTTTTATAAATGTGAGGTAGTCCACACTATCATGAGCTAGGCGAGTGCGCTTATTGGTCAAGATCCCCCCGGCTGCGCTGAACGTCCTTTCAGACAAGAAACTCGATGAGGGGCAAGCTAAGAGTTCCATGGCAAATTGTGCCAGCTCTGGCCACAGGTCAAGCCTGCACATGCAGTAGTCAAGGAGTTCCTCACTTCTCAGAGCGCCCACATCGGCCGTTAACCCGATGTAGTCGGACACCTGTTGATCTAGGCGTTCCTTGAGGCTGGATCCGGAGGGCGGCTGTCGATGGGTTGGTTGCAAGAATGATCTCATATCTGAAGTGACCAACACATCTTCAAACCGCCCTCTTCTTGCATGCGCTGTAGGATTGGTACTCGCAACTGTTTTTCTGTGGGTGGAAATTCCTCTGCCAGCACCCGTGTTAAGGGGGATATTAATTATTGATATTTATGCAAATCTCAATAATTAATATTCATAAATAGGAGTGAATCATCTAGTGATGACTCCGCCTATTTATGCCTAAATCATAATATAAATAACTAACCTATTTAGCTATGTTAAGTAGCTAACTACCTCTGTTACCTATACACTCCACTGAACTACACTACGGCTATTGGTGCGGCGCCTTACTACTACAAAAGACCTACACTGTGCTTAAATAAAAGGTATTTATTAACACAATATACGTTACAGTCTAATATATTTGCTTATAACTATATATATCTATATCAAGGGAATAGATATATATAGTTATAGCAGCACACAGCAATATAAGTAAACACACTATAACAACACACTAATACGGTTCTAACTACACTACCACAGTCCCAAGTCCTCCCCAGGATCTAACTACAATTACAATAATACACTTACATACACACAAATATCAGTAATCCACCCGCCTGGCTACTCACTGTCCCTACGGGGTACAAGGGGTTTAATCACATAATTGTGGCACTGCAGGGGTTAATACATACAGGCCAAGGAACACGGGGTAGTAACTATGCAGGGGTAACCCAAGAAAGGGTTAACAAGGCAGCAGCAGTAAAGGGGCTACTGCTGGGGCTACACACAGGGTACTGCGGGGGTTAATGCTCTGCAGGGACTTGCAGGCCAGAGCAGAGCTGAGGCAGGGCAGCATGTAGTGAAGGGGTTAATGGTCAGGGACAAGTCTAATTATACGCTATATCTATATATATTTATAGATCAATGGTTATAAATATATATACATATAGACGCACACACCACAATACAAACCTAACTACACTAGACAATTCCCAATTCCACCCCACACTCTAGCTATACAATACACTTACATACATTCCTTAGCAGCCCACCCAACCTGGCTCTAAGCTATCCATATGGGCACACTCAGCTGCTGCTGGGGTTAGCAGGATTAATGCTGCAGGAGTTCAGCAGCCGGAGTTAGGGGATGGTCGGTGGAATAGGGGTAAATCAGGGCAGGAGTATTAGGGGTCTGGAGGGAAAGGGTTACTCAGCCATCTCCAGGGGCATGTGGCCTCTCTTCCTTCAGGGAGCAGTTCCCATGTGTCTCTGATTTTAGTCTGGTTGGTTCCAAGAGGCCGCACCTCTGTCCTGCTTGGGCTAATATAGCCCAAAAGCAGCCCCCTCCTCCTTCTTCAACAGGAGGGTGATGACATCATCGTGGGCATGTAACGGAATGCTTGAACTGAAACAAAGGACTTCCTGCCCAAGGTGTTAACATCACACACTCCCACGTCATAACAGAACCAGGCTGATCAATATATATATATATGTACACATATACACACTACACAACCTGGGGATCATATCAGTATACTGGGTCCACATTTAGGTATATACAGTACAGACCAAACATTTGGACACACCTTCTCATTCAAAGAGTTTTCTTTATTTTCATGACTATGAAGGCATCAAAACTATGAATTAACACATGTGGAATTATATACATAACTAACAAGTGTGAAACAACTGAAAATATGTCATATTCTAGGTTCTTCAAAGTAGCCACCTTTTGCTTTGATTACTGCTTTGCACACTCTTGGCATTCTCTTGATGAGCTTTGTAAAGGGGGATATTAATCACAAATATTTATGCAAATATCAACAATTAATATTCATAAATGGGAGGAGCCGTCTAGTGATAACTCCGCCTATTTATGCCTTTATATAATAATAACACAATACTTTCGCTATGCTTTACACTGATCGCTAAACTAGCTGCATGCGCCTTACTATCACTATACTACGGCGGCGACTACTAAAAACACCATACACTGCATTATGAACAATAAGGAATATTTATTACACAATACAATTCTACACGTCTAGCAATACGCTAATATCTATATATATTCATGGATCAATGGATATGAATATATATACATATAGACGTACACACCGCAGTACAGAAACAGTACTACCATAAACACAATACAAGCCTAACTACACTACACAGCACAATCCCAAATTCCACCCCACATACTATCTATACATTGCAATAATACATTCATACACACAAATATCACTAACCCACCCGCCTGACTAATCACTGTCCCTACGGGGTACGACGAGGGTTACCGGTGGTCTTACAGGGGTGTAAGTAAACCACAACACAGGATCAGGGAATCAGGGACAAGGGTTGCAAGGGTTAATCAGGGATCAGGCAGTGTAGGGGTTAATGCAGAGGTTAATGTTCTGCAGGGACAGGACAGGGTTGCTCAGGCAGTGAAGGGGTTAACACATGGAATGCAGAGGTTAATGCTCTGCAGGGACAGGACAGGGTTGTTAAGGGGTTACAGGCTCTGCAGGGACTTGCAGGGGTGTTTGGGCAGGGGGACAGGGCACTAAATGGGTTAATGGGCACTGCTACTTAGCCATCCAGCAGGACTCAGCACACTGCTCGATTCCCTCTCCTTCCTTCACTGGAGCAGATCGATTGCTCGGTCTTCCCCTCCTCTGGCCTGGTGGAGCTAATGCAGAGCAGCTAGTAGTACTGCCTGCGTTCCTCTGTGTTCTTTCAGTGCCGGAAGCTCTCTCCTTCAGGAAGGGATGTCGGGGGTCCTGTGTCCTAGCGCAGCCCGGGTGGCTGCCTGTGCTCTCTTCTACATCGGGGGGAGGCAATCGCAGGGGGGGTCCCGATCTTTCAGCGCTGGATGCGCTCACCTTCGGGGGGGGGGGGGGGGGGGGGGCGAACTCTCAGAGCGCAGTGCTGCTGGGGTATTTAAACCCTGCAGCGCTCGCGCCCGTTTTACCGCCCTGCGCCAGCCTGCTCTCCCAGGCAGGGGGATCCTTTGATCCTCCCGCCTGTGGAGATATCGCACATCTCTGGCGCTGTAATTACAGCGCCGGAGGTGAGCGGCACACAGGGGCATGGGAACTCTGTTCCCATGTCCCTGTTAGGCATACCATCTCCAGCGCTGCCGGAGATGGTGACAAAGGGCAGAGGATTTTTTTGATCCTCTGTCCTTTGTAGAGGCCGACGCTGGACATAATTGTCCAACTGTCGGTCTCCTCCACCCACCCAGCAGGCGCATATGAGCGGGATTCCGGCATATATGCCCATAGATGCTTGGGGCACATCTATAAGCATATATGAACGGACATTATTCATATAGGGGCAGGAATAAGCCCTCCTATATAACTGTATAGGGGCACATATATATATGATAAGGGGGCATATATTAAGGGGGATTATCTAAGGGGCCACATTCATATATAAGGGGGCACAGATAAGGGGGCACAAGCCCCTACAATATAAGAGGGCACAAGCCCCTACAATATAAGAGGGCACAAGCCCCTACAATATAAGGGGGCACATATTTCCCACAGGGGCCACCATGATCCCCTGGGGATCACCATGGGCAGACGTGCGCAGATGCTGGGCACATCTGCGCACATCGTCCCATGATGCTATGGCTAATGTATGCACATATATACCATACATGCCCGCACGTGTTTGCAGGCATGCATGGATATATATGCATATGTCTCAACCGTTCCTCAACAAGCTTCAAGAGGTAGTCCCCTGAAATGGTCTTCCAACAGTCTTGAAGGAGTTCCCAGAGATGCTTAGCAGTTGTTGGCCCTTTTGCCTTCACTCTGCGGTCCAGCTCACCCCAAACCATCTCGATTGGGTTCAGGTCCGGTGACTGTGGAGGCCAGGTCATCTGGCGCAGCACCCCATCACTCTCCTTCATGGTCAAATAGCCCTTACTTTCAAAGTTTTCCCAATTTTTCGGCTGACTGACTGACCTTCATTTCTTAAAGTAATGATGGCCACTCGTTTTTCTTTACTTAGCTGCTTTTTTCTTGCCATAATACAAATTCTAACAGTCTATTCAGTAGGACTATCAGCTGTGTATCCACCTGACTTCTCCTCAACGCAACTGATGGTCCCAACCCCATTTATAAGGCAAGAAATCCCACTTATTAAACCTGACAGGGCACACCTGTGAAGTGAAAACCATTTCAGGGGACTACCTCTTGAAGCTCATGAAGAGAATGCCAAGAGTGTGCAAAGCAGTAATCAAAGCAAAAGGTGGCTACTTTGAAGAACCTAGAATATGACATATTTTCAGTTGTTTCACACTTCTTTGTTGTGTATATAATTCCACATGTGTTAATTAATAGTTTTGATGCCTTCAGTGTGAATCTACAATTTTCATAGTCATGAAAATAAAGAAAACTCTTTGAATGAGAAGGTGTGTCCAAACGTTTGGTCTGTACTGTACATCCATATAGATGTTTGGGGCACATCTACCTGCATGTACATATACACAATATAATTCTGGGGCATAAATGGGCAGTAATAAGCCCACCTGCCTATGGATATATTATACATAGAGATGTATGCTGACAAGGGGGCATACATACATCTCCATGTATACACCCATACCACCTGGACCGGCCCATGCAAAAGGGCCAATATACATGCATATATGTAAGGGCATATATACATATATATTTAAATCCAACACTTCCCTCAACAATCCCCCTGTTGTTGAAATTATGACAATCAACTTTTGGGGGAAGGGTTGGGATATTTTTGCCCCCTCAACCCCCCTCTTGGTAACAGTTCAGGAAGGACTGAAGTAATATGGCCCTTAGGTACCTAGTCATCACCCATCGCGCACTAACACCTCCGACCTGCCCTTCAACGTAACCAGGCGTCTCCATCCACAGAATACACCGTCTTCTTCTCTGGAACTTTCTTGGTCTGTGATCTGTCAGTGTCAATCTTCAGGTATCAGCCTCTCCCAATGACTCTGGAATGGCTTCACCCTCACAGTCTATGGGTCGATCCACGTAGCAACCGTGGACTGGCCTCCTTTCGTTTTCGCTGTCAGTGTCGATCTTTAGGTACCCGCCGCCGTCCCCATCTTACTAACTGACATTCAGTCCAACCCTTACAAACGTCACCGTTCTTGGGGTTAAAGTGGCAAATTAACTTGGTAAGGGAGGGGGGGCCTGTCCCTAGGGAATCTACTCTTACCCATTCACACAAAAACAGGTCACATCCCTCCCAACACCACCAAATTCCATTAAATGTGTGTACCCATAGAGACTCATGCAACCTGGCCTATCTCTCTACACCTCCAAAGACACAGGTAGGTCACAGACCCCCGTGTCAATGGCAAACGACTATAGGATGCAAATGTGTACAGCTAAATTATAACTCACCGCAGTGCGTTTGGCGAGTTTCCCTGAGTATAGGCTGTCACACATTTGTACCTAGAGTGTCCATGGGTACACAATCAACAACAAACAAAATCAATATATGTACATAGTGCTATGAGGTTTCAGGGTAGCACAAGTTATACGTCCTGAACCCTCATAGGAAACAAAGTGTGTCCATAAGATATTTGGCTACAGAACTAAGTTGGAGTTATGTCCTGAGCCTCCTCCTCCGGTTAGTTCGGTAAAGTTCTGTCTGGTTCTGGTGTGTTTGGTCAATAAGTCCCTTGGCCCTCCGATACGCAGTCTAATGTAGATGATGATGACCAGAACCAGAAGAAGTTTCACTGGGTGAAACAAGAGATCGTAGCTGAATAAGCTCTTCCACCCGAACATCTCCAAGTCTTTCTCCAGAGCCTGAGATAATGCTCCCGCTGGATTGTGGCACAGTCCTCCATCTCTTGAAAACCTCTGAACACAGGTTGCTTGATTGCCAAAATCCAGTGGGATCCTCTGGAGCCTCACAAGAGTGTCAGGGGGGATAGCTACTCTCTTCTGTGGCGTCATCTGGGTTTTTCCTCTGCTCCATAGTGAACACACCTATGACAGAAGAAAATACCAGGCGCTCCTTGGGGATTTCTCCCCTCACGGTGCAATTAGATGTCAAAATCCCAGCACCAATACCTTTGACCCATGAGTAGAAAAAGGTATTGGGCTGCCCTTTATCTCACAGGACCCCTCGTTATTCTAACACTGGTGTCTGAGCACCCTACCTTCAGAGGATCGCGTCCTCTGCTACACATCCCTCTGCACCAACAGATAAGGATGGCCACCCTACTAGGTTAGGATATCTGAGGTCAGCTGTGGACAAAGCACCATCTTGTTATTGATGGCACCGTATCCCCGTCTACTCATGTGTACCCAGGCTGATTTCCCCCTGTGATCCTGTCTTGTGGAGGCCCGCAGAACCAATGGCATGGGTCATGCCCTGGCTCTCCAGGACCCCACAACACAAGAACACAGTCCACACTCTGCTGCCAAACATTCTGTGTCCAATCCCTATCAGAGCTGTGTTACCTGTTCGGACTAGAATTAAGTGCGCAGCACAACATTACACCAATGTTGTCTGTCCGCCCCAGTCCCCAGTGTCACACAGCCCTACCAAAAACCTTGAGCAAAACAGTGTTACCTGTATCGATCAGAGACCTTGGTTGCTCATCGTGACATCCCACTTAACTGTGTTCCAATGTCACCGTTCCGCAAACCAACAATTTTCTCGATCCACAGTATAACAAAGTTCTACTCAAAGGGGACACAAGAATAAATCAAAAACAGCAGCAACTGGACTTACAGCAAGGAATGTAAACTACAAGAATCAGCATGGTGGAACACATTCGTAGACAAGGACTACCACCATCAACATCAAGAAAAACTTACAAACAGATAACAAAAACACACAACATGGACATACACGGTGTAACAAATAGTACAGGGGTGTCAAATGTTGCCTAGCCTAGCTTGGCCATTCTGACCCCTCAGCACCTGGTGAGGCGTATGCCGCTGAGAGGTAACCCCTTTATGGCCAAGCTGATTAGACCCCACTACACAATTTGTTACCTGGCTAATACTACTGTTGGACACATTGCAATTACTTGCACAAGGGCAATTCCTTGCAATATGTCATTTGTTCCCACACCTGAAACATGTGACTTGGTTTCCTGTCCTGTGTGTTATGTTCCTATCTGTTTTGCAGTGTCTCGCTATGTGACCTAGGCCACCACATGCAAAATATCTGATGTTTGCTCTGGTCTGCCCAGGTCTGTCTACACTGCAGCCGTGCTCCCTTCTGCTGAATTGTTCCATTCTCAGGGACGCACTCTTCACAACAGTTCTTTTTCCCAAAGTCAGGGAAAAATCTCTGTTAGTCTGGACCGGCTTGATCTGATGATTTGACCAGTCACAGACTACTCTCCCCCCTTTTTGCCCTGCACAGGGCAAAGTTTTGGGATATTCCGACCCTGACTTTACGGAAAAAGAAAGGGCCAGCACCAAATTGGTGATAACCTGTTGCATGCCAGTCATTATCTGGGACCTTACAGCAACCTCAGCCTTCAATTTGGCTACAGTCACGTCTGTAGAGGCAGTACGCTCCTTGAAGGCCTTGACCTCAGTATAAGACTGAGTCAACTTAGCCTCAATTTCCTCCTTCTGCCTGCAGCTCTACTAACTGTGACTCTATCCTAGCCACCTGCGCATCTCGGTCAACAGTAGACTGTACATTCTCCGCCAGCTGTGCCCGCAATGCCGAAACCTGGTCCGAATTACTGGCACAGCATTGGCAGTGAATGTTCAGAGGAATTGTCTCCGTTGACTGAGACACCAGCGCAACTTCCTTTGGCTTGCAGATGCTAGCCTCAAATGTATGCACAAGTTTGGCTAGCATCCGAAGCCGTTTGGAGGCCTTGTCCGTTTGTTAACACATAGCTTGTCATAGTTACAAGCCTGTGCTAACAAATCGGACCACAGCATTTCTGCTGACTTGTAAGTGGTGGGGAGGATGGGGTTAAATGTGCTGTGTGTAGCTAGGTGGTGTAGTGTGGAGAAGTCCATACTTACGTCTTGATGAGAGGCCATCTTCCTTGGTGCTGTCCTTTTTTGTCCCTTGTGTGCTGCGTGGAGGAGGTCCTTTAACGCCTTCTCCCGTCCAGCCGGACTTCTCTGTTCAGCTCCGACAGTGATGGTCCTCTCTTCAGTCACGCATGTGACGACTTATCTCCAGTGTTCAGTGGGCGTGCAAGGCAATCAGAAAACCGTTAATACACAAAAATCAGAAAAGATTTTAGGTTCTCTGCTGTAGAAATTGCCTTGTGTTTAGTTCTGATTGAGAAAACCGCTTTACCTGTCTGAACTATCAGGCTATGGACGCTCAGAATCCACTGACCACATCCCTCCCGCCTGACTAGTTCACAGCGTAAACGATTTTTCTCACCAAAACCAAACACAGATACAAATTCCTAGCAGTGGGCCTGACTCGCCAATGTTAAAGGGGATATTAATTATTGATATTTATACAAATCTCAATAATTAATATTCATAAATAGGAGTGAATCATCTAGTGATGACTCCGCCTATTTATGCCTAAACCATAATATAAATAACTAACCTATTTAGCTATGTTAACTAGCTAACTACCTCTGTTACCTATACACTCCACTGAACTACACTACGGCTATTGGTGTGGTGCCTTACTACTACAAAAGACTACACACTGTGCTTAAATAAAAGGTATTTATTAACACACTATACGTTACAGTCTAATATATTTGCTTATAACTATATATATATCTATATCAAGAGAATAGATATATATAGTTATAGCAGCACACAGCAATATAAGTAAACACACTATAACAACACACTAATACGGTTCTAACTACACTAACACAGTCCCAAGTTCTCCCCAGGATCTAACTACAATTACAATAATACACTTACATACACACAAACATCAGTAACCCACCCCCCTGGCTACTCACTGTCCCTATGGGGTACAAGGGGTTTAATCACACAATTGTGGCACTGCAGGGGTTAATACATACAGGCCAAGGAACACGGGGTAGTAACTATGCAGGGGTAACCCAAGGGTTAACAAGGCAGCAGCAGTAAAGGGGCTACTGCTGGGGCTACACAAAGGGTACTGCGGGGGTTAATGCTCTGCAGGGACTTGCAGGGCAGAGCAGGGCTGAGGCAAGGCAGCATGTAGTGAAGGGGTTAATAGTCAGGGACAAGTCTAATTATACGCTATATCTATATATATTTATAGATCAATGGTTATAAATATATATACATATAGACGCACACACCACAATACAAACCTAACTACACTAGACAATTCCCAATTCCACCCCACACTCTAGCTATACAATACACTTACATACATTCCTTAGCAGCCCACCCAACCTGGTTCTAAGCTATCCCTATGGGATAGCTGCTGCTGGGGTAAGCAGACAGCAGTGAAGGGGTAGGATTAACCACCTCAGCCCCTATAGCTTAAACACCCTTAATGACCAGGCCACTTTTTACACTTCTGACCTATCCTACTTTGACCGTTTATTGCTCGGTCATGCAACTTACCACCCAAATGAATTTTACCTCCTTTTCTTCTAACTAATAGAGCTTTCATTTGGTGGTATTTCATTGCTGCTGACATTTTTACTTTTTTTGTTATTAATCGAAATTTAACGATTTTTTTGCAAAAAAATGACATTTTCACTTTCAGTTGTAAAATTTTGCAAAAAAAACGACATCCATATATAAATTTTGCTCTAAATTTATTGTTCTACATGTCTTTGATAAAAAAAAATGTTTGGGTAAAAAAAAAATGGTTTGGGTAAAAGTTATAGCGTTTACAAACTATGGTACAAAAATGTGAATTTCCGCTTTTTGAAGCAGCTCTGACTTTCTGAGCACCTGTCATGTTTCCTGAGGTTCTACAATGGCCAGACAGTACAAACACCCCACAAATGACCCCATTTCGGAAAGTAGACACCCTAAGGTATTCGCTGAGGGGCATAGTGAGTTCATAGAACTTTTTATTTTTTGTCACAAGTCAGCGGAAAATGATGATTTTTTATTTTTTTTTCAAAGTCTCATATTCCACTAACTTGTGACAAAAAATAAAAACTTCCATGAACTCACTATGCCCATCAGCGAATACCTTGGGGTGTCTTCTTTCCAAAATGGGGTCAATTGTGGGGTAGTTATACTGCCCTGGAATTCTAGGGGCCCAAATGTGTGGTAAGTTGTTTGAAATCAAAATCTGTAAAAATTGGCCGGTGAAATCCGAAAGGTGCTCTTTGGAATATGGGCCCCTTTGCCCACCTAGGCTGCAAAAAAGTGTCACACATGTGGTATCTCCGTACTCAGGAGAAGTTGGGGAATGTGTTTTGGGGTGTCATTTTACATATACTCATGCTGGGTGAGAGAAATATCTCGGCAAAAGACAACTTTGTATAAAAAAATGGGAAAAGTTGTCTTTTGCCAAGATATTTCTCTCACCCAGCATGGGTATATGTAAAATGACACCCCAAAACACATTGCCCAACTTCTCCTGAGTACGGGGATACCAGATGTGTGACACTTTTTTGCAGCCTAGGTGGGCAAAGGGGCCCACATTCCAAAGAGCACCTTTCGGATTTCACAGGCCATTTTTTACAGATTTTAATTTCAAACCACTTCTCACGCATTCGGCCCCTAAAATGCCAGGGCAGTATAACTACCCCACAAGTGACCCCATTTTGGAAAGAAGACACCCCAAGGTATTTCGTGATAGGCATAGTGAGTTCATGGAAGTTTTTATTTTTTGTCACAAGTTAGTGGAATATGAGACTTTGTAAGAAAAAAAAAAAAATCATAATTTTCCGCTAACTTGTGACAAAAAATATAAAATTCTAGGAACTCGCCATGCCCCTCACGGAATACCTTGGGGTGTCTTCTTTCCAAAATGGGGTTACTTGTGGGGTAGTTATACTGCCCTGGCATTTTCCAGGGGCCCTAATGTGTGGTAAGTAGGTAAATGACCTGTGAAATCCTAAAGGTGCTCTTTGGAATGTGGGCCCCTTTGCCCACCTAGGCTGCAAAAAAGTGTCACACATGTGGTATCTCCGTACTCAGGAGAAGTTGGGGAATGTGTTTTTGGGTGTCATTTTACATATACTCATGCTGGGTGAGAGAAATATCTCAGCAAAAGACAACTTTGTATAAAAAAATGGGAAAAGTTGTCTTTTGCCAAGATATTTCTCTCACCCAGCATGGGTATATGTAAAATGACACCCCAAAACACATTGCCCAACTTCTCCTGAGTACGGGGATACCAGATGTGTGACACTTTTTTGCAGCCTAGGTGGGCAAAGGGGCCCACATTCCAAAGAGCACCTTTCGGATTTCACAGGCCATTTTTTACAGATTTTAATTTCAAACCACTTCAAAAATCATACGGACATCTGAATGCAGCCTTACAGGGGGGTGATCAATGACAGGGGGGTGATCAATGACAGGGGGGTGATCAGGGAGTCTATATGGGGTGATCACCCCCCTGTCATTGATCACCCCCCTATAAGGCTCCATTCAGATGTCCGTATGTGTTTTGCGGATCCGATCCATGTATCAGTGGATCCGTAAAAATCATACGGACATCTGAATGCAGCCTTACAGGGGGGTGATCAATGACAGGGGGGTGATCAGGGAGTCTATATGGGGTGATCACCTCCGTCATTGATCACTCCCCTGTAAGGCTCCATTCAGACGTCCGTATGTGTTTTGTGGATCCGATCCATCTATCAGTGGATCCGTAAAAATCATACGGACATCTGAATGGAGTCTTACATGGGGGTGATCAATGACAGGGGGGTGATCAATGACAGGGGGGTGATCAGGGAGTCTATATGGGGCGATCACCTCCGTCATTGATCATTCCCCTGTAAGGCTCCATTCAGACGTCCGTATGTGTTTTGCGGATCCGATCCATCTATCAGTGGATCCGTAAAATTCATACGGACCTCTGAATGGAGCCTTACAGGGGGGTGATCAATGACAGGGGGGTGATCAATGACAGGGGGGTGATCAGGGAGTCTATATAGGGTGATTAGGGGTGATCAAGGGTGATCAAGGGTGAATAAGGGGTTAATAAGTGACAGGGGGGGGTGTAGTGTAGTGGTGCTTGGTGCAACATATTACTGAGCTACCTGTGTCCTCTGGTGGTCGATCCAAACAAAGGGGACCACCAGAGGACCAGGTAGCAGGTATATTAGACGCTGTTATCAAAACAGCGTCTAATATACCTGTTAGGGGTTAAAAAAATCGCATCTCCAGCCTGCCAGCGAACGATCGCCGCTGGCAGGCTGGAGATCCACTCGCTTACCTTCCGTTCCTGTGAGCGCGCGTTCACAGGAAATCTCGCGTCTCGCGAGATGACGCGTATATGCGTCTACGAGGAATGAATCAACCACTTTCCGGACGCGTCTGTGCGTTAGGCGGTCCGGAGGTGGTTAAAGGGCAGCTACAGAGGTAACTGGAGCTGCCTCAAGGATACAGGCTCATCAGGGATTAATGCTGCAGGAGTTCAGCAGCCGGAGTTAGGGGATGGTCGGTGGAATAGGGGTAAATCAGGGCAGTAGTATTAGGGGTCTGGAGGTAAAGGGTTACTCAGCCATCTCCAGGGGCATGTGGCCTCTCTTCCTTCAGGGAGCAGTTCCCATGTGTCTCTGATTGTAAATGGGAAGAAGAAGGAAAAAAGGAGGAAGTTTAATCGGACACTAAAGGATCTAGAGAGGAAAATCCCCTTGTGTCTGACAGTAGGCGCCTACAGTGGTGGTGACTTGAGTCTAAGTAGTGCAAGGGTGGCAGCCGAAAAATGTCCAAGCAGGGCACTCAAAGTAGATTTTGAAAAAAAAAAAAAATAGGGGTGGGGAAGGAGGTATAGGAAAGGCGCCAAACCGAGCAAAAATGCACTAAAAATTGTTTTTTACATGGTGCTAAAGTGCTAGCATATTATAAGTCAAAAGCTTCTATATATAAAAAACTTTTCATATAAAAAACCCTTTATATAAATGTTATATAGCTATATTATATAGCCACTTGCTCCTGATGAAGGGGAAAATTGATCCCCGAAACACGTTGAGCCACTTATCTGCTAATAAAGGTGATTTGATCAGAAGCACACTGCCTTGCTGCCATCATTCACTAAGACTCTACACACGATCCTGGCCAGGGGGGAATCGTCACAGGTGTTTTATGCTTATCCTGCTGACGACCCCCCAGTGAAGTAAGTGCCTCATTGGATGTTTATTCATCCATTTTATTCCTTGCTTTTAACCTCCACCTTCAACCCTCTGTGTTTACCACAGCAGGGACCTCATTTTATTTCAACTATTTTATTTTAACTTTTTTATTTTTTTTGGAAAAAGTTTTTTATTTATATGAAGGGTTTTTTATATGACAAGTTTTTTATATATAGAAGCTTTTGACTTATAATATGCTAGCACTTTAGCACCATGTAAAAAAAATTTTGGTGCATTTTTGCTCGGTTTGGCGCCTTTCCTATACCTCCTCCCCACCCCTATTTTTGTTTTTTCAAAGTCTCTGATTGTAGTCTGGTTGGTAACAAGAGGCCGCACCTCTGTCCTGCTTGGGCTAATATAGCCCAAAAGCAGCCCTCTCCTCCTTCTTCAACAGGAGGGTGATGACATCATCATGGGCGTGTGACGGAATGCTTGAACTGAAACAAAGGACTTCCTGCCCAAGGTGTTAACATCACACACTCCTATGTCATAACAGAACCAGGCTGATCAATATATATATACACTGCTCAAAAAAAAAAAGGGAACACTTAAACAACACAATGTAACTCAAAGTCAATCACACTTCTGTGAAATCAAACTGTCCACTTAGGAAGCAACACTGAGTGACAATCAATTTCACATGCTGTTGTGCAAATGGGATAGACAACAGGTGGAAATTATAGGCAATTAGCAAGACACCCCCAATAAAGGAGTGGTTCTGCAGGTGGGGACCACAGACCACTTCTCAGTTCCTATGCTTCCTGGCTGATGTTTTGGTCACTTTTGAATGCTGGCGGTGCTTTCACTCTAGTGGTAGCATGAGACGGAGTCTACAACCCACACAAGTGGCTCAGGTAGTGCAGCTTATCCAGGATGGCACATCAATGCGAGCTGTGGCAAGAAGGTTTGCTGTGTCTGTCAGCTTAGTGTCCAGAGCATGGAGGCGCTACCAGGAGACAGGCCAGTACATCAGGAGACGTGGAGGAGGCCGTAGGAGGGCAACAACCCAGCAGCAGAACCGCTACCTCCGCCTTTGTGCAAGGAGGAACAGGAGGAGCACTGCCAGAGCCCTGCAAAATGACCTCCAGCAGGCCACAAATGTGCATGTGTCTGCTCAAACGGTCAGAAACAGACTCCATGAGGGTGATATGAGGGCCCGACGTCTACAGGTGGTGGTTGTGCTTACAGCCCAACACCGTGCAGGACATTTGGCATTTGCCAGAGAACACCAAGATTGGCAAATTCGCCACTGGCGCCCTGTGCTCTTCACAGATGAAAGCAGGTTCACACTGAGCACATGTGACAGACGTGACAGAGTCTTGAGACGCCGTGGAGAATGTTCTGCTGCCTGCAACATCCTCCAGCATGACCGGTTTGGCATTGGGTCAGTAATGTGTCTGCTCAAACGGTCAGAAACAGACTCCATGAGGGTGATATGAGGGCCCGACGTCTACAGGTGGTGGTTGTGCTTACAGCCCAACACCGTGCAGGACATTTGGCATTTGCCAGAGAACACCAAGATTGGCAAATTCGCCACTGGCGCCCTGTGCTCTTCACAGATGAAAGCAGGTTCACACTGAGCACATGTGACAGACGTGACAGAGTCTTGAGACGCCGTGGAGAATGTTCTGCTGCCTGCAACATCCTCCAGCATGACCGGTTTGGCATTGGGTCAGTAATGGTGTGGGGTGGCATTTCTTTGGAGGGCTGCACAGCCCTCCATGTGCTCGCCAGAGGTAGCCTGATTGCCATTAGGTACCGAGATGAGATCCTCAGACCCCTTGTGAGACCATATGCTGGTGCGGTTGGCCCTGGGTTCCTCCTAATGCAAGACAATGCTAGACCTCATGTGGCTGGAGTGTGTCAGAAGTTCCTGCAAGACGAAGGCATTGATGCTATGGACTGGCCCGCCCGTTCCCCAGACCTGAATCCAATTGAGCACATCTGGGACATCATGTCTCGCTCTATCCACCAACATCACGTTGCACCACAGACTGTCCAGGAGTTGGCAGATGCTTTAGTCCAGGTCTGGGAGGAGATCCCTCAGGAGACCGTCCGCCACCTCATCAGGAGCATGCACAGGCGTTGTAGGGAGGTCATACAGGCACGTGGAGGCCACACACACTACTGAGCCTCATTTTGACTTGTTTTAAGGACATTACATCAAAGTTGGATCAGCCTGTAGTGTGTTTTTCCACTTTAATTTTGAGTGTGACTCCAAATTCAGACCTCCATGGGTTGAAAAATTTGATTTCCATTTTTTTATTTTTGTGTGATTTTGTTGTCAGCACATTCAACTATGTAAAGAACAAAGTATTTCAGAAGAATATTTAATTAATTCAGATCTAGGATGTGTTATTTTTGTGTTCCCTTTATTTTTTTGAGCAGTGTACAGTCATGTGAAAAAATTAGGACACCCTTTGAAAGCATGTGTTTTTTTGTAACATTTTTAATAAATGGTTATTTCATCTCCGTTTCAACAATACAGAGAGATTAAAGTAATCCAACTAAACAAAGAAAACTGAAGAAAAGTCTTTTCAAGATCTTCTGTAAATGTCATTCTACAAAAATGCCTATTCTAACTGAGGAAAAAGATAGGACACCCTCACATGTATTCCCTCTTAAATTGGCTCAGATCTCACACAGATATATCACACCAGGTGCACATAATTAGTAGATCGTTACTCTGCATGTTGAATGAGGCTTGCCCTATTTAAACCTCAGACATTTAGTTTGGTGTGCTCCTGACTGTTGAAGTGAGAGTGAGCACCATGGTGAGAGCAAAAGAGCTGTCAGAGGACTTCAGAAAAAAGATTGTAGCAGCCTATGAGTCTGGGAAGGGATTTAAAAAGATCTCAAAAGATTTTGAAATCAGCCATTCCACTGTCCGGAAGATAGTTTACAAGTGGAGGGCTTTCAAAACAACTGCCAACATGCCCAGGACTGGTCGCCCCAGCAAGTTCACCCCAAGAGCAGACCGCAAGATGCTAAAAGAGGTATCCAAAAACCCTAAAGTGTCATCTCGAGAACTACAGCAGGCTCTGGCTACTGTTGATGTAGAAGTACATGCCTCTACAATCAGAAAGAGACTGTACAAGTTTAACTTGCATGGGAGGTGTGCAAGGAGGAAACCTTTGCTTTCCAAGAGAAACATCGAGGCCAGACTGACATTTGCCAGCGATAAAGTTGACAAAGACCAGGACTTCTGGAATAATGTTCTTTGGACAGATGAGTCCAAAATTGAATTATTTGGACACAACAGCAGAGGACATGTTTGGCGTAAACCAAACACAGCATTCCAAGAAAAGAACCTCATACCAACTGTGAAGCATGGAGGTGGAAGTGTCATGGTTTGGGGCTGCTTTGCTGCAGCAGGACCTGGTCAGCTCACCATCATAGAATCCACGATGAATTCTACTGTGTATCAGAAGGTGCTTGAAGAACATGTGAGACCATCAGTTAGAAAATTAAAGCTGAAGCGGAACTGGACCATGCAACATGACAATGACCCAAAACATACTAGTAAATCAACCAAAGATTGGCTGAAAAAGAAGAAATGGAGAGTCCTGGAATGGCCAAGTCAAAGTCCAGATTTGAATCCCATTGAGATGCTGTGGGGTGACTTGAAAAGGGCTGTACGTGCAAGAAACCCCTCAAACATCTCACAGCTGAAAAAGTTCTGCATTGAGGAGTGGGGTAAAATTTCCTCAGACCGATGTCGAAGACTGGTAGATGGCTACAAGAACCGTCTCACTGCAGTTATTTCAGCCAAAGGAGGTAACACTCGCTATTAGGGGCAAGGGTGTCCTATCTTTTTCCTCAGTTAGAATAGGCATTTTTGTAGAATGACATTTACAGAAGATCTTGAAAAGACTTTTCTTCAGTTTTCTTTGTTTAGTTGGATTACTTTAATCTCTCTGTATTGTTGAAACGGAGATGAAATAACCATTTATTAAAAATGTTACAAAAAACCACATGCTTTCAAAGGGTGTCCTAATTTTTTCACATGACTGTATATATGTACACATATACACACTACACAACCTGGGGATCATATAAGTATACTGGGCCCACATTTAGGTATATACATCCATATAGATGTTTGGGGCACATCTACCTGCATGTACATATGCACAATATAATTCTGGGGCATAAATGGGCAGTAATAAGCCCACCTGCCTATGGATATATTATACATAGAGATGTATGCTGACAAGGGGGCATACATACATCTCCATGTATACACCCATACCACCTGGACAGGCCCATGCAAAAGGGCCAATATACATGCATATATGTAAGGGCATATATACATATATATTTAAATCCAACACTTCCCTCAACAACCCGCAACAGCAGAATGCAGCATCTCTCGAAGCAAGGCCTGGAAATGCTGCATTTTTTGCCCCCCAAAAAAACTGATTGAGGCAGGGGTGTGATATACCTATAATATAATTTCTATATAGTGCTTTTGCATTGTGCAGCAGTTGTGTGCGATTCTGCTTCGATACCGAAGCTTTACAGAGGGACAAACGCTATTGGAACAACTAATTGCAACTGGTGTGATATACCAGTTGCCCCCCAAAAAAACTGATTGAGGCAGGGGTGATTATATCAAAGGACATACCAGAGTTGGTTGAGTGGCTCACTCAGCCTTCTGCTTGTGCACCCTCCTCATCCTCTGCATCTGCACCCTCCTCACTCTCTGCTGTGTGCACCCCCAAAGACACCACCACCATCACCACCATAGCCCCTCCACTCGAGTCAGAGGAATTATTTTCCCATCCATTTCCAGACCTTACTGATGTGAAGCCATTCTTGGCATCGGATGAGGAAGAAGAGGTAGCAACGGCCGCCACCCAGCGGTCTGATGACAGTACCCAGATCAGCCCAAAGAGGGTGGTCCCCGTTATTGCTGCCTACTCTGAGATCTCTAATGTCATTGGTGGTGAAGGTGATGATGATGTGTCGATGGACGTCACGTGGGTGCCCACAAGAGAGGAAGAGGAGGGGGGTTCAGAGGGAGAGACGGAGCAGCAGATAGGGAGGAGAAGGAGGAGAAGCAGGCAGAATACGCAGTGCACAGGAGGCAAAAAGCAGACTGCAAATGTATCTGGAGCAAGCCATCCACCATGCATGGTCACATCTGGCGCTGGCACATGGCTCCACAGTGTGGGATTTTTTTTACATGTCAGCTGCTGACAATAGTGTTGCCAACTGCAGCCTGTGCTGTCAACGCATAAGTCGTGGTAAGCCCAACACTCACCCTCATCACTCACCCTCCGTCTCCTCCTCGACTGACTCCTCCTTTTCCACTTCTACCGCTTTTTCCGCTGCACTCCCCCCAGCTACCCAAAACCTATTCGACGTGCCAGGTGAGACATTGCCATGCTGTGCTGCGGTTGTTGTGCCTGGAAGCCAAGAGCCACACCGGTCCTTCACTGCTTTCAGCTCTGCGGTCATAGGCCGATCAGTGGCTAACCCGGCTCAATTTGAAAATTGGTAAAGTCGTGTGCGACAACAGTGACGATCTGCTGAGTGTGCTGAAACAGGTCAAAATGGCACACAACCTGAACTTAGTCGTGCAGCGATTCATTGCCAAATACCCCGGAGTCCAGGGCGACGGCAGCTGTTTTAGAAGATCTTACACGGCCATGGCTCGCCTTGGTGGTGACACCACTTGCCCGTCAGACGTCTGATTCGTGACTGCCCGATGTGCTGGAACTCCACCTTGTATATGCTTGATAGGCTGCTCCAGCAGAAACGTGCCGTTAACGACTACCTGTACGAAGTCTGCGGCAGGACAGATTCTGGGGACCTTGTTTTTTTTTCACCACGCCAGTGGCTGCTCATGTGCGATGCATGCAGACTTCTGCGGCCATTTGATGAGATCATCAAACTGGTCAGTTGCAGCCAGGACACCAACAGTGACATCGTACCTTACGCCTTCTTTCTGGAGCGTGCATAGCATCGTGTCATTGATCAAGACATCAAGGAGCAGGAGGATGAGGAAGTCGCAATGCTGAATGAATTCCCAGGGGGAGATACACCATCTGAGACAAGTCAGCAGGAGTCTGAATAGGAGTCAGAGGAGGATGGTGCCTGGGGGGAGGAGTAGGAGGAGCAAGAAGAGCAGGCTTTAAACTTTTCTGGGATCCCTGGTGTTGTCCGTGGATGGGGGGAGGAGACCGAGGACAACATTTTCCTGGGCGATAAGCAGGAACCAGGCCGCTCCACCGCTTCCAATTTAGTGCAAATGGGGGCCTTCATGCTCCAGTGTTTCAAGAGGGACCCCGTATAAAAAGCATAAAGGGCAAGGACCAGTACTGGGTGGCAACGTACTTAGACCCCCGGTACAAACACAAAATGGCGGACATGTTACCAGCTTCCAATAGCGTTTGTCCCTTTGTATAGCTGCAGTATTTCAGCAGAACCCCACACAACTGCTGCACAATACAAATGCACTATATAGAAAGTATATTATAGGTATATAACACCCCTGCTTCAATCAGTTTTTTTGGGGGGCAACTGTTATAGCACACCAGTTGCAATTAGTTGTTCCAATCGCATTTTTCCCCCTGTATAGCGGCGGTATCGCAGCAGAACCGTACACAACTGCTGCACAATACAAATGCACTATATAGAAAGTATATTATAGGTATGTTACACCCCTGCCTCAATCAGTTTTTTTGGGGTGGCAACTGGTATATCACAACAGTTGCAATTAGTTGTTCTAATAGCGTTTGTCCCTCTGTATAGCTGCGGTATCTCAGCAGAACCGCATACAACAGCTGCACAATACAAACGCACTATATAGAAAGTACATTATAGGTATATCACACTTCTGCCTCAATCAGATTTTTGGGGGCAACTGTTATAGCACACCAGTTGCACTTAGTTATTCCAATAACATTTGTTCCTCTGTATAGCTGCGGTATCACAGCAGAACCGCACACAACTGCTGCACAATATAAATGCACTATATAGAAAGTATATTATAGGTATATCACACCCCTGCCTCAATCACTTTTTGGGGGGGGGGGGGCAACCGGTATATCACAACAGTTGCAATTAGTTTTTCCAATAGCGTTTGTCCCTCTGTATAGCTGCAGTATCGCAGCAGAACTGCACACAACTGCTGCACAATACAAATGCACTATATAGATAGTATATTATAGGTATATCACACCCCTGCCTCAATCAGTTATTTTGGGGGGCAACTGGTATATCACACAAGTTGCAATTAGTTGTTCCAATAGCGTTTGTCCCTCTGTATAGCTGCGGTATCTCAGCAGAACCGCACACAACTGCTGCACAATACAAATGCACTATATTGAAATGATATTATAGGTATATTACACCCCTGCCTCAAGCAGTTTTTTTGGGGGGCAACTGGTATATCACACCAGTTTCAATTAGTTATTCCAATAGCGTTTGTGCCTCTGTATAGCTGCGGTATCTCAGCAGAACCGCACACAACTGCTGCACAATACAAATGCACTATATAGAAATGATGTTATAGGTATATCACACCCCTGCCTCAAACTGTTTTTTTGGGGGCAACTGGTATATCACACCAGTTGCAATTAGTTATTCCAATAGCGTTTTTTCCTCTTTATAGCTGCAGTATTGCAGCAGAACCTCACACAACTGCTGCTGTCACGGCTGAGGATGGGGGAAATCCTCAGCCGTGTGAAGCCTGTAGATGTTATGGCTGCTTGACCAAGAAGACAGGATTAGGGAGCAGGTCACCTCCTAAAGGCATCCCTAACCTGACCCTGACTCCTAGCTACATGAGCCAACCTTGATGGTAGGAGGGCTCATGCTCCGGAACCTAGAAGTCCCTGCTAGCCCTCAAGATGGCCCTAAACTAGGAGCTGAGTAAGACAACCCACTCCTCCTAGACACGGAGGAGCAGGAGTCTCAACGGCCAAGCTGCTGGGAAAAGGGGAACAATTGCCAGCCAATGTATATGACAGGTGCTGCACTAGTTCCAGCCACCTGCCACAGCCCTGCTGACTGGATCCGTGTGCAGGAAAGCTGAAGTCCACAAATAGCAGACAGACGTCAGCACAAACTCATCCACACACCGGAACCCAGATACATGGCAGCACTAAATAGTACAGGAAAACAAAACACAGACTTAGCTAAACATAAACTTAATGAGACATCAAACCTAAACTTAAACCTATGACCACAGTGGTGGCTCTCACAGACGGATGGAAAACACAGGAGGCTGCTTCAGCTAGCAAGACTGAAGCAACCTACTCAGCCCTGCTAGAGAGAGGGTCTATATAGGCCGAAGTGGCCACACCCAAAGGTTAGACACACCCAGTGACATCACACACACACTGGGAAGGAAGTTAACCCTTCCACTACCACAGAAGGGAAAGACACATAAAGGGGAATAGCACACAATACATACAACGTGCATAACATACACACACCTAACATAAAGGTTGCTAGGTGTGACCGCATGCCAGGGCAGCAAGCTACCTAGCGACGCTCAGGCTGCTCTGCTGCTAAAAACAACACTGGTTGCCCGCGGCAACCACAAGTGAGGCTACAGGCAAGCGGCCCTCACCCGTGGTTGAAGACCCATACAAAACCGCCGGCAACTGCATGCGGTAAGAAGTCACGGTCATGGGCCTGGCCGTGACAGCTGCACAATACAATTGCGCTATAATATACTTTCTATGTTAGAAAGTATATTATAAGTATATCACACCCCTCAGTATGTCATACCTATAGATAGCACACCTATACCAGTCCTTAAAAGGACTTTTGTGGCCCTATTAGATAGCGTTTGGTGTCACTAACAGTCTGTCCCTGCACCACACAGCAACCTCTCCCTATACTGGCAAAAGACTGAATGTAACATTTCGGCCAGATCGGGTTTATTTATAGGGTAGGGGGTGTGTCCATGTGCTTAAACATCTCAATTAGCTGTCCTGTCCCACCTGATGGATGTGTCATGGGTCAAAGTTCTGCACAATGCAAAAGAATATGGCGCCGGCGGACATCGCCATGTGTTCACCTGTTCGTCGAACCGCGAACAAGCAAAGTTCGCCGCGAAACAACCACCGGGCGAACTGCAAGGCCATCTCTATTCCACAATTTTGCATTTAATACCTCAGTTTTAACTGGAAAATCATGATACCATTGACCATATATGTGGAAGGGGTTTTGGCCTTATGCGGTAGTGGACCATCTGTTCTTATCCTATTACCATTAACAGAGTGCATAATGTTGATCATCTCGTGACAATGGCATCTGTCATGAGGTGAAATATATTAGGCAAGTGAACAGTAATTTTTTGCAGGGAAGGAATGCAAGCGATCTCCTTTACAGTATGAGGACGAGGGATTGCTATAGTGATCCCTCATCCCCATACAGAATCATTGTTTCTGGTTGTGTTTAGACAGCACGATCTGCTGACCAGAAATGATGATTGGTGGTGCTTGCACAAACGACAGGATCACCTGAGGATCCCGATAATCTGGCCAATTATTGGTACGTGTAAATCCACCTTAAGAATCTGAGTGATTTTGTATATACTCATATTGTCGGAAGATACTGACAAAGTGATAAGAGAGTGAGAACTGTAATTTTGCATTACTGTAATTCCACAGAACCTCTTCTGATAAGAAGGCAAGCTGCTATAGCTTCAGAAGAAACTGGGTCACCACACCAGAAATCCCTCCTCAAAGAAAGGATCAGTGATAGAAGCTATATGTCTACTTCAGCATATTTAGGCAACATGTTCTGTGCGACATTGAATCTAATGATAGTCAATGGTGTCTCAGCATGACATGTGACATCCAACAGTCGCAAACATCCAGTCCAGATGGATCTTTTGTCGCACACAACTTTTACCTAATTGACTGTATTGTAAGTTGCGTGTGACATGCAAATTGCCTGCAACTTTTCTTTGACTTGGCTGCTTTTACAGCCAAATCACAGCTCTGACAACAGCCAACTGCAGACAAATTGCACATATGTTTTTTACTCGGAGGACACAGGAAGGCTGTTCAATAGAAACACCAAGCGTCACGATTAGTGTTGAGCGAACCAAAGTTAAACACAGTGACTTAGATCCAAATTTCAGGAAAAATTGTATTTGTGGCAAAGCTGAATTTCCTCCGCTTTGTGGTAACAAATCAATTTTCTCTGAAATGCCGTTAAAAACAAACTCGTCCTATCCATTTGCACGCAAAGAGGCTGTCGCGGCCATCTTCATTGAAGATACCGCGAAAATATCTCACTGGCAAGCGTGATGACATCATCACATCTTATTTTTAATCACGATGGTCCTAAGAGCTGCTACCCGATCAAATGGGTAAGGCGAGTATTTATTTATTTTACCCTGATTAACCCCTGAACAGCCTAAATGGTAGCCTCAGATGTCCTGATCAGCGATGACTGCGGCATCTGAGAGGCTCAATGACCGGGGGGTGAAATGATGATTTTTATACATGATTTTATGGTAAAGGGGCTTTTTTCTATACTTGAAACTTTAATTTATTTTATTATTAAAAAACACTTTTTTCACTTTTTTTACTTTTTATATTTGTTCTCATGTGGGACTTTAACTTTTCAGGGTTTGATCCCTGTTTTAATTCAGTACATTACATTCTGTATTGCACTGCATTGCACTGTCAGCGTCTTACATAGTAAGACGCTGAGATTTGCTTAGGAGACCCAGCCCGGGGGCTGGATCTCCTGGGCTTCCGTAGCTGGCAGGCTCCGATGCCTGTGTAATAACTCTGGAGCGCTTTTACTTATCCAAGCGATTCTTGGAATGTTTTCTCGTGACAAATTGTACTTCATGTTAGTGGAAAATTTGAGTCACTATGTTTTGCCTTTATTTTAAAAAAAAACACCAAAATGTAAGGAAAATTTTGAAATATTATCTTCTAAATTGGAATTTCTTTGCTTTAAAGATAGATAGTGATACCTCATAAAATGATTATCACGTAATATTGCCCATATGTCTACTTTATGTTGGCATCATTTTGTAAATGTCATTTTAATTTTTCGGATGTTAGAAGGCTTTGAATTTTAGAAGCAATTTTGAAATTTTCAAAGAAAGTTTCCAAACCCACTTTTTTAAGTACTAATTCAGTTATGAAGTCACTTTGTGGGGCTTACATAATAGAAATCACCCATAAATGACCCCATTTTAGAACCTACTCCCTATATATATATATATATATATAAACATATATATTTTTATTTCATTGCTATATTTTATTGCTGTAAGTCCACTGATGAGTTGGCCTCAGGCCAAGGAAACGCGTCGGGCACAGTGGTACTGGGACATAGCTATATACTGCTTGATTTTCTGTGCATAATTACATGTCTATGCCTGGGCAGGACATTATATACCTGCGTATTTGCTTTATGTAGCTATATCTTTGTGTTTCCTTTTATTGTGTCAGGTGTCAGTTCCTCCGCTTGCTCCTTTTTCCCGATGAAGCTGGGCAGTCAATTGGCGCGGCATAGGGATATCAAGGGTTACACTAGAAGGAAGGAGACATGCAGTGGGATCGCCCTGTTTCGGGTGAACTTGTTGATCCCCAAGGTAGAGGATCATTAGAGGAGGGCTTACTAGGAGGAAGAGACCCAGTTTTTATCCCCCCCACCCCCTCTCTATGTCCCCTGGCACTAATATAGCAATACTGTATTTATTCACCACTGAGTGACTTGTGATAAGTGTGTTGTACCCTGGCGGGCGGCCTTCCACTTCCTTTTAGGTATATTATTTTAATGATGTATTAAAAGTTAAATTAATTGAGGTCACCCACTAATTCAGTTTTTCTAGAACCTACTCCCCTCAAATTATTCAAAACAGATTTTTCAAACTTTGTTAACCCTTTAGGTGTTCCATTAGAATTAAAGGAAAATGGAGGTGAAATTTCAAGATTTCACTTTTTTTTGCAGATTTTACATTTGTATCAATTTTTTCCTGTAACACATCAATAGTTAACAGCCAAGAAAAACTCACTATTTATTACCCTGATTCTGCAGTTTACAGAAACACCCCATATATGGTCGTAAACTTCTGTATGGGCATACGGCAGGGCACAGAATGGAAGAAGCGCCATATGGATTTAGGATGTCAGATTTCACTGGGATAATTTTAAGTTGCCATTTGAAGACCCCCTGATGCACCCCTACAGTAGAAACTCCCAAAAAGTGACTCCATTTTGGAAACTACAGGATTAGGTGACAGTTTTATTGGTGCTATTTTGGGGTACATATGATTTATGACCGCTTCATATTAAGTTTTTTGTGAGGCAAGGTAACCACAAAATGGCTGTTGTGGCACCATTTTTATTGTTTGTTTTTTATGGAGTTCTCCAGACAGGATAGATCATGTGTTGTTTTTATATAGCAGGTTGATATGGATGCAACGATGTAAGGTGACAAAAAAATGCATTTTTGGCACAGTTTTTCTTTTTTATGGCGTTCATCTACGAGGGAGATTATGTGATATTTTATAGAACAGGTCATTACGGATGCGGCAACACCTAATATATCTACTTTTCTTTACATTTATTTCAGTTTTACACTATAAAAGCATTTATTTTTTGGGGGCGATTGTCTTATGTAGGAGTTTATTTTGTGCAAGATGAGATGACGGTTTGATTGGTACTATTTTGGGGTACATATGTCTTTTTGATCGCTTGGTTTTTGTGATGTAAGGTGATATAAGGCACAGTTTTTATGTATTTTTATTTTTTACAGAGTTTACCTTGGGGGTAGATCATGTGACTTTTATAGAGCTGGTCGTTATGGACACGGCGATACCTAATATGTCTGTGTTTTTTTTAAAATTGTTTTTATACATGATTTTATGGTAATGGGGCTTTCTTAATTTTTTTTTATTATTAAAAAACACTTTTTTTACTTTTTATATTTGTTCCCCTGTGGGACTTCAACTTTTCAGGGCTTGATCCCTGTTTTAATTCAGTACAATACATTCTGTATTGCACTGCATTGCACTGCCAGCATCTTACATAGTAAGACGCTGACAGTTGCTTAGGAGACCCAGCCCGGGGGCTGGATCTCCTGGGCTTCCGTAGCTGGCAGGCTCCGATGCCTGTGTAAGGCATCGAAGTTGCCATAGCAACCATCGGCCCCCAGTTACCGCAACACGAGGGGCCGATGGAGTCAGAGGGAGCTCCCTCCCTCTGTAAATCCTGCATGTGCCGCAGTCAATGCTGACCGCGGCATGTGAAGGGTTAATCCGCTGATATCACCAGATACAGCGATGCCAGCAGATGCAGCAGGGCAGGCGCATCTCACGATGATTCATTATAGTGTTTCTGAAAGAAAGTTGGAGAAGGCGGGTCTCTTGGGAGGATACTGGCTGGCATGCCTTTGTACCTACTGTACAAGTCACTTTAAAGGGGTTGTGCAAGAATTGGGGGGTTTGTCAAACCCCCCCATCCTGCGGGAACTGCAAAGAGAAGATCACTTACCTGCTTCCCGCCGGCTTGCTCCCTGCTCCTTCACCCAGTCTGTGACACTCCACTGGGTTCCAGTGATGTCAGCATCCGTTTTGACATTGCCGCAGCCAGTCACACGCCATGGCGGTGTTAGGCTCCCGTTTGCGACCATTTGTCATGATGCAAGTGGAGCCTGCCACCACCGCAGCCTGTATTTCATTACAGCAATGTCAAACTAGCTGTTGACATCGCTGGAGCCCAGTGGAGCATTGCAGGCCAGGAGAAGGAGTGGGGAGCCGGCCCTGAAAAGCAGGTAAGTAATCGTCCCTATGCAGTTCTCGCAGAATGGGTTTGCCAAGCCCCCCCCCCCCCCCATTCTTGCACAACCCCTTTAATCACCCAATGTGAAAATAATAAGCGGAGCAGTTTGTGAAATAATCTACACAGTGTTTTGGAAATAGGTGGACATGCTATGCAGGCTGGTGGGATTCACCTATTCCCTCGTGGGTCAGTCTGAATGGTAGCACAACTCCTTCAATTGACTGTGTATGAGGTGCGGGCATCTGAAATCTTGCTAACTGGCCTACTCTGAAATGAGAAAGATATCCCAGTGGATTGGCTATAGTAAAAATTAGCGGCTTAAGTTCTACGATTTTGCTACAGAAGGAGGTATACCAGAAAAGGGGCACAGTGACAAAATTTGAGAAACAATGGGAACTGTGGTTACATTCTCCAGGAATGGCATCATCTGCTCTTATACACTATTGTCTATTGCAAATGCAAAGAAAAGCCAAGGGGCATATGTTGATAAATACTGTTTAATAACCCCTTAGGACTGATTTTTTCCCTCCCCACCTTCCACGAGTTTTAACTTTTAACTTTTCTGTTTACATAACCAGATGAGAGCTTGTTTTTTGCAAGACCAGTTGTATTTTTTAACCTCTTCCCAATTCCTGATGTAATAGCAAACGACCTATTAAGCCATACCTGCAGTACAGCTTAACAGGCAGCCAGTAAAAATTCCATAGACTGCAAAAGAGGTGAATTTAGAAAATATGCCATTTTTTTTGTGTTTTATTTTTTGTTTTCTTTGTTGTTTTTTCACTGTGAAGTGAAAATTAAATGACAACTCTATTCTGGGGGTAAGTAGGATTATGGCAATACCAAATTTATATACCGTCGTTTTTACCATTTCTATACCTGGTTATTTAATGTTTTGTGTTTGAAAAATAAAACCTTTGAAAAATTCCCAATTTCATTTGCATTGTAATTTTCTAACGTATAACTTTTTAGATATTTCCTTCTACAAAGCTGCGTGAAGGCCTGTTTTTTTATGGGGTGAGCAGCTTTTATTGGTACCATTTTGGGGTAGATATGACTTTTTGACTTTTTTATTCCGTTTTTTCAGAATAAAACGGTGATTTGGCCTTTTTGATTGTTTCTCCATTACAACATAAATACTGGCATACATGACAATAACAATTATAATTATTTTCTATTATTTATTTTTATATGGAAAATTGTAAAAGGCGTGTGATTTGAATTTTTTTTTTTTATATATTTTTCAAAATATTTAATTTTATTTTGGTTTGCTGCATTGTATGAAAATTCACTGCACTGCCGGTTAAACCCTGCCCGAGGCAGTTTGCTATGGCAAGCCCGGGTGCCTTCACAAGGAGCCCAGGCTGTCACAGCAACCAATCAGTACCCCACAATTTCACTGCAGGGATCTGATTGGAGATCAGAAGGATCCTCCTGCATTTGACTAACTTCACAGATGTTATGGCCGCTATGGATTGCAACATTTAAAGGGGTTAAATGGCCAGGATCAGAGTTATCTCAGATCCTGGTTGTTGCCTATGGGCATTAGATGTATTACACAGCTGGCAATTGCCATGTGTGGACCAAATGCTGCTGTGCACCACAAATGTACAGTTACATCCAGGGGCAAGAGCAGATTAAATGATAAAACAGGTTATGTATCTAAGATTCATGTATAACACTTTGGTGTTATGTCTGGTGGTATATAATTATTTATGATGTCTTGATGCTCTCCAAAAGAGAAACAATATAAAATATTGTAATTTGATACCCTTTAATGGCTAACTAAAATACATGATGTTATAAGACAAGCTTTCGAGACTCTGAGGTCCCTTCTTCAGGCCAAGAATCTTCGTGGCCTGAAGAAGGGACCTCAGAGTCTCGAAAGCTTGTCTTATAACATCATGTATTTTAGTTATCCATTAAAGGGTATCAAATTACAATATTTTATAGTGTTTCTCTTTTGGAGAGCATCAAGACTTCTCTACTGGCTAACACGATACCAAACCTTTTTATTATTTATGATATCACAGGTGTATAGATACTTTCTCTCCACTTCTCGACAATATTGGATTGGGCAGCTAACAAATGCTTCAGGATGGCCAAGTAAAGTAAGAAAGATGAGCGCTTTAGGCCCCTTTCACATGAGCAATGTGTGGATGCAATGTGTTGCAATGTGTGAAGTGAACGCATAGCACCCGCATTAAATCCTGACCCATTCATTTCAATGGGTCTGTGTACATTAGCATTGTTTTTCACGCATCATTTCTGCGTTGTGTGAAAATCGCAGCATGTTCTATATTCTGCGTTTTTCACGTAGCCCTGGCCCCATAGAAGTGTCACGGATGGTGTTGCAGAAAACTGGAAGTTATAAATTAACATCCGACTGACTTGATCCCAAACTAAGGAACATATGGGTGAACCCTATAAAACCCCTAGAGCTCTCCCTGACCGCTTTGCCCATGCAAAGATCTTTATGATTGATAATAGCATGCCCTCGTACCTAGACTGAGTGACACCTGAAAACCCTATAATAGTGAGGGGACACGACCACCGGCTCCCTGCACCTAATACGGAGGGAGTCAGGGTCACCTAGAATCAAGCCAGCACGGGTGAAAAGCAGAAGAGAACGACAACCGAACCCCCAAGCGAGAACAGAAGGCCTTCCAGAATCTGGAAACAAACTGCGTGCCCCTATCAGAAACTATGTCTGAAGGAATGCCATGCAATTTGACAATGTGATCAACAAATGCTTGCGCCAATGTTTTAGCATTGGGTAACCCAGGAAAGGGAATGAAATGTGCCATTTTGCTAAAACGGTCCACTACTACCAGAATCACAGTCTTCCCCGAGGAACGAGGCAGGTCCATAATGAAGTCCATGGACAGATGCGTCCAAGGACGGGAAGGAATGGGTAACGGGAGGAGAGAACCCGATGGCCGTGAATGAGGGACCTTGGCACGAGCGCAGGTCTCGCAGGCTGCCACAAAACCCTCAACCGTCTTACGAAGAGCCGGCCACCAGAATCTCCGAGCAATGAGATCCACTGTGGCTCTACTCCCTGGGTGCCCAGCAAGGACAGTATCGTGGTGCTCCTTATAAACCTTGTGTCGTAAAAAGCGAGAGGCACAAACAACCTCCCAGGAGGACAAAGATCAGGAGCCTCTGCCTGGGCTGCCTGAACCTCTGCCTCCAAATCAGGATAAAGAGCAGAGACGACCACCCCTTCAGCCAAAATGGGACCCGGGTCTTCAAAGTTCCCCCCTCCCGGAAAACAACGTGACAGGGCATCAGCCTTCAAATTTTTAACCCCAGGGCGGAACGTGTCAACAAAATTAAACCTAGAAAAGAATAAAGACCATCTGGCCTGTCTCGGGTTCAGACGCTTGGCCGATTCCAAGTAGGCCAGATTGTTATGGTCGGTAAACACGGTAATAGGGTGTCTGGCTCCCTCTAGCCAATGGCGCCATTCCTCAAAAGCTAATTTGATGGCCAACAACTCCCTATCTCCCACATCGTAATTTCTCTCTGCGGAGGAGAGTTTCCTTGAGAAAAAGGCACACGGTTGCCATTTGGCAGGAGAGGGACCCTGAGACAAGACCGCTCCCACACCCACCTCAGAAGCGTCCACCTCAACAATGAAAGGCAGAGAGACATCAGGTTGTACCAAGATGGGAGCGGAAGCAAAACTCTCTTTGATACTAGAAAAGGCCTTAAGCGCATCTACCGACCAGGAGGAAAAATCTACCCCCTTTTTAGTCATATCAGTGAGTGGCTTAACAACAGAGGAATAATTCAAAATGAACTTCCTGTAATAATTGGCAAAACCCAAAAACCGCATCAGCGCCTTCTGATTCTCAGGAAGCTCCCAATCAAGCACAGCGCGGGCCTTCTCAGGGTCCATGCGAAAACCAGAAGCGGAGAGAAGAAAACCCATAAATTGAATTTCTGGAACCGCAAACACACATTTTTCCAGTTTAGCGTACAATTTATTCTCCCGCAGAATGAGCAAGATTTGACGTAGGTGGTCCCTATGAGTTTTGAAATCAGGAGAAAAAATCTAAATGTCATCTAGCTACACCAGTACAAATTTCCCTATTAAATGATAAAAAAAACTGTTCACAAAATGTTGGAAGACGGCTGGAGCATTCATCAAACCAAAGGGCATAACCAAATTCTCGAAATGGCCCTCAGGGGTATCAAAGGCCGTCTTCCATTCGTCCCTTTCCCTGACCCTGACTAGGTTGTATAGGTTGTATGCCCCTCTTAAATCCAACTTAGAAAAAACTTTAGCCCCAACAATCTGGTTAAACAGGTCCGGGATCAGAGGAAGCGGATAAGGGTCACGAATTGTGATACAGTTCAGCTCCCTGAAATCCAGACATGGTCTTAAAGAACCATCTTTTTTCTTAACAAAAAAAACCCCAGCGGCAACAGGTGACTTTGAGGGTCGGATGTGTCCCTTTCTCAGGCTCTCAGAGATATAAGTACGCATAGCGACTCTTTCAGGTTGGGAGAGATTATATAAATGTGACTTTGGCAGCTTGGCGCCTGGGATGAGATTAATAGGGCAATCATACTCCCGGTGAGGAGGCAGCTCCTGGACACCACTCTCTGAAAACACATCCGAAAATTCAGAGAGAAAAGATGGTACAGTCTTGGTAGAAACCTCTGAAAGAGACGCCGTGAGGCAATTCTCTCTGCAAAAGTCACTCCAACCATTTATTTGCCTTGCTTGCCAATCAATGGTGGGGTTATGTTTAGTGAGCCAGGGTAGCCCCAACACTTGAGGAGTAGGTAATCCACTTAAGACGAAACATGACATATCCTCAACTTGAGCATCACCCACAGTCAAACGGATATTGTGAACTATGCCCTTTAACGATTTTTGAGAAAGTGGAGCGGAATCGATAGCAAAAACAGGTATATCCTTTCCCAAAGTGCATACCTGGAAACCATGTGTTATAGCAAAATGATTATCAATGAGATTGACAGCCGCTCCACTATCTACAAAAATCTCACAAACAATGTTCTTGCTATCTAGCGCCACCCTGGCAGGTAGGACAAAACGGGAACTACAAGCAAACGGCAAACCTTCAATTTCCGCATCAACTTTGCCAATAGTAACAGATGGAAAGTTTTTAGAGGGTTTTTTCTTTTTGTTTATTACCCTCAGAAAACTCCCTGAATCTCCTAGAGGGGCAAACATTTGCCAAATGATTTATACCTCCACAACAGAAACAAACCCTCCTCTGAGAGCTGAATCCTCTACTATCAGAGGCAAGCAAACCCAGCTGCATGGCCTCCTCCTCACAGGGGATTGAGAGAGGCTGAGGCCCCTGCGCACTGAATGAGACCGCCCCACTGTCCTTGAACTGAATATGACAGGAAGGAGTGATCTCTCCTCTCTCTCTAAGACGCCTGTCAATACGAACAGCTCGAGACATGGCAGACTCCAAGGAGGCAGGTCTCTCATGAAAGGCAAATGCATCTTTCAATCCCTCCGAAAGACCATGGCAAAATTGACTTCGGAGTGCAGAATCATTCCAACCAGTATCAGCTGCCCATCTCCAAAATTCTGAACAATATATCTCTGCGGACTGTTTACCCTGGCATAAAAGACGCAGTTTAGATTCAGCCAGAGCAATACGATCCGGGTCATCATATATCTATCCCAGGGCTACAAAAAATTCATCCACCGATCGGAGGAGCCGTGCCCCCACCATCAGCGAAAAGGCCCAAGACTGAGCGTTATCCCTGAGCAGCGAGATGATGATCCCCACCCTCTGCTCCTCATCACCAGAGGAATGGGGAAGTAGGCAAAAATGGAGTTTGCAAGCCTCTCTAAAACGAACAAAATTCTCACTACCCCCAGAGAACGTATCCGGAAGCGAGATCTTAGGCTCGGAACAAACTCCATGAACGCAAGCAGAACCGGTCACCTGAAACTGAGACACAGTTTTACGGAGATCTGCTACCTCCAGTGAAAGACCCTGCATGCGGTCAATCAAGGCTGAAACCGGATCCATGCTTAAGACGGTTATGGCGGTTTATAATGTCATGGATGGTGTTGCAGAAAACTGGAAGTTATAAATTAACATCCGACTGACTTGATCCCAAACTAATGAACATATGGGTGAACCCTATAAAACCCCTAGAGCTCTCCCTGACTGCTTTGCCCATGCAAAGATCTTTATGATAGATAATAGCATGCCCTCGTACCTAGACTGAGTGACACCTGAAAACCCTATAATAGTGAGGGGACACGACCACCGGCTCCCTGCACTTAATACGGAGGGAGTCAGGGTCACCTAGAATCAAGCCAGCACGGAAACACAAATAAAGGAAAAGACTTATCTGAGGAGCAGCGGTTGCAGCCTCTTGCAGTGAACACAATCCAGGAAGTAGTATAAACCGCAAAGTGAGGCAGTATGGGAGGGAATATAAAGGGAGTCAATCAGTGTAAATAGATGACAGCTGGGAGAAGGAAAAGAGATGACAAAGTGAAACCAAAACAAAGAACATCATGCAAGAGGTACAGAAGAACGTCTGCCACAGCTTCTCAGAGAGCTGGCGGTGACAAGAAGTCAATAGGGCTTCAGTGAAAAACACATTGATTCCAGAACCACTGATGGTTTTCAGGAGATGTTGTTTGCAAATATTCCGTTTTTTTTCACACATGTGAAAAACGCATCAAAACTGATTGCACCCGTGCGGAAAAAACTGAAAAACTGAAAGCAATTGCAGACAAAACTGACTGAACTTGCTTGCGAAATGGTGCGAGTTTCCCTGAATGCATCCTAACACAATGGCCCAGATTCAGGTAGATTTGCCCATTACTTACACCTGAGCCGCTCAGCTGAATTTCTCTGCGCTGGAGCAATTTTGCCAAATTGCCACCTGATTCAGGAATCATTTGTTCATTTAATTTGCTCCTGTTTAAGGCAAAGCTGAGGGCGCAAGGCCGTGCAAGTCAAAGTGGGTGTGCCCCTATGTAAATGAGGAATTTTCGGCTCAGCAGAGGTTTGCTAGCATAATTTCAGGGCAAATCCTGCTCAGCTGCTTGCACTGAGCAAATAAATAGGAGCAGACTTGCGCATGTTCTTTGCTGAATTTCATCCTGCTTTTTCCTACCCCCCCTGAGCAAGGAAATTCAGCCCTTTTGCAAGACATGGCACCTCCCAAAGGGACCAAAAAAAGGAAGCCCAACTTTGTGGCTGCAGAGATGGACATCCTGATTGCTGCACTCCAGCAGCATAAGGAAGTCCTATATGGTGCCCAGCGGGCAAACACCACCATTGCCCAAAGGAGGGCTATATATGAAGCCATTGCCCTGGACATCAATGCCCTGGGTAATGAAGTGCGTACCTGGGATGACATCCAGAAGAAATTAAATGATATGAGGCGCAGGGTCCGTGAAAAACTGGCTCTTATCAGGAAGCATACCGGTGGCACGGGAGGTGGTCCGCGATGTATGATCCGGCTCAATCAGGAGGAGCAGCTTATTGCACAAACGTTCGTGCAGGAGCAGGTGGAGGGACTTGAAGGGTACGACTCCACTGTTGGGAACTTGGGGACTGGTAAGTTATTTTTCTTTCATATCTGCTGTGCATCATGGGAGGGGGTACAAGTGAACATATGAGAAGTGTGTTGCACCAGCAAAATATGTCGTTTTGGTGTCATCCACAGGTGGTGATGAGGAAGAAGAAGCTGGGCCGTCTTCGGCTGCGGCTCGACCCAGCCCATCCAGACCAGAGCCAGGGGTCCAGTCAGGCCCCATGGACATTCTGGCTATGCTGGTCCAGGAGGAGATCATACCGGGGCCAAGTATGGAGGAGCAAGTGGTATTGGAGGAGGATTCCTTTTTCCTCATCCAGGAGGACTCTGGCTCCCTCCAGGAGGATACCACCATCCCTGTGCAACCCACCACCCCCCCGCCCAGCACGTCATCCCCCTCCAGGGCAAGCCCCTCCAGGGCAAGCCCCTCCCTTGTGGACCCCTCCCCTTCTCCCTCTGTCCGTGGCCGAGCCTCTCCTCCCAGGAAGGCTCTGTCCAAAACGAGGCATATATCCTCCAGCCTCCGTGACGGTCTGCTGGAGGAGCAGGCCCTGCAGACCCGCCATATAGGGGCCATGGTGGGAGAGGTGCGTCGTCTGGCGGACAGCATGGCATCCACCTCCACCTCTATGCAGCATGCCCTCACCCTGCATGAGGACCGGGACAAACATGTGGCACAGAGCCTTGGGGAAATTAGTGGCAACTCTAAGGCCATAGTCACCTGCTTGGTGGCTCTGGATACCACACCAGCTTTGTTAAGCAGGATGACAGCTGCGGTGCAGGCCAACACCGCTGCAGTGCAGGAGGAGGCGAGAGTTACACGCCGGCATCAGCGGGATACCACCACCCGCCAAATGCGGATGTTGGCCCAGACCAACACCATCCTTGCCCGCCTGGCCAACGCCATGGAGGGCATGCAGCCACCACCTGCAAGGAGTGTGGAAGTAGGGGTTGATGCTCCTCCCCATCCTCCTCCCCCCACCCCTCCATCCCCACCCCATGCCTCCTCCGCACCACGGAGATTGAGGAGCCAGAGCCGGGGCACCCTTGGCCCAAAGAAAAAAACAAAAAAATAATTTTATGTCTACATTTTTTTGCTCAACACAATATGTTTTTTTTTTTATTTTTCTATATGCTCAGGGTATGAGATTATTTTTTTTTTTATATGCTCAGGATATGAGTTTTTATATTTATTTGTAGTCCCTACACACGGTGAGGAGTGTATACTACAGTGTGACTGGTGTGTGAATGGGGGGGGGGGGTGGCACTCCTGCTGGAAAAGGGGTGTCACCCTCTGCCATGTGAAAGGTGTATGAATGGACAGCAACATAATTGGAGCCTTGACGCGGCGTTGCTGCTCCCTAATACCATGGGGTATTGTTGGGTCTAATCCAATTGGGGGTGCATGTGTCGGGTGTGTGCTAGGGACTACAGTGGTGTACATACATGCATTATACTTGTGACAAGATCAGGGTGTGTTTAATGTGCAAAGAGACGTTCCACAAGACCATTCCGGATTGCTCTTCCCTCAGAAGATCCGGTAGTGTTTCTTGGGGGGGGGGGGGTTGCGTGGTTCGGGGGTAAGGTCATTGCGTAGCTCAATGTGCATGCCCCTTCTTTGAGCTAAATTGTGGAGAATACTACATGCCCCTACGATTTGGCATACAAAGTTGGGTGAATACAATAGGGTCCCCCCTGATTTATCCAGACATCTGAATCGAGATTTAAGGATGCCAAATGTGCGCTCCACCACCGCACGGGTACGTGCATGGGCTTCGTTATATCTTTCCTCTCCTGGTGTTTGAGGGTTACGAAATGGGGTCATCATGTGAGGTCCCAGGGCATAGGCAGAGTCACCTGGAAGGGAAAAGACAGGAGGATGTTAGTCGTGCATGTGCCCCTTGTGATGTGTGCATCATGGGGGGGGGGCAGTCATACCTGACACCCATGTCACTCACCAATCAGCCAGCTGTCTCCATACATGTTCTGGTCAAACTCGGTTGGGATGGGGCTGTGTCGGTAAATAAAACTGTCATGGCTTGACCCTGGGTGTTTGGCACGGACATGCCATATGAGGCCATGTGCATCCACAATCATCTGCACATTTATCGAATGCCAATGTTTCCTGTTGCAGTAGATATGCTCGAGGTGCCGGGGGGGGGGGGGGGGCGTAGTGCCACATGGGTACAATCTATTGCACCCACAGTGCGTGGAAATCTGGCTAATAAATAAAAATCACTGATTGCCTTCTGCCGCACGTCAGCCGTGGTTGGTTTGATAAATTGTGTGCCCATTCGTCTGAGTATTGCAGGGATCACTTGGTGCACACACCTGCTCATGCTGGATTGGGACATCCCCGCCACCACTCCACCTGTGCGCTGAAATGAGCCAGTTGCCAAAAAATGAAGGGTTGCCACTACCTTCACCAGTGGCTGCACTGCCTGTCCCCGATGGGTCGGGCTGCTGATGTCATCCTGCAGGATTGTTACCAACTCAAGGATGACTTCAGGGCTAAAGCGAAACATGCGATACACCTCAGTATCAGTCATCTGAAAAAGGTTGTAGCGCCCTCTGTAAATCCTCTCCCGTGCCCTCCTACGAGTCGGCTCAGTCAATAGAATATCAAGAACCATAGCTGCCCCTGGCATGTTGGTGCACAGATGTGAGGTCCCGAAAATGTGGGTGCTCTGCTTGTTCAGATCGTCTGTCTAGGTGCTGCTGAAGTTGCGTGCTCCTTCAGATGACATCTTTTGCTAACTTGCCCCTGCTTTTAACAGGAGCAAGTTTGCCCAGGGAAAAAAGCTTGCACGCTTCCAGCGCAAGATGCGCATCACACGCGCATGTTTCTGAATCATCGGCAGTACCTAATTTGCATATTCGCTGAGGGAATTCCATGAAGGCGCAACTTACACCCCGCGCAAAATTGCACGAAAATTGCGCAGGAACAGCTAGGCTGCGTGCGCGGGAAAATGGCCGCATTTCAGGCTTAACTGGTTTACAGAATCAGCCGCAAATTTGCATAGGAGCAAATCAGTACTTGCGCGGCGCAAATCACACTTGTTCCCGCGCAAGTGCTTCTTGAATCTGGGCCAATCTGTATAATTCATGTAAGAGAGCAGTTATTCATATCTAAAATGGTCAAAGCCTGCTTACCCACTTCAGTTGGAGGCATTCTACATGCACAAAGAATTAACTCCTACCAGTGAAGACAATTGAGTCTTTGAATCCACTTTGTATTAGAAGAACACATTTACAGATATTATCCCAAATATTTGGACATTTAAAATCCCATCGAATTTACCAAAATGCTAGGAAAATCTAATTTGTTGGCACATCTGAATTTAAAAAAAATATTTTTTGGCTGACATATCTCCCTTGTGTCTAGTTGACAAGTATGATTTGTGGTTGATGTTAAAGGGTGCACATACTGTCTGATAATTTCAATAATACATTATGCTGAAAGTTTCACTCTCATATTTTTCTATTTATTCTTAGCTGTTCGGTGTCCTATTCCAAATGTGGACAATGCATCAAAAGTGTCAGGATTTACAGGCCCATACAACGTGAATTCTGTTGTAATATTTAGGTGCAGGCCACAATATAAAATGATTGGATCTGACACTGTGAAATGTAATGAAAGTAGTAAATGGGAACCTGAACTGCCAAAGTGTGCTGGTAAGTGCTTACTTTAAAGTATATTTTTGTGCACAATTTAAAGGGGTTCAACTCTGAACCTGAACCCACATTTTCACCCAAGAAACCCCCCTAATATAAGCAGGGTAATTGCATTTTAGGAGATTTTAAGCTCTCCATAGGGACTGCTAGGTGGTAGCTTCCACCCAGCAGTGCATCAGATGATGTCACTGGCACTAATGGGAGGGCTTTAGCGCTGCCCTAGACTGTAAAACGGCTAGGGCACCACTAAAGCCCACCCATCGGAGCCGGTGACATCACCTAATACACTGCTAGGTGGAAGCTTCCGACTAGCAGTGTAAAAACAAACAAAAAAGCCCTTGCCTTGTGCTATCCAGCTTAGGGCAAGAGAGAGCATCGGAGCATGAAATTCCCCAATGCTAATATCAGGGGGTCTGCCTGGTTGAAAATGTGGGTACAACCCCTTTGAGATGTAATTTATACCTGTAGCGCCATCAGTGGATCTTTCCCATAATGGTAATTAGAGATGAGCGAATTTGTCAAAAATTTGATTCGGCCAGTTTGCTGAATTTTTCCCCAAAAATTTGGTTAGATCTGAATTTATTCGTGGCGAATTGCATTAAAAAACTGCTATTTCCTGGCTTCAGAGAGCCTTTATAGTGCCTTGCAGTAACACTCATAGGCAGTCTGCTGTGGTAGTAAAACAATACTGTGAGTCTGTATGACATGCAGATGACAGGCGTCGCCCTGAGAATCACTGCACACTTCACTTGGGTAATTACGAGCCAAAACTGACCAAATATCTCAAGTGTGAACTCAGCCTTACAGGTCAATGTTAGCGTCAAGAAGAAGCGCACTCCTTTTACACCATCAGCAGCTGATTCCACATACATGTCTACAGAACCTGTTCTATTAAACACTTATACAAGTAGAGCCCCCCCTGACAGAGTGGAGAGGGTGTCAGCAGTAAGTTTGTGTTGACGTGACTGATTATTTTGCCCTTCTTCTGATTCGTCAGAACAATAACCCCCAAAAAACGGATCCTGTCTGTGGAGCATCCGCCTTCACAAGGTCAGCATTTGGTCAGTACTCCATCAGTATTGCTAAAGCCAAAAAAGCAGGAGTGGATCCAAAACAGAGATGACACTTGAATGGAATATTTTCATGTCTTCTGTGTTTTGTACCCACTCCTGCTTTTGGCTACCAAATCATAAGCCAATTCTGATGCAGGATAGGGACCATGTCATGCAGGCCTTACAGCTGTTACATAGACAGGATCCGTTGTGCATCTAATTTTTCCTTCCTACTGACATCTGAAGAAGGGTCAAATAAATGATGATGTCAGCCAGGCCGAAAGGCAAAATAGTTGTCCAGTCATGAAATGGGGAGGGTGGGAACAGCATTAGAAGTCCACAGAGTGGCCCTATGACATAGTGGTGAGGTGGAAGCAGCATAAGGAGACCACAAAGTGTCCAAATGACAGAGTCTGGAAGTGGCGGCAGCAGCATCAGGAGGAGGCCCCAGGGTGGCACAATGACAGTGTGGAGGTGGCAGCAGCAGCATCAGGAGGCCACAGAGTGGCAAGATGACAGTGTTGAGGTAGCAGCAGCATCAGGAGACCATAGAGTGGCAAGGTGACATAGTGTGGAGGTGGCAGCAACATCAGGAGACCACAGAGTGGCAAGGTGACAGAGTGGGGAGGTGGGTGGCAATACCAGTACCAGCTGAAGATGGTGGGTGAAAGAAGGAACATTTGGCATCAGATGTGTGGCATCAGGCAGGTGGCAGCATCAGAATAGTAGCTGAGGCAGGTAGCCAAAAGAAACCGGTCTCTTTTGTCAAACTGTTGGTGTGGCACCATGGATGATCTAGTCTGATGCATCAGGCATTGGTGGGTGGAAATCATGGCTGATCCACGCCTGATTCATCTTGACAAAGGTCAGTCTCTCCACATTTTGGGTGGACAGGAGAGTTCTTCTTGGGGTACCTATGGCCCCTTCCGCACTAAACACCCGCTCTGATGCCACACTACTGGCCAGGCAGGACATCTTTTCCAGGGCAAACTTTGCCAGTTGCGGCCACAAATCCAGTTTGGATGCCCAGTAGTCCAACGGATCTTTAATGTGGGGTTGCCGGGTGCTGTCGAAGTATGCCACCACCTGCTGGTTCAGGTCCTGCTCCAGGTCTAGCTGCTGTTGCTGGTGAGTATTTCATTCACTAGGCGGGTGAAGAAAGCTGCTCATCAGCAACTCTAGACTCAAGTTGCTGCTGATAGAGCTGGAACTGCTCCTACCCTCCCACAGCAGCCATGGCAGAGGAACATGAGCGCAGGGGGCCCCCCCGGTCAGACCTGTGAGAGCATGGACAATGGCTCAGATAGGCAGCGGCCAACTGACTACATAGGATGTGTCTATAGTAGTTCAGTTTGTCCTCCCTCTCAGCGGGTGTAAAAAAGGCCCCCATTTTGGACTGGTAGCAAGGGTCCAACAAAGGTGGAGAGCCAGAAGTCCTCCCTCTGCTGAATGGTGACTATTCGGCTGTCACTATGCAAGCAACTGAGCATACATCGGGCCATTTGTGCAAGTGACTCGGAGGGACTGCATCCTGCCACGGTGTGTCTGGGTCCTCTGCCTCGTCTTCCTCATCGCCCTGTAGCATCCTCTGGCTGCTCCAGCTTCTCCTCTCCTATCACCTGTGTAGAAAAACTAACCATTTCGCCTCACATTGCTTGTGCTCCAATGTCCTCCTCCAGTTCAGCCCCCACAGGGCTCATTTAGCTCATTAGGCCAGACAGGTTCTGGTAGTGGGAGAATCAATTATTAGGGGTACAGATAGGGTGATCTGCGACAAACACCGAGATCGTCAAACGGTGTGTTGTTTTCCTGGCGATCGATCTCGACACATCGCGGATTTGGTTGTCAGATTACTCTGAGGGGCTGGAGAAGATCCAGCAGTCATGGTCCATATCGGGACCAATGAAAAAGTTAGAGGTAGGTGGAGCGTCCTTAAAAATAATTTTAGGGATTTAGGTCAAAAGCTTAGGGCAAGAACCTCAAAGGTAGTGTTTTCTGAAATAATACCTGTACAATGAGCCACACAAGAAAGGCAGCGGGAGATTAGAGAGGTAAACAAGTGGCTCAAGAACTGGTGTAGGAACGAGGGGTTTGGGTTCCTGGAGAACTGGGCCGACTTCTCTGTCGGCTACAGGCTCTATCGTAGGGATGGGCTGCACCTCAATGGGGAAGGGACAGCTGTGTTGGGGGAGAAGATGGCTAGAAGGTTGGAGAAGTGTTTAAACTAGGGACTTGGGGGGGAGAAAAATTACGTTATAGGATGGGAAGATAGTGCAGATAGAGACCTGGGCGAGGTAATGGGACTGGTGGAGGAATGGAAGGAGGGACTAGAACAGTTCAGAAGGAAAGGTGTAGGGTAAAAAATATACATAAACCTCTTAATTGTATGTATACTAATGCCAGAAGCCTGACTAATAAAACTGGTGAACTGGAGTTAGTGATGTGTGAGGAGGACTATGACATAGTGGGAATAACTGAGACATGCAGTGGCATAGGGATTGCCATAGCAACCATAGCAGTGACTATGGGGCCCTACGCCACTGGGGGCCCGTCCGGACCGCATTCATTTTTTTAATTTATTTTTTATTAACACAGGCAGCCAGGCCCGACCGCCCGCCCAGTGTAGTGGGCGGTCTGTGGTTCGGGCCTGGCTGGGGGGAAGCCAAGGCGTAGTCAGGTCAGGACTGGAGCAGGCGGGCCCGGGGCACACTGCCGCACGAGCAGAAGATGAGGTAGGCGGTGGAGGGGGCCGGAACGGGGGCGTACCTGTGGGTTGGCCACTCTGTGAGGTCTGCTGTAGTGTGAAGGACCTGCGAGGATGTCACAGTCATGTGATCAATTACAATAGGGGTGGAGTTTAGTGTGGAGGGGATACTAAAGAGTGAGTGAGTGGAGGACCTGTGGTGATGTCACCCGGAGGAAGAGCCAGGCACCAGCGCAGGAAGGAAAGATTTCCTCCTAGTAACTAGAGGGAGGAGGCGGACTCAGGCGGTGGAGGGGGCCGGGCCAGGGGTGTACCTGTTGTGGAGCCGGAGGCCTGGAGGGACTAGGGAGGGAGTGGTCCCGCCGGCCGCACTGGCGCCAGTCAGAATCGCGCTCTCTGACTGAGATTGAGTGAGAGAGAGGAACCTCAGTCTCGCACTGCTACTGCTGCCAGCCTGCACTGTATTGGACCGGTCCTCTGCTCAGTGCTCCTGCCTCCTCCTCAACTGGTCTCCAGTCCTGCCACTCCAGTCTGTGCCTGCTGTGACTCTAAATAAAAGTAAGAAGTCAAAGTGAATTTAAGAAAGTGAGAAAGTGAGAACTTATGATTTCTGAGATACTTAATCTAAATTCTGAAGTTAAAAAGAGCTGCCTGCAGAGTGGGGCCCCCAAGAGAAGCAAGGAGCGCCCTCCTTATCATTGCAGGTCTGCAGGCAGCTCTTTTTAACTTCAGAATTCAGACTCTCACTAATTACAAATTTACAGCACACTCCACTGTAGTGTCCACCATCAGACAGGGGAGGGAAGAAACCCCAGAACTAGAGTGTGTCCCCCACTTGGGGGGCACACTGACACTCTAGTTCTGGGGTTTCTTTTCTTCCCTCCCCTGTCTGATGGTGGACACTACAGGGGTGTGTGCTGTAATTAGTGAGAGTCTGATGATCTGAAGTTAAAAAGAGATGCCAGCAGTAATAAGGAGGGCGCCCCTTCCTTCTTTTGGGGGGCACACTCTAGTTCTGGGGTTTCTTCCACCACCCCCCCTTATATGACAGACTAAGGGTACTTTTACACTTGCGGCAGGATGGATCCGGCAGGCTGTTCAGCCTGTCGGATCCATCCTGCCGCTATTTCGCTGGACCGCTGCTCTGTCCTCATTGACTATAATGGGGATGGGGGCGGAGCTCCGGCGCAGTACGGCACTGCGCGGTGAGAGGCCACCGGACGAAAAAGTCGGACTTGCAGTACTTTTCGGCCGCCAGCCTTTCACCGCACACTGCAGCGCAGCACCGGAGCTCTGTCCCCGTTCCCATTATAGTCAATGGGGATGGAGTGGCGGCAAGGCGAAATAGCGGCAGGACGGATCCAACAGGCTGAACAGCCTGTCGGATCCGTCCTGCCGCAAGTGTGAAACTACTTGCAAGTGTGAAACTGCTCATGGCGGTGGGAGATCTAGGATGGGTGTTTGGGTGGGAGCTCTGGAAGGGGTGGTGGGAGCCCCGATAGAAATGTAGGGGCTGGGGGGGGGGCCATAAATCTTTTTTGCTATGGGGCCCATGCATTTCTAGCTACGCCCCTGAAGACATGGCTGGAAGAGTGAGTGGCCGCCTCTCAGTGCGCCTGCGCAGATTGAAGATAGGTACGGCTGCGGCGCAGGCGCAATATATTGAATGAAAACAGGCAGGGCCAGCAGAGAACGATTCCGTTCCCTGGCCCCGTCAATCAACAAGCGGAGGGGGCGGCATTACGATCGGAGGATGCGGCTGCTACCAGCAAGTAGCCGCCCTACTTGCTGGTAGCAAGGTAATTTACATATTATAAAAATAGCGTTTTAGCAAATTCTACTGAACGAAAATTATTATTTTACTTATGTATGGATAAATCGCAGTGTAGGGATTATTATTAAACAAAAAAAAAAAGACGGTTTAGTGGGCTGACAGAAGCCCTTTAAACAGTTCAGTGTTTATTCACACAGAAAGCAAAAAAATGACAGTCTTGGTATTCGTTCACACCATGGGAAGACCACAGAACAAAACATTTACCTTGTGAGCAGTTTTTCATCAGCGGTCCCCAGCAGGCTTTAGGGGCCTGTTTTCCAGCATGCGGTAAAAGTAAATTCCCCATTAAAGTGCCCTGTCTGACCCAGTAAGAAGTACAGCGGCGTCTTAAAAAGATTAAAATAGACAAATTGCCAGGACCAGATGGCATACATCCCTGTATCCTAAGAGAATTAAGTAATGTGATAGAAAGATCCTTATTTCTGATATTTAAGGACTCTATACTGACAGGGAGTGTTCCACAGGATTGGTGCATAGCAAATGTGGTGCCAATATTCAAAAAGGGTCCGAAAACAGAGCCCGGAAACTATAGTCCAGTAAGTTTAACATCTGTCGTGTTTAAAGGTTTTCTAAGAGATGATATCTTGGAGTATCTCAATGAAAATAAGCAAATAACGCCATATGAGCATAGCTTCATAAAGGAATCGGTTATGTCAAACTAATTTAATCAGTTTCTATGAGGAGGTAAGTTCTAGACTTGACAGCGGCGAATTAATGGATGTCTAATATCTGGACTTCTCCAAAGCATTTGACGCTGTCCCGCATAAAAGGTTAGTATATAAAATGAGAATGCTTGGACTGGGAGAAAATGTCTGTATATGGGTAAGTACCTGGCTCAGTGATAATAACCACCCTCTAACGGTACGCACTCAGATTGGGTCACTGTCACTAGTGGAGTACCTTAGGGGTCAGTATTGGGCCCTATTGTCTTCAATATATTTATTAATGATCTTGTAGAAGGCTTGCACAGTAAAATATCAATTTTTGCAGATGAGTCTAAACTGTGTAAAGCAATTGACACAGAAGAGGACAGTATACTGCTACAGAGGGATCTTGATAGATTGGAGGTTTGGGCAGAAAAGTTGCAGATGAGATTTAATACTGACAAATGTAAGGTTATTCACATGGGAAGGAATAATGCAAGTCACATGTACATACTAAATGGTAAAACACTGGGTAACACTGAGATGGAAAAGAACCTAGGAATTTTAGTGAACAGCAAACTAAGCTCTAGAAACCAGTGTCAGGCAGCTGCTGCCAAGGCCAATAAGATAATGGATTGCATCAAAAGGGGCATAGATTCCCGTGATGAGAAAATAGTCCTACCACTTTACAAATCACTAGTCAGACCACACATGGATTACTGTGCACAGTTCTGGGCTCCTGTGAACAAGGCAGACATAGCACAGCTGGAGAAGGTTCAGAGGAGGGCAACTAAAGTAATAACTGGAATGGATGGACTACAGTATCCTGAAAGATTATCAAAATTAGGGTTATTCACTCTAGAAAAAAAAAGACTGAGGGGAGATCTAATAACTATGTATAAATATATCGGGGGCAGTACAGGGATCTCTCCTATCATCTATTTATCCCCAGGACTGTGACTGTGACGAGGGGACATCCTATGCATCTGGAGGAAAGAAGGTTTGTACACAAACATAGAAGAGGATTCTTTACGGTAAGAGCAGTGAGACTATGGAAACTCTGCCTAAAGAGGTGGTGATGGTGAGTTCACTAAAAGAGTTCAAGAGGGGCCTGGATGTATTTCTGGAGTGTAATAATATTACAGGCTATAGCTACTAAAGATGGGTCGTTGATCCAGGGAGTTATTCTGATTGAAGTCGGGAAGGTATTTTTTTTCCCCTTAAGTGGGGAAAATTGGCTTCTACTGGACAGTTTTTTTTTTGCCTTCGTCTGGATCAACTTGAAGGATAACAGGCTGAACTGGATGGACAAATGTATTTTTTCGGCCTTATAAACTATGTTACTATTTTACTATCCAGGCGCCATGTCTCCAGTCCCCTGACCAGCCAGATTTACCAGCATCTGTTCCAGGACATGAAGCAGTGGAATGACGACCATCCCATAGTCCTGTCAACTGACAAATAACGTGGCCTCCTCAAAGGGCCTGAGCAAACGGCAGGTGTCACGCATGAGCTGCCACTGGCTGACATCGAAGTTGCACAGGGTAGTACTCCTGTCCCCTTGGATCATCAAGAATAGTGATAAGCGGCAGGGGTAATATTCGTTATAATTTAAAAACAAGAATATATAGCAATATAGCGAATATTCGAAAAAAAAAAAAAATATATAGAGCAATTTAGCTAATATAGTGCTATAATATAAGTGCTCTGAAGTTCAGATTGGAAAAAAATTACAACTATTAAAAAAAAAATTATAGCACTATATTAGCTAAATTGTTCTACATTAGTTTTTTTTTCGAATATTCGCTATATTGCTTTATATTCTTGTTTTAGAATATTACAAATATTCGAAAAAACTAATATATAGCACTATATCGAATAAGAGTTCCCATCACCATGGGAATTCCTGCGGGTTAGAATATACCATCGGATCTGAGTTTTCACAATCTCATTGATTCTCATTATGAAAATTCGCATAACGAAAATTCGCAATCAACACTACTCCTAAAGTCAAAGATATTGTAGCCTTCTCATTGGCACACAAGCTAGAAGCAGGGAGGGATCATGTGTACTGATTAAAAAAATATCTAATATTTGAAATTACGAATATATATCACTATATTCTAAATATTCGCGAATTCTCGAAGTGCCGATATTTGCGATAAAAATTTGCAATTCAAATATTCGTGATCAACACTAATCAAGAAATCGTTTATGGCATTTCTCTGTTCTTATAGTCGGTCCAACATATGGAGGGTAGAATTCCAACGGGTGGAAACGTCGTATATCAGTCTATGTTGGGGGATGCCGTTCTGCCGCTCCAGCTCAAGGAGGGTGTGCTTTGCGGTGTACGAGTGGCTGAAGTGCGTGCAAGTTTCCTGGCCATTTGTAGGATGTCTTGAAGATGGGTGGATAACTTCAGGAAACGCTTGACAACCAATACACACATGTGCCATGCAGGGCGCATGGCTCAGCCCTCTTTGACGCAGCACCGACACCATATTCTTCCCGTTGTCGGTCACCATGGTTCTGATTTTGAGTTGTCGTGGAGAAAGCCAGGATTCTATTTCTTGATCAAGGACACGGAGTAGTTCCTCCCCTGTTACTCCATTCGCCCAGGCAAACGAGGTGCAGAACAGCATGACACCGCCGTGCCCTGCACATGTGGTATGCTGGAGGAGCACTGTGAATTGTCCCTGCAGTGTAGGCTGAGGACACAGTGGAGGATGAGGAGGCAGAGGCGGACATTGTCGCAGGACCAAAGGCGTGAGAACGTGGAGGCGGAAGCGGCATCACCTGGCCACGTTGCTGGTGTGGCTGTGCAGTTACCACATTCACCCTGTTGGCCGTAAAGGACATGTATTTTCCGTGATCATAGTTACAGCTTCACACGTCGGCACTGCCATGCATTTTGGCCTTTTTGGCAAAGAAATGACGGCTTGGGAATCTCCACCTCGGCTCGGCATAAGCCATCAGTTCTCTGAAAGGTGCAGAGTCCACCACTTGGACAGGGAGGGACTACAGCACCAGCAACTTGGCCAGGAGCAAATTCAGCTTCTGCGCCTTTGGATGAGTGCACACATAATGTTGTCTCTTGGCAATCGCTTCGGTAATCGATTGCTGACGGAATGACTGACGAGGAGAAGGAGGGCGATGAGCAGGAGCATCAGGACCAGCAGATGATGGGAAGGACAGACAGCTCCCTTTGGCTGAGGTGGTGGAGCCTTGACTGCCTGAAATCGGGTGCATGCCACTTGGTGATGCAGCAGTTGCTGTGGCAGGTTGGGCTACCACATCGGAGCCACGGTTCTCCCAGGCCACTTTATGGTGACGCTGCATATGTTGACGCAGGGCCGTGGTGCCAACATTGGCACCCTGGCCATGCTTCACCTTCCGTCCACACATTCTACAAATGGCCATGTTCACCTCCTCCGGGCTGCTTAACAAAAAACTGCCACACCGCCGAGTAGGTGAATTTAACCCCAACACTCCTCACTGACTGACTGCTACTGCCACTGCTTCCGTGAACCCCTGCACCACTACTTTCTTGGCAGGTAAGCTCATGCGAAGCAGGTGGTCTATCCCGGGCATGTTTGGCTCCCAAATTCCCACTGCTGCCACCCTGTTGACTCCCATCCACGCTAGCGACTTGCTGGCTCCGCCACTGCCTCACGGGCAAGCTGCCATCTTGTTCTCCCGATGATGATAAAGCCCCTAATTCACCTGGCTCCCAAGTGCGATCAGCTACATAATCATCTTCTACTTGCCCACCTACCGGAGGAAGCTGCGGATGTCTACTCCACATCTTGGCTGGCCAGTAGCTGCTGACTGTCCTCTAGTAGCTCGTCCTCGCTGTACAGGGAGTGCAGAATTATTAGGCAAGTTGTATTTTTGAGGATTAATTTTATTATTGAACAACAACCATGTTCTCAATAAACCCAAAAAACTCATTAATATCAAAGCTGAATATTTTTGGAAGTAGTTTTTAGTTTGTTTTTAGTTTTAGCTATTTTAGGGGGATATCTGTGTGTGCAGGTGACTATTACTGTGCATAATTATTAGGCAACTTAACAAAAAACAAATATATACCCATTTCAATTATTTATTTTTACCAGTGAAACCAATATAACATCTCAACATTCACAAATATACATTTCTGACATTCAAAAACAAAAACAAATCAGTGACCAATATAGCCACCTTTCTTTGCAAGGACACTCAAAAGCCTGCCATCCATGGATTCTGTCAGTGTTTTGATCTGTTCACCATCAACATTGCGTGCAGCACCAACCACAGCCTCCAAGACACTGTTCAGAGAGGTGTACTGTTTTCCCTCCTTGTAAATCTCACATTTGATGATGGACCACAGGTTCTCAATGGGGTTCAGATCAGGTGAACAAGGAGGCCATGTCATTAGATTTTCTTCTTTTATACCCTTTCTTGCCAGCCACGCTGTGGAGTACTTGGACGCGTGTGATGGAGCATTGTCCTGCATGAAAATCATGTTTTTCTTGAAGGATGCAGACTTCTTCCTGTACCACTGCTTGAAGAAGGTGTCTTCCAGAAACTGGCAGTAGGACTGGGAGTTGAGCTTGACTCCATCCTCAACCCGAAAAGGCCCCACAAGCTCATCTTTGATGATACCAGCCCAAACTAGTACTCCACCTCCACCTTGCTGGCGTCTGAGTCGGACTGGAGCTCTCTGCCCTTTACCAATCCAGCCACGGGCCCATCCATCTGGCCCATCAAGACTCACTCTCATTTCATCAGTCCATAAAACCTTAGAAAAATCAGTCTTGAGATATTTCTTGGCCCAGTCTTGACGTTTCAGCTTGTGTGTCTTGTTCAGTGGTGGTCGTCTTTCAGCCTTTCTTACCTTGGCCATGTCTCTGAGTATTGCACACCTTGTGCTTTTGGGCACTCCAGTGATGTTGCAGCTCTGATATATGGCCAATCTGGTGGCAAGTGGCATCTTGGCAGCTGCACGCTTGACTTTTCTCAGTTCATGGGCAGTTATTTTGCTCCTTGGTTTTTCCACACGCTTCTTGCGACCCTGTTGACTATTTTGAATGAAACGCTTGATTGTTCGATGATCACGCTTCAGAAGCTTTGCAATTTTAAGAGTGCTGCATCCCCAGAGGCGTATCTAGTGAAAATGGCGCCTATGGCAAGCACTGAAACTGCGCCCCTGTCAAAATATTTTAAACCCATCTTTCAGATAACCTTAACAAAAAAAAAAACACGATAGCTCTTTTGTAGAACCCCCATAAAAACTTACAGTTACTTGACTTGGCCCTTGGGGATCTCGGACGCCACTTCAACACTTTGGCCGGGGGCTCGGCGGAGCTGATGTTGTGCTTTAACCTAATGAGAAAGATTTCATAATAAGGATTTGGAGAAAGGGCAGAAGGATAGCAGAGCAGGGAGAGGCTGGTGCTGCTACTAGGGGGTCATACCATGGGGGAGTAATAAAGCCCACCATAATGCCCCCCCAGTAGTAATAATTCTCCTTATAATATGCAAAACATTTGTAATGCCCCCAGTTGAGCTAATGTTCCCATAATGTGCCAATATAAAATACCCCTTCTCAGTGCCCCCGTAGATGACCCCCATAGTGCCCCCCCCTTCCCCATAGTACCCACCATAATGTGTCCCAGTATAAAATGCCCCTATACAGAGCCCCCATATAAAATATCTTCTTTTTTAGCCTCAGTAGATGCCCCTATAGTGCCCCCCAATAATCTGCAGTAAGATGTGCCCCCATAGATGCCCCCAATCATGTGCCAGTAATAAGAGCCCCCCCACCATCATGTGCCAGTAGCCAGAGCCCCCCCATATCATGTCAGTAGCCAGAGCCCCCCATATCATGTGTCAGTAGCCAGAGCCCCCCATATCATGTGCCAGTAGCCAGAGTGCCCCCAATCATGTGCCAGAAATAAGAGCCCCCCCACCATCATGTGCCAGTAGCCAGAGCCCCCCATATCATATGCCAGTAGCCAGAGCCCCCCCATATCATGTGCCAGTAGCCCCCCTTATGTGCCAGTAGCCCCCCTATGTGCCAGTAGCCCTCCTTATCATGTGCCAGTAGCCCCCCTTATCATGTGCCAGTAGCCCCCTTATCATGTGCCAGTAGCCCCCCTTATCATGTGCCAGTAGCCCCCCTTATCATGTGCCAGTAGCCCCCTATATCATGTGCCAGTAGCCAGAGCCCCCCCATATCATGTGCCAGTAGCCAGAGCCCCCCCCCCACCATCATGTGCCAGTAGCCAGAGCCCCCCCATATCATGTGCCAGTAGCCAGAGCCCCCCCATATCATGTGTCAGTAGCCAGAGTGCCCCCATATCATGTGCCAGTAGCCAGAGTGCCCCCATATCATGTGCCAGTAGCCCCCCATATCATGTGCCAGTAGCCCCCCTTATCATGTGCCAGCCCAGTAGTCCCCCCTTATCATGTGCCAGCCCAGTAGTCCCCCCTTATCATGTGCCAGCCCAGTAGTCCCCCCTTATCATGTGCCAGCCCAGTAGCCCCCCTTATCATGTGCCAGCCCAGCCCAGTAGTCCCCCCTTATGTGCCAGCCCAGTAGCCCCCCTTATGTGCCAGCCCAGTAGCCCCCCTTATCATGTGCCAGCCCAGTATTGTACCTATATAAAAAAATAAAAAAAAATAATACACTTATACTTACCTCCAGCAATGCGATGCGATGCAGGCCACCTCTTCCGTCTGTGTGTCCCTCGCTATACGGCTCAGGCGAAGCGATGACGTCATCGCGCCATCACCGGCCTCTGATAGGCTGCCAGCACTAAGCCGGCAGCCTATCAGAGGAACAGGAGGGGACACACCTCTCCCTCCTCTGCCGCAGCACAGACAGGCATCTGTATTGCCGTCCTGAGGACGGCAATACAGATGACTATGGAGATGAGCGCTTCCGCAATGGAGGCGCTCATCTCCTGCTCTGCCCTGCCGCCGGCCGCGGCCGCCCCCACTTGTCACCAGGGCCGCAGCGCTGGGGTGCGGGGCCCGGGCACCCACTGCACCCCGTGTAGGATCGGCCCTGGTCGCCCCCCCCGCTTGGCGCCTATGGCACTAGCCATGGCTGCCATAGCTTGGATACGCCACTGTGCATCCCTCTGCAAGATATCTCACTATTTTTGACTTTTCTGAGCCTGTCAAGTCCTTCTTTTGACCCATTTTGCCAAAGGAAAGGAAGTTGCCTAATAATTATGCGCACCTGATATAGGGTGTTGATGTCATTAGACCACACCCCTTCTCATTACAGAGATGCACATCACCTAATATGCTTAATTGGTAGTAGGCTTTCGAGCCTATACAGCTTGGAGTAAGACAACATGCATAAAGAGGATGATGTGGTCAAAATACTCATTTGCCTAATAATTCTGCACACAGTGTATAGTGGAGCTGAGCTCACAGCATATAATACTTCTCTGGCTGAGGAAACAGAAAAGGACAGAGGCAGGTTGAGGAGAGGTGAGGGTACAGGGCCTGCTTCCGGGCCATGCCAACTAAGGGTTGTGTCTGACGAACCCACCAACTCTTGGCTGGGGGTGTCTGATGTCACTTGGGATGAAGTCGATGACTGAGTCAACCATTCAAGAATCACTGGGTTGCTGGTCAAGACACGACCGCTAGATGACACTGAGAGCTCAGGCCTCTCACTGTGACTCCTGCTGCCACGCCCCCTCACACTGCTGCGACCTGTGCCTTCGCCAGAAACATTTAGGATTCTGCCACTCCCGTGTGCAGAGCCTGGCACTACTGTCTGACACACTGTTAGATCAAATAAATAAATAGGAAATGAAAACACCCCAAAAAAGTCAGTAATTTTCTCACTTCACCACACAACTGCTAATAAGCCCTTTTTTTCCCCACTAGTACATGTGCAGCATCCCACTACGTGTGTGTGGGCACTGCTTAAAAGCACTTTTTACCTTTTACTGTGTTGTAATGTATGATTTTGTATTTATGTATCTGCAAAATCCCTGTTACCAGGCAGATTAGGTATAATTTATACATCCCGCCACTAGATGGGGGATAAAGTTCAGGTCTTATATATACCTAGGTCCGGCCTAGTGGGTCAGATAAGAAAATGTAGTTCAGAAGAGAGCAGATCTGAGGAGGTCAGATCAGATTAGTGGAAGAAAATGTAGAGTGAAGACTTCATGACACAGATTAGTGAGTGGAGCCAACTTCGCTAGGAGGTGATACTCAGATGTGAGGCGCAGAAGAGCATTTTCCTTCTGTGGCCGGACTATAGACTTGCATCCCTGACCAGTAGGAGAAGAGTTTGCCTCCCTGGAAAAGAAACAAGCTTTCCTAAGGAATCATCGGTGATAAGAGACATTATTGAGGGCCACAGACACCTTTTCATGGTGGAGGATTTATAGCTTCAGGCAGCCACACCAAACTTCTGAGAGACAGTTGAGTTTTCCTGTCTAAATATTCAGCTTGTAGGGAAAGACAAGGAATAGGATCCCACACATCTAATGGAACCAGGTACACCTAACCCACTGCTCCCAAAACTAAAAACCTGAAAAGCCTAGAAACAGTGGATTTTCAGAATCAACTCTGTACCATCAAGAAACTGCATTTTTGTACTGCTGCAACCAAAGACATCTAAAGTAAAAGTTGTGAGTTGAATTTCACCACTGTCTACCTCATTATTACCACTATTGGTTGTACCACCATTAACGGTACGGGCGTCACGACAAAAACCATCAAGGACTCAGCCGCAACAAGCACCCTAAGCACCCCTAACATCAAGGGCACCTCAACCACCATCTTGGCTGATGCTTCCCTACACAGAGCCCCGGAGGATTTCGTGCTGTCCACCTCAACACTGTGCTGCCAGCCCAGGGAGGCTTTCTGCTAACCGTGAGTAAACTGATGAACTGTGTGTTATATTATTTGGCCCCTCATCGGTCCACCATGCACCTCACGTATTGCCCCTGCGACTGGCTGGCTGCACATGCCAAAAAGGGCTTTAGAACATAACTGCACTGCTGAACGGCAAACAGGCCCTTATTTTTTTTTCACTTATACATGCCACAAAAGGCTTTAGAACATAACTGTACCGCTGAATGGCAAATATATATATTTTTTTACACTAATACATGCCAAAAAGGGCTTTAGAACATATAACTGCACCGCTAAACAGCAAATAATATATTTTTTGCCACTAATTCACGCCAAAAAGGGCTGTAATTTTCTCACTGCACCACAGAACGGCTAATAAGCCCTTTTTTCCCAACTAATACATACAAAAAATGGCTTTAGAACATATAACTGCACCGCACAATGGCAAATAAGACATAGAAATATTTCCTAATAAGAACGGTTTTCTGGAATTACAGATCTGTATAATGGCAATTTGGATCCCCAGTCAGTGCAGCAAGGTGTAATAGGATTGTTTCTATTACCCAGGCTGTAACCTCCCCTACTGAACCCTGTTCTGCTTCAATACTGTGTAAGGATTCCTCCCAATCCTTTCCCTGGACTTCTATTCAGCAAAACAAAAAAAGTTTTAAAGTCTTTTCTACCACTGTCCCTAACGCCTGCTGACGTCTCTCCCTGCACAAAGTATACACGAAAAAATGACTGAATCCAAGATGGCTGAGGCTATTTATAGGGTTGTGACTAGAGTTGAGCGAACACCTGGATGTTCGGGTTCGAGAAGTTCGGCCGAACTTCCCGAAAATGTTCGGGTTCGGGATCCGAACCCGAACCGAACTTCGTCTCGAACCCGAACCCCATTGAAGTCAATGGGGACCCGAACTTTTGGGCACTAAAAAGGCTGTAAAACAGCCCAGGAAAGAGCTAGAGGGCTGCAAAAGGCAGCAACATGTAGGTAAAACCCCTGCAAACAAATGTGGATAGGGAATTGAATTAAAATAAAAATAAAAAAAATAAAAATGACCCAATATCAATTGGACAGAGGTCCCAAAGCAGAGAATCTGGCTTCACGTCAGCAGAGAATCAGTCTCTTCATGCCATAGCAAAGAATCTGGCTTCATGTCAGCAGAGAATCAGTCTCTTCATGCCATAGCAGAGAATCTGGCTTCATGTCACCCACCACTGGAAGAGGCCACTGTCACAAATTTAGGCCCCGGCACCCAGACAGAGGAGAGCGGTCCTGTAACAGAGAATCTGGCCTTATGTCAGCGCAGAATCTGTCTTCATGTCATAGCAGAGAATCAGGCTTCACGTCACCCACCACTGGAACAGGCCACTGTCACACATTTAGGCCCAGGCACCCAGGCAGAGGAGAGAGGTCCCGTAACAGAGAATCTGGCCTTATGTCAGTGCAGAATCAGTCTTCATGTCATAGCAGAGAATCAGGCTTCACGTCACCCACCACTGGAACAGGCCACTGTCACACATTTAGGCCCAGGCACCCAGGCAGAGGAGAGAGGTCCCGTAACAGAGAATCTGGCCTTATGTCAGCACAGAATCTGTCTTCATGTCATAGCAGAGAATCAGGCTTCACGTCACCCACCACTGGAACAGGCTACTGTCACACATTTAGGCCCAGGCACCCAGGCAGAGGAGAGAGGTCCCGTAACAGAGAATCTGGCCTTATGTCAGCGCAGAATCTGTCTTCATGTCATAGCAGAGAATCAGGCTTCACGTCACCCACCACTGGAACAGGCCACTGTCACACATTTAGGCCCAGGCACCCAGGCAGAGGAGAGAGGTCCCGTAACAGAGAATCTGGCCTTATGTCAGCACAGAATCTGTCTTCATGTCATAGCAGAGAATCAGGCTTCACGTCACCCACCACTGGAACAGGCCACTGTCACACATTTAGGCCCAGGCACCCAGGCAGAGGAGAGAGATCCCGTAACAGAGAATCTGGCCTTATGTCAGCGCAGAATCAGTCTTCATGTCATAGCAGAGAATCAGGCTTCACGTCACCCACCACTGGAACAGGCCACTGTCACACATTTAGGCCCAGGCACCCAGGCAGAGGAGAGAGGTCCCGTAACAGAGAATCTGGCCTTATGTCAGCGCAGAATCAGTCTTCATGTCATAGCAGAGAATCAGGCTTCACGTCACCCACCACTGGAACAGGCCACTGTCACACATTTAGGCCCAGGCACCCAGGCAGAGGAGAGAGGTCCCGTAACAGAGAATCTGGCCTTATGTCAGCGCAGAATCTGTCTTCATGTCATAGCAGAGAATCAGGCTTCACGTCACCCACCACTGGAACAGGCCACTGTCACATATTTAGGCCCAGGCACTCAGGCAGAGGAGAGAGGTCCCGTAACAGAGAATCTGGCTTCATGTCAGCGCAGAATAAGTCTTCATGTCATAGCAGAGAATCAGGCTTCACGTCACCCACCACTGGAACAGGCCACTGTCACACATTTAGGCCCCGGCACCCAGACAGAGGAGAGGTTCATTCAACTTTGGGTTGCCCCGCAATATAATGGTAAAATGAAATTAAAAATAGTATTGAATGAGGAAGCGCAGAATCTGTCAGCGCAGAATCAGTCTTCATGTCATAGCAGAGAATCAGGCTTCACGTCACCCACCACTGGAACAGGCCACTGTCACAGATTTAGGCCCAGGAACCCAGGCAGTGGAGAGAGGTCCCGTAACAGAGAATCTGGCCTTATGTCAGCGCAGAATCAGTCTTCATGTCATAGCAGAGAATCAGGCTTCACGTCACCCACCACTGGAACAGGCCACTGTCACACATTTAGGCCCAGGCACCCAGGCAGAGGAGAGAGGTCCCGTAACAGAGAATCTGGCCTTATGTCAGCGCAGAATCTGTCTTCATGTCATAGCAGAGAATCAGGCTTCACGTCACCCACCACTGGAACAGGCCACTGTCACACATTTAGGCCCAGGCACCCAGGCAGAGGAGAGAGGTCCCGTAACAGAGAATCTGGCCTTATGTCAGCGCAGAATCTGTCTTCATGTCATAGCAGAGAATCAGGCTTCACGTCACCCACCACTGGAACAGGCCACTGTCACATATTTAGGCCCAGGCACCCAGGCAGAGGAGAGAGGTCCCGTAACAGAGAATCTGGCTTCGTGTCAGCACAGAATAAGTATTCATGTCATAGCAGAGAATCAGGCTTCACGTCACCCACCACTGGAAAAAGCCACTGTCACACATTTAGGCCCCGGCACCCAGACAGAGGAGAGGTTCATTCAACTTTGGGTTGCCCTGCAATATAATGGTAAAATGAAATTAAAAATAGTATTGAATGAGGAAGTGCCCTGGAGTAGAATAATATATTGTTAAGGGGAGGTAGTTAATATCTAATCTGCACAAGGGATGGACAGGTCCTGTGGGATCCATGCCTGGTTCATTTTTATGAACGTCAGCTTGTCCACATTGGCTGTAGACAGGCGGCTGCGTTTGTCTGTAATGACGCCCCCTGCCGTGCTGAATACACGTTCAGACAAAACGCTGGCCGCCGGGCAGGCCAGCACCTCCAAAGCATAAAAGGCTAGCTCTGGCCACTTGGACAATTTGGAGACCCAGAAGTTGAATGGGGCCGAACCATCAGTCAGTACGTGGAGGGGTGTGCACAGGTACTGTTCCACCATGTTAGTGAAATGTTGCCTCCTGCTAACACGTTCCGTATCAGGTGGTGGTGCAGTTAGCTGTGGCGTGTTGACAAAACTTTTCCACATCTCTGCCATGCTAACCCTGCCCTCAGAGGAGCTGGCCGTGACACAGCTGCGTTGGCGACCTCTTGCTCCTCCTCTGCCTTTACCTTGGGCTTCCACTGGTTCCCCTGTGACATTTGGGAATGCTCTCAGTAGCGCGTCTACCAACGTGCGCTTGTACTCGCGCATCTTCCTATCACGCTCCAGTGTAGGAAGTAAGGTGGGCACATTGTCTTTGTACCGGGGATCCAGCAGGGTGGCAACCCAGTAGTCCGCACACGTTAAAATGTGGGCAACTCTGCTGTCGTTGCGCAGGCACTGCAGCATGTAGTCGCTCATGTGTGCCAGGCTGCCCAGAGTTAAGGACAAGCTGTCCTCTGTGGGAGGCGTATCGTCATCGTCCTGAGTTTCCCCCCAGCCACGCACCAGTGATTGGCCCGAGCTGCTTTGGGTGCCACCCCGCTGTGAACATGCTTCATCCTCATCCTCCTCCACCTCCTCCTCATCCTCGTCCTCCTCGTCCTCCAGTAGTGGGCCCTGTCTGGCCACATTTGTACCTGGCCTCTGGTGTTGCAAAAAACCTCCCTCTGAGTCACTCCGAAGAGACTGGCCTGAAAGTGCTAAAAATGACCCCTCTTCCTCCTCTTCCTCCTGGGCCACCTCCTCTTCCATCATCGCCCTAAGTGTTTTCTCAAGGAGACATAGAAGTGGTATTGTAACGCTGATAACGGCGTCATCGCCACTGGCCATGTTGGTGGAGTACTCGAAACAGCGCAACAGGGCACACAGGTCTCGCATGGAGGCCCAGTCATTGGTGGTGAAGTGGGTCTGATCCGCAGTGCGACTGACCCGTGCGTGCTGCAGCTGAAACTCGACTATGGCCTGCTGCTGCTCGCACAGTCTGTCCAGCATATGCAAGGTGGAGTTCCACCTGGTGGGTACGTCGCATATGAGGCGGTGAGCGGGAAGGCCGAAGTTACGCTGTAGCGCAGACAGGCGAGCAGCGGCAGGGTGTGAACGCCGGAAGCGCGAACAGACGGCCCGCACTTTATGCAGCAGCTCTGACATGTCGGGGTAGTTGCGAATGAACTTCTGCACAACCAAATTCAGCACATGCGCCAGGCAAGGGATGTGCGTCAAACCGGCTAGTCCCAGAGCTGCAACGAGATTTCGCCCATTATCGCACACCACCAGGCCGGGCTTGAGGCTCACCGGCAGCAACCACTCGTCGGTCTGTTGTTCTATACCCCGCCACAACTCCTGTGCGGTGTGGGGCCTGTCCCCCAAACATATGAGTTTCAGAATGGCCTGCTGACGTTTACCCCGGGCTGTGCTGAAGTTGGTGGTGAAGGTGTGTGGCTGACTGGATGAGCAGGTGGAAGAAGAGGAGGAGGAAGCTGAGTAGGAGGAGAAGGAGACAGGAGGCAAAGAATGCTGCCCTGCGATCCTTGGCGGCGGAAGGACGTGCGCCAAACAGCTCTCCGCCTGGGGCCCAGCCGCCACTACATTTACCCAGTGTGCAGTTAGGGAGATATAGCGTCCCTGGCCGTGCTTACTGGTCCACGTATCTGTGGTTAGGTGGACCTTGCCACAGATGGCGTTGCGCAGTGCACACTTGATTTTATCGGACACTTGTTTGTGCAGGGAAGGCACGGCTCTCTTGGAGAAGTAGTGGCGGCTGGGAACAACATACTGTGGGACAGCAAGTGACATGAGCTGTTTGAAGCTGTGTGTGTCCACCAGCCTAAATGACAGCATTTCATAGGCCAGTAGTTTAGAAATGCTGGCATTCAGGGCCAGGGATCGAGGGTGGCTAGGTGGGAATTTACGATTTCTCTCAAATGTTTGTGAGATGGAGAGCTGAACGCTGCCGTGTGACATGGTTGAGATGCTTGGTGACGCAGGTGGTGGTGTTGGTGGTACATCCCATGTTTGCTGGGCGGCAGGTGCAAACTTTCCTCCAGAGGCAGAGGAAGAGGCCGAGGCGGCAGCAGCAGCAGAAGAGGCCGAGGCGGCGGCAGCAGCAGAAGAGGCCGAGGCGGCAGCAGCAGAAGAGGTAGCAGGGGGAGCCTGAGTGACTTCCTTGTTTTTAAGGTGTTTACTCCACTGCAGTTCATGCTTTGCATGCAGGTGCCTGGTCATGCAGGTTGTGCTAAGGTTCAGAACGTTAATGCCTCGCTTTAGGCTCTGATGGCACAGCGTGCAAACCACTCGGGTCTTGTCGTCAGCACATTGTTTGAAGAAGTGCCATGCCAGGGAACTCCTTGAAGCTGCCTTTGGGGTGCTCGGTCCCAGATGGCGGCGGTCAGTAGCAGGCGGAGTCTCTTGGCGGCGTGTGTTCTGATTTTGCCCACTGCTCCCTCTTTTGCTACGCTGTTGGCTCGGTCTCACCACTGCCTCTTCCTCGGAACTGTGAAAGTCAGTGGCACGACCTTCATTCCATGTGGGGTCTAGGACCTCATCGTCCCCTGCATCGTCTTCCACCCAGTCTTGATCCCTGACCTCTTGTTCAGTCTGCACACTGCAGAAAGACGCAGCAGTTGGCACCTGTGTTTCATCATCATCAGAGACGTGCTGAGGTGGTATTCCCATGTCCTCATCATCAGGAAAAATAAGTGGTTGTGCGTTAGTGCATTCTATCTCTTCCACCCCTGGGGAAGGGCTAGGTGGATGCCCTTGGGAAATCATGGCAGCAGAGTCTTCAAACAGCATAAGAGACTGCTGCATAACTTGAGGCTCAGACAGTTTCCCTGATATGCATTGGGGTGATGTGACAGACCGATGGGCTTGGTTTTCATGCGCCATCTGTGCGCTTTCTGCAGAAGACTGGGTGGGAGATAATGTGAACGTGCTGGATGCACTGTCGGACACCCAATTGACTAATGCCTGTACCTGCTCAGGCCTTACCATCCTTAGAACAGCATTGGGCCCCACCAAATATCGCTGTAAATTCTGCTGGCTACTGGGACCTGAGGTAGTTGGTTCACTAGGACGTGTGGCTGTGGCAGAACGGCCACGTCCTCTCCCAGCACCAGAGGGTCTACTAACACCACCACGACCATGTCCACGTCCGCGTCCCTTATTAGATGTTTTCCTCATTGTTCCCGTTCACCACAATTTTGAGAATGGCAAATTTGGGAATAGTTTTTCAACCCAGAACAAAAAGTGTGCTTTTACGGTCACTACAAATAACTTGACCAGCTAAAACAGTACAGATTTGGTTGAATAGAAATGTCAGCCCTGTTTTTTTTTGCGCTGTGTGACAGGTATAGGTTTAATCACAGAATCAGACTTCTATCTGCACGGTAGCGTGTGTCTTAGGTTTTTCTGAATGACACTATCTGCACCTTCAATGTAAGATATCCTTTTTGGGATAGATTTCAAGTAGGCCTCATAGCAGAAACTAGTTATTTTGAGAATGGCAAATTTGGGAATAGTTTTTCAACCCAGAACAAAAAGTGTGCTTTTACGGTGACTACAAATAACTTGACCAGCTAAAACAGTACAGATTTGGTTGAATAGAAATGTCAGGCCTGTTTTTTTTTGCGCTGTGTGACAGGTATAGGTTTAATCACAGAATCAGACTTCTATCTGCACGGTAGCGTGTGTCTTAGGTTTTTCTGAATGACACTATCAGCACCTTCAATGTAAGATATCCTTTTTGGGATAGATTTCAAGTAGGCCTCATATAGCAGAAACTAGTTATTTTGAGAATGGCAAATTTGGGAATAGTTTTTCAACCCAGAACAAAAAGTGTGCTTTTACGGTCACTACAAATAACTTGACCAGCTAAAACAGTACAGATTTGGTTGAATAGAAATGTCAGGCCTGCTTTTTTTTGCGCTGTGTGACAGGTATAGGTTTAATCACAGAATCAGACTTCTATCTGCACGGTTGCGTGTGTCTTAGGTTTTTCTGAATGACACTATCTGCACCTTCAATGTAAGATATCCTTTTTGGGATAGATTTCAAGTAGGCCTCATATACCAGAAACTAGTTATTTTGAGAATGGCAAATTTGGGAATAGTTTTTCAACCCAGAACAAAAAGTGTGCTTTTACGGTCACTACAAATAACTTGACCAGCTAAAACAGTACAGATTTGGTTGAATAGAAATGTCAGGCCTGTTTTTTTTTGCGCTGTGTGACAGGTATAGGTTTAATCACAGAATCAGACTTCTATCTGCACGGTAGCGTGTGTCTTAGGTTTTTCTGAATGACACTATCTGCACCTTCAATGTAAGATATCTTTTTTGGGATAGATTTCAAGTAGGCCTCATATAGCAGAAACTAGTTATTTTGAGAATGGCAAATTTGGGAATAGTTTTTCAACCCAGAACAAAAAGTGTGCTTTTACGGTCACTACAAATAACTTGACCAGCTAAAACAGTACAGATTTGGTTGAATAGAAATGTCAGGCCTGTTTTTTTTTTTTTGCGCTATGTGACAGGTATAGGTTTAATCACAGAATCAGACTTCTATCTGCACGGTAGCGTGTGCCTTAGGTTTTTCTGAATGACACTATCAGCACCTTCAATGTAAGATATCCTTTTTGGGATAGATTTCAAGTAGGCCTCATATAGCAGAAACTAGTTATTTTGAGAATGGCAAATTTGGGAATAGTTTTTCAACCCAGAACAAAAAGTGTGCTTTTACGGTCACTACAAATAACTTGACCTGCTAAAACAGTACAGATTTGGTTGAATAGAAATGTCAGGTCTATTTTTTAGGCGCTGGGTGACAGGCTCAACTTGCCCCTGATGTAGTATATGGCCAAAAAATAACCACACTATTGATGGTTAAATGCACTTGGGTGACACAGGCTCAGCCTGCACCAGATGTAGTATATGGCCAAAAAATAACCAGACTGTTGATGGTTAAATGCACTTCGGTGACACAGGCTCAGCCTGCAGCTGATGTAGTATATGGCCAAAAAATAACCAGACTGTTGATGGTTAAATGCACTTCGGTGACACAGGCTCAGCCTGCAGCTGATGTAGGATATAGCACAAAATAACCACACTATTGATGGTTAAATACACTTGGTGATAGCTTGTGCTGGCGCACCACAAGTCACAAAATGGCCGCCGATCACCCCAGAAAAAAGTGATCTAAAAACGCTCTGGGCAGCCTCAAAAAAGTGAGCAAGTCGATATTAGCACTTCAATGATCCACAGCTGCAGATCGATCACAGAATGAAGTCTTTTGGAGGAGTTAATCTTCCTAATCTCGCCCTAACGTCGCAGCTGCAACCTCTCCCTATGCTTGAATCAGCAGAGTGACGTGCAGCGCAACGTGACCCAAGCTTATATAGAGGCTGGGTCACATGCTGCACTGGCTAATCACAGCCATGCCAATAGTAGGCAAGGCTGTGATGGCCTCTTGGGGCAAGTAGTATGACGCTTGTTGATTGGCTGCTTTGCAGCCTTTCAAAAAGCGCCAAGAAAGCGCCGAACACCGAACCCGAACCCGGACTTTTACGAAAATGTTCGGGTTCGGGTCCGTGTCACGGACACCCCAAAATTCGGTACGAACCCGAACTATACAGTTCGGGTTCGCTCATCCCTAGTTGTGACATCACAGGGCTGGCTGGCTGCATGCATGGCATTGTGGATGATCCCTCGTTCCCAGAGTTCCTTGCTCCATGTCCTAACACGTGCATCAGCCATTTTAGGAAAAAATGTGATTCATTACCACGAATAATGAGGAAATTCGGAGCAAATCAAATTTTTCCTGAAATTCGGTTTGAATTTCACTTCGTCAACTTTGATTCGCTCATCTCTAATGGCAATGCTGGTCATTATTGATTGTCATATATTTACCTATCAGTTTTTTTCTTTCCTTAAGGTACTTGTCGATCTGTTCCTCGCTACCAATATGCAGAACTAGTAGAGCTGACTACAGAATTAAGTTTTCCTGAAGGAACAATATTGAAGTACAGATGTAAGGAAGGCTATGAACCTATTCCTAGTGCAGTCAATACAGTCACGTGTTTAGGACTGCGCTGGTCTTCTTCTCCTGAGTTCTGTAAACGTATGTATACTTTTATTAATATTAGATTTATACAGTACATACGTTTATTAATATATATGTAAAGTCTTTAAAAATGTATGCAAGTTAAGCTTAAAGTGGACCTGTCATTATACTTTAACATACAAACCGGAGTCCAAAATAGTTGGGACACTATACAAATCGTGAATAAAAACTGAATGCAATGATGTGGAGGTGCCAACTTCTAATATTTTATTCAGAATAGAACATAAATCACGGAACACAAGTTTAAACTGAGAAAATGTACCATTTTAAGGGAAAAATACAGTATGTTGAATCAGAATTTCATGGTGTCAACAAATCTCCAAAAAGTTGGGACAAGGCCATTTTCACCACTGTGTGGCATCTCCCCTTCTTCTTACAACACTCAACAGACGTCTGGGGACCGAGGAGACCAGTTTCTCAAGTTTAGAAATAGGAATGCTCTCCCATTCTTGTCTAATACAGGCCTCTAACTGTTCAATCGTCTTGGGCCTTCTCTGTTGCACCTTCCTCTTTATGATGCGCCAAATGTTCTCTATAGGTGAAAGATCTGGACTGCAGACTGGCCATTTCAGTACCTGGATCCTTCTCCTACGCAGCCATGATGTTGTGATTGATGCAGAATGTGGTCTGGCATTATCTTGTTGAAAAATGCAGGGTCTTCCCTGAAAGAGATGACGTCTGCATGGGAGCATATGTTGTTCTAGAACCTGAATTTATTTTTCTGCATTGATGGTGCCTTTCCAGACATGCAAGCTGCCCATGCCACACACACTCATGCAACCCCATACCATCAGAGATGCAGGCTTCTGAACTGAGAGTTGATAACAACTTGGGTTGTCCTTGCCCTCTTTAGTCCGGATGACATGGCGTCCCAGATTTCCAAAAAGAACTTCGAATCTTGACTCGTCTGACCACAGAACAGTCTTCCATTTTGCCACACTCCATTTTAAATGATCCCTGGCCCAGTGAAAACGCCTGAGCTTGTGGATCTTGCTTAGAAATGGCTTCTTCTTTGCACTGTAGAGTTTCAGCTGGCAACTGCGGATGGCACGATGGATTGTGTTCACTGACAATGGTTTCTGGAAGCATTCCTGAGCCCATTCTGTGATTTCCTTTACAGTAGCATTCCTGTTTGTGGTGCAGTGTCGTTTAAGGGCCCGGAGATCACGGGCATCCAGTATGGTTTTACGGCCTTGACCCTTACGCACAGAGATTGTTCCAGATTCTCTGAATCTTCGGATGATGTTATGCACAGTTGATGATGATAGATGCAAAGTCTTTGCAATTTTTCGCTGGGTAACACCTTTCTGATATTGCTCCACTATCTTTCTGCGCAACATTGTGGGAATTGGTGATCCTCTACCCATCTTGGCTTCTGAGAGACACTGCCACTCTGAGAAGCTCTTTTTATACCCAATCATGTTGCCAATTGACCTAATTAGTGTTAATTGGTCTTCCAGCTCTTCGTTATGCTCAAATTTACTTTTTCCAGCCTCTTATTGCTACTTGTCCCAACTTTTTTGGGATTTGTTGACACTGTGAAAATTGGAATCAACGTATTTTTCCTTTAAAATGATACATTTACTCGGATTAAACGTTTGATCTGTCATCTACGTTCTATTACAAATAAAATATTGACATTTGCCATCTCCACATCATTGCATTCAGTTTTTATTCACAATTTGTTTAGTGTCCCAACTTTTTTGGAATCCGGTTTGTATTATTTTGATAGCTCTGTGGGGTAATAGATCTAAAGACCAAAAAATATATTATCTACTATCAGAATACAGGATGGCAGTCTGCTGTATTCATAAGGGGAGCATCAGTTTCTTCCCATCTCCCTAACTAATGTTTGACTGTCTTTGGTAGACCACTGAGGTCAGTTATTGGTTACAGTGGTCATATGCTGTCGACGTGATGTCAGGGCTTCACCGACAGCCAGTGGCGTACATAGAGAAGTAAGGGCCCCATTGCAAAGATCAAACCAGGCTCCCCACACAGGACAGAAGGGTTTCTGCCTAAACCCTTTTCAATGATCCTTGGGCCATTTTTCCACTGCTTCATTTGCTAAAAGTTGTTCATTTAGAGGGTATTGACCAAGTTTTCACCTCCAGTAGAAGAGGAGATGATCCCAACTAAGACTGGGCCCCCTCTTGCTCTGGGCCCCATAGCAGTCGCATGGTCTGCCGCTATGGTAGTTATGCCCCTGTGTCTGAGAAATGTTTTTTTCCAGTCAATTACCCTATGATTTAACAAAATCTCGCAGCATGAACGATTGTATTGTATTCTGTATGTAGGAACCTATAAGGAACAATGCTTATAGGGTAAAATATCTCGGTACACAAGCAGCCTGTTATGTGCATAATCTGCTAACACAAATATAGTTTAATCATGTATAATTGTGTTCTAGGAAGACATGGTGACATTTTTGTGAAATTGTTTTGGGTTCAACTTTAACAGTTTTTTTTTTTGTTTTTTTTACTCAGCAATAACATGTGTAGAACCAAAAACTATTCCTAATGGAAGAATTATATCTGGCTCATTCCTTTATGGCAGTCATATAACTTATGCCTGTGAAACTGGGTGAGTAAAAGGAATAGTTTTAGAATATTGCTCTTTATTGCAAAATGTAAAATCAATTTACTGTATTTTCAAAATTGTAACACCAGACTATAGGACGCATACATGGAAATCACGGCACTTAACTGCAAGGTCCTTGAAGTAGGTTACCGACCCAATTAATTCAACAAGGATGCTCTACACTCTTCGATGCACTTTAGAATGAATTTTAATTCAAAACAGGGGATCAGATGGGATTATTTCATGTAGGCTGATTAACATTTTTTGTACTATGATTCTCATCAGACCAGCATACCATTATACAGTTGTGTTCAAAATTATTCAACCCCCACTGAAATTGAGTGTTTTGGCCAGTTTGACATTGATTTTGATCATTTCAGTCATCTTGTTTACAATTAAATCAAAGAGGCACTTGTAAGTCAGACAAATATAGCATAACATTTATAATGAAATAACCACAAATGTCTTTTTTGTGCTCACGTCATTATCAGTTTTATTCAACCCCCAAGTGACATTCAATCTTAGTACTTAGTACAACATCCTTTTCCAGTTATAACAGCTTTTAAACGTGAAGCATAGCTTGCGCGCTGCAACTGCTTTCTTTAAGTCCCACCAGAGGTTCTCAATCGGATTTAAGTCTGGTGACTGCGATGGCCACTTCAAAATGTTCCATCCTTTAATCTGCAACCATGCTCTAGTGGACTTGGAGGTGTGCTTGGGATCATTGTCCTGTTGAAAGGTCCAACGTCTCCCAAGCCTCAGGTTTGTGACGGACTGCATCACATTTTCATCGAATATCTCCTGGTACTGAAGAGAATTCATGGTACCTTGCACACGCTGAAGCATCCCTGTACCTGTAGAAGCAAAACAGCCCCAAAGCATGATTGACCCCCCACCATGCTTCACAGTAGGCAAGGTGTTCTTTTCTTCATAGGCCTTGTTCTTCCTCCTCCAAACATAGCGTTGATCCATGGGCCCAAACAGTTCTAATTTTGTTTCAACAGTCCACAGAACACTATCCCAAAACTTTTGTGGTTTATCCACATAACTTTTGGCATACTGCAGTCGACTCTTCTTATTCTTTGGAGACAGCAATGCGGTGCGCCTAGGAGTTCTGGCATGGAGGCCTTCATTACGCAGTGTGCGCCTTATTGTCTGAGCTGAAACTTCAGTACCCACATCTGACAAATCTTTTTTCAGTTCCTCAGCAGTCACATGGGGACTTTTCTCCACTTTGCGCTTCAGGTAGCGCACAGCAGTCGAAGTCAGCATCTTCTTTCTGCCACGACCAGGTAGCGTTTCAACAGTGCCCTTGAATTTGCGAATGATGCTTCCTATGGTGTCTCTTGGTATGTTTTGCAATCTTCTTATAGCCATTGCCCTTCCTGTGAAGAGAAATCACCTCTTCTCTTGTCTTCCTGGACTATTCTCTTGACTTCACCATGTTTGTAAACACACCAGTAAACGTCTAGAAGGAGCTGAGTATCACAGTCCTTTTAAATCTGCCTAATTGGTGCTTATTATGCTTGATTGCAGCTCCTTGACATCCACAGGTGTTTTCAATATCTGATCGAAAACACTTGAATGAACCTCTGTTCTTAAGAGCGGTAGTCTTTAAGGGGTTGAATATCTGTGTCAATAAAGAAATCACAAAAAAAAACATTCAAAAACAATTTATGTCATTTTAGTTGCATTTGGTTCTTTAAAAAGTCCTTGTAAGATTTCATTCTGAACACAATTACAAATGTACACTAATTTCCCTAAAACCCTTTACAGCATTGGGGGTTGAATAATTTTGAACACAACTGTAAATAGACAGTGTATAGGTAATATAAATTTTAAGCCATGCAGAGACATTCCAATTCTGCATAGTGGACAAATCTACAGGAAGATACACATAGTTGCTTAAGTACTATAGAGCAGCAGCAGCAAAGAATAATATGAAATTAGCAAAGGATCTATCACATATTCAAAGGGCATTCCCATGTCAGACATTGATGGCATATCTACAAGAAAACAAAAAAACTATAGTCATGATGTTCCCTTAAAAAGATACATTTTTATTAAATATCCTTAAAAAGAAAAATCTGTATGAATGATCCATCAATGTATCCCAAAGCATCCCAAAGTACTATAAAAATGCATCTAACAGTGCCAAAAATATAGACAATAATAAAACAATTAGCCTCAATTCGATGTAAGCAATTCTGAGTAAACAATCACTCCAACAGCAGTGTTATGATATAAGTATTCACCTATATAACATGGAAAATGGGAGAGAAAAAATAGCCCATATCACAGCAGACCAAGAATAAAGGTAAAATTGCTGCCTTGTCTGCAGTCTGACTGCTGGGATACTCATGTTGTAACTGTGGGACTACAAGTCCCAGCTGTACAGTACAATGACTTTGCTGATACACACAGGAAGAGAACCCCTCCAGTCTGTCAGCTTTGTGTTTGCAGGATGAGGAGTGAAGATCCTGTGCATTTATCTCTTCAGTGCCTGGAGAAGAGGAAACCCTGCAGATGCTAATTACCTGAAGCAGAGCCTTCAACCCCGCTTATAGTAGAAGGGGTTAAACTTTGCTGAAAAATGCAGTGGGAGGAGAGATACAGGGTAGAGAGCTCAGCCAGCAGATCGGAGAGTACAGGGGGCGAGGCTTGTTGCTCCAACCAGCACAGCCTTCACAGTGACCTTCTGTGCACAGAGGCAGACCTGCTGCTCCTGCTCCTCAGGCTTGTGCACAGAACGTGAGGTACAGGGTCAAAGTTTGCTCAATGATGATGTATAGGGGGGCGGACCGAACATCGCATATGTTCGCCTGCCGCGCCGAACGCAAACAAGCTATGTTCGCCGGGAACTGTTCGCCGGCAAATAGTTCGGGACATCTCTAATCAAGAATAGTGTTGATCGAGCACCAAAGTGCTTGGGTGTTTGGGTCGAACACCTCGGGATGCTCGGGTTCTCTACCGAGCACCCGAACACAATGGAAGTCAATGGGAGAACCCGAGCATTAAACCAAGCACCCCCTGCTCTGAAGAGGAGAGGTTGTCTGGTTCATAGGAAAAGGTCAGGAATTGATGAAAACAACACCGAAATAGTTCGGGAACAGTATGGGGAGGATGTCTGGATGCATCTTTGACTCCCAGGTCGCTGCTGGGAATGATGTTGTCCGAGTAGTACTCCACTTTTACAGATTGACAATAATACGCACAAAACCGAAGATAAAATCGATTTTAGAGGAAAAATTGTTAGAAAGCATTCTTTCCTGTATTTTTACTTGTATATAAAGTGCAAGTGCTGCCACAAATTACAAGGAATAGGCACTCAGATACAACCTGTTTATCACATAATGGAGGGCCTCATTCACATTGTGGTACAATTGTTCAGGTAGTGGGACTCCTACACTCACAAAGCCTATACACTAAGTGAAAGGGATTCCAAAAATTACAAGGAACCAGCACTCCAATAAACCCTTTATTACACATAAAGGAGGGCATCGTACATCCTTGAAAAATTAGGATTGATGGCCTGCTGGTGACCCTCTAAAGCATTACGGGGGAGTGCCTGCTGCTGATCTGACCATTGAAAAAATTATGGGCGAGGGCCTGCTAGTGAGCTGACCCTGTAAAACATTATGGTTGAGGGCCTGCTGGTGAGCTGACCCTGTAAAACATTATGGTTGAGGGCCTGCTGGTGAGCCGACCCTCTAAAAGATTGTAGGTGAGGGCCTGCTGGTGAGCTAACCCTGTAAAACATTATGGTTGAGGGCCTGCTGGTGAGCCGACACTCTAAAAGATTGTAGGTGAGGGCCAGCTGGTGAGCTGACCCTTTAAAGCATTATATGCGAGGGCCTGCATGTGAGCTGACCCTCTAAAAGATTGCAGGTGAGGGCCTGCTGTTGAGCTGACCCTATAAAACATGATATGCAAGGGCCTGCAGGTGAGCTGACCTTCTAAAAGATTGTAGGTGAGGGTCTGCAGGTGAGCTGACCCTCTAAAATATTATATGCAAAGGCCTGTAGGTGAGCTGACCCTCTAAAAGATTGTAGGTGAGAGCCTGCTGGTAAGCTGGCCCTCTAAAACATTATATGCGAGGGCCTGCAGGTGAGCTGACCCTCTAAAAGATTGTAGGTCAGGGCCTGCTGATGAGCTAACCCTCTAAAACATTATATTCGAGGGCCTGCAGGTGAGATGGCCCTCTAAAAGATCGTAGGTGAGGGCCTGCTGGTGAGATGACCCTGTAAAACATTATATGCGAGGGCCTGCAGGTGAGCTGACCCTCTAAAAGATTGTAGCTGAGGGCCTGCTGGTGAGCTGACCCTCTAAAACATTATATGCGAGGGCCTGCAGGTGAGCTGACCCTCTACAACATTAGGAGCGAGAGCAGACTAATAAGCGTTTTGATATGATGGAAGAGGAGGAGGAAGACGAGAAAAGGAAGACTGAACCATATACCCTTTTTGTGGTGGAAGGGGAGCATGGGAATACAGTGTATTCAGTACATTATAAAAAACACATTTAAAGTGCATTTATGTTCAGCCACTTTCCTCTGGTGGAGTAAAGAAGTAAGGGGCAATCCAGGCCTTGTTAATTTTTATGAGTCAACCTGTCAGCATTTTCAGTTGACAGTCGGATGCGTTTATCAGTTATTATGCCCCCAGCAGAACTAAATACCCGCTCTGACAAAATGCTGGCGGCAGGGCAGGCCAGCACCTCCAAGGCGTAGAGCGCCAGTTCGTGCCACGTGTTCAGCTTGGACACCCAGTAGTTGTAAGGCTGTCACGAGGGTGTCTAGAACCACGTCTGACTCCGTTATACCCGGGGTCAGGAAGTCGCAGCGGTTGGCTGCACGCTCTATTTAAGATAGGGCTGTTTTCCTTATGGTAGCTTTCTGGGTTTGCTTTGCAAACCCTTTTGGCTCACTCAGGGATCCGTAGCTCCTTCTCCTCAGCTGTTCCTTGTCCAGCACTCCCAAACCTCCTTATATTCCTCTCTCACACTTCTCTGGTTGCCAGAGATAGAGCTTCCTGCCTGGACATCTATTCTGACCTTCTGGAGCTGTGTTGCTGCGTTCTCTGGTAGTTGGTCCAGAACGCTACCCTCCGGATCCCTGTTGGACCTTTTTGGTCTATTGTGGTCGCCTACCTGGGTGTATGTGTTTGTCTGTTTTGTCTGTCCTCTCCCTGGTGTTTCCCTCTTAGTGATAGTGGTGCGGACTAGCGATCCCACCGGCCCGTTCACTATCTAGGGCTCATATTAGGGAAAGCCAGGGTTTAGGCACGTGATCGCCGCACGGGTGAGGAACCCGTCTAGGGACGTCAGGGCAGTCAGGTGCCAGCCGCAAGGTGAGTTAGGGGTCACCACCTTTCCCTCTCCCTTGGGCAGGGCTTTCCCTGTTTTCCTCCCTGTGCGTGACGTCGGTCATTACAAAGGCACAGAGGTATTATTGAGGACGCTGACATGGTCTGCTAAGTACTCCTTCACCATCTTCCAAAATTATTCCCTCCTTGTGACACTAGGCCGCGCATCAGGGTGAGGGTGCTGGCGGGGTGTTATGAAACTGTCCAAGGCTTTGGAGAGTGTTGCCCTGCCTCTGTTGGAACTGCTGTGTGTTCCGCTCGTCTCCCCTCCTCGGTTGCCCAAGGAACTATGTACTCTGCCGCTAGTGTTGTCAGCTGGAAATTTTTGGAGCAATTTTTCAACAAGGATCTTCTGGTATTGAACCATTTTGCTCGCCCTCTCCGCCACAGGACTGAGAGATGAGAAGATCTCTTTGTAGCGGGGGTCGAGAAAGGTGAACAACCAGTAATCGGTGTTGTCCAAAATACATAAAACGCGTGGGTCATGAGTATCACCCTGTGTAATGTCTTCCCCCATTTCCACCTCTTCCAAATGCAAAGCGTCGGCCTTAGTTGTGAGCAGCGAGCGTTTGAGTAGACACAGAAGTGGGATAGTGACGCTGATAATAGCGTTATTGCCGTTCACCATCTGTGTTAATTCCTCAAAGTTTCTTAAAACCTCACAGAGGTCAGACATCCATGCCCACTCCTCGCTTCTGATTAGCGGAAGCTGACTGGAAAGGCGACGACCATGTTGCAGCTGGTATTCCACTACTGCCCTCTGCTGTTCACAAAGCCTGGCCAACATGTGGAACGTCGAGTTCCAGCACGTGCTCAAGTCACAGAACAGTCGGTGAGCTGGCAATTGTAAGTGCTGCTGCAACGTTGACAGACCAGCTGAAGCTGTTGATGACTTGCGGAAATGGGCACACACGCGGCGCACCTTCACCAGTAGCTCAGGCAAATTGGGGTAGGTTGTGAGAAACCACTGAACCACTAAGTTGAAGACGTGGGCTAGGCATGTGTGAGCTTGCCGAGCTCCAAAGCTGCCACCAAGTTATGACCATTATCGGATACAACCATACCTGGTTCTAGTTTGAGTGGCGGGATACACAGCTCAGTCTGGTCTCTTATCCCCTGCCACAGCTCTGCGGCGGTGTGCTATTTGTCACCTAAGCAGATCAGCTTAAGCATGTCCTGTTGACGCTTTTTCACTGCAGTGCTACACTGCTTCCATCTACCGACTGATGGCTGACTGGTGCTGCAAGAGGATATTTCTGAGGTGGAAGTGGAGGAGGAGAAGTGGGGGTTCGAGCCACTAACCTAGGTGGTGGCAGAAACCCTGATGGAATTAGGGCCCGCAATCCTTGGCGTCGGTAGCACCTGTGCCATCCCCTGGTACGACTCGCTCCCGGCTTCCACAACGTTCACCCAGTGTGCCGTCTGGGAAATGTAGCGTCCCTGGCCGAAAGCACTTGTCCATGTGTCAGTGGTTAAGTGGACCTTCCCAGTAACTGCGTTGGTCAGGGCACAGGTGATGTTACGGGAAACATGCTGGTGTAAGGCGGGCACGGCACTCCATGACATCAAACTGCGGAAGGCCTCAGTGTCCACAAGCCTAAATGGCAACATTTCCAGGGCCAGTAATTTGGAAAGTTGCGCATTTAGTGCTATGGCCTGTGGGTGGGTGGCTGGGTATTTGTGCTTGCGTTCAAATGCCTGGGGTAAGGACATTTGTACGCTGCGCTGGGACACGGAAGTGGATGTTGTCGCTGATGGTGCTTGCAAAGGTCCAGGTGCAGGGCAGGAGGCATCTGGGCCTGCACCTTCGACAGGGGATTGGCCAGCACGTAACACAGGGGAAGAGGAGGCAGTGGTGTAACTTGCAGACACAGATTGAGGTAGCTAGTGTTCACGCCCATGCTAATTTTTGTATGGCACACGTTGCAAATTACAATTCTTTTGTCTTCCGCACTTTCCTCAAAAAAAGCGTCAGACTGCGGAACACCTAACCCTTGGCAAGGGAGATTTCCACAAGGGTGTGCTCCGGGGAACAGTTGTGGGCCTGTTTGGTGAGGCTTGCCTTCTCCCTTTTGCCACCCCACTGCCTCTTCCAGCCTGTTGCAGTGCTGCGGTTCCCTCCCCCTCTGTACTGCTGTCCTCGCTCGGCTTGCCACCTTACCAGGTTTATTCAGTGACTTCATCCTCCACCACCTCCTCTTCCACTTCCTCATTCTGGTCATCCTCCTGACTTGTTGACCTAACAACAACCTCAGTTATTGTCAACTGTGTCTCATCCTCATCATCAACCTTGTGAAACAATAATTGACGTTCCCCACAGTGATCTTCTTGTGACTGTGGATGCTCAAGAATTTGGGAATCAGGGCACAAGATCTCATGTCCCTCTTTAAGCAGGCTTGTCGAGAGTCCCAAATGAAGTAATGGCGCTCAAAACAGCTCCTCTGAATATCCGAGTGTGTGATCACTTGTTTGGCAAGACTCTCCATGGTGGGAGGAAGGAGGATCAGGGTGAGGATTGTGTTGACCAGACTCTTGGCTACTGAGACTGGACTTGGTGGAGGACAGTGTAGTGCTTAACCGACTGGAAGCATTATCTGCTGCAATCCAACCGACCACCTGGTCGCACTGGTCTGACTTCGAGAGCGTTGTCCTGCGCCGCCCTGCAAACTGGGACATGAAGCTAGGTATCGTGGATGATTGTTTTTCTTGTGCTCTGGCAGCAGGCACAGTTTCAACGCGCCCAGGGCCATGGCCTCTGCGTGCACCATCAGCATCAAGGCCACTTCCCTGTCCCTTACTGCTCGCCTTCTTCATATTAAATGTTATATATGCTTTAAAGTATGTCACACGTACAGTAGTGTAGGATTTATAAGTGTATGCGCAAAAAAATAAAAAAAAAGTACTTGGGATGTGGAAACGTCACACATGAGATATACCACAGATAATGTCGCTGATGTCATTAGCGGCTAATATAAAATTACAGGCAATGTCGCAGATATTTTGGATGTGGAACCGTTACACAGGAGAAATACCGCAGATAATGTCGCTGATGTCAGCATCGGCTAATATAAAATTACAGGGAATGTCACAGGTATTTGGGATGTGGAAATGTTACACAGGCGATGTACCCCAGTTAATGTCACTGTCCGTAGCGGACACCATCTACGGAAAAGTACACTGGATGTCACTGATATTTTTTGGATGTGCACACGTTACAAAGGAAATGTAGCGCAGCTAATGTCACTGTCTGCAACGGACACCGTCTACGGAAAAAGTACACAGGATGTCACAGATATTTTTGGGATGCGCACACTGTTAGCAATGGACCACATGTGCAGGATTTGCTCCCCAGTTAGAAATGCGCAACAGCATATGGGGTTTTGAGCATTTTATGCCTTCTAAGACCACTTTATTCTGTTATTCTACACTTCAAAGGAAGGTTAATAATATAATTTTATTAAATACTAGCAGAAGGACCCGGCTCCGCACGAGTATATTTCATCTATTTAATTTTATGTTTTCGTGTGTCGTAAAAAGATATAATTTATAACAGTTTATAACAGTTTCCCCCATAACAGTGACCTCTACAGTACCTGACCTTTAACAATAACCTCCACAGTGCCCGCCCCTTTTTACAGTGATCTCCACAGTGGCCGCCCCTTTAACATTGACCTCCACAGTGGCCGCCCCTTTAACATTGACCTCCACAGAGGCCACCCCTTTAACATTAACATCCACAGTGATGCCCCTTCAACAGTGACCTCCACAGTGCCCGCCCCTTTAACAGTGACAGCATCTTTAACAGTGAAATCCACAGTGCCCTCCCCTTTAACAGTGACCTCCACAGTGCCCACCCTTTTAACAGTGACCTCCACAGTGCCCATCCCTTTAATAGCGGCCGCTCCCTTAACAGTGACCTCCACAGTGCCCACCACTTCAACAGTGAACTCCACAATGCCTGCCCTTTTAACAGTGACCTCCACAGTATCTTCACCTTTAACAGTGACCTACACAGTGCCCGCCCCTTTAACAGTGACCGCATCTATTACAGTGACCTCCACAGTGCCCGCCCCTTTTATATTGACCTCCACAGTGTCCGCCCTTTTAACAGTGATCTCCACAGTGCCCACCCTTTTAACAGTGACCTCCACATTGCCCATCCCTTAAATAGTGCCTGCCCCTTTAACAGTGACCTCCACAGTGCCCGCCCCTTTAACAGTGACCTCCATAGTACTTGCACCTTTAACAGTGACCTACACAGTGCCCGCCCCTTCAACAGTCAACGCATCTTTAACAGTGACCTGCTTAGTGCCTGCCCCTTTAATAGTGACCTCCACAGTGTCCGCCTCTTTAACCGTGACTTTCACAGTGCCCGTTTATTTAACAGTGACCTCCACAGTGCCCGCCCCTTCAACATTGACCACACCTTTAACAGTGACCTTCACAGTGCCCGCCCCTTTAACAGTGACTTCCACAGTGCCCACGCCTTTAATATTGACCTTTCCTTTAACAGTGACCTCCACAGTAGAGATGTCCCGAACTATTCTCCGGCGAACAGTTCCCGGCGAACATAGCTTGTTCGCGTTCGCCGCGGTGGGCGAACATATACGATGTTAGGTCTGCCCCCTATACATCATCATTGAGCAAACTTTGACCCTGTACCTCACAGTCAGCAGACACATTCCAGCCAATCAGCATACCCTCCCTCCCAGACCCTCCCACCTCCTATCAAAAAGCAAGGACAGCATCCATCTTAGATTCATTCTGAAGCTGCAGTGTCACAAATTTGACTAAGTTGTAATCGCAATGCGATTAATACAGGTTATATTAATCGCATTGCGAATTCAACTTAGAGCTGGGTTACTAATGGTTGTATTGCTAAAATATAACGAAGATTGAAAATATAGTGCTATATTCGTTATATTCGTCAATTCTAGCAATACAACCATTAGGAACTCAGATCTAAGTTGTAATCGCAATGCGATTAATGCAGGTTATATTAATCGCATTCCGAATTCAACTTACCACACTCTGCGTCAACTACGTAATTTTCCATGGGAGTTTTGCCATGGATCGCCCTCCAGCATGCCACAGTCCAGGTGTTAGTCCCCTTGAAACAACTTTTCCATCACTATTGTGGCCAGAAAGAGTCCCTGTGGGTTTTAAAATTCGCCTGTCTATTGAAGTCTATGGCGGTTTGCCCTGTTCACCCGTTCGCGTAAATTCGCGTTCGCCGTTCGCGAACGGAAAATTTTATGTTCGCGACATCTCTACTCCACAGTACCTGCCCCTTTAACAGTGACCTCCGCACTACCTGCCCCTTTAACAGTGACCTCCACAGTGCCCGCCCCTTTTACAGTTACCTTTACAGTGTCTGCACAGTAACCACCACTTCACAGTGTCCGCCCCTTTAACAGTGACTTTCACAGTGCTCGGTTATTTAACAGTGACCTCCATAATGCCCACCCGTTTAACCGTGCCTGCCCCTTTAACAGTGACCTCCACAGTGCCCGCCCCTTCAACAGTAACCACCCTTTTTAACAATGACTTCCACAGTGCCCGCCGCTTTAACAGTGATCTCCACAGTGCCTGCCCCTTTAACAGTGATCTCCACAGTGCCCGCCTCTTTAACAGTGAACTCCACAGTGCCCTGTGCCTTTAACAGTGACCTCCACAGCGCCCACCTCTTTAACCTCTTAAGGACACGGCCATATTTCACCTTAAGGACCAGGCCATTTTTTGCAAATCTGACCAATGTCACTTTATGTGTGAATAACGTAAAAACGCTTTTACTTTTCGCCTTGATAAGTAAAAGCATTTTTAAGTTATTCGCACATAAAGTGACATTGGTCAGATTCTCAGAGTGTTTTTTCGTCACATATTGTACTTCATGACACTGGTAAAATGTAGTAAAAAAAAATTCATTTTTATTCATAAGAAAATACCAAATTTACAAAAAAAAATAAAAATGAGCAAATTTCCAAGTTTTAATTTGTCTACTTCTATAATACATAGTAATACCTCCAAAAATAGTTATTACTTTACATTCCCCATATGTCTACTTCATGTTTGGATCATTTTGGGAATTACATTTTAGTTTTTGGGGACGTTACAAGGCTTAGAAGTTTAGAAGCAAATCTTGAAAGTTTTCAGAAATTTTCAAAATCCCACTTTTTAAGGACCAATTCAGGTCTGAAGTCACTTTGTGAGGCTTACATAATAGAAACCACCCAAAAATGACCCCATTCTAGAAACTACACCTCTCAAGGTATTCAAAACTGATTTTACAAACATCTTTAACCCTTTAGGTGTTCCACAAGAGTTAGAGGCAAATGGAGATAAAATTTCTGAATTTAGATTTTTTGGCAAATTGTCCATTTGAATCATTTTTTCCAGTAACAAAGCAAGGGTTAACAGCCAAACAAAACTTAATATTTATTGCCCTGATTCTGTAGTTTGCCGAAACACACCATATGTGGTCGTAAACTACTGTACGTGCACGCGGTAGGGCGTAGAGGGAAAGGAGCGCCGTATGGTTTTTGCAAGGCAGATTTTGCTGGACTGGTTTATTTACACCATGTCCCATTTGAAGCCCCCCTGATGCACCCCTAGAGTAGAAACTCCATAAAAGTGACCCCATCTAAGAAACTACACCCCTCAAGGAATTCAAAACTGATTTTAAAAACTTTGTTAATTCTTTAGGTGTTGCACAAGAGTTATTGGTAAATGGTGATGATATTTAAGAATTTCAATTTTTTGGCAAATTTTCAATTTTAATCAATTTTTTCCAGTAACAAAGTAAGGGTTAACAGCCAAACAAAACTCAATATTTATTGCCCTGATTCTGTAATTTGCAGAAACATCCAATACGTGGCCGTAAACTACTGTACGGGCACACGGTAGGGTGTAGAGGGAAAGGAGCGCCGTGTGGAAGGCAGATTTTGCTGGACTGGTTTATTTACACCATGTCCCATTTGAAGCCCCCCTGATGCACCTCTAGAGTAGAAACTCCAAAAAAAAGATCCCATTTTGGAAACTACAGGATAAGGTGGCAGTTTTGTTGGGGATATTTTTAGGGTACATATGATTTTTGGTTGTTCTATATTACATTTTTGTCAGGCAATGTTACCAAAAATAGAAATTCTGAAATTTGATCTCCATTTGCCATAAACTGTTAAAGAACACCTAAAGGGTTAATAAAGTTTGTAAAATCAGTTTTGAATACCTTGAGGGGAGTAGTTTCTTAGATGAGGTCACTTTTACAGAGTTTCTACTCTAGGGGTGCATCAGGGGTTCTTCAAATGGGACATGGTGCCCAAAAAAAAGGCCATCAAACTCTGCCTTCCAGAAACCATATGGCGTTCCTTTCCTCCTGCTCCCTGCCGTTTGGTCATACAGCAGTTTATGACCACATATGGGTTTCTGTAGACTGCAGAATCAGGGTAATAAATATTAAGTTTTGTTTGGCTGTTAACCCTTGCTTTGCTACTGGAAAAAACGGATTAAAATAGAAAATCTGCCAAAAAATAGCTCTTTTGGCACTGTTTATATTTTATTTTTTGACCGTGTTCATTTGAAGGGTTAGATCAAGCGGAGGGGTTAGGTAATGGGGTATTTTTATAGAGCGGATTCTTACGGACGCGGCGATACCTAATATGTCTACTTTTTTTTTATTTATTTTAGTTTTACAAAATAATATTTTTGAAAACATATTTTTTTTGTGTTAGTGTCTCAAGTCTGAGAACCATAGTTTTTTTTTCGATTGTCAGTGGCTAAATAGAATTAAAATTGGGGAAGAGAATTATAAATTTAGTACTCCATGGAAGTGTTGTACTCCCTGAAGCAACCAATAATGCAGAGGCCCGGATGATTGGGGCACGTGTTACACTGAGTGGTGGTATCCTTTCGTATCCCCGTCCTGTGACACACTCTGCACCTTTATTGGGTCTGTCCCTTCTTTCCAGTATGGGGGACCACACCTAGAAAGTGTTGGCCAGGCACGATCCGGGCGCCTCCAGTTCCCAAGGTACTCCAGCCTGCTCTTTCCCGGTCAGAAAAGATCAGAGCCTTGAGGACTGCCTTATAGAACTGAAAGAATTTCCCTGTGTTGCCAGCGCTCCGGGACAGCACAAAAGAGTTGTACAAGGCAACCTGTACCAAGTAGACCGCAACTTTGTTGTACCATGCCCGGGTTTTGCGCATGGCATTATATGGATTGAGGACTTGATCAGAGAGATCAACTCCTCCCATATACCAATTGTAGTCAACGATACAATTGGGCTTGAGGACCGTTGCTGCGGTACCTCGCACAGGGACAGGGGTGATGCCGTTACAGTGAATTGTGGACAGTACAAGGACATCCCTCTTGTCCTTATATCTGACCAGCAACAGGTTTCCACTGGTAAGGGCACGGGTCTTACCCCTGGGGATAGGTACCTGGAGGGGGTGGGTAGGGAGGCCGCGTTCATTTTTCCGCACGGTCCCATATGCGGACATGGATCTGGTGGCGAGGGACTGGAACAAGGGGATACTAGTATAAAAGTTATCCACATACAGATGGTAACCCTTATCTAGCAGTGGGTGCATAAGGTCCCACACAAGTTTCCCGCTAACACCCGATTTTGTACAGGCGGTCATAGGCAGGATCACCTTGGGGGGACATGCTGCATTATCTGCATAATGCAGGCATTTCCAGATCGCTTCAAACCGGGTACGTGTCATGGCCGTACTGTGAAGTGTGATCTGGTAGAGGACGTCCCCACTCCAGTAATGCCTGATACTGGGTTTTTTGACTAGGCCCATGTGCAGCACGAGGCCCCAAAACGTCCTCATCTCGGCTGCACTGACCGGAGTCCTGCCACCGGCCCTAGCCAAAAAGGAGCCCGGGTGTTGAGCAATGAACTGTTGGGCGAACACGTTCGTTTGCTCCACCATCAGACTCACAAAGTGGTCACTGAATAAAAAACTAAAATAGTCATATTCAGTGAAGCCCACTGTGGGAATCTGGATTCCTGGTTGGCCAACAAAATCAGGAATCACAGGCTCAAAATGCTCTGGGGTACACCATGCAAGTTCACCGGTAGGGGGCTCCGGTGGACTTAACTGGTGGGCCGAAAAACTAGTACGAGCCCCAGAGCTGCTCGTACTAGTGTGGGCCACAGGGTCCCTGGCATGGTGGTCCCCTTGCTCTGCCTGGCGGTATCTCCGCTGCCTTGGGGGCTCAACATCATCGCTAGATGATGAGGAGGATGCGGATGTGGGGTCATCCTCGTCCTCACTGGGGCTCTCGGAGTCGGAGGCAAGCTGGGCGTATGCCTCTTCGGCCGAGAACATCCGGCAGGCCATAGGAGAGTGTGTGTGTGTAAATCTTTATTTAGTGTGCGTGTGTGTGCGGGCATGGGTGTTCGCGTACTTATCCCTAAAACTAACAGGAAAAAAATAAATAAATAAAATGTAAAAAAAAAAAAAAGGATTCAAACTCGGTGGGATGTGCGATGCGCTAACAGTGGCCGGACGCTAAGAGTGGGGGGGGGGGAAAGCTGCAGCACCCCTGGGGGGTCTAGGGTCACACATCTTTTTTTTTCTACTGTCCTGTAGCCCTAGCCCAGGGGTCTGCAACCTTTAAGACATAAAGAGCCACTTGGACCCGTTTCCGAAGGAAAAAAAAAACTGGGAGCCGCAAAGCCAGTAATACCAGACCCCCCAATCATGTGCCAGTAATACCAGACCCCCCTCCAATCATGTGCCAGTAATACCAGACCCCCCTCCAATCATGTGCCAGTAATACCAAACCCCCCTCCAATCATGTGCCAGTAATACCAAACCCCCCTCCAATCATGTGCCAGTAATACCAGACCCCCTCCAATCATGTTCCAGTAATACCAGACCCCCCTCCAATCATGTGCCAGTAATACCAGACCCCCCTCCAATCATGTGCCAGTAATACCAGACCCCCCTCCAATCATGTGCCAGTAATACCAGACCCCCCTCCAATCATGTGCCAGTAATACCAGACCCCCCTCCAATCATGTGCCAGTAATACCAGACCCCCCTCCAATCATGTGCCAGTAATACCAGACCCCCCTCCAATCATGTGCCAGTAATACCAGACCCCCCTCCAATCATGTGCCAGTAATACCAGACCCCCCTCCAATCATGTGCCAGTAATACCAGACCCCCCCAATCATGTGCCAGTAGTAATACCAGACCCCCCCAATCATGTGCCAGTAGTAATACCAGACCCCCCCCAATCATGTGCCAGTAGTAATACCAGACCCCCCCCCCCCCAATCATGTGCCAGTAATTCCAGGGCCCCCCCCCAAATTCCCCAATCATGTGCCAGTATCCATTATGTGCCAGACTGCCAGTTAAAAAAAATAATAATTAACACTTATACTTACCTCTTTGGAGCGATGCGATGCGATGCAGGCCTCTTCCGGCCTGTGTCCCGACTCCAGCGCTGTACGGCTCAGGTGGCGCAATGAAGTCATCGCGCCGCCTACGCCGGCCTCTGATAGGCTGCCGGCCTAGTAGTGCCGGCAGCCTATCAGAGGAACAGGAAAGGGACACACCTCCCTGCCCTGCTCATCCGCACAGCCTTCTGTTTGTATCGCTGTCCTGAGGACGGCGATGCAAATAGATCACTATGGAGATGAACGCTTTTCTTCCACAATGGAAGCGCTCATCTCAGTGCCTGCCCAGCCGCTGCCGCACAGTGCCTGCCCCGCCGCCGCCGCCGCACACACACTGCTCATGCCGCACACACACTGCTCATGCCCATGCCAGAGCCGCGGCAAAGGTTCAAAAGAGCCGCATGCGGCTCCAGAGCCGCGGGTTGCTGACCACTGCTCTAGCCTAAAGCTGACCTACAGCAGTGAAGAAAAATGGCTGGGTTGTTGTGGAAACCTAGAGTAAAGCTGTGTGTGTGGAGAGTAAGGGCCTGCAAGCTTCTACTGGCTGATAGGGGACATGTAACCCTTTGTATGGCAGTTGAGATTTGAAGAGGAAAAACTTGCAGGCTTGTATTGGCTAATGCAGATCATTTTTTGGGAATATCTCAGGAACGGTATGTCCTAGAGAGCTGAAACCCGGTCTAAAACCTTCTCGGACAACTGGTTTACCTGTGTGCCAAATTCGCGTTTGGTCACGCATAAAGAACAGACAGACAGACAGAAACTCATTTCATCTATTTAATTTCATGTTTCCGTGTGTCGTAAAAAGATATCAACAGTATCCCCCATAACAGTGACTTCCCCAGTGCCCGCCCCTTTAACAGTGACCTGCACAGTGACCGCCTCTTTAACAGTGACCCCCTCAGTGCCCGCCCCCTTTAACATTGACCACCCCTTTAACAGTGGCCTTCATAGTGGCTGTCCCTTTAACAGTGACCTCCGCAGTGCCTGCCCCTTAAACAGTGACCTCCACCTTGACCGCCCCCTTTTAACAGTGACCTCCACAGTGTCTGCCCCTTTAACAGTGACCTCCACAGTGCCCGCCCCTTTAACAATGACCTTCACAGTGCACGCCTTGACCACTCCTTTAACAGTGACCTTCATAACGGCCGCCCTTTTAACAGTGACTTCCACAGTGCCCGCCCCTTCAGCAGTGACTTCCACAGTGCCCGCCCCTTTAATAAAGACCTCCACAGTGCCCGCCCCTTTAACACTGACCTCCACAGTGAGCTTTACAATGCCCGCCCCTTTAACAGTGACCTCCATAGTGCCTGCCCCTTTAACAGTGACCTCCACAGTGTCTTCCCCTTTAATAGTGACCTCCACAGTGTCCACCCCTTTAAAACTGACCTCCACAGTGACCTTTACAATGTCTGCCCCTTTAACAGTGACCGCCCCTTTAACAGTGACCTCCACATTGCCCATCCCTTTAACAGTGACCTCCACAGTACCTGCCCCTTTAACAGTGACCTCCACAATGCCCGCCCCTTTAACAGTGACCTCCACAGCGGCCGTCCGTTTAATAGTGGCCCCTTCCCCCCATGCATGTAGCAGTGTAGTTGTGCCATCATACGTCATATGACTGAATATTTAAAGACCTGTGGACTGCTAAAACCTGTGATCAGTTGTTATGGCAACCTGAGGTAGGACCTGCGAGCTTCTATTGGCTAATAAGGGACATGTGACCGTGTCAATAGCAGTTCGGATTTAAAGGGTTTCTGTCACCCCATTAAACAGTTTTTTTTTTTTTTCATTAATAATAATCCCTATAGTGCGATCTCTTGATACATAATAAAATTAATCATTTTGATTCAGTAGATTTAGCTAAAAAACGATTTTTAAAATATGCTAATTACCTTGCTACCAGCAAGTAGGGCGGCTACTTGCTGGTAGCTGCCGCATCCTCCGTTCGTAATAAGGCCCCCTCGGCATGCTGATTGACAGGGCTAGGGAAGGGAATCCTTCTCTGCTGGCGCTGTTCGAATTCGAAATCTCGCGCCTGCGCCGTACCTGGCTTCAATCGGCGCAGGCGCACTGAGAGGCGGCCGCTCGCTCGACCGCTCCATCCTAAATGCGCCTGCGTCGATGACGTCATCGCATACACCCGGAAGAGAAGACGCCGGTGTAAACTAAGCATACAGACATGGAGAGCGGCGCCCAGGGATCTCCCTGCACTTACTATTATTCCTGGGCGCCGCTCCGTTCTCCCGGCATAGGCTCCGATATCTTCCGATTTTTGGCTCAACTGGGTGGAGCCTGCCGGCGTCTCCTTCTCCCACGCTGTAGCGCTGGCCAATCGCAGAGCTCAGCTCATAGACTGAGAGTTTTTTTTTTCTCTCAGGCTATGAGCTGAGCACTGCGATTGGCTAGCACTCCAGCCTGGGAGAAGGAGACGCCGGCAGGCTCCACCCAGTTGAGCCAAAAATCTGAAGATACCGGAGCCTATACCGGGAGAACGGAGCGGCACCCAGGGATAATAGTAATTGCAGGGAGATCCCTGGGCGCCGCTCTCCATGTCTGTATGCTTAGTTTACATTTTTTATTGTAGTGAAAGGTCCTCTTTAAGTGAAAGGCTTGCTGGCTTCTATTGGCTAATGCGGGTCATTTTTTTTTAATATCTCAGGAACGGTACGTCCTAGAGAGCTGAGCACCCAATGTACCTGTGTGCCAAATTTGGTAAAGATCGGTCCAGTCGTTTGGTCACGCATAAAGAATGTACAGACAGACAGAAACTCATTTTTATATATATAAGAGATAGGGAGTTACTTTGAAATCTTGTGTTCCAATGAAAGAAAACTATTCTATTAATTTTCCGATATGATGGAATAAGTACATATGGTAATACTAAATGATTTACATATACAGTATACTGGGTAAATAGTTACATTACAAAATAAAGATTTTGTATCAAAGTGCTTCTATAAGGGATTAATTTGCACTTAAAGGACAAAATTAAACATGTTTATTAAAAGGGGTTATCCAATGTCATAAACGTCCCCCCCCCCCCCCATGTGTCGGGCCCCTCACACGGAATAGGCTTACGCCCCTCCACATGCCGCTCCTGGTCCCCACAACGCCGCTGCTGCTTCTCCCTGTACACAGATGAAAACATCCGGTGTTGGGGGAGAGCAGCCAATGGCAGGAGGGGACAGGGACGATCCTCCCCAGTGTCACCCGCGATGCTAGGGAGGCTCGTTCCTGTCCCGCCTGCCATTGGCTGCTCCTCCACGACTCTGGATGTTTTCATCCGTGTACAGGGAGAAGCAGCAGCGGCAGGGACCAGGAGCGGAGCAGGTAGCCGGTTAAGTATATTCCATGTGAGGGGCCTGGCACATGGGGGGCTGTTTATGACATTGGATAGCTCCTTTAAAGTTACATTTTTGGGATGTTTTTCCAATTTTACAGAGTTACAATATGTTTTGTATGTGCATTACTGGAGGTCAAAACGGAGAATGCAGCATCACACATTGCCATTGTGAAAGGAGAATTAAAGTGGGTTCTTTGAGATCTGGAACCCGTGTTGAAACACCTGGGCCTGGTGCAAAAATAAAAAAATTAAGTCTCACCTGCCACCAAGTCCAGTGCCAAGTTCCCTTCTCCTCTGCTTCCACATGCACATCATGTCACACTTTGGGTCCAGCAAGGACTAGAGCTGGGGGAGAAGATGCCTCTGCTCTTCATACAGCACTGCATCTAGGCACGCACTACACTGTGACAGGACATCACAGAGTGTCAGGTCAGAGTGCTCTCCTATGCATACTATGTTCCATTTAAAGCTGTGTTCTGCCCGAAGAACAGGAAAAATAAATCCTTGAAAATAAATCCATTTGTCCCCCACCCACTCCTTTTCCTGCATTTGGGCCCCGTAGCAGCTGCTTCCCCTGCTTCGAGGTAGCTACCGTATGCCCCTGCCCTCTGCCCCGCTATTTCAACAGTGGTTCCCAGTCTTGGTGAAACTTTTTAACTAAAAATACTAACACTACTTAGTATACATAGCTTTACATTATATATGGTGAAACTCGTGCAAAAGTCCATTTATTTCAGTAATGCAAATTAAAAGGAATTGCATTAATGCAGCTTAAAATTCGAATTTTGTGAAAAGGTTCAATATTCTAGACTCAAAGTGTCACACTCTAGTCAGCTAATTAATCCATATTCCGTGAGCAAAGGGTACCTCAAAATTGTGACTTTGGGGTTTCATAAGCTATAAGCCATAATAATCCAAATTATAACAAATAAACGCTTGAAATATCTCGCTTTGCATGTAATGAGTCTATCTCATATGTTAGTTACACCTTTTAAGTTGCATTACTGAAATAAATGAACTTTGTACAATATTCTAATTTTTCTAGTTTCACCTGTGTGTATATATATATATATATATATATACACACACACACATACACATATATACATACACACATACGGGGGCATTACCATTACAACTAGCGGCAATGGTGTAACTATGGTTGAAGCAGGCGAAGCGGCTACTACGGGGCACAAACTCAGAAGAGGCCCACCCAGGAGGAGGACTAAAAGTTTTTTTACAGGCCCCCCTCAACAGTATGATCCAGTAAAATGATATACAGTGACAGTATATACAGTGACATGACATACAGTATATATGTGTAGGAGTTGGATAGAGGGCTGCCTGGCCTAGTCTCAGTGAGCTACCTTAACAAGCCATAGGAGTAGGAGTTGCATGGGAGGACGGGTTTGGAAAGAAGTTCTGGGAGGCTTAAAAAATTTGTTGTGGTGCCCAGTCATCTCTAGTTATGGCATAGAGGCTCAGCTCTCTCTACAGTTGCAAAGCACAGATGCAACAGGTCAGCCAGTTTCATAGGTGCAAATCTGCCCACAGATGCCCTTTAATTGTAAAATTTACAAAAAGTTTAAGGAGAGTTGTTTGATCATTATCATTTATCATTTTTAGGTACAAAATTAAAAACGGCATTTCCAGAAAATGTCTTTCAGATCAATCTTGGAGTTTGCCCATTCCTGAATGTGAAGGTATAGTACCAAATCAAGAATCATCTTTGATATCGAGCATAAAGGAATGGAAATTCTTAAAGTGTACACTAAAACATTGAGCTTGCAGATTTTTTTATATATACAGTGGATATAAAAAAAAATCTACACACCCCTGTTAAAATGTCAGGTTTCTTTGATGTAAAAAAATGAGACAAAGATAAATCATTTCAGAACTTTTTCCACCTTTTATTGTGACCTATAAACTGTACAACTCGATTGAAAAACAAACTGAAATATTTTAGGTAGAGGGAAGAAAAAATATAAAAATTAAATATGGTTGCATAAGTGTTCACACCATTAAACTAATACTTTGTTGAAGCATGGCACATTTTAACTTGGCAAGATTTGCCCACTCTTCTTTGCAAAAACACTCCAAATCTGTCAGATTGCGAGGGCATCTCCTGTGCACAGCCCTCTTCAGATCACCCCACAGATTTTCAATCGGATTCAGGTCTGGGCTCTGACTGGGCCATTTCAAAACTTTAATCTTCTTCTGGTGAAGCCATTCCTTTGTTGATTTGGATGTATGTTTTGGGTCGTTGTCATGCTGAAAGATGAAGTTCCTCTTCATGTTCAGATTTCTAGCAGAAGCCTTAAGGTTTTGTGCCAATATTGACTGGTATTTGGAACTGTTCATAATTCCCTCTAGCTTAACTAAGGCCCCAGTTCCAGCTGAAGAAAAACAGCCCCAAAGCATGATGCTGCCACCACCATGCTTCACTGTGGGTATGGTGTTCTTTTGGTGATGTACAGTGTTGTTTTTGCGCCAAACATATCTTTTGGAATTATGGCCAAAAAGTTCAACCTTGGTTTCATCAGACCATAACACCTTTTCCTACATGCTTTTGGGAGACTTCAGATGTGTTTTTGCAAAAAGTAGCCTGGCTTGGATATTTTTCGTCGTAGGAAAAGGCTTTCGTCTTGTCACTCTACTTCATAGCCCAGACATATGAAGAATACGGGAGATTGTTGTCACATGTACCACACAGCCAGTACTTGCCAGATATTCCTGCAGCTCCTTTAATGTTGCAGTAGGCCTCTTGGTAGCCTCCCAGACCAGTTTTCTTCTCGTCTTTTCATCAATTTTGGAGGGACGTCCAGTTTTTGGTAATGTCACTGTTGTGCCATATTTTCTCCACTTGATGATGACTGTCTTCACTGTGTTCCATGGTATATCTAAATGCCTTGGAAATTCTTTTGTACCCTTCTCCTGAACGATACCTTTTAACAATGAGATCCCTCTGATGCTTTGGAAGCTCTCTGTGGACCATGGCTTTTACTGTGGGATGCGACTAAGAAAATTTCAGGAAAGACCAACTAGAGCAACTGAACTTTATTTGGGGTTAATCAGAGGCACTTTAAATGATGGCAGGTGTATGCTGACTCCTATTTAACATGATTTTGAATGTGATTGCTTAATTCTGAACACAGCTACATCCCCAGTTATAAGAGGGTGTGCACACTAATGCAACCACATTATTTTATTTTATTTTTTGTTTTCTTCCCTCCACATAAAAGATTTCAGTTTGTTTTTCAATTGAGTTGTACAGTTTATAGGTCACATTAAAGGTGGACAAAGTACTGAAATTATTTATCTTTGTCTACATTTACATTTGCATCATTTTGTGAATGTCATTTTTTAGGATGTTGGAAGGTTTTCATTTTTAGAAGCAAATTTTCTCATTTTTAAAGAAATTTCCAAAATCCACTTTAAGGACCAATTTAGTTTTGAAGTCACTTTGTGGGGCTCACATAGTAGAAACCGCCCATAAATGATCCCATTGTAGAAATTACACCCCTCAAGTTATTCAAAATGGATTTTTACAAACTTGGTTAACCCTTTATATGTTTCACAAGACAAAGGAAAATGGAGGTGAAATTTAAAAATGTAACTGTTTTTGTAGATTTTACATTTGAATCCATTTTTTTTCTGTAAGGAAGAAAGGGTTAACAGCCAAACAAACCTCAATATTTATTACGCTGATTCTGAAGTTTACAGAAACTCCTCATGTGTGGTTGTAAACTGCTCTATGGGCACACGGCAGGGAGCAGAAGGAAATGAGTGCCATATGGTTTTTGGGTGCAGATTGTGCTGGAATGGTTTTTGGGTGCTATGTTACATTTGAAGGCACACTAATGTACCCCCACAGTAGAATCCCCTAAAAAGCTACCCCATTTTGGAAAGTACAAGGGGCTTACTGACCACTTTGACCCCACAGTTTTAATAGAATTTAGAAACCGAAGTCGTGCGTGACTTCAGTGAATTAATTTAAATTTGGTATTCATTTCTGAATCTTTAAAAACATTTTAAATTAGTAATCCGAAGTCGGATTCCTATTTTAAAATGTTTTTAAAGACGCAGATAGGAGTACCGTATTAATTAACCAAAGTCTTGTGCGACTTTGGCGATACGAACTTTGCCTACACGGAGCCAATACATTTTAATGCTGTATGGATCCGAAGCTCAATTCGCTCAAGACTAGTCATATTCTTAGTAATCCTGATAATAAAAGCTCCACAAGTTGTAGCAATGCCACCCTTTCTTTGTATGTTTGTACTGATCTACCCAGCACTTATCTAGAGCTGTCAGCCGTTTAGCATGGTCAGACGTGCTGAGAGGCTCCCTTTAATAAAAGCTCATCAATAAATTGTTTGTGCCTGAAAAAATTCAACTTGTCGAACAAAAAACAAGCCCTTATACAGCTATATTGTTAGAAAAATAAAGCTGCATAACACTTGAAATGTGACAGCAAAAACTCAACAATGTACTGGTCTTTAACGTCCACAGTATAAGTAGTAGTAAGGGGTTAACATAATGGTCATTCATGATCCTTAAAGGAAATTTCTGTCGGCTCTGAAACAGCCCCCAAATTAGAGTAAGCAGTGTATAGTGATACTGAGTCCGGTTATGTAATTTTTACCTTTATACTCACTTGCATTCCCACGCTTTCCTCTGCCAAACCAGCTGTATAATGCATTAAGAGGCTTTCAGAGCTCTGCACATAATGGAGAGGACTCATGGAGGACTCCTCTTAATGCATTTTACTGCAGCTTTGTGAGAGCACAGTGTCAGAATGCAAGCGAGCATGAAGATAAAAACACTAGTTTGGGGGGGTTGTAATGGAGCTGACAGATTAAAACAATGAATAAATGACATCTGGTAACTTTTACATTCATATATAAATATTTAAGTTCACATGTGAAATTAAGAAGAGCATTGTATGTGTTTACAAAATGTTTTCTTGTCTTGTCTTTTCTATGTATCTATCCATTATTTAATCTTTTTCAGTTCAAGCTTGTGCTACTCCTGCATATTTACAAAATGGGTGGTATAGTCCTGTAATGGAGGAATACTTTTACAATGATACCATAACATACAACTGTCATGACGGATTTCAATTGGTTGGCCAAGCTTCGATTACCTGCCGCAGTGATGGAAGATGGAATTATAATACACCAGTGTGCAGAGGTAAGATAACCACATAAATATCTGTAAAGGATGTGGAACTTCTTACTGCTCTGTATGTAGTATAGAGCGCTGTGTGTAATAAAAGTACGTCATGGTGATGGTTTAGGCTCCGGAGTTGGGCCTGTACCATCGCTTGCAGGTGCTGGCTGTTTTATACAGCAGGCATCCAGCTCTCACAGCCAGGATCAGAGATAACTGATAAAAATGGCATGATGTCTTTATCAATACAATGGTGGCGATAACAAACTTGTATAGTTTTTATATTATTTTATTAATTTTAAAAACATAAATACCTTTAAAAATTTTTTTTTTTTTCTTTGCATCGCCATTTTCTGACTTCCATAACTTTTTTACATTTCGGTCTATAGAGCTGTATCAGGGCTTGATTTTTGTGGAATAAACTGTAGTTTTTATTGGATTTTTGTGGCATGTATGACTTTTTGATCACCGTTATTGTCACGGAAGGTGTACAGCAAACTAGAAGACTCAAAAGGAAGGTCCGGCTGACTGGATCCAAAACTAAGGAACCAAAGGGATAGCCCTGCAACAGACCTGACTCTCTCCCTAACTGCTCAGCCTATGCAAAATTCTCAATGGTAGAAGATTGCATATCCTCGTACCTCGACTGAATAACCCCTGAACACCCTATAATAGTGAGGGGACACGACCACCGGCTCCCTACACTTGATAGTCAGGGTCTCCTGGGATCCAGCAAACAGGAAAATACAAATGAATAAACAAAACTTATCTGTAGAAGACTCAGTAGTAGCATCAGCATGCATACACTCCAGGAAGTTGTATAAACCGCAAAGTGATGCAGTATGGGAAGGGATTTAAAGGGATGCAATCAGTGCAACTACATGACAGCTGAGAGAGGCTAACGAGATGAGAAAATGAAAGCAAAACAAAAGGAACCTCAAGGAGGAGGTTCTGAAGGACGTCTGTCAGAGCTTCTCAGATGTCTGGTGGTGACAGTTATTTAACCCTTTGGATACCGGAGGTTTTTTCGTATTCATTTTTCTTCCCCATCTACCTTGAGCCATAACTTTTTAAATTTCCTGATCACATAGCTGTATGAGGGCTTATTTTTTGCGGGACAAGTTGTACTTTATAATGACACAATTTATTATGGCATAAAATGTAGTCGGAAGCGGGAAATTCCAAATGTGGTGGAATTGGAAAAAAACACAATTCCTCCACCGTTTTACGGGTTTTGTTCCCACTGTGTTCCGTTTGTGGCAAAACCAACCTGTGCTCTTCATTCTCTGGGTCAGTACAATTACAAAAATACCAGATATCTATAGGTTTTATGTCTAAATAGTGTAAAAATTCATTTAAGCTTTGAGTGTGGGGGCTCCCGTTTTGCAGGACAATCTACAGTTTTCATTGCTACCATTTTGGAGTTTGGACTTTTTGATCACATTTTATTAAATTTTGTGGGTAAGAGAAGCGAAAAAAATGCCAAATTGCCCATTTTGAACAATTTTTTCCGTTATGGCATTCACAGTATTGAAAAATATTTTTATATTTTAATAGTCGGGCGTTTTCGGTCCGGGTGATACCCATGATGTTTATATTCTTTGTTATTTATGTATTTATTTTTTTATTCAATGGAAAGGGGGTTGATTTAAACTCGTTTTCGAGCCTACAAAATAATTTTTTTTTTTTATTCTGAACATTCATGGATTTTTTACATCCATTAATTGTTCAGAATTGCTCATTTCTTATGTTGTCCTGCGACCTGATGGCCAAAAATAATAATTGTAGCTTTAATGCCCTGGGTCTCTTCAGTGAGACCCAGCACATTAAGGTTAATTACTGGCATCCTCATTGGCAGCAGAGGATGCCGGTAAGAAGTCCGAAAACGCAAGCTTCCAGGTTTTTCACCCTTTAGATGCCGTGATCTCACTTGACCACACCATGTAAAGGCTTTAATGACCGCGATCGGGTCTCTGCTGTTTGATACCTAATCGTTTTTGTTTATATATTTTTATATGTAAAATTGGGAAAGGGGTGATTTAAACAATATTTTTGTGTTCTTTTAAAACCTTTTTTTTTTACTTAATAACTATTAGCCTACTTAGGGGGCTAGAAGCTGGGATTTTTTTAATCCCTTTTCCCATTCACCCTAATAGAGATCTATTAGGGTGACTTGGATTTTGATGCACTCCCTGCTGAGCTGTACTATGACACCGCTAGAAAGCTTCAGGAGCTCCTAGACTGTCATGGTAACCTATTTCACTGCAGGGGCTCCAATCAAAAGGCAGAGGGAGCCACATTCCTCTGCCTTACCTCACAGATGCCGCAATCACTGTTGAAAGCAACATCTGATGGGTTAAATGATGGGCTTCGGCGTGATCACTATCGCCTGTCATTGTAGCTGGGTGCCTGTTGTATTATATGGCCATCACCCACCAAGTAAAGAGCAGCCCACTCCAAACAATTGAGAGCGCATAATGCCATACATGTACAGCATTGTTAAGGGGTTATCTGTCACACTCGTGTGTGGGAGGAAAACATCACACCGAGCATAGGAGAGAAAGGGGAGACCGGAATAAGGCCTGGAAACTAGGGAAAGAAGCTGGACACCTCCTAGAGAAAACCCTAACTTCAGTCCTGACAGACTACCAGTATGAACAGGCCCCAAAGGTATCCTATCACACCCTATAGGACCCTGGAACTAATTTCAGGACCGAATCTACCTGTTCCTCCAAAGGGAAGGACAAACAGGAGTCTCCCTGAGGCCTAATGACAAACAGGGAAAGGCAACACACTATATATATATATATATATATATATATATATATACAAAATACAAAAGAGAAAGGAAACACTTATCTTCAATGAAGCTTTGGTAGCACCAGGAACTCAGCCAAGAACCAAACACAAGCTAACCACAAGTCCAACAGAAGCTATAAACCGCATAGCATAGTGGGAGAAACAACAATAAATAGAGAAGGTTAAATGACCACGATAGCCACACCTGGGGAAGGAAGGTGTGGCAAGCACCAGAAACAACACAAACGTCATTTGATCCAAAAGGAAAACATTTCAGCTCAAACCACGTGTTGCCAGTCTCACAGATCTCCTGCCACCTGTCGCGAGAACATCCGTATGTCTCGGTACGTCCGTGACATTATTCAATAAAAAAATGGCCCCCAAAATGCCCGGGCCCCTCCTATAGATCAAATTAACCTCCTTCCCGGCACTCCGGATCCTTGCATGGACACCAGTGCATCTCCCCATTGCGCGGATTAAAACATTCGTCAATGGGAGGTGCAGCCAATAGCAGGCCACGATGGTGACCAGCCTCTCTAGCATCATTGGAGACATGACTGGATGTAAGAGGTATGTGGTGCTGTATTGCCCTGTATGTTTTGTAGGGCTGTATGTTATGTTTTCCAAATATGTCTTTAATAGTAGGGCTGGAGGGAAGAGGTTAGGGTGCGGACCCATTCACTTTAATGGTGCCGCAAAAGATGCGGACAGCACTCCATGTGCTGTCCGCATCCTTTGCTCCGTTCCGTGGCCCCGCAAAAAAAAAAATATATAGCATGTCCTATTCTTGTCCGTTTTGCGGACAAGAATAGGCATTTCTACGATGGGCCGCCTGTTCCGTTCCGCAAATTGCGGAAGGCACACGGACGGCTTTTGTTGCGACTGCGACGCAACAGTCGCAGAAAATCCAGTTGAGATGGATTTTTCTGCGACTGTTGCGTCGCAGTCGCAGCATGTTGCATGTTGCAGTGCGACACCATAGACTGCCATTATAAAAATTGTCGCGTGACATTAGTGCAACAAAATGTTGCGCTACAAATGTTGCAGTGTAGTTGTGCCCTATCTGTCGCGCGTCTTATTGTCGCGCGAGAAATGTCGCCGTGTAGATGTAGCCTCATTCCTACTAAACCACACCCACTTTCCAGTAAGTCACATCCTCTTGGATAGCTAGGCACAGTGGAGTTCTCTAAAACTAGGTGCGCCAATTAGCACATTTTACAAAAAGGTCTAGGTGCCCTTACATTAGTAAAGGTGGACCAGTATGTGCCAATGGACCTCAAGGGATCAAAACAGCATATACCAGTGATTACTTGAGAATGTATTTACCAGTTAAAGTAGTTGCATCATAAACTTCATTTTACTTTAAGGGTCTGTTGCTTCATTTTTACACGTGTTAAAAAGCAGCATGTAAAAAGAAGCAGCATGCCCTATCTTGGGGCAGAATCAGTGCTGATGTTCCCATTATAATTAATAAGAAGCAGAAAAATGCACATAAAAAAAGTGCCAAATTTTGAGGCAGAAAAATCTGTTTGGATTCAGTGCTGATTTTTACACGTGTATTTTAGAAATTAGCCGTGTGAACTGACACCTAAAGTTTATTAGAAAGTTTATTAGAAATTATCAATTATAGCAATTACTCTAGCTATCTTTGCTCCTTGGATATTATTTTATTTTTTTTTCCTTCAAAATGCTTGAATCTTACTTCCTGGTTTGTCATGTGTCTGCTGTCCCATCTTGCCTTAGGGCAGTGAGATGTGTCCTGACTAGGGATGAGAGAACCCAAACTGTACAGTTCGGGTTCATACCGAATTTTGGGGTGTCCGTGACACGGACCCGAACCCGAACATTTTCGTAAAAGTCCGGGTTCGGTGTTCGGCGCTTTCTTGGCGCTTTTTGAAAGGCTGCAAAGCAGCCAATCAACAAGCGTCATACTACTTGCCCCAAGAGGCCATCACAGCCTTGCCTACTATTGGCATGGCTGTGATTGGCCAGTGCAGCATGTGACCCAGCCTCTATATAAGCTTGGGTCACGTAGCGCTGCACGTCACTCTGCTGATACAAGCGTAGGGAGAGGTTGCAGCTGCGACGTTAGGGCGAGATTAGGCAGATTAACTCCTCCAAAAGACTTCATTCAGTGATCGATCTCCAGCTGTGGATCATTGAAGTGCTGATATTCAATTGCTCACTTTTTTTAGGCTGCCCAGAGCGTTTTTATATCACTTTTTTCTGGGGTGATCGGCGGCCATTTTGTGGCTTGTGGTGCGCCAGCACAAGCTATCACCAAGTGCATTTAACCATCAATAGTGTGGTTATTTTTTGCTATATCCTACATCAGGTGCAGGCTGAGCCTGTGTCACCCAAGTGCATTTAACCATCAATAGTGTGGTTATTTTTTTGCCATATACTACATCAGGTGCAGGCTGAGCCTGTGTCACCCAAGTGCATTTAACCATCAATAGTGTGGTTATTTTTTGCTATATCCTACATCAGGGTCAAGCTTTCATCAAGTGCATTTAACCATCAATAGTGTGGTTATTTTTTGGCCATATACTACATCAGGTGCAGGCTGAGCCTGTGTCACCCAAGTGCATTTAACCATCAATAGTGTGGTTATTTTTTGGCCATATACTACATCAGGGGCAAGTTGAGCCTGTCACCCAGCGCCTAAAAAATAGGCCTGACATTTATATTCCTCCAAATCAGTACTGTTTTAGCTGGTCAAGTTATTTTTAGTGACCGTAAAAGCACAATTTTTGTTCTGGGTTGAAAAACAATTCCCAAATTTTCAATTCTCAATATTAGTGTTTTCTGCTGTATCAGACCTACTTTAAATCTATCCCTAAAAGGGTATATTAGATTCAAGGTGCTGATAGGGTCATTCTTAAAAACTTAACACACACGCTACAGTGCAGATACAAGTCTAATTCTGTGATTAAACCTATACCTGTCACACAGCGCCTAAAAAATAGGCCTGACATTTATATTCCTCCAAATCATTACTGTTTTAGCTGGTCAAATTATTTTTAGTGACCGTAAAAGCACAGTTTTTGTTCTGGGTTGAAAAACAATTCCCAAATTTGCCATTCTCAAAATTAGTAGTTTCTGCTATATCAGGCCTACTTTAAATCTATCCCTAAAAGGGTATATTAGATTCAAGGTGCTGATAGGGTTATTCTTAAAAACTTAACACACACGCTACAGTGCAGATACAAGTCTAATTCTGTGATTAAACCTATACCTGTCACACAGCGCCTAAAAAATAGGCCTGACATTTATATTTCTCCAAATCAGTACTGTTTTAGCTGGTCAAATTATTTTTAGTGACCGTAAAAGCACAGTTTTTGTTCTGGGTTGAAAAACAATTCCCAAATTTGCCATTCTCAAAATTAGTAGTTTCTGCTATATCAGGCCTACTTTAAATTTATCCCTAAAAGGGTATATTAGATTCAAGGTGCTGATAGGGTCATTCTGAAAAACTTAAAACACACGCTACAGTGCAGATACAAGTCTAATTCTGTGATTAAACCTATACCTGTCACACAGCGCCTAAAAAATAGGCCTCACATTTATATTCCTCCAAATCAGTACTGTTTTAGCTGGTCAAGTTATTTTTAGTGACCGTAAAAGCACAGTTTTTGTTCTGGGTTGAAAAACAATTCCCAAATTTGCCATTCTCAAAATTGTGGTGAACGGGAACAATGAGGAAAACATCTAATAAGGGACGCGGACGTGGACATGGTCGTGGTGGTGTTAGTAGACCCTCTGGTGCTGGGAGAGGACGTGGCCGTTCTGCCACAGCCACACGTCCTAGTGTACCAACTACCTCAGGTCCCAGTAGCCGCCAGAATTTACAGGGATATTTGGTGGGGCCCAATGCCGTTCTAAGGATGGTAAGGCCTGAGCAGGTACAGGCATTAGTCAATTGGGTGGCCGACAGTGCATCCAGCGCATTCACATTATCTCCCACCCAGTCTTCTGCAGAAAGCGCACAGATGGCGCATGAAAACCAAGCCCATCAGTCTGTCACATCACCCCCATGCATATCAGGGAAACTGTCTGAGCCTCAAGTTATGCAGCAGTCTCTTATGCTGTTTGAAGACTCTGCTGCCAGGGTTTCCCAAGGGCATCCACCTAGCCCTTCCCCAGGGGTGGAAGAGATAGAATGCACTAACGCACAACCACTTATGTTTCCTGATGATGAGGACATGGGAATACCACCTCAGCACGTCTCTGATGATGACGAAACACAGGTGCCAACTGCTGCGTCTTTCTGCAGTGTGCAGACTGAACAGGAGGTCAGGGATCAAGACTGGGTGGAAGACGATGCAGGGGACGATGAGGTCCTAGACCCCACATGAAATGAAGGTCGTGCCACTGACTTTCACAGTTCAGAGGAAGAGGCAGTGGTGAGACCGAGCCAACAGTGTAGCAAAAGAGGGAGCAGTGGGCAAAATCAGAACACCCACCGCCAAGAGACTCCACCTGCTACTGATCGCCGCCATCTGGGACCGAGCACCCCAAAGGCAGCTTCAAGGAGTTCCCTGGCATGGCACTTCTTCAAACAATGTGCTGACGACAAGACCCGAGTGGTTTGCACGCTGTGCCATCAGAGCCTGAAGCGAGGCATTAACGTTCTGAACCTTAGCACAACCTGCATGACCAGGCACCTGCATGCAAAGCATGAACTGCAGTGGAGTAAACACCTTAAAAACAAGGAAGTCACTCAGGCTCCCCCTGCTACCTCTTCTGCTGCTGCCGCCTCGGCCTCTTCTGCTGCTGCCGCCGCCTCGGCCTCTTCCTCCGCCTCTGGAGGGAAGTTGGCACTTGCCGCCCAGCAAACATGGGATGTACCACCAACACCACCACCCGCGTCACCAAGCATCTCAACCATGTCACACGGCAGCGTTCAGCTCTCCATCTCACAAACATTTGAGAGAAAGCGTAAATTCCCACCTAGCCACCCTCGATCCCTGGCCCTGAATGCCAGCATTTCTAAACTACTGGCCTATGAAATGCTGTCATTTAGGCTGGTGGACACACACAGCTTCAAACAGCTCATGTCGCTTGCTGTCCCACAGTATGTTGTTCCCAGCCGGCACTACTTCTCCAAGAGAGCCGTGCCTTCCCTGCACAACCAAGTATCCGATAAAATCAAGTGTGCACTGCGCAACCCCATCTGTGGAAAGGTCCACCTAACCACAGATACGTGGACGAGTAAGCACGGCCAGGGACGCTATATCTCCCTAACTGCACACTGGGTAAATGTAGTGGCGGCTGGGCCCCAGGCGGAGAGCTGTTTGGCGCACGTCCTTCCGCCGCCAAGGATCGCAGGGCAACATTCTTTGCCTCCTGTCTCCTCCTCCTCCAATCAGCTTCCTCCTCCTCTTCTTCCACCTGCTCATCTAGTCAGCCACACACCTTCACCACCAACTTCAGCACAGCCCGGGGTAAACGTCAGCAGGCCATTCTGAAACTCATATGTTTGGGGGACAGGCCCCACACTGCACAGGAGTTGTGGCGGGGTATAGAACAACAGACCGACGAGTGGTTGCTGCCGGTGAGCCTCAAGCCCGGCCTGGTGGTGTGCGATAATGGGCGAAATCTCGTTGCAGCTCTGGGACTAGCTGGTTTGACGCACATCCCTTGCCTGGCGCATGTGCTGAATTTGGTGGTGCAGAAGTTCATTCGCAACTACCCCGACATGTCAGAGCTGCTGCATAAAGTGCGGGCCGTCTGTTCGCGCTTTCGGCGTTCACACCCTGACGCTGCTCGCCTGTCTGCGCTACAGCGTAACTTCGGCCTTCCCGCTCACCGCCTCATATGCGACGTGCCCACCAGGTGGAACTCCACCTTGCACATGCTGGACAGACTGTGCGAGCAGCAGCAGGCCATAGTGGAGTTTCAGCTGCAGCACGCACGGGTCAGTCGCACTGCGGAACAGCACCACTTCACCACCAATGACTGGGTCTCCATGCGAGACCTGTGTGCCCTGTTGCGCTGTTTCGAGTACTCCAACATGGCCAGTGGCGATGACGCCGTTATCAGTGTTACAATACCACTTCTATGTCTCCTTGAGAAAACACTCAGGGCGATGATGGAAGAGGAGGTGGGCCAGGAGGAAGAGGAGGAAGAGGGGTCATTTTTAGCACTTTCAGGCCAGTCTCTTCGAAGTGACTCAGAGGGAGGTTTTTTGCAACAGCAGAGGCCAGGTACAAATGTGGCCAGACAGGGCCCACTACTGGAGGACGAGGATAAGGAGGAGGTGGAGGAGGATGAGGATGAAGCATGTTCAATGTGGGGTGGCACCCAAAGCAGCTTGGGCCCATCACTGGTGCGTGGCTGGGGGGAAACACAGGACGATGACGATACGCCTCCCACAGAGGACAGCTTGTCCTTACCTCTGGGCAGCCTGGCACACATGAGCGACTACAAGCTGCAGTGCCTGCGCAACGACAGTAGAGTTGCCCACATTTTAACGTGTGCGGACTACTGGGTTGCCACCCTGCTGGATCCCCGGTACAAAGACAATGTGCCCACCTTACTTCCTACACTGGAGCGTGATAGGAAGATGCGCGAGTACAAGCGCACGTTGGTAGACGCGCTACTGAGAGCATTCCCAAATGTCACAGGGGAACCAGTGGAAGCCCAAGGCGAAGGCAGAGGAGGAGCAAGAGGTCGCCAATGCAGCTGTGTCACGGCCAGCTCCTCTGAGGGCAGGGTTAGCATGGCAGAGATGTGGAAAAGTTTTGTCACCACGCCACAGCTAACTGCACCACCACCTGATACGGAACGTGTTAGCAGGAGGCAACATTTCACTAACATGGTGGAACAGTACCTGTGCACACCCCTCCACGTACTGACTGATGGTTCGGCCCCATTCAACTTCTGGGTCTCCAAATTGTCCAGGTGGCCAGAGCTAGCCTTTTATGCCTTGGAGGTGCTGGCCTGCCGGCGGCCAGCGTTTTGTCTGAACGTGTATTCAGCACGGCAGGGGGCGTCATTACAGACAAACGCAGCCGCCTATCTACAGCCAATGTGGACAAGCTGACGTTCATAAAAATGAACCAGGCATGGATCCCACAGGACCTGTCCATCCCTTGTGCAGATTAGACATTAACTACCTCCCCTTAACAATATATTATTGTACTCCAGGGCACTTCCTCATTCAATCCTATTTTTATTTTCATTTTACTATTATATTGCGGGGCAACCCAAAGTTGAATGAACCTCTCCTCTGTCTGGGTGCCGGGGCCTAAATATGTGACAGTGGCCTGTTCCAGTGGTGGGTGACGTGAAGCCTGATTCTCTGCTATAACATGAAGACTGATTCTGTGCTGACATGAAGCCAGATTCTCTGTTACGGGACCTCTCTCCTCTGCCTGGGAGCCTGGGCCTAAATATGTGACAGTGGCCTGTTCCAGTGGTGGGTGACGTGAAGCCTGATTCTCTGCTATGACATGAAGACTGATTCTGTGCTGACATGAAGCCAGATTTTCTGTTACGGGACCTCTCTCCTCTGCCTGGGTGCCGGGGCCTAAATATGTGACAGTGGCCTGTTCAAGTGGTGGGTGACGTGAAGCCTGATTCTCTGCTATGACATGAAGACTGATTCTGTGCTGACATGAAGCCAGATTCTCTGTTACGGGACCTCTCTCCTCTGCCTGGGTGCCTGGGCCTAAATATGTGACAGTGGCCTGTTCCAGTGGTGGGTGACGTGAAGCCTGATTCTCTGCTATGACATGAAGACTGATTCTGTGCTGACATGAAGCCAGATTCTCTGTTACGGGACCTCTCTCCTCTGCCTGGGTGCCTGGGCCTAAATATGTGACAGTGGCCTGTTCCAGTGGTGGGTGACGTGAAGCCTGATTCTCTGCTATGACATGAAGACTGATTCTGTGCTGACATGAAGCCAGATTCTCTGTTACGGGACCTCTCTCCTCTGCCTGGGTGCCTGGGCCTAAATATGTGACAGTGGCCTGTTCCAGTGGTGGGTGACGTGAAGCCTGATTCTCTGCTATGACATGAAGACTGATTCTGTGCTGACATGAAGCCAGATTCTCTGTTACGGGACCTCTCTCCTCTGCCTGGGTGCCTGGGCCTAAATATGTGACAGTGGCCTGTTCCAGTGGTGGGTGACGTGAAGCCTGATTCTCTGCTATGACATGAAGACTGATTCTGTGCTGACATGAAGCCAGATTCTCTGTTACGGGACCTCTCTCCTCTGCCTGGGTGCCTGGGCCTAAATATGTGACAGTGGCCTGTTCCAGTGGTGGGTGACGTGAAGCCTGATTCTCTGCTATGACATGAAGACTGATTCTGTGCTGACATGAAGACAGATTCTCTGTTACGGGACCTCTCTCCTCTGTCTGGGTGCCGGGGCCTAAATGTGTGACAGTGGCCTGTTCCAGTGGTGGGTGACGTGAAGCCTGATTCTCTGCTATGACATGAAGACTGATTCTGTGCTGACATGAAGCCAGATTCTCTGTTACGGGACCTCTCTCCTCTGCCTGGGTGCCGGGGCCTAAATATGTGACAGTGGCCTGTTCAAGTGGTGGGTGACGTGAAGCCTGATTCTCTGCTATGACATGAAGACTGATTCTGTGCTGACATGAAGCCAGATTCTCTGTTACGGGACCTCTCTCCTCTGCCTGGGTGCCTGGGCCTAAATATGTGACAGTGGCCTGTTCCAGTGGTGGGTGACGTGAAGCCTGATTCTCTGCTATGACATGAAGACTGATTCTGTGCTGACATGAAGCCAGATTCTCTGTTACGGGACCTCTCTCCTCTGCCTGGGTGCCTGGGCCTAAATATGTGACAGTGGCCTGTTCCAGTGGTGGGTGACGTGAAGCCTGATTCTCTGCTATGACATGAAGACTGATTCTGTGCTGACATGAAGCCAGATTCTCTGTTACGGGACCTCTCTCCTCTGCCTGGGTGCCTGGGCCTAAATATGTGACAGTGGCCTGTTCCAGTGGTGGGTGACGTGAAGCCTGATTCTCTGCTATGACATGAAGACTGATTCTGTGCTGACATGAAGCCAGATTCTCTGTTACGGGACCTCTCTCCTCTGCCTGGGTGCCTGGGCCTAAATATGTGACAGTGGCCTGTTCCAGTGGTGGGTGACGTGAAGCCTGATTCTCTGCTATGACATGAAGACTGATTCTGTGCTGACATGAAGCCAGATTCTCTGTTACGGGACTTCTCTCCTCTGTCTGGGTGCCGGGGCCTAAATGTGTGACAGTGGCCTGTTCCAGTGGTGGGTGACGTGAAGTCTGATTCTCTGCTATGACATGAAGACTGATTCTGTGCTGACATGAAGCCAGATTCTCTGTCACGGGACCTCTCTCCTCTGCCTGGTTGCCGGGGCCTAAATATGTGACAGTGGCCTGTTCCAGTGGTGGGTGACGTGAAGCCTGATTCTCTGCTATGACATGAAGACTGATTCTGTGCTGACATGAAGCCAGATTCTCTGTTACGGGACCTCTCTCCTCTGCCTGGGTGCCGGGGCCTAAATATGTGACAGTGGCCTGTTCCAGTGGTGGGTGACGTGAAGCCTGATTCTCTGCTATGACATGAAGACTGATTCTCTGCTGACATGAAGCCAGATTCTCTGTTACGCGACCTATCTCTTCTGCCTGGGTGCCTGGGCCTAAATATGTGACAGTGGCCTGTTCCAGTGGTGGGTGACATGAAGCCTGATTCTCTGCTATGACATGAAGACTGATTCTCTGCTGACATGAAGCCAGATTCTCTGTTACGGGACCTCTCTCCTCTGCCTGGGTCTTAATATGTGACAGTGGCATGTTCCAGTGGTGGGTGACGTGAAGCCTGATTCTCTGCTATGACATGAAGACTGATTCTCTGCTGACATGAAGCCAGATTCTCTGCTATGGCATGAATAGACTGATTCTCTGCTGACGTGAAGCCAGATTCTCTGCTATGGGACCTCTCTCCAATTGATATTGGTTAATTTTTTTATTTATTTTTTTAATTCATTTCCCTATCCACATTTGTTTGCAGGGGATTTACCTACATGTTGCTGCCTTTTGCAGCCCTCTAGCTCTTTCCTGGGCTGTTTTACAGCCTTTTTAGTGCCGAAAAGTTCGGGTCCCCATTGACTTCAATGGGGTTCGGGACGAAGTTCGGGTCGGGTTCGGATACCGAACCCGAACATTTCCGAGAAGTTCGGCCGAACTTCTCGAACCCGAACATCCAGGTGTTTGCTCAACTCTAGTCCTGACATCAGCAGGACATGAGACACTAACCATGCACCTTTCTTACCAATGACACTTGTGCATCCTCCATTACAAGGTAGCAATGCAGGACGTAACTAACAGCAAAACAGATTTGTCACAGTGTATAATGTAGGATAATAACTAGAATAAGGAACTTTCGATAAATGGTGGTCTTCGGGGAAAATTATATAACAGCGATATCTATTGGGTGTGACATTCATATTGGTGGCACAACTCCTACACTGCTGATCTAGAGAGGTTTTATGATGCACTGTTTTGTATGGCTTGACTATGATCTGAATTTCGCTGCAAATTCAAATTTCCTCATGCTTTGTGGTAACAAATCATTTTTCCTAAAATGGTGGGAGAAAAAAAAAACATAACTCATCCATTTGCTAGCAGAGAGGCCACGACAGCCATTTTGATTGAAGATACCGCGCAAAATCTTGCTCGCGGTGACATGTGATGTCACCCCACTAGCCGGACGTGGTGATGTCATCAGTGATAACATCACCACGCCCAGCCAGCATGACGACGTCTGTGTCTTCAATCAAGTTGGCCGCAACGGCCTCTTCATGATCAAATGGATAAGGGTACTTTCACAATTTCTGGCATAGAGTTCTGTCCTAGGTGCTCTATACCGGAAAAGAACTGATCAGTTTTATCCCCATGCATTCTGAATGGAGAGCAATCCGTTCAGGATGCATCAGGATGTTTTCAGTTCAGTATTTTTGACTGTTCAGGACAGAGATAATACCGCAGCATGCTATGGTTTTATCTCCGGCCAAAAATCCGGAATACTTGCCGGAATACTTGCCGGCATTTTTTTTCCATATGAATGTATTAGTGCCGGATCTGGCATTCAAAATACCGCAAGGCCATGCGCAGACCGAAAAAAATGTGAAAAAAATAGATGACACATGAAAGACGGATGCAGCATTTTAATGCATTTGTAAGACGGATCAGGATCCTGATCAGTTGGCATATGTTTTGACGGATCCGGCAGTCAGTTCCGGCGATTGAAGTGCCTGCCGGATTCGTCTGTCAAAGTACCCTAAGGTGATTAGGGTTGAGCGAACCCGAACTGCAAAGTTCGGTTTCGTACCGAACTTTGCGAGTTCGGGTACCCGGATCTGAACCCAGACTTTTTCACTGAAGTTCGGGTTCAGGTTTTGTGGGATTTTATTATTTTCCGTTCTAACATGGTTATAACGGAAAATAATAGCATTCTTAAGATAGAATGCTAAATAAAATGACCATTGAGGGGTTAAAAAGCTTAACTCATCCAATTGATTGCACAGCCTGTATCCTCTTCTTTCTTCAGGACCTGCAAAAGGACCGCAATGACATCATCGCAGGGGTTTTTGCAGGTCTTGAAGAAAAAAAAGAGGATACAGGCTGCTCGATCAAGTGGATGAGGTGAGGTTTTTTTTTAACCCCTCAATGGCGATTTTATTTAGCATTCTATCTTAAGAATGCTATTATTTTCTGTTATAACCACGGAAAATAATAAAGTGAAGTTTCGGGTCCCCATTGACTTTAATGGGTCCGGGTTCTGTGTTCGGGTCCGGGTTCCCTCATCCCTAAAGGTGAGCATGTTTTTGTTTTGTTTTTTAACCTGATGAACCCCTGAAAGACCTTAATTTTAATCTCAGATGCTGGGATCAGCGATGAATGTGGCATCTGAAGGGTTTAATGATGGGGGGACGCTGCTATCGCCGTTCCCCATCATTGCGCCCGCTACATACAAAAGAATGAAAGTAGTCACAAATCAAATTAATTTGAAAAACTTAGCTTATCACTAATAGTTATCTATCTTTAAACGGTTTAATAATAATTTTGACTTTGAGCTTTGAATAATCTGCTGTTTTGTCACCAGGCATTTGTGATGCTCCTCCCGATCTTCCTTACGCTCAATTGCAATTCCAGTATCTGAGCATGAAAACTTACTTTGCTGGCACAACCCTTCAATACGTATGCAGACCAGGATATTATCGAGATCACAGCTTCTCAGATGCTATAACTTGTTTAGGAAACTTCACATGGTCAAAAATATTTGAGTTCTGTAAAAGTAAGTAATGTGTAAATTATTATTTTTTAATTAAGTAGTTAATGTGATATTTTAAAAATGTTAATATTAAACCTGTATATAAAGGGTCAGTATTTAACCCCTTGGAGACCCTTGACATACTAGTACTTCAAGATGATCGAGTCGGCAGTGTGCAAGCTCGATTGATGCAGGGGCCTAGCAGTCACTGACAGTCGGGCCCCTGCTGTATCTGCCAGCATCACTGTGAACAGCACTGTGACAAAACACCATACATGGGGGTTTGGGGGGGTCTGCGGCTCCATTTCATCCCCATCGGGTCCCCGCGCTGTAGTGAAGGGGACTGGATGACTGAGAAGGCAGCCCAAGACCTTGCACAGGCATCAGGGCTTGCCTTCTACGGAAGCCTAGGAGATCCAGCCTTAGGAATCTTGCATACGAACGTTGTGTGCCTGTGGCCGTATTGCAGCCCGCATACGGCGGGTCCGCAATACACAGACACCTGCCCGTCTGCACTCCGCATCACGGATGCGGACCTATTTACTTGAATGGGTCCGCAATCACGGAGATGCGGGACGGAAGCACGGATCGGAACACCATGGATGCACTACGGAGTGCTTCCGTGGTGTTTCTGTCCGTACCTCCACACCGCAAAAAAATGTAACTTGTTCTATTTTTTTTGTGATGCGAATGGATTACGGACCTATTCAAGTTGAATGGGTCTCGATCCGTCCCAGCCGCCGCACGGATGTTGCCTGTGCATTTGGGACCGCAAATTGCGGTCCCCAATGCACTGAACGGATGCACAACGTTCGTGTGCAAGAGGCCTTATTCGGCTGGGTCTCCTAGTCAACTGCATTGTAGAGGGGGATCAGACCCCCAAAAGTTGAAGTCTCACAGGGAAAAAAATAATAACTAAAAAAAAGTTTAAAAAGTGGTTTTCATAATAAACACATATAAAGTTGTAAAAAAAAAAAAGAAGACGACATTAGGTATTGCTGCGTACATAATGACCGGCTCTTTAAAAATATCACATAATCCACGTCGTCAAGTGAATGTGGTAAAAATAAATTTAAAAAAAAAAAGCCATTGTTTTCACCTTACATCAATCAAAATGTCGTATGTATCCCAAAATGGTACCAATCAAACCGTCATCTCATCCTGCAAAAAAAAAGAGCTCCTACATAAGACAATCGCTCAATTTTTTTTTACAAAATATAGCTTTCAGTAAATGAAAACATGATTTTTTTTCTTTAAAAAATGCTTTTATTGTGTAAAACTGAAATAAATTAATATGAACTAGACATATTAGGTATCTTCACATCCGTATCGACCGGCTCTATAAAAATATCACATGACCTTCCCCCTAAGGTGAAGACCATAAAAGAAAGCCATTTTTTGTCACCTTACATCACAAAAAGTGTAATACCAAGCGATCAAAATGTCATATGTACCCCAAAATAATACCAATCACCTCATCCCACAAAAAATCAGCCCCTACAGAAGACAATCGATTGAAAAGTAAAAAAATATATAGCTTTTAGAAAATGGAGACACAATAACATGATTTTATTTCTTTCAAAAATGCTTTTATTGTGCAAAACTGAAATATATAAAAAAGTAGACATTTTAGGTATCGCCACATCTGTAAGGACATTCTCTATAGAAATACCACATGATCTACCCCCTAAGGTAAATGCTGTAAAAAAAAAAAGAATATATATATATATATAATATATATATATATAAAGAAAAGGGGTGGCAGCACCGTCAAAACAGAAAGCAAGTGGGTGCAAAAAGACAAAAATGGGGATAAGCAAACCCCGTATATAAAAAGCAGAAAAACGGGCAGCACTCTAGAAAATAAAGTGAAAAGAAATGTATTCACCCATAAGGCAATGCGACATTTCGGCTCAGTGCTAGAGCCTTCCTCAAGCAATGTGTTAAGACAAAGTGCTCAGTGTATATAGCTAATACAATCAATGTGCCAAATTACAATCAATAAAAACAATTAAGGTAAAAAAGGGACATATAATAAATGCACCAACATGATGAATATCTAATATGTAAGTGATTACAGTGCATGATTAAATATCTGTTTCATATACAAAAAATCTTTACAACAGACATGATTCTCAATTAAAAATACCTAAAATATCATATATATCGTGATTATGTGACATGTGCAACCAATTACATGAAGTGACCAGTGCTTACTAGATGATGTATCAAACGGAGGGAAGAGGGAGGAGAAAAACAGATATATGGCGCACCCCATGCAGCAATCACATCATTGTATCGGGCGTATCTGTGAGCATGCGCCCATTCTTTTAGGTGTCATAGCGGCCATGTTGGATAAGGGAATATGGCCTCATGCACACGACCGTTGTGTGCATCCGTGGCCATTGTGCCGTTTTCCGTTTTTATTCGCGGACCAATTGACTTTCAATGGGTCCGTGGAAAAATCAGAAAATGCACCGTTTTGCAGCCGCATCCGTGATCCGTGTTTACTGTCCGTCAAAAAAATATGACCTGTCCTATTTTTTTGACGGACAACGGTTCACAGACCCATTCAAGTCAATGGGTCCGTGAAAGAACGCGGATGCACACAGATCCGTCTGTATGAAAGCTTTTTCAGAGCTGAGTTTTCACTCCGTGAAAACTCAAATCCGACAGTATATTCTAACACATCTGAAGGCAATTGTCTATGCTGTGAAGATACGACATGTGCAGCACCTGAAACTACGGATACTGGAAGCCTGTGCTAGCATTTCTCCTGCGGTGTTGCTATCAGTGTGTGAAGAGTGGGACAAGAGGGTTGCATTGACAATCCAACACATCGGGCAGCACATTGAACACATTTTATAAGTGGTCAGAAACTTGTAAATAACTCATGAAAGAATAAAGTTACGTTAAAACCAAGCACACCATTGTTTTTCTTGTGAAATTCCCAATAAGTTTGATGTGTCACATGACCCTCTTCCTATTGAAAAAACAAAAGTTGGATTCAAAATGGCCGACATATAAATGGCCCACCCTGTATTTTTTTTAATGGTCAAGTGATTTTTTGACGGATGTTATCCGTTGTTTATTCATTCATTGCTAGTGAGCCCTTATGGAGGAGAACCCTCTGCAGTGATGGTGATACATTTGGATTTGGACTCGGATGCGACATGACTCCGCATTGACGTGCGGGCTTATGTTCGGTCCGTGCCCACAGGGGAGGACTCCACGTCTGTTCTGGATGTGGATGCCTTCTCCTGGTCCCGTACAACCACCTCCCTACATTAGGTGCAGGTTGCTCGTGAACAGAGCTCTGCATTGGGGACTTACTGGCAGGTTTGATCTTGTTCCATTTACTAGGGTGCGTGAAGACGCATGCGCCCGATGAACTATGTGATATTCCCTTATCCAACATGGCCGCTATGACACCTAGAAGAATTGGCGCATGCTCACAGATACGCCCGATACAATGATGTGATGGAAGATGGATACGTCATCCTGACATGCGCATTGCTGCATGGGGTACGCCGAAGCAGGCGGTGGATAACTGGACGCAGCCATATATCTGTTTTTCTCCTCCCTCTTCCCTCCGTTTGATACATCATCTAGTAAGCACTGGTCACTTTATGTATTTGGTTGCACATGTCACATAATCACGATATATATGATATTTTATGTATTTTTAATTGAGAATCATGTCTGTTGTAAAGATTTTTTGTATATCAAACAGATATTTAATCATGCACTGTAATCACTTACATATTAGATATTCATCATGTTGGTGCATTTATTATATGTCCCTTTTTACCTTAACTGTTTTTATTAATTGGAATTTGATTGTAATTTGGCACATTGATTGTATTTGCTATATACACTGAGCACTTTGTCTTAACACATTGCTTGAGGAAAGCTCTAGCACTGAGCCGAAACGTTGCATTGCCTTATGGGTAAATAAATTTGTTTTCATGTTATTTTCTGGAGTGCTGCCCGTTTTTCTGTTTTTTGTATATAATATATATATACACTGTGCCAAAACAACCAATGTTTTGGTCATCTTGCCCCATAAAGCGTAATATTGAATGATCAAAAAATTATATGTGCCCAAAAATGGTACCAAGAAAAATGTCAACTCTTCCCGCAAAAACAAAGCCCCTACACAAGATGATTGGCAGAAAAAAAAAATGGCTTTCAGAAAGTGGAGACACAAAAATGCTTTATTATGTAAAACTGAAACAAAAACAAAAACAAAAAAAATTAAAGGCGTTATTTTTTATATTGTCGCATCCATAACAACTTGCTGTTTAAAAAAAGCACATGATCTAACCTGTCAGGTGAACATTGTAAAAAAAAAAAAAAAAACTGTGTCAGAACAGCCATTTTTTTGTTACTTTGCCTCACAAAAAGCATAATATTGAGTGTTTAAAGATCATATGTATCCCAAAATAGTTCCAACAAAACTGTTACCTTATCCCGCAGTTTACAAAATGGGTCTCGTTTTAAGAGTTTCTACTATAGGGGTGCATCAGGGTCTTCAAATATGACATGGTGCATAAAAACCAGTACAGCAAAATCTGCCCTCCAAAAACCATATGGTGCTTCTTTCCTTTTAAGTCTTTCTGTGTGCCCATACAGCAGTTTGCAACCACATATGGGGTGTTTCTTTAAACTGCAGAATCTAGGTACCGTAATAGATATTGAGTTTTGTTTGGCTGTTACCCATTGATATTTTACAGGAAAAATTGGATTAAAATGAAAAATCTGCCAAAAAAGTTAAATATTAAAATTTCATCTCCATTTTACTTTAATTCTTGTGGAACACCTAAAGGGTAAACAACCTTTGTAAACTTAAACTCATAGTTTAATAACTTGAGGGGTGTAGTTTCTAAAATGGGATCATTAATGGGTGGTTTCTACTATGTAAGCCCCACAAAGTGACTTCATAACTGAACTGGTTCTTAAAAAGTAGGTTTTGGAAATTTTCTTAAAAATTTTAAGAATTGCTTCTAAAATTCTAAGCCTTCTAATATGCCAAAAAATTAAAATGACTTTTACAAAATGATGCTAACATAAAGTAGATGTAGGGGAATTTAAAGTATTAACTATTTTATGAGGTATCACTATCTGCCTTAGGGCTCTTTCACACGAGCAGATCCCGTGCGTGAAATCCACTGCGTCAAAGAGAGCCAAGCCCTATTCCCGACAGCAGAGACACGGAGCATTAACATGATTGATAATGCTCTTTGCCTCTGTGACCTTTTTACTACAAAATCACAGTGACAACTTTATCTCATTGCGATTTTGTAGTAAAAAGGTCATAGAGAGGCACGGAGAGGCACGGAGCATTATCAATCAGGTTAATGCTCCGTGTCTCTGCTGTTCGAAACCGGGCCTGGCTCTCTTTCACGCAGCAGATTACCCACACGGCATCCGCTCGTGTGAAAGAGCCTTTAATCCCTTCACGCATTTTTAGGTGCATGTACGTGGGGGAATGTGGTGCTTTACCGCATTCACATGTACGTGATGTGACGCAGCATGGGCTCGGCTGTCACTGATTAACCCCTTCACATGCCGCGCTCAGCGCTGACCGCTGCACGTGCAGGGTTTACAGAGGGAGGGAGCTCCCTCTGACTCCATCGTCCCCCCGCGGTGTGCTGACAGGGGGCCGATAGTTGCCATGGCAGCCCCAATGCCTTACACAGGCATCGGGGCCTGCCAGTTACGCAAGCCCAGCCTGAGGACTGGGTCTCCTAGGCAACTGTCAGCGTCTTACTGTGTAAGACGCTGACAGTTCAATTCCGTACAATACAGAATGTAGTGTACTGAATTAAAACAGGGATCAAACCCTGAAAAGGTGAAGTCCTGCAGTGGCACAAATATAAAAAGTAAAAAAAGTGAAAAAGTGTTTTTTTATAATAAAAAAAATTTAAGTTTCAAAAATTTAAAAAAAAATAGGGAAAAAAAGACATGTAGACATATTAGGTATTGCCGTGTCCGTATCGACCGGCTCTATGAAAATATCACATGACCTAACCCCTCAGGTGAACACCGTCAAAAAAATAAAATCAAAACTTTGCTAAAAAAACATTTTTTGTCACCTTACATCCCTAAAAGTTTAATACCAAGCGATCAAAAAGTCATATGCACCCTAAAATTTTACAAATCAAACGGTCATCTCATCCTTCAAAAAATTAAAACCATAGGACAATCTCCCAAAAAAATAAAAATAAAATATGGCTCTCAGAGTATGGAGACACTAAAACATGTTTTATTTTGTTGCAAAAATGCTGTTATTGTGTAAAACTTAAATAAATTAAAAAGGTATACATATTAGGTATATCAGCATATAATTAATAGAATGAAAAAATATAATATTCTATAATTAATAGAATGAAAAAAGCGCATCAAAGCTTACGCAAAACGCGCGTCGGTGCTGCGGATCATGACTCTGGTACTTATGTAATTATTTATTTATTATTTTGTTCATTTACATTGCCATTTCTTTGTACTTTGTACATTGCACTTTATACATGTATTTGTATCTGGCTTAGTGTAACGCTTTATGGGTCTTAGGTCAGAATTTTGTATTTTATACCTGTCTGGGCATTTATCACTTATTCATTTTGTACCTTTTTATGACCTATCTACTACCTGTTTTATTATATTATCCAGATTGTGATCTTCCATTCATCCCGTGTGTCTTTTATCCACCGCTGTACTGTTTGTAATTGTATTTATATCCAATTTTTTGGTATATATTAATAAAGTATATTCGGCATTAGTTCTGCTATGCTTTTTTATCTTTGGTGTTGCTTATTCGGTATGTAGGCGTAGCACTCATACTTATTTTTGAGCTGGTTGCTATAGGTGTGCATTAAACACAGCAGATGAAGGGGTATAGTTACACAATAGATCCCCAAATTGTACAGAAATTGAAGTAGGGTCAGAAAGTGATCTGAGGTTCACTAAATGTGAGTAAAACTTAACTTTTAATAATAAATAATAAAATGGATGGCCCTCGAGATATATAATATATATACGCAATTTGAAAAAAATAGCAAACAAAAAAGTTTCTGTCAAAATAAAGCATCACAAAATAAATCAATAATTGGCAACAAGATGCTTTAGAAGCAGTAGGGATAATAGTGCACGGCGGCACTTGAAATAACAACCAATTGTCCTGCCGCTCAGTTGTACATTTCCAGGACTCCTGGATTATCCCAATAGGCAAGAAGAGGGTAGTTGTACATTTACAGGACTCTTGGATACTCCCAATCGGCAAGATGTAGGTATCCAGAACCAGAAACACAGGAAAAGGTTGCAGGCAGGACATAAAGGGGGGACTACTAATCCCTAATATAGCCCTTTAATTGGGGTGCTACTCTGGCCCTGGTGACCTAACCACAGAGCACTCGCCCTGACAAGGGCGACCCCGTCCGGAACCTTTCCCTAAATAGACTGGCCCTAGTTCGCCCTATAGTAGTTAGTCCTTACATGCATGTTTCAAAAAAATCTCATCAGGGGAAACATGAGAGGCATTATATAAAAAATGCAAATAAATGGTACTGCAAAAATCACAGAACCCAACCTATGGTACAGCTAAGGTTCAAGCTGCACCAATAGATGGACGGTGCCTATGGTGTGGCACAATTCCAGAGAGGGTGCTGGTAAAGAGGGGCGGAGGCATTAGATGAAAGCCCCACTCCTCAAAAGATATGGGCCTGATACTACCCACGGGCTGTGTTGCGGCCTGAAATTGGTATGCAGCCCGCCGGTATTTAAACTATGAACAGCCTCAAAACGAGGCTTGGCATGCAGCATGGTGACATCAGCGGCAGCTGCTGGCACTCACGCGCATGCACAGTCCAAACTAGCAAGCTTAGCCGGACATCGCTGCGGCTCGCAACGTGTTGATGCGGGGAGGATCACGTGACGTCACCACGGCGAGTTGCGTAAGGTTGAACGCGGTCTGAGTTGACTAGGTCACCAAGCAACCGGGACGCGTTCTTGGCTCCCATCAACTGCGCAGTCCCAGGAATGGTACTGCGTTATGAACAATAAGGCATTTGTGGCGTGATTATAGCCTAAGGTACCCTGGACATAGTGGCCCAAAAAAAGGACAAACATATTAATGGGCAAAGAACATGTAAATGAAAATAAATGGATCAGGCAGGAGCAAAACTACATCAAAGATATAAATTAAAATGATAAACGGGGGAGCTATATTAAGGAGGTAAGACACAGCTCTCCATCCAAATTGATACATAAAGGATAAATATCAATACTGGGTTTTATCAGACAGAAAAACTAAAAAATGCATCACAGCCACATGGGGATAGATAACCATTGGGATCATAAATCAAATAAAACAACTAAAATTAAGTTGTTTGTTGAGGCCTAGTCCGGAATCTGTATGCAGAACAAAGGTCCAGCGGGCTTCACAATATAAGAGTAAACGGTCCCAATCACCCCCTTGAATTGGGGGTGGGACTGCCTTCGTGCCCATTATTTTAATGCTTTTGGGGTTACCTTGGTGATGGTCATGGACATGTCGGGACACAGCCGTATCCCTGTTGTTCTAAATGTCCCCCAGATGTTCACCTATACGTCTGCGCAATTCCCGCCTGGTCTTGCCTATATATTCTTTTGGGTAATCACACGTGATTTTATAAATTACCCCCCGGGTACGACAGTTAATGAAGTCCCTGATAGAAAAAGTACATTGGAGGTTAGTGCTAAAAAATGATTTGCCAGTTTGCATAGTATTACAGGCAACACAGCCGCTACATTTAAAGCAACCCAAAGGTTTGCCATCCAGCCAAGTTCCTCTTTTCGGAGCAAGGCTGTAGTGACTGTGAACAAGAAGATCCCTAAGGCTACTGCCCCTTATAAAGGTGATCTGTGGGTATTCATGGATAACCTCCCTAACATCAGGATCCATGAGAAGAATGGGCCAGTGTCTGTTAAGGACTCCCCTGGCTTGGTTTGCAGCCTCATCGAAGGTAGCATTGAGACAGATTTTTTGATCCGTATCAGTCTTCTTTCTGGGTACCAGTAGTTCCGTGCGAGCTGTAGATAACGCCGTTTGGTAGGCATTTCTGAGTATGGTATCAGGATACCCTCTGGCGAGGAACCTTTTTCTCAGATCAGCAGCCTGCTCAGCAAACTCAGCTTTTTAGGAGCAGTTGCGTCTTAGGCGTTAATATTGTCTGCATGGAATGCCTCTTTTAAGACGAGTAGGGTGGCTACTGCTCCAGTGAAGCACAGAGTTAGTTGAAGTTGGCTTTCTATAGATGGTGGTAACTACCTCCTCTGGTCCCTTTCTGGAGATGCAGATATCCAAAAAGGGGAGGGTTTCAGTACTCAACTCGTACGTAAACTTCAGTCCAATATCAATTTTTTTAAAGCCAGAGAAAACATTTATTACGTAAAACTAAAACAAACAACCAAAAAAATAATAATAATCTATGGCTTTCAGAATAAGGAGAAACAAAAAAATCTTTTTTTTTTCAAAAATGCTTTATTATGTAAAACTGAAACAAACAACCAAAAAAAGTCATATTTGGTATTGTCACGTCCGTAACAATCTGCTCTATAAAAATACCACATAATCTAACCTGTCATATGAACATTCTAAATAACAAAAAATTTAAACAGTGCCAAAACAGCTATTTGTTACCTTGCCTCACGAAAACTGTAATATAGAGCAACCAAAAATCATATGTACCCTAAAATAGTACCAACAAAACTGCCACCTTATCCCGTAGTTTCCAAAATGGGGTCTTTTTTTTGAGTTTCTACTCTAGGGGTGCATCAGGGGGTCTTCAAATGTGACATGGCAACTTAAAATTATCCCAGTGAAATCAGCCCTCCAAAAACCATATGGTGTTCCTTTCCTTCTGCGCCCTGCCGTGTGCCCCTACAGTAGTTTACGACCACATATTGAGCGTTTCTGTAAACTACAGAATCAGGGCAATTAATATTGAGTTTTGTTTGGCTGTTAACCCTTGCTTTGTTACTGGAAAAAATGGATTAAAATGGAAAATCTGCCAAAAACGTGAAATTCTGAAACTTCATCTACATTTTCCTTTAATTCTTGTGGAAATTTTGTAAAATCAGTTTTGAATAACTTGAAGGGTGTAGTTTTTAAAATGGGGTCATTTATGGGTGGTTTCTACTATGTAAGCCCCACAAAGTCACTTCATAACTGAACTAGTCCTTAAAAAAGTGGGTTTTGGAAATTTTCTTTAAAATTTTAACATTTGGTTCTAAACTTCTAAGCCTCCTAACGTCCCAAAAAAATAAAATGTCAGTATTAAAATGATCCGAACATGAAGTAGACAAACGGGGAATGTAAAGTAATAACTATTTTTGGAGGTATTACTATCTGTTATAAATGTAGAGAAATAGAAATTTCCAAATTTGCAAATGTTTGGTAAATTTGGTATTTTTTTATAAATAAAAATGAAATATTTTGTGTCACGTGCAAACAATCTCAGAATAGCTTGGATAAGTAAAAGCATTCCATAATTATTACCACATAAAGTGTCATGTGACCAACTCTCTGATCTCCAACTGACATAGGGCAGGAAGTCAGTTACTTCTCTGTTCATTCCTATGAGACTGGCATTAAGGATCCCATAAGAATACATAGAGAAACCGATTTCCTGTCCACACATAAGAAGCTGTGTTATTTGGAAAGTCTAATTGTTCGTCACATGACACAGCTGAGGATCAGAAGGGATAGGATAGCTCACAAATACAGACACTGGCAAGAAGATGACATTCACTACAGATTACATCATGTACCGTTCTAGCAGGTCAGAGAATAACATTTTTTGTAGGAGTTCTTCTTTAATTAAAGGTGCCAGATCTTAAAACAAGTGTGAGAGAAAGCCTTGCCGACAGAAATTTTAGGAAATATATTCCTATGCCTGTTCGCCAGGATCTAGTTCTTATTTTGATATTAAAAAAATGTGATTTCTCAAGTCATGTAAAGGATTTATGTATAACTTCTTGCAAAAATAACTAAATAAAGATGGTATGGAGAGCTTACAGTATTTAGACACATGGAGGTTTTTTTAGTCCCACTAGGGGGACATTGCACAGGAGTCAAAGGGTCCACAACGTTCTTCTGCCCCTGGACAGTAGGCGTATCAGCATCCAGACTCCCACCAATTAAAACTTTTCATGTACCTCAATAACATAAGAGTTTTTTGAAATTACAGTTAACCAAGTAGAGCCCTTTTTACAGCAGGTCATGATGTGTTGAGAAATGAGATTTTATTTTTGTCAGTTGTGTTATATTTTTTTTAAGTACTATACTAGGTATAACGTGCAAATAATCTAGCACAAACAAACAGTATATTAGACCATGATGTTTATATAAAAAAAGAGCACAAAAAATTACACACACAATGGTGCAAATATGATAATAAATGCCCCCCTATAATGGTCTGTTGTGGAAAAATTATTGTTCGCCATATGGTCGCCATCTATCCTATGGAGATACGCAGATTCGTTTGCATTCGCATATGCGCAGAAACTTTCGCACGATGGTCTGGTCGTCCCGACCTGTAGCTGATTTGTGCCCGGCCTGGTATTACTGCAGGATACCAGTGTTATGGCGCCGGCTGAGGCGGGAGGGATGGGGACCGTCGAACAAAGGTTTCTTTATCCACGATGATAAGCGTGGCAACGGAAAGGGCGCAAATACGTGTGCGAACATAAGTTTGCGCGATTATTCATATCTTCGCCAGTCAATCACTTCATACCATAACCTGTCTCCCCATTTGTCATGATTGTAAGACCACCTTCCATCTTCTGGTATAAATAAACCACGCCTAGCCGCTGGGAGGCAGGCACATTATTGGATCCTACTTGAGAACATCTCTGTGATGTTATATTGGAGGAATTGCGCACACATCGACGCACACTGCACCAAAGATTTCCCGATTGTACTTCTGGCGGTCGTTTTCGGTTGTGAGAACGAGTCAAAGGAGCAAACGGCGATATCAGGTCAAATTGTGGTTTTGGCATCTACCACTAGAAGGACCTCAATGTATAGTATAGCAGCAAAATAATTTAGACTAGCACATCCAAAATCACAGGTGCGCGTCCATAAAGCTAACATACCGACAGCAAACTCCTGTAGCTGCCTCCTTTTAGATTAAGCTCTCACAGTAACTCCTGCAGCTGCCCAGGGCTTCTAAGTAGAGTATAAATATAGCAAGTTCCTCCCCCACCCTGAACATTTTAGGCTTAAGTTAGGCCCATGAGCGGCAGTTCTGTTAGTCTTAGGGTACTTTCACACTTGCTTTAAACTTTTTTATTGAGTTCCATCCTAGGGGCTCAATACCGGAAAAAAAAAAAAAGATCAGTTTTATCCAAATGCATTCTGAATGGAGAGCAATCCTTTAAAAATGTGAAAAAGATAAATACAGGATCCGTTTTTCCGGATGACAACCGGAGAGAAGGATACGGTATTGCAATGCATTTGTGAGACGGATCTGCATCCTGATCAGTCTACAAATGGTATCTGTTTGCATACAGATTGCCGGAACTACCTGCGGGGATCAAGTAATGCAAGTGTGAAAGCACCCATCTCCAGAAGCCACCTTGACGTTGGTGTATGGGCCCGACACATGTTTGATCAAAAATGTGCATAAAGAGCTTCCATTTTTCATGTATAATAGGTATAGTAACAATGTGATCCAGAATAATCTCTAATCCCTAGTTCCATTGTTTGCATGTGTAACAGTGTGCTGCCATATTTTGTTTGCTGTCAATGTATACTATGTCATTATTGAATTCAATGTATGAATAGTGTGTATAATAAGCTCTTATGCAGGGAATTTGAATCTTTGCATGTGAAAGATCTATTAAGAAATGAATTAGGACAGAATTTAAATGGTGTAATGGTGCAGAAACCCAAACAACCAGACAGAGTTTAAACAATGGTGTATTTATTAAATGACGACAGTACAGTCCAGACCAGAAATCATATGCAGGCAATCAATCCAAATAACAACTTGTGCAGGAAAACTCACAAGGGACAGCCAGACCAGGACTAAGTTCATATGCACAAAAATAGTCTGTGTAACGTAGTACCTAGGGACGAGACAATTCCAGGGTCCGATCCGAGGTCCAACACGAGACAAACTGTTCCACATAGAAGTTTCCCACAGGCAGTCTCTAGAGATAGATTGAGGAAGTCAGAGGTCATGCACAGGTATTCTGGAAGAATGTGAACAGCAACATACACCCGGGTTGTCAAAACAACAGTGGGCACTGACCAGCCAGGGAGATCACCTCTTAACCACCTCAGCTCCCCTACCTTAAACACCCTTAATGACCAGGCCACTTTTTACACTTCTGACCTACAGTACTTTCACCGTTTATTACTCGGTCATGCAACTTACCACCCAAATGAATTTTACCTAATTTTCTTCTCACTAATAGAGCTTTCATTTGGTGGTATTTCATTGCTGCTGACATTTTTACTTTTTTTTGTTATTAATCGAAATTTAACGATTTTTTTGCAAAAAAATGACATTTTTCACTTTCAGTTTTGCAAAAAAAACGAGATCCATATATAAATTTTTCTCAAAATTGATTGTTCTACATTCTTTGATAAAAAAAAAATGTTTGGGTAAAAAAAAATGGTTTGGGTAAAAGTTATAGCGTTTACAAACTATGGTACAAAAATGTGAATTTCCGCTTTTTGAAGCAGCTCTGACTTTCTGAGCACCTGTCATGTTTCCTGAGGTTCTACAATGGCCAGACAGTACAAACACCCCACAAATGACCCCATTTCGGAAAGTAGACACCCTAAGGTATTCGCTGATGGGCATAGTGAGTTCATAGAACTTTTTATTTTTTGTCACAAGTTAGCGAAAAATGATGATTTTTTTTTTTTTTCTTACAAAGTCTCATATTCCACTAACTTGTGACAAAAAATGAACTCACTATGCCCATCAGCGAATACCTTGGGGTGTCTTCTTTCCAAAATGGGGTCACTTGTGGGGGTAGTTATAGTGCCCTGGCATTCTAGGGGCCCTAATGTGTGGTAAGTAGTTTGAAATCAAAATCTGTAAAAAATGGCCAGTGAAATCCGAAAGGTGCTCTTTGGAATGTGGGCCCCTTTTCCCACCTAGGCTTCAAAAAAGTGTCACACATATGTATATCCATTTTAAATAAGTTTTCAGAGACAGCACACCAATGTAGCTTATAATTCAACCTTTATTTACCAGTGGTACATTCTCTATGACATTTATTGCTATCTGCAACGTTTCGGGCCCATTCGGTGCCCTTTGTCAAGCTGGATAGCCAGTCTGCGTGTTTCCACGGCGTGCGAGTGGTATATCCGTACTCAGGAGAAGTTGGGCAATGTGTTTTGGGGTGTCATTTTACATATACCCATGCTGGGTGAGAGAAATATCTTGGCAAAAGACTTTTCCCAACTACCCCACAAGTGACCCCATTTTGGAAAGAAGACACCCCAAGGTATTTCGTGATGGGCATAGTGAGTTCATGGAAGTTTTTATTTTTTGTCACAAGTTAGTGGAATATGAGACTTTGTAAGAAAAAAAAATAATAATAAAAAATCATTTTCCGCTAACTTGTGACAAAAAATTAAAAATTCTAGGAACTCGCCATGCCCCTCACGGAATACCTTGGGGTGTCTTCTTTCCAAAATGGGGTCACTTGTGGGGTAGTTACACTGCCCTGGCATTTTAGGAGCCCGAATGCGTGAGAAGAAGTCTGGAATCAAAATCTGTAAAAAATGGCCGGTGAAATCCGAAAGGTGCTCTTTGGAATGTGGGCCCCTTTGACCACCTAGGCTGCAAAAAAGTGTCACACATGTGGTATCTCCGTACTCAGGAGAAGTTGGGCAATGTGTTTTGGGGTGTCATTTTACATATACCCATGCTGGGTGAGAGAAACATTTTGGCAAAAGACAACTTTTCCCATTTTTTTATACAAAGTTGGCATTTGACCAAGATATTTATCTCACCCAGCATGGGTATATGTAAAATGACACCCCAAAACACATTCCCCAACTTCTCCTGAGTACGGCAATACCACATGTGTGACACTTTTTTGCAGCCTAGATGCGCAAAGGGGCCCACATTCCTTTTAGGAGGGCATTTTTAGACATTTGGATCCCAGACTTCTTCTCACGCTTTAGGGCCCCTAAAATGCCAGGGCAGTATAAATACCCCACATGTGACCCCATTTTGGAAAGAAGACACCCCAAGGTATTTAATGAGGGGCATGGCGAGTTCATATAAAAAAAATTTTTTTGCCACAAGTTAGCGGAAATTGATTTGTTTAGTTTTTTTCTCACAAAGTCTCCCTTTCCGCTAACTTGGGACAAAAATTTCAATCTTTCATGGACTCAATATGCCCCTCAGCGAATACCTTGGGGTATCTTCTTTCCGAAATGGGGTCATTTGTGGGGTGTTTGTACTGCCCTGGCATTTGAGGGTCTCCGCAATCATTACATGTATGGCCAGCATTAGGAGTTTCTGCTATTCTCCTTATATTGAGCATACGGGTAATGAGATTTTTTTTTTTCGTTCAGCCTCTGGGCTGAAAGAAAAAATGAACGGCACAGATTTCTTCATTCGCATCGATCAATGTGGATGAAAAAATCTCTGCCAAAAAAAAAAAAGGAGGGGAAAGGCGTCTGCCAGGACATAGGAGTTCCGCCCAACATCCATAACCACTTAGCTCGTATGCCCTGGCAAACCAGATTTCTTTATTCACATCAATCGATGTGGATGAATAAATCATTGCCGGGATTTTTTTTTTTTATATATACAAAGTGTTTGCCAAAGTATATGAATACCTCCACCTCCTCAGCTCATATGCCTCGGCAAACGTATCTTTTACTGCAGAGGAGAAATCTCGTCTTGCAGCGCCGCATACACCGACTTGTGTGTAATCTGACAGCAGCGCAATGCTTCTGTCAGAATGCACATCAGTGCTGCAGCTAGTCGATCGGTTGGTCCACCTGGAAGGTAAAAAAAACAAAACAAAAAAGAAAAAACCAGGCCGCTGTCACGGAACCATGAACCAGACGTACAACAAGAGATAAGTGAAAATAAGAAGGCTTTATTGAAAATAAAGCTGTAAAGCAAAAGTCCAAACGGATGGTGAAACCGAGCAGAGTCTTTGCGAAGCCAGAGGTCAGGAACCAGAAGGGTAGTCAGACGAAGCCAGGATCAGGAACCAGCAGGGTAGTCAGACGAAGCCAGGATCAGGAACCAGCAGGGTAGTCAGACGAAGCCAGGATCAGGAACCAGAAGCAGCAGCAGTCTTAGAAGCATGTGAACACAAGAGGACCAAGCAAGGAACTGAAGCCACAGACCTCCTATATATATGAGCTAGGCATCCAGCTCCTCCCAGGGGAAGGAGGAGCCGCAGGGTGGAAGGCTACAAGAAACCCAGAAACCTAAGATGGCCGCCAGCACATGTCAAACGAAGGAGAGCAGCAAGCAGGTAAGACCATGACAGTACCTCCCCCTCAAGGGCCCCTCCTCCGCGGAGCACAAAACGGTTTCTGAGGGAAGCGTGCGTGGAAGGCTCGGAGCAAGGCAGGAGCATGGACATCTGCGGAGGGAACCCAGGAACGCTCCTCTGGACCATAACCACGCCAATGGACCAAAAACTGCAACCGACCGCGGACCAGGCGTGAGTCCAGGATATTGCTCACCTCATATTCCTCACGATTGCCCACTTGGACCGGACGAGGCCGAGGAACCGAGGAAGTGAAACGATTACACACCAGTGGCTTCAACAGGGAGACATGAAACACGTTGGAGATCCGCATGCCAGGAGGAAGCGCAAGGGCATAGGCTACCGGGTTTACCCTGCGAAGCACTCGGAAGGGACCAACAAAGCGAGGCGCCAGCTTGGGAGTGGGCACTCGAAGGTTGAGGTTGCGGGTGGACAACCATACACGGTCTCCGACCTGGTAGGAAGGAGCAGGCGCTCGTCTGCGATCAGCCTGGAGTCTCTGGCGCTGCGCAGAGACCTCAAGGGACTTCTGGATCTGTACCCAAGAAGCACGTAGGACGGAAAGGTGATCCTCCACAGCCGGAATATCCTGGGGAGAGAATACCTCCGGTAACACGGCAGGTTGGAACCCATAATTGGCCATGAAGGGAGACGTCCCAGAGGAAGAGTTCACTGCCGTGTTCCTGGCAAACTCAGCCCAAGGCAGGAGGTCAACCCAATTGTCTTGGTGATCGGAGACATAGCAACGAAGGAATTGCTCCAAGGCCTGATTGGATCGTTCTGCGGCCCCATTGGACTGAGGGTGGTAGGCCGAGGAGAAGGAGAGATGAATCCCCAACTGGGAGCAAAAGGCGCGCCAGAACCTGGACACAAACTGACTCCCCCGATCCGACACAATCTCCTTAGGCAAACCGTGCAACCGGAAGACCTCCCTGGCAAAAATCGTGGCCAACTCTTGTGCAGAGGGTAACTTCTTGAGAGGAACACAGTGGCACATTTTGGAAAACCGATCCACAATCATGAGAATGACCGTATGGCCTCGGGATGCAGGGAGGTCCACAATGAAATCCATCCCCAGGTGTGACCATGGGCGCTCCCCGGTGGCTATGGGTTGCAGAAGGCCCAACGGAAGGTGCCGAGGGGACTTACTCTGGGCACAAACGGAGCATGCCGCTACATATGCGGCGATGTCGGAACGTAGGGAAGGCCACCAGAACAGACGTGAAACAGCCCAGGACAGCTGATTCTTTCCAGGATGCCCCGCGGTCTTGGAGTTATGGTAGGTTCGCAACAACCGAGTGCGCAACTCCTCAGGCACAAAACATCTGCCGTTGGGTCTCCCAGAGGGAGCACCAGATTGAGCCGCCAAAATCTGCTCACCCAGGGGAGAGGTCAGGCTGGTGCGAATGGCGGCCAGGATCTGATTCGGAGGTATGACCGAAGTCGGAATCGACTCCTCCCTGGACAGCTCGGAGTACTGCCGTGATAAGGCATCCGCCCTGATGTTCTTGGAACCGGGTAGGTAGGAGACCACGTAATTAAAACGTGACATGAACAGAGCCCATCTGGCCTGACGTGGTGTCAATCTCTTGGCCTCAGAAAGGTAGGTCAGATTCTTGTGGTCCGTCAGGATGAGAACCGGAACCACCGAACCCTCGAGCAAGTGCCTCCATTCTTTAAGGGCCTGCACGATGGCCAATAACTCCCTGTCACCAATCTGATAGTTGCACTCCGCGGAAGACAGTTTCCGGGAGTAAAACCCACAAGGAAGCAGAGGACCCTCTGGTGTTCTACGCTGAGACAGAAGGGCGCCTACTCCCGTCTCAGACGCGTCCACCTCGAGGACAAAGGGCAACCCAGGGTTGGGATGCGACAGAATCGGAGCCGACACAAAGGCGGACTTTAGGGCCTCAAAAGCTCGGATGGCCTCGAGCGGCCAGACCTGGGAATTACTGCCCTTCCTGGTCAGATCCGTGAGAGGCTTGGCCAGCATGGAAAAGTCCCTGATGAACTTCCGATAATAATTGGCGAAGCCCAAAAAGCGCTGCAGGGAACGAAGACCACTGGGCTGGGGCCACTGTAAGACAGCCGAAACCTTCTCAGGATCCATGGAGAACCCCTCAGCGGAAATGATGTAACCTAAGAAGGTTACCTGGGATCGGTGAAATTCGCATTTCTCAAGCTTACCGAACAGCTTGTTCTCTCGTAACCGTTGCAACACTCGTCTGACATCCAGAATGTGGGCCTCCATGGATTCAGAATATACCAAGATGTCATCCAAATAGACTACCACACACTGCTGCAACAGGTCACGGAAAACATCGTTGATGAATTCCTGAAAGACTGCGGGCGCATTGCACAACCCAAAGGGCATAACCAAGGATTCGTAATGACTGGTCCTGGTGTTAAACGCGGTCTTCCACTCATCGCCCGCCTTGATCCTTACCAGGTTATATGCCGCCCTCAGGTCGAGTTTGGTAAAGACCGTGGCCCCTTTAAGGCGATCGAACAGCTCGGAAATCAAGGGTATCGGGTAAGCGTTCTTGATCGTGATGCGATTGAGACCCCTGTAATCGATGCAAGGCCTCAACTCACCGCCCTTCTTTTTCACAAAGAAAAATCCAGCCCCTGCTGGGGACGAAGATTTGCGAATGTGTCCGCGTGAAAGCGCCTCCCTCACGTACTCCTCCATGGCCTCATTCTCCGCTACCGACAGTGGATAGACTTTGCCACGAGGAGGAACGGCACCAGATTGTAACTCTATGGCACAATCGTATGGGCGGTGCGGAGGTAGGGCAACCGCGCGCACCTTATCGAATACATCCCGGTACTCCTCGTATTCAGGAGGCAACAGAGAGTCCGAGGAAGTACACAGCAACTTGACAGACCCATGGATGCAACTAGCCCCACACTGCGGTGACCACGAGAGGATCTCGACCGATCTCCAATCGAAAGTCGGATTATGCTTCTGGAGCCAGGGGTACCCCAAGACCACCGAGTAGTGTGGAGACGAAATAACCTGGAGGCAGACCGACTCTCTGTGAACGGCACCAATGGCTATCCCCACTGGAAGGGTCTCATGAGTCACGTGTGGCGGCAGAAGGGGTCTGCCGTCTATCGCCTCAAGAGCCACTGGGGAACCTCGAGCCTGCAGAGGAATGGAATTGGCGGCAGCGAACACACTATCAATGAACAAACCACCAGCACCAGAGTCCACCAACGCCTGGGTCGTCACCGAGCCCCCGACCCAGGAGAGGACAACAGTGATCAGTGGTTTGTCAACACGGGAAACCGGGGACGAGGAGACTCCACCCAAGATCTGCCCCCGACAGGATCTCAGGGTACGAGCGTTTCCCGGACGGTTCGGACATGCCAACCGAAAATGCCCACCGAGACCACAGTACATGCATCGGCCCTCGCGTCTCCGGAGTGCCCTCTCCCCCTCGGACAGGCGAGCAAACCCCAGCTGCATGGGTTCACCCCCAGACAAGTCATCCCCAGGAGGCGTGGGAGGAGAGGGAGGCACGGGTGGGACAGCAAACGTAGGCACCAATCTGTTAAAAGACCTCCGCAGGTTCTCCTTAAAGGAAGGTCTCTCCCTGAGTCTGGTGTCAATCAAAATCAGGAAAGAAATAAGAGACTCGAGCTCAACTGGTAGGTCCTTAGCTGCAACCTCATCCTTCAAGGCATCCGAGAGACCATGAGAGAAAGCAGCGACCAGAGCCTCATTATTCCAGCCCACCTCTGCTGCCAGGGTACGAAACTCAATGGCGTATTCAGCTACGGATCGTGAACCCTGTCTGATGGACATAAGGAGCTTCGCAGCAGAGGCAGCACGAGCCGGCACATCGAATACCTTCCGAAGAGAAGCAACAAAACCGGAAAACTCGGCAACCACCGGATTGTTGTTCTCCCATAAAGGGCTGGCCCAGGCCAAGGCCTTGTCCGAGAGCAGCGAGATCAAGAAGCCCACCTTTGATCTCTCAGTAGGAAAGGCATGTGGCAGCAACTCGAAATAAATGCCCACCTGGTTAAGGAAACCTCGGCACTGAGTTGGCTCTCCCCCAAAGCGCTGTGGAAGAGGGGCAGAACCGGTCATACCCCGAAACACCGCAGGCGCAACAACAGGTGTCGGGGTAGACTCTGGCGCAACAACCGGAGCGGCAGTAGGAGCGAGCCCAGGAGCGACAACCGACCCATCGGCAACGGGAGCGAAATGAGCCGTGCGTTCAAGCAGGGTTTGCAACGCCACAGCGAACCGACCCAACAGGTGATCCTGCTGATCAAGTCTGGCAACCAGCGTGGGTAGCGAGGATGGCCCTGTACCGTCAGAATTCATGGCTTGGTCCTAATGTCACGGAACCATGAACCAGACGTACAACAAGAGATAAGTGAAAATAAGAAGGCTTTATTGAAAATAAAGCTGTAAAGCAAAAGTCCAAACGGATGGTGAAACCGAGCAGAGTCTTTGCGAAGCCAGAGGTCAGGAACCAGAAGGGTAGTCAGACGAAGCCAGGATCAGGAACCAGCAGGGTAGTCAGACGAAGCCAGGATCAGGAACCAGCAGGGTAGTCAGACGAAGCCAGGATCAGGAACCAGCAGGGTAGTCAGACGAAGCCAGGATCAGGAACCAGAAGCAGCAGCAGTCTTAGAAGCATGTGAACACAAGAGGACCAAGCAAGGAACTGAAGCCACAGACCTCCTATATATATGAGCTAGGCATCCAGCTCCTCCCAGGGGAAGGAGGAGCCGCAGGGTGGAAGGCTACAAGAAACCCAGAAACCTAAGATGGCCGCCAGCACATGTCAAACGAAGGAGAGCAGCAAGCAGGTAAGACCATGACAGCCGCAACGCAATAAATTTATTAACTTTATAATAACTTTTGAACAGAACAAATAAACTTTAACTTTTTCAACTGAACGTTAACTTTTTTACTTACCGGTAATTTTTTATTTATTTTTTTACCTTTATAGAACAAACCTCTCCTTCCCCATGGGACAATGTGCAAAGCGCAAATCGCCCAAAGATGTGGCGAAGTACATTATGCACTTTATCCCAGGTGAAAGGAGAGGTTTGCAGCAGCTGTGAGAGAAAGGGCCCTAATAGCCCTGTGTGTCTGTCCTGTGAGATGCAATCCCTATGCTAAGTGTACCTGTGTGTGGTACTTCCGGAAACACTCTCCTAAGCATAGGGCAGGGTGGTCAGGGCAGTCAGGACAGAAATAGCGGGTGTCACGCCTTATTCCACTCCTGCTACAGACACGACATCTTTTTCGGGGTGACGGTTGGGTTGAGGTACCAGCAACGACATTGGGGAAATGTCGCTCGTGTAGACGGCTCACTACACTGGTGGATGGGGCCACGGAACCTTCTGGATACAGGAGGTTCTCGATGATCTCTTCCTGAAATTTGAGGAAGGATCCTGTTCTCCCAGCCTTACTGTAGAGAACAAAACTATTGTACATCGGCAATTGAATCAAATATACAGACACCTTATTATACCAGCGTCTGGTGCGTCGGGAAACTAAATAAGGAGCCAACATCTGGTCATTGAAGTCCACCCCTCCCATGAGCGCATTATAGTCGTGGACTGAGAGGGGCTTTTCAATGACACGGGTTGCCCGTTCTATTTGCATTGTCGTGTCTGCGTGAATGGAGGAGAGCATGTAAACGTCACGCTTGTCTCTCCATTTCACCGCGAGCAGTTCTTCGTTACACAAGGCAGCCCTCTCCCCCCTTGCAAGACGGGTGGTACCGAGCCGTTGGGGGAAGCCCCGGCGACTAGGTCGCACGGTGCCACAGCAGCCAATCTGTTCTAGGAACAAATGCCTGAAGAGGGGCACACTTGTGTAAAAATTGTCCACATAAAGATGGTACCCCTTGCCAAATAAGGGTGACACCAAGTCCCAGACTGTCTTCCCACTGCTCCCCAGGTAGTCAGGGCAACCGACCGGCTCCAGGGTCTGATCTTTTCCCTCATAGATCCGAAATTTGTGGGTATAGCCTGTGGCCCTTTCACAGAGCTTATACAATTTGACCCCATACCGGGCGCGCTTGCTTGGGATGTATTGTTTGAAGCCAAGGCGCCCGGTAAAATGTATTAGGGACTCGTCTATGCAGATGTTTTGCTCAGGGGTATACAAATCTGCAAATTTCTGGTTGGAGTGGTCTATGAGGGGTCGAATTTTGTGGAGCCGGTCAAAAGCTGGGTGGCCTCTGGGACGAGAGGTGCTGTTGTCGCTAAAGTGCAGGAAACGCAGGATGGTCTCAAAACGTGTCCTGGACATAGCAGCAGAGAACATGGGCATGTGATGAATCGGGTTTGTGGACCAATATGACCGCAATTCATGCTTTTTAGTTAGACCCATGTTGAGGAGAAGGCCCAGAAAAATTTTAATTTCGGAAACTTGGACTGGTTTCCACCGGAAAGGCTGGGCATAAAAGCTTCCCGGGTTGGCGGATATAAATTGAGTGGCATACCGATTTGTTTCTGCCACGACTAAGTCCAAGAGCTCCGCAGTCAAGAACAGCTCAAAAAATCCCAGGGCCGAACCGATCTGAGCTGTCTCAACCCGAACTCCAGACTGGGCGGTGAAAGGGGGAACTACAGGTGCGGATCCAACCGACGAAAAGGACCAGCAGAGGAACAGACAAGCCATTTAACACCTTATATTTACTAATATAAGGTGTTAGATGGCTTCTGATTCGGTTTTTTAAAAATCAGCAACCTGCCAGCAACGATCATTGGCTGGCAGGTTGCTGACGAAATACTCCTTTAACTTTTGCCGGCCCGCGATGCGCATGCGCGGGCCGGCTGTGACCGAAATCTCGCGTCTCGCGAGATGACGCACGGATGCGTCCAGGAGGAATGAATCAACCACCTTCCGGACGCATCCGTGCGTTAGGCGGTCGGGAGGTGGTTAAACACCTGCTAGCCAATCACAGAGTGCCATTTGTCTATTCCTCATAGGCCATATGATTATCCTAATCCCTGGCACTTGTGCGGCCTTGGCTGGTCATTGATCACTTAATCCATACCTGCCCTCTAATCTACTAGAGTTTATGTACAGGTATATTCCCTATTAGCGGCCGGCGTAGTGAATAAGATACACGTACGTTAGGCCGCGTAACCCTTTGCAAACTTCCTTTCAAGCGTGCATGCGGAAGCTCAAGCGGCCCAGCATGGATATGCAATTGCGACGGCACGGACGCCGGTACCGCGTCTGCCCGCAAAGGATTCGGAACCGCAGACTCCGCAGGCACATGCGTGACCTTTCCCGCTACTCCTATGGGGTCCCCGCAGGCCGAGACCCACAAGAATTCCTGGGGGCCCCAGTGGACCGCGAAACAGGAGAGTGTCTTACAAAGGGATTGTCTCAACTCAGACATTGGTGGCATATCACTACGACTATCATTCACTTTGGGGGCCCCGTTCCAGAGATAAGCGAGGGTCTGAGAGGTGGGACCAATTTGACATTGGCAGCGTTTTAGACGCCGGTCTTAATAGAGCTCTGCACTGGCGGTGGTTCTGCCGGAGTTATAAAGGGGGGCAGGCCTCTCCATAAATTCAGCGGGTTCTCCGCCACTTCTAAATGTAAGACAGCTTCCTAGCTGTCTTACATGTAGACCATTTTCTATGCCTAAAATAGGCGTCCGCAATCCAGAAAGTCCGGTGCGGAACGGAGGCATTAAGGAGTGCTTCTGTGGGGTTTCTCTCCGTGCCTCCACTCCACAAAAAAATAAAACTTGTTCTATATTTTTTTTAGCATTGGGGACAGATCACGGACCCATTTAAGTTGAATGGGTCTGGATCCGCCTGCAGCAGCCGCACTGATGTTGCCCGTGCATTGTTAAACTGCAAATTGTGGTCCCCAATGCACGGAACGGCCGAACGACCGTGTGCATGAGGCCTTAAATTGACAGCATTATGTCACTAGCAGCGAGTTTCTCGCATTAAACTTTCCCATCTGTGTCAGTAGTAATATTATTACACTCCAGAAAGGCATCCAGGTCCCTCTTGAACTCTTTTAGTGAGTTCACCATCACTACCTCCTCAGGCAGAGAATTTCAGTCTCACTGCTCTTACAGTAAAGAATCCCCTTCTATTGGATGGCGAGACCTTCTTTCTTCTAGATGTAGAGGATGTCTCCTTGTTACAGTCACAGTCCTGTGTATGAATAGTCCTAGTAGACAGTGTGACCCAGATTAGAAGACAGAGGAATCCCCTTCCTGTGACTAATCTCTCCTATCAGAGATATCTTAAACCAGCCACTGTGGCCTGGTGTCAGTTTTATTAGACAGCCAGTACCCACCACATAGAGCAGACTCAGCTTGGCTTTTGCAAGGTTATTTAAAGGGAACCTGTCACCTGGATTTTGTGCATAGAGCTGAGGACATTGGCTGCTAGATGGCCGCTAGCAGATCCGCAATACCCAGTCCCCATAGCTCTGTGTGCTTTTATTGTGTAAAAAAAAACGATTTGATACATATGCAAATTAACCTGAGATGAGTCCTGTCCTTGACTCATCTCACATACAGGACTCATCTCAGGTTAATTTGCATATGTATCAAATCGTTTATTTTACACAATAAAAGCACACAGAGCTATGGGGACTGGGTATTGCGAATGTGCTAGCGGCCATCTAGCAACCCATGTCCTCAGCTCTATACACAAAATCCTGGTGACAGGTTCCCTTTAAAGGGGTTGTGCGAGATTTTGATACTGATGACCTATAATCCAAATAGGTCATTAATATTTGATCAGTGGGGGTCCAATTTCTGCCATCCTTGTGGATCAGCTGTTTAAAGAAGCCGCGGCATTCCGGTGAGCACTGCTGCCTCTTCCTAGTCCAGTGACGTCACAATCGTCGGTCATGTGGAACAGAGACAGCTCAGACAGACAGCTCAAGTGAATGGGACTGAGCTGCAATACAAAGCACAAATTCTGTCCAGATGAAAAAATATATGGCAAGTATATTAAAGGGGTTTTATCATCTCAGACATAGCGAAATGCCACCAATGTCAGATAGGTTTGTCCCACCTCTGGAGACAGGTCCCTGAATTTGAAGAAAAGCACACCAGCATACTCTCCATTCATTTCTATGGGAGTTCAGTTAATAGCTGAGCGAGCACACTTGGCTATTTTCAGAAGTCCAATAGAAATGAATCGAGAGAGCACTGTGCAAGCGCGGCCACGGCTCCATTCACCTCTATAGGACTAACCCAGCCAGTGCTTGCCTATTTTCAGAACTCCCATAGAAATAAATGGAGGGTGGGGCCTGCACCTACCCACCTATCTGAAAATGGTGGCCTATCCTAGCCATAGTTTACCATTGTCCGAGGTGAGACAACCTTTTTAAGTCTAAAATATATTGTACTGGAAATAAAAGATTGTTTTAATATATATGATTATTTTATTGTGTTATATCTGCTATATTTCAGTTTACAAATGTCGCAGCCCAGCATATGTAAAGAATGGATGGTATGATCCCGAAATGGAAGAATATTTTTACAACGATACTGTAACATATGGCTGTGATGAAGGATTTCAGCTTGTTGGACAAGATTCAATTACCTGTCTCAATCAGGGAAGATGGAGTTATAATACACCAGAGTGCAGAGGTATGTGCTTTGAGAAGATCTTTTCTGATACTGATCCTGCCCTTATTTCTAAGTATGCATCTCCTAAACATCTCCTACATAGCCATAGCTATATACATGAACTATAAGATTTAAGTATTGCAGAATCAAGCAGAGCTTATTTTATTAGAATCAACTCATTGACTTAAAGGGGTTGTCTCACCTCAGCCATTGGGGGCATATCGCTAGAGGCGGGACACACGCCTATCTTTAGAATGGAGCCCGCAAAGTGAAGGGGGGGCCCGCACAATCGCCGGCTCGGCTATTTCTGTCAACCCCATGAAAGTGAATGAAGTGATGGACACGCTTGAGCGTTGTGCTTCCCATTCATTTCAATGGGGATGCCGAAAATAGCTGAGGGCATCACTCAGCTGTTTTCTGTGGTCCCATAGTTATAAATGGTGGATCGCCGCGCATGCCCAGTGGGCCCTCCTTCACTTTGCAGGCTCTGTTCTAACGATAGGTGCAGGTCCCAGAGGATATGCCCCCAATGCGATATGCTCCCAATGTCTGAGACAACCCCTTTAAAAGGTACTATTTTTTTTAAACTCCATCTTCATAGAAAACATTTGTAAGAATTTGTCAGTTTTTTCTTGTAAGTAGTACCATATTACTGAAAAATACATAATATTGTCCTTCTATTACAGTCAGCACAAAGAGCTAAACATACAGATGTAGCATAGTTAAAGGGTTTCTATCACTTGGTATGACATAATTAGCTGTCAGACACTAGCGATCTGCTAGTGTCTGCTCTGGCCAACCATCCTACTATAATCACTTGTGGGGCAGCGGTTTTGCTAAAAAACTAACTTTTATAAATATGCTAATGAGCCTCTAGGTGCTATGTGGGTGTCATTAGCACCTAGAGGCTCCGTCTACCTTCATACACAGCCGCCGCCCAGCGCGTCCCTCCAGCCCGCCCATGTCCTCCTCCGTGTGACGCAGCGGACGAGTTCTCGCGCATGCGCCGTGCGCGGCTGTATTCGGCGCATTTGAGATCTCAGCTCGGAGCGGTCAGACATTCAATGCGCATGCGCGGCTGTATTCGGCGCATGCGCATTGAATGTCTGACCGCTCCGAGCTGAGATCTCAAATGCGCCGAATACAGCCGCACACGGCGCATGCGCGAGAACTCGTCCGCTGCGTCACACGGAGGAGGACATGGGCGGGCTGGAGGGACGCGCTGGGCGGCGGCTGTGTATGAAGGTAGACGGAGCCTCTAGGTGCTAATGACACCCACATAGCACCTAGAGGCTCATTAGCATATTTATAAAAGTTAGTTTTTTAGCAAAACCGCTGCCCCACAAGTGATTATAGTAGGATGGTTGGCCAGAGCAGACACTAGCAGATCGCTAGTGTCTGACAGCTAATTATGTCATACCAAGTGATAGAAACCCTTTAAGAGTCATAGTCATAACTAACTAGATGTGATAACTCACCAAGTGTGTGTTAATTCTGCATGTATCAGTATACATATAGGTGATCCATTCTTTAGTTTACTGCTGCTAAGAAGGGAATTTGCTATCTGCTAGTATGATAGCAGAGGAGTACAATTAAGGTCCCTTTACATTTTGCTCGTTCATCGGCGGTACATTTACACTGCCCGATCATCGCTAACGAACGTTACTATGAACCCTCGTTAGGGTTCTCGGCCTGTGTAGAGGGCCCTTTAGTAACAACAGTATGACAGCACTATTGTTCTCTCGATATGCCTAGATAAAGATGCCTTCAGAAGAGCATTGCCCTTATCAGTGTAATGTGTGAAGCTCTAAGTGAGTCATTCATCCCAGTCTTTCTCTGGCTGCAGTGAATGACCTGACTGAGAAAGTCAAGAGAGGCTGTTTGCCCTGCTAAAAGTCGAAACAAAGGTGGAAGTGAAAGAGCCAGAGCTGGAAGTAGAATACATGGAGTTACTTCAAAAAATTGTATCCAGAAAACCATCCACCCATTAATGGTGATGCAGTGATAATGATTTGGAGAGTCAAGTTTCTAGGAGTTAAAGAAGTGTAGAACAATTGCTCATTGTAGGACAGTATATGGTCAACTTTGCTGGCTTGACTCATTTTTCCATGATATTATACTATGTTCATATTCAGGAGCTACGACCAATCTGCAATCCATCAGAGGTGGTCGTGCTTGCACAGTATAGGAAAAAGCATCGGCCTATGTGCACCTCCCATGGTCCTGACCACCAAAGAGGCCAGTGATTTTTTTCTATAGTGTGCAAGCACGGCCACCTCTGATGGATTGCAGGGTGGTCATAACCATAGAAACGAGCAATGTATACTGTGATGAAAAGTCAGAAATTTGCATTGGTTGAAATTTTCTCGTTGACTTGCAACACTGAACGCAATGGTGAATTAGGAGGCAATATGTCTTTTCTTCCCATTATCCAAAGGCCTCCACCCCTAAAATACAGTCTGGAAAGTCTCTTCCTTGGTGCTTGATTCTTTTGTGATAATGTCGTATCAGCAGTGTAATAACATGGTGACAGTTTGGGAATAATCAGAGGATTCCTTTCTGAATCCTCTTTTCTTAATTGGCCCTGTTTAAGTGACCACCAACCCTCAGCACACCATGTCTGTCAGTTACTGAGTTTAGGTTAGCATGGGGCTTTTTTTTAATTTTTTTTTTATTTTTCTTGTTGCATATAACTTTCAGTTCTAAATTAAAGGAACTCTACTGTACATTACGTATCACAACTAACTCAGGACAAGGTCCTCTGCAAAGAAAGGCCTATGATATCTGTGCAATCAGTGTTAGTATTCTCAGTACGATAGCACTGTACAATGTGTACTAAATTTGCACCTGCACAAGCAAGCCTTAGCCATCAGGAGAAGCATTGAAGCGCTGATGATCCATGTCAAACTTCTCTGGATCTGGTCACAGGAGTACAAACTTCAGGGTTTTGTTGTCAGTGTTTTCTACTGAAAGCATCTTCAGTTTCCATGTCATTTTGGTGTGGCTCAGCAGGAACGCTGGACCTGTCAACCAATAAGAATATGCAAAGGCACTACAGGAGGTTGGTCTGGTGGCGCGATCTGCAGGATTTAGATGGGATGGAACATGGTGCCATTGTTCAGGTTTAGGGAACTTCTCAATCCTTCAACACGGTTTGATTCATCTTTGGAGAATTCACTGTCCATTATTTTAATGAACTCTGTCTTTTATGGATAAGGCTATTTAGTTGTCATCTTGTGTTAAGTCATCATCATAAAGGGGTAGGAATGACATGAGTCATCTGGATGAGGTTATAGAGACTTTCTTTTACCTAATAATGTTGAGCACATGGTAAAAAATGAGTTGTGTGACCATTTTTGAGCACATACGTTTTAACAAGGGTTAACTTCAGATAGTTTGTGGCTCTTATTTAAGCATGCATTGCCCACAATTACCCAGCTTGAATCAAGCCTCTGTGCATATGGGGCATTGTTTCAAACATTGCATTGTTGGCGCATACTTCTGAGTATGATTAAAATATCAGCATTCAATGTCTACACTGAGAATTTCATTAGTTTTGTGCCTTCAGTGGGGATTATGATGTGCAGCTTATCGAGTAGGAATTTCTTTTTATTCATCCAGTATCTAGTCACATTCAATTAACGTAGGTGAGTAGTCCCCTTTATTGAAGAAACAATATATTTAGTGGCCCTTCTATGAAAAGTCTCTACATGACCAGAGCAGGTGTTCAGGGTATATAGTATTGCTATTATTCTTATTGCAAACTTGGTCACTTATAAATCTAGCAAAATAAGAGAAGGGAGAAAAGGACATTTTTGGGGAGTTTTATCAAAATTGGTGTAAAGAAAAACTGGCTTAGTTTCCCATAGCAACCAATCAGATTCCACCTTACATTTTCCAAAGGAGCTCTGAAAAATGAAAGGTAGAATCTGATTGGTTGCTATCAGCAAACCTATTTTCCTTTACACCAGTTTTGCTCTGCCTATATCAGCCTTGCTCTGCCTATATTTCTTGCATGCTATGCGGTAGTTTGGACACCACTGGGTTCACACCATGAGCAGTATCAAGGTACAGGAACTCAGTCATGGTAAACGGGGTTTTGATTCAGCCAATTCCAGTTCCTTTAGTAAGGGCTCTTTCACACTTGCGTTGTTTTGTTCCGGCATAGAGTTCCGTCGTCGGGGCTCTATGCCGGAAGAATCCTGATCAGGATTATCCCAATGCATTCTGAATGGAGAGAAATCCGTTCAGGATGTATCAGGATGTCTTCAGTTCCGGACCGGAACGTTTTTTGGCCGGAGAAAATACCGCAGCATGCTGCGCTTTTTGCTCCGGCCAAAAATCCTGAACACTTGCCGCAAGGCCGGATCCGGAATTAATGCCCATTGAAATGCATTAATCCGGATCCGGCCTTAAGCTAATCCAACGTTTAGCTTTTTCTGAATGGTTACCATGGCTTCCAGGACGCTAAAGTCCTGTTTGCCATGGTAAAGTGTAGTGGGGAGCGGGGGAGCAGTATACTTACCGTCCGTGCAGCTCCCTGGGCGCTTCAGAGTGACGTCAGGGCGCCCCACGCGCATGGGGGACGTGATCGCATGGATCACGTCATCCATGTGCATGGGGCGCTCTGACGTGATTCTGGAGCGCCCCGGAAGCCGCACGGACGGTAAGTATACTGCTCCCCACTACTACTACAGCAACCAGGACTTTAATAGCGTCCTGGCTGCCATAGTAACACTGAACGCATTTTGAAGACGGATCCGTCTTCAAATGCTTTCAGTTCACTTGCGGTGTTACAGATCCGGCGGGCACCTCCGGCAAATGGAGTACACGACGGATCCGGACAACGCAAGTGTGAAAGAGGCCTATAAGTCATTCAGATCCTAGAGCTTGTGGTTGTCCGTGTTATTTGTCTTTGGGAAGGTTTAAATACGGCACTTTCTATGGCTCCAGAACTGCCATAGTTAAGTTCAAGTCTCTCCAGTGCTGCAGCAAGAACTTCCTCAGAATGGCCCATGTGAACTGCTCTTAAAGGGATTCTGTCACCTCGTTTTAGCCTATAGAGCTGCGGACATGCACGGCTAGATCGGCGCTAGCATGTCCGCAATATACCTGTCCCATAGCGCTGTGTCCTTTTACTGTGTTTAAAAAATGATTTTAGAGATATGTAAATGAGCCTGTTACGGAGCCCAAGGGGCAGTACTAACCTTCTTGGTGCCGAGCCACACCCCCCTGTGAAGAAGCCCAGCATCGCCTGCATCCTCCGAATCTTCCTCCTTCCTTCACAGTTAGATTGCCGTAATCTCGCGATGCGCGAGCTCGCGCATGCGTAGTGCCAGTATAGTGTTCCTTCCCTGTGCTGGCATCAGCCTCAGGGAAGGAACTGTGCACGCGCGAGCTCACGCATCGCGAGATTACGGCAATCTAACTGTGAAGAAAGGAGGAGATTTGGAGGACGCTGGCGGTGCTGGGCTCCTTCACAGGGGGGCATGGCTGGGCACCAAGAAGGTTAGTACAGCCCCTTGGGCACCTTACCAGGCTCATTTACATATCTCTAAAATCATTTTTTAAACACAGTAAAAGGACACAGCTTTATGGGACAGGTATATTGCGGACATGCTAGCGGCGATCTAGCCGTGCATGTCCGCAGCTCTATAGGCTAAAACAAGGTGACAGAATCCCTTTAATGACTTGATTTATTGATTACAACTTCAAAGGTCGATTTCCAGCATAGTTCTTAGCATAGTCATCAAACTCTGAGAGTTTGTTTATTAGCTCCCTGCCTATCATGTGCGGTACGCCAGACCTGCAGGGTAATGCGATTGTGAGGTCACGGTCAATGGCAAGCGAGGGTCACTCACAGTTATATAAGGAAACCCTGGGCAGGCATACAGCAGTGAAGGAGAGGCTGGCACAGGAGTCCTCTGGGGCACACTCTGTATTCAGGGACCAGGCCTGGTGATGGATGAGGTGCCCTGGGTGTTGCAGGTGTTTTATGTGCCTGGGGCAAGGTCCCTTTAAGGTACGTGACGCCAGTGCCTGTAACGGTGGCACACCGGTGGAAGATCTTAATAAGCGAGGAACACAGATGGTAGGATGAACCAAACTTTGCTTTACTGTAATCAATTCCACTTTATACAGTTAGATGACCACTCAGTTCCACATGTCAAGTACACTTCGCAAGCAGGGTTTCACAATTATGGCAGGTATACTGTTTCCTGGCAAGATACACAGAGGGTAAACATCCACACGCACAGAATCAGGCTGTACAGACTCCTCGGAGATAGTGTACACTGTTCCCTAGAACTCCTGTCTGGCTTTGATCCCAAGGCCCGGATACCTTATTGTAGGCTTTTATCCTTGGTAAATAATCCTCCTCAGGTACTCATTCTTGCTTTAACACTTCTACTCTCTCTGCCCTTCAGCTTACTTGTATTAGCTGGACATGTTGACTCTGCTTGACTTGGTGGGAACTACAGGGTTTCTTCCAGGAGGTAACCTCTTCCCCTGGGGTAAATCTTCTGAGCTAACCATGGCTCTCTTGATCAGCAGGTGGACTAGGATCCTTCTACTAGTCTCCTGGTGGCAACTAGAAGCCTGGACTGTCTAGTTGCATGTCAGGAGAAAGCTCTGGCTTGAGCCTTCTAGCTTGTCTCTGCAGACTCCTGACCTTCCAACTCCCTTCTCCCTGTCTGGGCCTGAATACTTATACCAGGGATTCTCTAACTCCCTCTAGCCTCTGGGATGACTAACTACATCGACTAGGCCTGATAATGCATATTACAGGGAAACATTGCATACAAACAATACCTTATAAATTACATAAAATGCACAATTAGAGATACCATTCCTGTCCCTAGTGAGGAGAAGTAACGCACACACCAATTGACCCTTGTGTAGTGCCCACGCTTATCTAGTGGGGACACTACACATGTATCTGGCAAAGTCAGACATGTCTGATCTCCTATTCCTTATTACCACCTAGTGGCGTGCCTAGGGTGTTTAGCACCCGGAGCTGGTCCTTTCTCTGGCACCGCCTTCCCCAAATACTTAAAAAATATTGTATCCCCTCACAGTAGTATTGCCCTCATTGTACAACCTTCACAGTAGTTTTGTCCAGATATGTGCCCCCTCAAGAGAGTTATGTCCACATTGTGCCCCCTTAAAGTACCTATCCCTTAATTGTGCCCACTTTACAGTAGTTATGCCCTCATTGTGCCCCCTCACAGTTGTAATGACTTATCTGTGCCCTCCTTCACAGTAGCTATATGCCCTCTCTGTGCCCCTTTCACAGTAGTAATGCCCTATCTGTGTCCCTTCAGAGTAGTTATGCCCTTACTGTGCCCCATAACAGTAATAATGCCCTCTGTGCCCCTTCAAAGTAATAATCCCCATTGTGCCCCTTCACAGCAATAATGCCCACTCAGTGCCACATAACAGTTATGCCCACCAACTGCACAGGAGTAATGCTCTGTGCCCCCTTCACAGTAGTAATGCCATCTGTGCCCCCTTCATAGAAGTAATGCCCATTGTGCCCCCTTCACAGTAGTAATGGCCATTGTATCCCATTTATAGTATTAATGCCCACTGTGCCCCCTCCATAGTAGTAATGCTTATTGTGCTCCCTTCATAGTAGTATTGCCCTCTGTGCCCCCTTTATAGTAATATTGCCCTCTGTGCCCCCTCCATGGTGGAAATGCCCTCTGTGCCCTCTCCAGGGTGGAAATGCCCTCTGTTAAAAAAACAAAACAAAAAAAACTGTAACTTCTCACCTTGTCCCGTCCCTGAGGCTCACATCCAGCTCTTCCCTGCAGACAGAGATCGCTCTGCAGCAGTGTATGGTTGGAGCTTATGCATATTATTGGGCTGCAGGCTCCGCCCACACAGGCCAGCAGCATGATCCGAGCCTGCAGGCTGAATGGTGGAGCTGGAAGAAGTCTCCCTGTTTCACCATTCAGTGCGTAAGAGACGGAGCGCAGGGAGCTTAGTGACAGGACTGCAGCTCCCGGCGCTCCAGCAATGAGCACTTTCATCTGTATTAATTGAAACGCTCATTGCTTCTAGGCTCTGGCACCCCCTGGGGCAGACTGCCCCCCCCCCCCCCCCACCGCCCTCACCTCCCCTTAGCACGCCACTGTTACTGACTGAACCTGTGGTGCCCCTGGGGCGTGTAAATTCTTTAGCGTTTAAGGCTGCGATGTATCAGGACAAAATGATGTAGCATAACAGTTAAGCTTTGCTTTAGTATCTGGAGAATATGCTGGCTTGATGCTGGAAATTACCTTAGGCAGCAAGATAACCGCTTTGTGGGTACAATCAGCTGGGTATTTCACTTCTCCTGAGGTTAAGTAGTCTAGACCAGTATCTTGCCAAAATGCTTGTTCAAGGACTTTCAGTTTAGCTAAGACAGACGCTTCTTCCCTTTTCGTTTAGACTTCTGCCCCAACTTCCTTTTTAGCAAAGGAACTTCTAAAACTAGCTTCTTCTGCATACTCACGTAATTCTCTTAGCTTGTCACAGAATGCTGACCTTCTAGAATGAGATTATCTAGAAGATGGAGATGTAAGTTTTGCTTAAGTTGATCCATATGACCTAACTTCTTGCAAACGTGTGTTGCACAGTTCTGCCTTATCCTTGGCATCTGTACTAAGGCATCCTTTCTTTGGTACACAATAGAATATTTCTCTCAGCTCTGCTGAGGCATCATCGATATTAGGGTTACTCAGGAATGTGATATACCTTGCAAACTTTTGCTGGTAGGGATCATAGGTGGCAGATAAACTATTAAAAGCTGTGGTTTGTGTATGAGCTGCTATATTGTGTTCATCTCTTTCCCATAAGTCATGCAGATTGTTGGAACTCATCTCTGGTTGCCTCAGAGTTCTCTCTAATCTTTTGTGCCAGTTAGATCACATGTTTAGATCGAACATTTTGCTCTGCAATATGTGTGGATTCTGCTTCCTGTACATCTGAGTTATCATAAACATGATGCATCCATTGGTTCAGTGACAGAGCTTTTTGATGACATGTTATGCTTTGGCTCAAGAAGGTATTCTATCTTTAACCCCTTAAGGACCTAGGACGTACCGGTACGCCCTATTTCCCGAGTCCTTAAGGACCCAGGACGTACCGGTACGTCCTGACTTAAAATCTGTATTCCGGCGCCCCAGGGGTTAATTGGAACGGGATTTCGGCTGAAATCATTCAGCCGGCATCCCGTAACAATGCAGGGGGGGGTCATTTGACCCCCCCGTATCGGCGATCGCAGCAAACCGCAGGTCAATTCAGACCTGCGGTTTGCTGCGCTTTTTGCAGTTTCTGATCGCCGCGGTCCCTGACCGCGGGGATCAGAAACTTTAGAGTGGCTAAAATAAATATTTTTCACCCCCCCCTGCACCCCTGCACGATTTTATGCCGGCGGGTGGTGCAGGGGGGGTGTCGCAGGCGGTGGGGGCGGTGCGGGAGGCGGGCGGTGCGGCAGGCGGGATCGCGATCCCCCGCCCGCCTCCCCATGAACGATCGTTGGCTTCTAGTGGTTGTACCAGGGTGCCAGCACATTGCTGGCACCCTGGTATAAACGGCTGACATCTGTGCAGATGTCAGCCGTTTAACCCTTTCCATACCGCGGTCCGTACGGACCGCTGTATGGAAAAAGTTAACTGTCATCGATCAGGGAGCTCCCTCCCTCTCCATCGGGGGGCTGCTGTGCCTTTGCAGCCCCCCGATGGAGAGGGAGAGAGCCCCCAGAGAGCCCCCCTCAGCCCCGTGCTTACCCTTCCCCGTCTGCGAAGTTCTGAGCAGACGGGGAGGGTTCCCATGGCAACAGGACGCCTGCTCAGGCGTCCTGCTGTCCATGGTGCTGAACAGATCTGTGCTAAAAGCACAGATCTGTTCAGTGTAAGTAAAATACAGTACAGAACAATATATATTGTTCTGTACTGTATTATACAGACACCAGACCCACTGGATCTTCAAGAACCAAGTGGGTCTGGGTCACAAAAATGTAAAAAAAAAGTGAAAAAAGTTAAGATAAAAAAAAAACATTTATCACTGAATAAAAATTAAAAAAATAAAATAAACTACACATATTAGGTATCGCCGCGTCCGTAACGACCTGATCTATAAAATGGTCATGTTACTTTCCCCGCACGGTGAACGCCATAAAAATAAAAAAATAAAAACTATGAGAAAATTGAAATTTTGCCCACCTTACTTCCCAAAAAAGGTAATAAAAGTGATCAAAAAAGTCGCATGTACGCCAAAATAGTACCAATCAAACCGTCATCTCATCCCGCAAAAAATGAGACCCTACTCAAGATAATCGCCCAAAAGCTGAAAAAACTATGGCTCTTAGACTATGGAGACACTAAAACATGATTTTTTTTTTTCAAAAATGAACTCATTCTGTAAAACTTACATAAATAAAAAAAAAGTATACATATTAGGTATCGCCGCGTCCGTATCGACCGGCTCTATAAAAATATCACATGACCTAACCCCTCAGATGACCACCGTAAAAAAATAAAAATAAAAACCGTGTAAAAAAAGCCATTTTTTGCCATCTTACGTCACAAAAAGTGTAATAGCAAGCGATCAAAAAGTCATATGCACCCCAAAATACTGCCAATCAAACCGTCATCTCATCCCGCAAAAAATGAGACCCTACTCAACATAATCGCCCAAAAACTGAAAAAACTATGGCTCTTAGAATATGGAGACACTAAAACATTTTTTTGGTTTTAAAAATGAAGTTATTGTATAAAACTTACATAAATAAAAAAAAATGTATACATATTAGGTATCGCCGCGTCCGCGACAACCTGCTCTATAAAAATACCACATGATCTAACCTGTCAGATGAATGTTGTAAATAACAAAAAAAAAAAACGTGCCAAAAAAGCTATTTCTTGTTACCTTGCTGCACAAAAAGTGTAATATAGAGCAACCAAAAATCATATGTACCCTAAACTAGTACCAACAAAACTGCCACCCTATCCCGTAGTTTCTAAAATGGAGTCACTTTTTTGGAGTTTTTACTCTAGGGGTGCATCAGGGGGGCTTCAAATGGGACATGGTGTAAAAAAAAACAGTCCAGCAAAACCTGCCTTCCAAAAACCGTATGGAATTCCTTTCCTTCTGCGCCCTGCCGTGTGCCCGTACAGCGGTTTACGACCACATATGGGGTGTTTCTGTAAACTACAGAATCAGGGCCATAAATATTGAGTTTTGTTTGGCTGTTAACCCTTGCTTTGTAACTGGAAAAAAAATATTAAAATGGAAAATCTGCCAAAAATGTGAAATTTTGAAATTGTGTCTCTATTTTCCATTAAATCTTGTGCAACACCTAAAGGGTTAACAAAGTTTTTAAAATCAGTTTTGAATAGCTTGAGGGGTGTAGTTTCTTAGATGGGGTCACTTTTATGGAATTTCTAATCTAGGGGTGCATCAGGGGGGCTTCAAATGGGACATGGTGTCAAAAAACCAGTCCAGCAAAATCTGGCTTCCAAAAACCAAACCGCGCACCTTTCACTCTACGCCCTACTGTGTGCCCGTACAGTAGTTTACGGCCACATATGGGGTGTTTCTGTAAACGGCAGAGTCAGGGCAATAAAGATACAATCTTGTTTGGCTGTTAACCCTTGCTTTGTTAGTGGAAAAAATGGGTTAAAATTGAAAATAAGGCAAAAAAATGAAATTCTCAAATTTCATCCCCATTTGCCAATAACTCTTGTGCAACACCTAAAGGGTTAACGACGTATGTAAAATCAGTTTTGAATACCTTGAGGGGTGTAGTTTCTTAGATGGGGTCACTTTTAGGGAGTTTCTCCTCTAGGGGTGCATCAGGGGGCTTCAAATGGGACATGGTGTCAAAAAACCAGTCCATAAAAATCAGCCTTCCAAAAACCAAACGGCGCACCTTTCACTCTACGCCCCGCTGTGTGGCCGTACAGTAGTTTACGGTCACATATTGGGTGTTTCTGTAAACGGCAGAGTCAGGGCAATAAAGATACAATCTTGTTTGGCTGTTAACCCTTGCTTTGTTAGTGGAAAAAATGGGTTAAAATGAAAAATTTGACAAAAATATGAAATTCTCAAATTTCCTCCCCATTTGCCAATAACTCTTGTGCAACACCTAAAGGGTTAACAATGTATGCAAAATCAGTTTTGAATACCTTGAGGGGTGTAGTTTCTTAGATGGGGTCATTTTTGGGTGGTTTCTATTATGTAAGCCTCGCAAAGTGACTTCAGACCTGAACTGGTCGCTAAAAATTGAGTTTTTGTAAATTTCTGAAAAATTTCAAGATTTGCTTCTAAACTTCTAAGCCTTATAACATCCCCAAAAAATAAAATATCATTCCCAAAACAATTCAAACATGAAGTAGACATATGGGGAATGTAAAGTCATCACAATTTTTTGGGGTATTACTATGTATTACAGAAGTAGAGAAACTGAAACTTTGAAATTTGCTAATTTTTTTCAAATTTTTGGTAAATTAGGTATTTTTTTGTGCAAAAAAAATAATTTTTTTGACTTCATTTTACCAGTGTCATGAAGTACAATATGTGACGAAAAAACAATCTCAGAATGGCCTGGATAAGACAAAGCGTTTTAAAGTTATGAGCACTTAAAGTGACACTGGTCAGATTTGCAAAAAATGGCCTGGTCCTTAAGGTGAAAATGAGCCCGGTCCTTAAGGGGTTAAAGGGAACCTGTCACCAGTTTTATGGTGTCCTAACTAAGGGCAACATAAATAAGTGACTGATTCTGTTAGCAAAATGGTGGGTCACATTCTTTAATTGACCCAGTCAATCTGCCAACATCTTGTATTGAAAAGCTCCAGCTCATAATGATGAGTCCTGAATATTCATGAGCTCCTGACTCTCCCCGCCCACCTGCTGCTGAGTGACAGATATTTTCCATATGAATCAGCAGCAGGTGGGCAGGGGAGTGGCTATAGCTCTGAATTAAATAAACGCTGGACTCAATGACATCAAGCTGGACTCAAATCAGCTCATTAGCATGTGGCATCTTTGTGTGTATATTATGAGGTAACCATCTGTCACACCAGTAAGTGAAAACATCTAAGGTACTTTTTAGTAGTTAATGATTGTATATAATTAGTTAGATTATGATCAAATATCCACATGACAGGTTCCCTTTAAGTTAGAACTACAGCTTGCTCACAAGCTATGCATGATATAAATGCAAATTTTCTAGACTTAGGTTTCCTTTGACTATTTTGCCACGATGTACGTGAGAGAAGTCTCTGATGAAAGTGTCAATCTGTTGGTAGGTAGCGAGCTCTCCAGTAATGCCAGTTGAATGTAAAATTTAATTGAGGGAGAAGCAATGGATATGCCTTTAGGTCATTTATTGAATGTACCTTGAAAAATGATGATAAAGGTCAAAGGAAAATCCTCTCTCCAGCTCTGTGATACATGTCTGACAAACAGGAAAGAGCTGCAGAAAACAGGATGTGACCTCACAGACAAGGAGGGGTTAAAAGATAAATAAATGAATTACAACAGATAACTGAATTCTCAGGGACTGGGGACTTTTTAAATCAGTAGGGATTTTACACTGCTCCTTTAAGAGATATAGATTAAGACACACGGTCTTCAGTATTAAATCTGTCCCTGTCTCCCCCTGCTTATCATTCCAAAGATTGGATATGACGTAGTGGTATACATACAGTGAAGTATTTAGAAATATGGTAAGAGAGCTCAACTCAGCTCAATGGCATAAACTCAACAGCAAACATGAATCACTGTAACTACAGTCAGGTCCATAAATATTGGGACATCAACACAATTCTAACATTTTTGGCTCTATACACCACCACAATGGATTTGAAATGAAACAAACAAGATGTGCTATAACTGCAGACTGTCAGCTTTAATTTGAGGGTATTTACATCCAAATCAGGTGAACGGTGTAGGAATTACAACAGCTTGCATATGTGCCTCCCACTTGTTAAGGAACCAAAAGTAATGGGACAGAATAATAAAAATAAATCAAACTTTCACTTTTTAATACTTGGTTGCAAATCCTTTGCAGTCAATTACAGCCTGAAGTCTGGAACGCATAGACATCGCCAGACGCTGGGTTTCATCCCTGGTGATGCTCTGCCAGGCCTCTACTGCAACTGTCTTCAGTTCCTGCTTGTTCTTGGGGAATTTCCCCTTAAGTTTTGTCTTCAGCAAGTGAAATGCATGCTCAATCGGATTCAGGTCAGGTAATAGACTTGGCCATTGTATAACATTCTACTTCTTTCCCTTAAAAAACTCTTTGGTTGCTTTTGCAGTATGCTTTGGGTCATTGTCCATCTGCACTGTGAAGTGCCGTCCAATGAGTTCTGAAGCATTTGGCTGAATATGAGCAGATAATATTGCTGCTGCTTTGGTCAGCAGTCACATCATCAATAAATACAAGAGAACCAGTTCCATTGGCAGCCATACATGCCCACGCCATGACACTACCACCACCATGCTTCACTGATGAGGTGGTATGCTTAAGATCATGAGCAGTTCCTTTCCTTCTCCATACTCTTCTCTTCCCATTACTCTGGTACAAGTTGTTCTTGGTCTCATCTGTCCATAGGATGTTGTTCCAGAACTGTGAAGGCTTTTTTAGATGTCGTTTGGCAAACTCTAATCTGGCTTTCCTGTTTTTGAGGGTCACCAATGGTTAACATCTTGTGGTGAACCCTCTGTATTCACTCTGGTGAAGTCTTCTCTTGATTGTTGACTTTGACACACATACACCTACCTCCTGGAGAGTGTTCTTGATCTGGTCAACTGTTGTGAAGGGCGTTTTCTTCACCAGGGAAAGAATTCTTCGGTTATCCACCACAGTTGTTTTCCGTTGTCTTCCGGGTCTTTTGGTATTGCTGAGCTCACCGGTGCGTTCCTTCTTTTTAAAAAATGTTCCAAACAGTTGTTTTGGCTACACCTAATGTTTTTTCTATCTCTCTGATGGGTTTGTTTTGTTTTTTCAGCCTAATGATGGCTTGCTTCACTGATAGTGACAGCTCTTTGGATCTCATCTTGAGAGTTGACAGCAACAGATTCCAAATGCAAATAGCGCACTTGATATGAACTCTGGACCTTTTATCTACTCATAGTAATTGGGATAATGAGGGAATAACACACACCTGGCCATGGAACAGCTGAGAATCCAATTGTCCCATTACTTTTGGTTCCTTAACAAGTGGGAGGCACATATGCAAACTGTTGTAATTCCTACACCGTTCACCTGATTTGGATGTAAATACCCTCAAATTAAAGCTGACGGTCTGCAGTTAAAGCACATCTTGTTCGTTTCATTTCAAATCCATTGCGGTGGTGTATAGAGCCAAAAATGTTACAATTGTGTCGATGTCCCAATATTTATGGACCTGACTGTATATCACTGCAGTTCAGGAATTGAGGATTTGCAACTTTGCATCATATCCACCACTGGATACGAAATATACCACTTAATGAACATGGACAGGGTATAGACTATACCGCTATGTCATCATGGCATAAACACAGTGGGACGGACTACTAATCCTGCAGACAGGGTAAGCCTACACAGGCAGTCTAGACAAATTTATCACAGTGACTGGATGATATATTTGGTGCACAAGTATACCCTTTGTCTAACTTTATACCAATTATTGGTTGCCTTTTGTTTCCAACAAAATTTAATCTTACGAATTATAGTGAAATTTTGGAGCAAAATGTCATATCTTGAGCCACACCCACTTTCCAGTAAGTCACATCCTCTTTACTGGCTAGACACAGCGGATTTATGTAAAACTAGATACGTCAATTGGCAGCAAATTTTGGCACACTTTACAACAAGGTCTAGGTGTCCTGGCTCTGATGGGAGGGCTTTAGTGTTGTCGAGCCGTTTTAGAGGCTAGGGAAGCGCTAAAGCCCACCCATTAGTGCCGGCTCACTGCTGGGCGATAGCCTTCGCATCAAAATTAAGGTGCACCAATATGTGCCAATGGACCACAAAGCATGAAAACAGCATATACTAATAAGACTACTTTCACATTAGCGTTTTCAATTCCACTATTGAGATCCGTCATAGGATCTCAATAGCGGAAGAAAACGCTTCAGTTTTGTCCCCATTCATTGTCAATGGGGACAAAACTGAACTGAACGAAATGCACCAAAATGCATTCCGTTCCGTTTGGTTGTGCTCCCATCGCGGACAGAATAATGCTGTAAGCAGCGTTTTTTTGTCCGCAATGTGGTGCTGAGCAAGACGGATCCATCCTGGCACACAATGTAAGTCAATAGGGACGGATCTGTTTTCTCTGACACAATAGAAAACGGATCCGTCCCCCATTGACTTTCAATGGTGTTCATAATGATAGAAGACATAATACAACCGGATCCGATCATAATGGATGCATTTGGTTGTATTATGGTAACGGAAGTGTTTTTGCAGATCCATGACGGATTTGCAAAAAACGCTAATGTGAAAGTAGCCTAATTACTGGACAAAGTATTTACCGCTGGATCATCTAACCACTTAACACACTGCTAAGCTAGAGAGGTTTTATAATGTACTGTTTTGTATGGATGTCCTACCTTAAATAGGTTTAATAATAATTTTGACTTTGAGCATTTTAATAATCTGCTCTTTTTTCACCAGGCATTTGTGATGCTCCACCTGACCATCCTAATGCTCAATTGCAAGTCCAGTATCAGAACATGAAAACTTTCTTTACTGGCACAGCCGTATATGTGCAGACCTCTGCTCTGCTCCCTTAAAATGTAACCTCCACAACCAGGGTCGGCTCCAGGTTCATGTGGGGCCTTGGGCGATAAAGTCTCAGTGGGCCCCCTTACACAGTGGTAACTCTCTGAGTACAGATAATACAGTAGATATCACCTGCAGTCCTATGTAACAGCATATATAACACAGTCGTGGCTATCTGAGTACAGAAAATGTAGTAGTGTTACCTGTAGTCCTATGTAAACCACAGATAACACTAGTGTAGATCATGTAGTAGTGTTACCTGCGTCCTTAGTGTGCCTCCCTGTGCCTCTACCACGGACTCCATGCTGGCGGTGTTGCCTCCTCTTCCATCTTCATCTTGCCCCGCACAGAATGTTCTGATGCAGCGGTGTCAAGACAAAGGGAACACTGTGGGCATGGTGATGGTGACAGACACACGGGGACAGACAGACAGACAGAGACACACACACAGGGACACACACACAGGGACACACACACAGGGACACACACACAGGGACACACACACAGGGACAGACACACACAGGGACAGACACACACACACACACACAGGGACAGACACACACACACACACAGGGACAGACACACACACACACACAGGGACAGACACACACACACACAGGGACAGACACACACACACACAGGGACAGACACACACACACACACACACACAGGGACAGACACACACACTCACACAGGGACAGACACACACACACACACAGGGACAGACACACACACAGGGACAGACACACACACACATGGACAGACACACACACACACACACACAGGTACAGACACACACACACAGGGACAGACACACACACACACACACACAGGGACAGACACACACACACACAGGGACAGACACACACAGGAACAGGCACACACACACACAGGGACAGACACACACACAGGGACAGACACACACAGGGAGAGATACACACACACAGGGACAGACACACACACACACACACAGGGACAGACACACACAGGGACAGACACACACACACACAGGGACAGACACATACACACACACACACACACACACACAGGGACAGACACACACACACACAGGGACAGACACACACACACAGGGACAGACACACACACAGGGACAGACACACACAGGGATAGACACACACACACAGGGATAGACACACACACACAGGGATAGACACACACACACAGGGACAGACACACACACAGGGACAGACACACACACACAGGGACAGACACACACACACACAGGGACAGACACACACAGGGATAGACACACACACACAGGGACAGACACACACACACACACACAGGGACAGACACACACAGGGACAGACACACACACACACAGGGACAGACACACACACACACAGGGACAGAGACACACACACACAGGGACAGACACACGCACAGGGACAGACACACACACACGCACACACGGGGATAGACGCGCACACACACACGGGGACAGACACACACACACGGGGACAGACACGCACACACACACACGGGGACAGACATCTGTGCGATCGTCAACCAACTTCTATCTAATGTGTGGCCACCTTAAGGGGGCATTAAAAGGAAATTCCACCTTAAGTTATGCTCCAACCTTATGTTACCTTATAATATAACCCCCACTGATTCCCAGTACTGAGGGGACATGGACTGAGGTTTAAAAGGGAATTATCAACATGCACCACAAGGTGGTCTAAACCGTAACCCATTAGGCACTGGCTAGACTGTGGGATGGAGTCTAAGTAATGCCTCAGGCCTCATGCACACTGCCGTTATGCGTCCGTTCCGTGCATTGGGGACCACAATTTGTGGTCCCCAATGCACTGGCCACATCCATGCGGCGGCCGGGACAAATTGAGACCCGTTCAACCTGAATGGGTCCATGATCCGGTCGCACCGCACAAAAAAATAGAACATGTTCTATTTTTTTGTGGTACGGAGGCACGGACGGAAACACCACAGAAGCACTCCGTAGTGCTTCCCATTGAGCGATTGCGGACCCATTCAAGTGAATAGGTCCGCATTCGTGATGCCCACGGCCGGTGTGCATGAGGCCATAGACACAGAAGGGGGCACACACACACAGGGACAGACAGACACACACATAATGGCCCTCAGAATACACCCAGATCTGTATGATAAACCCCCTTAATTGCACCAGATTCCACTCCACTTGAACCCCACTGCCCCTGAGTGCTCCACCTGCCCCCTCATATATGAGCTCCATATGCTTCCCCTCACAAGTTCTGGTTCTCCAGCAGCACATCCTCCCTCACTCTGCATCTTGCAGGCACACACAGCCCCTCCTCCTTCCACAAGCTGCTGCTGCCGTCAGGGTTTGTCATGTGACCATGAAGGAGCATGTGACCAGTGATGTCACAGAACTCCTTCTAACAACTACATTCTAGCATAGGATCGATCATCTACCGAAACAACTCCATCTACCCTGTTCTGAGTTCTGGGGCCGCTTACCCCAGCAGTGCACATGGCGAAAATTGTCTGCATTGCTGGGGTAAGCTGCCCTAGAATTCAAAACAGGCAGGACACAGCTGCAGAAGTGAGTGGGCACAGTGGGCCCCCCCAGGAGCAGGGGGCCCCAGCATTTGCCCGGGTTTGCCGTGTGGTGGCGCCGGCCCTGTCCACAACACCCCGCCCCCTTAACAGTGACCTCTACAGCACCCTGCCCCTTAACACTGACCGCCATAGTGGACCATCCCCTTAACTGTGGCCTCCACAGTTCCCTGTCCCCTTAGCAGAGACCTCCACAGCATCGCGCCCCCTTTTTAGTGACCTCAACAGTACCCCATCCCCTGAACAGTGATTTACACAACACCCCGTCCTCTTAACAGTGGCCTCTACAGAAATTTGCCCCTGAACACTGACCTCCATAGCGGACCGTCCTCTTAACTGTGACCTCCATAGCAGCCTGCCCCTAGGGTGGCCAGAGGTCCGGTTTTAGGCTGGACAGTCCGGCTTTCAGACTACCTATCCTCCATCCGGCGCAGGGCCTGGACGTACACAGGGATGTCCTTTTGAACAGCTCACTCTCAGACAGCAGCACTGTGCTGTCTGAGTGTGAGCTGCAGGGAGAAAGTCACCCTCCCTCCCACCCTTGCAGCTGACAGAAGTTGTTTTTACCTTAATTTTTTCAATCCTCGTTCGCTGCGGAGTGGGAGGGGGCGTGACTTAGCAGGATCTGGGGGTGGGGTTTTTAAGTCCGTCTTTTTAGGGTGGCCTGAATGGCCACCCTACCTGCCCCCTAAACTGTGACCTTCACAGCACTCCGCTCCCTTAACAGTGTCATCCACAACACCCAGCCCCTTTAACCACCTCAGCCCCCAGTGCTTAAAGGGGTTATCCGAGTTAATAAAAAAAATAAAAAAACACTTAAAATCCATCAGGATATACATATAATTTTGGTTAAGCTAGATTTCATCAAGTTAAAACCCATATTTACACCTTTTCATGGTCCTGTCATTGCTTTGTTTACATGCTGCAGTACAAGGTGAGGGGGCGTGTAACAACAAAGCCTGAGCTCTGCCTCATGAATATTTCTGGGCGTGAACAACCTAACCCTTCCCCGTCCCCTGCTCTGCACTTTGCATAAAAATAAATAAATACACACATAGGGCAGAAGACCTCCCTGTCACATTGCAGCTGTAAAAGTTATGTTATTTTTCATACATTTCTTTCATGTTTGGTTTTGTTTCTAGTCTAAAAATTTTCTTTCTGTTATTACAGTATATCAAGAAGGACGTATTTGCACTAATTCCAAATTCCGTCACCATAGAAAATGAATGGGTCCGCACCCGTTCCGCAAAATTGCAGAACAAATGTGGACCCATTTGCGGATGTGTGAATGGAGCCTAAGGCTACTTTCACACTAGAGGCAGGATCGATCCAACAGGCTGTTCACCCTGTCGGATCCGGCCAGCCGCTATTTTGCCGTGCCGCTGGACTGCCGCTCTGTCCCCATTGACTATAAAGGGGACGGTGGTGGAGCTATGGCGCAGCACGGCAGTGCACAGCGAGCGGCCACTTGACTAAAAGTCCTGGATTTTCGACTTTTTATGGTACTTTCACACTAGCGTTAGTGTGATACGGCAGGCAGTTCCATCGTCTGAGCTGCCCGCCGGATCCGCCATTCAGTGTGACAACTGACAGCATTTGTAGACGGATCCAGGTGCGGATCCGTCTAGAAATGCATTGCAATAACGGATCCGTCTATCCGCTTGCCATGTCGATGGACGGATCCCTCTTGCAGTCTTTTTCACAGTTTTCATGTTCTGCGCATGCGTAGACCGGAAGGGCGGATCCGTCCTTCAGTTGTTTTGCAACACCGGATCCGCAAGGCAGCTCCGTCGTCGGAGCTGCGTGCCTGCTGGATGCGCCGATCAGTGTGACAAGTGACAGCATTTGTAGACGGATCCGGGTGCGGATCCATCTAGAAATGCATTGCAATAACGGATCCGTCTATCCGCTTGTCATGCAGATGGACGGATCCCTCTGTCAGTCTTTTTCACATTTTTCATGTTCTGCGCATGCGCAGACCGGAAGGGCGGATCCGTCCTTCAGTTGTTTTGCAACGCCGGATCCGCAAGGCAGCTCCGTCGTCGGAGCTGCGTGCCTGCTGGATGCGCCGATCAGTGTGACAACTGACAGCATTTGTAGACGGATCCAGGTGCGGATCCGTCTAGAAATGAATTGCAATAACGGATCCGTCCAGCGGCACCGTCAAATAGCGGCAGGGCAGATCCGACAGGGTGAACAGCCTGTCGGATACGTCCTGCCGCTAGTGTGAAAATATCATTCGCATTATATGTATCTAAGCAATATCTATATTATTCAAATATATATTCAATATGGATATTGCTTAGATAAATCCATATATTGGTGCAGATAAGGATTTTATATAGCTGAATAATGATGATGATGATCATAATAATGATGGCCAATAATTTATTTATATTTCCCAGGGGGTGTTCAATGTGTACTAGTGGGGGGGAGGGGGGGCAGGGCTGTAATAATGATCCCCAGATGCAGAGGGGAACGTTTACAAACTGCCACCTCTAGCCCCAGTGAATGCAGGAGGGACAAACAGACCCTGTGCTGCTGGAGAAGAGATCGCATAGCAGAGCCCAGGCAGTGACAAGAGCTGGAGGGGGGAGGGGGGAGGGCACCAGAGGCTCTGACGTATCGTTTACACAGCCTGGACACTCCCTCAAGCAGAGAGAAGCTTGTAAACGAGACGTCAGGTGTAACATGACCCTGAACTGAACTGGCCAAACAGTGATAGATAGGTAATGAAAGTGATTTTAAGAATCTTTCACTGGTCTACAATAAATGCAATTAGAATAGATTTATTTAAGTCGGATAACCCCTTTAAACACCCTGAAAGACCAGGCCACTTTTTACACTTCTGACCTACACTACTTTCACCGTTTATTGCTCGGTCATGCAACTTACCACCCAATTTTACCTCCTTTTCTTCTCACTAATAGAGCTTTCATTTGGTGGTATTTCATTGCTGCTGACATTTTTACTTTTTTTGTTATTAATCGAAATTTAACGATTTTTTTGCAAAATGACATTTTTCACTTTCAGTTGTAAAATTTTGCAAAAAAAACGAGATCCATATATAAATTTTGCTCTAAATTTATTGTTCTACATGTCTTTGATTAAAAAAAAATGTTTGGGTAAAAAAAAAAATGGTTTGGGTAAAAGTTATAGTGTTTACAAACTATGGTACAAAAATGTGAATTTCCGCTTTTTGAAGCAGCTCTGACTTTCTGAGCACCTGTCATGTTTCCTGAGGTTCTACAATGCCCAGACAGTACAAACACCCCACAAATGACCCCATTTCGGAAAGTACACACCCTAAGGTATTCGCTGATGGGCATAGTGAGTTCATAGAACTTTTTATTTTTTGTCACAAGTTAGCGGAAATTGATGATTTTTTTTCTTTTTTTTTTTTTTCTTACAAAGTCTCATATTCCACTAACTTGTGACAAAAAATAAAAAGTTCTATGAACTCACTATGCCCATCACGAAATACCTTGGGGTCTCTTCTTTCCAAAATGGGGTCACTTGTGGGGTAGTTATACTGCCCTGGCATTCTAGGGGCCCAAATGTGTGGTAAGGAGTTTGAAATCAAATTCTGTAAAAACTGACCAGTGAAATCCGAAAGGTGCTCTTTGGAATATGGGCCCATTTGCCCACCTAGGCTGCAAAAAAGTGTCACACATCTGGTATCTCCGTACTCAGGAGGAGTTGGGGAATGTGTTTTGGGGTGTCATTTTACATATACCCATGCTGGGTGAGAGAAATATCTTGGCAAAAGACAACTTTTCCCATTTTTTTATACAAAGTTGTCATTTGACCAAGATATTTATCTCACCCAGCATGGGTATATGTAAAAAGACCCCCAAAAACACATTCCTCAACTTCTCCTGAATATGGAGATACCACATGTGTGACACTTTTTTGCAGCCTAGGTGGGCAAAGGGGCCCATATTCCAAAGAGCACCTTTCGGATTTCACTGGTCAGTTTTTACAGAATTTGATTTCAAACTCCTTACCACACATTTGGGCCCCTAGAATGCCAGGGCAGTATAACTACCCCACAAGTGACCCCATTTTGGAAAGAAGAGACCCCAAGATATTCGCTGATGGGCATAGTGAGTTCATGGAAGTTTTTATTTTTTGTCACAAGTTAGTGGAATATGAGACTTTGTATGAAAAAAATAAAATAAAAAAAATCATCATTTTCCACTAACTTGTGACAAAAAATAAAAAATTCTAGGAACTCGCCATGCCCCTCACGGAATACCTTGGGGTGTCTTCTTTCCAAAATGGGGTCACTTGTGGGGTAGTTATACTGCCCTGGCATTCTAGGGGCCCAAATGTGTGGTAAGGAGTTTGAAATCAAATTCTGTAAAAAATGGCCTGTGAAATCCGAAAGGTGCTCTTTGGAATATGGGCCCCTTTGCCCACCTAGGCTGCAAAAAAGTGTCACACATCTGGTAACTCCGTACTCAGGAGAAGTTGGGGAATGTGTTTTGGGGTGTCATTTTACATATACCCATGCTGGGTGAGAGAAATATCTTGGCAAAAGACAACTTTTCCCATTTTCTAATACAAAGTTGGCATTTGACCAAGATATTTATCTCACCCAGCATGGGTATATGTAAAATGACACCCCAAAACATATTCCCCAACTTCTCCTGAATACGGAGATACCACATGTGTGACACTTTTTTGCAGCCTAGGTGGGCAAAGGTGCCCAAATTCCTTTTAGGAGGGCATTTTTAGACATTTGGATACCAGACTTCTTCTCACGCTTTGGGGCCCCTAAAATGCCAGGGCAGTATAAATACCCCACATGTGGCCCCATTTTGGAAAGAAGACACCCCAAGGTATTCAATGAGGGGCATGGCGAGTTCATAGAAAAAAAAAATTTTGGCACAAGTTAGCGGAAATTGATTTTTTTGATTTTGTTCTCACAAAGTCTCCCTTTCCGCTAACTTGGGACAAAAATTTCAATCTTTCATGGACTCAATATGCCCCTCAGCGAATACCTTGGGGTGTCTTCTTTCCAAAATGGTGTTATTTGTGGGGTGTTTGTACTGCCCTGGCATTTGAGGGTCTCCGCAATCATTACATGTATGCCCAGCATTAGGAGTTTCTGCTATTCTCCTTATATTGAGCATACAGGTAATGAGATTTTTTTTTTCCGTTCAGCCTCTGGGCTGAAAGAAAAAAATGAACGGCACAGATTTCTTCATTCGCATCGATCAATGTGGATGAAAAAATCTCTGCCAAAAAAAGAAAAAGGAGGGGAAAGGCGTCTGCCAGGACATAGGAGCTCCGCCCAACATCCATACCCACTTAGCTCGTATGCCCTGGCAAACCCGATTTCTCCATTCACATCAATCGATGTGGATGAATAAATCATTGCCGGGATTTTTTTTTTTATATATACAAAGTGTTTGCCAAAGTATATGAACACCGCCACCTCCTCAGCTCATATGCCTCGGCAAATGTATCTTTTACTGCAGAGGAGAAATCTCGTCTTGCAGCGCCGCATACACCGACTTGCGTGTAATCTAACAGCAGCGCAATGCTTCTGTCCGAATGCACATCAGTGCTGCAGCTAGTCGATCGGTTGGTCCACCTGAAAGGTAAAAAAAACAAAACAAAAAAGAAAAAAACAGGCCGCAACGCAATAACTTTATTAACTTTAGAACAGAACATATTAACTTTTTTTTTACTTTTTTAACTTTTTTACTTACCGGTAATTTTTTTTTTGTTTAGTTTTTTTTACCTTTATAGAACAAACCTCTCCTTCCCCATGGGACAATGTGCAAAGCGCAAATCGCCCAAAGATGTGGCAAAGTACGTTATGCACTTTATCCCAGGTGAAAGGAGAGGTTTGCAGCAGCTGTGAGTAAAAGGGCCCTAATAGCCCTGTGTGCCTGTCCTGTGAGATGCAATCCCTATGCTAGGTGTACCTGTGTGTGGTACTTCCGGAAACACTCTCCTAAGCATAGGGCAGGGTGGTCAGGGCAGTCAGGACAGAAATAGCGGGTGTCACGCCTTATTCCACTCCTGCTACAGACACGACATTTTTTTCGGGGTGGCGGTTGGGTTGAGGTACCAGCAACGACACTGGGGAAATGTCGCTCGTGTAGACGGCTAACTACACTGGTGGATGGGGCCACGGAACCTCCTGGGTAAAGGAGGTTCTCGATGATCTCTTCCTGGAATTTGAGGAAGGATCCTGTTCTCCCAGCCTTACTGTAGAGAACAAAACTATTATACAGCGCCAATTGGATTAAATATACAGACACCTTCTTATACCAGCGTCTGGTTCTGCGGGAAACTAAATAGGGAGCCAACATCTGGTCATTGAAGTCCACCCCTCCCATGAGCGCATTATAGTCGTGGACTGAGAGGGGCTTTTCAATGACACGGGTTGCCCTTTCAATTTGGATTGTCGTGTCTGCGTGAATGGAGGAGAGCATGTAAACGTCACGCTTGTCTCTCCATTTCACCGCGAGCAGTTCTTCGTTACACAAGGCAGCCCTTTCCCCCCTTGCAAGACGGGTGGTTACAAGCCGTTGGGGGAAGCCCACGCGACTAGTTCGCGCGGTGCCACAGGCGCAAATCCGTTCTAGAAACAAATGCCTAAAGAGGGCCACACTTGTGTAAAAATTGTCCACATAAAGATGGTACCCCTTGCCGAATAAGGGTGACACCAAGTCCCAGACTGTCTTCCCACTGCTCCCCAGGTAGTCAGGGCAACCGACCGGCTCCAGGGTCTGATCTTTTCCCTCATAGATCCGAAATTTGTGGGTATAGCCTGTGGCCCTTTCACAGAGCTTATACAATTTGACCCCATACCGGGCACGCTTGCTTGGGATGTATTTTTGAAGCCAAGGCGCCCGGTAAAATGTATTAGGGACTCGTCTACGCAGATGTTTTGCTCAGGGGTATACAAATCTGCAAATTTCTGGTTGAAATGGTCTATGAGGGGCCGAATTTTGTGGAGCCGGTCAAAAGCTGGGTGGCCTCTGGGACGGGAGGTGGTGTTGTCGCTAAAGTGCAGGAAACGCAGGATGGCCTCAAATCGTGTCCTGGACATAGCAGCAGAGAACATGGGCATGTGATGAATCGGGTTTGTGGACCAATATGACCGCAATTCATGCTTTTTTGTCAGGCCCATGTTGAGGAGAAGGCCCAGAAAAATTTTAAGTTCGGAAACTTGGACTGGTTTCCACCGGAAAGGCTGGGCATAAGAGCTTCCCGGGTTTGCGGTTATAAATTGTGTGGCATACCGGTTTGTCTCTGCCACGACTAAGTCCAAGAGCTCCGCAGTCAAGAACAGCTCAAAAATTCCCAGGGCCGAACCGATTTGAGCCGTCTCAACCCGAACTCCAGACTGGGCGGTGAAAGGGGGAACTACAGGTGCGGCTGAAGTTGGTGACTGCCAATCAGGGTTTGCCAGCACCTCAGGGATTCTAGGGGCTCTACGGGCCTGTCTGCGCGGTGGCTGCGACGGGGTAACTACTGCACGTGCCACCGTACCAGCTTCAACTGCCCTTCTGGTGCTCGCTACTTCACCAGGTTGTACGGCAGTGCTGGTACTAGGTCCAGGAAGGGCTGCGCTGCTGGTGTATGCCTCACCACGTGATCCGGCAGCGACAGCGCAACTCTGCTGCTCTTGAAGCGGATCCTGCGTAACCTGTGGTCTAGCGACACGGGGCCGGGTACGCCTGGTGCTGCCAGGGACCTCAACCTCCTCGTCCGAACTTTGGGTCAGAGAGCCACTGCTTTCCACAGGTTCATATTCTGACCCGCTAGATTCGTCAGATGAGGGTTCCCATTTCTCATCCGACTGGGTCAGAATCCTGTAGGCCTCTTCAGAAGAATACCCCCTGTTTGACATTTTGGACTACTAAATTTAGGGGTATTCCCTGAGACTACCCAAGAAAAAAAGCAAGCCTGTCTTACAAAGGGGAGGCTAGCGAAGTACCGGAGGCCGCTGCGGTTGATAAAAAATATCAAAACTGATTTTTTTATCGCCGCAGTGCGTGTAAAGTGAATGTGCAGTGATCAAAAAATAATAATTTTTTGTCACTGCGGTGGGGCGGGCGTGGGTGAACGCACGTGTGGGCGACCGATCAGGCCTGATCGGGCAAACACTGCGTTTTGGGTGGAGGGCGAACTAAAGTGACACTAATACTATTATAGATCTGACTGTGATCAGTTTTGATCACTTACAGATACTATAAAAGTACAAATGCTGATTAGCGATACGCTAATCAGCGAATAAAAGTGACTGCGGTGCGGTGGGGTGGGCGCTAACTGACGCTAACTACCTAACCAAGGGGCCTAAACTATCCCTAAAACCTAACAGCCAATACTAGTGAAAACAAAAAGTGACAGTTTACACTGATCACTTTTTGTCTTTCACTAGTGATTCACAGGGGCGATCAAAGGGGTGATCAAAGGGTTAATTGGGGTGCAGGGGGGTGATCTGGGGCTAAGGTGTAGTGTTGGTGCTACTCACAGTTCAGTCTGCTCCTGTGCTGGATCCAACCGACGAATAGGACCAGCACAGGAGCAGAGAAGCCATATAACAGATCATATTTACTAATATGATCTGTTATATGGCTTGTGATTCGATTTTTTAAAAATCAGCAACCTGCCAGCGACGATCATTGGCTGGCAGGTTGCTGATGCAATTCTCCTCGAACTTTTGCCGGCCCGTGATGCGCATGCGCGGGCCGGCTGTGACCGAAATCTCGCGTCTCGCGAGAGGACGCGCCGGCGCGTCCACTCGGAATGAAACAACCACTTCCAGGACGCGTCTGTGCGTACAGCGGTCCGGAGGTGGTTAAAGCTGACCTGCAGCAGTGAAGAAAAATGGCTGGATTGTTCTTGAAACCTGGTGTAAAACAGCGTGTATGTGGAGACTAAGGACCTGCAAGCTTCTATTGGCTGATAAGGGAAATGTGACCGTGTGTATGGCAGTTGGGATATGAAGTGAAAGACCTGCAGGCTTCTATTGGCTAATGTAGGTCATGTGATGTGCCATATTTGCATATTTTTGGGGAATATTTCAGGAACGGTACATGCTAGAGAGCTGAGACCTGGTCTAAAACCTTCGCGGACACCTGACGTACCTGTGTGCCAAATTTCGTGATTGTAAATTTGACGGTGCGGATTTCTTTAGTGGACATACATACATACTAGGGATGAGCGAATCTACTTCGGATGAAACAACCAAAGTCGATTCGCATAAAACTTTGTTCCAATATTGTACGGAGCAGGAGTTCCGTACAGTATTAGAATGTATTGGCTCTGATGAGCCGAAGTTATTGCTTTGCGAAGTCTCGTGAGACTTCGCACAATAACTTCATAAATTAATTTGTACTGTAAAAAAACATTTCCCAAACTTCAGGTTCGGTTCCGAGTGGCACCTTGAGTTTGCGAACCAGAGTTCGGGAAATGTTTTTTTACAGTACAAATTAATTTAGGAAGTTATTGCGCAAAGTCTTACGAGACTTCGCGAAGCAATAACTTCGACTCATCGGAGCCAATACATTCTAATACTGTACGGAGCTCCTGCTCCATACAGTATTAGAACGAAGTTTTATGTGAATCGACTTTGGATGTTTCATCCGAAGTCGATTCGCTCATCCCTAATACATACACTCAGCTTTATATATTAGATTTTAGATCCATGGGAACAATAAAAAAAATTATGCTAAGATTCCCTAATATTTTCTCTTGGTTTAAACATCACTAATATTTGCTGTATATTATCAGCTTATTTTTTTCACTAGTTCAAATTGTGTTGATACAAAAGTAATACTTGAACTGAATCTAGGCATTTTTTCTGTACAATGAATAACCCTGTGCTTGGTGACCTGATAGAAGGTGGAGGCACTACTGCGAGTGGCGGTGCCTTCTCGAACAGCTAATTGGCAAGGGTCTCAGGTTTCGTACCCCCACTGATCAGATACTGATGACCTATTAAGAGGTTAGCCTTTTAAGATCATGAATAACGGCTTCAAGGGTTGATTTCCAGCAAAGTTCTCAGCACGGTCATCAAACTTTGAGGGACTGTTGTTGAAAGTGTATTTCCTTCTCAATGCACCTTGATTCCTTCCTTTGTCCCTGAAGACAGGCCTGGAGAACTTATCAGTGACAAATGCAGTATGATGTCAGTAACAGTTCTATTTATTCCTTGCCATACAGGGCTTTATATACATTCATGCATACATACAAGAATAGCTGCAGCTCTCATTACAATAATGCTGACTACAAACTTTTCCTTTGACTTTTCCTTACATGTACAGGAGGTACATGTAAATATAGTCACCCTTTAATATGATGTCACCCAACCTCCTTTCCTTCATACAGCTCATACAGCTAATTCTATTTAACCCTTCAGTTGTTTATTAGCTTCTTGTATATTATGTAACTTGCAAAGTCAGACGTGTCTGATCTCTCATTCCTTGATGCCAGATTAAAGAGGTTGTCTGCTTTTTTATATTGATGACCTATCGTCAGGATAGGTAATTAATATCAGATCGGCAGGGGACCGACTCCTAGCACCCCCTCTGATCAGCTGTTTGAAGAGAGCGCAACGCTTATATGGGCGCTGCCTTCTCTTTACTGTTTACCTGCTTACCATCGCAATTGCAGAGGTTAGCACTTTAATGGGTTGGTTTCTTCCTATTAACTTGATCCACATCTTTGGTGTTCCTGGGGCATTTAGGTTTTCTATTGTATAAGGGCTCATGCACATGAACTTCTGCCAGCCGTGCCCGTATTGTGGCCCGCAAACAGGAGATCTGCAATATACGGGAACTGGCCTTGTGTGCACCGTATCACAGATGCAGACCCATTCACTTGAACTACGGAATGCTTCCGTTGCATTTCGGTCCGTGCCTCCACAACAAAATAGAACATGCTCTATTTTTTGTGGTGCAGACGGATCGCAGACCCATTCAAGTTGAATGGGTCTGTGTCCACTAGCGCCGGCCACACAGATGGTACCTGTGCATTGGGGACTGCAGTTTGTAGTCCCCATTGCATGGCACAGGTGGCTGAAATGTGTCAGGACAAAATGATGTATCATAATGGTTTAGTCTCTGGAGGATCTGCTGGCTAGGCAGCAACATAAGTGCTGTGTGGGCACATCTGTGTAATCAGTATTAGTCAGCTGGGTATTTCAGTTCTGCTGAGGCTAAGTAGTCTAGACCAGTGTCTTGCCATAATGCTTGTTCAAAGACTTTCAGTTTAGCTAAGACAGCTGTTTCTTCCCTTTCCATTAGAATAATTTTTAATTGGGCTTCTGCCTATACTCCTTTTACTGCCTCTACTTCTTAGCAAAGGAATTTCTAACACTAGCTTTTTCTGTATTTTTACGTATGCAATTCTCTTAGCTTGTAATATAATGCTGACCTTCTAGAACAGGGGTCAGCAACCTTCGGCACTCCAGCTGTTGTGAAACTACAACTCCTAGCATGCTCCCTTCACTTGTACAGGAGTTCTGAGAACAGTTAAGCAAGTGTGCATGCTGGGACTTGTAGTTTCACCACAGCTGGAGTGCCGGATGTTCCTGACCCCTGTTCTAGACCAAGATGATCTGAAAAATGGAGATGTGACCTAATCTCTTGTGAATGTAAGGTGCGAAGTTCTGCTTTATCCTTGGCATCTTGTACTAAGACATCCTTTCTTTGGATAGATTTCCCTCAGCACTACTGCGGCATTACTGATATCAAAGTTACTCAAGAATGTGATATACTTTGTGGACAGTCGCTGGTAGGGATCATCAAGTTAGAAATGCAGCTTGCTTGCAATGGATACGCCTTTAGGTATTTATTTGAAGGTACACTGAAAAATTATGTTAGAGGTCAAAGGAAAATCTTCTCTCCAGCTCTGCTTGACACAGGATGTGACCTCACAGAAGAGGAGTTACAAGATGAATGACATAATGAATTGTAACATAGATAACTTACATAAAACCAAATATAACAATGGCCACTAGATGGCAGCAAAGTACACTAAGTATAGTGGATAAATATATCACAGATTACAATAATGAATTCTAAATTAGAGCTATTAGCTGGGACAGAACAGCCTACTTAAGTATGCTACAGATGCTTTTATATTTAAATCCCATTGAAACCTATCTGTACTCAAAACTGGACATTGCATCACTGGGCCACCATACAACTTAATTCCCAGGGGCAACAAAATCAATAGAGATTTTACACTGCCTCTTTTACAGATATAAATTAAAACACATGGGTGACATTTAATAAGACGATATGCTGTAGACTTAAGTCTTTTTTTCCCACCAGAAAACTGGCATGAAGAAGGATGAATGTGGAAGGCTTGCAGTGCCACCCACTCCCCTCCCACAGCACGCCCCCTTTTCTCATCACTTCTGAAAAGTGGCATAAAGGGGGTATGTTACACATTTTGCTGCTTAATTGGCGTGCAACAAAATTTGGACCTATTTACGCCACAAAAGTAGCGTAAATAGGTTGGCAAATGTCCCCCAATGTCTTCAGTACTAAATCGTTTCCTGTGTCCCTCTGCTTAACATCCCAAAGATCGGATGTGATATAGTGGTATACATTATACTGGTCACTAGTACAGTGAAGTATTCAGATATATGGTAAGATAGCTCAACTCAGCTCAATGGCATAAACCCCGGAGCAAACACGGGAATGCCTTTAACTACATCACTGCAGTTTAGGAATTGAGGATTTGCAACTTTGTATTATTTCCACCACTGAAATCATAATATACCACTTGATGAACATGGACAGGGTATAGACTATACCACTGTGTCATCATTGCATAAACACAGTGGGGCAGGCTACTAGACCGAGTAAATTTAAAAAGGCTGGCTCGGTGGCTATCATAGTGGCTCGGGCTGGAGGATATATACGGTGCACGAGTATAAACTTTGACTAACTTAATTCCAAATATTGGCTGCCTTTATTTGTGAGAAAATTTAATGTCTGAATCTTACCCAAAGGATATTGCTTAATTTCCAGTAAGACACATCTTCTTGACTGGCTAGACACAGTAGATTTCTGGAAAACTAGATGTGTCAATTGGCACTAAATTGTGGCACACTTTACTACAAGGTCTAGGGTCCCTTACAATAGTAAAGGTGAACCAGTATGTGCCAATGGACCAGAAAGCATGAAAACAGCATATAACAGTGATTAGGTATTTGCCGCCAAAGCTAGAGAAGATTTATTATGTACTGTTTTGTATGGATGTCCTACCTTAAATAGGTTTATCAATTATTTTTACTTTGAGCTTTTGAATAATCTTCTCTTTTTTCACCAGGCATTTGTGATGCTCCACCTGACCTTCTTTATGCTCAATTGCATTCCCAGTATCAGAACATGAAAACTTTCTTTACTGGCACAACCCTTCAATACGTATGCAGACCTGGATATTATCAGGTTTACGGCTACTCAAATTTTATAACTTGTTTGGGAAACTTCACATGGTCAAACATATCTGAGTTCTGTAAAAGTAAGTAATGTGTAATTTTTTTTTTATTCAGTAGTAAGTATGATATTTTAATAAAGTTAAAAGTAAACCAGCATATAAGGGGTCAGTATTTAAATTACTAAATATTTTTGTTGATTGTGCTAGCATGTAAACTGATCCAGGCAATACCTTTATATAATTTACTGTTATATGCCCCAAAAGAATATGTTTAAAAAAAGTGGCTGTATATTTATGCCCTCTTAATGGTCTTTTTTTTAAAGATTTTGACACTGATGACCTATCCTAGGTCATCAGTATGCGATTGGTGGGGGTCCGACACTCACAACTCTTGCCGATCAGTTGTTTGAGAAGGCACTGGTGCTCCTGTGAGCACTGCAGCCTTCTCACAGCTTACCAAGCACAGTGCCGTACATTCTATAGTGGCTGTGCTTGGTATTACGCTTTGACTTCTATGGGGCTGAGCGTGATACCAAGCACATCCGCTATAAAATGTACGGTGCTGTGCTTGGTGAGCACAAAGAAGGCTCTGGCATTAGCTGCCTACTCAAAACAGCTGATCGGCGGGGGTCCTGGGTGTCAGGATCCTAAAGATACGTCATCAGTATCAATATCTCAGAAAAACCCTTTAACATGGCACTTGGGAGTTCCATCTTCCATTTATCTTCTTTTAATTAAACGTACTAGATCTCAAAACAAATGTGAGAGGAAGCCTTACCTACAGACACGTTAGGAAATGCTTTCCCATGCCTGTTTGATAGGATCGTGCTCTCCTTTTGATATAAAAAGGTGTGATTTGAAGTCATGTGAAGGGGGGGCTAAGTTTCATTCATTAGAATACATCACTATTCTGATAACAAAAAAATATATCCACTTGCAAAATTAAAATTAAAATTAAAAATGATGTGGAGAGCTCACATAGACACATGAGGAGCCAATAGGCTCACAAAGTGCTTCTTCCCTGGACAGTAGGTGTATCAGCATCCAGACTCCCACCAATTAAAGCTTTTCATGTGACTCTATAACATGTAAAAAGTTACACAACACATTTGGTAAATCGGTCACAAAGTACACCGGGCCCCGCTGCCATTACAACACCAGATGCCGGCCCGCAGACCCTGTATTGGGGGTCATTCACTCACAGGGACACTGTTATGGGGGGATCTGTGGATGACACATATATAGCATAAGGTGCTATATATGTGTCATCCACAGTGCCATCCACACAGCCCCCACAACAGTGCCATCCACAGAGTCCCCACAACAGTGCCATCCACAGAGTCCCCACAACAGTGCCATCCACAGAGTCCCCACAACAGTGCCATCCACAGAGTCCCCACAACAGTGCCATCCACAGAGCCCCCACAACAGTGCCATCCACAGAGCCCCCACAACAGTGCCATCCACAGAGCCCCCACAACAGTGCCATCCACAGAGCCCCCACAACAGTGCCATCCACAGACCACCATTAGTTCAAAACCCATCAAAAGCACACCTTTTGGTTCAAAATATTTTTTAATTTGGCTATTCCCCACCCCTCTTGTAATTGTTCCGCTACTTGTGGGCTTCGCGGGCATGAGTTCAGTCACTTCAGTGCGCAAACCCGTTCTGCAGCATGTGATCCCGCGAGACCCACCTCTGTAGGTCACGGGTCTCGCAGGATCAAGCGCCGAAGTGACTGAACTCATGCCCACGTAGCCCGCAAGTAGCAGATCAGTGGAACAAGTACAAGGTGGAGGGGACTGTTTCTAATTGACGCTGAGATTAGATCACCCCATACGAAAGCATTGAATTAATGCTTTCCTATGGGGAAAAATCTGACCCTGGAGGTCATCATGCAGAGTGTGAGGACGTCCAGCGTCAGATACCGGACCAAAGGTCTGTTTTACTCCAGGAAGCCCTCAGGTGGCTGCCAGCGACTAGAGGCTGACTTATTGCTGGAATGTAAACAATGCAGTTTCTCTAGAACATTGCAGCTCGATTTGCAAAAGGGACACTGTACCCAGACCACATCAATGAGCTGAAGTGGTCTGGGTGCCTTTTGTGTCGCTTTAACTTTGAAATCTTATTAAAGATTGTGTAGGGTGTGGCTGGAGGCGGGGCATGGAGGCGGACAAGGGTGGGGCTTGCAGCAGAACATGGGTGGGGCCTGTAAGGGGGCCCTTGATTTATTTTGCCCGGGGGCCCTCAGTCCGCCCCTGTATAGGGGTATACATACATAATAAAAACAATTATGAACAAGACAAACTACAGACATGTAAGAGAGGACGCTGTCTCCGAGGGCTTACAATCTTTAAGATCTTTTAAGAAATGTCCCAGGGCAGATAAAGATTCCCACAAAATAAGTAAAGCCTGTATTACACTGGCACATTTTCTGCCACATCATCGCTAATGAGCACTCGTAGTAACACTCGTTAGAGATGATCTGGCTATCTAATACAGTAGCCAATTTTCTGATGAATGAGCAAGCACTCGTTTATTGGGCAATCATAATCTTTAAGCATGCTGAAAAATCATGATTTGCCAGCAGCAGATTGTGCTGTCTAATCATGATCGGCTGCCAGCAAGTAACTAAAAAGCATGGGGATGAGCAATTGCATAATGATCACTCCTCCCCATGTTGTGGAGGAGTTCGCTAGCGAGCAGACGATTGCTGGGAAGGAACGCTTCCTTCCAGACAATCGCCTGCAGAATCGGCTGGTCTAATACAGCCTTAAAGGGCTTGTCCAAGTTATTTTTATTTTATATCAGATCGGCAGAGGTCCCATTCACTTCTATGTAGTTACACCTGCTCACCGCTGCTGTTGCGACAGCAAGCAGGTAAACAAAAAAGGGAAGGCTGCACTGGCCTTCTTCAACCGGCTGATTGGTGGGGGTGCCATGTGTCGGACCGGCGCTGATCTGATATTGATTACCTATCCTGAGGTCCTAATAACTTGGCCAACCAAGTCCTATTAAAGGAGAAAGTTAAAGGGTTATCCCATGATTAATGTAAAAATTAGATCATACATAATCTAGTACATGACAAAGAATTTCTAACAAAGCCAGAACTAGTCCGTACTTCCTATGGATCCAGAGATCTCACCATTCATTGCTCCAATTGTTTTGCTAGCTTTATTTCAAGCTGTCAGCATAGGGGCCATGTCCTTTCTCAGGAGGTGTGTCCTTTATGCTGCATTTGAAGGTTGGAACTGAGCACGTGCTTCCATCTCAGTGAGCTGGACAGAGAAATTAGAAAAAGCACAAACATCAAGTGGAGCAGCTAGATTTCAGAGAATAATTCAGTAGGTATAAAATATTTTTAATCACATGCAATTACAAAAACACTGTTAAGCATTAACCCCTTAATGACCAGGTCAATTTTATTTTTTTTTGCATTTTTTTTTTCCTTTCATTAGTGATACATTTTTAACATTTTTGTTCAAATAGCTAAATAGCTTTTTTGCCAGACAAATAATATTTTTTTAAGGGCATCATTTAATTTATCATATCTTGTTTTGGAAAATGGAAAAAATTCTTTGAAAAAAAAAAGTTCTTCCAGAGTTTTGGGGGTTTTGTTTTTACCATGTTCATTGTGCACCTACTGTGCAAACAAAAATGAAAACGCCCAAAAATTGAGTATATAGAGAGCTCTTCAATACACTTCAACACGGGAGCTTGTATGACCAATGAGACAAATATTCAGATCCACAGCAATATAGGTAGGAAGTTGAATCTCAAGTGTAATATGTGCAAAATAATTTTAAAAAAATGAGACAGAGGGAATGGGGAACAGAAAAAAAAGAAGAGTAGAAAAAGAAAACAAAAAGGAGGGAGAAAAAGGAGATTAATCCAAATTTGCTAGGGCTGGCATTCCTCACTGCCCCCGTAGGAGCTCAAAATCTAAGTTCCCTATTAGTATGTCTTACGCGTGTGGAAATAAAATGGAGTACCCCGAGGAAACCCATGAAACTATGTGGAGAGCATAAGTACTCCATAGAGATGTTGTCCTTGATTGGACTCAAACCTAGGACAGTGCTGCAAGACACCAGTGCTAACCACTTCATGTTTTCCTTCCTTAAAAACATGAAACACTCTGGAAAATATTTTCCTTACATCGCCATATTCTGACAGCTCTATAGAGTTGTTTGAGGGCTTGGTTTCTGAGAGGCGAGCTGCAGTTATTATTGGCACCATTCTGGGGTACATACGACCTTTTTAAAAAGGTTGGTCATTTTTAATTTGTTTTTTATTCCAGCATTCACTGGACATGATAAATAATTTTATATTTTAATATTTTGAACATTGCTGAACACGGCAATACCAATTATGGTTATTTATTTTATTGCTAATTTTTATATGTAAAATTTAGAAATTTTTTAAAGCATTTTAACTTTTTTTATTGTACTTTTTAACATACTATCCTCTAATCATTTATTCTGTTGACCACAATAGGATGCTATTGCTTTCTATGGTATTTTCATTGCCTGTTTAAGCCCTGCTGCAAGGGGCTCCAATTAGAGGCAGCCATCTTTCTCTGAGTAACCTCTCTGATGCCATGGCCACTATTGACCACACCAGCTGATGGGTTAGAGATGACTGGGACTGGAAATATCTCTGATCCTGACTGCCGTGACTGGGTGTCAGTTTTATTACACAGCTAGTACCTACCACATACAGAGCAGGCTCAGCTTGTGAACTGGCTCCATACAACTCCACATGCCCTTGATAGATATATCCCTCACTCAACTTTAAAGGATTAAACAAAGGTATCCAGATGCAGATTAGCTATGGATAAGGACACATATGAATACATTCCAGGTGCGCAGGCAATTTGCTTTTGCATGGTTATTGTTGCCAAAATGCATAGGTAAAAAAGTGGAGAGTATATTAAACGTAACCCCTTAGTGACCACCCATACGTGTTTTTACCGCGGTCACTAAGGGGCCTTAGGCTGGGCAGCCGCTTTTTTACTGTGGCCCAGTCTAAGTGCTGCAAGGTCCCCCGTGCAGCGGGGAGCGCGGACCCAGCTCACTTGAAAGTGCAGGAGTGCCGATCTGGGCTGTTTAAAACATTACATGGCGTGGGCAATGGCGCCCGCCGCATATAAAGTGCTGGCAGAGGGAGCGGACTCCCTCTGCCTCCCAATCGGCACCCTGCAAATGCGATCGCGGGGTGCCGATGTGTTTGAAGGCTACCTGGCATCTGTTGTAGGCCCTGGTCCCGGCTGTAGTAACTTCCAGCAGGCTGTGTGTCTCTGGCGCAGCCTGCTGGTCAATGTTAGAATAGCATTGCCATTAAAAAAGCAATGCACTATTGGGATAATGCATTGGGATAATGCACTGCATTTTAAAAGCAATCAAAATACTGTTTGTTATAGTCCCCTTGTGGGACTATTAATTGGTAAAAAAAAAGAAAAAACAAACATTTATTAAATAAAAAAAATTCCATAAATAATTTTTTTTTTCAATCGAAAATACGCTTTTTAATGAAAACAATTGCAGAAAGAAATTTCCCCCATATGTATGTTATTGCCGCGTCTGTAACGACCCGGACTACATAAATATTACATAAATAATCCCCTACGGTGAACGCCGTAAAAAATTAAATTAAAAAAAAGACAGAATTGCTAATTTATTCTTAGTTGCCACCGAAAAATCGTAATAAGCAGCGATCAAAAAGCGTTATTTACTCGAAAATGATACCAATATAAAATACAAGTCATTCCACAAAAATCAAGCCCTCACACAACTCCATATAAAAAGAAAAAAAGTTATGGGTCTTGGGAAGCGGCAATGCAAAAACATTTTTTCTTTTAAAAAAAGGGGTTTTAGTGCAAAAAAGTAGTAAAACGTAAAAAAAACTATATGTTTTTGGTATCACTGTAATCGTACTGACCCAGATAATAAAGATATTATGTTATTTATACCGAATAATAAACGCCGTAAAATTTATAACTTAAAAACATAGTGGCAGTATTGCTGTTTTTCCCATCTCCCTCCCAGAAATAATTAATAAAAGTTAATCAGAAAGTTATGGGTACCCCAAAATGGAGACATTAAAAACTTCAACTTGTCCCACAAAAAACAAGCCCTCATAAAGCTATATAGATGGTAAAATAAAAAAGTTATAGCTCTTGGAACGCTACGATGAAAAAAGGAAGAAAAACACTTGGTCATAAAGGCCCAAACAGGCTTGGTCACTAAGGGGTTGAAATATATTTTAATTGAAATAAAATATTGTTTTAATATATATGTTTATTTTATTATCTTATATCTGATATATTCCAGTTTACACATGTCCTACTCCTGCATATGTAAAGAATGGATGGTATGATCCCGAAATGGAAGAATATTTTTACAACGATACTGTAACATATGGCTGTCATGAAGGATTTCAGATTGTTGGACAAGATTCAATTACCTGTCTCAATCAGGGAAGATGGAATTATAATACACCAGAGTGCAGAGGTAAACGTGTGCTTTAGGAAGGTCTTCTCAGATCCTGTCCTTTTTTCTAAGTATGCATCTCATACACAGTGTAATTATATAGCCATGTATGTGCTCTAAGATTCATGTATTGTAAAATCAAGCAGAGGTTATTTGATTAGAATCAAACTTATTGACTAGTGTTGAGCCAGTGCAAAGCATTCAAAGCGGAAAACTTTGATTCGCAATGAATCCAAATAGACTATGATCTGATTTTCAGGAAAAATTTGATTCGCCAGGTATCCGAATTTCCACGCACTTCGTGGTAATGAATCAGTTTTTTCTAAAATGGAAGCTGCACTTAAAAGGTGAATGTAAGAAGCAAAATACAAAAAACGTAAGTGTAGATAATCACATATGTCAGTCATGCAAAAATCTAAATATTATCATAGAAAGCAAAAACCAATTAAAACATAACTTTTAATACATAGTATATAAAAAGAGCCCAATTTGGGCTATCAATGTATATCCCACCGTAGCACTGCTATAACGACAATCTATATACTGTATTTTCCTGCGTCTAAGACTACTTTTTAACACATGAAAATCTTCTCAAAAGTTGGGGGTCGTCTTATACGCCGGGTGTCGTCTTATATGGCGGTATACGGCATGCTGAAACTTACTTCCTAGCCGGACTAGAGGCTAGGTGAGCCACCGTGCGCTGCATCCCGGCCAGCCGCTCCTGAAGCAGACTCTTCTCCCTGCTCTCAGTGGTTTTCTCATGCCGGCAGTATCACATTGCGTACTATCACTCAGATCGTCTTGAAGACAGGGAGGGCTGGGCAGGCAGGGAGAGCTGACCCACCCAATCCAAGCAGGCCTTGTATGCAGTTTGCAAAGAAAATACCGGTACATCGCTTACCATGATTGGCTGGTTGTTGTATACTTGGATTGGCGATTCTGAGGGAAGGCAGGGGGAAGCAGGAGCATCTGCACTTCAGCCAATTCTAATGTTGGAACGGCAGGTCTCTAATGAAGTTTGGTGTGCATCTTATCTGTGGTGAAAAAACAGAGTCTATCTGGGGAGCAGATACATGTGGTGGTGAATACAGTACAGCACCAGTATGTGTACCGGTTCATACAGTACAGCACCAGTATCTGTACATACAGTACAGCAAAAGTATCTGTACATACAGTACAGCACCAGTATCTGTACCGGTTCATACAGTACAGCACCAGTACATACAGTACAGTATACAAATGGCTAACAGTCAAGACCCCATCATGGCTCTACCAGCAAGAAGAAAGAAATATGAAGCCAGTTTCAAACTTAAAGTTGTAAACTTTGCCATGGAACATAATAACTGCGCTGCTGTAAGACAATATGGAGTAACAGAAAAGATGGTTCGGGACTGGAAAGCAAATGAAAAAGCATTAAAGAGTATGCCAAGGGGTAAGTGTGCATTAACAAGAGGCACCCCACATTGGCCAGAACTCGAAAAACATGTAGCGGACATGGTGAATGAGCATCGCCAAAACGGTTATGTAGTGACACGAAATAAAATACGTTTGTTTGCACTTCAGTGGGCCAAATCTAACCCAGATCACAGCAACAGATTTAAGGCCACTGTATCCTGGTGTACTAGATTCTTGGAAAGGCATAATATGGTACTGAGGCAAAAGACGAAAATTGCACAATTACCTGCAGATCTTGATGCCAAAGTAAATAGCGTAAATACGACGATTATAGCCCAAACCCTATATTTTAACTGGAAAAGTTGGGGGTCGTCTTATATGCCCAGTTGTCTTATATGCCGGAAAATACGGTATATAAAAAAGATCGTATGTACAGTATGTATGTATGTTCCGCTAAAACTCAAAAACGCAACCATCCATTTCAACGAAACTTGGTATACACATCCCTTGCTACCTGGAAAGAAATCTTGTGGGGGTCTCAGCTCTCTAGGACGTACTGCTCCTGAGATATTCCCCAAAAATGACCTGCATTAGCCAATACAAGCCTGCAATTCTTTCTCTTCATATCCCAACTGCCATACACACAGTCACATGTCCCTTATCTGCCAATAGAAGCTCGCAGGTCCTACTTCAGGTTCCCATAACAACTGATCACAGGTTTTAGCAGTTCGCAGGTCCTGAAAAATTCTGTCATATGACGTATGACGGCACAACTACACTGCTACATGCATGGGGGGCAGGGGCCACTATTAAACAGACGGGCGCTGTGGAGTTCACTGTTAAAGGGGTGGGCACCATGGAGTTCACTGTTAAAGGGGCGGGCACCGTGGAGGTCACTGTTAAAGGGGCGGTCACTGATAAAGTGGAGGCCACTGTGAAAGTCACTGTTAAAAGGGCAGCCACTGTGGAAGTCACTGTTAGGCGGTTACCGTTAAAGGGGCGGCCACTGTGAAAGTCACTGCTAAAGGGGCGGTCACCAATAAAGAGGCAGCCATTATGAAAGTCACTGTTAAAGGGGCGGTCACCGTTGAAGGAGGGTGGCCACTGTGAAAGTCACTGTTAAGAGGGCAGCCACCGTGAAAGTCACTGTTAAAGGGGCGGCCACTATGAAAGTCTCCATTAAAGGGGCGGTCACCGTTAAAGGGGCGGCCACTGTGAAAGTCACTGTTAAAGGGGCGGTCACCGTTAAAGGGGCAGCCACTGTGAAAGTCACTTTTAAAGGGGTGGTCACCGTTAAAAGTGTGGCCATTGTGAAAGTCACTGTTATTTAATATAAAATTGCAATAAATAAATACCCGAACAACGCCGGGTCATCAGCTAGTCAGTAATAAACTTGGCATCAGGGGCAAATAAGGGCTACATAGCGGGAAATCTGACCCTGTCGGTGCTCTAGATAATGGCTCAGCCCAGAGGCACACCCTGATGGTGGATGCCCTTTGTCCTCGTACCTAAGCCCAATATGCCCCTAGAAGCCCTAACAAAATGGTGAAAAAAATTATACCCTAAATACCGACGTGTTTCCCCAAGTAGATTGATAAAGAGGGCAATACAACATAAACAATTGATAAGATAATCATCTGTTAATGGAGACCTTACAGAGCAATACCTGAGCATAAAAAATATATAGCACTGACCTGATGCTAAAAGATACATGTGGGCTCCAAAAATTACCAATGTAGGCTATTTACAGTCAGTGCTGTGGAAAACCAATAACAAGGTGATACAAAATAGCAAGGTCTCACATGCTCCAAGTAAGGATCCCCATTGAGCAGGATAGCAGCTACGGTAACTTAAAACGTCCACATGTGGGTTTAACCCCTTAGGGACGTAGGACGTACCGGTCCGCCCTGTTTCCCGAGTCCTTAAGGACTCAGGACGTACCGGTATGTCCTAAGTTTAAAAAAAGATTGCGGCGGGGGTTAATTGTGACAGGATGCCCGCTGAAATCATTCAGCGGGCATCCTGTCACAACGCCGGGGGGGGTCATGTGACCCCCCCCTGTATCAGCGATCGCCGCAAACCGCAGGTCAATTCAGACCTGTGGTTTGCGGCTTTACCTGTGGTTTGCGGCGGCGACCGGGCGTGCCATTGGGTCCCCATGGGGCTGTGGGGGGGACCCGATGGCATGGAAGGAAGCGCGATGCCTTCCTGAGGCATCGCGCTGCCTTCCGGTGAAGAGCCTGTGAGATCCAGCCCCCTGGATCTCACAGGCCCTGGAAGCTGTATGAGTAATACACATTGTATTACTCATACAGCCAATGCATTCCAATACAGAAGTATTGGAATGCATTGTAAAGGATTAGACCCCCAAAGTGGGACAAAAAATAAAGTGAAAAAAAAAGTTGAAAAAATAAAGTTTTCCCCCCAAAAATTTAGTTTCAAGTAAAAATAAACAAAAACGTCATTTTCCCCAAATAAAGTAAAAAAAAAATTGGTATATAAGTATACATATTAGGTATCTCCGCGTCCGTATCAACCGTCACTATAAACATATCACATGACCTAATCCCTCAGATGAACACCGTAAAAATAAAAAAATAAAAACTGTGCTAAATAAACCATTTTTTTGTCACCTTACATCACAAAAAGTACAACAGCAAGTGATCAAAAAGGCGTTTGCCCACCAAAATAATACCAATCTAACCGTCACCTCATCCCACAAAAAATGAGCCCCTACCTGAGACAATCGCCCAAAAAATTTAACTATGGCTCAGAATATGGAGACACTAAAACATCATTTTTTTGTTTTAAAAAAGCTGTTATTGTGTAAAACTTACATAAATAAAAAAAAAGTATACATATTTGGTATCGCCACGTTCATATCGACCAGCTCTATAAAAATATCACATGACCTAACCCCTCAGATGAACACCGTAAAAAATAAAAAATAAAAACTGTGCTAAATAAACCATTTTTTGTCACCTTACATCACAAAAAGTGTAATAGCAAGCGATCAAAAAGTCATATGCACCCCAAAATAGTGCCAATCAAACCGTCATCTCATCCTGCAAAAAATGAGACCCTACCTAAGATTATCACCTAAAAACTGAAAAAACTATGGCTCTCAGAATATGGAGACACTAAAACATGATATTTTTTTTGTTACAAAAATGATATTATTGTGTAAAACTTACATAAATAAATAAAAAAGTATACATATTAGGTATCGCAGCGTCCGTATCGACCGGCTCTTTATAAATATTACATGACCTAACTCATCAGACGAACACCGTAAAAAAAAAAACTGTGCTAAATAAACAATTTTTTGTCACCTTACATCACAAAAAGTGTAATAGCAAGCGATCAAAAAGTCACACGCACCCCAATATAGTGCCAATAAAACCGTCATCTTATCCCGCAAAAATCATACCCTACCCAAGGTAATCGCCCAAAAACTGAAAAAATATTGGCTCTCAGACAATGGAAACACTAAAACATGATTTTTTTTTCTTAAAAAAGAAATCATTGTGTAAAACTTACACATATTAGGTATCGCCGCATCCGTGACAACAAAAAATAAAAACGGTGCCAAAACAGCTATTTCTTGTTATCTTGCCTCACAAAAAGTGAAATATAGAGCAACCAAAAATCATATGTACCCTAAACTACTGCCAACAATACTGCCACCCTATCCCATAGTTTTTAAAATGGGGCCACTTTTTTGGAGTTTCTACTCTAGGGGTGCATCAGGGGGGCTTCAAATGGGACATGGTGTCAGAAAAACCAGTCCAGCAAAATCTTACTTCCAAAAACCGTATGGCATTCCTTTCCTTCTGCGCCCTGCCGTGTGCCCGTACAGCAGTTTACGACCACATATGGGGTGTTTCTGTAAACTACAGAATCAGGGCCATAAATGCTGAGTTTTGTTTGGCTGTTAACCCTTGCTTTGTAACTGGAAAAAATGGATTAAAATGAAAAATCTGCCAAAAAAGTGAAATTTTGAAATTGTAGCTCTATTTTCCATTAATTCTTGTGGAACACCTAAAGGGTTAACGTCGTTTGTAAAATCAGTTTTGAATACCTTGAAGGGTGTAGTTTCTTAGATGGGGTCACTTTTATGGAGTTTCTACTCTAGGGGTGCATCAGGTGGGCTTCAAATGGGACATGGTGTCAAAAAAACCAGTCCAGCAAAACCTGCCTTCCAAAAACCGTATGGCATTCCTTTCCTTCTGCGCCCTGCCGTGTGCCCGTACAGCGGTTTACAACCACATATGGGGTGTTTCTGTAAACTACAGAATCAGGGCCATAAATATTGAGTTTGGTTTGGCTGTTAACCCTTGCTTTCTAACTGAAAAAAAATTATTAAAATTGAAAATCTGCCAAAAAAGTGAAATTTTTAAATTGTATCTCTATTTTCCATTAATTCTTGTGGAACACCTAAAGGGTTAACAAAGTTTGTAAAATCAGTTTTGAATACCTTGAGGGGTGTAGTTTATAGAATGGGGTCATTTTTGGGTGGTTTCTATTATGCAAGCTTTGCAAAGTGACTTCAGACCTGAACTGGTCCCTAAAAATTGGGTTTTTGAAAATTTCTGAAAAATTTCAAGATTTGCTTCTAAACTTCTAAGCCTTGTAACATCCCCAAAAAAATAAAATATAATTCCCAAAATGATCCAAACATGAAGTAGACGTATGGGGAATGTAAAGTAATAACTATTTTTGGAGGTATTACTATGTATTATAGAAGTAGAGAAATTGAAACTTGAAAACTTGCAATTTTGTACAAATTTTTGGTAAATTTGGTATTTTTTTATAAATAAAAATGAATTTTTTTTACTTCATTTTACCAGTGTCATGAAGTACAATATGTGACAAAAAAAACTATCTCAGAATGGCCTGGATAAGTCAAAGCGTTTTAAAGTTATCAGCACTTAAAGTGACACTGGTCAGATTAGCAAAAAATGGCCAAGTCCGTAAGGTGAAATAGGGCCGAGTCCTTAAGGGGTTAAATACCTGTTTGGTGAGGGGTTAGAACTATTATGTGCCCAGAGGCTTGGGAGTTGCAATCAAGCCAAGTACCGGGATGACTTGGGCGTGTATAATGACTATGCACCAGGCGATCGCCTATGCTTCTTTCCCTTCTGTAGGTGATACTAGGCCGTGGTGAAAGTACCTCTGACAGGTCAGGATCCATCATAAGAATTGTCCAGTATTTATTGAGAATGTCTCTAATTCTTTTGTTGGCTACATCATAGGTTGAGATTATTCTAATGATGTTGGCTTTCGAAGGGCTAGATGTTCTCAGGACTAGCAAACTGTTTCTATCCTGATAAAAAGAAAAAGAAAACAAAACGAGCGGCACTCACCGTTGATAGGCAGGTAACTTTATTCCATGGCAGGAGGGGGGTGCAAGGGTTGCAGATACAGCAGCAAGTAAGCAACAGCCGTTTCGCGCTTGTATGCGCTTCTTCTGGCTTTCTGAAAGCCAGAAGAAGCGCATACAAGCGCGAAACGGCTGTTGCTTACTTGCTGCTGTATCTGCAACCCTTGCACCCCCCTCCTGCCATGGAATAAAGTTACCTGCCTATCAACGGTGAGTGCCGCTCGTTTTGTTTTCTTTTTCTTTTTATCACATATGCTCACTGCAGCTACAAGCTGAGCACCTCCGTGAGGCACCACTCCTCGGCAGTCGCATCCTGACAATTTTAGGTTTGGTGTAGTGCCACTGGTTATCTGCTCTACATTTTACATGTTTCTATCCTGTATCTCTGCATGCTGAAATGCCTCCCTCAAAACATGTGTGGGGTAACACCTCGCTTGGAATCTACGAAGTAACCCCCGAGATTCACAAAAAAAATCCTCCAGGTCAAAACAATTTCTTTACATCCAAAGATATTGGGCCTTTGGGATACCCCTTTTTAATACAGTAGGATGATAACTTTTCCAATGTAATAAATTATTGGTGGCAGTAGATTTTCTAAATATCGTAGTTGTGAATCAATCAGATTGATGACTTTGACGTCCAAAAACGTCAATGTGTCAGGATGGAATTCAAAGGTAAAAGACAATCCTATATCATTGTTATTCAAGGTACTAATAAACGTCTTAAACTCAGATACATTGCCATTCCAGACCAAGAACACGTCATCAATGTAACAAGTCCAAAATACAATCTTGTCACCCCACCATGTATGGTCATCAGTCCTCCCATATTATGGGTAAGTACAAACTCAGGCATTATGTGACATAAAATGTGTCCCACGTGTCTTGAGGAAGTAAGCCGCACAAGAGATGCCCTTGGTGTAAGGGATTAAGCTATACAGTGACTCGACATCGATACTCGCCAGAGAACATGATGGATCAACTGTTAAAGTCTCAATCTTGCGCAGATAGTCCATTGTGTCCCGCGTGAAAGAGGGGAGTGCAGATACAAAATCTTATCTATATAAACATCACAGTTCTGTGTCACCGAGTTCACCCCAGACACAATAGGGCATCCCTTAAGGGGGGAAAGCCCCTTATGGATCTTAGGGAGCCCATAAAACATTGCTATCTGGGGTGAACTCGGCAAGATAAACTGGTACTCCACTTTACTTAGAACCCTTCTTCTAAAATACACTTCAAATTCGAAACAAATATTTCTGTCGAATCTTGTGATAAAATACGATAACAACTTGTCACGGAACCATGAACCAGACGTACAACAAGTAATAAGTGAAAATAAGAAGGCTTTATTAAAAATAAAGCTGTAAAGCAAAAGTCTAAACGGATGGCGAAACCGAAGCAGAGTCTTTGCGAAGCCAGAGGTCAGGAACCAGAAGGGTAGTCAGACGAAGCCAGGATCAGGAACCAGCAGGGTAGTCAGACGAAGCCAGGATCAGGAACCAGCAGGGTAGTCGGACGAAACCAGGATCAGGAACCAGCAGGGTAGTCGGACGAAACCAGGATCAGGAACCAGAAGCAGCAGCAGTCTAGAAGCATGTGAACACAGGAGGACCAAGCAAGGAACTGAAGCCACAGACCTCCTATATATATGAGCTAGGCATCCAGCTCCTCCCAGTGGGAAGGAGGAGCCGCAGGGTGGGAGGCTACAAGAAACCCAGAAACCAAGATGGCCGCCAGCACATGTCAAACGAAGGAGAACAGCAAGAAGGTAAGACCATGACAGTACCTCCCCCTCAAGGGCCCCTCCTCCGCGGAGTAAAGAACGGTTTCTGAGGGAAGCGTGCGTGGAAGGCTCGGAGCAAGGCAGGAGCATGGACATCTGCGGAGGGAACCCAGGAACGCTCCTCTGGACCATAACCACGCCAATGGACCAAAAACTGCACCCGACCGCGGACCAGGCGTGAGTCCAGGATATTGCTCACCTCATACTCCTCACGATTACCCACTTGGACCGGACGAGGCCGAGGAACCGAGGAAGTGAAACGATTACACACCAGTGGCTTCAACAGGGAGACATGAAACACGTTGGAGATCCGCATGCCAGGAGGAAGCGCAAGGGCATAGGCTACCGGGTTTACCCTGCGAAGCACTCGGAAGGGACCAACAAAGCGAGGCGCCAGCTTGGGAGTGGGCACTCGAAGGTTGAGGTTGCGGGTGGACAACCATACACGGTCTCCGACCTGGTAGGAAGGAGCAAGCGCTCGTCTGCGATCAGCCTGGAGTCTCTGGCGCTGCGCAGAGACCTCAAGGGACTTCTGGATCAGTACCCAAGAAGCACGTAGGACGGAAAGGTGATCCTCCACAGCCGGAATATCCTGGGGAGAGAATACCTCCGGTAACACGGCAGGTTGGAACCCATAATTGGCCATGAAGGGAGACGTCCCAGAGGAAGAGTTCACCGCCGTGTTCCTGGCAAACTCAGCCCAAGGCAGGAGGTCAACCCAATTGTCTTGGTGATCGGAGACATAGCAACGAAGGAATTGCTCCAAGGCCTGATTGGATCGTTCTGCGGCCCCATTGGACTGAGGGTGGTAGGCCGAGGAGAAGGAGAGATGAATCCCCAACTGGGAGCAAAAGGCGCGCCAGAACCTGGACACAAACTGACTCCCCTGATCCGACACAATCTCCTTGGGCAAACCGTGCAACCGGAAGACCTCCCTGGCAAAAATCGTGGCCAACTCTTGTGCAGAGGGTAACTTCTTGAGAGGAACACAGTGGCACATTTTGGAAAACCGATCCACAATCATGAGAATGACCGTATGGCCTCGGGATGCAGGGAGGTCCACAATGAAATCCATCCCCAGGTGTGACCATGGGCGCTCCCCGGTGGCTATGGGTTGCAGAAGGCCCAACGGAAGGTGCCGAGGGGACTTACTCTGGGCACAAACGGAGCATGCCGCTACATATGCGGCGATGTCGGAACGTAGGGAAGGCCACCAGAACAGACGTGAAACAGCCCAGGACAGCTGATTCTTTCCAGGATGCCCCGCGGTCTTGGAGTTATGGTAGGTTCGCAACAACCGAGTGCGCAACTCCTCAGGCACAAAACATCTGCCGTTGGGTCTCCCAGAGGGAGCACCAGATTGAGCCGCCAAAATCTGCTCACCCAGGGGAGAGGTCAGGCTGGTGCGAATGGCGGCCAAGATCTGATTCGGAGGTATGACCGAAGTCGGAATCGACTCCTCCCTGGACAGCTCGGAGTACTGCCGTGATAAGGCATCCGCCCTGATGTTCTTGGAACCGGGTAGGTAGGAGACCACGTAATTAAAACGTGACAAGAACAGAGCCCATCTGGCCTGACGTGGTGTCAATCTCTTGGCCTCAGAAAGGTAGGTCAGATTCTTGTGGTCCGTCAGGATGAGGACCGGAACCACCGAACCCTCGAGCAAGTGCCTCCATTCTTTAAGGGCCTGCACGATGGCCAATAACTCCCTGTCACCAATCTGATAGTTGCACTCCGCGGAAGACAGTTTCCGGGAGTAAAACCCACAAGGAAGCAGAGGACCCTCTGGTGTTCTACGCTGAGACAGAAGGGCGCCTACTCCCGTCTCAGACGCGTCCACCTCGAGGACAAAGGGCAACCCAGGGTTGGGATGCGACAGAATCGGAGCCAACACAAAGGCGGACTTTAGAGCCTCAAAAGCTCGGATGGCCTCGAGCGGCCAGACCTGGGAATTACTGCCCTTCCTGGTCAGATCCGTGAGAGGCTTGGCTAGCATGGAAAAGTCCCTGATGAACTTCCGATAATAATTGGCGAAGCCCAAAAAGCGCTGCAGGGAACGAAGACCACTGGGCTGGGGCCACTGTAAGACAGCCGAAACCTTCTCAGGATCCATGGAGAACCCCTCAGCGGAAATGATGTAACCTAAGAAGGTTACCTGGGATCGGTGAAATTCGCATTTCTCAAGCTTACCGAACAGCTTGTTCTCTCGTAACCGTTGCAACACTCGTCTGACATCCAGAATGTGGGCCTCCATGGATTCAGAATATACCAAGATGTCATCCAAATAGACCACCACACACTGCTGCAACAGGTCACGGAAAACATCGTTGATGAATTCCTGAAAGACTGCGGGCGCATTGCACAACCCAAAGGGCATAACCAAGGATTCATAATGACCGGTCCTGGTGTTAAACGCGGTCTTCCACTCATCGCCCGCCTTGATCCTTACCAGGTTATATGCCGCCCTCAGGTCGAGTTTGGTAAAGACCGTGGCCCCTTTAAGGCGATCGAACAGCTCGGAAATCAAGGGTATCGGGTAAGCGTTCTTGATCGTGATGCGATTGAGACCCCTGTAATCGATGCAAGGCCTCAACTCACCGCCCTTCTTTTTCACAAAGAAAAATCCAGCCCCTGCCGGGGACGAGGATTTGCGAATGTGTCCGCGTGAAAGCGCCTCCCTCACGTACTCCTCCATAACCTCATTCTCCGCTACCGACAGTGGATAGACTTTGCCACGAGGAGGAACGGCACCAGATTGTAACTCTATGGCACAATCGTATGGGCGGTGCGGAGGTAGGGCAACCGCGCGCACCTTATCGAATACATCCCGGTACTCCTCGTATTCAGGAGGCAACAGAGAGTCTGAGGAAGTACACAGCAACTTGACAGACCCATGGATGCAACTAGCCCCACACTGCGGTGACCACGAGAGGATCTCGGCCGATCTCCAATCGAAAGTCGGATTATGCTTCCGGAGCCAGGGGTACCCCAAGACCACCGAGTAGTGTGGAGACGAAATAACCTGGAGGCAGACCGACTCTCTGTGAACGGCACCAATGGCTATCCCCACTGGAAGGGTCTCATGAGTCACGTGTGGCGGCAGAAGGGGTCTGCCGTCTATCGCCTCAAGAGCCAGTGGGGAACCTCGAGCCTGCAGAGGAATGGAATTGGCGGCAGCGAACACATTATCAATGAACAAACCACCAGCACCAGAGTCCACCAACGCCTGGGTCGTCACCGAGCCCCCGACCCAGGAGAGGACAACAGTGATCAGTGGTTTGTCAACACGGGAAACCGGGGACGAGGAGACTCCACCCAAGATCTGCCCCCGACAGGATCTCAGGTGCGAGCGTTTCCCGGACGGTTCGGACATGCCAACCGAAAATGCCCACCGAGACCACAGTACATGCATCGGCCCTCGCGTCTCCGGAGTGCCCTCTCCCCCTCGGACAGGCGAGCAAACCCCAGCTGCATGGGTTCACCCCCAGACAAGTCATCCCCAGGAGGCGTGGGAGGAGAGGGAGGCACGGGTGGGACAGCAAACGTAGGCGCCAATCTGTTAGAAAACCTCCGCAGGCTCTCCTTAAAGGAAGGTCTCTCCCTGAGTCTGGTGTCAATCAAAATCAGGAAAGAAATAAGAGACTCGAGCTCCACTGGTAGGTCCTTAGCTGCAACCTCATCCTTCAAGGCATCCGAGAGACCATGAGAGAAAGCAGCGACCAGAGCCTCATTATTCCAGCTCACCTCTGCTGCCAGGGTACGAAACTCAATGGCGTATTCAGCTACGGATCGTGAACCCTGTCTGATGGACATAAGGAGCTTCGCAGCAGAGGCAGCACGAGCCGGCACATCGAATACCTTCCGAAGAGAAGCAACAAAACCGGAAAACTCGGCAACCACCGGATTGTTGTTCTCCCATAAAGGGCTGGCCCAGGCCAAGGCCTTGTCCGAGAGCAGCGAGATCAAGAAGCCCACCTTTGATCTCTCAGTGGGAAAGGCATGTGGCAGCAACTCGAAATAAATGCCCACCTGGTTAAGGAAACCTCGGCACTGAGTTGGCTCTCCCCCAAAGCGCTGTGGAAGAGGGGCAGAACCGGTCATACCCCGAAACACCGCAGGTGCAACAACAGGTGTCGGGGTAGACTCTGGCGCAACAACCGGAGCGGCAGTAGGAGCGGGCCCAGGAGCGACAACCGACCCATCGGCAACGGGAGCGAAATGAGCCGTGCGTTCAAGCAGGGTTTGCAACGCCACAGCGAACCGACCCAACAGGTGATCCTGCTGATCAAGTCTGGCAACCAGCGTGGGTAGCGAGGATGGCCCTGTACCGTCAGAATTCATGGCTTGGTCCTAATGTCACGGAACCATGAACCAGACGTACAACAAGGAATAAGTGAAAATAAGAAGGCTTTATTGAAAATAAAGCTGTAAAGCAAAAGTCCAAACGGATGGCGAAACCGAAGCAGAGTCTTTGCGAAGCCAGAGGTCAGGAACCAGAAGGGTAGTCAGACGAAGCCAGGATCAGGAACCAGCAGGGTAGTCAGACGAAGCCAGGATCAGGAACCAGCAGGGTAGTCGGATGAAACCAGGATCAGGAACCAGCAGGGTAGTCGGACGAAACCAGGATCAGGAACCAGAAGCAGCAGCAGTCTAGAAGCATGTGAACACAGGAGGACCAAGCAAGGAACTGAAGCCACAGACCTCCTATATATATGAGCTAGGCATCCAGCTCCTCCCAGTGGGAAGGAGGAGCCGCAGGGTGGGAGGCTACAAGAAACCCAGAAACCAAGATGGCCGCCAGCACATGTCAAACGAAGGAGAACAGCAAGAAGGTAAGACCATGACACAACTGCGGTCCGACAGCAAATCATTACACATCTGCCCTTTGGTTTGATAACTATAGAAGTATCCTTCTCCAAACCCATCAATGCGTCCATTTCGAGTCTAGAAAGATTATGGTATTTGATTTCTGGTTGTTCAACGTCTCTATTTCTGAAATAACCATTTGGAGAAAAATATCAACGTGGTAAGAGTTAGTCAAGGGGGCAACTTGTTACTCCTTGGACCTCACCTGGTCCCCTTGAGGTCTCATCCCACAGGTCCATAAGGAGTCTGAGGTCTGGGTAGTCACTGGCTGAGATACCTAATTGGTCACAAATCTGTCTATTAGAATTCTTCATAAACTTGTGCGATTTAAGCTTCCTGGAGAATAGGTGAAGCTCCTTGACTGACAAAAATGTCTTAAAGCCAGTGGTAGGAACAAAAGAGAGAGCTTTCTGTGATAAACCGATCTCTATATCACTTAGATAACGGGTAGAGAGATTGATCGCCTGCAAGTTATCATTAGATTCTAATCCTCCCCTACCTTGGAACGATCCCTGAGATCGTGGGTGAGGGGTCCCCTGGTTAAAAAAGGAGTCTGGTTGATTGGGGCATTGGTTGAAAGAAACAGAGGCAGAGGAACATGAAAAGGAGGAATCTCCCCCACTTTCCATTTGGTTCTCCCATCTTTGCCACATGTGGACATTTTCATGTAGCTGCTATCCTATTCAACGGAGATTCTTACATCCTGAGGAAGTTGGTGCAAGTGAGTGCTCCACATGGACCTTGCTATATTGTATCACCTTGTTATTGGTTTTGCATGGAACTGACTGTAAATAGCCTACATTGGTAATTTTTGGAGCCCACATGTATCTTTTTGCATCAGGTCATTGCTCCATATTTTATATGCTCACGTATTGCTCTGTACGGTCTCCATTAACAAATGATTATCTTTTTAATTGTTTATGTTGTATTGCCCTCTTTGTTCCCTGATAAAACTTTTATCAATCTACTTGGGAAAACGCATCGGGATTTAGGGTATTTTTTTTTTCACAATTTCGTTAGGGCTTCTATGGGCATATAAGGCTTAGGTACGAGGACAAATGGCATCCACCATCAGTGTGTGCCTCTGGGCTGAGCCATTATCTAGGGTAAGATTTCCCGCTATGTAGCCCTTATTTGCCCCTGATGCCAAGTTTATCACTGATTATCGGTATAGCAGTGCTACGTTGGGATATACATTGATAGCCAAAATTGGGCTCTTTTTATATAATATGTATTAAAAGTTATGTTTTATTTGGTTTTTGCTTTCTGTGATAATGGAAGTAAGAAGCCCGGGAACGCAAGATCACCCATAATGCCGCGCAGCCAGCCAAACCACAGATGTCACAGCCCTATAAAACTTTCATCTCACACGGTCTTCACCATTGTCCTGTGTGCTCAGCATAGAGAGAGACGTAGCAAGAGCTCATGCACTAGGGACAGTGTTGCTGAAAACAATTAGTAGAAGAAAATTGGAGAGGGAGAGTGCAGGGAGACTTATTCTGTGTCAGTTTTATTTATTTATTCCTACATTTATTTATTCCTACATCAGCTGTAAACTATTATATGTAATTTAATACTAATTAGATGGAAGCCTTTATTATTCCAGTGCCAGTATGCCAACCAATACCATCCAGTCTGCACTCCTTAGGGGGGCCAGGTCTTAATGATGACCATTAGAGATGAGCGAATTTTTTAAAAATTCGATCCGGCCGGTTCACCGAATTTTTTTAACAAAATTCGGTTCAATTCGAATTTATTCGCGGCAAATTGCGTTAAAAAACGTCTATTTCCTGGCTGCAGAGAGCCTTTATAGTGGTGCAGAACACTGTGCCTTTCAATGTTAGCGCCAAGAAGAAGCGCACTACTTTTACACCGTCGTCAGCTGATTCCACATAGATGTCTACAGAACCTGTTCTATTAAACGCTTATACAAGTAGAGCCCCCCGACGGAGATATCCCTCCAGGCCATAATGTTATCATATCACCCTGTTTCTAATTTAACTGACAGTAAATGGCACTGTCCCATCAGTGCATAGTTAATGTTATGTACTGTAACTTGTTAAGTATGTTTCTCTCTGCTCTCTATCACACCAAACTTTTTCCAATTTTGTCAACATGACACCAAACTTTTTCCAATTTTGACAACCATGGAAGACCAACTGTATGACCAGCTTTTGAGATTCTACACTGTAACACAACAAAAGTACCCCCAGTGGATTTACAATCTACCTCCAGAGAAACTTGTAAATTCCAAGTCCCAGTTCAGACAAAAAGCTAAGCCATATCGAGCAGACAGAGTAATTCTTTAGCATGGGGAAAAGGAGGTTCTCACTAAAAGCCGACTTCCAAATATCCTGAAGACCTGTCATGACAACCCAATTTCTGGTGGCCATTTTGGCAGAGATAAAATGTTATCCAAAATCTCAGACCGTTATTACTGGAAGGGAATGAAGAACAATGTTCACCAACATGTCAAAGCCTGTCAAAAATGTTTTGTCATAAATCTCAAAATCAGCAAGGAAGCTCCACCACTCAACAGTATACCAGTGCCTGGAAAAGTATGGAGCTTAGTCGGGATTGATAGGATCAGTCTTCATCGGGAAACATCAAATGGCAAGAAATATATAGTTGCTGCCACTGATCATTTCTCTATGTGGACTGAAGCAACAGCTGTTTTAGATAAGAGTGCCAAGTCAGTAGCAATTTTTTTGTACTCCGTTATTTGCCACCTTGGCTGTATGGACACTATGATTAGCAACCAGGGATGAGAATTTGTGAACTCGATCATCTACAACCTGATATAACATTTTCAAACAAATCACTGCATTTCATCTGCCTACCACCCACAAACAAATGGCCAGCGGGAATGTGACAATTGAACACTCAAAGAATCTCTTACTAAGCTTGTCAATGACCAAGAAAACAACTTTGATCAGTTCATCCCTGGTGTTCTGTTTGCCTATCACACATTTGTGCATGCCTCAACCAAGTGCACTCCATTTGAAGTTATATGTGGACAGAAGGCCAAGCTTCCTTTAGACCTCAATCCATCAGAAAATAACACTGTGGACCCCATGCCCATTTCAAATGATGCCAACCTTGATGTGTTAAATACACTGGCAACCATTCTTAAAAAGCTCAGCTCAACTGTCAGTACCAACATCCACTCTGCCGAGGAACACCAGAAGTGTGCCTTTGATCGCCGTCACAACGGCAACAAAGAAATCACTGCTGGTACCATTGTTTATATTAAGAATTAGCACCGTATTCATCGCATGGGTTCAAAGATGGAACCACGATGGATTGGACCCTACTTAAGTTGTGGAATCCTTGACCAAGGGACAAATAAAACTTAAGAACAATAAGACTGGTAAGATACTGAGCAACACCTACCATGCCAGAAACCTAAAGATTTACCAGGATGAAGAGACTTCTCCACCACCCAGTCCCATGATAATTGTCCCAGTGACTCTGCCACACAGAAACACAAGCAAACTAGGACTTTCAACCCACTACCAAGTTTAGGAAGGAAGTATCTTAGCACCACTCTTGGCTTTACATTTGGTAGGGTTATATACTATGGATGCACAAGGGACTTTGGACAACCATGGTGTACATATAAAACCAAAGGTGATAGGAACTGATACTTCCAGACAATCAGCTACATCCTGATAGGAACAGAGGACAACCACTCCCTTCTCAGAGATAAAGTCATCCACCACATGAAAACTGACTTGAAAAATAAACTACAGGACTACTTGATCCAAAATGGGAATGAATAGGTGAACATCTCTGAATGTCTCATGATGGAGTCTGGGCCACAGCAAATCTTTTGAATTGCGACATCATCTACACAAACGTTGGTGACTCTATGGATTGGTTGACATATCCTGCAAGCTTCAATTTGCAGTCAACAACAGAACATGCACTGTATCTTGAAAATAAGCATGATAATTTTAATGTTGTTATCAGTGTTTACCTTTAAACCTTTATATTATAGCAAGGACTTGCTAGTCTAAAGGTCCCAATACATTGGGCGATTTGTTGTCCCGGATAGGTGTCCCTTGTGTTGAGCAATAAGTGACTTATCGCTAACAAGAAATCGTTGGAAAAAAAAATTATTACAAACTCACCGCCCAGCATGTCCAGGCCCTCCATCCCTCCTCCATGTCTCTGCCAGATGCCATTTCTTGTTTCTCTGACTGCAGCTTTTGAAGTTCGTGCTGTCTCCTATCCCCGCGGGGCTTTCAGTTCACCTGATCAGTGTATGACACATCATGCGCTGATCAAGTGACCCATAAACATTTGGCCGATAAGCCCAATGTAAAGCCACCCTTATAAGTTGAAGTTACAAGACGTTATGACTTTTATTATATTATGAACAGCCAAGTTTTTCTGGTTGAAGTAATAAAAGTCTATGTGTTTACAGTTTTAAGATTTAAGTTGGTTAGCTTTCTCACTTAACTTACCAGACAAAAATGAATCCCCAATGAAATATTGAAAAATTAAGCCTAAGTTAGCCTAGGACACTTTAACGCCAGGTATAGTCTGGACTGTTGGTATACTGTAGACTGTTAGGCTGGGTTCACACCTGAGCGTATTCGATAATCGCTGTTTACAGGCGTTTTTATCAGGCATTTTTGAGGCGTATTTTGGGGCGTTTTTGTATTTTGGAGACGCGCGTCGTACGCGCGTTTTTGCTATTGACCACAGAGGAGTACAATAAGAAACAGAGGTGTTACGAGCGACAATACGCCCCAAAGAAGCTACTGTACTTCTTGGGGCGTAGGGCGTTTCACATCGCGTTCGTACACAGTTTGATCTGCTGTCGGGAAACAAGGATTCGTATTTCGTTCATTCGTCGGCAGTAAATTTACACCACCCAATCATCGCTAACAAGCGTTACTCTTAACGTTCATTAGTGATGATCTGTTCAAATCTCAGCCCATGTAAAAGACCCTTGAGTTTATTGCTACTGAAAAGGGAAGATGCTATCTGCTAGTATGATAGTAGATGAGTGCAATTAAGATAACAGTGTGACAGCTCTCTTGTTATCTTGGTAGGCCTAGATAAAGATTCCCACAGAATAAGTAAAGCCTGTATTACACTGGCAGATTTTCTGACATATGATCGCTATTGAGCTTTCATAGTAACACTCGTCCAATACTGTAGCCTATTTCCAGATGAATAAGCAAGGACTCGTTCATTGGGCATTTGTGATCTTTAAGCATGCTGAAAAATCACGATTTGCCGGCAGCAGATTGTGCTTTCTAATCATGATCTGCTGCAAGCACATAACTAGACAACATGGGGATGAGCAATGACATAACGATCACTCCTTCCCATGCTGTGAAGGAGATTGCTGCATGTAATAGCAGTGGTCTCCTCCACTAGCGAGCAGGTAATTGCTGGAAAGGAACGCTTCCTTCCAGACAAGCACCTGCAGAATCGGCTGGGGTAATAGCCTTAAAGGGGTTGTCCAAGTTATTTTTATTGATGACCTCTCCTGATGATAGGTCATCAATATCAGATTGGCGGGGGTGCTGATCAAGTGTATAGGAATGAGCTGCCCCGTTCACTTCTATGTACTTACACCTGTAGGTAAACAAAGAATGGAAGGCTGAGCTGGCACGGAGCAAGCGTTCTCTTCAACCAGCTGATCAGTGGGGGCGCCCGGGGTTGGACCCCTCCTGCTGATCTAATATTAGTGACTTATCCTGAGATATGTCATCAATAATAATAACTTGGACAATCCCTTTAAGTCAAGAGAGTCTGTTTGCCGTGCTAAAAATCCAATTAAAGAAGGAAGTTAAAGGAGTTATTCCGTAAATAACGCAAAAAATGAAGTCATATACTCTAATCTAGTACATGACATAATCTACATGTATAACCTAGTACGTGACAACCTATTTCTAACAAAGCCAAAACCAGCCCTGTACTTCATATGGATCCAGAGATCTCCTCATTCATTGCTCCAATTGTTCTGCTAGATTTATTTCAAGCTGTCAGCGTGTTGTTTCTCATGGGTTGTGTACTTTCTCCTGCCGTTGAAGGATGAAACTAAGCATGTGCTTCCATCTCAGTGAGCAGGACAGAGAATTTAGAAAAAGTGCAAACATCAAGTGGCACTACACAGATAGATTTCAGAGAATAACTCAGTACATGCAATTACAAAAGTATTCAAATCCAGGTGTTGGTTTGAAAGCTGTAGAATATACAATAATAATAATAATAATAATAACAATGATAATCATTTTTGTGGGACAATCCCTTTAAGGGTCCATTCACACGTCCGTAGTGTATTGCGGACCTGCAGATTGCAGATACGCAATACACCCGGCCGGCACCCCCATAGAACTGCATATTCTTGTCTGCAATTGCGGACAAGAATAGAACATGTTCTATTTTTTTCGGGAGCCGCAGACCGGAAGATCGGGGCCGCGCTCTGGAAATGCAGATGCAGACAGCACACTGTGTGCTGTTCGAATTTTTTGCAGCCCCATAGAGAATGAATGGGTCCGGATTCGTTCCGCAATCGGATCCGGTGCAAATCGGAGGTGTGAATGGACCCTAAGAGCCAGGGCAGAAACTAGAACACATGGGGGGACATTTACTAAGCATGTTCGCCAGGATTATGGCGTAATATGCGCCAAAAAGAATGACATTTTGATTTGCACCAAATATATCAACTATTTATTCTAGAATTTTCCCCATAAAGAATGCATCATGCCAGAAATGAGTTAAAAAATGACAAAGTGGTCGGGGGTATCAAATTGGCACATATTTCTCCTCATTTATCATCCTTTTATCGGCAGAAATGGCTCAAATTGCTTCGGACAATTAAGCCAGCTTATGTGGTGGTGTTTTGTGTAAAAATATCTTATTGCAAAAAAGGAGACAGCACTACTCACTAAGTTTCACCAAACTTCATTCCAATGGTGGCAGTGCCAGTGGTGTTGAGCCCAAGCCCGACGGGCCCCTGTCGATCTATGGAAAAACTTTATGAACTTGCACAGTTGGTGAATAAATCTCTATATCATTGAAGACAGTGAGTGTTGCGGTCATTACGGTAATTTTTTCCATAGTTTTGTGTAAAAAGTCGCATTTATGGCATAAAGATTTATGGAAAGAAAACCCAACTCGTTGTGGGAACAAGTGATAGGTAAGTATTAAACAAGATGCATTTATTTTGATCTAATATGAGCTAAACAACATTGTTTTGTCAGTAAATTGACATTCAACCAAAGTAAATCAATAACAAAAACGCCCTGGAAACGTCGCATATATGCTTCAAAAGTCGCAAATATGTTTCAAAAGTCGCAAATATGTTTCAAGAGTCGCAAGTGTGGTCTGCCGGTGCTTGGCTGAAATGGCGCATTTTCATAAAAAAAAGGCGCATTTTAGTGCTATTGGCATTAAAATTTCACAAATCGAGAGAAATAGGCGAATAATCAAGTTTATATTTTAAAAAGTCACATTTTAAAAGAGGCGCGCGCCTTTAGATATCAGGAGTTATTTTCAGTAGCATCTTTCTTCTGAGGGTTTGCTCTTCAGGTTTACCAAAATTTCCTCAACCAATCCACAGCATCAAGCACATGAGTGATAGCAGATTAATAGTAGGCTACCTTCGATAAATGCAGTAGACAAAAATACATGATGCAAAGGCTCACCTTGGGTCAGTATATGGCCATCTCTAATATATGTCTCACCTACAACATGGATTCTACTAACAGAGTCGTATGGAAATGAAGAAAAATCAGAGATTTCTTGCAACCCTACAATTCCAGTAGCTAAATGCAACTAATTTTTATTCCATCAATGTCTAAAATAAAAATGATACAGATTTGTACTGCAAATTGTTCAGATTAACCCCTTCACTACCAAGCCACTTTTCACATTAAATCAGAGGCCGATTTTTGCAAAACTGACATGCGTCACTTTATGTGCTAATAACTTTGGAACGCATTTACTTATCCAAGCCGTTCTGAGATTGTTTTCTCGTGACACATTGTACTTCATGACAGTGGTAAATGTGAGTCAATATTTTTCACCTTTATTTATAAAAGAATAATAAATGTACCAAAAATGTAAAAAAATTCTCAATTTACTAAATTTGAATTTCTCTACTTTTAAGACAGATAGTAATACCTTATAAACTAGTTATCCATGATCATTCCCCATATGCCTGCTTTATTTTGAGATAATTTTGTAAATGTAATTTAATTTTTTTAGGACGTTAGAAGGCTTAGAATTGTAGAAGTAATTTTTCAAATTTTCAACAAAATTTCCAAAACAGTTTTTTTAAGCACCAATTCAGTTATAAAGTGATTTTGAGGGCTTTCGTAATGGAAACCACCCATAAATGCCCCCATTTTAGAAACTACATCTCTCAAATTATTGAAAACCTATGTTACAAACTTTGTTAACCCTTGAAGTGTTTCACAAGAATTAAGGGAAAATGGAGGTGAAATTTCAAAATTTCACTTTTTTGGTAGATTTTTCATTATTTTTTTGCAACACAGCAAGGGTTAACAGCAAAATAAATCTCAATATACATTACTCTGATTCTGCAGTTTACAGAAATACCCCATATGTGGTAGTAAACTGCTGTCTGGGCACATGGCAGTGGTCAGAAGTAAAGGAGCACGATATGGATTTTGGAGGCAGATTTTGCGAGAATGGTTTTTAGGCACCATTTTGTATTTTAAGATACCCTGATGTACCCCTACAGTGGAAACCCTCGAAAAGTAACCACATTTTGGAAACTACACCCCTTAAAGAATATATTAAGGGGGTACTGATCCCCTAAGCATTTTACGGAATTTGGAAACACTTGGCTGTAAAAATGAAAAGTTTCATTTCTTCCAACAAAATGTTGCTTTAGCCACAAATTTTTTATTTTCACAAGGGCTAACAGGAGAATAAGCACCCCATTATTTGTTACCCATTTTCTACTGAATATGGCAACACCCCATATGTAGTGGAAAACTGCTGTGGGGGCACGATTTAGAATGGAAGGAGCGCCATATGGCTTTTGAAGCAGATTTTGATGGATTGGTTTACGGGTGTTGGCACATACAACAGGGGTCTGGCTATCAGTGACTGCCGGACCCTGCAGCTGATTGGGCGGGCGCAGCTCCTGCACCCGCCCAATCAGCACGCTGTAGTACTACAGCCCTGGTATGTTAAACACAGTAGCCAGCGCCATACATGTACGGCACAGATACTGTACGGGTAAAGAATATATACTTTTTGAAATACAGTATAGTCTGAGCTTGCAGTCACCTTTGCATCTCTCCCCTTCACTAAATGCAAGGCGTAAGGACAGATGAAAGGATTATGATTGCAGCCTTTGCAGGCTCAGGCTACACAGGGTTCGTTTGTAGTCTGTACCTATAGACAGTGTCGGACTGCGGTACCTAGGGCCAACTAGTAAAATTTATTTTGGGGGCCCACCATACGAATACATTCAAATATAATAAATAATCAAACAAGTTTTTATATGATCATAGGCTGGTTGAGGCGCTGTATGTTGAATATATGTATGTAGTGCAGTAAGTCTACTGTGTTATGTGCCACTTGTGCAGGGGGTGGGAGACTAAGGGCCCACCTTGCTCAGGGGCCCACCGGGGAATTCCCCTGTACCCCTGTGGGCCAGTCTGAGCCTGCCTATAGATATATATGTCTGCACAGAAGCTATAAATATACAATGGTATGAGGCTTTGAACACCTAGTTTAGAATGGTTTTGTGATTTTTACCACATTTATAATAAAAGTTTTTTATTACCAGTCACAATACAAATACAAGAGGTAATATATAAAAGTATCTTTGACAGAAGCAGATAACATATTATTCAATGGTTAACATTGCACACAATTTACAAAACGAACAAAAGATCGAGAGCTATGGCACAGACTATGCATCTTAGCTCATGCAAAAAAAAAAAGGGAACCAATATAAAGTATAGAATAGAAAATAGTGTTGAGCGAATAAAAGTAAAACAAATTGACCACAATCCGAATTTCAGGAAAGCATCAGTTCGCCGGGAACCTGAATTTACTTGTGCTTCATGGTAATGGATCGTTTTTTTCCTAAAATGGTCGCTACATGTGTTTCAATGTTACAAAGTGAAAGTAAGAAGCCCGGGAATGCGATATGACCCATAATGCAGTGCCTTCAGCCAATCAGCAGATAGCCATCCCCTATGATTTCACAACCCTATAAAAAGCCTTATCCTGCCCGGTCTCTGCCATTTTATTGTGAACTGAGCATGGGGAGGAACATGACAAGTGCTAGGGACAGTGTTTAACAAAGCTTTTTGTAGAATCTTGGCTAGGGACAGTGCAGGGAGATCATAGGGAGTTTTCAGACACGGTAGTGAGAGCATAGGGAGACTGCAGGCTAAGTGTCATCACCCTGTGCATCTTGTTCATCTGCTGCGCCATTCATTCTTAATCTGTTCTGTTATACATAGACTTACTGTGCGTCAGACTCAGTGTCAACAGGTAGTCTAATATATAGGTGTGTTTACCTAGTTCACTTACTGTGCCATTAATACTAAATCTGTTCTGTTATACATAGACTTACTGTGCGTCAAACTCAGTGTCAACAGACGGTTAACTATATCTATATATATATATAAGGATGTATGTGTGTGTATGTGTCACGCTTCGGTGTGGGACAGAAACACCACACTGAGCATAAGAGGGAAAGAGGGAACAGGGAATCAGGCTTGAGAACTAGGGAAGGAAGATGGACACTGATTCAGACACCTCCTAGTAAAACCCTAGCCAAAATCCTGACTGACTACCAGTATGAACAGACCCCAGAGGTAGGTGTGTTCATACGCAGGAATACCTAAAGTCCTATCTAGCCCTATAGGACCCTGTTACTAATGGCAGGGACAAGACTACCTGTTCCTCCAAAAGTAAGGATTAATAGGGGTCTCCATAAGGCCTAATACAAACAATAGGGAAATGAAACACACAGAACCCAAACTAAATACAAAAGAAAAAGGAAAGACTTAACTTCAAAGTGGCTATGGAATCACCAGGAACTCCCCAGAGGTTCACACACCAGCAATCCACAACTGAAACTGAAGCTATAAACCGCACAGCATTGTGGGAGAAGCAACAATAAATAAGGAAGGTAAAATGACCACATTAGCAACACCTGAGGCAAGGGGTGTGGCCATTACCAGAAACAACACAGACGCCTATTGATCCACAAGGAAAACCTGTCAGATCAAATCACGTGTTGCCAGTCTCATCAATCTCCTGCCTCCTGTCGCGGGAACGTCCGTGATAGTATGTATGTATGTATGTAAGTATGTTCCGCGATCACTTAAAAACGCAACCATCGATTTCAAAGAAACTTGGTATACACATCCCTTGCTACCTGGAAAGAAATCTTGTGGGGGTCATACACCCCTACACAGCAGCTGCATGGAGTTTGTATGCTCTAACTGTTTTTGCTACACATATATTGCTCTGTAACTCAAAAACTCATTGATCAATTTCTACTAAACTTGGTACACATATCACTTACTATCTAGGAAAGAATACTGTAGAGCTAACATGCCGGTACACAATGAGTTTCTGTCTGTCCTGACGTCTGTCTGTTCTTTATGCGCTAGATGGAAAATCCCAGCAGACGTGACTTGATCTTCAAGAAATTTTATTATCATAAATCAATATGTCCCATCATCTAGGACGCGTTTCGGCAACTGCCTTTTTCAACAAGTAAATTTACGCGTCCTAGATGATGGGACATATTGATTTATGATAATAAAATTTCTTGAAGATCAAGTCACGTCTGCTGGGATTTTCCATCTAGCTACACGTGGAATCGGTCCTATCCCGCGCGGCGTGTATCTTGGCGTGTGCTGGTCGACTCACCGCTATGTTCTTTATGCGCGACCAAATGACTGGACTGATCTTCACCAAATTTGGAACACAGGTACATCAGGTGTCCGGGAAGGTTTTACACCGGGTCTCTGCTCTCTAGGACGTACCGTTCCTGAGATATTCCCAAAAAATGACTTGCATTAGCCAATACAAGCCTGCAAGTCTTTCTCTTCATATGCCAACTGCCATACACACGGTCACATGTCTCTTATCAGCTAATAGAAGCTCGCAGGCCCTTAGTCTCCACATACACACAGTTTTACTCCAGGTTTTCATAACAACCCAGCCATTTTTCTTCACTGCTGTAGGACAGCTTTAGGCTAGGGCTACACGACGACATGTGTCGCACGACAATAAGTCGCACAACATATAGGGCACAACTACACTGCTACATGTGTCACACGATATTGATGTCGCACCAATATCGCGCAACAATTTTTATAATGATAGTCTATGGTGTTGCACTGCGACAGGTAACAGGCTGCGACTGTGACGCGACAGTCGCAGAAAAATCCAACAGTCAGTCGCAGCATGTCACATGTCGCAGTGCGACACCATATGCTATCGTTATAAAAATTGTTGAGACAAAATGTTGCGCGACACATGTTGTCATGTAGCCCTAACATTAAAGGGGCAGGGCGCTGTGGAGGTCACTGGTAAAGGGGCTGGCACTGTGGAGGGCACTGTTAAAGGGGTGGGCACTGTGGAGGTCACTGTCAAGGGGGCAGGGGCCACTATTGAAGGGGCAACTGCTGTGGAGGTCACTGTTAAGGCAGCAGGGTACTGTGAGGTCACTGTTAAGGGGGCGGACCCCTGAGGAGGTCACTGTCAAGGGATTGGGGTGCTGTGAAACTCACTGTTAAAGGGGCGAGCTGCTGTGAAGGTCAAAGTTAAGGGGATGGGCTGCTGTGGAGGTCCCATTTTAAAGTGGCGGGGCACTGTGGGGGTCATTGTTAAGGGGTGGGGGACTGTGGAGTTCACTGTTAAAGGGGCAGGATGCTGTAGAGGTCACTGTTATGGGGGATACTGTCGATATCTTTTAATGACACACACAAACATTAAATGAAATAGATGAAATATAGCCGTGTGAAGTCGGGTCTTTCTGCTAGTATAATATAATATAATCTGTTCAGTTATACACACATTGATCAATAGATAAGCAATTCTATTAGACTCTGATTCACAAATTGGATGATATATCTGTCTCATTTTAATGTTTGTCGCATGTCCACATTCATTATTAGATAAGCAATTCTATTAGGCCGTGATTCACAAATTGGGGTGATACACCTGTCTCATGTTACTGTTTGTGGCGTGTCCAACTTGATCAATATATAAGCAATAGTGTTGATCGAACACCATAGTGCTCGGGTGCTCGGGCCAAACACATCGTGATATTCGGGTGCTCGACCGAGCACCCGAGTATAATGGAAGTCAATGAGAGAACCCGAGCATTAAACAGGTACCCCCTGCTCTGAAGAGGGGAGGGTGCCTGGTTCATAAGAAAATGTCAGAAATTGTTGGTAACACCACCGAAATGGTTCTGTAACAGCATGGGGAGGATGTATGGATGCATCATGGACTCGCTGCTCGCTGCTGGGAACTATGTTGTCCAAATAGTACTCCACTTTTACATAATGACAATAATACGCAAATAATACGCCTGCAAGGAAAAAAAATAGATTTTAGAGGAAAAATGTAATTCCTTTCTTTCCTGAATATTTACTTGTTTATAAAGTGCAAGTGCTGCCACAAATTACAAGGAAGAGTCACTCCGATACACCCTTAGTTACACATAAAGGAGGGCATCATAAAGACCCTTTAAACATTATGGGCGGTGGCCTGCTGCCGCTTTGGTGACTCTAGTTAACCTGGGGCCGATGGCATGTCCCCGTGACGGTGACGATCCATTCGGATGTCTGGCCTATCAACTTTCAAAACCAACGGGGAATCAGTGTTTGATTTCGGAGAGGGAGCCTGAGAAACGGCTACCACATCCAAGGAAGGCAAGCGGGTGGCGCGCAAATCACACACTCCCGACTCGTGGAGGTAGTGACGATAAATAACAATACAGAACTCTTAAGATGCCCTGTTATTGGAATGAGTAATAAAAAATTACAGGGAATGTCACTGCAGTATTTTAGATGAGGAAACGTTATACAGGATAGGCCCTGCTGCCGCTTTGTTGACTCTAGATAACTTCTGCCTGATCGCACGTCCCCGTGACATCCACAATCCATTTGGATATCTTCCCTATCAACTTTCGATGTTCTTTTATGCGCCTAACATGGTAACCATCAGGAATAGGGAATCATTGTTCGATTTTGGAGAGGGAGCCTGATAAACGGATACGGCTACTACTTCAAAGCAAGGCAGCATGAGTTGCGGGCCTGCAAGTGAGCTGACCCTCTAAAACATTATATGTGAGTGCCTGCGGGTGAGCTGACCCTGTAAAACATTATATGCGAGGGCCTGCAGCTGAGCTGACCCTCTAAAAAATTCTATGCGAGGGCCTGCATGTGAGCTGACCCTGTAAAAGATTTGAGTTGCGGGCCTGCAGCTGAGCTGACCCTGTAAGAGGTTTGAGTTGTGGGCCTGCAGGTCCCACAACTCCCTGTAAGAGATTTGAGTTATGGGCCTGGTGAGCTGACCCAGTAAAAGATTTTAGGTGCGGGCCTGCTGGTGAGCTGAGGTGGAACCGACAAACCCAACTTGATTTTGATGGCTGCATTAATCTGCAGGCGACCGTCATATAGCTCTTCAGATTTGTTTCCATCTGCATCTTTCTCAACAATCTGTGGCCTTAGTCTTTTGACTCAGTTATTGTACCACTATGTGGCCTCCTCATGCTGCCATCTCCACACCATGTCACCTTGCCACTAATTTTTAGCACCATGCTGATGCTGCTTAAAAGGCCTTAAACTGATCACCAGGCCCACAATTTAATTAAGGTTTTGGAATCGATAAACCCAACTTGCTTTTGTGGGCTGCATCAGTGGCGTAGCTAGAAATGACTGGGCCCCACAGCAAATTTTCAAATGGGGCTCCATCCCACAGTAATTTTTTAGCGACCCCTTCCTTTTATGCCACCACCATTACTGTGGCTAGTAAAGATCGCTCTCTCAGACCAGGGCCGGCAGCTGTTCCATCCGTTTTATACACTGTCTATACTGTCACTGTATATAATTTCATTGTGTAATACTGTTGAAGTGGCCATGACCAAATCCTTTAGTCCTCCTCCTCCAGCTTCCCCTGCTTCCCCTATAGCATCGCCTTTGTTCTGCATTAATCTGCAGGTGACTGTGATAAAGCTCCACAGATTTCTTACCATCTGCATTTTTAATTTTTCTGCTGGTGAGCGGACCTTCTAAAAAATTATATGTGAGGTCCTTCTGGTGAGCGGACCCTGTAAAAAAATAGATGTGAGGGCCTGCTGGTGAGCGGACCCTCTAAAAAATTATATGTGGGGGCCTTCTGGTGAGCGGACCCTGTAAAAAATTTGATGTGAGGGCCTGCTGGTGAGCGGACCCTCTAAAAAATTATATGTGAGGACCTGCTGGTGAGCAGACCCTGTAAAAAATTAGATGTGAGGGCCTGCTGGTGAGCGGACCATCTAAAAAATTATATTTGAAGGCCATATATGCGAGGGCATTATATGTGACGAATAAGCAATGCATGTTGATATGACGGAAGAGGAGGAGTAGGATAAGAAAAGGAAGATTCAACCATATACCCTTGTTTGTGGTGGAAGGGGCGCATGGGAATACAGTCTATTAAATACATTAAAAACAACACATGTAAAGTGCCTTTATGTTCATCAGCATTCCTCTGGTGGAGTCGAGAAGTCATGGTCAATCCAGGCCTTGTTCATTTTAACAGCATTTTTAGTTGACAGGCAGATACGCTTATATGTTATAATGCCACCAGCAGCACTAAATACACGCCCAGACAAAACGCTGGAGGCAGGACAGGCCAGCACCTCCAAAACGTAGAGCGTCAGTTCGTGCCACGTGTCCAGCTTGAACACCCAGTAGTTGTAAGGCACTGAGGACGCTGACACGGTCTGCTATGTACTCCTTCACCATCTTCCAAAAATTTTCTCTCCTTGTGGCAGTAGGCCACACATCAGGGTGAGGGTGCTGGCGGGGTGTCATGAAACTGTCCCAGGCTTTGGAGAGTGTTGCCCTGCCTCTGTTGGAATGCTGTGTGTTCCCCTTGTCTCCCCTCCTCGGTTGGCCAAGGAAGTACGGACTCTGCCGCCAGCGTTGTGAGATGGAAAATTTTGGAGCAATTTTCCAACAAGGATCTTCTGGTATTGCACTATTTTACTTGTCCTCTCCACCAGAGGAATGAGAGATGAGAAGTTCTCTTTGTAGCGGGGGTCGAGAAGGGTGAACACCCAGTAATCCATGTTGTTTAAAATGCATATAACTCGTGGGTTGCGGGAAAGGCAGCCTAACATGAAGTCAGACATGTGTGCCAGAGTACCAACAGGCGAGACTTTACTGTCGTCATCAGGAGGATCACTCCCAATCTTCTCATCCTCTTCCCCCTCTTCTGCCCACCCACGCAGAACAGATAGAATTAAACTTCCATGGGTACTACCCTCTGTAGCTGAGGAAACAGTCTCCTGCTCCTTCTCCTCTTCAGCCTCCAATTCACGGTGAGAAGACGAACTGAGGGTGGTCTGGCTATCATCAACCTGTGTAATGTCTTCTTCCCCCATTTCCACCTCTTCCACATGCACAGCGTCATCCTTAATTGTGAGCAGCGAGCATCTGGGAAGACACAGAAGTGGGATGGTGACGCTGATAATAGCGTTATCGCCGCTCATCATCTGTGTTGATTCCTCAAAGTTGCAAAAAACCTCACAGAGGTCAGACATCCATGCCCACTCCTCGCTTGTGAATAGCGGAAGCTAACTGGAAAGGCGACGACCATGTTGCAGCTGGTATTCCACAACTGCCCTCTGCTGCTCACAAAGCCTGGCCAACATGTGGAATGTGGAGCTCGAGCGCGTGCTCACGTCGCAAAAATTTCAAGCACTGCTGCAGCGTTGACAGACCGGCTGAAGCTGTCAGTGACTTGCGGAAATGTGCACACATGCGGCGCACCTTCTCCAGTAGCTCAGGCAAATTGGGGTTTGTTTTTAGAAACCACTGAACCACAAGGTTGAATACATGGGCAAGGCATGGGATGTGTCTAAGGTTGCCCAGCTCCAAAGCCGCCACCAAGTTACGGCCTAATCAGACACAACCATGCCTGGTTCTAGGTTGAGTGGCGAGAGCCACAGCTCAGTCTGGTCTCTTATTCCCTGCCACAGCTCTGTGCTGTTTGTCACCTAGGCAGGTCAGCTTCAGCACAGCCTGTTGCCGCTTCCCCATTGCAGTGCTACACTGCTTCCAGCTACCGACTGATGACTGACTGGTGCTGCACGCGGATACTTCGGAGGTGGAAGTGGAGGAGGAGGCGGAGGAGGAGAAGTGGGGGTTGGAGCCACTAACGTAGGTGGTGGCGGAAACCCTGATAGAATTGGGGCCCGCAATCATTGGCGTCGGTAACACTTGTGCCATCCCAGGGTGCGACTCGCTCCCGGCCTCCACAACATTCACCCAGTGTGCCATCATGTAGCGTTCCTGGCCGAAAGCACTTGTCCATGTGTCCGTAGTTAAGTGGATCTTCCCAGTAACTGCGTTGGTCAGGGCACATGTGATGTTAAGGGACACATGTTGGTGTAAGGCTGGCACAGCACACCTTGAAAAATAGTGGCGGCTGGTGACTGCGTAACGAGGGACGGCCACCGACATCAGGCTGCGGAAGGCCTCAGTGTCCACAAGCCTAAATGGCAACATCTCCAGGGGCAGTAATTTGGAAAGCTGCGCATTTAGTGCTATGGCCTGTGGGTGGGTGGCTGGGTATTTGCAATTGCGTTCAAATGCCTGGGGTAATGACATTTGGACGCTGCGCTGGGACAGGGAAGTGGATGTGGTCGCTGATGGTGCTTGCAAAGGTCCAGGTGCAGGGCGGGAGGCATCCGGGCCTGCGTCTTGGACAGGAGATTGGCCAGCACATAACACAGGGGAAGAGGAGGCAGTGGTGTGACCCGCAGACACAGATTGTGGACCCAGATGTTCGGCCCACATATTAGGGTGTTTTGATGCCATGTGGCGGATCATGCTGGTGGTGGCGAGTTTGCTAGTGTTCACGCCCCGGCTCATTTTGGTGTGGCACAGGTTGCAAACTACTATTCTTTTGTCGTCCGCACTTTCCTCAAAAAAGCGCCATACTGCCGAACACCTACCCCTTGGCAAGGGAGATTTACGCAAGGGGGTGCTCCGTTGAACAGTTGCGGGCCTGTACAGTGGTGCCCACTGCCTCTTCCAGCCTGTTGCAGTGCTGCAGATCCCTCCCCCTCTGTACTGCTCTTCTCGCTCGGTTTGTTGCCACCTTCCCAGGATGGGTCAGTGACCTCGTCGTCCAGCGTCTCCTCTTCCACTTCCTCACTCTGAACATCCTCCTGATTTGTTGACCTAACCACAACCTCAGTGATTGACAACTGTGTGTCATCCTCTTCCTCAACCTCTTGAGACAGTAATTGCGGTTAAATCATTGGCAACTGTGTCTCATCATCATCCACCTCATTAAACACTAATTGCCGTTCCCCAGCGTCATGTTCTTGTAACTCTGGATGCTCAAGAGGTTGGGAATCGGGGCACAAGATCTCAGGTCCCTCTTCAAGTGTGCTTGGCGAGAGGGCCAAATCAATTAATGGCGATGCAAAGAGGTCCTCGGAATATCCGAGTGTGGGCCAGACTGTAAATGGTAGGGGGAAGGAGGATCAGGGTGAGGATTGTGTGAACCAGACTCCTGGCTACTGAGACTGGACTTGGTGGAAGACAGGGTGGTGCTTAACCGACTGGAAGCACTATCTGCTGCAATCCAACCGATCACCTGCTCGCATCGGGCTGACTTCAAGAGTGGTGTCCTGCGCCGCCCTGCAAACTGGGACATGAAGTTAGGTATCTTGGATGATTGTTTTTCTTGTGCTCTGGCAGCAGACACAGTTTCACCGTGCCCAGAGCCACGGCCTCTGCGTGCACCATCAGCATCACGGCCACTCCCCGTCCCTTAATGCTCGCCATCTTCATATTAAATGTTATATGTTATAAGGGACCGTTTATAGGAAAAATGTGGATAAATTATGGAAAAAAAATTGTTTTCACTAATATTTTTCCCAATATCAGGCCCTGACACACGCTATTGCAGCACAGATGTGACAATTCACTGCAGACACCGTTTATAGGCAAAGTGTGGATAAATTATGGAAAAAATATAATTGTTTTCGCTAATATTTTTCCCAATATCTGGCCCTGACATACACACACACGCTATTGCAGCGCAGATGTGACAATTCACTGCAGACACCGTTTATAGGCAAAGTGTGGATAAATTATGGAAAAAATATACAAACCGGATTCCAAAAAAGTTGGGACACTATACAAATCGTGAATAAAAACTGAATGCAATGATGTGGAGGTGCCAACTTCTAATATTTTATTCAGAATAGAACATAAATCACGGAACAAAAGTTTAAACTGAGAAAATGTACCATTTTAAGGGAAAAATATGTTTGAATCAGAATTTCATGGTGTCAACAAATCCCCAAAAAGTTGGGACAAGGCCATTTTCACCACTGTGTGGCATCTCCCCTTCTTCTTACAACACTCAACAGACGTCTGGGGACCGAGGAGACCAGTTTCTCAAGTTTACAAATAGGAATGCTCTCCCATTCTTGTCTAATACAGGCCTCTAACTGTTCAATCGTCTTGGGCCTTCTTTGTTGCACCTTCCTCTTTATGATGCGCCAAATGTTCTCTATAGGTGAAAGATCTGGACTGCAGACTGGCCATTTCAGTACCCGGATCCTTCTCCCACGCAGCCATGATGTTGTGATTGATGCAGAATGTGGTCTGGCATTATCTTGTTGAAAAATGCAGGGTCTTCCCTGAAAGAGATGACGTCTGGGTGGGAGAATATATTTTTCTGCATTGATGGTGCCTTTCCAGACATGCAAGCTGCCCATGCCATACGCACTCATGCAACCCCATACCATCAGAGATGCAGGCTTCTGAACTGAGCCTTGATAACAACTTGGGTTGTCCTATTCCTCTTTGGTCCGGATGACATGGCGTCCCAGATTTCCAAAAAGAACTTTGAATCGTGACTCGTCTGACCACAGAACAGTCTTCCATTTTGCCACACTCCATTTTAAATGATCCCTGGCCCAGGGAAAACGCCTAAGCTTGTGGATCTTGCTTAGAAATGGCTTCTTCTTTGCACTGTAGAGTTTCAGCTGGCAACGGCGGATGGCACGGTGGATTGTGTTCACTGACAATGGTTTCTGGAAGTATTCCTGAGCCCATTCTGTGATTTCCTTTACAGTAGCATTCCTGTTTGTGGTGCAGTGTCGTTTAAGGGCCCGGAGATCACGGGCATCCAGTATGGTTTTACGGCCTTGACCCTCACGCACAGAGATTGTTCCAGATTCTCTGAATCTTCGGATGATGTTATGCACAGTTGATGATGATAGATGCAAAGTCTTTGCAATTTTTCTCTGGGTAACACCTTTCTGATATTGCTCCACTATCTTTCTGCGCAACATTGTGGGAATTGGTGATCCTCTACCCATCTTGGCTTCTGAGAGACACTGCCACTCTGAGAAGCTCTTTTTATACCCAATCATGTTGCCAATTGACCTAATTAGTGTTAATTGGTCTTCCAGCTCTTCGTTCTGCTCAAATTTACTTTTTCCAGCCTCTTATTGCTACTTGTCCCAACTTTTTGGGGATTTGTTGACACCGTGAAATTTTGAATGATACATTTACTCGGATTAAACGTTTGATCTGTCATCTACGTTCTATTACAAATAAAATATTGACATTTGCCATCTCCACATCATTGCATTCAGTTTTTATTCACAATTTGTTTAGTGTCCCAACTTTTTGGGAATCCGGTTTGTAATTGTTTTTGCTAATATTTTTCCCAATATCAGGCCCTGACGCACGCTATTGCAGCGCAGATGTGACAATTCACTGCAGACACCGTTTATAGGCAAAGTGTGGATAAATTATGGAAGAAATATATTTGTTGTCAGTAATATTTTTCACAATATCTGGCCCTGACCCACATACACGCTATTGCAGAGCAGGTGTGACAATTCACTGCAGACACCATTTATAGGCAAAGTGTGGATAAATTATGGAAAAAATATAATTGTTTTTGCTAATATTTTTCCCAATATCTTGCCCTGACACACGCTATATCAGCGCAGATGTGACAATTCACTGCAGACACCGTTTATATGCAGTGTGAATAAATTATGGAAAAAATATATGTGTTGTCAGTAATATTTTTCCTAATATCTGGCCCCAACACACGCTATTGCAGCGCAGATGTGACAATTCACTGCAGACACCGTTTATAGGCAAAGTGTGGACAAATTATGGAAAATATATAATTGTTTTCGCTAATATTTTTCCCAATATCTGGCCCTGACACACGCTATTGCAGCGCAGATGTGACAATTCACTGCAGACACCATTTATAGGCAAAGTGTGGATAAATTATGGAAAAAATATATTTGTTGTCAGTAATATTTTTCCCAATATCTGGCCCTGACACACGCTATTGCAGCGCAAATGTGACAATTCACTGCAAACACCGTTTATAGGCAAAGTGTGGATAAATTATGGAAAAAATATAATTGTTTTTGCTAATATTTTTCCCAATATCTGGCCCTGACACACGCTATTGCAGCACAGATGTGACAATTCACTGCAGACAACGTTTATATGCAAAGTGTGGATAAATTATGGAAAAAATATATTTGTTGTCAGTAATATTTTCCCCAATATCTGGCCCTGACACACGCTATTGCAGCGCAGATGTGACAATTCACTGCAGACACCGTTTATAGGCAAAGTGTGGATTAATTATGGAAAAAAAATATATATTTGTTGTCAGTAATATTTTTCCCAATATCTGGCCCTGACACACAGAAGGTATTGCAGCACAGATGTCACATGTCACTGCAAACACCCTCTATCGAAAAAGTATTGCAAAGTATGGGGGAAAAAATTTGATGGCTAAATTATATTGATGCCAGACTGCCACCACACACAATACAATAGTCCTTAAAAGGACTTTTGGGTCTTTAAAACGTTTTTCTGTTGAATATATTGTGATCACACTCCCTACACTATCTGTCCCCTCCTAAGCGCAGCACCCGATGACGCATTTCAGCCAGCCAATCACTGCAGTGCCAGTAGCCAACATGGCAGTACTTACCTGAACATTTATTGGCTGCTTAGCAGCCGTAAAACGTGCGGGGAGGAGACTCGAGCATGGCGCTCAAGCATGCTCGCTCAACACTAATAAGCAACTCTATTAGGCCGTGATTCACAAATTGGGGTGATACACCTGTCTCATTCTACTGTTTGTGGCGTGTCCACATTGATTAATAGATACGCAATTCTATTAGGCCGTGATTCACAAATTGGAGTGATACACCTATCTCATTCTACTGTTTGTGGCATGTCCACATTGATTAATAGATAAGTAATTCTATTAGGCTGAGATTCACAAATTGGGGTGATACACCTGTCTCATACTCTTGTTTGTTCTTTTTTTGGGGCGTGTCCACATTGATTACTAGATAATCAATTCTATTAGGCCCTGATTCACAAATTGGGGTGATACACCTGTCTCATTCTACTGTTTTTGGAGTGTCCACATTGATTACTAGATAAGCATTTCTATTAGGCCGTGATTCACAAATTGGAGTGATACACCTGTCTCACTGTATTGTTCTTTGGCGTGTCCACATGGATTAATAGATAAGCAATTCTATTAGGCCGTGGTTCACAAATTGGGCTGATTCATCTGTCTCATACTCTTGTTTGTGGCATGTTCACATTGATTAATAGATAAGCAATTCTATTAGGCTGTGATTCACAAATTGGGGTGATACACCTGTCTCATTCTACTGTTTGTAGTGTGTTCACATTGATATTTAACTTCTTCTGTTAGGTTTTATGGTTGTTTTTTTTATCTGAAAAATTATTCTGTTAGCGAAAACATTAGTCTTCTAGCGAAAAAATTAGTCTTTTAGCGAATAAATTGCTCCAGTATTACAATACCCGATCCCTATGATGAACGACGTTGAGCAGGTAACCTGCACCTGTTGGCAAAGGGTAGACACACAGCAATCCATTCAGTGCAGTGCTTGTGCAGCCCTGGACATGCAAGGGCATCACAGAATAGTTAGTGCTAAATCCCACTTGGCCTTCAAGAAAGTTGGATGAGGAACACCTGGGATCAAATAACTCCTTGCATTAGGATTAAAACCATATGGGCCGAACTTCCTGCATGGATCAAACATGGCAGCTAGATTATTGCCATACGGGAGGTTTGTCGTTATTGGAATGAACCACACAATCCCTCCACCAACTACACCCAAATTCATCATACCTAATATGTTCTTTTAGCAAAAGAAATAGTCTGCATTGTTATTGCAATAATTTATGGTCAGAACTTCGACGGTATTACCAGAAAATTCGCTCCACCAACTGGACCCAAATTCATCATTCCTAGCTACCATGTTCTGTCTGTTATGAAAAATGTATTCTGCATCATTTGACAGCCATGACAAATAAGGTCTGAGATCCCTCCATACTATGAACTTAATGGTATTTTGCTTTCAACATGTATTTAGGATAAAACCAGATGGGCCAAACTTGCTGGATGGATCAAACATGGCAGCTAGATTACTGCTATCCAGGAGGAGTGTCATTGGTTATTGGAATGAACCACATAAATCACTCGACCAACTCAACCCAAATTGATCATAGCTAATATGTTCTTTTAGTCAGTGTTTGGTCAGTGTTTTACAACAGCAATTGCTTAGAATTTGTAAGCCAAAAGCAGTAGTGGGTCCGAAACACAGATGAGATGCAAATAATTCCATTACATTTTATTTCTGTTTTGGACCAACTCCTGTTTTTGGCTTACAATTACTGATCAAATACTGATGCAAAACACTGACAAAATACTAACCATCTGAAAGAGGCTTTATGGATGCTCAATACAGGATTGTTTTTCTTTTTTGTTTTATGTACTTCTGATGGATTAAAAAAACTGAAACATAAACAGTGATGTTAAAACAGCCTTATTGCCACTGTTGCTTCCCCCCCCCCCCCACTCTGTCATGAGGCCACTTTTGCCATGGTTACTGCCACTAATGCTGCTGCCACCCTCTCCACTCTGTCATGGGGCCACTAGTGCTGCTGCAGCCACCATCCCCACTCTGCCATGAGGCCACTACTTGAATCTTGGGGCCTGCACAGTTAAGTCCTCAGCAATAAATTAGACCTTTCTTGAAGAACTTCGGCAAATTGTCTGAATCAAATTTTCCAAACTTCGCTTTTCTCTAATGAAAACCATAATGTGGAATACAAATGCATGTGATTATTACATTAAGAATTACCACATAAAAGTTGTCAAAGACCGAAATTATCCATATCAGAACAACAAAGTATAAATGATACACCATACATAAGTGAACTAAAAATAAGAGATGCATAAAGGAAAAAGGAAAGGAAGAAAGGAGAAAGAAGAATTGCTACCCAACAACAAGTAAGAGATTAGGTTGGATTACCAGGTTCTCATGTTGATCAATACATGTCTCATGGTTCCCAAAATGTAGTACATTTTTCCATCTTATCATTCAGAAGAGCAGTGAGATATTGCATTGAGCTAATATCTTTTATCATGTTGCAAAAATCCAATAAACAGCCAGTGAAGGGTACATAAGCATTCGCAAATGATAGTAGAAGGAGGAACAACCTGGTACAACTTTTAGGACAATCTGGAGGAAGAACAAAGGACATTTTCTAATTTTTCTTCAAAAGAATGCAATTTGAGAACATTTCCAGTATACTGTATGTGAAATAAAGATGCACCATACTCACTAAAACACTAACAAACATTGGACATCATAGGGTTAAGACTGTGCAAAAGTCAATAGTAGCTTATATTGATTCTCCTTATATAGGGTACAAATTGAAGTTTTTTGGGGAATTGGACGATATACATTGCCACAGAGAGAGTGGAATTTCCCTACCGAAGGCATGTTCCAATTTAATCACATATGAATGATTATGAAAAGGTTCTTGCTGTAGAGTGATAAGCAATTTATAAATGACTGATATGTCCTTTAATGGAAGGGCTTGAGACAATAATCCTTTCAAATAATGGCATTAGGAGTATAAGGGTTTCCTAGTGGTATTTTTTTTACAGTGAAATGCACTGTAAGATACTGTACCAGATGCCATCTTACCTTACGATAGCTACAAAATTAAAATAGCCAGATGCATCATAGTGCATCACCTGAAGGAAACAAAGAGTGGCTTATTTTGAATGAGCCTGGAAAAATTACCCCTTTTAATTGGGGGCAGCAGCAGTACAGTGTGAGTGTGGAAACAGCAGGGTAATAGTGGCATATGCCACAATAGTAGCTGAAGCAATAGCAACACAGCAGAGAACAGGCAGTAGATGTGTGTGTGGCTGTTTAGGGGTAGTAGTAGTAGTGGCAACTGTGTAGCAGTAATGGTAGTAGACGTAGAGGTAATGGAAGTGGCAATAGAGTATTAGCAACATGGAACAGCAGCTGCAATGGTGGTGGCAGCAGCAGCCATATGGTACAGAACATGAATGTAGGCAGGCAGACAGCGGCAGAGGCATGATGGTCGTAGGAGAAGCCATACAGAATGGAGCATGATGCTAAACAGGCCAGCAGTGGCAATGGCGTGGTGGTAGCAGCAGCCATACAGTACCGAATATGATAGTAGACAGGCAAACTGTGGCAGTGTCTTGTTTATTATTCATGCAAATTTGGCAATAGTAAATTTGTATAGGTTTTTTTCTTTTCCAATAATAAAGACTTTTACTGATGGAAATAAATGTAACTCCTCTGGAAGGGTCTACTGGACATATGTACATGGCAAACCTGGGGGCCCCCTGTCTTCTTAACAATTGGAACCCTGTCATTGTGTCACATGGGGGGAAGCAGTGGAAGGTGTCCCTCCTTCTTCCTAACCACTTAGATGTCAAAGTCATAAATTACCACAGAATCTGAGAAGTGAAGCACAGTGACTTGCTCATCTCCACAACATAACTGTACATCGAGGCGCACACACAGTTAGAACTGGACTGGGCTGGGTTAATAATAGCTTATTCTGCACTATTTAGGGAAAAACATTGGCGTGCTATGTTAATACAATGTATACAACAAAGGAAGTTTGCCCATTTAGAACAAACAGTTTGAAGGCATGAATTAATCATTTAATCTGTTAATCCCTTCTGCCCCATGATGTATCAGTACATTCCAGTAAGTGGGTCATTCCTGCAAACCACTGTATTATTAAATCTTGCTGCGCCTGCTCCTTACCAGCAGGTGATGGCTGTAATTAACGGTATATGGAGAAAAGTATTGGGACATAGCTCTTAATTGTTGAATTCAGGTGTTTAATTCATCCCAATTTCCACAGGTTTATAAAACCAAGAACATAGTCATGTCTTTAAAACCATTTATTAATCTAAAGAACTCACTGAATTTGAGCGAGGTACTGAATTCTGATGCACCATTGCAGCAAGTTAGTTACAGAGCAAGGTCACCACCAAGTCACCAATGTTCTACAGACTCGAAAACGTCATAGTTTCAAACCACTTTTAGCATTAAAATCGGCGCTCTGACCCAGAAGCTTCATAGTATCGGTTTCCATGGCTAAGTAGCTGCATGCAAGCCTTACATCACCAATAGTGTTTAGTGAATCAAAGTAACAAATTGATTTTCTCCTAAAAAGGTGGCTACTGTTACAAAGTAAAAGTAAGAAGCCCGGGATTGCAATATGACCCATAATGCTGTGCAGCCACCCAATCAGCAGATAGTCACCCCCTGTGATGTCACAGCCCTATAAAAAGCCTACTCCCATCCAGTCTCCACCAGTTTACTGTGAACTGAGCATAGGGACAGATGTGCCAAGTGCTAGGGACAGTGTTTAACAAAGCTTTAATTGTACAGGGTGGGCCATTTATATGGATACACCTTAATAAAATGGGAATGGTTGGTGATATTAACTTCCTGTTTGTGGCACATTAGTATATGTGAGGGGGGAAACTTTTCAAGATGGGTGGTGACCATGGCGGACATTTTGAAGTCGGCCATTTTGAATCCAACTTTTGTTTTTTCAATAGGAAGAGGGTCATGTGACACATCAAACTTATTGGGATTTTCACAAGAAATGGTTTTAATGTAACTTTATTCTTTCATGAGTTATTTACAAGTTTCTGACCACTTATAAAATGTGTTCAATGTGCTGCCCATTGTGTTGGATTGTCAATGCAACCCTCTTCTCCCACTCATCACACACTGATAGCAACACCGCAGGAGAAATGCTAGCACAGGCTTCCAGTATCCGTAGTTTCAGGTGCTGCACATCTAGTATCATCTGAAGGCAATAGTCTATGCTGTGAAGATACGAGATGTGCAGCACCTGAAACTACGGATACTGGAAGCCTGTGCTAGCATTTCTCCTGCGGTGTTGCTATCAGAGTGTGAAGAGTGGGAGAAAAGGGTTGCATTGACAATTCAACACAATGGGCAGCACATTGAACACATTTTATAAGTGGTCAGAAACTTGTAAATAACTCATGAAATAATACAGTTACGTTAAAACCAAGCACGCCATTGTTTTTCTTGTGAAATTCCCAATAAGTTTGATGTGTCACATGACCCTCTTCCTATTGAAAAAACAAAAGTTGGATTCAAAATGGCCGACTTCAAAATGGCCGCCATGGTCACTACCCATCTTGAAAAGTTTCCCCTCTCACATATACTAATGTGCCACAAACAGGAAGTTAATATCACCAACCATTCCCATTTTATTAAGGTGTATGAACGCGAGCTGAAATGTCTAAGTATAGGCGCATGCTCAGTACAGTCACACTTCCGATTATAAAATTAAAGTTCTTATGCATGCGCAGTATGCAAGAATGAACGCAAGACGCGATTATATGACGAAAACATAGCAATAAAGGTTCTGATTGGGCCACCAGACTGTCAATCAAGATGCTTAGCAGCGTTTGGCTGCAGCATACCTAATGATCCACCCACAGAGGTTAAAAGAGCACCTTTGAAAAGCATTCTTGTTGATAGTAGCTCCATTCCCCTGAAGAAGCCACGTTCAGTGGTGAAACATGTTGGGGGAGCTCTAGCCTTAAGATTTTAGATTAGGTTTGGTAGGACCAGTGTCACGGCGAGGAGTAACTGCAGACCCCTCTAAACCATGACCACAAGTGGTGGAGAGTCGCGCTAAAGATAGATAAATACGGAAAGAAAATTATCTAAAGCGACTGAATAGACGACCTCCTAACATAAATTCCATCAAGGCAAATAAAGTGTGTCGCTAAAACATAAAGCAAAAGGCAGATGGACGCATGTTATGGAGGCAGAATATATGGGTGAAGTAACCCCTATCTCTGCCCAAAGAGTCCTGCTATACCTAGAATTTTAAAGTTTTCCTTTGTTCTCCCGTTTTATATTCTATTATTCTTAATAAATAAAATAAACGTTATGTTTTAAGTTGACCGGAAACGGGAGCTTACTAGTCTAGGAAACTAGACTATTTGAACTATATAATTTGAATTTCCTGGGTCTAAAGGGTCTTTGAAACATTATACTTACTGTGATCTGCCACCAACTTGTGCTGGTACTGCGACTGCTGTTGCCCCCCCTCCCCACTGTGTTCCACTATTGTGACTCTTTATGCTTTTTTCCACCCGCACCACTCTTTTCCGAGGACACTATTGTCATGCTGTTGCCACCTTCCCCACTCTCTTACGGGGCCACTATTGTGACTCTTCATGTGGTTGCCACCCTTACCAGTCTGTTAAGGGGCCACAAGTGTCCGTGATTGGCTATCATTTATTTTTCGGTTCTGATATGTCAAACAACAGGACCCATCTTTTTTGTTATTTTTCTGTTTTTGAAAAATAAGAAAAAAAATGGGTCCTGTTGTTTGAGCGTCAATAAGGCCTCTATCACATCATCAGTGTTTTGCATCAGGATTTGATCATGATTTGAAATACAAAAGCAGGAGTGAGTCCAAAACAGAAGACATGCAAATATTTGCATCACATGTTATCTTTGTTTTGGACCCACTCCAAAGCATTGTAGCAACTATACAGTCTAGTGGAGAAGGGATAATGCTATGGGGTTGTTTTTCAAGGGTTGGCCTAGGCCCCTTAGTTCCAGTGAAAGTGAATTTTAATCCTTTAGCATGCCAAGACATTTTGGACAATCATATTCTTTTAACTTGGTGAGAATGGTTTGTGGAAGGCCTGTTTCTGTTCCAGCACAAAGTGTATAAAAAAGAGTTCAAAGCAAGATCCACGAAGGTACAGTTGGGTGAGTGTGGTGTGGAAGACCTTGACTGGTTCACACAGTGCCCTGACCTCAACTCTATCAAACACCCTCTCACCCAACATCCATGTGTGACCTGACAAATGCTTTTCTGATGAGTGGGCAAAAATTCCCACAGACTCTCCAAAATCCACTCCAAAATCTTGTAGAATGCCTTCCCAGAAGAGTGGAGGCTGTTTTAGCTACAATGGGGGACCAACTCCATATTAATGCCTATGGATTTATGTTTACTCTGAATTTATTAAAGTTTTCAGAATATTCAAAGCAAAAAATAGTCACGACAGGAACACGCAGGATCCTTAGTCGATAACAATCAAAAGCTAAAAAAAAAAACAGTTTCCTTGTTTTACAGATATGTCATAACAATATACAGGCATTAAGAGAACACACAGACTCCTCTGCCAATAGCTAAAAATTGGTAAACAAGGTGTTCGGCTAATTCAAAGCAAAATATGACCTTAAAGGACCACAACGGATCCTCTGTTAATAGCAATAAGGTGAAATAAGAATCTATGAACCAATCACAATCTGAGTGAGCTAATAAAGAATAACATAGAAAGACAGAATATAAAAGAGAAAGAACAGGAAACAGGAGGGAGGCAAGGAAAATGGGGAAGGAAGGTGAGGGGAAAGGGAGGGAAACTCTGAGTGCAACGCCCCAGTTTACTCACTAACCAGGTATTTCCAGTCTCTGGAACCAGCCGAACACTATAATCTATTACGTTGAAGACCCCAGATCCTGTATTCTTGTGGAAAACTCAGGAGAACCAATAAAATCAAGAAGGGGCCTCCACCTAGCCTCAAATCTATCATCCCGATCGTGTGAGGTAGCAATTAGTTCCTCCATCCTAATCAGAAACCTTAATTCCCCAGCCCATTCATAGAGAGAGGGAGCGCGATCCATCTTCCAGTGCCACGGAATAGTCATCCGGGCCGCCGTGAGGAAAAATCTTAAATCACTTTTCTTTACCATGGAAACCGAGCCAGGTATCAATGAGAGAAGCGTAAAGTGAGTGAGTTTGTAATCACTTTCCCTGAGAACTGCTTAAAGACGTCTAGCACTTGATCCCAGAATCTTTTAATCTTAGGGCAACCCCACCAAATGTGAAGCATAGTGTCAACTTCCGATTTGCATCTCCAACAAATATCAGTAGTTGAAGGAAACATTTTATAGGGGGTGGAAGGGCAGTAGTACCATCGGGACAGTATTTTGAAATTCTTTTCCTGAGCCTGAGTCGAAATCGATAGACCGTGAGAGAGTGTACATATTTTATCAACCTCTGCTGGGGAGAAAGTGCGATGAAGGTCCAATTCGCACTTCCCAAAGCAAGGCGCTAGGTCGTAATTACTAAGTTTCGTCAAGGTCTTGTAAAGCTGAGAAAGCACTTTGTAGTGTAGGTCCGGTTTCAAGAAAAGACCGTCAAAGTCAGTCAACTCCGGGCATGAGCGGTGTGGAAGGAGATCCCTGATAAATGATTTAAGCTGAGCATACTCTAGCCAATATTGCCCCTGTCTACTATCGGAAGGAATTAAAGCATCCAAGGGAACAAACGTACTCCCGTTAAGGACATCACGGACCCTAGGATGAGATCGGCCAGACATGCCTATGGATTTAGAATAGGATGCGAGTTATAAATGTTCCTGTAGGAAGTGTTGATCTCTGAAACCCCTGCTGATATCTATAACAAACAGTCTGAAGCGCTCAGCAGAGCACTGCTTCTCATCACTGATGAGCAGGATGGTAAAGGCGTCCTATAGACTTTATTTTGAGACTGCCTTCACTACAGCACTACAGCATTATTCTCCTGAGCGCTTCAGACTGGGATGAGCTGGGACCCCTGCTAAAGCCCACTGCCTACCACTGCAACATCAGGGACCCCAAGGCCTCTTACCCTACCTGGCGCCACTTGGTGAAGATCGCGTGCCACTGATTGAGCATGCTCGGCCGAACACATGTTCGGCTCGAGCATCTTGATGCTCGGCACATGGCGGTACTCAGCCCAGTACCGCATGTGCTTGAGGGCAATGCTCAAGTCTTCTCCCCGCACGTTTCTTGGCTGCTATGCAGCCAATAAACGTGCAGGGAGGTACTGGAGTGCACTGGAATGCTGTAGCCATGTTGGCTACTGGCATTACAGTGATTGGCTGTCCGGAACGCGTCATCGGGTGCTATAAAGCACCCGATGACACGTGTTCAGCTCAGTCTTAGTCAGGGAGAGCTGAGCATAGGAAGGGAAAGACAGTGTAGGGAGTATTATTGGAAGATTTTATTACAAAAACTTTTTAGAGACCCAAAAGTCCTTTTAAGGTCTATTGTGTGTGATAGCAGCAATATATGTTTGTAGCGCAACCTGCACTAAATTGCTCAGTCTTAGGTAGAGCTGTGCATAGGAAGGGACAGAGTGTAGGGAGTGTTATTGTAAGATTTTTATTAGAAAAACTTTTCAGAGACCCAAAAGTCCTTTTAAGGACTATTGTGTGTGACAGCAGCAATATATATTTTTAGTGCATCCTGCGCTAAATAGCGTCTAATAGTGTCTCCTGTGTAAAGTGTGCGCATACCTAAAATATCAGTAACATCCAGTGTACTTTTTCCGTAGACGGTGTCCGCTATGGACAGTTAAATTATCCGCGCCTCATCTCCTGTGTAAAGTGTATGTCTGCTTCTAACAGTGACATTAGCTGTGCAACATCTCCAGTGTAAAGTGTGCGCATCAAAAAAATATCTGACATCCAGTGTACTTTTTCCGTAGACGGTGTTCTCTGCGGACAGTGACATTAGCTGCGCCACATCTCCAATGTAACGTGTTTGGTTAAAAAATTTATCTGTGACATACAGTGTACTTTTTTCGTAGGTGGTGTCTGCTGCGGACAGTGACATTACCAGTGCCAAATCTGCAGTGTAACGTGTGTGCTTAAGAAATTTATCTGTGACATACAGTGTACTTTTTCAATAGACAGTGTCCGTGTCATGCCCTGCTCAGACGATTTGCAGAGGTCTGCCAGATTAGCAGCACGTGTCTAGTCATTTGTTTTGTTTTGGAGTCGTGCTAAATCCGCCTCCCTTCAGGTTCTCTGGGTGGGGTCGTTGGTTTAAATTACTCTCACTCCCAGGGTTCCGTGCGGGTTATAGCTTCTGTCAGGCTGTGGAAGCAAGGAAGGAAGGATTGGCTGTTCCTGCTCTGATAAGATTAGTTGGTTTCTGATTTCTTTGGTTTGCTGTCTAGGCTGTTTGAGTGACGTCCCCTCCTGGTTCTGAGGGAGCAGGCTGCCCCTTTTCCCCTTTCACCATCTCAGGGATTCTAGGGTATTTTCAGCCCAGGCACGAGGACACATTATTCCCACCATAAGGGTCTGAATGTGGGCTTAGCAGTATAGGGAGAGCTGTTAGGGATTTGCTAGGAGGTGACCTTATCCCCAGATTCTCACCTAGATACTTGTTTGTTTTTTTATCTGTGTATCTTAGATCCTGTCCGCCGTGACAGTCCGCTTTTGACAGTGACATTACCAGTGGCAGATCTGCACTTTAACGTGTGTGCTAAAAAATTTATTTCGCTTTGGTTTGTCTTGCGCCAGTCCAAGAATTTCACCTCTAGCGGCGCAATACGGATGCCCCCAGCTGTCCCTCTTAATTATGGCCCCAGTTCCAAAAACCAACAAAATAGAACAGGAGTCCTATTCCATTATTCCTAGCTGAAGTATTCAGGCCACTCGGCCTGCTTTGAACAATGTAAATTTTTTCATTGGTCAGCTAAGCCGCAGGCACTCTCCCATAATTTTTTAAATGGTCAGCTCAGCATCAGGCCTTCAAGCATAATGTTTTAGAGGGTCAGCTCAGCAGCAGGCCCTCACATATCATTTTTTAGAGAGTCAGATCACCTGCAGGCCCTCGCATATAATTTTTTAGAGGGTCAGCTCACCTGCAGGCCCTCATCTACAATCTTTTTGAGGGTCAGCTCACCTGCAGTCCCTCACCTAATTATACCTATTAGGTAATTTGCGTGCATGCTGCCTTGCTTGGAAGTGGTAGCCGTAGCTGTTTCTCAGGCTCCCTCTATGGAATCAAACCCTGATTCCCCATTACCCATGGTTGGCGCTGAAAATAACATTGAAAGTTGATAGGGCAGACATCCGAATGGATCGTCGCTGTCACGGGGACATGCGTTCAGGCCCAGGTTATCTAGAGTCACCAAAGCGGCAGCAGGCCCTCGCCCATGATGTTTTAGAGGGTCACCAGCAGGCCCTTGCTCCAAATGTTTTTGAGGGTCACCAGCAGGCCATCAATCATAATTTTTCAAGGCTGTGTATGATGCCCTCCTTTTTGTGTAACAAAGGGTGTATGTAGTGCCAGTTCCTTGTAATTTTTGGCAGCCCTTTCCCTTAGTGCATAGGCTTTATGAGTGTAGGAGTCCCACTACCTGAACAATTGTACCATAATGTGAATGAGGCCCTCCTTTATGTGATATACAGGTTGTATCGGAGTGCCTCTTCCTTGTAATTTTTGGCAGCACTTGCACTTTATATACAAGAAAATATATAGGAAATCATGTTTCCTAACAATTTTTCCTCTAAAATCGATTTTATCTTAGTTTTTTTGCGTATTATTGTCAGTCTGTAAAATTGGCGTACTACTCGGACAACATGGTTCCCAGCAGCGACCTGGGAGTCCAAGATGCATCCAGACATCCTCCCAATGCTGTTCCTGAACCATTTTGGTGATGTTTCCATCTTTTTTTGACCTTTTCCTATGAACCAGGCACCCTCCCCTCTGCAGAGCAGGGAGTGCTTGGTTTAATGCTCGGGTTCTCCCATTGACTTCCATTATGCTCGGGTGCTCGGTAGAGCAGCCGAGCTTTCCGATGTGTTCGGCCCGAGCACTATGGTGCCGTGATCAACACTACGTGCCACTGAAGGACCCTCCCCCTTCACATCTTGAAAGCAGTGCGCCGAATGCTCTGACAGCCTGCTCAAAGCATCCAATAACAAAGCTCTTTTCTGTAAGGAGATTTGTATCTGCTTGTTTCAGGCAGCAGCAGCATTGCTGCACTGCCTATGCCTTTCACAGCACACCCTGCGCTGATGAATGTCAGGAAAAGTCTATGGCATATTGGTACACCTTATACTTTTTCAAGGGCACGCGTGCCCACAGAGAGGTCTCTGAGTGCCCCCTATGGCACTCGTGCCACAGGTTTGCCAACACTGGTATAGTAGATCTCTGTCCCAAGCTGTTTAAACTCTTACATGTTGTATTCACTAATTCACTAGTGACCATGTCAACCAAGAGGTTTGACAAAGAATGGGAGCTCCCTCTATCACTTCATCAGAGTGCCTGTAAGTCACAATATATGACTTACATGGTATTAATATCTTCCCTCAGCTCACTCCTTCTCCCACTCTTGCACTCCATGGACTTCTATGGGTGGAAATATTCTGATCCTTTAGTGAGCTGACAGTCTATCTTGTTAGTCTGGGGTCAGGGGGAGCCTAATAACTGGGAGTAAGTTTCTTATATTCTCATTTACCATTAATTTATGCAAAGTTTGTTGAATAGTTAGTAAGTATTTTAATGATGTCGTCTATATAAAGTTATGCAAAAAAAGTTTTTTTGTTTTGGATTACTAAGACAGTCTATCTTGTTAGTTTGGGGTTAGGGCGAAAGCCTAATAACTGGGAGTAAGTTTCTTATATTCTCATTTATTATTAATGTATTCAAAGTTTGTTGAATGATTAATAAACATTTCAATAATGTCATCTAAGAAGTTATACAAATAGATTTTTTTGTTCTGTATTAATAAGAAAATCTTCTTCATTTTGTTTTTTACCAGGCATTTGTGGTGACGCACCTGAACTTCATTTTGCTCAACTGGATCTCAGATTTAAACACATCACCACCTTCTTTGTTGGCAGCTCAGTACAATACAACTGTAGACCTGGATATATTCAGAATACCATGTACAACAATAATATAGCTTGTTTAGGAAATTTTACATGGTCACAAATACCTGAGTTCTGCAGCCGTAAGTACTGAGGAGATTCTTTTAGTGTGGTAAAGCGTGAAACAAATGTACTTTAAAATTTATTTTAGAATGTCTAAGGCTCTGTTTGTGATTTTGTGTATACATTTATATATTTGTGAACATAGCCTTGTTGTAATTATTATTATAATACCTTAGGGTTTCTGTCACCCTGCAAAACTCATTTTTTTTTTTTTGGATAGTTAGATTGCTCATAGTGCGATATAGCAGAATATAATGCTCTTACTTACTTTCATGCGGCCGATTCTTTATAAAACGAACTTTTATAATATGTAAATGAGGGCTCTACCAGCAAGTAGGGCGTCTACTTGCTGGTAGCTGCTGCAGAAATCCGCCCCCTCGCCGTGTTGATTGACAGGGCCAGCCGTGATCTCCTCCTCCGGCCGGCCCTGTCAGTAATTCAAAAATCGCGCGCCTCGCGTCATTCGGCGCAGGCGCTCTGAGATGAGGAGGCTCGTATCCTCAGCACTCCCTCAGTGCGCCTGCGCCGATGACATCACCGAATGAGAAGACGTCATCGGCGCAGGCGCACTGAGGGAGTGCTGAGGAGACGAGCCTCCTCATCTCAGAGCGCCTGCGCCGAATGACGCGAGGCGCGCGATTTTTGAATTACTGACAGGGCCGGCCGGAGGAGGAGATCACGGCTGGCCCTGTCAATCAACACGGCGAGGGGGCGGATTTCTGCAGCAGCTACCAGCAAGTAGACGCCCTACTTGCTGGTAGAGCCCTCATTTACATATTATAAAAGTTCGTTTTATAAAGAATCGGCCGCATGAAAGTAAGTAAGAGCATTATATTCTGCTATATCGCACTATGAGCAATCTAACTATCCAAAAAAAAAATATGAGTTTTGCAGGGTGACAGAAACCCTTTAAGAGAGCAATTATATCAACAGTAGTCCCCGGTTGAATGGAGTGGAGGTCACGCAACATGTCTGCCACTCCATTCAAACAGGTAGCACAGGCCCCAGTTCTTGGGATCGGTGGAGGCCCCAGCAGTCAGACCTGCTGTTCAGGCACTTATCCCCTATCCTGTGGATAAGGGATGTTGTCTTAACAGGCTTTAGGATTAAAGAGAATTGTGTTACATACCAGTAGTCCCTATAGTTAATATATAAACCCAATCCCGCTGTGTGCATTTTGGGCCTTAGTGACCATGCAATTTTTTTTGTTGTCGGATTCCAAGACCTATACGTGTTTCATTTTTCCATCGATGTAGCCATGTGACGGCTTTTTTTTTTTGCAGGACAAGTTGTAGTTTTTAATGCAGTATTTTGAGTTACACATAATCATTGATTAACTATCCTTTCTGGGGAGGAATGGAAAAAATAGCAATGCCACCCACCCTTGCATTTTTATGTTGTCAATTTTGTGACCTTCACTTTGCAGCATAAATAAGAAGATAACTTTCTCTGGGTCAGTATGATTACAGTGATACCAAAAAGAACCTTTTAAAATATTTGCATTTCTGCATTCCAAGATCCATAACTGTTTTCTTTCTATGGAGTTGCGTGACCACTTGATATTTTGTATGGGCCACCTTGTAGTTTTTATTGGTATCATTTTGAGGTAAATAAGACTTTTTTTAATCACTTTTTATTCTGTCTTTTTGGTGGTGGATAAGCAAAAAACAGCAATTCTAGCATTTTTTTTATGGTGTTCACTGTGCATAGGTATAAGTGATAATTGTGTAGTTTGGGTCGTTACAGAAGTCCACCCCCACTTTTTTAGACCTGGCATGAGCGGGTAGAAGTTGCCTAATATATGCATATTTCAGCTTAATAAATGACACCCTTTATGTTCTCTTTTTTTTATTTATTGTAAAGCATTTTTTCCCTGGAAAATTGTGTGTTTGTGCATTTTAACCCCTTAAGGACTCAGGGCGTACCGGTACGTCCTAAGTTTAAATCGCAATTGCGGCGCGGCGGGGGTTAATCGCCACAGGATGTCTGCTGAAATCATTCAGCGGGCATCCTGTCACAACGGCGGGGGTGGTCCCGTGACCTCCCCGTGTCGGAGATCGCCGCAAACCGCAGGTCAATTCAGACCTGCGGTTTGAGGCTTTTACCTTATCCGGCGGTTGCGGGCGGTGGTGCCATCGGGTTGTGGGGGGGACCCGATGGCATGGAAGGCAGCACGATGTCTAAGGAAGGCATTGCGCTGCCTTCCGGTGACGAGCCTGTGAGATCCAGCCCCCTGCATCTCACAGGCCAGAAGCTGTATGAGTAATACACACAGTATTACCCATACAGCCAATGCATTCCAATACAGAAGTATTGGAATGCATTGTAAAAGGGATTAGACCCCCAAAAGTTGAAGTCCCAAAGTCGGACAAAAAATAAAGTTTTCCCCCCAAAAAATTAAAAGTTTCAAGTAAATATAAACAAAAACGTTATTTTCCCCAAATAAAGTAAAAAAAATTGGGAAAAAATAGGGGGGAAAAAAAGTATACATATTAGGTATCGCCGCGTCTGTATCGACCGGCTCTATAAACATATCACATGACCTAACCTCTCAGATGAACACCGTAAAAAAAAAAAAAAAAAACTGTGCTAAATAAACCATTTTTTTGTCACCTTACATCACAAAAAGTACAACAGCAAGCGATCAAAAAGGCGTTTGCCCACCAAAATAGTACCAATCTAACCGTCACGTCATCCCGCAAAAAATGAGCCCCTACCTGAGACAATCGCCCAAAAAAAAATATATATATGGCTCAGAATATGGAGACACTAAAACATCATTTTTTTTGTTTCAAAAATGATATCATTGTGTAAAAATTACATAAATAAAAAAAAAGTATACATATTAGGTATCGCCGCGTCCGTATCGACCGGCTCTATAAAAATAAAAAATAAAAACTGTGCTAAATAAACCATTTTTTGTCACCTTACATCACAAAAAGTGAAATAGCAAGCGATCAAAATGTCATATGCACCCCAAAATAGTGCCAATAAAACCGTCATCTCATCCCACAAAAATCATACCCTTCAAAAATGAGATCATTGTGTAAAACTTACATAAATAAAAAAAAGTATACATATTAGGTATTGTCGCATCCGTGACAACCTGGTCTATAAAAATATCACATGATCTAACCTGTCAGATGAATGTTGTAAATAACAAAAAAATAAAAACGGTGCCAAAACAGCTATTTCTTGTTACCTTGCCTCACAAAAAGTGTAATATAGAGCAACCAAAAATCATATGTACCCTAAACTAGTACAAACAAAACTGCCACCCTATCCCGTAGTTTCTAAAATGGGGTCACTTTTTTGGAGTTTCTACTCTAGGGGTGCATCAGGGGGGCTTCAAATGGGACATGGTGTCAAAATCTGCCTTCCAAAAACCGTATGGCATTCCTTTCCTTCTGTGCCCTGCCGTGTGCCCATACAGCAGTTTATGACCACATATGGGGTGTTTCTGTAAACTACAGAATCAGGGCCATAAATATTGAGTTTGGTTTGGCTGTTAACCCTTGCTTTGTTACTGGGAAAAATGGATTAAAATGGAAAATTTGCCCAAAAATTTAAATTCTGAAATTTCATCTCCATTTGCCAATAACTCTTGTGGAACACCTAAAGGGTAAACAACATTTGTAAAATCTGTTTTGAATACATTGTGGGTGTAGTTTCTTAGATGGGGTCACTTTAATGGAGTTTCTACTCTAGGGGTGCATCAGGGGGGCTTCAAATGGGACATGGTGTCAAAAAAAACAGTCCAGCAAAATCTGCCTTCCGAAAACCGTATGGCATTCCTTTCTTTCTGAGCCCTGCCGTGTGCCCGTACAGCGGTTTATGACCACATATGTGGTGTTTCTGCAAACTACAGAATCAGGGCCATAAATATTGAGTTTTGCTTGGCTGTTAACCCTTGCTTCGATACTGGGAAAAATGGAAAATTTGCCAAAAAATTTAAATTCTGAAATTTCATCTCCATTTGCCAATAACTCTTGTGGAACACCTAAAGGGTAAACGACGTTTGTAAAATCTGTTTTGAATACCTTGAGGGGTGTAGTTTCTTAGATGGGGTCACTTTTATGGAGTTTCTACTCTAGGGGTGCATCAGGGGGACTTGGTGTAAAAAAAAAACAGTCCAGCAAAATCTGCCTTCCAAAAACCGTAAGGCATTCCTTTCCCTCTGCACCCTGCCGTGTGCCCATACAGCGGTTTACGACCACATATGGGGTGTTTCTGTAAACTACAGAATCAGGGCCATAAATATTGAGTTTGGTTTGGCTGTTAAGCCTTGCTTTGTAACTGGAAAAAAAATTATTAAAATGGTAACTCTGCCAAAAAAGTGAAATTTTGAAATTGTATCTCTATCTTCCATTAATTCTTGTGGAACAGCTAAAGGGTGAATGACGTTTGTAAAATCAGTTTTGAATACCTTGAGGGGTGTAGTTTCTAGAATGGGGTCATTTTTGGGTGGTTTCTATTATGTAAGCCTCGCAAAGTGACTTCAGACCTGAACTGGTCCCTAAAAATTGGGTTTTTGAAAATTTCTAAAAAATGTCAAGATTTGCTTCTAAACTTCTAAGCCTTGTAACATCCCCAAAAAATGTAATATCATTCCCAAAATGATCCAAACAGGAAGTAGACATATGGGGAATGTAAAGTAATAACTATTTTTGGAGGTATTACTATGTATTATAAAAGTAGAGAAATTGAAACTTGGAAATTTGCAATTTATTACAAATTTTTGGTAAATTTTGTATTTTTTTATAAATAAAAAAGAATTTTTTTTACTTCATTTTACCAGTGTAATGAAGTACAATATGTGACGAAAAAAATATTTCAGAATGGCCTGGATAAGTCAAAGCGTTTTAAAGTTATCACCACTTAAAGTGACACTGGTCAGATTTGCAAAAGGTGAAATAGGGCTGAGTCCTTAAGGGGTTAATTTGAAGATTTTTTTATACATTTTTTAATTCTTAATTTTACACTTATTAGTCCCACAAGGGAACTTTGCCATGTGATTGCCTCTGATCGCTTCTATAATGCACTGTACTACTAATGTAGTGCAGTGTATCATGCTGTTAGTATAAACTGAGAGGCAATCTATTATGCAAATTTCATAACATTTTCAAGGTGTTTTATTTCAGTATAAAAACGCAAGAAAAACTATACATATGTGGTATCGCATAATTGTATTTACCTTGAGAATTAAAGTAACTGGTCAGTTTTACCGTATAGGGAACGTAGTAAAAACAAAACCCATAAAACTGTTTTTATTTCCAATTTTACCCCATTTGGAATATTTTTACAGCTCCCCACTATATAATTTGCTATATTAAATGGTGGCGTTAGAAAGTAAAACTTGTCCCGAAAAAAAAAAAAAAGCCCTCATATGTCTATGTAAACGGAAAAATAAAATAGAGCAAAAGGTAAACGCAAAAAAACCTCAGTAGTTGAAAGGGTTAATGTGGCTTCAAGGTATATTTTCGCTATAAAGACCACTGCATTTTGAAAATATTGCAACCTGAGGGCATTGTAATTGAAGGGACCATTGTAAAGTTAAAGATTCACTTTTTTCTTTCATTAAAACATAAAAAATTTAAATAAGTTAAAAAATAATTTAAAAAATTATATATACTGTATATATATATAGCTTTATATCAATGAATTGTTTGCAAATGACCTAACTCCCTGACTGATAAGACTGACCTAAACATCCAAGTATGAATACTACTATAAAGCCCCTGGCACAATACAACAGTTACCATCATGAATAACATTGATGATGAAAACTAAGATATCAAAGGGGTTTTCCAACAAACAACACTTATGCTCTATCCATAGTATTGGAGATAAGTATCTGATTGATAGGGTCTGAATGCTGGGACCCCTGCCAATCACAGAACCAGAGGTCCAGCATTCTCTCATTTAAATAGAGCAACAGTTGTGCATGTCTGCTGGTGCTGCAGTCATCAATATGGTACTGCTGAAGAGTACAGTGCTCAGCTATCTCCAGTGATCTAGAGTCGAATGGAACAGCAGAAGACGTGTGACAGCAGGTTCATTCAAAGGGGATACAGGACCCCTTTTATGGTCAGCAGGTGTCCCATCTGTCAGACCCCCACTAATCAGAAACTTATCGGGGTAATTTATGACCAGATATACATCACTTTTGTGGTGTATATCTGGTGCAGATTCTGTCGCACACCATGGTGCGGCAGAATCTGCGACTTCTCCCCGCTCACGCCAGGTCTAATAAAGTGGGCGGGAATGGGCCGGCAGGCCCGTCTCATTCATCATTTTCTACGCTTGGTTTAGGTGTGGACATGTAATTTATAGATAGCACTATAATGATCATATCATTCTCCAAATGCTTACTTTTTCTTAAGTTACACTGTAGTTAGGAGATCTTTGATGATGCACACCAAATTATAGACTCGGGCGTTATTAAATACGCAAGCCGGCCTACAGGTGCGTTCCAGCGTGGAGCGCAATCGACCACCACAATCACAACAATGGCACATTTTTACTTTGTTTTTCTGTGTTTCTTGCATTTTAACAATATGCACGGTTTTTAACTAATTGCACCATCTCCATCAGGCGCTGCGTGATACGCGCGTCATGGGCGCCTTGTTGTGACTTGGCGCTCGTGCGCAGGGTGCAGTTGGACCTGTCTCCACTGTGTGAGATGCCATGGGCACCGTGAATAATCATAAATAAGTAACAGCCTTATATTTTTAAATGATGTCATGTTTGATGATAAAAGCAGGAGGTGCTAGGTTGATCTCTTGTCCCCGGAAGAAGCCTTTGTGGCGAAACGGCGTTGGGAGGAGGCGGCTGCAGAGTCGGCGTGCTACAGATGGTATTTATATAGATTGATTTACTAGTTTTGCCCTTATTTATTTACTACTAATGACCCATATGTGGCTATTGTGCCCTAGGTGCTACTAATGGTTCTATTGGGCATAGCTGTTTATGATCCAGTGTTTGACTACATTCTGAAGCTGACGGACTCTGCAGTTTCCTCTTTGTCCTCTCTTGGGGGTACCACCTGATGCTATATATGTTTACATGTTTTTACATATTATATGTATTTAATAAAGTATACTTTTATTATGATTAATGGAGGTATCATGTTTTTTTTGTGGGATAGATCTTTGATGAGGTCTACTATATTCTAAGATGCATGTTAAGCTTTAGATTTTCTAAGAGATCATAAAGAATTATATATGCAGTAAAATCTCCTTGAGACGGCCACCTAAAATTGAACTAAGAAGCGTTCGAGGGTGGGGGAAGAAGGGTTACTTTCAAAGATAGTTGCCAAAATGCATAATTGCATAACATGAGGTGTAACTGAAAATCTGGAGGTAGTCTTCTTAATGAGGTATTCTTTGGGAGAAGTTTCACTTTACATGTTTCATCAGCATTTAAGAAAATCTTTTAATGTATTATCATTTACAGGAAGATCTTGTGGACTTCCTCTGAAAGTAAGGAATGCAGTATTGGAAGCAAAAGACTTTTTATTTGAATCAGAGGCAGTTTATAAATGTGAAAAGGGGTGAGTTGAATCACAATGTGTGTTACAGTTTTTTTCTACAGCTTTAATTTGAGCAGCCATTACAAAATGATTTTGGTTTATAAACGTTTTTCAAAGCTAACTAAATGGAAAATAGATGGATGCTTTTATATCCAACCTGGCCACAGTCTGTGACTGGTATTTATGTATATTTTGCATGTTCACTAATACTCCTTATTCCTCTGGTCACTCCTCCCCATTTTCTAGGGAAAATTATGTGTATTTTGTATGATACAAGACATGGAGCCACCTACAGCATAGTATTAGTAAAGAGCACTGATTGAAATTAAGATGTAATGCAGATAACAAAGGGTTCTCATGAAGTCAATTACATATAGAAAAAACAATTGACAAATTAAATTGTGGGGCTTTGATTGGTTGCTATAGCAGTGTGAGGCCTTGTGAAGACTCCCAGACCTGCTGTAGCAGACTGCCTGCTATGGCACAGTTTAACTACTGCTACTGCTATGACAAAAGGCCTGTCAAAATCCCACAGCCTGCAGTTGTAGTCTGTTGCAGTATATGGTACAAGCGACCAGAAGATCATATATTCAAGTCCCCTAAGGGGACTACAAATTGCAGTAAAAGATGTTTTTAAAAATTATAAATAAAAATGTATGAACATGGTGAATGGCACTAACAGAAAGTAAACTCAAAATGAACAATTTGCTGTTTTTCTGGTCATGTTGCCCCCCCTCCCCCCCCCCAAAAAAAAGAAAAAGAAATTGAATAGAAAATGATCAAATAGTCGTATGTACGCCAAAATGGTACCATTAAGAGCTACAGTTCGTTCCACATATGTGGCATGCATTTGGATTCAGTGCCCCTGAGTCAATACTTTGTAGGACCACCTTTTGTTGCAATTACAGGTGCAAGTCTTTTGGGGTATGTCTTTACCAGCTTTGCACATCAAGAGGCTGAAATTCTTGCACATTCTTCTTTGCAAAATAGCTCAAGCTCAGTCACATTGTACATACAATGTGGTCTGGTCAAAAATGTCTTTGTTCTTCTTCCCACTCTTCCATAAAGGCCAGATTTGTCGAGTACAAACAACTAATAGTTGTCCTGTGGACAGTCTCTCACCTGAGCTGTGTGACCAGAGTGACCATGGGCCTCTTGGCTGCTTCTATAGTTAGTGTTCTCCTTGACTGGGCTGTCAATTTTGGTGGACAGCCAAGTCTTGGTTGGTTTGCAGTTGTGCCATACTCCTTCCATTTTCAGATGATGGATTAAACAGTTCTCCTTAAGATTTTCAGAGCTTGGGATATTTTTTTTATAACTTAACCTTGCTTTACACTTCTTCACAACTTTATCCCTCTCCTGTCTGGTGTGTTCCTTGGTTTTCATGATGCTGTTTGATCACTAATGTTCTCTAACAAACCTCTGAGCCTTTGACAGAATAGCTGTAGTTATACTCAGAATAAACTACACACAGGTAGACTCTATTTACTAGTTAGGTAACTTCTGAAGGCAACACAGTACAGGGGGCTGAATACAAATGCATGCCACACATTTCAGATTTGTATTTATTAAACATTTTGAAAACCACGTATCATTTTATTTTCAATTCACACATACTTGCTACTTTGTGTTGGTCTGTCACATAAAATTCCAATAAAATAGTTTGTGATTGTAACGTGAAAAAAGTGGAAACGTTAAAGGGGTACTGTATGAATACTTTTTCAAGGCACTATAAGTATTGGGTACTGTGTTGTATTGCCATAATTGTACTGACCTTCTGAATAAGAACGTCATGTCAATTTATATGCTGTAAAAACAAACCACCAAAAACCATGGTGGAGTTGCTTTTTTCCAGCTCACAAAGTTTTTTTCTACTTCTTCTTCTTCTACTTTCTGTCGTTAAGTAAAACAACTTGCAGAAAGGAAATAAATGAAAGCACAAAAAAAAAAATTTGCTCTGGCGCTTAAAGGGAATTTGTCACCATGAAAATGCAATGTAAGCTACAGGTAGCATACTAGAGAGCGAGAAGAGCTGAGCAGATTTTTAGATAGTTTTGTGGGGAAAGATTCAGTATAGCAGGCATTATTTAAATTCCTTCTTATTCAAGGAAAAGGGTCCTATCAGTGATTGACTGCCTTCTCTCTATGACTGTGTATACAGAGATAGCTTTCAATCACTGATATGACCTCCTGCTTCACTTCAAAGTCTAGAATGACCAGGAATTTAAATGTAGAAAATAAAAGTTATAGTGAATCAGTCTGCTCAGCTTCTTCTGCTCTATAACATGGTGCCTGCAGGTCAAACACCATGTTCAACGTGACAGGTTCCCTATAAGGTGTTAAAAATTTGGTGTCACCTCAGACTTTCATGACCTGTATAAAAGGGTGCAATCACTGAATAGAATCACATATTTTTTATTTGAAAGTTCTATCAAGTAATTAATCAGCACAGAATGTAAACTACATGTGTGTATAGATTTAAAATAACTGATGTTCAAGGGTGAACATTCACTTTAACATTAGATCAAGGAAGCAAAAACAGTATAATAAAAGTTTATGTTACATACATATGCATTTATAATTGACTGAACAGAAGCAGATAAAAAATGTGTTTGTTCATTTAATTTTAGATACAAAATGGCTTCCCAAAGTAATTATCTCAAATGTGGATCAAATGGAAGATGGGATGGTGCTTTACCTATATGTGAAGGTAAAAATGTGGACTTGTCTGCCAGGTTCCTTCTAGATGTTATAGGGATTGCTGATTTCAAAATAAATTGCAGAAATGACATACACTGACGCAAAATGAAATTAGAAGCTGCTAAATCACTGCAGGGTTTTCCTTAGCCCACAGTGAGAAGCCCTTCTCAGTGCCCATGGGTGCTGATGTAAACAAGCTGCAGTGTTCATAGTTTCTCAATATAGGGCTTTGTCCCCCACTGGGCAGGAACTGATATTGTTCAGTGCAGGTGCTTATACAATACTTGTACTCAGGGCTTTTTTTCTCAGAGAAAAGGTGGTGGAACTCACCCCCCCTCCCCTGGCCACGGCCCTACCCACCCCTAGGATCGCCGCCTAAAACTGCCCCTTTAGAGAACAGGGATGCAAGTAAAATTGCCAGTGACGGTCGTGATAGCCAGGCTGCCAGTGCCCGCAGCCGCCGCCCTAGTCCACACATGGGCAGCGTAGCCTGGCCTGGCCCCTTCCTTCCCTCCCAGTATAAAATGCCCCTATACAGAGCCCCCGTATAAAATACCCCTTCTTTTTAGCCTCTGTAGATGTCCCTATAGTGCCACCCAATAATGTGCCAGTAATAAGTGCCCCAATAGATGCCCCCAATCATGTACCAGTAAGATGTGCCCCATAGATGCCCCCAATCATGTGCCAGTAATAAGAGCCCCCCACCATCATGTGCCAGTAGCCTGAGTGCCCCCCTATCATGTGCCAGTAGCCCCCTATCATGTGCCAGTAGCCCCCCTATCAAGTGCCAGAAGCCCCCTATCAAGTGCCAGTAGCCTCCTATCATGTGCCAGTAGCCCCTCTTATGTGCCAGTAGCCCCCCTTATCCCTTATGTGCCAGTAGCACCCCTTATGTGCCAGTAGCACCCCTTATGTGCCAGTAGCCCCCCTTATGTGCCAGCAGCCCCCCTTATGTCTGTTCCAGCCCAGCAGCCCCCCTTATGTCTGTGCCAGAAGCCCCCCTTATGTGCCAGTAGCCCCCCTTATGTGCCAGCAGCCCCCCTTATGTGCCAGTAGCCAGTATCCCCCCTTATGTGCCAGCAGCCCCCCTTATGTCTGTGCCAGCCCAGCAGCCCCCCTTATGTGCCAAGATTGTCATTTTTACATATAAAAAATTATAATAATAAACTTATACCTACCTCCTCCAGGATGCGATGCAGGCCTCTTCCGGCCTGTGTCCCTCGCTGGCTCAGGCAGCGCGATGACGTCATCGGGCCGCCTGCACCGGCCTCTGATAGGCTGCCGGCCTAATGCTGGCAGCCTATCAGAGGAACAGGGAGGGGACACGCCTCTCCCTGCCCTGCCGCATTACAGACATTTGTATTGCTGTCTTGAGGACGGCGATACAGATGAGATGACTTTGGAGATGAGTGAGCGCTTCCACAATGGAAGCGCAGCGGTCATCTCCTGCTGTGCCCTGCCGGCGCCCCCCTTCTGACAGCGCCCCGGGCGGCTGCCCGGCCCTGCAGTAACTAAAGGGGGACGGGGCAAGTCGGCAGAAAATAGGTGGCGGAACGCCGTTCCGCCAGAAAAAAAGGCCTGCTTGTACTGTGTGTCCTGTTTACTGCACCTGTGCAGTAGAGGCCACAGCCAACATTTTACGTTGGCATCAAGTCTCTTAAAGAGGACCTTTCACCGCTCCTGACATGTTTGGTTTAATAGCTTCATGCATTTCCCATGTAATAACAATCCTGGAACATCTAGTCTTATGGCTGTATGTTGTGTGATTCCTTTATTATTTCTACTAGAAGTTATGAATGAATTGCTATTAGCCTTCAGTAAGGGTACAGAGGAGAGGTAACCAGTTGGGTCTGTGTACCTGCACAGACTCACTCTATCCAATCAGTGCTGCCATTTTTCAGACTGTTCAGGTACACCCCCCAACAGGTTACCTCCCCTGCTCTTGACCCTTACTGCAGACAGCTAGCAATTATTCATAACTTCTAGTAGAAATAATAGAGGAATGGGACAACATACAAACATTAGAATAGATGCTCCAGAATTGTTATTACATGGGGAATGTATAAAGCTATTAAAACAGACATGTCAGGAGAGGTGACAGGTCCTCTTTAAATTTAGCGGGGGAGTGAAACATTTAGGTTACCTGAAGTGCATTTTCAGGTTTTGAGTGCACTTCAATTTAGTACGGAATTGATGGCATGTAAAAATAAGTCCTTTTTTGCTAAAAGGTGATCTCTTTCGGATATCTTGTTTTATTACTTTATTTTACAAAATGAAACAACATTTTCTTGGTTTGTAGCACAAAAATGTTTAGCACCTGGGGACATTAAAGATGGATCGTATAGCCTGCAGAAGGAAGAGTATACTTACAATGAATCTGTGACGTACAAGTGTGATACATTACAACTGGTTGGAAAAGCGTCATTAACCTGTACAGATGAAGGAAAATGGTCATCAGGTGCACCACAGTGTAGAGGTTAGACATTTACCCTTACTTCTCTCTCAGAAAAATATATTATCTTCATCATGTACGTCTACAGTATAGGTCTGACCTGGATACAATTTGTACTCGAATACAATACATAACCCATAAACAAGAGTAGTGCTGTTTCTGGGGAAAAAACATTGCAGACACACAATTTTAACCTACATGACAAAGCTAATTTTCTCCATATTTTCACCCCTGTCATTATGAAAGTCATACATTTCTTGTTTTCCACAGTTTTTTTTTTGTTTTTTTTGGGGGGAGGGGCAAAAATTATGCTATCATTTTGGGTTTTGTTATGGCATTTACACTGTGGTATAAATATGTTCAGTTTGTTCTGGAAGTCAGAATAAAGGTATGGCAATATCAAATTTATGTTTTACTACTTTTCTCTAGAAAACTATGTGAGAAAATAGGGGGTTATTTACTAACAGAAATACATATATATTAGGTGTATTTCAGATGGAGATTGCAGCGCAAAGGTTCTTTGCGCCGCAATCTGCGACTTTTCCCCTCTCACACCAGGTCTAAAAAAGTGAGCGTGGCTTAATTTTCTATGACAATTTTAGGCGTAGAAAATGGTCTAAATCTATGCCAGCAAGGAATCTGGCAGAGATTTAGAAGCAGCGCCTCTATATAACTTCGGTATATCCACCACCAGCTTAGCGCCTTATTAAGACCTCCTTCTAAAACGTCAGTCTTAATAAATGACCCCTATAGTTTTTACCTTGCCATATTCTGAAAGCCAAGAGTTGAGGAGCCATAATATATTTTGTAGCTGTGTGAGGGCATTTTGTTTGTGGCATGAGTTGATGTTTTCATGGCCACTAGTTTAGGATGCATAGCAAATTTTGCTAGTTTTTTATCACTTTTTTTGGGAGGCAAGATTAATGCCCAAAAAAAACTATTCTGGTATTGTTTATATTATTTTATTATTTTATTTATTATTACTGTGTTCAGAGGTTAGGTTAAATAACAATATATTTATAGTTTAGGTAATTATGGATGTGGAGATTACAATTATTTTGACTTTTTTCTAATTATTTTTGACTTAATAAACAATTTTGATAAGGGAAATATTTTTACTCCAAGTAAGGTACTTGTACTCCAATCAACTTTATTGCAGATATGATACATTGCAATACTTTGTTTTGCGCCTGTCAGTGTAATGCTAATAGGTATCCTTAGTAAGATCTCCCTCTCTCTTGTTTATATAATTCCAACATATTCTGCAATATTTTACAGACATTGGTGGTCATTGATCAAAGGCCAGTATTTTACGCCGGTCTTTGATCCCCCCTGCACTGCTGGAGCATGCACGTAGTTTACGAAAAGGTACAGATCTTGTCGTAAATTAGACACATCCTCTGGCAGTCCATGCATCTAGACTGAAATCTACCCCAGCCCCTAACTGAAGTAGATTTCAGTCATCACTGATGCCAAGAAACAGGTAAATGTTGGTGAATTTGCTGGGCCCCATGGCCCCACCCCCTGCTATGCCCCCATCCTGTCCCTAGCACTCTCCAATGGCGAAGACAGAGTAAAGACAAAATGTGTATGGGCCAGGGGTCCCTTTAAGGGAAAGTGTATCCCTTGCCCCTTAGGAGGCTTCTACAAAATATGTCCCTCTTATAGAGCAAGTAGTCATGACGCCAGTTGCAGATAAGCAGCGAGGACATGGAGTCCCCTTTAAGGATGGTGGTGTTGATACCCGAGGTAGGAATGCCAGAGTGGTGTAGGTGGGTCCACAATGTCCCTGAAGGTGTTGTATGCACGTGTCATGGTGCTCCTACCTGGATATCATTGGATCCCAGATGTGGTTGTCCGTTGCAGTGCAAAAGGGGTAGTTAACTTGGATGATGGAGGAAGTAGAATAAATGGAGTCCAGACTTTTAGTAACATTGAACACAGCTTTACTTGGCATAAACAGTAATCCAAACAGTTTACAGACTTGGTCTTGGTTTCCAGCAGATTTGGCATGAAGTTCTGGCACGCAAACACTTTCAGCCCTGCTACACTGTCAGGATTAAATAGGAACTTTTCCTTTAGCTTTATGCTGTAGGCTGTTACTTAGCTTTGTGTAGTCTGACTCTCACGGTAATCCTAGGAAACTTCTTCCTGGCTTCAAGCTTAATTTGGCTTGACTTCTTAGGCAATGCAAGCCCAGGAGGGGACATGCAACCATGTATAAACTCAGAGGCAAGGCCTGTCCAGGCAGGACAAGGCCTTATTTCTCCCTTAGCAGGAGACAAGCTACACATACAACCTCACCCCCTGAGGGGTAGGCGTAGACTCACCTACACTAGCTAAGACTAAGACTCATCCCTCTCTAGAGAGGGGAATAGAATAGAAGAAGGGTTCCATTCTACGTTAGTACAGCTCTGCCAGAAATTCCGCCACCTTGTGGTAAACCAGGTAATTGCATGAACATGAACAGTTTCATAGGAATAAATACATACATTTTGTAGGATCTGGCAATAAGTATATATGTGATAACACAGGATGCACAATTAAAGATAGTAGGGGCCAGACAAAGGTTGTAATGCCACTCTGGGGCGTTACAATTGTAGACTGGAGTTGTTTATAATGAATCTGGATTGGAAGTCATTCTGTTTCAGGAGGAGCCCAGGTGTACAGTATATTACAGCTGGCTTCTTCTGCAGATAGTGGAGGCTTAGCTTCTGAGTCCTGCCCATTCATACAATGTAACTGTATGTCGAGATGCAGCAGATCACTCACGATCTTGGGTAAGGAGAAAGAGATGCATGCAGAGTGTATACAGAGGCTTGATACAAGATGATACATTGAAATTTATTAATGACTGATATTTCCTTACTATTTCTTTTATAGCTGCCTGCACTTTTCCTCCTGAACTTGACTTTGCAGTGGTGGAGGAAGAGTTTATCCACCAGGAGTACTTTGACAATGGAACAAGTGTGCAGTATAAATGTCGCCCAGGTTTTGTTCCTATCACCAGCAAGAATAATAATGTAACATGCCTGAGCGATCTAAAATGGTCACATCATGAGCAATTTTGCACACGTAAGTCTAATTTCTTATCACGTTTCTTTGTATGTATTATTATCTATATAATAAATTAAAGGGGTTGGCTAGCTTATGGTTAATTTTAGAAATTTTAGAAACCTTTAGTCAACTTCCTAATAGGGTGAAACAAGAGCGCCTGTGCCGCTGTCCCCTACATTGCAGCACCAGCCCCTTGTCCTGACAGTCTGCTCCTGTGTGCACATAATGGTCCTACCCCTAACATAGCTGCTGATGGAGGGGAACATAACTAGAGCCATCCCTTAGTGGCCTTCATAGAGTAACACTATGCATGGCACTGTGCATGCACTAGTTACCCAAGCCATGGAGGCTGCTTATGGACAGGTCTAGTTACATTCCACTACATCAGCAGCCATGTTTGGGGAAGGGTCCTAATTAGGCTTGAGCGAATTGACCTTCGGATCATAGATTTGAAGTCAATTCGTTCAAATACTTTGATTTTGATGCTGTTTCCATACAGCATTAAAATGTATTGGTTCTGTGGAGCCAAAATTCATCTCGCCCAAAATTTGCTCAAGACTTCGGTGAATTAATACTGTATTCATATCTGTGTATTTAAAGACAATTTAAAATAGCAAGTGGCCTTTGGTACTGGCTGGTACCTTGGTACCAAAGCCTTCTTCGGATTGCTACAGTATGTTAAATTGTTTTTAAGTACACACATATGAATACAGTAGTAATTCATCAAAGTCTCAAACTTTGGTTCCACGGAACCAATGCATTTTAAAGCTTTATGGAAACATTAAGCCTTAAAATCAAGGTATTTGAAAGAATCAATTTCAGATCTATGATCCGAAGGTCGATTCGTTCAAGCCTAATCATAATGTTTACACAGGAGTTGTTTGTCAGCACTAGAGGCTGGCGCTGCAATGAAGGGGGCAATAGGGCAAATGCTATTAGTAAGTTGACTATAATGCTGGTTTCAGCACATTTCTAAAATTAACCATAAATTTGGCAATACTTTTAAAATATGAGACTAATTTCCTATTCTGATTTTTTTTACACAGGAAATTAGTCCCATATTTTAAAAGAGTTGGTAAGTTTATGATAAATTTTAGAAATTAGCTGAGATTGACAAAGTATAAACTGCACACTTTATTTTAGGGTCTATAGCAGGGTATATTTTGAGGCAAGGACACATTAAAGAGGACCTTTTACCACTCCTGACATGCCTATTTTAATAGCTACTGTACATGCATTCCCCATGTACTAACAATTCTGGAGCATCTATTCTTGTGGCTCTATGTTGTGCCGTTCCTTTATTATTTGCACTAGATGTCAGGAATGAATTTCTATTGGCCTTCAGTAAGGGTACAGAGGGATGTAACCAGTTGGGGGGGGGGTGTACCTGCACAGACTGAAAATGTCAGCACTGACTGGATAGAGTGAGTCTGTGCAGGTACACAACCCCAACTGGTTACCACTCCTCTGTACCCTTACTGAAGGCTAATAGCAATTCATTCATAACTTCTAGTGCAACATAGAGTCATAAGAATAGATGCTCCAGAATTGTTATTACATGGGGAATGCATAGAGCTGTTAAAACAGGCATGTCAGGAGAGGTGAAAGGTCCTCTTGAACAATGGGTGTCATCTCACCTTGCTGCGATACAGGCTGCCATTCTGGCTTGGTAACAGTCATATAGATGCTGGATATCCTCCTGTGGTATGTCATTCCAAGCTCTTTGAACTTGACCCATAGTTTAGCTAAGGTGGTTGTTGGCTGCTATCCTTTAGAGATCCGTTACCCCATCCAGTCCGAGACATTCTCGATGAGGGAGAGATCTGGGTATTGAGCTGACCAAGGGAGCTTCTGGATATCCTGAAGAGTATGTTGTGTTTCACGGGCATTATCTTGTTGGAACACATCTCCTGAGTCAAAAAAGGTAATAGTACTGGTTCCACAATGTCCTGGACATACCAAAGGCTGGTCAATGTTCTCTCCATGAATACTAGGTAATGGCCATGGTAGCTAATGGTGCTGCACAATATGACACCTGGTATTGGTTTTGTGCGTCTCTGTACTGTGTATGATCACAATAGACACTCTCCAGCCTTCCTGCAAACTCTGAAGGTAGTGTATTTTTGGTCCATGTACCCATAGACCAGAATCCCTGTAGTTTTTTGCTTCTTGATGCACAAACAGCTTTCATTCCCTGCTGTTTCAAGACATCAGCTAATTTTGTGACCAAAAGGGTTTGACTCCCCACATACTGTCTAAGCTGCCCCCTTTGGTTCTTCAGGGAACCTGTCACCCGGATTTGGGGTATAGAGCTGAGGACATGGGTTGCTAGATGCCTGCTAGCAAATCCGCAATACCCAGTCCCCATAGCTCTGTGTGCTTTTATTGTGTAAAAAAAACGATTTGATACATATGCAAATTAACATAAAAGAGTCATATCTTACTTGTGTGACCAGAGAAGAGTCATATTTTCAAGCTCTGACTCATCTCAGGTTAATTTGCATATGTATCAAATCGGTTTTTATACACAATAAAAGCACACAGAGCTATGGGGACTGGGTATTGCGGATGTGCTAGCGGCCATCTAGCAACCCATGTCCTCAGCTCTATACACAAAATCCAACATCAAAATAAGCCCTCCTTTTATTCTCCCTAACTGTGTCACCTATTCACTTGACCACAGCTCTGTTTGGCATCTACACTGTATTTGCTGTTCTGCGACTTTCCTCTCTGCATTCTTACATAGGTCTGTATTTCCAAGGTAAATGACACTCCTAAACATGTATTTAGAAAATATGCTGGATTATTTGGACATCAGAGCGGGTCTGTTATAGTAGATTTACTTTAGTTGCCTAGCCCTGATTTCCAGATGCAAGTGTTGTTTAATTACTCTGAGAGCAAATTATTTAATTACTCTGTTATTACTCTGTTATTTAATTACTCTGAGAGCAAATGGAAGGTGGGTAAGGCAGAGAATTAATCACAACATTTTGCCCCCCCCCCCCGAGCTGGCGGCGGCGGCGGAGCACAGGGAGATGAGCGCTTCCATTGTGGAAGCGTTCATCTCCAGTCATCTGTATCGCCGTCCTCAGGACAGCGATACAGTCTCAGATGCCTGTGCTGCGGCAGGGGAGGGAGAGGCATGTCCCTTTCCCTTCCTCTGATAGGCTGCAGGCACTAGGCCGGCAGCCTATCAGAGGCCGGCGCAGGCGGCGCGATGTCGTCATCGCGCCGCCTGAGCCATACAGCGCAGGACACAGGCCAGAAGAGGCCTGCATCGCATCGCTGACATGGAGGTAAGTATGTGTTGTTGTTTTTTTTTAAATATATACAATGCTGTTATTACTGGCACAGAGGGGTTGTTATTACTGGCGGGGGGGCTGTTATTACTGGCAGGGGGGCTGTTATTACTGGCACAGAGGGGTTGTTATTACTGGCGGGGGGGCTGTTATTACTGGCAGGGGGGCTGTTATTACTGGCGGTGGGGCTGTTATTACTGGCAGGGGGGTTGTTATTACTGGCACAGAGGGGCTGTTATTACTGGCGGGGGGGCTGTTATTACTGGCAGGGGGGCTGTTATTACTGGCAGGGGGGCTGTTATTACTGGCAGGGGGGCTGTTATTACTGGAAGGGGGGCTGTTATTACTGGCAGGGCGGCTGTTATTACTGGCAGGGGGGCTGTTATTACTGGCACAGAGGGGCTGTTATTACTGGCGGGGGAGCTGTTATTACTGGCAGGGGGGCTGTTATTACTGGCAGGGGGGCTGTTATTACTGGCACAGGGAGGCTGTTATTACTGGTGGGGTGGGGCTGTTATTACTGGCAGGGGGGCTGTTATTACTGGTGGGGGGGCTGTTATTACTGGCACAGAGGGACTGTTATTACTGGCGGGGGGCTGTTATTACTGGCAGGGGGGCTGTTATTACTGGCAGAGGGGCTGTTATTACTGGCGGGGGGGCTGTTATTACTGGCAGGGGGGCTGTTATTACTGGCAGGGGGGCTGTTATTACTGGCAGGGCGGCTGTTATTACTGGCAGGGGGGCTGTTATTACTGGCACAGAGGGGCTGTTATTACTGGCGGGGGGGCTGTTATTACTGGCAGGGGGGCTGTTATTACTGGCAGGGGGGTTGTTATTACTGGCACAGGGGGGCTGTTATTACTGGCACAGAGAGGCTGTTATTACTGGCGGGGGGGCTGTTATTACTGGCAGGGGGGCTGTTATTACTGGCACAGGGGGGCTGTTATTACTGGTACAGGGGGGCTGTTATTACTGGCAGGGGGGCTGTTATTACTGGCACAGAGAGGCTGTTATTACTGGCGGGGGGGCTTTTATTACTGGCACAGAGCGGCTGTTATTACTGGCGGGGGAGCTGTTATTACTGGCAGGGGGGCTGTTATTACTGGCAGGGGGGCTGTTATTACTGGCACAGGGAGGCTGTTATTACTGGCGGGGTGGGGCTGTTATTACTGGCAGGGGGGCTGTTATTACTGGTGGGGGGGCTGTTATTACTGGCACAGAGGGGCTGTTATTACTGGCGGGGGGCTGTTATTACTGGCAGGGGGGCTGTTATTACTGGCAGAGGGGCTGTTATTACTGGCACAGAGGGGCTGTTATTACTGGTGGGGGGGCTGTTATTACTGGCAGGGGGGCTGTTATTACTGGCAGGGCGGCTGTTATTACTGGCAGGGGGGCTGTTATTACTGGCACATGGGGGGCTGTTATTACTGGCGGGGGAGCTGTTATTACTGGCAGGGGGGCTGTTATTACTGGCAGGGGGGCTGTTATTACTGGCACAGGGAGGCTGTTATTACTGGCGGGGTGGGGCTGTTATTACTGGCAGGGGGGCTGTTATTACTGGTGGGGGGGCTGTTATTACTGGCACAGAGGGGCTGTTATTACTGGCGGGGGGCTGTTATTACTGGCAGGGGGGCTGTTATTACTGGCAGAGGGGCTGTTATTACTGGCACAGAGGGGCTGTTATTACTGGCGGGGGGGCTGTTATTACTGGCAGGGGGGCTGTTATTACTGGCACAGGGGGGCTGTTATTACTGGCACAGGGGGGTTGTTATTACTGGCACAGGGGGGCTGTTATTACTGGCACAGAGGGGCTGTTATTACTGGCACAGAGGGGCTGTTATTACTGGCAGGGGGGCTGTTATTACTGGCACAGAGAGGCTGTTATTACTGGCGGGGGGGCTTTTATTACTGGCACAGAGGGGCTGTTATTACTGGCAGGGGGGCTGTTATTACTGTCACAGGGGGGCTGTTATTACTGGCGGGGGGGCTGTTATTACTGGCACGGGGGAGGCTGTTATTGCTGGCACAGGGGGGCTGTTATTGCTGGCACAGGGGGGCTGTTATTGCTGGCACATGGGGGGCTGTTATTAATACTGGCACATGGGGGGCTGTTATTAATACTGTCACATGGGGGCTGCTATTAATACTGGCACATGGGGGGCTGTTATTAATACTGGCACATGGGGGGCTGTTATTAATACTGGCACATGGGGGGCTGTTATTAATACTGGCACATGATTGGGGGCACTATAGGGGCATCTACTGAGGCCACAAAGAAGGGGTATTTTATATGGGCACTCTGTACAGTACAATTTTATACTGGGACACATTATGGTGGGTACTACGGGGAAGGGGGGAGAGGAGTACTATGGGATCATCTACGGGGGGCACTAAGAAGGGGTATTTTATACTTGCAAATTGAGGGACACTGAGGGCATCTACTGGAGCATTGTATACTGGTACATTATGGGGAACACTAGGAGGAAGGAGGGTGTGGATCACTATGGGGGCATTTACTGGGGGCACTATATAGGGGTATTTTATACTGGGACATTATGGGGGCACTATGGGGACATTAGCTCAACTGGGGGCATTACAAGGGGGTATTTTTTGCACTGTCACATTATAAGGAGAATTATTTCTACTGGGGGGGGCTTTATTACTCCCCCATGGAATGACCCCCTAGTAGAAGCACCAGCCTCTCCCTGCTCCGCTATCCCTCTGCCCCTTCTCCAAATCCTTATTATGAAATCTTTCTCATTAGCATAAAACACAACATCAGCTCCGCCGAGCCCCTGGCCAAAGTGTTGAAGTGGCATCCGAGATCCCCAAGGGCCAAGCCAAGTAATTGTAAGTTTTCATGTGAAATATGTTTGTTATACACATATAGCCTACACTGTGTAGTCTGTTCTATAAGCACCATTGTTTTGTGGCGGCGGACCAGGCTCTGGATCCGCCAGTGGTGGTCAGATGTGACATGTGGTCACATGATAGGTCCCTAGCTAGGAGTCATGTCGAGGAGGATTATTCTGATGATTTAGCTTGAGGGAAAGGAGCAAAGAGGCATGGTTTAGACAGTGTGTCGAACAGGGCCAAACATCTTTGGTCACATTAAGCTGATGTCTCCACACAGCAGGAAGTGAAACCTGTTTCCTGTTTGTTGAATATCCCTTAACCCCTCGGTGACCACCCATACACCTTTTTACTGCGGTCACTGAGGGGCCTTGGGCTGGAACTCCGCCTTTTCACAGTGGTGCTTCAGCCCAAGCTAGCGCTAAAATGATGAGCTGGAGCTCCATGCCCATAGCTACCGGAGGTAGTTGAGGGCTCAGGGCAATGATCAGAGAAAGGGAGAATTGGTCTCTAATAACGTAATCACGGAAAATGCCAGCAGCAGAGCTGCTGGAAGTAAACTTTTTCCCTCCACCTAAGAGAGGAGGGAGAAAGTCTCCGGTGCCAGGATCGGGTTCCCCAGCATCCCGATCAGGGATCAATAACATTACTCTCTCCTCTCACATAGGAGAGATAAAGCCAAAGATGCCCTGATTGGGTCCCCCAGTACCCCGATCAGGGCAAGATTTTTCCAATTTCCCGCTGTTGGAGCCCCCCTCCCCCAATAAAATAAAAGAAAACACAAAATGGTGCAGGCATGCTCAGTAGTTACTGTGCTCAGGATCTGCCTGCAGCACAGTTACGATCAGGGACCATTACTACTGGTCCCTGATCATGTGATCTCCATGATAACCCTATATAAATTTTTATGCTCTGACAATTTAGTGAATCAGACACCGCTTTAAAGGTGGAAATTTATTCAGATAGCAGGGACTCTAGCTCGGCCTCCATTCCTGGACCCCATAGCCCTATGGTAGTAGAAGTCGCCACCTCATCAAATCGCCACCTGTTCCTGTCTTTTCCACTACGTGAGTTCCTTCAACTTAATTCCCCCCCAAGTACCCTAATTTTTACCTACTCCCCAAATAAATTTGGAAGTCTCAAATTTTACCCTTTATGATTTTTTCTTATTTGTTTGTGGACAATAAAGTCCTAGAATTAATTGTACAGCAGATGATTCTGTATGCCAAACAGTTTGCTGTACAAAAGCCCACATCTATTTATATAAGAAGGTGTCCCTGAAATAATAAAAAAAAATTGAGCCTAAGGGCGGGTTCTCACCAGCGTTAGGAATTCCGTTATAGTGTTCCATTATAACAGAGTTATAATGGAATCTAACCGAATTTTAGGATAGAATGCAAAACGAAACCATTTAAGAGGCATTCCGTTTTGCTCAGTCCTAATATATTTCTATAAACAACCAAGATGGGGAAAGAAAACAAATTTGGTGCGCTCACCTGAGGCAAAAGGAGGATGCATGGACCAGGCCAGGAACCTTTGCATAATGGTATATATACAGAAAAAAGAGAGCGGTCCAGCTTCCAAATAACGTGGAATATTTTAATGATACAGTGCAATAAAACCAAGTACATCCAGTCTACGCGTTTCAGATCTTTAACAATATAGATCCTTACTCATGACAAAGAAGGATAATGTAAACCAGGACTAAATAGTGACCAGCTGGAGCGCAACAAAGCGCAAACAGGTGCCCACAATCAGTCATAGCCACACCCTCACATAGCAGAACCAGATAAGATACATCAAAAAGCAGGTTAAAGGTTAATATGTAAAACATATGGTATATAACCATGTATACAAAAGAAAAAGGAAAAATGAGAAGGATCAATAATGTAGTATTAAATCGTGTCTACGATTTAAACCATTTGGAATGCAGGAACCCATTCGAAAGATCCAATACGATTCTCTATTCAGCAATTTCTTCCTGTGGTCACCTCCTCTGATCGGAGGGTTAACTCTTTCCAAACCATGTACCTTCATTCACTTTGTGTTGCCTCCATGGACTGCCGCATAGTGTGAACTGGCTGCAGAAATGTTTCTGATTAAAGCATGTGGTATATCAGAAACGCGTCTGCAGATCCTGGTTTTAGGACTGTTTGAAGTGCAGCCGATGTATTGGAGGCAGCACAGGGTGACTTCCTTAACAATAATACATGTGGTCTAAAATTCACCCTTCATCATGATGCTTCCACCATTCCATTTTTAGATCTCCTATTATCTGTCAAAAGTAGGAACAACTGGGTGACCGTAAGGCAATACCATCCTGCATGCGACATCCTGTCATCCACCACATGTAGTAAAAAATATCCCTAAAGGGGAATTTATTCATACTAAACGTAATTGTTCTGTGGATCAGGCATGTCGCATGGAGTTGGATGCAGTCGAGAATCGACTTTTCGATCAAAAATATTTGGGTGTTTTATTGCGACACACGAGGGAAAATGTTGCTGATATCTCTCGAACTGATTTAATTTTTCCTCAAAAAACTCAACTTGCATCCAGCTTAACTTGACCTGCAGGACTGAAGAAATCGATTCCGATTTTTGTTGCGAATTATAGTCTCGAATTCTCTCTATTTGCAAGATCGTAACTAAACGTTTGTCAGTCCTGCACACCGACAGTCAATGGTCTAATATCGTCAGTGGGGGTACTAAATGTATTGCACGAAAAGCCATCACCCTTGGCAACAGAGTGAGTCCCTCTATGTTTACTGAGGTCAGCACTATACAACCAACATGGCTGAGATTTATTGGCAGTTTCAAATGCGGACACAAAATATCTATCGTTTCTGATATACCACATGCTTTAATCAGAAACCTCTCTGCAGCCAGTTCACACTATGCGGCAGTCCATGGAGGCAACACAAAGGGAATGAAGGTACATGGTTTGGAAAGAGTTAACCCTCCGATCAGAGGAGGTGACCACAGGAAGAAATTGCTGAATAGAGAATCGTATTGGATCTTTCGAATGGGTTCCTATTTAATACTACATTATCCTCCTTTGTCATGAGTAAGGATTTATATTGTTAACGATCTGAAACGCGTAGACTGGATGTACTTGGTTTTATTGCACTGTATCATTAAAAGATTCCACGTTATTTGGAAGCTGGACCGTTTTCTTTTTTCTGGTAATAAATTTCTATGGGCACATATAACGATTCTTTTTTTTTTCGTTATGCATGATGGAAAAAAAAATCCTGTTGACAGGACTTTTTGTTCAGTCATACATAATGGAAAAAAAAGGAACCATTATATGTACCGAAATATATTAGGATGGAACAAAACGGGGGCGTGGCCTAGCGGAGCATGTGAGCGGACTTGTGGTACAGAGCTCCTCTGCTACCTCGGCTATTTTATCCTGAAAATCTATTGAATCCTTGCTTATCCTGTGCATACCTGAACGGGCATTGAGGAACCCCCTGGCTGGGGAGGCTGAGTGCAGCTACCATGACCCGCAGGAAGGAGCAAAGGGGATTGGAGAAGAAGAGCCAAGATGGCGCCGGAGTCACCCCTGGACGTTCAGGTCGCATCACTGAACTTCAAAGAGAAGCGGCAGCTAAACTTGAGAAATATGCCAGATTGTCGGCTGCTACCTCTGGGAAAGGCACTCCTAAGAAACCAGTGGCTACCGGAGACCTGTCTGATGTGGACTCTGATACTGAAGGGCCTGATTCGGATAGCATTCCGGCGGCTCGGTCGAACCGATTTGGCGCTCTGGCCACTGTAAGTGATCACTTGCCCGCAGAAACACCTGACTCCAATCTGGAAGAGCCGACATTAAAAGACGTCATGCAGGCTATAACTAAATGTGGCAGGTCACTAAACACCCTTACCATGCAAGTAGGAGCCATTAAGGAAGATGTATCCATAGTGCGGCACGACATGAAAAAGTTAGCTGACCGTACGACTGCTTTGGAGGGTCGGATGGGAGAAATGGAGGACGCCATGTCCCCTTTGACTAAAAATGTGAGAGATTACTCGATGAGACTGGACATTATTGCAGCAAAACAGGACGATTTGGAAAATAGGTCCCGCCGAAATAATGTCCGGGTGGTGGGGGCGCCAGAAAAAGTGGAAGGTGGCAACCCGTCAGAATTTTTTGAATCCTGGCTACGGGAGAACTTTGGTGCAGATGTACTAACTCCTATATTTGCTGTGGAGAGGGCCTACAGGGTCCCTACACGTCCTTTACCGCCGGGTGCCCCACCTAGAACAGTCTTGATCAAGATTCGGGAAATTATTTTAAGGAAAGCACGGGAAAAACCCAACTTGTCTGTGGATGGACATAAAGTGCCGCTTTTCCCGGATTATTCACAAGAGGTTCAGAAACGAAGGGCCAGATTTCTAGATGTGAAGAGGCGTCTGAGGGCACTTAATGTATCTTATTCCATGATGTACCCGGCTAAGTTACGGGTGGCCGCGCTGGGGACCACACATTTTTTTGAAGATCCGAAGGAGGCAGCAAAGTGGATGGATCGTCATGAGAGGCAGCTTGCAGCGGAACACGACTGATCCACAATTGGATAAGCGCCATCATGTTTCGTATAAGGTTATATGATTCTGCTCGATGTGACCTGGTTGTGTTTGGGTGTGAGTGGTTAGGAGTGATATTGTGTATGATGAGGGTATATGGATAGGAATCTTACTGTATTACTAATTGATTGTATAGTCCGATAGGTACTGTTATTTTCTTAACTGTATTCTTATATGATTGTTCGAGGAGCGATGTATGGGGAAGCTCTGGTTTCCTTTTTGTGCTCTCTGTTTAGTGGTCGCGCACCCACGTTTGTTTCTAGGTACACTCTAGACTTCCTTTCTAAGTGACAGGAGGAAGCTTTAGGATACTCGGCTAACCCCAATAGCGGGTTGTGTATCTCTTCCCACAGGCCTTATTTAGGTGTTATAGTGGGACCTGCTACTGGGGTGGCTGCTGTGCTACCGTGGAATGTTTGGGAAGAAATGTTGGGGGGAGGGGGGGTGGGGGGGTGTTCTGTTTAACTTTGATGCACGCACTATATATGAAGGTAACGGTATTAGTCTAATGTCTGAATATGTTAAGACGCATCAATATGTGTGTACTCCTGGTGTTATTGGATATGACATTGGAATGACCCATTTCTGGATATCTGAGTATGGCGGGGAGGGTTAATATTCTCAGCTGGAATGTACGGGGGATTAAAGATGTCATTAAAAGGCGGGCAGTCATGGACTGCATGAACCAACATCAACCATTGATCTGTTGTATCCCGACTAATTTGACCGCGCAGCCGCAGTGGAAAAGGAGAGAGGAGGAGAGTAAACGGGCGGGCAGAGGCACACGGAGGGCGGGGTTATGAGCCATTGAGGAGGTGCTGCCTGGGGCTCGGACGATTGAGACGCCGCCCTGGGCACTTGAGAGGGCGCATTTACAGAATCTTAAAAGTTAATTTTTGGCTGAAAGAAAACTCCATTAGATACAACAAAGGTACCGTTTTTAAGTTCTGGGTGGCACATATAACGCTATTTGATCAGTCTAATATGCTCAAATGTGGTGACAGACTCCCTTTAAAGGTATACTACAATTTATAGCAGACATGCCTGATATTCCAGTTCTGTTACTTGGGGACTTCAATAACACTCTTGATCATAGTCTAGATAGGATGGGGATGGGACAAATACCTCAATCAAATGGATTAACGCCCTTTGGGGTTCTCATGCAAGAAGCTATGATGCTAGACTTCTGGAGACTGAAAAATCCGTTAGTGAAGCAGTTCTCTTGCTGCTCTAGTACTTACAACTCTCTGTCCAGAATTGACCTTATTCTTAGGAATTCCCTTATGGGACAATTTGTGAGGGATGTACAATATCTGCCGCGTAGGATCTCAGATCACTCACCACTGATTGCGGTGATTGACCTCCGTGCATCGCGAGTTCATAAATATGGGGGTTGGAAGTTTAATCCTTATTGGCTGCCTCTCTTACCAGACGCTGGCGGAATTGGAGAAAGGCTTAGGGAATTCTTCCAGTTTAATTTACCGTCCGCAACTAAATCAGTAGTGTGGGAGACTATGAAAGCATTCCTGAGGGTTTGCTCATGGCGGAAGTTAATAGGAAAAAAAGTGAATCTAGGGGACACACGAGGAAGTTAATTCTGGAAGTTGAGGCAGCGGAGGCAGATTATGTTTCACACCCACAAGACGTTACTAGAGACAAATTGAAAGAATCTCAACAAAAATTGAATGATAGGTTATTGGAGCAGGCAAAAAACAAGCGGTTCTTTCAGAAACAAACCTTCTATGAGGAAGGAGAGAGAGCGGGTAGGCTTTTGGCATTGATATCTAAGGCCCAATTACAACCTACGTATATTGCAGCTTTGAGGGATACACGTGGCGTTATTCAAACTGAACCGCCACAGTTGCTCCAGGTCATCTACTCTTTTTATTTCACACTATATAAATCTAAACTGAGAGTTAGGGATGCGGAGATTGATCAATTTTTGTTACCCTTAGAACTACACACCCTGTCAAGGGAACATAAAGCATTGCTGGATAGCCTTATTACGGTTCAAGAACTAGAGGTAGCATTAGGAACAATGTCTTATAATAAAGCACAAACGTTATTCCAGCATTCTCCTTTCTTAATTACTAGCGTTCTGTAATGAGGCCAAGCGGCAAGGTCGGCTCCCTGACTCCATGAATGAGGCAGTCATTGCGCTGCTGCCTAAACCCGGTAAAGACGTTCTTGAAGCTGAATCTTATAGGCCCATTTCTCTACTCCCAGTTGATATTAAACTTTTGGCAAAAGTATTAGCAAACCGCCTGAATTCGGTGATATCCACTCTGATATGTCAGGATCAGGCAGGCTTTGTGCCCAATATGTCGACTGCGGTAAACATCAGACGCTTGTTTCTGAACATTCAGGCAACCCATGTCCACGCCTCGACAGCGGCGGTCGCATCTCTTGATGCGGCCAAAGCGTTTGATAGCGTGGAATGGCTATGGCTGGTACTCAAGAAAATAGGCTTTGGAGTTGAATTTATATCATGGGTTCAACTACTGTATTCTTGCCCTAGAGCGGCGGTGAGGGTTAATGGCGATATGTCTGACCCGTTCATGCTGTTTAGGGGTACTAGACAGGGGTGTCCACTGTCACCGTTTCTTTTTGCGGTGGCAGTGGAGTCCTTGGCTGAGGCTCTAAGGATGGCTGCCACAGTCAAGGGTCTTCGGTATGGAACTAGGATAGAAAAAGTATATGCCGATGACTTGCTTTTGTTCTTGGATGACTGGGAGCAATCTCTACCTGCCGCAATGACAATCATTAATCACTTTGGGGATATGTCTGGATTGGTGATTAACTGGTCGAAGTCTGTCTTGTTACCATTAGGTAGTAGTAATAGTTTGCCACCACCCACTGCAGGAGGACTACAAGTGGTCACATCCTTAAAGTATTTGGGGGTGTGGGTTACTGCAGATTTAGGTGACTATGAACGTCTGAATCTGGTGCCAATGCTTGCTGAATTTCGGAAAAAGATACAAGCCTGAAGCAAATTACCCATGTCTGTAATTGGTCGAGTCAATCTCTTGAAAATGATACTAATGCCCAAACTCTTATACCTTCTCCATAATGCACCAATCTGGATCCCGCTTAGGTTTTTTAATACTGTTAACACAGTTTTTAGAGACCTGATATGGAGGGGAGGTGTCCCTAGGATTAAACTTTCAACCCTTCAACGGCCAAAAACGCAGGGGGGATTAGCAGTGCCGGACCCTTGGTACTACTACATTGCAGCCCAGTTACAGCATTTTAGAGGATGGGGGGACGAGTCCCAATTGAACAATGCTGGTCGTATTATTCAATACTTAATTCACCGTACTTGCTTATTGTCTGCTTTAGAAGACAGATCATTTCATACACATGGTACTCAATATACGCTGATAAATATGATGCATAAAATATGGTGGAAAACTAAAGAAAGGATAAATATTAATGGGTATATTGCCCATACGCCTATATGGCCTAATCACCTATATGCTGAATTAAACAAGGTTAGTGGAGTGCAACAATGGGAGCAATATGGGTTGGGTAGAATGGCTCAGCTGTTCTCAGACAAGTCATTGAAGAGTTTTGACATTCTAAGGCAGGAATTTGGCATTCCTCATAAGTATTTTTATATATATTTGCAGCTGAGGCATGCTATTCAGACTTAGGAAAAACAGGGGAAGGTTCAACCGGCATCCAAATGTATTATCATTGATTACACAGTAAGAGCAGGTACCACAAGTGGGGTGATATCCCTTTATTATGACACACTCAGTAATCCAACCCGCTGAAATTGTATGAGAAGTGGAAGACGGATATTGAGGATCTAACGGAGGAAAACTGGGAGGAAATCCTTACTGACTTGCCGACGCTGTCATTGAGCGAGTCATATAGGCTTTCCCAATTATATCTCTTGCACAGGGTTTATAGAACGCCTGTGCTGCTATTTAAAATGGGCTATCGGAGGAATGATGTGTGCCCGCGCTGTAATGTCTCGCGAGCAAACTTGATCCATCTTATGTGGAACTGTCCGCGTTTGAGGAGATATTGGGTGGAGGTAGTGGAACTTATAAATCAGGTTTTCCAGTCTAGTCTAGAGGTTATATATATGTCCAGCTGAATTAATGAATAATATATGAAGGAGTCATAGAATCTGTAACTTTTCCAGCCAAATTTGAACCTTTAAAACATAACTTTTACTTATTTATATGAATAAAATGACACCGCATTAGTGATTCACCTAGTGAAAAATGTGAGACACATGATATCACATGATAGTCATGTAATATCATGTGTCTCACATTTTTCACTAGGTGAATCACTAATGCGGTGTCATTTTATTAATATAGTCTAGAGGTTACCCCACTGACCTGTCTACTTGGCTTCGTGAAGGTGCCAAGAGTCATGTTGAAAAAGAAGGTGGCTATTATGCAAATACTGTACCAGGCAAGGAAATGCATAGCATTTCATTGGATTGATAATTCAGCTCCTACAGTTCAGGAAGTGGTGAGTAGGGTACACACGCTGGTTAAACTGGAAGAGTATGTTTACTTAAAAAGAAACTCGATTAAAAAATTTGAAGCAATTTGGTTTCCATGGGTTTCACACTATAATCTGTCTTAGAGTGTATTTGCGTGACTTGAATGTTGTGATAGGAGTGGGTTGTGATTGTTTATGAGTATGTCAGAATGTGGGTTTGTAGATTGTGAATGGATGCATGTGCCGGGACATTATGTGAACATATCGTGAGCTACAGAAGTACTTCAGCGACATATGCCGTGTACCAGAAGAAGGACTGTGATGTCTTTAATCTGACTTACCAACAACTGATATGGACCATACCTTTGTCTTCTAAAATGGTCGTGCTTTGGGGAGGGGGGTGAGGGGGGGTTGGATGGGATAGGGGGATTGTTGATGTACCTGTATTAAAATCTTTAAAATTTTATAAAAAATTATCTGATCAAAAAAAAGGATGGAACAAAACCGAATGCTTCTTTAAAGAGTTTCGTTTTACATTTCATCCTAAAGTTCCATTATATTCCGTTATAACTCTAACGGAACACTATAACGGAATTCCTAACTGTGGTAAGAACCCGCGCTTGCCCTTAATATGGGCGTTGTAAAAAAGCCATCCGTCCGATCCTACTGGGCTGCGAGTACAGTCCATTCAACCCTTGTGTTTGCAGCAGTTATATCCAAATCCTCTATGAAGGCCTAATGCATTTTTTTTGACAATTCCTAAATCCCCTCAGAACTGACCCAGCTAAATAAATTGAGACCCCCTTATTTCCCTCCTTAGGGATTCATTCTTAAACTTATATCCCTCCCCCCCCCCCCCGATAAAAAGCTATCTGTTGAAGAATCCTTTTTTAGTTTTAAAAGCCGCCTTTCCTTCCGTCAACTTTTTCTCTCCAAGCGTGCCAGATATGGGGTAAAAATATATAAGGTGTGCGACACCAGGCTATACCTGCAGTTCGTCTGTTTATGAAGGCAGAGACCGCCATCCGAAAACCCCAAGGCTGCCCTGAAATTATTGGGACATCAGGCAAAATTATGTGTGACCTATTGGCACCATTCCTACACAAAGGGTACCATGTGTACACCGCTAATTTTACACCAGTATACCCCAGTATACACAGGGGCTTGTTGGACAGTCCAGAAAAATTGGTGGTGTCCAAGTGTTTGGAGGAAGGAACCATCCTTCGCCCTTGCAAGTGACCAGCTGCTTGCAGTGAAGTGGAAGGACAGGAAGGATGTCTACATGCTGACCACCATGCACGCAGACACCACAGTGGAAGTTAGGGAGAGGGGGGTTGCTGCTGAAAAACACAAACCGATCTGTGTGACAGACTACAACAAATTTATGGGAGCTGGGACCAGGCTCTTTAACCTTACCTGGTGCAGCGAAAAAACAGGGCCTGGTATAAAAAGGTAGCAATCTACCTTCTTCAAATTGCTACTTATAATAGGTTTGTTTTATTTAAAAAGACCCAATGAACCCTCAGCTTCCTCAAGTTCCAGGAGAAGGTGGTTGATAATCTCCTGTTTGAGTCCCCGCACCGGGACAAGACTTTGAATCTGAGGACGTTCAAAGGCTTTCAGAACACCACTTCCTTCACCCCATCCCTGCCACTGCCACCCAGAAATACCCTTAGAAATGATGCTGGGTGTGTAGCAAACATGGAAGGAGGGGGAATACCTGATTTTACTGCCCCAGTTGCCCACGAGACCTCTGCAATTACCCCTGTTGTACCATACGGTTGCTAATTAATTTTATTTAATACCAAAAAGGAAGGGGGGGGGTCTTTTTAGGAAGTCGATTTATTCTCATTTTCTGCTTAGTTTGTGGGCTTTCCAGGGAGTGAGGGATCCTTTTGGGATGGGTTGTGGAATTTTATTTATTTTTTTGAGACATTGGGACAAAAATTTTTATGACTACAGTATGTCCTGCCACACAAAGCTGTAAATTCCATTCACATTACTGTATCATGATATTAGCATGATATTTTTTTTATTTGGAGGATCTCTAATGATTGTTCCTTACCAGAACACTAAGGGCTTTATTAAGAATTTGTTTTTTGTAGACCTCTTACACCCGACAACACGTCTAGAAATACTGACAGCATTTTGGGGATTAGTGACTCATTACTGTTCTACAGATGGTTCTGGACACTGTCCTTTTACATATTCTGTAGGTGATTGGTTGTTTGTGTACATAGCGGCTTGTACCTTGCCGGGCAGGGACTTGTTATAGTGCACTGCATCACTTGGCACGTTCGTCTCTCTCATATAGGGATTGAGGGGGCTAAAGAGATGTTGTACAACCAGTCTCTGTCATTGTATGTCAGCTTGTCATTATAACCCTACCCGTGTTCTTGCATCAAACTGGAATTTGCAACATAGTTTGATACATTTTCATCCATTTTCTTGGACTTGTTGCCTTTCATTACAGCACAGTTTTTTTCCCTGCAATGATCTATTATATGTCATGTCAGACCAGAACGCTGCTCACAACAGCATCAGAATGACAGAAATGCAGGACAACTGCCTTTTTAGAAATCTTCCTTTCTTATAAGTGCACAGCTTCACTTTTCATCTGTATGCGCCACAAAGATAAGAATGTGGTGGATTTCTAAGACAGTAACAGAGTTACCTATCTAAAAATATGTAAAAATGTATTACCAATTTGAAGAAAACCATACATACATATTATTTCATCCTAAAATAATTTTGCTATCAGCATGCTCACTACAACACTAAATGCATGCTTTATGGGATCTACTTTTGAAAATGGGGTAATTTCTGGGGGGTTTTCTATCCTTTTGGAAGCTCAACACCATTTAAGTGTGCAATGAGGCCTAAAACATTTTCAATTTATTTTCTGAAAGCTACTGGCTGCTCTATTACATTTGGGCCCTGCCGTATGTCAAAACATAAGATCAGGGCCACAGTGGGGATATTTCTGAAGGCAGGAGAAATGGGGTGACACATTTTGAGATGTACTCCTTCATTTTCATGTACAAAAAAAACCTGTCTTTAAATTGACAGTTTTGTGTGGGGGGGGGGGGGGGGGGACTATTTAATTTTTTTTTTTAACCAGCTTAGCATTAATGTAATGAAAAACTTTGCACAGGGAGCATGGGAGCGTCTGACGATAGACGCTAGGCTCCGCCCCCCCTCCCCCTGCCGCTCGCTGGTTATCCAGCCCGTCCGCTTGCTTCCACCCGCGGTGCTTGCCGGGGGACGCCGATGGTGATGTAGACGCCGCCTGTCCGGTCTGGTCTGCCCGCCTGTGATGTGGAAGCTGCCTGTCCGGTCTGCCCGCCTGCTGCCACCTTGATGCGCTTGCCGGGGACGCCGGCGCTGAGGTTGGGGCGGATGCCTGGGCGCTGACTTCTGCCGGTCTGATGGGTCTGCTGTGGATGCCGATGCCGTGGTCGTTGCTGGGGTGGTGAGTCGCTGGTCTGGAGGAACTGAGGATCGGAGGAGGTTGTTTGCCCCCCCCCCCCGGATGGTCCCTGGAGAGTCTTGATTGTGGGGCTCTGGGTTGTCAGTTTGATGCCACTGAGGGGCGCTGTTGGTGATGGGCAGCCATCTGGAGTGGAGCCCACCGTTCTGATGACCGTTTGGGTGCCCCCAATCCTATAATAAATCTAGTGATATTGTTAAAGGGGGTGAAAGAAGAAGTGGAGGAGAGGGTGAGGGAGAAGGAAGAAAGGGAAGAAACAAAAAAGGAGAAAAAGAGAGGGGTTGGAAGCTGGAGTGTGGAGAGTGGAAATTGGAGGTTGTTATTTAAAACTTTGCAGTACTTGTATGTGGGGATTGAGTGTCCTTTTGAGCGTCCTTTGTGGAAGGAAGAAAGTAGCAAGTGAGATAAGAGGGGTGAAGATAACTAGACGGTTGTGGACTACAGAGTACATCGATCGTTGTATTTACATTTATACCCCTATCGTAATTTCGATCTTGACCTTTGAATCTAACCCTCTGAAGAAAATCTTTCCATAGGACAAACCAGGGATTAACTCGTTCTAATGTAGCTTAACCCTCTCACTAAAGGTACAAGGCTGGTACTTGTTTTGTTGAATTTGCGACTTTTCCTTCTCTTCCTTTTTGACCAAACGTGCTCAGATTGCTGGACATTGCTTCTTCGGAATTAATGTATGCGATACTTCTGGACACTAGGAAAATGTTCATAATTCGGCTGCTGGACTTTTTTTGTGTTTCTCTTTTTCCCTCCTATTATTAATACCCTTTCTCTCAAATAATCTTTTTCCTTCTGGTCTAAGCTGTAATATACGGCTGTGTCTAATTGGATTGCTTGTTACAATATGTTATTATATTGCAAACTTTAGCGTTATTATATGTTAACAGATTTAATGTCTCTGAATAAGACATCTGTATTTGCGAGAGAACGGTTGGGAAGGGTTGTGACAGTGCTGGGTGAAGAGAGAGGAGGGAGAGAAGGTAAAGAAGGGAAAAATGTAGTGGAGGAGGTAGTGAGGAAGAGGGAAGGGGAGGAAGGAGTACTGGAAAAGGGAAAAAGAGACAAGAGCTAGTTTAAAAATGCCCCCTAAGAAAAAGGAGGAACAGCGTGGCCCTACTGGTTGTAGTGGTAGGAAATAAGTAACAGGGTCAGAGACTGGGTCCAAACAACAGGGTTTAAATAAATTTCTGGTCCCAAACTCCCCAGGTTCTAGTACCCTACAGAAAGAAAAAATTATAGATGTACAGTAGAGTCCCATGTTCTGACGTAGGAGAACGGATCTACGGGTGGAGTGGGAGAGCAGGGACCCTCTGCGGCATTCACAGAGAAAGATGTAAAAATGATGAAGGACATATTTTGCCCTGTCTCGAGGATGGAAAATGTTATAGGGAATATAGTGATACAGATCGGGGCAGTGCAAACTGATGTCAGTGTAATACGGGGATGAGATGGAGAAAATAAGGCAGCGATTATATGAGATGGAAAAAAGGATTCCCGCTCTGGAGCTCTCTGTTCAGAATCTAGAGAAGGAGGTTGTATCTTTAAAACAGATGAATGGCAAGATGGAACAAAAATTAATAAATCAAGAAGATAGAGCGAGAAGAACAAATATAAGATGTGTAGGTATCCCAGAACGGGCAGAAGGGGACAACTGTATCGAATTTATGGAGAGGTGGATAAAGGAGAACTGTAGGGAGGGTACTCTTTCCCCTTTGTTCGCTATCGAAAGAGCACATAGGGTCCCCACAAAAAAGAGGGTTCCAGAGACTATCCCAGACATATGTTGCTTAAATGCTTACTTGCTAAGGATCGAGATACAATACTGTCTGATGCTAGAACCTCCGAAAAATACCAGATACATGGTGAAAAGATAAGACTCTTCCCAGATTACTCAGTTGACACCAATGCACGTAGAAAAGAGTTCATAATTGTTAAAAAGAGACTAAGGGAGGCAGGTTTGAAGTATAGTCTACTTTTTCCGGCAAAATTAAGGGTGGAATACAAATGAAGGATTGATTTTTTTCAGACGCCACTTGAGGTTAGCGAATGGGCGGATGGGATGGGCCTTTCAGGGGGGGGTTGAGGGGGGGATAAGGAGCCATTATGCTAAGTAATGGAGCCGCCCCGACTGCTGACAAGCAGAGAGGGGGCTATTTAGGGTGGAGGGGGAGGTATTTTGGAGAAGAGGGAGAGGGGACGTGGGCTTTTTTTTTTTCTCTCTCTTTTCTTCCCTCTCTGCTAGATGGTTAGGATTCTTTCATTGAACGTGAGAGGTTTACGAGAGAGAGTAAAGAGATATGCTATCCTTGAGTGGATGAAAAGGTTCTTGCCAGCCATCGTTTGCCTCCAAGAGACACACCTAGATAAAGAATCCTTAAGGTGGTTGGAGAAGAGATGGATAGTGGAAGGGTACCATTCGGTATACACTACTTACTCAAGAGGGGTCTCAATTCTGATACATGATAAGATTAAATTTGAGTGTGTTGCATATGAGGCAGACAACTGTGGTAGGTACCTCTTCTTACAATGCAATATAGAAGGGGTTAAAATAGTAATCGCAAATGTATATATATTCCACCACCATATAAGCCAGATGTCTTGTATGAATTACATAGATTCATGTTGTATAGACAAGAATGCATAATGATTGCGATAGGAGACTATAATGCTGTAATGGACCCACTCAGGGATAGAATGTCTAGCAGAGGGGGAAGAATACAAAATGTAGATTTGTTTAAACTGGCCTTGGAATTTAACTGGATTGATGTTTGGCGCTATCAGAACCCGGAAGAAATCATGTATTCCTGTTATTCTAAAACACACCAAAACTGGTCAAAAATATATATGGTCTTGGGAAATAAAAATCTAATGTCCCAAAACAGGATTAAGATAAAGTATTTGCCTATAGCTTTATCCGATCATAGTGCTGTGGTAATGGAACTGGATTTGAATAGAAAGAATAACTTGCCAATGTTTAAGTTTAATGCTCATTGGTTATCATTGATTTCAGATAAAGAGAGTATAATGGAGGAATTAAAAAGAAAATTCCAGAAGAATAATAATTCAGCTAGCAGATTGATAGTTTGGGATACCGCCAAGGCATACTTGAGAGGATTGTTGTTTAAAAAGGTGAATTACTGGAAGAAAAGTATTAAGGAAAGAGGCAATGCATTGGAAAAAAACTAGAAGAAGCAAGAATAGCATGTATAACAAACCCCACTGAATACAATAGGAAGGAATGGGAGGAGGAACAGGAAAAGCTAAAAATATACCAGTTAGATAGAAGTAGGAAAGAATTGCTCTTCCAAGGGTTTCGGTTAGCCTCAGAGGGAGAAAAGGTTGGTAAAAGTATTGTAAAAAATCAAAGAGGGAAATCCTGGATAGGGGCGATTAGAGATAATATGGACAAAATAATTAGTTCACCGGAAGGAGTTAAAAAAGTTTTTGTGGACTATTTCCAGGAACTTTATAAGTCTAGGGTACAATATTCGAAAATAGATTTGGACTTATATTTAGATTGCCTTGAGAGAGATATCTCAGGCCCAAAAGGAATATTTGGAAAAAGAAATATCAATTTTAGAAATTAACGAGGTTTTGGGTAAGGTGAATCCTGCAAAAAACACCAGGGTGTGATGGCCTCCCCTTTGAAATATATAAGACTTTTGCCCAGGTGTTAATACCAGAATTAAAAATAACATTGGGTGAGGCTCAAAAAATAGGGGATTTACCAGATTCCATGAAAGAGGCAATTATTACATTAATTCCAAAAAAGGGTAAAGAACAATTAGACCCCGGGTCATATAGACCAATATCTTTGTTAAACACGGATGTTAAAATTCTGGCAAAAGTCTTGGCAGGTAGGCTCTCTAAGGTGATCAAAGGTATAATCCATGAAGATCAGACAGGTTTTATACCCGGTAGAACGATATATATTCAAATATAAGAAGGTTGTACCTTAATATTGAGGCTAATAGAACAGAAACTGGTGAGAAAGCTATACTTTCACTGGATGCCCAAAAGGCATTTGATTGTATTGAGTGGGAGTATTTATGGGCAGTCTTAAAAAGGGTTGGCATAGGGGAGGGATTTATAAGATGGATTCAGCTTATATATTCCAACCCGAGGGCTAGAGTGATGGTGGATGGGAGCTTGTCCCTGCCTCTTGCCCTGTATCGGGGCACTAGGCAGGGATGCCCTCTCTCTCCATTACTATTTGCTATAGCGATCGAGCCCCTGGCAAGTATAATAAGAAATGATAGGGAGTTTAAAAGTTTTCAATATGTGGAAGGAGACGAAAAATTATTAATGTATACTGATGATATTTTATTATGTATGCACAATATAGGGGATCAGTTTAGAAGAGTAATAGATATAATAGATAAGTTAGTTGTTTTTTTTCTGGTTTAAATATTAATTGGGGGAAATCCCATATGATGTTATTAGGAGATGGGCAATCACAGAAGGACTCAAGGGTGCATGTGCTTAAGAAACACGAGAGTTTTAAATATTTAGGTATACAAATTTCCGGAAATATAGAAGAATATGAAAAGTTAAGCGTACTTCCCGTAATAAAAGAACTTAGAACTAAAATACACATCTGGAAAAGATTAGCCCTGTCAATTCAGGGTCGGGTAAACCTAATAAAAATTATTTTTCTTCCAAAAATACTTTATGTCTTACAAAATGCCCCATTGAGATTGCCGCAGAAGATTTTTAGGTTATTGGACAGCCTAATGGGGGATTTTATTTGGAAAGGTGCTATCCCTATGATAAAAAAAAGAAGTGCTTCAGCTCCCAGTAAGAGAGGGTGGATTGGCGGTTCCTAACTGGTTTTTATATTATTTAATAACACAATATAGCCAGATAAAAGGTAGTCTGAACGGTTTAGTGGGAAGACAGGAATTAAATAAACTGGTTTGGAGAGGGGAATGGAATCACTTAGAGGTATTGGAATCAGGCATACTAGGGGAAAATATTATAGGAAATAGAACACTGAATTCACTGGAGTACATATGGGTGGAAGTTAAAAAAAAATATTAGAGATTAAAGTTTTTTTGCAGCATACACCTATTTGGAAAAATTTTGATTTAAAGGAATTGCAAACGATTAGGACTTACATCTACTGGGGAAAAAAAGGCGATGAAATATTTAGGTCAAGTATTTGAGGAAGATAAACTGAAAGACTTCAATACATTGGCTAGGGAGTTTGGGATCCCCTAAAAGGAGATCTATAAATATTTCCAGCTTAGGAATGCTTTGATGACAGCGGTGCATGTAGATAAACATAGAAAGGAACAATCAGATAGAATATATAAATTCACCAATGGAGGAGAAAAAAGAGGAATAACTGCAAAAAGATATGGGATCTTGATGGAGTGGAAAAAAAAACGGATTACAATACTTGCTAGAGGAAAATGGGAAAAAGAACTTCAGTCTTTTACGGAAGAGAAATGGAAAGATGCTCTTAGAAGTTATGCTATGGTGTCGGATAGGGGTTCACATAAGATATCACAGTTTTTTATAGTACATAGATTACACCGATCTCCTAGGATATTAAAGAAAATGGGTGTGAGAACTTCAGATAAGTGCCCAAAATGTAGGGGGGAGAATGCAGATCTTATACATTGTTTTTGGAGATGCCCCAGACTTTTTAGATATTGGAAAGAGATAGCAGAGATTGAAAAAATTGACGAAATACGGAAAAAATGGCTATACTAGGCCTGGATGTTTATGTTTTTTTTTTTTTCTCTTGTCCCTCTCTCTCTCTCTAAGGGGTGGTGGGTGGGTATTTGGGTTAAAAAGAATAAGGATAATATTTTTTAAGTTGTAATATGGACTTTTATATTGTAGTATTGTTATGATTTGTGCATATGTTTTTCACAAAATTGAAATAAAAAAAAAAAAAAAATTAAAAATTAAAAAAATGTAATGAAAAACTGAATGGTCAACAAACTTACTATACCCCTAGATGAATAATATAACTGGTGTATATATATATATATATATATATATATATATATATATATATATATATAAAAATGGGGTCATTTTCTATAATTTTGGCAGCTTAATGATATTACACGTGTGCAATGAGGCCTGAAACATTTTTTATTTATTTTCTGAAAACCACTGGGTGCTCCTTTATTTTTGGGCCCTGCCAAATGTCAAAACATAAAATGAGGGCCACAATGGGGATATTTCTGAACCCAGGAAATATGGGGTGATATATTTTGGGGTATACTCCATTTTCACATGCTCTGTATAAAAAAAGTAATTGCAACTTGCAAATTGCAACTTGGCTTGGTGGAGGAAAAAAATATGTACTTCAAAAATTAATGTTAAAATTGTAAGTCTCCTAAATTTAAAAAACTATTTCTAATAAAAATATTGAATAATATTTATGTAGATATGTGAAATATAGATTTTTGCGTTTTTTTAATAGATATACCCAAATGTATTGGTTAAATTTTACCACCTAAGTAGAGTACAATATGTGACGAAAAAAACAATGTCAGAATTACTTGGAATAACCTTTACATGGTTATTCTCTGCTAAAGTGACACGTCAGATTTCCAAAATTATTAAGGTCCTAACAGGCTTGTACTTCGAAAACAAAGGATCCGAAGCTTGCTTCGCTCATCACTATTTCCAATGTGATGTCATCTCTCATGGGTTTCAGATTTACTGGAAGCTCACAGCCTCTGCAAATTTGACCTAGTTTTAGTAGGCCCAAGGCACTTTTTCCCCTTTGAGTCGCACTATATGCCCAAATAGCAGTTGATGACCTAACAATACTATACTTGGAGAAACTGCATTACAAATGGCACTTTGAACTGGATAGACATATGTATTTTTTCAGCCATACAAACTGGAATACAAACTATGAATAATAAATTGTGGATTTTTTATTTTCTATTATTACGCCTTGTGCAAATCAGGTCTTTGTATAGGGATTAAGGGTGAATACCAGGGATCTGACAGGACACAGGTGCAAAAGGCATAGTCTAAACACAGTCCAGGATCACGGTAGGCTAGGTACCTGCATAGTCCAGGCAGCAGTTCAAAGGGCGGCACAGGCGGCAAGAAGCAGAAGTGGTTGACAGGCAAGGTACAGTATACAGGTAGTCAGACAAGAGATCACACCTTCAGTGGTTACCAGGGACTAGAAAACCTCAAAGCTCAGGCATGGAGGTGGATCCACAGCCCAGCTAAACAGGGAAGCTGATGAGCAACTCAATCAGCAGCTGGACAGGGAGAGAAGGGAAGAATTAATCCTATCAGTGCTGTTAGGAAGTTGAGAACTTGTTCTAATACACACAGTGTGCTGCCACGCAGCTTTTACTGTCTAGCAGTTGTTATTACATGTTATGTTACTATATTATTTGGTATGATCCTTACACCCCTGCTGTTTCTGGCTAGTTGGTTGTTCCTACCCTCCATTTCCTGCTGTAACTCCATTTTGTATAGTTGTTATGAGGAGACTGCAGAGTGTGGAAGCTGTGTAACTTCATTAACAGTGTCCTATTCATAATGCGCCACATTCTCTCTCCAAATGTCGTGCATTCAAGGACAAGCCTATTGAAGAACGCAAGTAATTTCTCAAAGAGCATAATATCTGTTTCAAGTGTTGTGCATCCTCCGATCATTTAGCTAGAGACTGTAAGATCGCCATCAGATGTTCCCTGTGTAGCAGTGCCAAACATGTGGACGCTCTTCATTCAGACCTGTTCAAAAGGAAACCTTCACCCGGCAGCAACCCCAAAACTACATCAAATGATGGCGGGGAGAGAACTGAGCAACGTGCCAATCCCGTAACCACAAGGTGTACAGAGGTATGTGGAGAAGGGCTTCATAGCAAATCTTGTAGCAAGATATGTCTTGTAAGGGTTTTTCCTGAAGGATGTCCACAAAATTCCATAAAAATGTATGCCATACTCGATGATCAGAGCAATCGCTCATTGGCCAGTACAGAATTCTTTGACCTATTCAACATTCATGGAGAGACCTGGTCCTATACCTTGCAGACATGTGCAGGAAAGATCAATACTTCTGGAAGAAGAGCCCATGGCTTCATAGTGGCATCAGAATATGAGGACATAGAGTTTCCTCTTCCAACTCTAATCGAATGTGATCAGCTACCGAACAATAGAGAAGAAATCCCCACACCAGAGGTTGCACGTCATCACCCTCATTTGAGCCACATTGCTGACTACATTCCACCTCTTCACAAGGATGTTAAGATTTTGATTCTACTAGGGAGAGACATTCCTAGAGTTCATAAAATAAGAGAGTTATGTAACGGTCCAGATGATGCTCCTCAGGCCCAGAAACTTGATCTTGGATGGGTGATAATAGGAGAAGTCTGTTTAGATCAATCTCACAAGCTCTTGGACGTAGCTTCCTACAAAACTAATGTTGCCTATCGGTCGATGAAATGTCCATTGCACTATTATGTGAAGGAAAGACTTGATTTTAAAAACGAAGTTCCATATCAAGCACTCCAAGGTATAAACTGCAAACTCACTTCTCAGAAGGACCTTGGTGATTCAGTGTACCAGACTACTTGTGATGACAACAAGATTGCCCCTTCAGTCGAAGACAAGGAGTTCATCAAGATTATGAATGAAGAGTTCTTCAAGGACAATTCCAACAGTTGGGTAGCTTCATTACCCTTCCGAGTACCAAGGCTTACTCTCCCTAACAATCGACAGCAAGCTTTAACCAGATTTTCTGCACTTAAGAAAACTCTCTGTAACAAACCTGAGATGCAAGAGCACTTTATAACATTTATGCAGAAGATTTTAGATAACCTTCACGCTGAGCCAGCAGCAGACCTTATGGAAGGTGAAGAATGCTGGTACCTTCCATCCTTTGGAGTCTACGATCCTCGTAAACCGGGGCAAATCAGAATAGTCTTTGACTCAAGCGCTCAGTTCCAGGGAAACTCTTTAAATAACGTTCTTCTAACTGGTCCAAATCTAACAAACAACCTTGTAGGAGTGTTGATGCGGTTCAGGGAGGAACCAATTGCCGTGACAGCTGACGTCCAACAGATGTTCCACTGTTTCATAGTCAAAGAGGACCACAGAAATTATCTCCGGTTCTTGTGGCACCGCAACAATGATGTTAATGATCAGGTGATAGATTATCGCATGAGAGTCCATGTCTTTGGAAATAGTCCATCTCCTGCCGTGGCAACTTATGGACTGAGAAGAACAGCGCAGGAAGGTGAAAAGGAATTCGGATCTGACACCAGGAGGAAGGAATATCTCACACTTCTTCAAGGACATAAAAAGTGGCAAACCCAGAAGCCTAACTTAAAGGAAGGGGACCTGGTCCTGTTAAAAGACCAGCAAGCTCACCGGATCCAGTGGCCAGTTGGACTTATTACAAAGGCCATTACTAGTGATGATGGAAGAGTCCGAAGTGTGGAAGTCAGGATCGTTAAGGATGGGGCATCAAAAACCTTCCTGAGACCAGTCACCGAGACAGTCCTAATTATGCCTGCATCCAAAAATTCAGATTCAACGTTATGTGAAGGAGTCACTTAAGACCTTTACTATAGCTAGCTTATAGACTTGAGAAGGTTAAATAGCATGTTACTGTATGCAATGTTAATAGTATGTTAAAAGAAAATAATGTAGTGTATAGTGGTATCTCTCGATACCAGGCGGGGAGTGTGCTGCCACGCAGCTTTTACTGTCTAGCAGTTGTTATTACATGTTATGTTACTATATTATTTGGTATGATCCTTACACCCCTGCTGTTTCTGGCTAGTTGGTTGTTCCTACCCTCCATTTCCTGCTGTAACTCCATTTTGTATAGTTGTTATGAGGAGACTGCAGAGTGTGGAAGCTGTGTAACTTCATTAGAAATTTACCTATGAAAAAGCCTCTATGTTTATACCCTTGCTACCTTGAAGCATAAAGAAGCATTGAAAATCACCTCTGGAGTCTTTATCCATTGAGTAAGCTATCTGTTAAAGTGATCATTCAACCTGCCGCACACATCCTTACAGACTGGGTCTACAAGAAGCTTGTCGCAGGTACAACCGATGCTGAGACAGAATACACAGAGATAGTGGAGTGATGCCTGTGCCTGCCAGGGACAACAGGACAACAGCAGACATGGGCTGCCAAGCTAACAGTGAATCAGTCACGCATCAGGTCGCCCAGTCTGCCTGTTTAAAAACAGATTTGACACAACTTGTGCAAACTCACAGAAAAACTGCTGTGAATTTGAAACAATTTTATATCAGTTCTAGGTAAATTGTTAAAAAATCACCGCACAGATCGTGGCAAAACAACCTAAATGGGTGCAGAACCTTTGGTGACATAGTTACAGTTGAAACCAGAAGTTTCCATACACTATATAAAAAGACAAACATGCATGTTTTTCTCAATATCTGACATGAAATCAGAATAAACATTTCCTGGTTTTGGTCAATTAGCATTACCATAATTATTATTATTTGCCAAATGCCAGAATAATGAGAGAGAGCATGTTTTAAGACATTTTTATTACTTTCTGCAATGTCAAATGTTTACATACACTAAGATTACTATGCCTTTAAACAATTCTGGACTGCCCATAAGATGATGTCATGTGTTTGGAAGCTTCTGTTAGGTCTGTTGGCAACATCTGAGTTAATTAGAGACACGCCTGTGGATGTATTTAAATGCACACCTGAAACACACTGCTTCTTTGTGTAGCAGCATGGGAAAGTCTAAAGAAACCAGCCAAGATTATGAACTTGCACAAGTCTGGCTCAACCTTGGGTGCAATTTCAAGATACCTGAATGTGCCTCGTTCATCTGTACAAACAATTATACGCAAGTACAAATCAGATGGGAAAATCCAGCCATCATACCGCTCAGGAAGGAGACGGGTTCTGTGTCCCAGAGATGAACGTGCTTTGGTCCAACATGTGCATATCAACCCAAGAACAAAAGGAAAATACCTTGTGAAGATGATGGCAGAAGCTGGTAAGATTGTGTCAATATCCACAGTGAAACGAGTACTATATCAACATGGGCTGAAAGGCCACTCTGCCAGGAAGAAGCCATTACTTCAAAAGAAACATAAAAAAGCCAAATTAATGTTTGCAAATGCACACAGGAACAAAGACCTGACATGTCCTGTGGTCTGACGAAACTAAAATTGAACTTTTGGCCATAATGACCATAATTACGTTTGGAGGAAAAAGGGAGAAGCTTGGAAGCCTAAGAACGCCATCCCAACTGTGAAACATGGGGGTGGCAGCATCATGTTGTGGGGTTGTTTTGCTGCAGGAGGGAATGGTGCATGTCACAAATTAGATGGCATCATAAGGAAAGAAGATTATGTGGAAATACTGAAGCAACATCTCAAGACATCAGCCAGGAAGTTGAAGCTTGGGCAGAAATGGGTCTTCCAAATTGACAATGCATACTGACATGACAAACTGGTTACAAAGTGGCTTAAGGATAACAAAGTCAATGTTTTGGAGTGGTCATAACAAAGCCCTGATCTCAATCCTATTGAAAATGTATGGGTAAAGCTGAAAAGGCAGGTGTGAGCAAGGCGACCAACAAACATGGCTCAGTTACACCAGTTTTGTCAGGAGGAATGGGCCCAAATTCCGACCAACTATTGTGAGAAGCTTGTGGAAGGATATCCAAAATGTTTGACCCAAGTCATGCAGTTTAAGGGCAATGGTACCAAATATTAATGAAATGTATGTAAACTTTTGACTTTGCAGAAAGTAATAAAAATGCCTTAAAACATTCTCTCTCTCTCATTATTCTGGCATTTGGCAAATAATAACAATTATGGTAATCCTAATATCCTAATTGACCAAAAACAGGAAAGGTTTATTCTGATTTCATGTCAGATATTGAGAAAAACATGCATATGTGTCTTTTTATATAGTGTATGTAAACTTCTGGTTTCAACTGTATATGGAGGAGAACGGAGGATGAAGACGGAAGCTGGAGGTCACTAGGAGAGGGACCACTCTGTGTAAGAGAGGGGATCATCATGGGGATCAATATGAGAGAAAGGGCAGGGGTGGGATTCAGCCATCTTGGGCCAGTTCTCTCGTTTAAATTACAACCGGATTGCAGAAATGTTTGCTGGCTGAATCTTGTGCCAGTGCTTTATGATGTTGTCAGTTGCTGATAGCAGTTTAGAGCACCTTTGATCTTCTGTGACTGGGACCGCCTCTTTTGCCTGTCACAACTTCCCTGAAATGACTAGAGCAGCCGGTCGCACAAGTCGCTTCACTCATTTCTATGGGAGTTCCAGAGATATTCAGGTACAGCATTCGGCTATCTCCAGAACTCCCATATATAGGGGATATAGTGGATAGGGAATAACTTTTACCAACCAGAATACCTCTTTAAAGGGGTTCTTTGGGCTTTTAATATTGATGACCTTTCCTCAGGATAGGTCATCAATATCAGATCAGCGGACGTCCAACACCCGGCACCCCCACTGATCAGCTGTATGAAGGGACGGCACGCACAGGGTGCACGTGTCGTCTCTCATCTCTCATCTCTTATTCTGCTCGATGCTGCTATGCCTACAGTTTTGTATGATCCCTCGGTGCTCTGTCTCTCGATCCCTGTGGGTCTGCAGCCAAAGAACAGAGACTTCTCCAATAGGTGGCAGCCTGGTTTAGATCCCTGTATAGAGGTTAAAGGTGAAGACCATGAAGACAATTAGATAAAACCTTTAGGAGTATCCATAAGCCAAATTTATTCAGTGGCACAGCAGATCTATATTCACTTCTGGAATTGTTCACTCAGGCCATGGACAAGCTGGAATTTGGACATGTTTAGATAGCTGACTAATCATTGCAGCCGCTAAAAGCAACTTCTCCAGTATCTCAATATGATTTCAACTCATTTGGACTCCTTGGTGGTAACAGTTTCGGCTATACCTCCTCAAGCTGCAGTGTCTTTACAGCTCCCTCAGTCAGCTTCCTCCTCCTCCTACCACTGCCACCATGCTATGACTGAGATCCTAAGACCTGTTGTGGATTCCTAAACCAGTGCAACCTCCACTTTAAATTACAGGCTCATCAGTTCCCTGCTGACCAGGCCAAGATTGCCTTCCTGATGTCCCTCCTGTCCAGAGAAGGTTTCGCCTAGGCAACAACCCTCTGGAAATTTGGTGACTTTCTGTATAATCTATGGGAAAATAATTATTTTTTTTGCCTACTTTCAGTAAGGTTGTTGAGGAGCCTGGCCAGATGGCCCTTGCAGCCTCTCCTTGAAGTTGTCCTGGAACAACAAGGCCTTGGTGGGACTTTTTTGAGATGATCTGACAGGTCACATTAAAGATGAATTAGCCTGTTGCAATATTTGTCATAACTGTTTCTTTTTCCAACTACAGAGCTATGTTTGGACATTTTTTGACACATTAATACCAGTGTTGTTTATTTTGTATTGTTTATTTTTATTTGTAAAATTGAGAAAGGGAGTGATTTGAATTTTGAATATGTTTGTATTTAAAAATTTTTTTTTTTACTTAACTTTCAAAAGAATATGATTGCAGTCTATGGGATTTTCACTGACTGCCTGTGAAGTCATGCTTTGGGCTCGGCTTCACAGGTAGCTTACTATGACAGACCTGGGAGCCTTCACAAAGCTATCATAGCAACCAATCAGATTTGCGTGATTTAGATGCAGGGGCTCAGATTGGGGGGAAAAGGGAGCCCCCTCTGTTGAACTCAACAGATGCTGCAATCGTTATTGGCAGTGGTATCTTATGGGTTAAATGGCCAGGATTGGAGTCAGCTCTATTCCCAGTCACTGCCAGCGTGTGTCAGCTGTATTATACAATTGGAACCTGCCATGTACGGAGCAAGCTCACTATGTGAGCCCGCTGCATACTTCCCCTTAATGCTTATGCCATACAGTTACATCATATAGCGTTAAGTGTACTCTAGATTTTTTGGGTGGTTCCTTATGAGGTTCTGGAGTAGATCAATCCAGTATAAGTTCTCCCTGCCACCATGCCTTCGTAAACCCAACTCTTTCCATGTGCTTCACCTCAAACTGTTAGGGTCCATTCACACGTCCACAAAATGGGTCCACATCCGTTCCGCAATTTTCCGGAACAGGTGCGGACCCATTCATTTTCAATGGGGCCGAAATGTGCTGTCCCCATTTGCGGATCCGCACTTTCTTTCCGCAAAAAAATAGAACATGTCCTATTCTTGTCTGCAATTGCGGACAAGAAAAGGCATTTTCTATGAGAGTGTCAGCGATGTGCGGTCTGCAAAATGCGGAACGCACATTGCAAATGTCCGTGTTTTGCGTATTTGCAATTTTCAGATCCGCAAAGCACATGCTGACGTGTGAATGGACCCTTAGTACTCAATTGCTACTTTGGACTTCTGTCACTACTCCTATGTTCATCAGCCTTAGGGCTTGTTCACACAAACGTATTTTGCATTCCGTATACGGGCCGTTTTTTGCATTCCGCATATGGTCCGTATACGGAACCATTCATTTCAATGGGTCTGCAAAAGATGGGGACAGCACTCTGTGTGCTGTCCGCATCTGTTGCTCCGTTCCATGGCCCCGCAAAAATTTTGAGTCCTGTCCTATTTTTGTCTGTTTTGCGGACAAGAATAGGCATTTCTATAATAGGCCTCCTGTTCCGTTCTGCAAATTGCGGAAGGCACACCGGCGCCATCCGTGTTTTGCAGATCCGCAATTTGCGGACCGCAAAAAACAGCACGGTCGCGCTAACGAGCCCTTAAATCCGAGTTTGAGGTAAAGAGTATCTTGGATGTTAACAGGGTTGGAAAAAGAACCTGGGCATTTGCCGAGAACATCAAGGCACAAGCCTTGTTTAGAAGATTCCTCTGGACCGAAAAAGAGGAGGCATGAGGAGAGGAGTACTGTCAAGCTGGTGGTCCATGGCAACGACCATTATCCTGTTCTCAGTGGGCATGGCCAGAAGAGCACCCAAGTGGTGAATCAGATAAGGTCCTTGCCTTGCTGCTCTGTCCACTCCGCTGGTCTGTGACTTGCTCTTCACCTGCAGTACCTCTGTCTGTCCATAGGGCATGTGGACTTACCCCGGCTTCTAATCTGCAAACAGCAGGTTTGCCTCTGTAGTTGTGCCCCCTTAAATGCAGTTGTGTTTCTCCACGCCTGGTGTCAGGAAATAAATATTTTCCATGTTGAAATTCTGAAAATGTGAAGTCATAACATAAATATAACTTTTTATATTTGTAGCCATATCATGTGGTAACCCAGGAGCTGTAGATCACGGACAGATGCAATCTGAAAACTTCCTGTTTGGTTCAAGAGTCACCTACATTTGTAATCCAGGGTAAGTTTATATTTCAGGCAATTGCCCATTTTTTTCTTCATAATTTTTCATTGGTTTTATAATAAAAATGTCTTTAATACATGTTCATGCCAGCAGACAAATAGGGGGAGATTTATTAATTAAGATGTGTCGGAATTCTGGTGCAGTTTACACGAAACAGGGATGCATGTCTTTCACAACATTTATTGAGGGTTTTAAACACTTTTCTTCCTTTTGAAAAGCGAGTGTCATAACCTGCAATGGTGTTCTCCAAAATTGTGGTACAAACTTATGGGTGTAACTACAATTCATAGGGCCCCACAGCAAAATACGATAGGGTTGATGTCCTTGTACAGAGTAATAGATGGTGTAAACTTAGACTAAACAGTCAAAAAATGCATGAAATGTATAATCCTGCATCAGCCACTGTCAAAAGATGACTTTTTGGGTGGATTTCTTTGTTTAAACCCCCCCCTACCCTTTGCAGCGAATTTTCATTTTTGCAGTTTTCATTTTTCTTACTCCTTGCCATCCAAAAGTGCACTCAGCTGTTTTCAGAAGTGCTATTGAAAATAATGGAGGGAGCGTGCATACACGTTCACCTATTTATTCCCAGACAGTTGTGACAGAGACCCATTTTGGAGATCAGAGCGGGTCCCATCTATCTGACACTATCCTGAGGATATACCATACGGTATATGTCCCAGTTTGACAACTCAAGTCTAGACTTCTACTGTACATCCAGATGTACATCCAGATGTTAGGGAGCTTTTTAAACCACTCTTACAAAAATAAAGCTGTATTTTGTTTGATATGGGCAACAATTCATGTTACAATTCATGTAAAAAGGCTGTGGACATCTTTGGGGCAGTTTTGCATCTCATTTTGGGCTAAAATCTTTTTATTTATTTTTTCAATTTATCCTGATTAAAAATTTTCTAAATTTTTTTCCTCTACAATTTTGACTTTTAGTTTATCTGCAGACTGATGTTATCTTATTGAATTTGTCAGAGAGCAGTTCTGTAGCCCTTATCTGTACTTTCCTAACAGATCATAAAGACTCATTATAGCAGAATTGTTATAATTTTGGCAAGAATTTAGCTTAAATAAGTGGTTATGAGCTGCTAGGAGTTGAGAGATAAGGGCTACAGATCGAGAGATCGAGCCTTCCGAGCTGCTCTGTGTTAGAATCACTGAGAAGAGAAGAGGGGAGCAACAGTCCTGAAACTGAAAGTGAAAACTGTGGACGAAAAACTGTTGACATTTTTAGCCAGAAATGAGTAGAATGCAATAATAAACAATTGCCCCTAAGGTGTCTGTAGCATTTGAGCCTGGACATTCTTCACCATCTACATATGAAAATAGTTTTTAATACTGTAATTCAAATACATGATAACTATAATTTTTTTTATTCCTGTTCAAGATATTTCATGGTGTCAAAAAGAAATTACAGAGAATGTCAAGCAGATGGTACTTGGAGTGGAAAACCCCCTGTATGCAAAGGTAAAGTATCAACAAATTCATTTACTGAGAAGACATACTATATAAATGAGTTTTTGTATTATTTCTGAATTCATGAGAAAGTGATTAGTGTTGATCGAGCACCAAAGTGTTCGGGTGCTCGAGCACCCGAGCACAATGGAAGGCAATGGGAGAACCTGAGCATTAAACCAGGCACCCCCTGCTCTGAAGAGGGGAGGGTGTCTGGTTCATAGGAAAAGGTCAGAAATAGAGTTGAGCGGACATCTGGATGTTCGGCAGGTTCGGCCGAACTTGAAAAAAAAATTTGGGTTCGGAACCCGAACTTGACCCGAACTTGACCCCAAACCCCATTGAAGTCAATGGGGACCCGAACTTTTGAGCACTAAAATGGCTGTAAAAATGTCATGGGAAGAGCTAGAGGGCTGCAAAAGGCAGCAAAATGTGCTTAAGAGCATGGCAAATGCTCTGCAAACAAATGTGGATAGGGAAATGAATTAAAAAAACATAAAAGACCTTAAAAAATTAAAAATTAGGAATGATGTAGGAGGAAGAGGTTGAGGAGGCGGTGAATGGGTGGATGTGGCCGTGTAGGCTCACGTGGCGGTCTAGGTGGAAGCGGCGGCAAAGGAGGAATAGGTAGCCAACACAGATGTGTGTTATTTTGCATTTCTACATAGGGGTATCCCCCAAAATATTCGGACATATAAAAAAAAAAAAGGAATAAGTGCACTTGAGTACAAGGATGGATGGTTGAGGCTGTTAGAACTGCCTATTCTGCACAAGGTACAGACAAGTCCTGAGGGATCCAAGCCTGGTTCATTTTAATGAACGTGAGCTTGTCCACGTTGGCTGTGGACTGGCAGCTGCGTCTGTCTGTAATGACGCCTCCTGCCGTGCTAAATACACATTCAGAGAGTACACTGGCTGCAGGGCAGGCCAGCACCTCAAAGGCATGCAGGGCAAGCTCTGGCCATGTGGACAATTTGGAGACCCAAGTTGAATAAGGCAGAACCATCAGTCAGTACGTGTAGGCGTGTGCACAGGTACTGTTCCACCATGTTGTTCAAATGCTGCCTCCTGCTAACACGCTCCATATCAGCAGTTGGGGCCGGTTGTTGCGGCGAGGTGACAAAGCTTTTCCACATGTCGGCCATGCTAACCCTGCCTTCTGAGGTGCTGGCGCTGACACAGCTGCGTTGGCGACCTCTTCTTCCTCCCCTGCCTTCACCTTGTGCTTCTACTTTTCCCCCAGCGTCAGTCGAGAATGCTCTCAGAAGCGCGTCTACCAGCGTGCGCCTGTAGTCGCGCATCTTCCGATCACTCTCCAGTGAGGGAATTAAGGATGGCACATTGTCTTTGTAACGGGGATCCAGCAGGGTGGCCACCCAGTAGTCAACACACGTTAAAATGTGGGCAACTCTGCTGTCGTTGCGCAGGCACTGCAGCATGTAGTCGCTCATGTGTGGCAGGCTGCCCAGAGGTAAGGACAAGCTGTCCTCTGTGGGAGGCGTATCGTCTGCGTCCTCCGTATCCCCCCAGCCACGCACCAGTGATGGGCCCGAGCTGCGTTGGATGCCACTCCGCTGTGAACATGCTTCATCCTCATCCTCCTCGTCCTCCAGTAGTGGGCCCTGGCTGGCCAAATTTGTACCTGGCCTCTGCTGTTGCAAAAATCCTCTTTCTGAGCCACTTCTAAAAGACCGGCCTGAAAGTGTTAGAGATGACCCCTCTTCCTCCTCCTCGTCCTGGGCCACATCCTCTTCCATCATCGCCCTAAGTGTTTTCTCAAGGAGACATAGAAGTGGTATTGTAAAGCTGATAACAGCGTCATCACCACTGGCCATGTTGGTGGAGTACTCGAAACAGCGCAACAGGGCACACAGGTCTCGCATGGAGGCCCAGCCATTGGTGGTGAAGTGGTGCTGTTCCGCAGTGCGACTCACCAGTGCGTGCTGCAGCTGAAACTCCACTATGGCCTGCTGCTGCTCGCACAGTCTCTCCAGCATGTGCAAGGTGGAGTTCCACCTGGTGGGCACGTTGCATATGAGGCGGTGAGCGGGAAGGCCGAAGTTACGCTGTAGAGCAGACAGCCGAGCGGCGGCAGGATGAGAACACCGGAAGCGCGCACAGACGGCCCGCACTTTACGCAGCAGCTCTGACATGTCGGGGTAGTTGTGAATGAATTTCTGCACCACCAAATTCAGCACATGTGCCAGGCAAGGGATGTGCGTCAAACCGGCTAGTCCCAGAGCTGCAACGAGATTTCGCCCATTATCGCACACAACCAGGCCGGGCTTGAGGCTCACTGGCAGCAACCACTCGTCGGTCTGTTGTTCTATACCCCGCCACAACTCCTGTGCGGTGTGGGGCTTTTCCCCCAAACACATCAGTTTCAGAACGGCCTGCTGACGTTTACCCCTGGCTGTGCTGAAGTTGGTGGTGAAGGTCTGTCGCTGACCGGATGAGGAGGTGATAGAAGAGGAGGAGGAAGCCGAGTAGGAAGAGGAGGCAACAGGAGGCAAAGAATGATGCCCTGCGATCCTTGGCGGTGGAAGGACGTGCGCCAAACAGCTCTCCGCCTGGGGCCCAGCCGCCACTACATTTACCCAGTGTGCAGTTAGGGAGATATAGCGTCCCTGGCCATGCTTACTGGTCCTCGTATCTGTGGTTAGGTGGACCTTGCCACAGATGGCGTTGCGCAGTGCACACTTGATTTTATCCGATACTTGGTTGTGCAGGGAGGGCACGGCTCTCCTGGAGAAGTAGTGGCGGCTGGGAATGACGTACTGTGGGACAGCAAGCGACATGAGCTGTTTGAAGCTGTCCGTCTCCACCAGCCTGAATGACAGCATTTCAAAGGCCAGTAGTTTAGAAATGCTGGCATTCAGGGCCAGGGATCGAGGGTGGCTAGGTGGGAATTTACGCTTTCTCTCAAAGGTTTGTGAGATGGAGAGCTGAACGCTTCCGTGTGACATGGTGGAGATGCTTGGTGACGGAGGTGGTGTGTTGTTGGTGGCACATCATCTGTTTGCTGGGCGGCAGGTGCCAACGTTCCTCCAGAGGCGGAGGAAGAGGCCAAGGCAGCAGCAGAAGAGGGAGCAGGAGGGGCCTGAGCCCTTTCTTGGTTTTGAAGGTGCTTACTCCACTGCAGCCCGTGTCTCGCAGGTTGTGCTAAGGTTCAGAACGTTAATGCCTCGCTTCAGGCTCTGATGGCAAAGCGTGCAAACCACTCGGGTCTTGTCGTCAGCACATTGTGTGAAGAAGTGCCATGCCAGGGAACTCCTTGAAGCTGCCTTTGGTGTGCTCGGTCCCTGGTGACGGTGGCCAGTGGCAGGCGAACTGTTTTGGCGACGGCTGCTCTGCTTTTGCACCCTGCTCCCGCTTTTGCTACGCTGTTGGCTCGGTCTCACCACTGCCTCTTCCTCCGAACTCTGAAAGTCAGTGGCACGACCTTCATTCCATGTGGGGTCTAGGACCTAATCATCCCCTGCATCGTCTTCCACACAGTCTTCCTCCCTGACCTCCTTTTCGGTCTGCACACTGCAGAAAGACGCAGCAGTTGGCACCTGTGTTTCGACATCATCAGATACGTGCTGAGGTGGTATTCCCATGTCCTCATAAGGAAAGATAAGTGGTTGTGCGTCAGTGCATTCTATGTCTTCCACCCCTGGGGAAGGGCTAGGTGGATGCCCTTGGGAAACCCTGCCAGCAGAGTCTTCAAACAGCATAAGAGACTGCTGCATGACTTGAGGCTCAGACAGGTTCCCCAATATGCACGGGGGTGATGTGACAGACTGATGGGCATGGGTTTCAGGCGCCACGTGTGCGCTTTCTGCAGAAGACTGGGTGGGAGATAATGTGAACGTGCTGGATCCACTGTCGGCCATCCAATTGACTAGCACCTGTACTTGCTCAGGCCTTACCATCCTTAGAACGGCATTAGGCCCAACCAAATATCGCTGTAGATTCTGGCGGCTACTGGGACCTGAGGTAGTAGTTTCAGTAGGACATGTAGCTGTGGCAGAACGGCCACGTCCTCTCCCTGCACCAGAGGCTCCACCAACACCACCACCACGACCACATCCCTTATTAGATGTTTGCCTCATATTTAGCGTTCACAAAGCAAAGTAAAAAGTGGTTAAGTCTGTTAAAAATAATTAACCGCCAATAAAAACCCTGATGTAGGGTATTGCACTCAATATTTATTTTTTTAACTCTATATGACAGCGGTATTTGTGGCCTAAATTTCACAGTAACTTATGCACGTCTAATCCCAGATGTGCAGTATATTAGAGGGTTTCTTCACCCCAGTAAGCAAAAAGATGTATTTCTGGCCTAAATGTGACACTCACTTATGCACGTCTAATCCCAGATATGCAGTATATTAGAGGGTTTTTCACCCCAGTAAGCAAAAAGATGTATTTCTTGCCTAAATGTGACAGTCACTTATGCTGGTCTAATCCCAGATGTGCAGTATATTAGAGTTTTTTTTCACCCCAGTAAGCACAAAGCCGTATTTCTGGCCTAAATGTGACACTAACTTATGCTCGTCTAATCCTAGATGTGCACTATACGAAAAAAAAAGTTTTTTTTTAACCCCAGTAAGCAAAAAGCTGTATTTCTGGACTTGCAGACATGCAGATAGCCTGTGCTGGTGCACTATCATTACATAAAATGGCTGCCGATTATGTATTGATATTGACAAACTGAAGTAAAAAAAAGTTCATTTTCAGCAGTAGTTGGCTCAGGGCAGGCTTAAAAAAATTGTGCACTGCACCCACAAAACACATTTGCTGTAGATCGCTGTGTAAAAAAAGCAGTTCTTGATAAGATTTCTCCCTGATCTCTCCCTCACAGCAGCTGCAGCCTCTCCCTACACTAATCCGAGCAGAGTGACGGGCGGCGCTACGTGACTCCAGCTTAAATAGAGACTGGGTCACAATAGTAGGCATGGCTGTGATGGCCTTATGGGGCAAGTAGTATGATGCTTGTTGATTGGCTGCTGTGCAGCCTTTCAAAAAGCGCCAAGAAAGCGCCGAACACCGAACCCGAACTTTTACGTAAATGTTCGGGTTCGGATCCGGGTGCCGAAAAACCTAAAGTTTGGTACGAACCCGAACTTTACAGTTCGGGTTCGCTCAACTCTAGTCAGATTGATGGAAACAATACCGAAATGGCACAAAACCGAAAATAAAATCGATTTTAGAGGAAAAATTATTAGGAAACATTCTTTCCTGTATATTTACTTGTATATAAAGTGAAAGTGCTGCCAAAAATTACAAGGAAGGGGCACTCCGATACAACCTGTATATCACACAATGGAGGGTCTCGTTCACATTGTGGTACAATTGTTCAGGTAGTGGGACTCCTACACTCATAAAGCCTATGCACTAAGTGAAAGGGCTGCCAAAAATTACAAGCAACCGGCACTCCAATACACCCTTGATTACACATAAAAGAGGGCATCATACACCCTTTCAATTATGATTGAGGGCCTGCTGGTGACCGTCAAAAACATTAGAAGCAATGGCCTGCTGGTGACCCTTTAAAACATTAGGGGCGAGTGTCTGCTACTGATCTGTGCATCGAAAAAATTATGGGCGAGTGCCTGCTGCTGAGCTGACCATTAAAAAAATTATGGGCGAGGGCCTGCTGGTGAGCTGACCCTGTAAAACATTATGGTTGAGGACCTGCCGGTGAGCTGACCCTCAAAAACATTATATGCGAGGGCCTGCTGGTGAGCTGAGCCTCTAAAAGATTGTAGGTGAGGGCCTGCTGGTGAGCTGACCCTCTAAAACATTATATGTGAGGGCCTGCAGGTGAGCTGACCCTCTAAAAGATTGTAGGTGAGGGCCTGTTGGTGAGCTGTCCCTCTAAAACATTATATGCGAGGGCCTGCTGGTGAGCTGACCCTCTAAAACATTACATGCGAGGGCCTTCATGTGAGCTGACCCTCTAAAAGATTGTAGGTGAGGGCCTGCTGGTGAGCTGACCCTCTAAAACATTATATGCGAGGGCCTACAGGTAAGCTGACCCTCTACAACATTAGGAGCAAGGGCAGACTAATATGCATGTTGATATAAGGGAAGAGGAGGATGAGAAAAGGAAGATTCAACCATATATGTACAATTTTTTTGTGGTGGAAGGGGTGCATGGGAATAGGGGGTATTCAGTACATTATAAAAAACACATTTAAAGTGCCTTTATGTTCAGTCCGCACGTCAGGGTGAGGGTGCTGGCGGGGTGTCATGAAACTGTCCCAGGCCTTGGAGAGTGTTGCCTTGCCTCTGTTGAAACTGCTGTGTGTTCCCCTTGTCTCCCCTCCTCAGTTGCCCAAGGAACTACATACTGTGCTGCCAGCGTTGTCAAATTTTTGGAGCAATTTTTCCACAAGGACCTTCTGGTATTGCACCATTTTGCTCATCCTCTCCACCACAGGAATGAGAGATGAGAAGTTCTCTTTGTAGCGGGGGTCGAGAAGGGTGAACAACCAATAATCGGTGTTGTCCAAAATGCGTAAAACGCGTGGGTCACGGGAAAGGCAGCCTAACATAAAGTCAGCCATGTTTGCCAGAGTCCCAACAGGCAAGACTTTGCTGTTGTCATCAGGAGGATGACTCTCAATCTTCTCATCCTCTTCCTTCTATTCTGCCCATCCACACTGAACAGATGGAATAAACTTCCATGGATACAACCCTCTGTAGCGGAGGCAACCGTCTCCTGCTCCTCCTCCTCATCATCATCATCAACATCCAATTTGAACTGAGGGTGGTCTGGCTATCACCCTGTGTAATGTCTTCCCTCATTTCCACCTCTTCCACATGCAAAGCATCAGCCTTAATTGTGAGCAGCGAGCATTTGAGATGCCACAGAAGTGGGATGGTGATGCTGATAATAGCCTTATCGCCGCTCACCATCTGTGTTGATTCCTCAAAGTTTCTTAAAACCTCACAGAGGTCAGACATCCATGCCCACTCCTCGCTTGTGAAGAGCGGAAGCTGACTGGAAAGGCGACGACCATGTTGCATCTGGTATTCCACTACTGCCCTCTGCAGCTCACAAAGCCTGGCCAACATGTGGAACGTGGAGTTCCAGCGCCTGCTCACGTCGCACAACAGTCGGTGAGCTGGCAATTGTAAGCGCTGCTGCAGCGTTGACAGACCGGCGGCAGCTGTCAATGACTTGCGGAAATGGGTACACACGCGGCGCACCTTCATCGGTTGCTCAGGCAAATTGGGATAGGTTTTGAGAAACCGCTGAACCACTAAGTTGAGTAAGCGGGCTAGGCATTGGATGTGTGTGAGTTTCCCGAGCTCCAAAGCCGCCACCAGATTACGGCCATTATCAGACATAACCATGCCTGGTTCTAGGTTGAGTGGCAAGAGCCACAGCTCAGTCTGGTCTCTTATCCCCTGCCACAGCTCTGCGGCGGTGTGCTGTTCAGCAGATCAGCTTAAGCACGGCCTGTTGCCGCTTCCCCACTGCAGTGCTACACTGCTTCCAGCTACCTACTAATGGCTGACTGGTGCTGCAAGAGGATAATTCTGAGGTGGAAGTGGAGGAGGAGGCGGAGGAGGAGAAGTGGGGGTTGGAGCCACTAACGTAGGTGGTGGCAGAAACCCTGATGGAATTAGGGCCCGCAATCCTTGGCGTCGGTAGCACTTGTTCCATCCCAGGGTACAACTCACTCCTGGCCTTCACAACGTTCACCCAGTGTGCCGTCAGGGAAATGTAGCGTCCCTGGCCAAAAGCACTTGTCAATGTGTCAGTGGTTAAGTGAACCTTCCCAGTAACTGCGTTGGTCAGGGCACGGATAATGTTACGGGACACATGCTGGTGTAAGGCGGGCATGACACACCGTAAAAAATTGTGGCAGCTGGGGACTGCATAATGAGGGACAGCCCCAAACATCAGGCTGCGGAAGGCCTCGGTGTCCACAAGCCTAAGGCCCCTTTCACACGGGCGAGTTTTCCACGCGGGTACAATGCGTGAGGTGAACGCATTGCACCCGCACTGAATCGAGACCCATTCACTTCAATGGGGCTTTGCACACGAGCGGTGATTTTCACGCATCACTTGTGCGTTGCGTGAAAATCGCAGCATGTTCTATATTCAGCGTTTTTCACGCAACGCAGGTCCCATAGAAATGAATGGGGCTGCGTGAAAATCGCAAGCATCCGCAAGCAAATGCGGATGCGGTGCGATTTTCACACATGGTTGCTAGGAGATGATAGGGATGAGCAACCCCAGACCCCATTAAAGTCTATTCACTGTATTATTTTCCCTTATAGTATTGTTATAACATTGTTATAAGGGAAAATAATAGCATTCTTAATACAAAATGCTTAGTAAAATGTGCCTTGAGGACTTAAAAAATATATATAATTAACTCACCTCATCCACTTGATCACGCAGCCGGCATCGTCTTCTTTCTTCTTCTTTTAGGACCTGCAAAAGGACCTTTGATGACGTACCACGTGGTGAGCGCGGTAACGTCAGCGCAGGTACTTCTGAATGAAGATAGAAGATCCTTCTATCTTCATTTAGCAGGACCTGCGCTGATTTCACCATGCTCACCACATGGTGAGCGCAATTACGTCATCAAAGGTCCTTTTACAGGTCCTGAAAGAAGAACACAGAAGTCAATGTCAGCTGCGCAATCAAGTGGGTGAGGTGAATTATGTTTTTATTATTTTTTAACCCTCAATTGACATTATACTTAGCATTCTGTATTAAAGAATGCTATTATTTTCCATTATAACCATGTGATAATGGAAAATAATAAAATCTGCAGAACACCAAACCCAGTGAAGAAGTCCAGGTTCGGGTCTGGGTACCACATTCAGTTTTTTCTCACGCGTGTGCAAAACGCATTGCACTTGCGCAGAAAAAACTGAACAACGGAACACAATCGCAGTCAAAACTGACTGCAATTGCATGCCTACTCGCGCGGGTTTCCCGCAATGCACCCTGAACGCATCCGGCCCTCACCCGCGATGCCCATGTGAAGGGGACCTAAATGGCAACATTTCCAGGGCCAGTAATTTGGAACGTTGTGCATTTAGTGCTATGGCCTGTGGGTGGGTGGCTGGGTATTTGGGCTTGCGTTCAAATGCCTGGGGTAATGACATTTGTACGCTGCGCTGGGATACGGAAGTGGATGTGGTCGCTGATGGTGCTTGCGAAGGTCCAGGTGCAGGGCGGGAGGCATCTGGGCCTGCGCCTTCGACAGGGAATTGGCCAGCACGTAACACAGGGGAGGAGGAGGCAGTGGTGTGACCCGCAGACACAGATTGTAGACCCAGGCGTTCGCCCCCACCTATTACGGTGCTTTGATGCCATGTGGCGGATCATGCTTGTGGTGAGGTTACTACTGTTCACGCCCCTGCTCATTTTTGTATGGCACAGGTTGCAAATTACTATTCTTTTGTTGTCCACACTTTCCTCAAAAAAGCGCCAGACTGCCGAACACCTATCCCTTGGCAAGAGAAATTTCCACAAGGGTGTGCTCCGGTGAACAGTTGCAGGCCTGTTTGGTGTGGCCCGCCTTCTCCCTTTTACCACCCCACTGCCTCCTCCAGCCTGTTGCGGTGCTGCAGATCCCCCCCCCCCCCCTCTGTACTGCTGTACTCGCTCGGCTTGCCACCTTCCCAGGTTGGGTCAGTGTCTTCATCGTCCACCACCTCCTCTTCCAATTCCGAACTCTGGTCATCCTCCTGACTTGTTGACCCAACAACAACCTTAGTAATTGACAACTGTGTCTCATCCTCATCATCAACCTCTTGAGACATTAATTGCCGTTGACTTATTGGCAACTGTGTCTCATCATCATCATCTACCTCGTGAAACACTAATTGCCATTCCCCACCATCATCTACTTGAGACTGTGGATGCTCAAGAGTTTGGGAATCAGGGCACAAGATCTCATGTACCTCTTCAAGCTGACTTGTCGAGAGGCCCAAATGAAGGAATAGCGCTGAAAAGAGTGTGGGATCACTTGTTTGGCATGACTCTCCATGGTGGGAGGAAGGAGGATCAGGGTGAGGATTGTGTTGACCAGACTCTTGGCTACTGAGACTGGACTTGGTGGAAGACAGGGTGGTGCTTAACCGACTGGAAGCATTATCTGCTGTAATCCAACCGACAACCTGGTCGCACTAGTCTGACTTCGAGAGCGTTGTCCTGCGCCACCCTGCAAACTGGGACATGAAGCTAGGTATCTTGGATGATTGTTTTTTCTTGTGCTCTGGCAGCAGGCACAGTTTTAACGCGCCCATGGGCCGCTGCCTCTGCATGCACCATCAGCATCATGGCCACTTACTGCTCGCCTTTTTCATAATAAATGTTATATATGCTTGAAAGTATGTCACACGTACAGTAGCATAGGATTTGTAAGTGTATGCGCAAAATAATTAAAAAAGGTATTGGGGATGTGGAAACGTCACACAGGAGAAATAACGCAGATAATGTCGCTGATGTCAGCAGCGGCTAATATAAAATTACAGGGAATGTCACAGGTATTTGGGATGCTTAAATGTTACACTGGAGATGTACCCCAGGTAATGTCACTGTCCGCAGCGGACACCGTCTACGGAAAAAGTACACTGGATGTCACAGATATTTTTAGGATGCGCACACATTACACAGGAGAAATACCGCAGATAATGTCGCTGATGTCAGCAGCGGCTAATATTAAATTACAGAGAATGTCACAGGTATTTGGGATGTGGAAACGTTACACAGAAGAAATACCGCAGATAATGTCGCTGATGTCACCAGCGGCTAATAAAGAAATTACAGGGAATGTCACAAGTATTTGGGATGTGGAAGCGTTACACAGGAGATGTACCCCAGGTAATGTCACTGTCCGCATCAGACACCGCCTACGGAAAAAGTACACTGGATGTCACTGATATTTTTGGGATGTGCACACGTTACACAGGAGATGTAGCGCAGCTAATGTCACTGTCCTCAGCGGACACCATCTACGGAAAAAGTACACTGGATGTCACAGATATTTTTGGGAAGTGCACACTTAACGACAGGAGATGTAGCGCAGATAATGTTGCTGTCTGCAGCGGCCTAAATATTGCACTCTATTTAGCACAGGATGCGCTAAACATAGATGTTGCTGCATCACACAATAGTCCTTAAAAGGACTTTTAGGTCTGTAAAGTTTTAGCAATTTAGTGCAGGTTGCGCTAAAAATATATATTGCTGCTGCCACACACGACAATTGTTCTTAAAAGGACTTTTGGGTCTGTAAAGTTTTAGCAATTTAGTGCAGGTTGCGCTAAAAATCTGACAAGTTTTTCAACTTCCAAAAAAATAATTTCACTCCCTACACTATCTTTCCCTTCCTCAGCACAGCTCTCCCCGACTAACACTGAGCCGAACACGTTATGTATATAGCACCTGATCACGCGTTCCGGCCAGCCAATCACTAACCAACATGGCTATGGCATTACAGTGAATGGCAGTACTTACCTGCACGTTTATTGGCTGCGTTAACTGGTGTTCGGCTGAGCATGCTCGATCAACACAAAAAGTGATTCATAGAGCTTAAAAACTGGTTGCAATTAAATGCTATTCACTGGATTTACATACAATGTTTAGGTCAGTTTTTCATGAGATTTTTTGGTTGCTGAACAGGCAGTAGCCAGCTGTTAATTGGCAGTAGGAGAATATACAGTTCTTTACTGACAATGCATTTTTGTATAGGAGTGTGTTTTGCAATTTTTGGCCATAGAACAGTTTTCTTTTCTCAAAACCCAGCATGCATCTAGATGTGCAGTGCAAGCCCTAGGTGGCGAGTCCGCAACTGGTCGATGTTCCCTACACCAAGGTGCAAGACAGACGACACGGAGACAAAAACAACACAAACGTAGAGTCGTACAAAAATGGGTTGGAACCAGGTGGACAATACAGTACCAATGAGAGACAGAGGGTAGTCACATAGCCAAGCTGAGATCAGAACCAGACGAGAAACACAGTTCTAAATTACAAAGCAGAGAATAGTCAAAAGCAAGCCGAGGTCAAATAAATGAACAATCCAAAAGCACACAAAGAACCGGGATTGGGAGCACTGCTAGGGAGTTGAGGACTATCACTGGCAAAGGTGTATGGCCAGGAGGGGATTTAAAAAGAGTACTGAGACCCTAGATCAGAACCTGATAGGTCCAAGTACTCAGCCCTCCATAGGACAGTTTTGCCATCTTCAAAGTAACTGGGTGGCTCAGTCCGCCGCCAATCTCCCCCAGCGCTTGCACACTGCAGGGAGAAACAGAATATAGCGCTCTGTTACTCATTTTTGGCAAAAAATTTTTTTTCAATTGGCCTTTATTAAAAATATTGAGCTGTTCTGTCACAAAGGGTTAACTGTTTTTTACTTGTGCTGGTCATCTCTAAAGTACTGAGAGGTCATAAATACTTATTTAAGCCACATTCTTATTAGTACAATAAGAACTGAGCTATAATGAGTGTTTTTTTTTAAGGGCAGAGAGCAGAGATAAGGAGTCCGTCTGCTCCTGGTCTGACAGAAAAGACAGAAAATCCAAAGGGTGTTTCTAGAGTGTGTCAGCATGTAAAGAAAAAAGAAAGCCATATTTTTAATAAAGACCAATTAAAAAATATATTTTTAACTCAAAATCAGTACAATGCAATAATAAAAATGTTTTACCCCAAAGATGTACCTAGCCTTTAAACCTGTCTGATGGATATCAGGTGAAACTGGTCAACATAGACATATTGTTATTATCAAGAAAGTGGCGGGGCCAGCAGAGTATTGGCACTTGCACAAAAAAGTGGCATTGAAATAGTAACAAATGTGCAGTTTGCAACTATTTCACCAAAAAAAGTGTTGTGTTTTAATGATAAATGTGGCTCTAATTGTTTCTGTGATTCATTCCTGCCTTGACTACTGTAACTCATTACTTCGCCTCACCAAACTCTTCCCCTTTCAATCTGACATAAATGCAGCAGCCAGGCTTATCTATCTGTCCAGTCAATATACAGATGCCTCTAGCCTGTACCAGTCACTTCATTGGTTGCCCATCCACCTAAGAATACAATTCAAACTGGTCAATCTCACCCATAAATCTCTCCTCAGTGCTGCACCTTCCCACATATTTTCCTTCATTTCTGTCTACCACCCTACCCATGCTCTTCATCCGATCAATGATCTAAGATTATCATCCGCTATAATCTGAACTTCCCGTTTCTATCTTCAAGACTTTTCCTAAGCTGCACTATTCCTTTGGAATGCACTACCCTGTACAATCAAGTAAATTCCCAATTTATTAAATTTTAAGGAGGACCTGTCACAAAAAAATGCAATGCAATCTAAATGCTATATGTTGTAGAGCAGAAGCCAAACAGATTGATATATATTTGATGTGGGGTTTATTAGTGAATTTTACACCCCTAAGAAAAAAAATACTAGGCAGGTTTATGATATTCCCTAATCTGACTGTTCCCTGTTTACCCCTGTCTGTAATTTTTCAGAACCAGGTGTCTTCATCCAGCAGTAAACCCCATACTCAATGCAATGGCAAATCTGTGTCATTATCGAGTTCAATGTACAAACAGGATGCATTAGGCTCCTTAGCACTCAAAAATTACATCTGCAGGCATCCAATATGTTAGCTTTTAAAACTATGTCTATGTATGTATCTATGTGTCAGAAACCCAGAGCTCTGATCAGCCATGGGGATATATTAAGAAATAAAACATCTTTATTCTGTCTAACAAAATGCTATTTAAATGGCTTGTAGGTATTTTTTTTTTTCATTTTATACAGACGATAAAAAAAAGCGCATTACCTCACCTGTTCCTCATCACCTCTGTTCTGTCACATTCTGGGTCCCCAACAGTCTCAAAAATAATTTACCAAAAAATAAAAAACTATAAAAAAAATATAATCTCAGTATCAGGAAGAGGATGGTAGGGTGGTAGGGTGAACTTTTCCTGTTTTACCCTAAATATTTCTCAACCCAGGGTCACCCCCTGATGGTGGAGATTCCCTGTCCTCATTCCTAGAACCTGGAAATTCCCAATCCAGACCCTACCTTAATATATCCAGTAGTCATAGAACATACACTCACCTAAAGAATTATTAGGAACACCTGTTCTATTTCTTCATTAATGCAATTATCTTGTCAACCAATTACATGGCAGTTGCTTCAATGCATTTAGGGGTGTGGTCCTGGTCAAGACAATCTCCTGAACTCCAAACTGAATGTCAGAATGGGAAAGAAAGGTGATTTAAGCAATTTTGAGCGTGGCATGGTTGTTGGTGCCAGACGGGCCGGTCTGAGTATTTCACAATCTGCTCAGTTACTGGGATTTTCACGCACAACCATTTCTAGGGTTTACAAAGAATGGTATGAAAAGGGAAAAACATCCAGTATGCGGCAGTCCTGTGAGCAAAAATGCCTTGTGGAAGCTAGAGGAGAATGGGCCGACTGATTCAAGCTGATAGAAGAGCAATGTTGACTGAAATAACCACTCGTTACAACCGAGGTATGCAGCAAAGCATTTGTGAACCCACAACACGCACAACCTTGAGGCGGATGGGATACAACAGCAGAAGACCCCACCGGGTACCACTCATCTCCACTACAAATAGGAAATAGAGGCTACAATTTGCACGAGCTCACCAAAATTGGACTGTTGAAGACTGGAAAAATGTTGCCTGGTCTGATGAGTCTTGAGACATTCAAATGGTAGAGTCCGAATTTGGCGTAAACAGAATGAGAACATGTATCCATCCTCTGATGGCTACTTCCAGCAGGATAATGCACCATGTCACAAAGCTCGAATCATTTCTAATTGGTTTCTTGAACATGACAATGAGTTCACTGTACTAAAATGGCCCCCACAGTTACCAGATCTCAACCCAATAGAGCATCTTTGGGATGTGGTGGAACGGGAGCTTCGTGCCCTGGATGTGCATCCCTCAAATCTCCATCAACTGCAAGATGCTATCCTATCAATATGGGCCAACATTTCTAAAGAATGCTATCAGCACCTTGTTGAATCAATGCCACATAGAATTAAGGCAGTTCTTAAGGCAAAAGGGGGTCCAACACCGTATTAGTATGGTGTTCCTAATAATTCTTTAGGTGAGTGTAGATGTACAATGAGATAATTATAGTCTCTTATTAGATATAAGAAAATATATAGAATTAAACAAAATGTAAATAAAGTTTCACCTCCACCTTGAGGTACATCAGGGGGTTATGAAAAAAGTGGAAAAAGACATGTAGGGATGAAAGAAACTTTATAAGCAACGAGATATATATGGATAATGCTTAGCTCCTGAACAGGTAGTGGGGGAAGGTATACATCCCGATTTAGAATAACTCAGCCAAGAACGACTGGCTGGGGAACCCACACGGCGTGTCCGGCAGATGTATAGCTAATGCGGCTAATGGTTGAGCTCTAGTGCTCCAGCTTTAAGAGCTGGCGCCACATGGAGCTTCGGCACGCCGGTACGGTAAAACGCAACTGTGGAGCGCATCATGTAACTTCCTATTAATGGAACGCACCATGGAACGCAAACTCCCAGAGTACTTTAAGATGAGGAGCAAGGGTAAAAAACAATACTTAGAAAGCGTGCAGTATAAAATAACATAGAAGGTGGGAGGATTTAACTATAATATATTGATAATTCAAGCTTGAGTTATCCCAAGACTATTTTATTAAATAGCTAGATTTAGCAATAAAGGACCATCAGCGCACACAAGGGAATTTATTTTTTATATAATAGACATAAACAAATATTGCAGAGACAAAGAAAAGGGTGACCTATTAGATACCCTAGGTAACACGAAAAAATGATATGGCGACAAATGCAAGTCACCAGAAATAAGGTGCTTCTTGCACCAATAAACCAAACAAAGGTACCTTATAGATATCCGAGGCAGAAGCAAATAAAACAAAACAAAAAGACAGCAGAGAACAAAATGAATCAAATGAAGCAAGTGAAAGTTAATCTTTCATTTAAGCCCCCGGGTGCCTGGGATCGAAAGCGATAAATCCATTCAGTCTCCTTTTGGATTATCTTTCAATCCCAATCACCCTTCCTAGGGGGTAAAGGGACTGCCTCAAGTGCAGATAACTCAGGCTTGAATTATCGATATATATTAGAGTTCAATCCTCCCACCTTCTATTTTATATTATACTGCACGCTTTCTAAGTATTGTTTTTTACCCTTGCGCCTCATCTTATAGTACTTGGGGAGTTTGCGTTCCATGGTGCGTTCCATTAATAGGAAGTTACGTGATGCGCTCCACAGTTGCGTTTCACCGCACCAGCGTGCCGAAGCTCCATGTGGCGCCAGCGCTTAAAGCTGGAGCACTGGAGCTCAACCATTAGCCGCATCAGCTCTACATCTGCCGGACACGCCGTGTGGGTTCCCCAGCCAGTCATCCTTGGCTGAGTTATTCAATATCGGAATGTATACCTTCCCCCACTACCTGTTCAGGAGCTAAGTATTATCCATATATATCTTGTTGCTCATAAAGTTTCTTTCATCCCTACATGTCTTTTTTCACTTTTTATAACCCCCTGACGAACCTCAAGGTGGAGGTGAAACACATTGGAGTCACTTTATTTACGTTTTGCTTAATTCTATATATTTACTTATATCTATTAAGAGACTATAATTATCTCATTGTACATGTACAGTATGTTCTATGACTACTGGCTATATTAAGGTATTAAGGTCTGGATAGGGAACTTCTAGGTTCTAGGAACGAGGACAGGAAACCTCTACCATCAGGGGGTGACCCTGGGCTGAGAAATATTTAGGGTAAAGCAGGGAAATAGTTTTTTCTTTTTTGGGAAATAATTTTTGGACACTTTCGTATTTATACCCATCTACAGAAATATAATAAAGGTATTTTTTTTAAATTGTCACGTTAGCCTTGAGATATTTAACTTTATTTTTCACGTGATTGATAATTTATCTGTTAGAACATCTAATTTTTGTTTGTTACTTCCCCAACAATCTCTCCTATCTGGTTCCTCTCGATACGCAACAAATGACCGCTCAGCCAATTACTGCTGTGACCAGGGTGGACATTTCACTTCAGCTAAGAAATTTATTGGTTATCAGTCTCCTTTTAAAGGGGTTATCTCATCTCAGACATTCATGGCATATCGATAGTCAGACAGATGTGGGTCCCACATCTGGCACCCAGTCTGATCTCCAGAACGGGCCCCAAAAGTGAAGGAGAGCGCACCACGCATACGCTGGAGCTTTCCATTCACTGCTATGAGGGTTCCAAAAATAGCCAAGCAAGCAGACTTGGCTATTTTTGGAACTCCCATAGCAGTGAAAGGAGGGGGCCATGTTTGCGCAGTGGACTCTCCTTCACTTGGGTGGGGGGAGCCCATTCTGGAAATAGATGCGGGTCCTAGATCTGGAACCCAGACACATCTGAAGTTGATGTTACGGTATATCATAGCAATATCCATCAATGTCTGAGATGAGACAACCCCTTTATGAAGATTATTTTTTTGTTCTGAAAACTATTCTGAAGGGTAACAATAGATATTCTTATTTCATAGAACCTGTGTGTGATCAAATCTGGGAATTACAAGAAGAAGCTCGGAAATGCACTTCAACTCCAGATGAATGGATTAAGTACCTACAAGTGCAGTACCTCTACCTTCAAATAGAGAACATGAAGCTGGACATTGAAATAAAGAAGAGGCAGCTGGGTGCTTTGTCTGAAACTAGTCCCATTTTAGATGAGATAACCCAATAAAACAAAAACAGGCTAAGAAATAAATTTATGCTACCATTGTTTTAATGCATTAATGCTATAAGAGAACAGTAAAACTAATTAGCTTTGCAGTACTATGTAAACCTACTTTATAAAAAAATAAATAATAAATATATCTATACTAGCAGAAGGACCCGGCTTCGCACGGGAATATGTATTTCATTTAATGTTTGTGTGTGTCGTTAAAAGATATTGACAGTATCCACTATAACAGTGAAATCTACAGTGCCCCGCCCCTTTAACAGTGACCTCCACAGCGCCTGCCCCTTTATTAGTGACCTCCACAGTACCCTGTCTTGTTAACAGTGATTTCCACAATAATTAGCCCCCTTAACAGTGACCTCTACAAAGCTCTGTTCCCTTTAAATGTGACCTCCACAACAGCCCGCCCCTTAACAGTGACCTCTACAGCACCGCGCCCCTTAACACTGACCTCCATAGCAGACCCTCCCCTTAACTGTGACCTCCACAGTTCCCTGTCCCCTTAACAGAGACCTCCACAGCGCTTGCCCCTTTAACAGTGACCTCCACAGCATCCCGCCCCCTTATCAGTGACCTCCACAGCAGCCCACCCCTTTAACAGTGACCTCCACAGTACCCTATCTCCTTAACAGTGATTTCCACAACACCCTGTCCCCTTAACAGTGGCCTCTACAGCAATATGCCCCTGAACACTAACCTCCATAGCGGACTGTTCCCTTAACTGGGACCTCCACAGCAGCATGCCCCTAGGGTGGCCAGATGTCCGGTTTTAGGGTGGACACTCCCTGTCCTCCGTCCGGAGCAGGGCCTGGACAGACACAGGGATGTTCTTTTGAACAGCTCACTCTCAGACAGCAGCACTGTGCTGTCTGACCATGAGCTGCAGAGAGAAAGTCACCATCCCTCCCACTGCTGCAGCTGACAGAAGTAGATTTTTACCTTCATTTTTTCAACCCCCGTCGACTGCGGAGAGGGTGGGACCTGGGGGTGGGGTTTTTAAGTCTGTCTTTTGAGGGTCGCCTGAATGGCCACCCTACCTGCCCTCTGAACTCTGACCTCCACAGCACTCCGCTCCCTTAACAGTGTCATCCACAGCGCCCTGCCCCTTTACAGCTTATTTGCAGCAGTGAAGAAAAGTGTCTTGATTGTTATGAAAACCTGGTGTAAAACTGTGTGTATGTGGAGACTAAGATCCTGCGAGCTTCTATTGGCTAATAAGGGACATGTGACAGTGTGTATGGCAGTTGGGATATGAAGAGAAAGACCTGCAGGCTTCTATTGGCTAATGTAGGTCATTTGATGTGCCAATTTGCATTTTTTGGGAATATCTCAGGAACGGTACATGCTAGAGAGCTGGGACCCGGTCTAAAACCTTCCCGGACACCTGATGTACCTGTGTGCCAAATTGTGATTGTAAATGCGACAGTTTACTCAAATTACTCTGTCTATCTGACCACTGACTGTTTATGTTATTAAAGTCATATTCAGGGTAAGGCCACATTGAGCAGCACGAAGGGCACCTGCACATGGGTGTGGCTTTCCAAACAGAAATTCCGCCCAGATTTTCATGCAGATTTCCTGCAGTTTCAACAACAAATCAAGTGTTACTTGCAGATTTTGATGCAGTTTTGACCTGATCTCCCCATGCCTGAAATTCACACTATAAGGGTACTGTCACACTAGCGGTTTTCTTTTCCGGAGTTCTGTCCTAGGGGTTCTATACCGGAAAAGAACTGATCAGTTTTATCCCCATGCATTCTGAATGGAGAGCAATCCATTCAGGATGCATCAGAATGTCTTCAGTTCAGTCTTTTTGACTGTTCAGAATGGAGATAATACCGCAGCATGCTACAGTTTTATCTCCGGCCAAAAATCCGGAACACTTGCCGGAATGCCGGCATTTTTTTTTCATAGGAATGTATTAGTGCTGGATCCGGCATTCAAAATAACGCATGCGCAGACTGAAAAAAATGTGAAAAAAATAAATGCCGGATCCGTTTTTCCGGATGACACTGGAAAGACAGATCCAGACTTTTAATGCATTTGTAAGACGGATCAGGATCCTGATCAGTCTTACAAATGCCTTCAGTTAGCATACGTTTTCACGGATCCGGCAGGCTGCCGCAAGTGTGAAAGTACCCTGCAAAATGTGCAGGTAGTCTTATGAGGCTGTGACACAGCCACTGGGGTATTTAAATTGATTGTTAGGCCTCATTCACATGTCATTGATTCACGGATGTGTGCTGTCCGTGTTCTCCATGGACAGCACACATACCCATTCATTTTAATGTGTGTATTCACACATCAGTGTTTTATCACGGTCCGTGAGTCCATGGTTTTAGCACGGAAGCATGTTTTCTTTTGTCCATGTTCACGGATCCATCACGCCCATTATAGTCTTTGGGGCCTTGAAAAACACGGATGCGACCTGGATGCCATCTATGTTTCACAGACCATTAAGGGCTGTTTCACACGAGCGAGTCCATTGCGGGAATCACGCTCCGTGTGTGAGTGTGATCCTCCGCTCTGGATTTGCAGGAGCGTGCGGTATTATCATGATTTATAATGCTATGTGTCTCTGCATGGCCTTTTTTCCACAGAATCATAGTGACATAAAGCTGTCAGTATGATTCTGTAAAAATAAGGTCAAGCAGAGGTACATAGCATTATAAATCATGATAATGCCGTGCGCTCCTGCAATTCCAGAGCGGAGGATCACACTCACACACAGAGCGTGATTGCCCCAATGGACTCGCTCATGTGAAACAGCCCTAAGAGAAGATGCTCTGAAAATTAATTTTCAGCTGTGCAATGTCTGTGGAACACGGATGGCACACGGAGAGCAAAAAACGGACACACAGAGCAAACACAGATGCTTCACAGAAATCTTCACGGATTAATCACTGACCATGTTATCACAGATTTTATCACGGACGAGTGAATGAGACCTTGCATGATTTTTCTCTTTTACATCTTTTTTTCCTTTAAAACCAACACAATTAACAGTTTAGTTTTGTGTTGATATAAAAATTGCATCAAAAACAGATTGCAAAATACACATGCATAATACACGTGCATTTTTACAGCAATCAAGTTTTTTTTTTACAGATGAAACATGTTAAATAGCTGAGCAAAGCAATTGAAGCGGAATTCGGTGTGAAGTTTGCGAAAACTTCAACTTCGAATCTGAATTCAAAATTGGATCTTTGTGTTCCATTACTGCTCCAACTGAAATTATAGTATAAATGGTATTTTGAAGAGCATCAATATTCATTAAATAAAAACAGTGCATTGTGGTCAGTGCACTTCATCAGGTTTGATACATAGTAACATATGGAACACTTTCAATATACTATAGTTCAAAAAGAGCTGCCAAACAAAGCTTAGTAGTAGTGCATTCAAGAGTTAAAAATAATACATGAGCAATTTAAATTTTTTAACAGCAATATTAAAACTAGTATATTCTTTATAAGAAATAGAACCCTAATATTAAAATGAGACTGCTCATGATTGTGGGGACCACTTGTACATCCAGAAGACCTCTCTTCTCCTGAGAAGCTCAAACCTGTGTTGTGCAGAGCAAGGAATATAATCAATGAGAATTATCCTAATAGTATCCAGGTCACCTCCATGGACTAAGGCACAGTAACTGGAGAGGCCACATTTCAAATATTGTTTCTGGATATTGTGCTTGTTAAGGGAGTAGAATAGCCTGGGTCCCTTAGAAAACTTTTGCCCCCTCACCCCCATCTCGCAGAGCAACTTGCCCGCAACCCCCTCCACACTGCTAGTCTAGATCACCCACACTTGCCAAAAAACCCACCCACTCAGTAGTTATGCCTTGTTAATGACCCCACACAGTAGTTATGCCACCTTATTCCATCCTCACAGTAGTGCTATCTCTTAATGCACCCACAAAATAGTACTCCCTCTAATATAAGTGAATGCCTGCAGGGGTGTAAATAAAATAAAAATCAGTAATTCTCACCTAGCCCTCCCAGTGAACGGAACACATTCCGCTCCCCCCCCCCCCCCCCCCCTTCTTCCCAGCAGGCTCAATGCAGTGAGGTAATCTGAGGTGCCTGCTGGGATGAGTAGACGAGCATAGGGCGGGGGATGCTTCTCTGCCCATGTGCTCTTCTACTCAGTCCAGCAGGCAATGTCACTGCATTGTGCCTGCTGGAAAGATCATAGCCAGGTAATGAGGTCCGGGTGTAATAGATGACAGACATCCATTGTGGCTAGGGTGGAAAGAGGTCTTGTTTTAGGCCGGACAGACGCAGGGATGTCCTTTTTAACAGCTCATGCTCAGACAGTAGCACTGTGCTGTCTGAACATAAGCTGCACAGGGCCGGTGCTACCATAAGGCAGACCAAGCGGCTGCCTTAGGGCGCACCCTGGGGGAGGGCGGAAAAATGTGACATGGAGGGGGAGAAATGTGACATGGAGGGCTGATGTGACATAGGGGGGTGATTTGACATGGAGGGGGAGAAATGTGACATGGGGGGCTGATGGCTGACATGGGGGCATGATGGCTGACATGGCCGCATGATGGATGACATGGGGGGCTGATGGATGGGGGCTGATGTCTGACATGGGGCTGTGAGCTGAGGTCTTATTAACATTGGGGTCTGATTGCTGGTGTAATGGAAAATATTTTTTTCTTATTATCCTCCTCTAAAACCTAGGTGTGTCTTAGAGGGCGAAAAATACGGTCCTCAAACCAGCGATTGTCTGAAGCAGAGAGAAGATACCAGGACCACACAGAGGAGAAGCCAGCTGCTGCAGACTGGACCAGGGCTTGGTGAGCTGTGAGGGGGGGGCGCCAAAATGCAGCTTCGCTTGTGTTGGCAAAAATCCTTGCACCGGCCCTGAAGCTGCAGGGATAAAGTCACCCCCCCCCCCCCCCCCCCGCAGCTGACCTATAGTTCCATCTGCATTTCATTTTTTTAAATCTCCATCGGCTGCAGGCAGGGAGGGGGCATGGCCTAACAGGTTCAGGGCGTGGCTTAGTAGAAACGGGGGCTGTGTTATAAAGTCCGGCTTTTGAGGGTGGTCTGAGTGGCCACCCTAATTACGGCCTGGGCCCATACACACTAGTCATTACTACTGTGTGTATGTAATGGCAATAGGGTGGCCAATTTCATTACCCTAAAAAGGAGGACATCACACTCAGGCAATGGATGACAATACAACACATGGAATGGAATTGATGGGGGTCATTTATCAAGACCAGCGTTTTAGACGCCAGTCTTAATAAACCCCTATAAATGGCGGTGGATCTGCCAGAGTTATGAAGAGGCCAGCTGGCCTCTTCATAACTTCAGCGGATCCTCCGCCACTTCTAAATGTAAGACAGCTTCCGAAATGTCTTACATTTAGACCTTTTTCTACGCCTGAAACTGTCCCCTTCCCCGCCCACGCCAAGCCCACTTTTTTAGAACTGGCATGAGCGGGGAAAAGTCAGAGAATGTGGAGCAACTAATCTTTGTGCTGCACTCTGCGCTTGAAATACACCTAATATTTATCTAACTCTAAAGATAAAGTATTGCTTTACTGACCAAATCTGGTGCCTACTTGCAATATTTAAAGGCTATGTACACCTTTGGGGGCATTTTTTTTAAATTATAGAATTGTACTTATTTTGAGCTGAAAATAATTTTTTTATTGGTCTTTATTAAAAATGTAGAGCCTCTTTCTCTGTACAGCCTTGATATTCTCTAGTGGCATGTTCTGTGGTTTTACTGTGTTCAGTCAGGCAGCTCAGCTGACAGCTCCTTATCTCTGATCTCTGACTTCATAAGCCCTCATTATAGCTCAATTCATATCTTATTGATAAGAATGCGGCTTAAATAAGTGTTTATGACCTTTTATTAATTTAGAGATAAGGTTCATTAGTAGTGATGATCGAGCATCAAAGTATTCGGGTGTTCGGCCCGAACACATTGCTATATTCGCGTTCTCAGCCGAGCACCCGAGTATAATGGAAGTCAATGGGAGACAATCAGGAACCCCCTGCTCTGAAATGGGGAGGGTGCCTGGTCCATTGGAAAAGGTCAAAAAGTGACAGAAACACCACCGAAATGGATCGGGAACACCATGGGGACGATGTCTGGGTGCATCTTGGACTCCCAGGTCGCTGCTGGGAACCATGTTGTCCGAGTTGTACGACACTTTTACAGACTGACAAAAATACGACAAATCCCCCCAAAAAATCAGTTTACAGGAAAAATTGTTAGGAAACATTCTTTCCTGTATATTCAATTGTATATAAAGTGCAAGTGCTGCAAAAAATTACAAGCAAGAGGCACTCCGAAACAGCCTGTATATCACATAAAGGAGGGCCTCATTCACATTGTGGTACAATTGTTCAGGTAGTGGGACTCCTACACTCATAAAGCCTATGCACTAAGTGAAAGGGCTGCCAAAAATTACAAGGAATCGGCACTCCAAAACACCCTTTGTTACACATAAAGGAGGGCATCATACACACCCTTGAATAATTATGATTGATGGCCTGCTGGTGACCCTCAAAAACATTTGGAGCAAGGGCATGCTGATCTGACCATCTAAAACCTTAGACGTGAGCGCATGCTGCCACATTGGTGACTCTAGATAAACTCTGGGCTATTGCACGTCCCCGTGATGGCAACAATCTATATGGATGTCTTTTCAATGTTCTTTTCTGCGCCTACCATGGTGATCATGGGTAACGGGGAATCAGGGTTCGATGCCAGAGAGGGAGCTTGAGAAAGGGATACCACATACAAGGGAGGTCAATGGCTGAAATGTGATTGGGTGGAGAGAGTGGGTCAAGTTATTAAAGCAAAAACATCCAAGGAAGGCAGCAGGAGCGCGGCAATTACCCACTTCCGGGGAGGTAGTGACGACAAATAACAATACAGGACTCTTAAGATGCCCTGTTATTGGAATGACTAATAAAAAATTACAGGGAATATCACTGCGGTATTTTTGATGAGAAAACGTTATACAGGACCTGCTGCCGCTTTGTTGACTCTAGATAACTTCTGCCTGATCGCACGTCCACGTGACGTCCACAATCCATTTGGATATCTTTCCTTTCTACTTTCGATGTTCTTTTATGCGCCTAACATGGTGACCACCGGTAACGGGGAATCATTGTTCGATATTGGAGAGGGAGCCTGATAAACGGCTACAGCTACTACTTCAAAGCAAGGCAGCATGAGTTGAAGGCCTGCAGGTGAGCTGACCCTGTAAAAGATTTGAGTTGCGGGCCTGAAGATGAGCTGACCCTGTAAAAGATTTTAGGTTCGGGCCTGCTGGTGAGCTGACCCTGTAAAACATTATATGCTAGTGCCTGCGGGTGAGCTTACCCTATAAAACATTTTATGCGATGGCCTGCAGCTGAGCTGACCCTCTAAAAAGTTCTAAGCGAGGTCCTGCATGTGAGCTGACCCTGTAAAATATTTAAGTCGCGGGCCTGCATGTGAGCTGACCCAGTAAAAGATTTGAGTTGCAGGTCTACAGGTGAGCTGACCTAGTAAAAGGTTTTAGGTGCGGGCCTGCTGGTGAGCTGAGGTGGAACGGACAAACCCAACTTGATTTTGATGGCTGCATTAATCTGCAGGTGACCGTGATACAGCTCCACAGATTGTTTCCATCTGCATCTTTCTAAGCAATCTGTGGCCTTAGTCTTTTGACTCAGTTATTGTGCCACTATGTGGCCTCCTCATGCTGCCATTTCCACACCATGTCACCTTGCCACTCATTTTCATCACCATGCTGCTGATGATGCTGCCTAAAAGGCCTTAAACTGATCACCAGGCCCACAATTTAATTAAAGTTTTGTAATCGATAAACCCAACTTGCTTTTGTGGGCTGCATCAGTGGCGTAGCTAGAATTAACTGGGCCCCACAGTAATTTTTTAGCGACCCCTTCCTTTCATGCTGCCCCTATTCCTGTGGCTAGTAAAGATCGTTCTCTCAGACCAGGGCCGACAGCTGTTCCATCCGTTTTATACACTGTCTATACTGTCACTGTATATTATTTCATTGTGTAATACTGTTGAGGGGGCCCTGACCAAATCCTTTAGTCCTCCTCCTCCTGGATGGGCCCCTTCTGGGTCAGGGTCCCAAAGATGCAGCTTCCCCTGCTTCCCCTATAGCTACGACCCTGGTCTGCATTAATCTGCAGGTGACCGTGATACAGCTCCACAGATTGTTTCCATCTGCATCTTTCTAAACAATCTGCGGCCTCAGTCTTTTATCCAGACTCAGTCATTGTGCCACTATGTTGCCTCCTCATGCTGCCATCGCCAAACCATGTCACCTTGCCACTCATTTTTATCACCATGCTTCTGCTGATGCAGCTTAAATCTAATTAAGGTTTTACGCACAAATCCAAAGTTAAAAATTGATTTTATAGAAATTTTTCTTTTCAAAGAAGAGGCACTCCCATACAAACTGTATATCACATAAAGGAGGGCCTCATTCACATTGAGTTGCGGGCCTACAGGTGAGCTGACCCTGTAAAGGATTTTAAGTTTGGCCTGCAGGTGAGCTGACCCTGTAAAAGATTTGAGTTGCGGGCCTGCAGGTGAGCTGACCAAGTAAAAGATTTTAGGTGTGGGCCTGCTGGTGAGCTGACCCTGTAAAACATTATATTCGAGAACCTGCTGCTGAGCTGACCCTGTAAAACATTACAGGCGAGGGCTGCTGCTGAACTGACCCTCAAAAACATTAGGGGCGAGGGCCTGCTGGAGAGCTGACCCTGTAAAACATTATATGCGATGGCCTGCTGCTGAGCTGACCCTCTAAAACATTAGGGACGAGGGCCTGTTGCTGAACTGACCCTATGAAACATTATGGGCGAGAGCCTGCTGCTGAACTGACCCTCTAAAGCATTATGGACGAGGGCCTGCTGCTGAGCTGATGCTCTAAAACATTATATGCGAGTGCCTGCTGGTGAGCTGATGCTCTAAAACATTATATCCGAGGGACTGCTGCTGAGCTGACCCTTTAAAACATTAGTGGCGAGGGCATGCTGCTAAGCTGACCCTCTAAAACATTAGGGGCGAGGGCCTGCTGCTGAGCTGACCCTCTAAAACATTAGGGGTGAGGGCCTGCTGCTGAGCTGACCCTCTAAAACATTAGGGGCAAGGGCCTGCTGGTGAGCTGACCCTATAAAAAAATTTGACTTGATGGCCTCCAGTTGAGCTGATCCTATTAAAAAAAAATTAGAGTGGAGGGAATATATACAATCTGGATGAAGAGGAGGAGGAGGAGAAAACAAGATTCAACCATATACTCTTTTTTTTGTGGTGGAAAAGGTGCATGGGAATACACTACAGTAGATTGAGTACATTATAAATGATAGATTGAAATTTTCTTTATGTTCATCATCAGCTCAACTGTCCTCTGATTGAGTTTGAAAAGTCAGGGGCAGTCCAGGCCTTGTTCAACCTGTTAGCATTGCCAGTGGACAAGCGGATACGCTTATCTGTTATAATGCCACCAGCAGCACTAAATACACGCTCAGACAAAACGCTGGCGGCAGGGAAGGCCAGTACCTCTAAGGCGTAGAGCGCAAATTCGTACCACGTGTCCAGCTTGGACACACAGTAGTTGTAAGGCACCGAGGGATCATTTAGGACGCTGACACGGTCTGCTATGTATTCCTTCACCATCTTCCAAAACTTTTCCCTCCTTGTACCACTACCGCGCTTCAGGGTGAGATTGCTGGCGGGGTGTCATGAAAGTGTCCCATGCCTTGGAGAATGTTGCCCTGCTGTGTGTTCCCCTTGTCTCCCTTCCTTGGTTACCTAAGGAAGTACAGACTCTGCCGCCAGCGTTGTCAGATGGAAAATTTTGGAGAAAGGATCTTCTGGTATTACACCATTTTGCTCGTCCTCTCCACCAGAGGAATGAGAGATTATACGTTTTCTTTGTAGTGGGGTTTAAGAAGGGTGAACACCCAGTTATCCGTGTTATCTAAAAAGCGTAAAAACGCGAGAGTCGCTGGAAAGGCAGCCTATCATGAAGTCAGCCATGTGTGCCAAAGTACCAACAGGCAAGACGTTGATGTCGACATCAGAATGACTCTCCATCTTATCCTCCTCCTCTTTTGTCCATCCACGCTGAACAGATGGAATTAAAGTTCCATGGGTACTACCCTCTGTAGCAGAGGCAACTGTCTCCAGCTCCTCCTCCTCCTCTTCATGGTCCAATTCGTGCTGAGAAGACGAACTGAGGGTGGGCTGGCTATCACCCTGTGTAATGTCCTCCCCCTTTCCTTGTCTGCCACATTCAGAGCGTCGTCCTTAATTGTGAGCAGCGATCATTTGAGTAGACACAGCAGTGGGATGGTTACGCTGATAATAGCGTTATCGCCACTAACCATCTGTGTGGATTCATCAAAGTTTTTTAAAACCTCAAAGAGGTCTGACATCAATGCCCACTTCTCGCTTGTGAATAGTGGCAGTTGACTCAAAAGGCAATGACCATGTTGCAGCTGGTATTCCACAACTGCCCTCTGCTGCTCACAAAGCCTGGCCAACATGTGGAACGTAGAGTTCCAGCGCTTGCTCACGTTGCAGTCGGTGAACTGGAAGCCGCAAGCGCTGCTGCAGCGTTGACAGACCAGCTGAATCTGTGGACGACTTGCGGAAATGGGCACACACGCGGCGCGCCTTCACTAGTAGCTCTGGCAAATTGGGGTAGGTTTTGATAAACCGCTGAACCACTAAGTTTAAGACGTGGGCTAGGCATGGGATGTGTGTCAGGTTGCCGAGCTCCAAAGCCGCCACCAAGTTACCATTGTCAGACACAACCATGACTGGTTGTAGGTTGAGTGGCGAGAGCCACAGCTCGGTTTGGTCCCTTATACCCTGTTACAGCTCTGTGGCGGTGTGCTGTTTGTCCCCTAAACAGATCAACTTCAGCACGGCCAGTTGACGCTTGCCCACAGCAGTGCTACACTGCTTCCAGCTAGCGACTGATGGCTAACTGCTGCTGACTGCTGCTGGAGGTGGAAGTGGAGGAGGCAGCGGAGGAGGAGAAGTGGTGGTTAAGGCCAGTAATATAGCTGCTGGCGGAGACCCTGATGGACGTAGGGCCCGCAATCCTGGGCGTGGGTAGCACCTGTGCCATCCCAGGGTACGACTCCCTCCCGGTCTCCACAACATTGACCCAGTGTGCGGTCAGGGAAATGTAGCATCCCTGGCCACCAGCACTTGTCCATGTGTTCGTGGTTAAGTGGACCTTCCCAGTAACTGCGTTGGTCAGGGCACGAGTGATGTTCTGGGACACATGCTGGTGTAAGGCAGGCACCGTGAAAAATAGTGGCGGCTGGGAACTGCGTACCGAGGGACCACAGCCGACATCAGGCTGCGGAAGGCCTCTGTGTCCACAAGCCTAAATGGCAACATTTAAAGGGCCAGTTATTTAGAAAGTTGCGCATTTAGTGCTATGGCCTGTGGGTGGGTATTTGCGCTAGCGTTCAAATGACTGTGTTATGGACATTTGGATGCTGCGTGGGGACAGGGAAGTGGATGTTGTTGCTGATGGTTCATGCGAAGGTCCAGGTGCAGGGCGAGGGGCATCTGGGCCTGCGCCTTCCAACAAACCTGAGACACCATCAGCCCTGGAGGCGGCACGTTGCATATCTAGGCTGGTATTATGTAATATTAGCAGACATTACAGGGAGGAGGTATAAGAGGAGAGGAATACAACGCCCAGCATGTCCAGGCTGTTATTATGTGATATCAGAGCACATTAGAGGGAGAAGGAATAAGACGAAAGAACTATAACTTCCAGGATTTTAAGAATGGTATTATGTAATATTAGAGGACATTGCAGGAAGAGATATGAGAAAATAACTACAACTCCTAGCATGTCCTGGCTATTATGTGATATTTGAGGACATTACAGGGGGAGGTTTAAGAGGAGGGAACTACAATTTCCAGCATGTGCAGGCCATTATTATGTGATAGTAGAGGAGATTACAGGGAGGAGGTATAAATGGATAGAACTACAACTCCCAGCATGTCCAGGATGTTATTATGTGATATGAGAGGATACAGGAGAAGGAGGCATAAGAGGATAGAACTACAACTTGCAGGATGTCCAGGCGGTCATCATGTCATATCAGTGAATATTACAGGAGAAGGTATAACAGGATGGAGCTACAACACCCAGCATGTCCAGGATGTTATTGTGTGATGTCAGAGGACATTACTGGGAGAAGGAATAAGAGGAGACAGCTACAACTCCCAGCATTTCCCTGGTTCTTACATTGAATCAAAGCTTTTTACTTTCTACTCCTCCACACAAAGCTGGGTCTCCTCATGTCACAAGATATCATCATAGGTCATTCACCACCTCTCTGTCTCTCCATTGCTGAGCTTCGCTCCCTCTGCACTGATCACATGATGGTGATGTCATCACTACTTCTCTCCACTGCTGAGCTCCGCTCATCCTGCACTTATCACATGAATGTGACACCATCACAGGTCCTTCAACTCTTGCTAACAGCAAAGAACCAGAGCCCCACAGCAGTAGCTGCCACTCTTGCCATGGTAGTTCAGTCCCTAGCCTTTTCATTACAATTATTATTCCTTATTCCAATAAGTACTTTTGATGATCATGGACTCGAACTGACCCACAGAGATACAGGTGAATCCCCCAATGGGCCTCTGAGCAAGGTGGGCCCCTAATCTACAACCCCCTGCACAAGTAGCACATAACACAGTAGACTTACTGCACCATGTAAGATAAGCAGTGTATAGCACCTCAACTGTCCTACGTATGTTCATATAAAAAAAGTGGGTCGATTATTTAAGAAACTACCCAACTTATTATTATAGATTTATCAGGTGGCTGAGAAGTCACTAAAATGGAGAATCTTGTCTGTAAATAGTTTGATGGGAAATAAAAGCCCAGGAATGTTGTGTCACCGCCAGATCTCTGAGAAGGTCTGGCAGACGTTCTTCTGTACCTCTTGCATGATGTTCTTTGTTTTGGTTTCACTTTGTCATCTCCTTTCCTTCTCCTTGCTGGCTTGATTCTAGGTGACCCTGACTCCCTCCGTATTAAGTGCAGGGAGCCGGTGGTCGTGTCCCCTCACTATTATAGGGTTTTCAGGTGTCACACAGTCTAGGTACGAGGGCATGCAATCGTCTACCTCTGAGACCTTTTGTATGAGCTTAGCAGTCAGGGTGAGCTCTTAGGGTTTTCCAGGGGTCACCTTTATGCTCCTTAGTTTGGGATCAAGCCAGTCGGATGTTTATCCATAACTTCCAGCTATCTGCAATATCATCCGTGACATGTTGTTTTGGTCTCTGAATCCTCAACTTAGCTGTCATTAAAGTCGGGATTTAAGAGTAACAGATACCCAATGCTGGGTTTGGTGTCATAATTAGAGATAAACGAATTTTTCAAAAATTCGATTCGTCCGGTTCGATCCGAATTTATTCGCGCCAAATTGCGTTAAAAACAGCTATTTCCTGCCTGCAGAGAGTCTTTACAGTGGTGTAGAACACTGTTCCTTTCAGTAACACGCCTAGGGAGTCTGCTGTGGTAGTGAAATAATACTGTGAGTCAGTATGACATGCAGATGACAGGCGTCGCTCTTAGAATCACTGCACACTTCACTTATTTGGTCAGTCACGGAGCCAAAACTGACCAAATAACTCAAGTACAGATACAACATCGCTATCGCTCCTCTTTTTTGCATATAGTTACAAACGAAACGCGATTTTCTCTTCTTCACAATAGCAATACATAACAAGGCCAGTAGATGGCAGTGTTGAGCCAAAGTACAAAATGAATCAGTAGTAATGTACTTTAACTGGATGTACTCTCTACAGGGGAGGGGGTGTACACCGTTGCAGCTCTTCCCTATTTCCCATGCTTTTCCCGCGGTCAGAGCTCAAATTATCTCCAGTGTTGAGGGAGCCGCTTTATCCCGGATACCAGCTACCCTAATCCCTACCCGAGTCTCCCCACTCTGGATATAACCCTTACCCGTTCGTCCCTGTCAGTGTCCCCCCACTTAAGATGTCTGGCTGCCAGGATTATATGTATCTTCTAAATGACGATGGCAGCTGTCATGTGGAGATTAATTTTAAGGGCATGTGTTCAATGAATGCCAGTGCATAGAGTGAACCTGCAGCGGCGGTAAGGTGCCGCACATACCGGACTTCATCCTTCTCCTCTTACTATATACATGTGCTCTGTATATATGTGTATATATATATATATATATATACTGTGTATATGTATATATATGAATAAGAAGGTTTAAATCGGCACTCAATATCTGGGGTCATGCAGGAAACAGTCGATTGCGATGATAAAACTTGTTTATTAATATAAAAACTTTACAGAATGATTAAAAAAAATGAAAAAATGGAAAAAAATTGAAAAATTGAGAAAAGTAAAGAAAATGATAAAGTGGATAAAAAATAAGGCGCATAGTTTATGTAGCAGCGAAATTCATAGAGCGATATCTCTCATGCGGCTGGTCCAAATATATACACATAAATCCGTATAGACCTTATGGATTCATCAATCGATGGTATCTCCTGTGTTAGTTAATGGTTATTGTATAATCACATACAGTTCATCTTTATTTGAAATGTACAGTAGTGCTCGCTGTATAATATTCGTAATGCTTCTTGTAGCAGTCAATGATTTCAATGGCTGAAGTGACTCCTTCAGCCAATGAAACAATTGGATTAAAAAATAAGGCAGCAAAGTTCATGTACTGTAGCAGCGAAACTCATACACTGGCCCCCGGCAGCAGCTTCACATCCTTGGCCGCACTGATCGCATCCTCCTTCAGGTTCCTCTCGATCTGTTTCCTTCTCTCCGGCGCAGCTCTCTCCTCTGCGCTCAGGGTTCATGCAGCTCATGACTGCTCGGGGGTCCCGGTCCGGCGGGGTCCCGGATCCATTTTGTTTTCCCGGCGGTTGATAAGGAAAGGGGGAAAGGGGGAGGAGTTGGGTTTTGTTTGCTAGGACCGGTTGGAGGGCGGCAGGGAGTAGATCCCGCTAGGTGTAGCATTGCTTTATATATATATATATATATATCTTGGATTAGTACTTTCCCCTATATTTATTTTAAGAGAAAGGGTTAATGTGCAGTATAACTAGAGGCTAAAGTGAAGCGTTACTTGGGGAAATTGTATTTAATTAAAATAAAGGGAATAAAAAGAAAATAAAAAATTTGGCAGCACCCCAGTATGATAATTAATTAGAACTGCCATTTTCTTTACTGTCAGATATTTATATAGCTGAAGAATAGTGTTTTTATTGGCTGCTGGAGCCACGTGCCCTCCTCTGGCCAATCACATCAATACAAGTTCTCTTTATTCAAGAATATGGCATATTCATCCAATGATCTGAAAGATCCCACGGTCATATGAGCCAATAGCAGTGAACTTCCCATGGTATTAAGGTCAATGACCTGTCATAACCAATTGACCTTAATACCGTGGGAACTCTCATGTTCAGGGTATATAAGGACCAGCCAGAAAACAAAATGGCAGTCCCCTTTATGTTTAAAGCCGAAATACTGTCCTTTTTTTCCTTTTATTGACCCTTGATGTTCAGAAGCGTCCCTCTGACCTCTAGTTATACTGCATATTAACCCTTTCTCTTAAAATAAAGACACAGTGAGTGTCTAGCTCACCCGTCTGGTTCTTGACAATCAGGAATAAATGGATAATATCTGGGGTCATGCAGGAAACAGTCAATTGCAATAATAAAACTAGTTTATTAATATAAAAAGTTGATATAATCAATATAAATAATTATTTAAAAAAATGAAAAATGTGAAAAAAAGGCAAAAAAATTTAAAATGAAAACATTGATAAAGTGGATTATAAAATAAGGCAGCAAAGTTCATGTACTGAAGCAGTGAAATTCATAGAGCGATATGTCTCATGGGGCTGGTCCAAATATATGCACATAAATCCGTATAGATAGACCTTATGGATTCATAAATTGATGATATCTCCTGTGTTAATTAATGTTTATTATATAATCACATACAGTTCATTCATATTTAAAATATAGTGTTCGCTGTATAATATTTGTAATGCTTCCTGAATCAGACAAAAATTGTTATTTGATCACATACATCCCTGGTTTGCTTGAATTTATAATCTAACACCCTCAAGAACGTTGTATTGTAATACACTGGCCCCCGGCAGCAGCTTCACATCCTTGGCCGCGCTGATCGCATCCTCCTTCAGGTTCCTCTCGATCTGTTTCCTTCTCTCCGGCGCAGCTCTCTCCTCTGCGCTCAGGGTGCATGCAACTCATGACTGCTCGGGGGTCCCGGTCCGGCGGGGTGGAGGGGTCCCAGATCCTTTTTGTTTTCCCGGCGGTTGATAAGGAAAGGGGGAAAGGGGGAGGAGTTGGGTTTTGTTTCCCAGGACCGGTTGGAGGGAGGCAGGGAGTAGATCCCGCTAGGTGTAGCGTTGTAGCGTCGCTTTATACAGGGAGTGCAGAATTATTAGGCAAGTTGTATTTTTGAGGATTAATTTTATTATTGAACAACAACCATGTTCTCAATGAACCCAAAAAACTCATTAATATCAAAGCTGAATATTTTTGGAAGTAGTTTTTAGTTTGTTTTTAGTTTTAGCTATTTTAGGGGGATATCTGTGTGTGCAGGTGACTATTACTGTGCATAATTATTAGGCAACTTAACAAAAAACAAATATATACCCATTTCAATTATTTATTTTTACCAGTGAAACCAATAAAACATAACAACATTCACAAATATACATTTCTGACATTCAAAAACAAAACAAAAACAAATCAGTGACCAATATAGCCACCTTTCTTTGCAAGGACACTCAAAAGCCTGCCATCCATGGATTCTGTCAGTGTTTTGATCTGTTCACCATCGACATTGCGTGCAGCAGCAACCACAGCCTCCCAGACACTGTTCAGAGAGGTGTACTGTTTTCCCTCCTTGTAAATCTCACATTTGATGATGGACCACAGGTTCTCAATGGGGTTCAGATCAGGTGAACAAGGAGGCCATGTCATTAGATTTTCTTCTTTTATACCCTTTCTTGCCAGCCACGCTGTGGAGTACTTGGACGCGTGTGATGGAGCATTGTCCTGCATGAAAATCATGTTTTTCTTGAAGGATGCAGACTTCTTCCTGTATCACTGCTTGAAGAAGGTGTCTTCCAGAAACTGGCAGTAGGACTGGGAGTTGAGCTTGACTCCATCCTCAACCCGAAAAGGCCCCACAAGCTCATCTTTGATGATACCAGCCCAAACCAGTACTCCACCTCCACCTTGCTGGCGTCTGAGTCGGACTGGAGCTCTCTGCCCTTTACCAATGCAGCCACGGGCCCATCCATCTGGCCCATCAAGACTCACTCTCATTTCATCAGTCCATAAAACCTTAGAAAAATCAGTCTTGACATATTTCTTGGCCCAGTCTTGACGTTTCAGCTTGTGTGTCTTGTTCAGTGGTGGTCGTCTTTCAGCCTTTCTTACCTTGGCCATGTCTCTGAGTATTGCACACCTTGTGCTTTTGGGCACTCCAGTGATGTTGCAGCTCTGAAATATGGCCAAACTGGTGGCAAGTGGCATCTTGGCAGCTGCACGCTTGACTTTTCTCAGTTCATGGGCAGTTATTTTGCGCCTTGGTTTTTCCACACGCTTCTTGCGACCCTGTTGACTATTTTGAATGAAACGCTTGATTGTTCGATGATCACGCTTCAGAAGCTTTGCAATTTTAAGAGTGCTGCATCCCTCTGCAAGATATCTCACTATTTTTGACTTTTCTGAGCCTGTCAAGTCCTTCTTTTGACCCATTTTGCCAAAGGAAAGGAAGTTGCCTAATAATTATGCACACCTAATATAGGGTGTTGATGTCATTAGACCACACCCCTTCTCATTACAGAGATGCACATCACCTAATATGCTTAATTGGTAGTAGGCTTTCGAGCCTATACAGCTTGGAGTAAGACAACATGCATAAAGAGGATGATGTGGTCAAAATACTCATTTGCCTAATAATTCTGCACGCAGTGTATATATATATATATATCTTGGATTAGTACTTTCCCCTATATTTATTTTAAGAGAAAGGGTTAATGTGCAGTATAACTAGAGGCTAAAGTGAAGCATTACTTGGGGCAATTGTATTTAATTAATATAAAGGGAATAAAAAGAAAATAAAAAATTTGGCATCACTCCAGTATGATAATTAATTAGAACTGCCATTTTCTTTACTTGGGCATACAGAGCCTACCGCTGGGGCGTATAGCGGCTATTTCTTTTTTATAACAATTACAATTATCGCTGCTAACAACCACTAAACCCCCACCCACCCCATTATCCAACTTCTGTAATGTTCTGCTAGGAAAAAATGTGAATTGCCTTACTTTCCCTAGCGGGGGATGGGCAGACAAATCCAAACAGTAGTTCAGACCAGCAGGGAAACAAAAGCTCTTTTCACACCACAAATTTACATTCTCCGGCGTCTCGCTAATTTGTGTATTCGGAACATTGAGACACGCGGATCGCAATAGAATGTACAGCACGCAGCAATATTCCATATAATCCTGCCAGCCGTACATCTTCAGTGGGGGGACACTGAAAGGGACGAACAAGCGGTAAGGGTCATAGCCAAAGCGGGGAGACCCGGGTAGATAGGAGGGTAGCATGTATCAGGGATGAAGCGGCTCCGTCACCACCAGAGATAATTTGAGCTTCGACAGCGGGGAAAAGCATAGGAAATAGTAATGTCACTACAGTTCCCTCCAGTGCCAGCAGCAGGGTGACGGAGAAGGGTTAGGCATGCAGCTCCATGCGCCATCTGGTGTTCGCAAACCTGAATTGCACCCTGAATTTTCTCACAAGTCTATTTACGCACTTCGGGTTTGGTTATGAAATTGGATATCGCTATGCGCTCACGCGAGTCTGATGGGAGTGCTAGCGATGCTACATCTGTATATATTTTTCTGAACGGCAAATAATATTTTTTTTTTGTCACTAATGCAAGCCAAAAAATACTTTAGAACATATAACTGTACAGCACAAGGGCAAATTTCCTTGTAATGAATCCTGTTAATGGCTGTTGAATCCTGTTAAAGTCTTTTCTACCACTGTCCGTAGCGCATGCTGATGTCTTTCCCTGCACTAAGTACACTGGAAAATGGCTGAATCCAAGATGGCTGAGGCTAATTATAGGGCTGTGACATCACAGGGCTGGCTGGCTGCTGATTGGCTGCATGCATGGCATTGTGGGTGTTCCCAGAGTTCCTTGCTCCATATCCTAACACGTGTAGCAGCCATTTTAGGAAAAAATGTGATTCGTTACCACGAAGTGTGAGGAAATTTGGATTTGGTGTGAATCGAATTTGTCCTGAAATTCGGATTGAATTCCACTTCGTCAACTTCGATTCCCTCATCTCTAGATATAAGGAAACAATTACAGAGTTTTTTACAATTTGAAAACTCTTAAGGATTTATATTAGTATATCATACACATTTACAAACACGTGGGATTTGATCTTTGTTCTAAATGAAGAGCAAATTAATATAAAGGTTGTTAGTGGAAAAAAAATCATGGTTTGGTAAAATAAGGAGCTATATCAGGAAAACGTTCAGGGATTCTACTTATATGAACATACATGGTGGTTATGAATTTGTAGGTGACAAATTTGGGTTTTCAAATGGTTCTATTTTATTTTATACAGTGTTGATGTATACTGAGGCATTTTATAACCATGGGGTTTCAATAGTTTACAAGAGCCTCAGGTTATTTTACGCATTTTCTGTAATAAAAACCAGATGGTCAGTGCACACACGTCTTCTGACAGTTAGTTTAATCCAATTTTCAATATGAGGACATTTTATTGCTGTTGATAAAATATACTAAAACCAAAATATGATAAAACAATGGTATAACTACTGGATACCATAAATTTGAAGTATTATAAAGACATATTTTACACAAGATCTAAAGAGATCTATACAATCCAGTCATCTCATAAGTACGGAATATTGGAATATGCTGAAATGCAAAGTATGGTAATGATAAGAATCAATTAACTTGTCTATAACAGGAATTGGAACTTGATAACGATCATGAAAAGTTTTGAATATAAGAGTTAAATTATATTAAACTAATATCTCGCTTTTGTAGTTATTTTAATACACATCTATTGCATACACAAAGGTTAAAGAGGACCTTTCACCACTTCTCACATGCCTGTTTTAATAGCTTCATGCATTCCCCATGTAATAATTCTGTAGCATCTATTCTTATGTCTGTATGCTTTGCCATTCCTTTATTATTTCTATTAGAAGTTATGAATTAATTGCTGTTATTCTGCAGAAAGGGTAGAGAGGGGTGGTAACCAGTTGGGGGTTTGTACAGTGCCAGGACAAAAAATACATTTTATAATATCTGGCAGTACAAAAAATGTTCCCTTATGTATGCCAATACAACAAAATGTGCCACTACAAAAAATGTGTAGGTACAAAAAAATGCCCTCTTAAAGTGTGTGCCTATAAAAGAACCCCTTCTAGTGTTTGCCTGTACAAAAAATGCACCCTTTCTATGTGCCAGTGCAAAAATACCATATCTCAGTGCCCCCAGTAGAGTCAATAGCCCATAGTGCCCACATAATGTGAGCCAGTACAAAATGTCTCTATTTAGTGCCCCCAGCAGATGCCCCCATATTGCCCCCCTTCCCGATAGTGGCCAAACAGCATGGTGCCAAATAAAAATAAGTATTTTATTTATTCATTTATTTATCTCCATGCGGCTGTCAGCAATGTAGTGCAGGCCTCTTCATGTCTGTGTCCTGCTCTATATGCTGCCCAGCTCAGGCGACACGATGATGATAATGTCATTGCGCCACCTGTGCTGGTCTCTTATAAGCTACATGCACTAGGCCTATAGCCTATGAGAGGGAGCAGGGAAGGGAGACCATGCCCCACTGCAGCATCAAACTGTTTTGCTGTCCTGAGGACACAGTTGAATATAGAGACATAAGTGTTTCCACAATGGAAGCGCTCAATTTCCATGGCCCTGCCACCACCCCCACTTGTCTCCAGGGTAGCCTTACCTCACCTTATTGGCGGTGTGCCCCTGCTCAGAAGCATTGGGGGGTCTCCCCTCTGCCAGTTCTATATGTAATGACCTCACTTCCCATTATGGTTGTTTTCTTCAGAGAGCTGATAAGAAGGGATAAATCACAGTTACAGAAAGACAGGAGCCTCCTGCAATGTTCAGATGAGGTGTAGAAGCAGTTTTTTTTTATCAGGCTCAGGATCTTAGCTACTGTAGCTTTGACATACCCCCACTTTCCCTCAGCTATTGTTAAGGACAGTTTACATTTTATGTGAATATCCCCATGGTATACATCAGGGGTGTCAAACTCAAATTCATCGGGGGCCGCATCAGCAGTTTGGTCACCCTCAAAGGGCCAGTTGTATCTGTAGGACTATGTGTCCACTCTTTATTATCATAAATTATTGTCACTGCATTCAATTATTACAGTTTTTTGTAATAATGTAAGTAATAACTAGCTCTGAAAGCAGAAACATAGTCAGAATAATGGCAAGTAGATATTCAAATGTACAATTATTGTACAATTTATTGAAAAAAGATTTTTGGTAACAGACAGTAATTTTTTTTATTTTTTTAAACATCTGTGGATGACGGACACTGTTATGGGGGGATCTGTGGATGACGGACACTGTTATGGGGGGATCTGTGGATGACGGACACTGTTATGGGGGGATCTGTGGATGACGGACACTGTTATGGGGGGATCTGTGGATGATAGACACTGATATGGGGGGATCTGTGGATGACGGACACTGTTATGGGGGGATCTGTGGATGACGGACACTGTTATGGAGGGATCTGTGGATGACGGACACTGTTATGGGGGATCTGTGGATGACGGACACTGTTATGGGGGGATCTGTGGATGACGGACACTTATGGGGGTATCTGTGGATGACGGACACTTATGGGGGGATCTGTGGATGACGGACACTTATGGGGGGATCTGTGGATGACAGACACTTATGGGGGGATCTGTGGATGACAGACACTGTTACAGGGGGGGGGGGGGGCTGTGGCTGGCAGTGTTATATATGTGCCATCCACAGACCCCCCCACCCCATAACAGTGCCATCCACAGACCCCCACCCCTTAACTTATGAATTAATTGCTGTTATTCTGCAGAAAGGGTAGAGAGGGGTGGTAACCAGTTGGGGGTTTGTACAGTGCCAGGACAAAAAATACATTTTATAATATCTGGCAGTACAAAAAATGTTCCCTTATGTGTGCCAATACAACAAAATGTGCCAGGTACAAAAAAATGCCCTCTTAAAATGTGTGCCTATAAAAGAACCCCTTCTAGTGTTTGCCTGTACAAAAAATGCACCCTTTCTGTGTGCCAGTGCAAAAATTTCTCTATTTAGTGCCCCCACTGGGGATCTGTGGCTGGCAGTGTTATATATGTGCCATCCACAGACCCCCCACCCCATAACAGTGCCATCCACAGACCCCCCACCCCATAACAGTGCCATCCACAGACCCCCACCCCTTAACTGTGCCATCCACAGATTCCGTGTAAACCCCCCCACATACAAATATAAAATGTATTATTGAATTAAAAGTTATTAAACATGCCCCCCCCTCACTCCTAATTGTACCGTATATCCTAATTGCTTGTGTATAATGTCGGCAGGCAGGACGGGCGGCCGGCGTGTCACTCACTGACGTCACTTGCCTGCGCCGCCTGCTTCATTCATAAAGGAGGCGGTGCAGGCACGTGACATCAGGGAGTTACGCTGCCACCCGCCCGGCCTGCCTGCATTCTACACAAGCAATTAGGATATACGGTACAATTATTTCCTGTGTAGAACGGCCGGCGCCGCTAGAGGGCAGACGTTCTCTGGCTTGTAGGCTGCCGCGCATGCGCTGAAGAGGCGGCTTTCTTGTGTCAAAAAAAAAAGCGAGAATAAAAGGTGAAGGCTGGCGGCCGGCGGCGGCTGCGCGGGCCACATGACGAGGTCTGGCGGGCCGGATTCGGCCCGCGGGCCTTGTGTTTGACACCCGTGGTATACATGAATGATACGGTATACTGTGATTAATAGACGTATGAAAACACCAATATTTTGGTGTAGATTTGTGAAAAAAAACTTCAACAATGTCATCACTATTGAAAGAATGGAGTTTTGTATTTAATAAAGACTGTGATATTTACCTACCTAAGGATCCTCAATATCTGAAGAACAGAAGAATTGATACTCCACAGATGTCCCATTTTTAGGAATTTCATAGTAACAAAGCTATAGTTTTTCGTAAGGACTATGCATATTTTATCTCGATACGTGAAAATCATAAACTGAGCTGTCGATGTCTGTATAATGTTTATTGTACTATGTTGTGTCAAGGTTTGTCTTTTCCCAAAGCTATTGCGGAATCTTGCCAAGTTCAACAGTCCAAAGGAAGTTTGATGGGTGAGAAAAACTAACTAAAGATTGTGATGTAACTTACAGGCGCAAACAAGGATGGTTAAATTAGCCTTTATTAAGGTTTGCCCAGAGACATCACAGCTGTTCAAAAGGGTCAGAGGTCAATATGACTCTTCAAAAGGAGACCAAGGTATTCCTGAAGCATGTGTATACATATGCTCAAGAAATGTAATGCACAGTCACCAGGGGTGATAGATCTTATCCAGACATTTAAAATATGGATTTTTTTTACAAATCTGAGTACAACATTAATTATTTGCATTACTTCCAGTTTAACATATTATCAATAGACTTTATGAAATTTCAACTTTGAGGGAAGCAAGTTATATACTACGATGATCATCGTGAATATAAGGCAGAGAAAGTGGCATGCAAAACTTTGGGCATTGCTGGTCAAAATTACTATTACTGTGAACAGTTAAGAAAGTTGAAGATGAAGTTATTCCCAAAAGGCATAAAGTTAAAGAGTAAACACACTTATTAACATTTTAAGCAATATCAGTGTATTATTTTGGTTTTGTACACTTTTAGATGAAAAAAGGAAAGGAGTACCTTGCAAACGTCATCATTAGGAAAGGTCAGGTGATGCAAATTAAAGCTTAATAAATACCCAGACTCCTCTAACCTTGTTCCAAAAAACAGCAGCCATGTGTTCTTCTAAGCAGCTGCCTAACACTCTGGAAATAGAAATGGTTGAGGCACACAAAGCAGGAGAAGGCTATAAAAAAATTGCTGTTTTCAGGTTGCCATTTCCTGAGTTCGAAATGTAATTAAGAAATGGCAATTAACAGGAACAGTGGAGGTCAAGAGAAGGTCTGGAACATTTTCACAGACAGCTGCTCACAGGATTGCTAGAAAGGCAAATCGGAACCCCTGCTTGACTGCAAAAGACCTTCAGGGAGATTTAGCAGAATCTGTAATTGTGGTACATTGTTCTACTGTTCAGCGACACCTGCACAAATATGGCCTTCATGGAAGAGTTATCAAAAGAAAACCTTTCCTGCATTCTCACCACAAAATTCAGCTTCAGAATTTTGCAACAGAACATTTCAACAAGTCTGATGCATTTTGGAAATAATACCTGTGGATCGATAAGATTAAAATAAAACTCTTTGGCCACAATGAGCAAAGGTATAAAGGGGCACCTCTCTTTTCATGAAAACCATTAAGCATGGGCGTGGATCAATCATTCTTTGGGGTTGTGTTGCAGCCAGTGGCACAGGAAATATTTCACAGGTAGAGGGAAGAATGGAATAAATGAAATTCCAGCAAATTCTGGAAGCAAACATAACACCAACTATAAAAAAGCTGAAGTTGAAAAGAGATGGTTTCTATAGATGAGCGAATCAAAGTTGACAAAGTGGAATTCAATCCGAATTTCAGGAAAAATTTGATTCACACCAAATCCAAATATCCTCACGCTTCCTGGTAATGAATCGCATTTTTTCTTAAAACGGCTGCTGCACGTGTGAGGACATGGAGCAAGGAACTCTGGGAACGCAGAATCACCCATAATGCCATGCATGCAGCCAATCAGCAGCCAGCCCTGTGATGTCACAGCCCTATAAATAGCCTCAGCCATCTTGGATTCAGCGATTTTCCAGTGTACTTAGTGCAGGGAGAGACGTCAGCAGGCGCTAGTGACAGTGCTAGAAAAGACTTCATTGTGCTGAAAAAACTATTTATAAGTTTAGGGAAAAGATAGGGAGGAATAATTCCACAGCATTTATGCAGAACAGAGTTCAGTAAGGAAGGTTACAGCCTAGGTAATAGGAAAAATCCTATTACACCTTGCTGCACTGATTGCGGATCCAAATTGCCATTATATAGCTCTGTTCTTGTTATTGGGGTGCAACTGCTGTTTGATACAGCCATTAACAGGGTTTATTACAAGGAAATATTTCTACCTCTTATTTGCCCTTGTGCGGTACAGTTATATGTTCTAAAGCATTTTTTGGATTGTATTAGTGGGAATAAATATACTATTTGCCGTTCAGCGGTGCAGTTATATGTTCTAAAGCACTTTTTGGTGTGTATTAGTGGCACACAAAAAAGTATTTGCCGTTGTGTGATGAAGTGAGAAAATTGAAGCCTTTTTGGCATGTATTAGTGGCAAAAAAATATATATTATTTGCCATTCAGCGGTGTAGTTATATGCTCTAAAGCCCTTTTTGGTGTGTATGTGTGGCTAAAAAATAAGGGCCTATTTGCCGTTCAGTGGTGCCGTTATATGTTCTAAAGCCCTTTTTGGTGTGTATTAGTTGGGAAAAAGAAAAAGGTCGTATTAGCCATTGTGTGGTGAAGTGAGAAAATGACAGCCCTTTTTGGTGTGTATTAGTGGCAAAACAAATATATTTGCATTTCAGCGGTGAAGTTCCATTGTACTATAGCCATTTACAGGGTGTATTAATAGGATAGATGCCTACCGCCTATTAGCCGTTCTGCCTTTTTTTATGTGTATTAGTGGCAAAAAAAAGTATTATTTGACATTCATGGCCACAGTTATATGTTCTAAAGCCCTTTTTGGTGTGTATTAGTGGGGAAAAAGAAAAAGGGCTTATTAGCCGTTGTGTGTTGAAGTAAAAAAATTACAGCCCTTTTTGGTGTGTACTAGTGGCAAAAAAAAAATATTTGCCTTTCAGCAGTGAAGTTCCATTGTACTATAGCCATTTACAGGGTGTATTAATAGGATAGATACGTACGTCCTATTAGCCGTTCTGCGGTGAATTGTGATTGTTATACAGACATTGTTGCGCTGTATTAATAGCAAAAATAAGTATGTGTTATTAGCCGTTCTGCAGTGAATTTACATTGCCATTCAGTGGTGAAATTTGTTTGTGATACAGCCTTTTTTGAGAAAATTGATGGGTGATTGTAGACTTTCTTCTGTATGAATCGAATCGCATCAATTAGCCATTCATCGGTGAAACTTTTTTGTGAAACAGCCTTTGTTGGGAAAATTGATGAGGGATTGAAGACTTTCTTCTGTAAGGACCAAATTGCGTCGATATCACGACCGGCGTGCCAATCACATATGTGACGCAAAGGGAGGGAAAAGGAAGGCCCTGTCCAAGGGAGAGGGAAAGATGGTGACCCCTAATTCACCTTGAGGCTGGCACCTGACTGCCCTGACGTCCCTAGACGGGTTTCTCACCCGTACGCCGATCACGTGCCTAAACCCTGGCTTTCCCTAAGATGAGCCCTACGTAGTGAATAGGGCGGGCGGTAGGAACACTAGTCCGCACCACTAACACTAAAGGGAAACACTAGGAAGAAGACAGACAATACTGACAAAACATATAGTCCCAGGTGGGCGACAACAAACAACCAACAGGGATCCGGAGGGTAATGCTCTGGTACGACAGGGATAACAGCAACTCAGCTCCAGTGGGTCAGTATAGAAGTCCAGGCAGGAAGCTCTATATCTGGCAACCAGAGAAGTGGGGGAGGGGAATATAAGGAGGTTGGGAGTGCCAAACAAGAAACAGCTGAGGAGAAGAAGCTACGGATCCCTGAGTGAGACAAAAAGGATTGCAAGGCAAACCCAGAAAGCTACCATTAAGTAACAGCGCTATATTTAGACATAGAACGCGCAGCCACCCGCTGCGACTTCCTGACCCCGGGTATAACTGAGTCAGACGTGGCTGTTGACACCCTCGTGACAGTACCAGCCTTTCCACGAGGGGCCTCTGGAAACTCAGGACCAGGTCTCTCAGGATGAGAGGCATGAATAGCCTGAACTAACCTGTCAGCGTTTACCTCTGACACTGAAACCCACATTCTTTCCTCGGGACCGTAACCCCTCCAATGCACCAGATTTTGGAGAGCGGTAGACCCGACTAGAATCAACAATTTTGGATATTTGAAACTCTAGATTACCATCAACAATAACAGGAGGGGGTGGCAGTGGTGACGGTTCTAGAGGTGGAACATACTTTTTGAGTAACGACTTATGGAAGACTTTATGGATTTTAAAAGTTTGAGGTAGCTCCAGGCGAAAAGCCACGGGGTTAATGATGGCTACTATTTTGTAAGGACCAATGAACCTAGGACCCAGTTTCCAAGAGGGAACCTTTAACTTAATATTCCTAGTAGATAACCACACATAGTCATTCACTCCTAGGTCCGGACCTGGCGACCATTTCTTATCAGCCATGCATTTATATTTACCTCCCATATTTTTCAAGTTAGCTTGCACTTTCTGCCATACAGATGAAAGAGATGACGAAAACCGTTCCTTTTCGGGAACCCCAGAAGACCCCCCCCCCTCTTTGAAAGTACAGAATTGGGGATGAAAACTATATGCACCAAGAAATTGTGACTTGCCAGTGGATTCCTGACGGCGATTATTTATAGCAAACTCGGCTAACGGTAAATATGATGACCACACCTCTTGGTTTTCTGACACAAAACACCTTAGGTATGTCTCAGGGTTTTGATTGGTACGCTCAGTCTGTCCATTCGACTGAGGATGGAAAGCTGAGGAAAAGGACAAGTGTACCCCCAAACGGGAACAAAAAGCTTTCCAAAACTTAGAAATAAACTGGGTTCCCCGATCCGAAACAACATCGGAAGGGACCCCGTGAAGCTTCACGATTTCACTGATGAATACCTGAGCTAGAGTCTTAGCATTAGGTAGTGCGGGTAACGCAATGAAGTGCACCATTTTGCTAAACCTGTCCACTACTACCAAGATAACTGTTTTACCCACAGACAAAGGTAAGTCAGAGATGAAATCCATTGACAGATGTGTCCATGGCCTATTGGGAATGACAGGTGGCAATAAAGACCCTGCAGGACGTGTATGAGAGACTTTAGCACGTGCACAAGTAGACACAAAATCCATTACATCCTGACACAACCTTGGCCACCAAAAACGACGAGACAATAGCTCCAAGGTTGCTTTACTACCCGGGTGCCCAGCAAGTGCCGAATTATGATGTTCCTTTAATAATTCGAGACGCAGGTTTAACGGTACAAACAATTTCTCTGAGGGACAAGAGACCGGGGCGTCCCCCTTGGCCTCTAACACCTTCCCCTCCAGAACAGAGTGTAGAGCGGAGACAACCACTCCTCTTTGTAGAATGGGTACCGGATCACCCACATTACCCCCTCCAGGGAAACTACGAGATAATGCGTCTGCCTTGGCATTTTTTGCCCCAGGACGATAGGTGATGAAAAAGTTAAACCTGGTAAAAAATAGAGACCACCTAGCTTGTCTAGGGGTGAGACGCTTAACTGATTCAAGGTACAGAAGGTTTTTGAGGTCCGTAATCACAGTGACGGGGTGGATTGCCCCCTCTAAAAAGTGACGCCATTCTTCAAACGCTAGTTTAATAGCTAATAGTTCCCTATTGCCAATATCATAGTTCTTCTCCGCTACAGATAGTTTTTTAGAAAAGATAGCACAAGGACGCCATTTGCCAGGAGACGGACCCTGAGACAGTACAGCCCCCACTCCCACCTCTGACGCATCTACTTCAATAATAAAAGGCTGGGAGACATCAGGTTGGATTAGTACCGGTGCCAAGGTAAACCTCTCTTTTAGAGAGGAAAATGCCATTTTGGCAGTGTCAGACCATATAGAAAAATCAGTCCCCTTCCTAGTCATGTCAGTAAGGGGTTTGACAATCACAGAATAGTTTTTAAGGAATTTTCTATAGAAATTTGCAAAACCCAAAAACCGTTGCAGTGCTTTAAGGTTCTCAGGAAGATCCCAATCTAGAATTGCCTGGACTTTCCTAGGATCAATACGGAAACCTGAAGCAGATAATAAATATCCCAGGAACTGTATTTCCTGAACGGCGAAAACACACTTCTCAATTTTTGCATATAATTTATTCGTCCGTAGGACCTGCAGTACCTGTCTGACATGTACCTCGTGTGTCTTCAAATCAGACGAGTAAATTAAAATATCATCTAGGTATATCACCACAAACCTGCCGATAAGATGACTAAAAATGTCATTAACGAAATGTTGGAAGACAGCTTCAAGGGAAAAGGGGGTCTCATACAGCGCAAGCGGATCCTTAACCCTTTCGGATAACCCAGAGCAAAACTGACTCCTGAGAGCCGGATCGTTCCACGGAACTCTGAGCAATACTCCTCTGCTGGCCGCTCTCCCTGTAGGAGTCTCCGTAATTTCGACTCAGCCAGGGCGACTCGGTCAGGGTCATCATATATGAGACCCAAAGCCAAAAAAAATTCCTCCACAGACCGGAGAGCCGGAGAATCAGTGGGTAAAGAGAACTCCCAGAATTGCGGGTCCCCCTGAAGCAGAGAAATAACAATCCCCACCCGCTGTTCTTCATTACCAGAGGAGTAGGGGCGCAGCCTAAAATATAACTTACAGGCCTCACGGAACGTCACAAATTTGTCCAGGGCTGGGACAAGGCCATTTGGTGCCCAGGGCGAAGATGGCAAACTGCGCCCCCCCCCCCCCCCCCCGTTTTTAAGAAAGAATCAATGTTGTTTCAAAACAAGAATATACTTAAAGCAATAGAACAAAGGACTGTGGGACTTTGAAAGTCACAGACACTATAAAGTTCCCCCCCATCATCATGTGCCAGTATAAAGTCCCCCCCATCATCATGTGCCAGTTTTGTAATAAGCCCCCCCAATGTGCCAGTAACACTATTGTAAAAAAAAACAAAAAAAAAACACTTATACTTACCTAAGTGTCAGCGATGCGATGCAGCCTCTTCCTGTGTCCCACGCTGTAATGTAAGGCTCAGGCGGCACGATGACGTCATTGCGCCGGCCTCTGATAGGCTGCCGGCCTAGTGCCTGCAGCCAGGGGCGTACATAAAAATCACTGGGCCCCATAGCAGGAATCTAAATTGGGCCCCCATTCCCCTTTTATAGCCCCTCCCTTTGTTCCATGAACTATTCTTGCTGCTGCGTTTTATAATTTATGCCATCAGGGCCGGAATGGGATTACAAAACAGCCCTGGCACACAAAAGAGGTATAATAGATGCAGATGTATATTATATACAGCAGTGTACAGTTATGTGAGGTACGCGGTATAATAGATGCAGTGTGTACAGGTATATAGTATATTCCCTAGTGTTCTGATATGTGAGGTACAGGGTATAATAGATGCAGTGTGTACAGGTATATAGTATATACAGCAGTGTACTGATATGTGAGGTACGGGGTATAATATATGCAGTGTATACAGTATATACAGTAGTGTAATATGTGAGGTACGAGGTATAATAGATGCAGTGTGTACAGGTATATAGTAAATACAGCAGTGTATTGACACCTCGTACCTCACATATCAGTACACTGCTGTATATACTATATATCTGTACACACTGCATCTATTATACCTCGTACCTCACATATATAGTATATACAGAAGTGTACTGATATCTGTACACACAGCATCTATTATACCTCATACCTCACATATCAGTGCACTGCGGTATATACTATATATCTGTACATATTGCATGTATAATACTGTGTAATATATGCAGTGTGTGTGCATGTATGTGTGTGTATATATATATATATATATATATATATATATATATATACAGAGCAGTGTATTGATGTGACACATAGAAGGTATAATACTGTAGATGCAGTGTTTATAGAAATATGTGGTCAGTTATGCATTATAGTCACTGTGAGGTACATGAGGTAGTGGTAACTGTCTGAAGTAGTATACATGAGTGAGCAATGAGTAAAAACAGGGCATGGAGGGGGGGGGGGAATGATGAAAAGTGGAGGACCTCCTCTTACCTCTCCATTCCAGTCTGTATGGATCAATACAGAGCTGCTTGTGAACTTTTAATACTTGCTGTTAGGGGTTGAAGGACCTGTGATGATGTCATCACAGGTCCTGGCAGATGTACTTTTGAAACCTAGGAACTACACCATTTTTGGTGCAGTTCCTTTGCTAGATTCTGCAGGACCTGTGATGTTGAAGATGATGTCATCACAGGTCCTGGCAGATGCACTGTTCTAACCTGGGAACTACACTTTACACTGTGCAGTTCCCTTACAGGACCTGTGATGACATCATCAAAGGTCCTTTAGCTTTAGAAAGGTAAACAGGAGTAATTAGGGGGCGGGGCCTCTCCTCCACTTCGGTGCCTGCCTGCAGCCTATCAGAGGAAAGGGAAGGGACACGCCTCTCCCTCCCCTGCACCTCCGCTGGCACAGACAGTTTACAATGGAGATGAGCGCAATGGAAGCGCTCATCTCCCTGTGCCCGGCGGCGGCTGCTCACTTGGGGGGGGGGGGGGTCATTTTAGTTGGGGGGGCACATGGGGGGGCACAGCATGATGTAGGGGGGGGCCCTGGCCCCCCCCTGGCGACGCCACTGCTGCTGGCACTTCACCTGCGCCCCCCTCCTGTCCGCAAATGGTAGCGCCCAGGGCACCCGCTCCTTCGGCCCCTGCCTTGTACCGGCCCTGAATTTGTCCCTTCCCCCAGAAAATCTGTCAGGAAGAACAACCTTGGGTTCCGGAGCAACCTGGTTACCCATAGCAACTGCAGGACTTGCGGTCTGCTGCAATTGCTGCTGTTGCTGGAGGACCGACGCCTTCAATCCTGCCACCTCCGAAGACAGGCCTTGAAGTTGCTTTGTCAAAGCGGCAATAGGATCCATGCTGGATTCTAAATAGGCAGAAGAGAAAAAAATATATATATATATTATTATTTTTATTATTTTTTCTTAAACAAAATAAGGGCCAGATATAATATCATGACCGGCGTGCCGATCACATACGTGACTCAAAGGGAGGGAAAAGGAAGGCCCTGTCCAAGGGAGAGGGAAAGATGGTGACCCCTAACTCACCTTGAGGCTGGCACCTGACTGCCCTGATGTCCCTAGACGGGTTTCTCACCCGTACGCCGATCACGTGCCTAAACCCTGGCTTTCCCTAAGATGAGCCCTACGTAGTGAATAGGGCGGTGGGAACACTAGTCCGCACCACTAACACTAAAGGGAAACACTAGGGAGAAGACAGACAATACTGACAAAACATATAGTCCCAGGTGGGCGACAACAAACAACCAACAGGGATCCGGAGGGTAATGCTCTGGTACGACAACCAGGGATAACAGCAACTCAGCTCCAGTGGGTCAGTATAGAAGTCCAGGCAGGAAGCTCCATATCTGGCAACCAGAGAAGTGGGGGAGGGGAATATAAGGAGGTTGGAAGTGCCGGACAAGAAACAGCTGAGGAGAAGAAGCTACGGAGCCATTCAGTGGTGAAATTTGTTTGTGATACAGCATTTTTTGGAAAAATTGGTCGATAGCTGTAACTATGGTCAAGGACAATATATGTCCTTTATGGCCCACTGGGTAAATGTGGTTCCTGCCCAGCCACACCAGCAACTTGGCCAGGTGATGCCGCTTCCGCCTCCACGTTCTCACGCCATTGGACCTGTGACAATGTCTGCCTCTGCCTCCTCATCCTCCACCGTGTCCTCAGCCTCCACAGCAGGCACAATTTGGAGTGTTCCTCCAGCATATCACATGTGCAGAGCAAAGCGGAGTCACTCTGTTCTGCACATGGTTTACCTGGGCGAACAAAGTCACACAGGGGAGGAACTGCTCCATGTCCTTCAAAAGAAAATAGAATCCTGACTCTCTCCTCGCTAACTGAAAATCGTTACCATGGTCACCGACAACGGGAAGAACATTGTGTTGGCTCTGCGTCAAGGATGGCTGACCCATGCGCCCAGCAGGGCACACATGTTTAATCTGGTTGTAAAGCGGTTCCTGAAGTCTTCCACACAACTGCAAGACATCCTTAAGGTGGCCAGGAAACTGTGCATGCACTTCAGCCACTCTTACACTGCAAAACATGCCCTCCGTGAGCTGCAAACGCAGAATAGCATTCCCCAACATATATGCGATGTTTCCACCCATTGGAACTCCACCCTTCACGTGTTGGACTGACTATTTGAGCAGAGGAAGGTTGTAAACGATTTAGGCCTTTTGAAGAGGCCACTTTATTTGTCAGTCACCAGGACTATGGGATGAATGAAATAATTCTGGGAGAAGTGGAGATAAATCTGGGAGAAGTGGAGCCCACATCTCATGGCCACCTGAGCACTGTGGGGGCTGAACTGGCGGAGGAGTAGGAGGACATTCATGCACAAGCAATGTACAGGGTGGGCCATTTATATGGATACACCTTAATAAAATGGGAATGGTTGGTGATATTAACTTCCTGTTTGTGGCACATTAGTATATGTGAGGGGGGAAATTTTCAAGATGGGTGGTGACCATGGCGGCCATTTTGAAGTCGGCCATTTTGAATCCAACTTTTGTTTTTTCAATAGGAAGAGGGTCATGTGACACATCAAACTTATTGGGAATTTCACAAGAAAAACAATGGTGTGCTTGGTTTTAACGTAACTTTATTCTTTCATGAGTTATTTACAAGTTTCTGACCACTTATAAAATGTGTTCAATGTGCTGCCCATTGTGTTGGATTGTCAATGCAACCCTCTTCTCCCACTCTTCACACACTGATAGCAACACCGCAGGAGAAATGCTAGCACAGGCTTCCAGTATCCGTAGTTTCAGGTGCTGCACATCTCGTATCTTCACAGCATAGACAATTGCCTTCAGATGATCCCAAAGATAAAAGTCTAAGGGGGTCAGATCGGGAGACCTTGGGGGCCATTCAACTGGCCCACGACGACCAATCCACTTTCCAGGAAACTGTTCATCTAGGAATGCTCGGACCTGACACCCATAATGTGGTGGTGCACCATCTTGCTGGAAAAACTCAGGGAACGTGCCAGCTTAAGTGCATAAAGAGGGAAACACATCATCATGTAGCAATTTCGCATATCCAGTGGCCTTTAGGTTTCCATTGATGAAGAATGGCCCCACTATCTTTGTACCCCATATACCACATCATACCATCAATTTTTTTGTTCCAACAGTCTTGGAGGGATCTATCCAAAGTGGGTTAGTGTCAGACCAATAGCGGTGGTTTTGTTTGTTAACTTCACCATTCACATAAAAGTTTGCCTCATCACTGAACAAAATCTTCTGCGTAAACTGAGGGTCCTGTTCCAATTTTTGTTTTGCCCATTCTGCAAATTCAGTGCGCCGATCTGGGTCATCCTCCTTGAGATGCTGCAGTAGCTGGAGTTTGTAAGGGTGCCATTTGTGAGTAGCTAATATCGGCCGAAGGGATGCTCGACTAATGCCACTCTCCAGTGACATGCGGCGAGTGCTACGCTGTGGGCTCTTGCTGGATGAAGCTAGGACAGCCACTGATGTTTCTTCATTAGAGACAGATTTCATGCGTCCACATTTTGGCAAATCTAACACTGAACCAGTTTCACGAAACTTAGCAAGCAGTTTGCTAACTGTAGCATGGGAGATGGGTGGTCTCGTAGGTTGTCTTGCATTGAAATCTGCTGCAATGACCCGGTTACTGCGTTCACCAGACATCAACACAATTTCTATCCGCTCCTCACGTGTTAACCTCGGCGACATGTCAATGGCTGTAAACAAAGAGAAACTTGTAAATAACTCATGAAAGAATAAAGTTACGTTAAAACCAAGCACACCATTGTTTTTCTTGTGAAATTCCCAATAAGTTTGATGTGTCACATGACCCTCTTCCTATTGAAAAAACAAAAGTTGGATTCAAAATGGCCGACTTCAAAATGGCCGCCATGGTCACCACCCATCTTGAAAAGTTTCCCCCCACACATATACTAATGTGCCACAAACAGGAAGTTAATATCACCAACCATTCCCATTTTATTAAGGTGTATCCATATAAATGGCCCACCCTGTAGATAGTGATATCTCATATAATAGTTACTACTTTACATTTCCCATATGTCTATTTCATGTTTGGATCATTTTGAAAATGACATTTTATTTTTTTGGGGGACGTTAGAAGGCTTAGTAATTCTTTTTAAGGACCAGTTCAGGTCTGAAGTCACATAATAGAAACCACCCAAAAATGACCCATTTTATAAACTACACCCCTCAAGGTATACAAAACTGATTTTACAAACTTTGTTAACCCTTTAGGTGTTCCACAAGAATTAATGGAAAATGGAGATGAAATTTCAGAATTTCACTTTTTTGGCAGATTTTACATTTTAATCCATTTTTTTCCAGCATCAAAGCAAGGGTTAACAGCCAAATAAAACTCAATATTTATTACCCTGAATCTGTGGTTTACAGAAACACCCCACATGTGATCGTAAACTGCTGTACGGGCACATGGCAGGGCGCAGTAGGAAAGGAATGCCATATGGTTTTTGGAATGCAGATTTAGCTGAACTGGTTTTTATATGCCATGTCCCATTTGAAGCCCCCATTAAGCACCCCTAAAGTAGAAACTCAAAAAAGTGACCACATTTTGAAAACTACACGATAAGGTGCCAGTTTTATTGGTACTATTTTGGGGTACATATGATTTTTAATTGCTCTATATTAAGTTTTTAGTGAGGCAAGGTAACCAAAAAATTTATGTTTTGGCACCTTTTTTATTTTTAACAACAATCATCTGACAAGTTAGATCATGTGCTATTTTTATACAGCAGGTTGTTACGGACGCAATGATATAAAATATGTCTACTTTCTATGATGTTTGTTTCAGTTTTACATAATAAAGCATTTTTGAAAACAAAAATTAGGTTTTTGTATCTCCATTTTTTTAAAGCCCTATTTTTTTTTTTTTCTGCCGATCGTCTTGTGCAGGAACTAGTTTTTTTGCAAGTAGAGTTGATGTTTTTATTGGTACCATTTTTGGGTACATATGATTTTTTGATCATTCATTATTACATTTTATGGGGCAAGGTGACCAAAAAATTTGTTGTTTTGGCACAGTTTTTATTTATAAAATAGTAAATAAATAATATTTTAGAGTATCCATAGTCTGAGAGCCATAGCTTTTTTATTTTTTGACCAATTGTCTTAGGTAAGGACTCATTTTTTGCGTGATGAGCTGACTGTTTTATTGGTACTATTTTGGAGGGTATATGCCTTTTTGATCGCTTGGTGTTGCAATTTATGTGATGCAAGGTGACAAAAATAGAATATATATATATTTTTTTTATGGTGTTCACCTGAGGGGTTAGGTCATGTGATATTTTTATAGAACTGGTTGTTACAGACGTGGCGATACCTAATATGCATACTTTTTTTTATTTATTTCACTTTAGCACAATAATAGCAGTTTTGAAGCAAAAAATAATCATATTTTAGTGTCTCCACTGTCTGAGAGTGATAGCTTTTTTATTTTTTTTACCGATTCTCTTAGGTAGGGTCTCATTTTTTGCGGGATTAGGTGACGGTTTGATTGGTACTATTTTGGGGACCATACGCCTTTTTGATTTTTTTACAGTTTTTATTTAAATTTTTTTACGATGTTCACCTGAGGGGTTAGGTCATGTGATATTTTTATAGAGCTGGTTGTTACGGACGTGGCGATACCTAATATGTAGATTTTTTTTAATGTATTTTACTTTAGCACAATAGCTTTTTTGAAACAAAAAAAATGATGTTTTAATGTCTTCATGTTCTGAGAGCTATAATTTTTTTATTTTGTGAGTGATTATCTTAGGTTGGGGCTCATTTTTTGCAGGATGAGGTGACGGTTTTATTGATACCATTTTGTGGGACATACGCATTTTTGATCGCTTGGTGTTGCACTTTTTGTGATGTAAGGTGACAAAAATGGCTTTTTTTAACACCGTTTTTATATTATTATTTTTATGGTGTTTATCGGACAGGGTGGATCATATGATATATTTATAGAGCCGGTCTTATGGACGCGGCGATACCTAATATGTGTATTTTTTTTTTATTTTTCTATTTTTTAAAATAAAATAAGGAGAAAGGGGCTTTTTTTTTTGCTTTTTTTACTTTAATAACTTTTGTAAAAACACTTTTTAAAACTTATTTTTCTTTACTTTATTTCTTTTGGGGGTCTGATCCCCTCTGCAATGCATTACAATACTTCTGTATTGTAATGCATTGCCTGTTCGTGTACTACAGTGAGTAGTACACAAACAGGTTGCCTAGGTGTCATGGTCTTACCTGCTTGCTGCTCTCCTTCGTTTGACATGTGCTGGCGGCCATCTTGGTTTCTTGTAGCCTTCCACCCTGCGGCTCCTCCTTCCCCTGGGAGGAGCTGGATGCCTAGCTCATATATATAGGAGGTCTGTGGCTTCAGTTCCTTGCTTGGTCCTCTTGTGTTCACATGCTTCTAAGACTGCTGCTGCTTCTGGTTCCTGATCCTGGCTTCGTCTGACTACCCTGCTGGTTCCTGATCCTGGCTTCGTCTGACTACCCTGCTGGTTCCTGATCCTGGCTTCGTCTGACTACCCTGCTGGTTCCTGATCCTGGCTTCGTCTGACTACCCTTCTGGTTCCTGACCTCTGGCTTCGCAAAGACTCTGCTCGGTTTCACCATCTGTTTGGACTTTTGCTTTACAGCTTTATTTTCAATAAAGCCTTCTTATTTTCATTTATCTCTTGTTGTACGTCTGGTTCATGGTTCCGTGACATTAGGACCAAGCCATGAATTCTGACGGTACAGGGCCATCCTCGCTACCCACGCTGGTTGCCAGACTTGATCAGCAGGATCACCTGTTGGGTCGGTTCGCTGTGGCGTTGCAAACCCTGCTTGAACGCACGGCTCATTTCGCTCCCGTTGCCGATGGGTCGGTTGTCGCTCCTGGGCTCGCTCCTACTGCCGCTCCGGTTGTTGCGCCAGAGTCTACCCCGACACCTGTTGTTGCGCCTGCGGTGTTTCGGGGTATGACCGGTTCTGCCCCTCTTCCACAGCGCTTTGGGGGAGAGCCAACTCAGTGCCGAGGTTTCCTTAACCAGGTGGGCATTTATTTCGAGTTGCTGCCACATGCCTTTCCTACTGAGAGATCAAAGGTGGGCTTCTTGATCTCGCTGCTCTCGGACAAGGCCTTGGCCTGGGCCAGCCCTTTATGGGAGAACAACAATCCGGTGGTTGCCGAGTTTTCCGGTTTTGTTGTTTCTCTTCGGAAGGTATTCGATGTGCCGGCTCGTGCTGCCTCTGCTGCGAAGCTCCTTATGTCCATCAGACAGGGTTCACGATCCGTAGCTGAATACGCCATTGAGTTTCGTACCCTGGCAGCAGAGGTGGGCTGGAATAATGAGGCTCTGGTCGCTGCTTTCTCTCATGGTCTCTCGGATGCCTTGAAGGATGAGGTTGCAGCTAAGGACCTACCAGTTGAGCTCGAGTCTCTTATTTCTTTCCTGATTTTGATTGACACCAGACTCAGGGAGAGACCTTCCTTTAAGGAGAACCTGCGGAGGTCTTCTAACAGATTGGTGCCTACGTTTGCTGTCCCACCCGTGCCTCCCTCTCCTCCCACGCCTCCTGGGGATGAACCCATGCAGCTGGGGTTTGCTCGCCTGTCCGAGGGGGAGAGGGCACTCCGGAGACGCGAGGGCCGATGCATGTACTGTGGTCTCGGTGGGCATTTTCGGTTGGCATGTCCGAACCGTCCGGGAAACGCTCGTACCCTGAGATCCTGTCGGGGGCAGATCTTGGGTGGAGTCTCCTCGTCCCCGGTTTCCCGTGTTGACAAACCACTGATCACTGTTGTCCTCTCCTGGGTCGGGGGCTCGGTGACGACCCAGGCGTTGGTGGACTCTGGTGCTGGTGGTTTGTTCATTGATAGTGTGTTCGCTGCCGCCAATTCCATTCCTCTGCAGGCTCGAGGTTCCCCACTGGCTCTTGAGGCGATAGACGGCAGACCCCTTCTGCCGCCACACGTGACTCATGAGACCCTTCCAGTGGGGATAGCCATTGGTGCCGTTCACAGAGAGTCGGTCTGCCTCCAGGTTATTTCGTCTCCACACTACTCGGTGGTCTTGGGGTACCCCTGGCTCCAGAAGCATAATCCGACTTTCGATTGGAGATCGGTCGAGATCCTCTCGTGGTCACCGCAGTGTGGGGCTAGTTGCATCCATGGGTCTGTCAAGTTGCTGTGTACTTCCTCGGACTCTCTGTTGCCTCCTGAATACGAGGAGTACCGGGATGTATTCGATAAGGTGCGCGCGGTTGCCCTACCTCCGCACCGCCCATACGATTGTGCCATAGAGTTACAATCTGGTGCCGTTCCTCCTCGTGGCAAAGTCTATCCACTGTCGGTAGCGGAGAATGAGGCCATGGAGGAGTACGTGAGGGAGGCGCTTTCACGCGGACACATTCGCAAATCTTCGTCCCCGGCAGGGGCTGGATTTTTCTTTGTGAAAAAGAAGGGCGGTGAGTTGAGGCCTTGCATCGATTACAGGGGTCTCAATCGCATCACGATCAAGAACGCTTACCCGATACCCTTGATTTCCGAGCTGTTCGATCGCCTTAAAGGGGCCACGGTCTTTACCAAACTCGACCTGAGGGCGGCATATAACCTGGTAAGGATCAAGGCGGGCGATGAGTGGAAGACCGCGTTTAACACCAGGACCGGTCATTACGAATCCTTGGTTATGCCCTTTGGGTTGTGCAATGCGCCCGCAGTCTTTCAGGAATTCATCAACGATGTTTTCCGTGACCTGTTGCAGCAGTGTGTGGTAGTCTATTTGGATGACATCTTGGTATATTCTGAATCCATGGAGGCCCACATTCTGGATGTCAGACGAGTGTTGCAACGGTTACGAGAGAACAAGCTGTTCGGTAAGCTTGAGAAATGCGAATTTCACCGATCCCAGGTAACCTTCTTAGGTTACATCATTTCCGCTGAGGGGTTCTCCATGGATCCTGAGAAGGTTTCGGCTGTCTTACAGTGGCCCCAGCCCAGTGGTCTTCGTTCCCTGCAGCGCTTTTTGGGCTTCGCCAATTATTATCGGAAGTTCATCAGGGACTTTTCCATGCTGGCCAAGCCTCTCACGGATCTGACCAGGAAGGGCAGTAATTCCCAGGTCTGGCCGCTCGAGGCCATCCGAGCTTTTGAGGCCCTAAAGTCCGCCTTTGTGTCGGCTACGATTCTGTCGCATCCCAACCCTGGGTTGCCCTTTGTCCTCGAGGTGGACGCGTCTGAGACGGGAGTAGGCGCCCTTCTGTCTCAGCGTAGAACACCAGAGGGTCCTCTGCTTCCTTGTGGGTTTTACTCCCGGAAACTGTCTTCCGCGGAGTGCAACTATCAGATTGGTGACAGGGAGTTATTGGCCATCGTGCAGGCCCTTAAAGAATGGAGGCACTTGCTCGAGGGTTCGGTGGTTCCGGTTCTCATCCTGACGGACCACAAGAATCTGACCTACCTTTCTGAGGCCAAGAGATTGACACCACGTCAGGCCAGATGGGCTCTGTTCTTGTCACGTTTTAATTACGTGGTCTCCTACCTACCAGGTTCCAAGAACATCAGGGCGGATGCCTTATCACGGCAGTACTCCGAGCTGTCCAGGGAGGAGTCGATTCCGACTTCGGTCATACCTCCGAATCAGATCCTGGCCGCCATTCGCACCAGCCTGACCTCTCCCCTGGGTGAGCAGATTTTGGCGGCTCAATCTGGTGCTCCCTCTGGGAGACCCAACGGCAGATGTTTTGTGCCTGAGGAGTTGCGCACTCGGTTGTTGCGAACCTACCATAACTCCAAGACCGCGGGGCATCCTGGAAAGAATCAGCTGTCCTGGGCTGTTTCACGTCTGTTCTGGTGGCCTTCCCTACGTTCCGACATCGCCGCATATGTAGCGGCATGCTCCGTTTGTGCTCAGAGTAAGTCCCCTCGGCACCTTCCGTTGGGCCTTCTGCAACCCATAGCCACCGGGGAGCGCCCATGGTCACACCTGGGGATGGATTTCATTGTGGACCTCCCTGCATCCCGAGGCCATACGGTCATTCTCATGATTGTGGATCGGTTTTCCAAAATGTGCCACTGTGTTCCTCTCAAGAAGTTACCCTCTGCACAAGAGTTGGCCACGATTTTTGCCAGGGAGGTCTTCCGGTTGCACGGTTTGCCTAAGGAGATTGTGTCGGATCGGGGGAGTCAGTTTGTGTCCAGGTTCTGGCGCGCCTTTTGCTCCCAGTTGGGGATTCATCTCTCCTTCTCCTCGGCCTACCACCCTCAGTCCAATGGGGCCGCAGAACGATCCAATCAGGCCTTGGAGCAATTCCTTCGTTGCTATGTCTCCGATCACCAAGACAATTGGGTTGACCTCCTGCCTTGGGCTGAGTTTGCCAGGAACACGGCGGTGAACTCTTCCTCTGGGACGTCTCCCTTCATGGCCAATTATGGGTTCCAACCTGCCGTGTTACCGGAGGTATTCTCTCCCCAGGATATTCCGGCTGTGGAGGATCACCTTTCCGTCCTACGTGCTTCTTGGGTACAGATCCAGAAGTCCCTTGAGGTCTCTGCGCAGCGCCAGAGACTCCAGGCTGATCGCAGACGAGCGCCTGCTCCTTCCTACCAGGTCGGAGACCGTGTATGGTTGTCCACCCGCAACCTCAACCTTCGAGTGCCCACTCCCAAGCTGGCGCCTCGCTTTGTTGGTCCCTTCCGAGTGCTTCGCAGGGTAAACCCGGTAGCCTATGCCCTTGCGCTTCCTCCTGGCATGCGGATCTCCAACGTGTTTCATGTCTCCCTGTTGAAGCCACTGGTGTGTAATCGTTTCACTTCCTCGGTTCCTCGGCCTCGTCCGGTCCAAGTGGGCAATCGTGAGGAATATGAGGTGAGCAATATCCTGGACTCACGCCTGGTCCGCGGTCGGTTGCAGTTTTTGGTCCATTGGCGTGGTTATGGTCCAGAGGAGCGTTCCTGGGTTCCCTCCGCAGATGTCCATGCTCCTGCCTTGCTCCGAGCCTTCCACGCACGCTTCCCTCAGAAACCGTTTTGTGCTCCGCGGAGGAGGGGCCCTTGAGGGGGAGGTACTGTCATGGTCTTACCTGCTTGCTGCTCTCCTTCGTTTGACATGTGCTGGCGGCCATCTTGGTTTCTTGTAGCCTTCCACCCTGCGGCTCCTCCTTCCCCTGGGAGGAGCTGGATGCCTAGCTCATATATATAGGAGGTCTGTGGCTTCAGTTCCTTGCTTGGTCCTCTTGTGTTCACATGCTTCTAAGACTGCTGCTGCTTCTGGTTCCTGATCCTGGCTTCGTCTGACTACCCTGCTGGTTCCTGATCCTGGCTTCGTCTGACTACCCTGCTGGTTCCTGATCCTGGCTTCGTCTGACTACCCTGCTGGTTCCTGATCCTGGCTTCGTCTGACTACCCTTCTGGTTCCTGACCTCTGGCTTCGCAAAGACTCTGCTCGGTTTCACCATCTGTTTGGACTTTTGCTTTACAGCTTTATTTTCAATAAAGCCTTCTTATTTTCATTTATCTCTTGTTGTACGTCTGGTTCATGGTTCCGTGACACTAGGAGACCCAGCCTGAGGCTGGATCTCCTCGGCACCCGTAGAAGGCAGGTCTTGATGCCTCTGCATGGCATTGAGCTGCCTTCTGACACATCGAGTCCCTGCCACAGCAGTGCGGGGACTCAATGCGCTCCCTCACCCGACACAAACCCCTTCTATGTCGTGGTCAGTGCGGACAGCGGCATAGAAGGGGTTAATCCGCTGCATCGCTGTAAACAGCGATGCCGGCGGGTACAGCAGGGGCCCGGCTACCAGGAACTGCCGGACCCCTGCAGTGATAGCGCGCGGACCGCTCTGGTGCCTGCCTGATCACCATGACGTATTATTACGTAAAATTGCGGGAAGTGGTTTCCATGACGTAGTAGTAAGTCATGTGTCAAGAAGGGGCTAAAACCAACACTATTAACAGGTTGCTTTTGTGTTGATATAAAAAATTGCATCAAAAACTGATTGCAAAATACACATGCATAATACACGTGCATTTTTACAGCAATCACTTTTTTTTTTTAGATTAAATAGTGTTGAGCGAAGCATTTGAAGTGGAATTCGGTGCGAAGTTTACAAAAACTTTTTCTTTGCAACGAATCAGAATTTCCTTGCACTTCATGGTAATAAATCAGTTTTTCCTAAAATGGCGTGTTACAAAGTGAAAGTAAAAAGCCTGGAAACTCGAGGTGACCCATAATGCTGTGCAGCCAGCCATTCCACAGATTCCATTCCCTGTAATGTTGCAGCCCTATAAAACCCTTATCCTTTAGAGCGCTGGGGTTGGAGAAGTGGGTATGTCAGAGCTGATTAATATTCTGTGTTTACTGTCAAAAAACCTGCAGGAGATTGCAGGCAAGAATAGCAATAATATGCATATTGTGCCCCAACCTAACCAGCCAAACTCCATAACCGCAACAGCCCCTGTTTAAAGGTGCATTAAAGGTGCAGCGCGGCCATTAACAATGAAGAAGGACTATACATGTCACACCCTGGATTGGGTCCTCCCTCCCCCTCTTTTTTCTTTGTTGGGAGGAAGGAGGACCTATTTAAGTCCATGATGAGGCAAACATACCTTGTTATGACTAAGAATACGATTGTTCGAAACGCGTAAATGTGTGTGTAACGGATCAGCAGACAAGGGGTTAAAATCCATTTAGGCGATATGCCCCTTTCTGAGAGACAGGCACAGCTACTGCAGAACACCAAACTCCCGAACTGGATACAAAATAGCACTCCAAACTGGAACCTCACGAATAGCTGCTAGCAGACGAACAGGAATCAGCTTACACTCCTGGCAATCAGTCTCTAACAGCATACAGTGGATCCTCCCAATAACGAGACAAGACTCCGTGTTGAGGGTCCAGCAGTGGTCTGACTGTACTTCAAGTACAGCCTCTTTTATTCACAAAAAACAAACATAGTACTGCCCACAGGGTTTTGAAATACAACCAATCAGTATATTACAACACATACAATGTAAGTACAGCAACCAATCGTTCATGCCCCCAGAGGACCAGAAGGGAGACTGCGACACAGGACAGATACAACATATCCCCACAATGCATCATGGTTTCCTCCTCTCTGTCCCGGAGACAACCGAGGAGCAATACAATTATCTCTCAGGACAAAGGGAAATCGCCAATACACATGTGGGGACAACAGAACAGAGATCACCATTTTAAACACACAATGGCACAATGGGACAATAGAAACACACCTATTCCTCCCAAGCTGACAAGTTACACTTGTAGTGTCCCACTAGATAGGCGTGGGCACTACACAAGGGTCAATTGGTGTGCGTGTTACTTCTACTCACAAGGGACAGAAATGTTATATTTTATTATGCATTTAATGTATTTTCTAATGTGTTTTTATATGCAATGTTCCCCTGTGTAAATGCTTAGCAGGCCTAGTTGGGTGTAGTTAGACATCCCAGACACTAGAGGGAGATAGGGAGCCCCTAGTATAAATGTTCAGGCCCAGACAGGGAGAGGGAGTTCAGAGTCAGGAGTCTGTGGAGACAGAAGTCAGAAGGCACCAGCCAGAGATATGCTGAGGGCCTCCTCCTGACATGCAGCTTGATAGCCCTGGCTGCTAGCTATGACCAGGAGGCTAGTGAGGAACCCTAGCCTGCCTGAAGATCAAGAGAGCCTTAGTTAGCTCAGAAGTCACCCCAGTAGCAGGACAGAACCTCCTGGGAGAAACCCACAGTCATTCTCAAGCCAAGTAAGGATATTTCCAGCCAAGATAAGTACATTAATAGGCAGAGGAACTATAAAGCAAAGCAAGGATTAATACGAGAGGAAGATATATATTTACCAAGAATTTAAGCCAGCATTTAGGCGTCCGGGCCTTGGGATTGAAACCAGACAGGAGTTCTAAAAGAACAGTGTACACTATTTCTGAGGAAAGGTACAACCTGATTCTGAGTGTGTTGTGGATTTACCCTCTGAGAATCTTGCATGATCAATACCTGCCATCTTGTGAAATAAGCCTGCTTGTGAAGCTTGTGATCTAAAGGACTGTATAACTATCTTGCTGTACAAAGTTGGACTGTTTAGGTAAAGCAACGTTTGGTTCACTATACCACGTGTGTACCTCACTTATTCCAACTATAAATCGGTGTGCCACCGTTACAGGCACTGGCGTCACAAATCCAAAAGGGACCTTGCTTCAGGCACTCAAAATACCTGTAACATCCAGGGCACCTCATCCACCATCAGGCCTGGTCCCTACATACCGAGTGTGCCCCAGAGGAACTGTGTCTACCTCTCCTTCACTGCCGCATGCCTGCCCAGGGTTCTCCAATACAGTGAGCAACCCTCGATTGCCCATAACCGTGACCTCACTTCGCTATACCCTGCAGGTCTGGCGTGCTGCACACTTATTATAAATTGTTACAACTTTGTGAGTTTACATTGTCCATACATATAACATATCAATTTAAACAGTATAACTTGGGGACAAACCTATCCAAAATTCACTTGAATAGGTTCAGGGGTTTAAAAGTTAGTATGGGCCATAATCCTGAGGCAAGAGGCTTTTAAACAGGCCTCTCCAAAACCCAGTGGCGAGGTTGGTTTCGCCACAGTGTGTAAGTGGGAGATGGTGCCACTGGATGTTTTATATTTGTGGAAATAAAGACCAGACCTAAAGATCCATACAAGTGCTTGATTTCTGTTTTTTCGTGTGCTACAGTAGTACTACTGCAGAGGATTGCGCTACTTTAATTAGGATTTCATGACTACATATAAAGATTGCTGTGGGGGGCCCGGTGTATTGGGGTCACTATTTAAACAGGGACACTTATGGGGGGGGGATCTTTGGATGACACATATATAGCATAAGATGCTATATATGTGTCATCCAAAGATCCCCCCCCCATAACAGTGTCATCCACAGATCCCCCCAATTTATACAGTTGTTTTCAAAATTATTCAACCCCCACTGAAATTGAGTGTTTTGGCCAGTTTGACATTGATTTTGATCATTTCAGTCATCTTGTTTACAATTAAATCAAAGAGGCACTTGTAAGTCAGACACATATAACATAACATTTATAATGAAATAACCACAAATGTCTTTTCTGTGCTCACATCATTATCAGTTTTATTCAACCCCCAAGTGACATTCAATCTTAGTACTTAGTACAACATCCTTTTCCAGTTATAACAGCTTTTAAACGTGAAGCATAGCTTGACACAAGTGTCTTGCAGCATCTACGGGTATCTTCGCCCATTCTTCATGGGCAAAAGCCTCCAGTTCAGTCACATTCTTAGGCTTGCGCGCTGCAACAGTTTTCTTGAAGTCCCACCAGAGGTTCTCAATCGGATTTAAGTCTGGTGACTGCGATGGCCACTTCAAAATGTTCCAGCCTTTAATCTGCATCCATGCTCTAGTGGACTTGGAGGTATGCTTGGGATCATTGTCCTGTTGAAAGGTCCAACGTCTCCCAAGCCTCAGGTTTGTGACGGACTGCATCACATTTTCATCCAATATCTCCTGGTACTGAAGAGAATTCATGGTACCTTGCACACGCTGAAGCTTCCCTGTACCTGTAGAAGCAAAACAGCCCCAAAGCATGATTGACCCCCCACCATGCTTCACAGTAGGTAAGGTGTTCTTTTCTTCATAGGCCTTGTTCTTCCTCCTCCAAACATAGCGTTGATCCATGGGCCCAAACAGTTCTAATTTTGTTTCATCAGTCCACAGAACACTATCCCAAAACTTTTGTGGTTTATCCACATGACTTTTGGCATACTGCAGTCGACTCTTCTTATTCTTTGGAGACAGCAAGGGGGTGCACCTGGGAGTTCTGGCATGGAGGCCTTCATTACGCAGTGTGCGCCTTATTGTCTGAGCTGAAACTTCAGTACCCACATCTGACAAATCTTTTTTCAGTTCCTCAGCAGTCACACGGGGACTTTTCTCCACTTTGCGCTTCAGGTAGCGCACAGCAGTCGAAGTCAGCATCTTCTTTTTGCCACGACCAGGTAGCGTTTCAACAGTGCCCTTTGCCTTGAATTTGAGAATGATGCTTCCTATGGTGTCTCTTGGTATGTTTAACATCTTTGCAATCTTCTTATAGCCATTGCCCTTCCTGTGAAGAGAAATCACCTCTTCTCTTGTCTTCCTGGACCATTCTCTTGACTTCACCATGTTTGTAAACACACCAGTAAATGTCTAGAAGGAGCTGAGTATCACAGTCCTTTTAAATCTGCCTAATTGGTGCTTATTATGCTTGATTGCTGCTCCTTGACATCCACAGGTGTTTTCAATACCTGATCGAAAACACTTGAATGAACCTCTGTTCTTAAGAGTGGTAGTCTTTAAGGGGTTGAATAATTGTGTCAATGAAGAAATCACAAAAAAAACATTTAATACTCTATTACAAAAACAATTGATGTCATTTTAGTTGCATTTGATTCTTTAAAAAGTCCTTGTAAGATTTCATTCTTACACAATTACAAATGTACACTAAATTCCCTAAAACCCTTTACAGCATTGGGGGTTGAATAATTTGGAACACAACTGTAGGCCTAGCCTAAGGATCGGCCATTAGTTTTAAAAAACTGTATAATTCCTTTAGAAGAACTAGAGGGAACTTACTTTATTTGTGCCATAGAATTTGTTCCCACTAACTTTTTGTCTAGTCCTATTTTTTTGTGAATTTTGTTGCATCTTGTAGTTAAAAACTATTACAGCACCAAGATGGTCTAAAAAGTAGGGTAACATTCTGCTAGGATAAAGCCCTGTGGTGCAAATTGGCATACTTCATACAGAATGCCTTTGACAAAAAGAGGCATATCGTCACAATCATGGGCGCCTTTAACATCATAAACCTTTACCTTTAATTCACAATTTACAACAAAATTAACAAAACAAAAAACATACGGGGGGTTGTTTATTAAGACTGGCGTTTTAGATGCAAATTGCGGAAGGCACACAGGCGGCATGCGTGTTTTGCGGATCCGCAATTTGTGGACCACAAAACACGGCACGGTCGTGTGAATAAGCCCTTACTCTATCACCACTAGTATATTGTCTCTCGTATTAGATTTCCCTATGTGCACATGCTGTGCTAAAAACACTCAAACTCTGCACCCCAACATGTTTCGCCAGTTACACTGGTGTCCTCAGGGGATTGGGCAGGATATGTTCAAGTGGAGCAGGGACGGTCTTTTAAATCCTCCGCTTGTCACATCATACTGCCTGTTAGCATATTGTTGCCAGTATTGTTATTAGGTATTCATTTGTAACTAAACAAAGATATTGTTCATTGGAGCGATCCTACCTATTACTCAGACCGCATCCTTCAATGAATGTCTGCGCATGATTGGGGACTTAGAATTTTTCTCCAACATAGGTCCCTTCTGCGCAGGTCTGGACATGGTGTGTGGCAAGTCATAAATTAGTCGCACTTTCAGCAGTCTGTGCAGCTGGTGGAAAAAACGACTCCAGTCCTGGCTTGTATAGTTTTTTCGCCAACATTTATGCCTGCCGTAAATGTTAGTGAATTTCCGATGCTGATATTCCGGCTCTGACACTCCAAAGTGTCGAACGCTGCAAAGAACGTCTGGGCAACAAAATATTGTTGTATGGGCATTGAAATTGTCGCAAAAAGGGGTCTTGTGACTATTTTTATGCTCTAAACAGGCATAAAAATAATTCTAAATGGCCCCCAACGTGTTTCATACATGGTCAATGCATTGAGAATGCATTTGATACACAATAAAATAACTGAACACTTGCAATATACTGTAGTTCGAAAAGTCGCCACACAAAAGGTTGCTTGTTGGAATAGCACTGAAGAGTTAAAAGAGGAGAGGAGGGAAGAAACAATGGGGGGAATTCATCAAGACTAGTTATCTTAAATCTGGCAGACTGTGAAGACCCTTCACCCATACACACCCAATTTTTACGCCAGTCTTTGTTTCCTCCCTACAGTGGTGAAGAAAGCGACCAATTATGATGATGCTCAGGTCGGCTGTCCTTGCACCTTTAGTGAAATTACATATTCTTATTACAGCCCCTGATTCAAGTAGTTTTACTATTCTTTAAAGTCTGTTTCCATCCATAAAAGAAAGTAAATATGTTGGGCTCAATGTCCCGGCCCCCACTACCTTCTTGCCACTCCTAAGTGGCGACGAGGAAACAAAAATGACTGTGCAACAATACTGTCAAAGTCACAAATAGGGTGTTTTCCCATTATTATTTTTTGCCTAAAACAGGTGATGTATGCTTTGTAAATGACCCCCAACTACTGTACAGAAGCCCGGAGAGCTGAAAAGACCTCTGTAGGATGCATTCAATTTTTTGTCCACAAGATGTCCTCAGAGTTCTCTGTGGGGTTGCATAGTATAACTTGTACTTCCAGAAGACCTCTCTTCTCCTGAGAAGCTCAAACCTGTGTTGTGCAGAGCAAGGAATATGATCAATTGGAATTATCCTAATAGGATCCAGGCCACCTCCATGGACTAAGGCACAATATCTGGAGAGGCCACATTTCAAATATTGTTTCTAGATATTGTGCTGGTGTGGAACTTTTGTGTAGTCTAGCCAATATATTGTAGATTGTGTAGATTGCACTTGCTTTCAACTAAATAGATTTGCAGCTTGTATACCCATGTTTTATCATCTAGCAACATTTCTGCCTAACTTTGTACCGGCCGTTTTAGCAAAAGGCCACTGGCATGATGTTATATCTTTATAGTATGTTGTATGGCTTGATGGCAGTATATTAATTTTGGGGGCTCAGTGGTAGGTGATAATTATTTTGAGGAGTATAGATTGTAAATAAGGATCTTCCTTGAGGACGTGACAATTTTTCATGCTATAGATTCTTCCATGAACCATATTATAGGTATTGATGAAGTTTGTTTTAAACCTCTCATTTATTTTGTTGGATCAGCCTATCTGTTCCTTTTAGGCCTCATGCACACAAACCTTTTTTTCCCCGTTTTCGTTCCATTTGGTTACAGAACCATTCACTTCAATGGGTCCACAAAAAAAAACTGAAAAGACTCTTTGTGCATTCCGTATGTCCGCATGTCCATTCTGCAAAAAAATAAAAAATTTCCAATTCTTGTCCGTTTTGCGGACAAGGACAGGCATTGTTAAGCCTCATACAGACATCCGTGGAACTGGACTGGCATTGCAGGAGCGCACTGCGTCATAGCAACCAATGACGCCGTGTGCTCCTGCAATGCCAGTCCGGTATCTCACGGACCATGTTCCACGGACGTCTGCATGAGGCTTTACAATGGATTCGCAAAAAAAAAAAAGGATACAATACGAACGTCACACGGAAGTCATCCGTTTTTTTCCCAGATCTGTATTTTGTGGACCGCAAAATACATACAGTCATGTACATGAGCCCTTAGGGTGAGTGCCCTGTGATAGACCTGTACACAGGTGCAGGTTTACTGACAGAAAATCTGCATGAATCTTTGTGCAGATTTCTGTGTTTTTCTGCACCAACACTGCACCTAAATCCTCATGTGCTACTTGCAGTTTTTGGTGCAGATTAGTGTTGATCGAGCATGCTCGGCCAAACACCAGTTTGGCTCGAGCATCTCAATGCTTGGCACATGGCGGTATTCGGCCGAATACCGCATGTGCTCGAGCGCAATGCTCGAGTCTCCTCCCCGCACATTTGTTGGCTGCTACGCAGCCAATAAACGTACCGTTAAGTACTGCCATTCACTGTAATTGGCTGGCCGGAACGCGTCATCGGGTGCTATATAGCACCCGATGACACGTGTTCGGCTCAGTGTCAGTCAGGGAGAGCTGTGCTGAAGAAGGGAAAGATAGAGTAGCGAGTGAAATTTGAAAGTTGAAAAACTTGTCAGAGACCCAAAAGACCTTTTAAGGACTATTGTTGTGTGTGGCAGCAGCAATATATATTTTTAGCGCAACCTGCGTTAAATTGCTAAAACTTTACAGACCCAAAAGTCCTTTTAAGGACTATTGTATCTGGCAGCAATATCTATTTTTAGTGCATCCTGTGCTAAATAGCGTGCAATAGTTAGGCCGCTGCAGACAGCGACATTATCTGCGCTACATCCCCTGTGTAACGTGTGCGCATCCCAAAAATATGTGACAAACCAGTGTACTTTTTCCATAGACTGTGTCCGCTGCGGACAGTGACATTACCTGGAGTACATCTCCTGTGTAACGTTTCCACATCCCAAATACCTGTGACATTCCCTGTAATTTTTTATTAGCCACTGGTGACATCAGCGACATTATCTGCAGAATTTCTCCTGTGTAATGTTTCCACATCCCAAATGTCACCGCCAGCTCTCTGAGAAGGTCTGGCAGACGTTCTTCTGTACCTCTTGCATGATGTTCTTTGTTTTGGTTTCACTTTGTCATCTCATTTCCTTCTCCCAGGTGTCACCTATTTAGACTAATCCTCTTTCCTTTATATTCCCTCCCATACTGCCTCACTTTGCGGTTTATACTACTTCCTGGATTGAAGTGATCACTGCTGGAGACTTCTGTTACTGCTTGTTCAGATAAGTCCTTTCTTGTATTGTGTTTCTTTGCTGGCTTGATTCTAGGTGACCCTGACTCCCTACGTATTAAGTGCAGGGAGCCGGTGGTCGTATCCCCTCACTATTATAGGGTTTTCAGGTGTCACACAGTCGAGGTACGAGGGCATGCAATCGTCTACCTTTTTTTCTCCAAGTCTCGGCGCATGTGCAGTAGTGAGCAGTAGGGGCGTTCAGAGGCTAAGTATGAGCCTCCCATTATTAATGTCATTCTGGTGTCTAAGTCCCAGCGCATGCGCATTATGGAGATAGAAGTAATCAGCAAACACTGTGTCTCTACCGTGCGTCTGTCTAAGTGCCGGCGCATGCGCAGAACGTCAGAAAGCGCGAACTAAGGACAAGTGTTGGCGGCGATCGGCACTGCGCAGTAGGCTGTTGTCATCTAAGTCCCAACGCATGCGCACTAGGATACTTCGGGCTTGCATGAAGGGTAAGTGTGTGCGGCTGTTCCCACTGCGCATCGGGTCATCCTGGACCTTCCCCTATAAGTGACGCCACAAACCTGTCATTGCAACATTTGTAGCAATGATAGGTTAGAATTAACCAGTTTGATCCAAACCTGTTTAGGATTGGTGCTTCCTCCCCCAGGAAGTGAAAGATGAGAGGTTAAATTCCTCCACCAGCAATAGTTATTCAAGTCTGCCCGATATCCCTGATGAAGCCAGAATAGCTGGCGGACCATGATGGGGGAGGCGGAATTTAGGTTTTTAACCCCTTAAGGACTCAGCCCTATTTCACCTTAAGGACTTGGCCATTTTTTGCAAATCTGACCAGTGTCACTTTAAGTGCTGATAACTTTAAAACGCATTGACTTATCCAGGCCGTTCTGAGATTGTTTTTTCCGTCACATATTGTACTTCATGACACTGCTAAAATTGGGTCAAAAAAGTTAATTTTTTTGCATAAAAAAAATACCATATTTACCAAAAATTTGGAAAAATTAGCAAATTTCAAAGTTTCAGTTTCTCTACTTCTGTAATACATAGTAATACCCCCAAAAATTGTGATGAATTTACATTCCCCATATGTCTACTTCATGTTTGTAGCATTTTGGGAATGATATTTTATTTTTTGGGGATGTTACAAGGCTTAGAAGTTTAGAAGCAAATCTTGAAATTTTTCAGAAATTTACAAAAACCCAATTTTTAGGGACCACTACAGGTCTGAAGTCACTTTGCGAGGCTTACATAATAGAAACCGCCCAAAATTCTATAAACTAAACCCCTCAAGGTATTCAAAACTGATTTTACAAACTTCGTTAACCCTTTAGGTGTTGCACAAGAGTTATTGGCAAATGGGGATATAATTTGAGAATTTCATTTTTTTGCCTAATTTTCCATTTTAACCCATTTTTTCCACTAACAAAGCAAGGGTTAACAGCCAAACAAGACTGTATCTTTATTGCCCTGACTCTGCCGTTTACAGAAACACCCCATATGTGGCCGTAAACTATTGTACGGGCACACAGTAGGGCGTAGAGGGAAAGGTGCGCCGTATGGTTTTTGGAAGCCAGATTTTGCTGGACTGTTTTTTTGACACCATGTCCCATTTGAAGCCCCCCTGATGCACCCCTAGAGTAGAAACTCCATAAAAGTGACCCCATCTAAAAAACTACACCCCTCAAGGTATTCAAAACTGATTTTACTAACTTTGTTAACCCTTTAGGTGTTGCACAAGATTTAATGGAAAATAGAGATACAATTTCAAAATTTCACTTTTTTGGCAGATTTTCCATTTTAATATTTTTTTTCCAGTTACAAAGCAAGGGTTAACAGCCAAACAAAACTCATTATTTATGGCCCTGATTCTGTAGTTTACAGAAACACCCCATATGTGGCCGTAAACTACTGTACGGGCACACAGTAGGGTAGTGGCGTTGCTAGGGGGGGGCGAGGGGGGGCAATCGCCCCCCCTATGTTGTTCTTTGCCCCCCCGGTTGCCCCCCCGCTGATTCCCCCAGGTGAATACTAATGAGCGCTTCCATTATGGAAGCGCTCATTAGAACCGAGGGACCAGGAAGTGGTGAACGCTCTGTACTTACCACTTCCTGGTCCTCGGCTGTCGGCTGTGCAGGGCTGCGCACAGCGTGAGGGCGCTCTGTGACCTCACGCTGTGCGCGCCAGTTCAGAGCACAGTCGACTGAGGAGAGGCGGGCGTCCAGGAGCAGGAGAGGTAAGTGTTTTTTTTATTTTATAAAAAAATGTGGCTGCTGGGGGCATAAGGGGGCTAATGATGAGAGGGATATGGGGGCTAATGATGAGAGGCATATGGGGGCTAATGATGAGAGGCATATGGGGGCTAATGATGAGAGGCATATGGGGGCTAATGATGAGAGGCATATGGGGGCTAATGATGAGAGGCATATGGGGGCTAATGATGAGAGGCATATGGGGGCTAATGATGAGAGGCATATGGGGGCTAATGATGAGAGGCATATGGGGGCTAATGATGAGAGGCATATGGGGGCTAATGATGAGAGGCATATGGGGGCTAATGATGAGAGGCATATGGGGGCTAATGATGAGAGGCAAATGGGGGCTAATGATGAGAGGCATATGGGGGCTAATGATGAGAGGCATATGGGGGCTAATGATGAGAGGCATATGGGGGCTAATGATGAGAGGCATATGGGGGCTAATGATGAGAGGCATATGGGGGCTAATGATGAGAGGTATATGGCGGCTAATGATGAGAGGCATATGGGGGCTAATGATGAGAGGCATATGGGGGCTAATGATGAGAGGCATATGGGGGCTAATGATGAGAGGCATATGGGGGCTAATGATGAGAGGTATATGGGGGCTAATGATGAGAGGCATATGGGGGCTAATGATGAGAGGCATATGGGCTAATGATGAGAGGCATATGGGGGCTAATGATGAGAGGCATATGGGGCTAATGATGAGAGGCATATGGGGGCTAATGATGAGGCATATGGGGGCTAATGATGAGGCATATGGGGGCTAATGATGAGGCATATGGGGGCTAATGATGAGGCATATGGGGGCTAATGATGAGGCATATGGGGGCTAATGATGAGGCATATGGGGGCTAATGATGAGAGGCAGCATATGGGGGCTAATGATGAGAGGCAGCATATGGGGGCTAATGATGAGAGGCAGCATATGGGGGCTAATGAGAGGCATAATAAGTGTCATCCACAGATGTCCCCATAACAGTGTGTCTTTCACAGATCCACCATAACAGTACGCCTACGCACTGACGAGAGACAGAAAGAAGGGGAAAGAATCCGCGGAAGCAAGCAGAGGACGGCACAGCAGACGACTGAATAGCTTCTTTTGTAAGTAAATAGTTGGATTATAAATGTATCCCTGCATACCGCAATTCTCTCGTATTTTGTAATCTTATTTATATATACTTATTTTGTTTTTGCCCCCCCATTTTTGACTGTGGTATCTTTGTGCCCCCCCTATATATTGTTCCTAGAGTCGCCACTGCAGTAGGGCGTAGAGGGAAAGGTGCGCCGTATGGTTTTTGGAAGCCAGATTTTGCTGGACTGTTTTTTTGACATCATGTCCCATTTGAAGCCCCCCTGATGCACCCCTAGAGTAGAAACTCCATAAAAGTGACCCCATCTAAGAAACTACACCCCTCAAGGTATTCAAAACTGATTTTACTAACTTTGTTAACCCTTTAGGTGTTGCACAAGATTTAATGGAAAATATAGATACAATTTCAAAATTTCACTTTTTTGGCAGATTTTCCATTTTAATATTTTTTTTACAGTTACAAAGCAAGGGTTAACAGCCAAACAAAACTCATTATTTTTGGCCATGATTCTGTAGTTTACAGAAACACCCCATATGTGGTCGTAAACCGCTGTACGGGCACACGGCAGGGCGCAGAAGGAAAGGAATGCCATACGGTTTTTGGAAGGCAGATTTTGCTGGACTGGTTTTTTTTGACACCATGCCCCATTTGAAGCCCCCCTGATGCACCCCTAGAGTAGAAACTCCAAAAAATGACCCCATTTTAGAAACTACAGGATAGGGTGGCAGTTTTGTTGGTACTAGTTTAGGGTACATATGATTTTTGGTTGCTCTATATTACACATTTTTGTGCGGCAAGGTAACAAGAAATAGATTTTTTGGCACGTTTTTCTTTTTGTTATTTACAACATTCATCTGACAGGTTAGATCATGTGGTAATTTTATTGAGCAGGTTGTCACGGACGTGGCGATACCTAATATGTAACAATTTTTTTTATTTATGTAAGTTTTACACAATGATTTCATTTTTAAAACAAAAGAAATGTTTTAGTGTCTCCATAGTCTAAGAGCCATAGTTTTTTCAGTTTTTGGGCGATTATCTTAAGTAGGGTCTCATTTTTTGCGGGATGAGATGACGGTTTGATTGGCACTATTTTGGGGTGCATATGACTTTTTGATCGCTTGCTATTACACTTTTTGTGACGTAAGATGACAAAAAATAGCTTTTTTTACACCATTTTTACTTTTATTTTTTTACGGTGGTCACCTGAGGGGTTAGGTCATGTGATATTTTTATAGAGCCGGTCGATACGAACGCGTCAATACCTAATATGTATACTTTATTTTATTTATTTAAGTTTTACACAATGATTTCATTTTTGAAACCAAAAACATCATGTTTTAGTGTTTCCATAGTCTAAGAGCCATAGTTTTTTCAGTTTTTGGGCGATTATCTTGGGTAGGGTATGATTTTTGCGGGATGAGATGACGGTTTGATTGTTACAATTTTGGCGTACATACGACTTTTTTGATCACTTTTATTACCTTTTTTGGGAAGTAAGGTGGGCAAAATTTCAATTTTATCATAGTTTTTTATTTTTTTGGCGTTCACCGTTCGTGTAAAGTAACATGACCGTTTCATAGATCAGGTCGTTATGGACGCGGCGATACCAAACATGTGTAGGGAATTTTATTTTTTTCATTTTTAATCAGTGATAAATGTGTTTTTTGATTTTGTACTCTATTTTCACTTTTTTTTTGACCCAGACCCACTTGGTTCTTGAAGATCCAGTGGGTCTGATGTCTGTATAATACAGTACAGTACAATATATATTGCACTGTACTGTATTTTACTTACACTTTGTCTGAACAGATCTCTGCCTTTAGCACAGATCTGTTCAGCACCATGGACAGCAGGATGCCTGAGACGGCGTCCTGTTGCCATGGGAACCTTCCCCGTCTGCTCAGTAGTGGTCAGAACTGCGCAGACGGGGAAGGGTAAGGAGGGGATCTGTCGGGGGGCTGTCTGGGAGCTCTCTCCCTCTCCATCGGGGGGCTGCAAAGGCACAGCAGCCCCCCGATGGGAGAGGGAGGGAGCTCCCTCTTACTGTTAACTTTTTCCATACAGCGGTCCGTACGGACCGCGGTATGGAAAGGGTTAAACGGCTGACATCGCATCATCGATGTCAGCCGTTTATACCAGGGTGTCAGCAATGTGCTGGCACCCTGGTATACCCACTCTACACCAACGATTTTTTCAAGGGCAGGCGGGCGGGAAATCGCGATCCCGCCTGCCGCACCGCCCGCCTCCCGCACTGCCCCCACCGCCCACAACTCCCCCCCCTGCACCACCCGCCGGCAAAAAATCATGCAGGGGTGCAGGGGGGGTGTAAAATCTATATTTTAGGGACACTAAAGTTTGTGATCTGACCGCGGGGATCAGAAACTGCAGAAAGCGCAGCAAACCGCAGGTCTGAATTGACCTGCGGTTTTCTGCGATCGCCGATACGGGGGGGGTCAAATGACCCACGCGTTGTTACGGGATGCCGGCTGAATGATTTCAGCCGGCATCCCGTTGCGATTAACCCCCTGGGCACCGGAATCCCGATTTAAAGTTAGGACGTACCGGTACGCCCTGAGTCCTTAAGGACTTGGGAAATAGGGCGTACCGGTACGCCCTGCGTCCTTAAGGGGTTAATCTGCTGACCACATTGAGTCTTTGCAGTGATCTGTGTGCCTGATATATCAACATATGCTGCCATCAGGCCTGCTCAATCTTGGTGTTTATACCCCAGACACGGGGGCCAAGTAGTTATCAGGCACAGTTTGAATCTGGTTATACAGCAGGGATTCTGGTGTGTGGTTGAGTGTTGTTAGTGCACTCCCGCCAATCCATACACCTTAGTGACCCTTAATATACAGCAAGTCTCATGGGGCTCAGTGTTTTTAACCCTATAGGTAGCTCACAATTTATTATTTCACTCGTGTTTAAACATGAATAAGTAAAAGTTATGTTTTATTAGTCTGGGACAAGAGTGGTTAGCAGCCGTACAGGCAGTAGTGTTTAAGTAATAAATTAACCCTTCCCAGATAGGGTCCTTTATAAATCGTCTACCTTTGAGACCTTTTGTATGTGCTTAGCAGTCAGGGTGAGCTCTTAGGGTTTTATAGGGGTCACCTTTATGCTCCTTAGTTTGGGATCAAGCCAGTCGGATGTTTATCCATAACTTCCAGCTATCTGCTATATCATCCGTGACATTATAAACCGCCATTACCGTCTTAAGCATGGATCCGGTTTCAGCCTTGATTGACCGCATGCAGGGTCTTTCACTGGAGGTAGCAGATCTCCGTAAAACTGTGTCTCAGTTTCAGGTGACCGGTTCTGCTGACGTTCATGGAGTTTGTTCAGAGCCTAAGATCTCGCTTCCGGATACGTTCTCTGGGGGTAGTGAGAATTTTGTTCGCTTTAGAGAGGCTTGCAAACTCCATTTTCGCCTACTTACCTATTCCTCTGGTGATGAGGAGCAGAGGGTGGGGATCATCATCTCGCTGCTCAGGGATAACGCTCAGTCTTGGGCCTTTTCGCTGCCGGTGGGGGCACGGCCTCTCCGATCAGTGGATGAATTTTTTGTAGCCCTGGGGCAGATATATGATGACCCGGATCGTATTGCTCTGGCTGAATCTAAACTGCATCTTTTATGCCAGGATAAACAGTCCGCAGAGATATATTGTTCTGAATTTCGGAGATGAGCAGCTGATACTGGTTGGAACGATGCTGCACTCCGAAGTCAATTTTGCCATGGTCTTTCGGAGGGATTAAAAAATGCATTTGCGTTTCATGAGAGACCTGCCTTGTTGGACTCTGCCATGTCTCTAGCTGTCCGTATTGACAGGGGTCTTAGAGAGAGAGGAGAGACCACTCCTTCATGTCATATTCAGTCAAAGGACAGTGGGGCGGTCTCATTCAGTGCGCAAGGGCCTCAGTCTCTCTCAATCCCCTCTGAGCAGGAGGCCATGCAGCTGGGTTTGCTTGCCTCTGATAGTAGAGGATTAAGCTCTTAGAGGAGGGTTTGTTTCTCTTGTGGGGGAATTAATCATTTGGCTAATGTTTGCCCCTCTAGGAGATTCAGGGAGTTTTCTGAGAGTAATAAAGAAACAAAAAGAAAAAAACTCTCTAAAAACTTTCCATTTGCTACTATTGGCAATGTTGATGCGGAAATTGAAGGTTTGCCGTTTGCTTGTAGTTCCCGTTTTGTCCTACCTGCCAGGGTGGCGCTAGATAGCAAGAACATTGTTTGTGAGATTTTTGTAGATAGTGGAGCAGCTGTCAATCTCATTGATAATCAATTTGCTATAACACATGGTTTCCAGGTATGCACTCTGGAAAAGGGATATACCTGTTTTTGCTATCGATTCCGCTCCACTTTCTCAAAAATTGTTAAAGGGCATAGTTCACAATATCCGTTTGACTGTGGGTGATGCTCATGTTGAGGATATGTCATGTTTCGTCCTAAGCGGATTACCTACGCCTCTAGTGTTGGGGCTACCCTGGCTCACTAAACATAACCCCACCATTGATTGGCAAGCAAGGCAAATAAATGGTTGGAGTGACTTTTGCAGAGAGAATTACCTCACGGCGTCTCTTTCAGAGGTTTCTACCAAGACTGTACCATCTTTTCTCTCAGAATTTTCGGATGTGTTTTCCGAGAGTGGTGTCCAGGAGCTGCCCCCTCACCGGGAGTACGATTGCCCTATTAATCTCATCCCAGGCGCCAAGCTGCCAAAATCTCGTTTATACAATCTCTCCCAACCTGAAAGAGTCGCTATGCGTACTTATATCTCTGAGAGCCTGAGAAAGGGACACATCCGACCCTCGAAGTCACCTGTTGCCGCTGTTTTTTTTTTTTAAAGAAAAAAGATGGTTCTTTAAGACCTTGTCTGGATTTCAGGGAGCTGAACTGTATCACAATTCGTGACCCATATCCCCTTCCTCTGATCCCGGACCTATTTAACCAGATTGTTGGGGCTAAAGTTTTTTCCAAGTTGGATTTAAGAGGGGCATACAATCTAGTCAGGGTCAGGGAAGAGGACGAATGGAAGACGGCCTTCAATACCCCTGAGGGTCATTTTGAGAATTTGGTTATGCCCTTTGGTTTGATGAATGCTACGGCCGTCTTCCAACATTTTGTGAACAGCATTTTTTATCATGTAATGGGGAAATTTGTACTGGTGTATCTAGATGACATTTAGATTTTTTCTCCTGATTTCAAAAGTCATAGGGACCACCTACGTCAGGTCTTGTTCATTCTGCGGGAGAATAAATTGGACCCTAAACTGGAAAAATGTGTGTTTGCGGTTCCGGAGATTCAATTTCTTGGTTTTCTTCTCTCCGCTTCTGGTTTTTGCATGGACCCTGAGAAGGTCCGCGCTGTGCTTGATTGGGAGCTCCCTGAGAATCAGAAGGCGCTGATGTGGTTTTTAGGTTTTGCCAATTATTACAGAAAGTTCATTTTGAATTATTCCTCGTTTGTTAAGCCACTCACTGATATGAATAAAAAGGGGGTAGATTTTTCCTCCTGGTCAGTAGATGAGCTTAAGGCCTTTTCTAGTATCAAGGAGAGTTTTGCTTCCGCTCCCATTTTGGTACAACCTGATGTCTCTCTACCTTTTATTGTTGAGGTGGACGCTTCTGAGGTTGGTGTGGGTGCGGTCTTATCTCAGGGTCCCTCTCCTGCAAATGGCGACCGTGTGCCTTTTTCTCAAGGAAACTCTCCTCCGCAGAGAGAAATTATGATGTGGGAGATAGGGAGTTGTTGGCCATCAAATTAGCTTTTGAGCCAGACACCCTATTTACCGACCATAAGAAACTGGCCTACTTGGAATGAGCCAGGCGTCTGAACCCGAGACAGGTCAGATGGTCTTTATTATTTTCTAGATTAAATTTTGTTGTCACGTTCCGCCCTGGGGTTAAAAATGTAAAGGCTCAAGCCGTTTCCTCTAAGATCCCAACATTATTCCTATCAATTGACGCCGAAAAAGCATTTGATCAGGTAAATTGGAAATTCATGTTTGAGACCCTACGACACATAGGACTAGGTGAGAAAATGATGGCACGAATTGCTAATCTTTACTCCAACCCCACGGCAGTAGTCAAAGTGAATGGCCAGTTTTCCTCGCCCCTATCCATCCGTAATGGAACGAGACAGGGCTGTCCCCTATCCCCTTTAATATTTGTGATCTGTCTGGAACCGCTTCTATGCCACATAAGGGGGAACCCCGATATTTCAGGGTTACAGATTAATGGGTCCTCACACAAAGTCGCTGCCTACGCTGGCGATCTACTATTCTTCCTCACCAACCCGAGGATTACCCTCCCAAACCTGCTACGGGAACTAAAAGTGTATGCCCACCTCTCGAACTTTAAGATTAACTATCAGAAATCTGAAGCCTTAAACATCACTCTCCTGCCTGCCACGGTCACGTCAATATCAGAGAACTTCCCCTTTAAATGGGCGCGTTTATCTTTGAAATACCTTGGGATATTTCTGACCCCCTCACTTTCTGACCTATACCAGGTTAACTACCCGCCTCTTCTCCGAACCATAAAATCAGACTTAGACAGGTGGCATAAAAACACGTTTTCGTGGTTTGGTAGGATCTCTATTTTTAAAATGAACATATTGCCAAAAATCCTTTTCTTCTTTCAAGCCCTTCCGATCCATATTCCCAGACTCTTTTTTCACAATCTTTTGAAAATGTTGACCCATTTTATTTGGGCCGGCAAACCGTCCACGATCGCCAGGTCAATACTTTTCCGCCCCAAACTGGAAGGAGGACTAGGGCTGCCAGACTTCCTTTCCTACCACAGAGCATCAAATCTCCTTAGAATCGTAGATTGGTGTCGTCACAAGGCCTATAAACAATGGATTTCTGTTGAACAGTCTTTCCTGTATACTCCATTGTCTGCTACTCCATGGTTAGCTAGTCACACCCCATTGGAGGCTCGCTTTCACCCGACCATAGGCCCATCCCTGAAAGTCTTTTCTACCCTGCAAAATCGCCCCAGTATCTCCCCGTCCCCCTCTCCTATGTTCCCTATCCTGGGTAACCCCCAATTTCTCCCTGGGATGGAACGCGGACCCTTTCGTGATCTGGTAAATTGCAACAAATTCAGGGCCCATCATCTGATCGCCTCGAATTTGTGGCTTACCCCGCAACAGATCTCGGAGATGGCTGAAATCCCTACCATCAACCCTTGGCAGTCTCGACAACTTAAACATTTCATGGCCACTCTTCCTCCGGCGGCAACGTATATTCGTGACAAGACAGATTTTGAGTCTCTTTGTGACCAATCTGGTGTGACAAGACGTACCCTTTCTCGAATGTATAACTTGCTACTCACTTCTCCTGATCAACCTCCTCCCAACTATGTCACTCAGTGGGAAACTGATCTAGATATCACACTTTCCCCGGAACAACGATTAAGATTGTATACATGCATTCACAAAACATCTATTGCCAGTAGTGTCCAAGAAGCTGGATTCAAACTCATGTCCCGTTGGTATAGGGTACCTACTAGACTTAACTCCATTTTCCCAACGATCTCGCCTTTATGCTGGCGATGTGGCTCCACGAGAGGCTCTATCTTACACAAATTCTGAAACTGTCCTCTCCTTACGAGTTTCTGGGATTTGGTGTGGTTGATTACATCTAAATTTACCTCAGATACCCTCCCTAAGACGCCTGCTTTCTTCCTGCTCCATCAGTGCGAGATTCCTCTTTCTACCTACAACGGGTCTGTGGTAAGGCACCTGGTAAATGCAGCAAGAGCTTGCATCCCATGTCTATGGAGGCAACCATCTGCTCCCACTGTAGCTATGTGGATCAACAAAGTGCAAGAGACCATGAGAATGGAAGATCTTACCTTGTCATTGAGACACACTGAGAAGAGGTTCACTAAAACTTGGAGTCATTGGATGGAATTCCACGACTCCGCAGAATGTAAAGCGCTCTTATCCCCTGCGTGAGAGGGAGGTCTGCTGTTAACTACCCTTTCCCTCCTTCCCCTCTCCCTCCCCCCCCTTTTTCCCTCTCTTTTTATTATTTTCCTCCTGTTCCTTTCTTTCTTTTCCCTAAGACGTCTGTTTATGCCCCAGTTTCTTTAAATTGTTCCACATATAATTGTGGGGTGCCCCCATTGGGCACTGTGATTATTTAACCAAGCCAATTGTCATCTATTACATTGATGTTTCATTCATTGAGCTATGTTCAATAATTGCCTTATGGCTTGTCGTGATTTAGATAAATGGAAAATTGGAAAATCCTAAATAAAGAATTAAAAAAAAAAAAGTGAAGGCTGATGCCCTGTCAAGTTGTTTTCCGGGAGGGGGGAACTTTGAAGACCCGGGTCCCATTTTGGCCGAAGGGGTGGTAGTCTCTGCTCTTTATCCTGATTTGGAGGCAGAGGTTCAGGCAGACCAGGCAGAGGCTCCTGATCTTTGTCCTCCTGAGAGGTTGTTTGTGCCTCTCGCTTTACGACACAAGGTTTTTAAGGAGTACCACGATACTGTCCTTGCTGGGCACCCGGGGAGTAGAGCCACAGTGGATTTCATTGCTCGGAGATTCTGGTGGCCGGCTCTTCGTAAGACGGTTGAGGGTTTTGTGGCAGCCTGCGAGACCTGCGCTCGTGCCAAGGTCCCTCATTCACGGCCATCGGGTTCTCTCCTCCCGTTACCCATTCCTTCCCGTCCTTGGACGCATCTGTCCATGGACTTCATTACGGACCTGCCTTGTTCCTCGGGGAAGACTGTGATTCTGGTAGTAGTTTTAGCAAAATGGCACATTTCATTCCCTTTCCTGGGTTACCCAATGCTAAGACGCTGGCGCAAGCATTTGTTGATCACATTGTCAAATTGCATGGCATTCCTTCAGACATCGTTTCTGATAGGGGCACGCAATTTGATTCCAGATTCTGGAAGGCCTTCTGTTCTCGCTTAGGGGTTCGGTTGTCGTTCTTTTCTGCTTTTCACCCGCAGTCGAATGGTCAGACCGAACGCGTCAATCAGAATCTGGAGACATATCTGTGCTGTTTTGTGGTAGAGAATCAGGAGGATTGGTGTTCTTTTTTGTCCCTTGCTGAGTTTGCTTTAAATAACCGTCGCCAGAAGTCCTCTGATAAGTCACCATTTTTTGGTGGATATGGGTTTCATCCGCAGTTTGGGACATTCTCTGTAGAGGGGTCTTCTGGTTTACCTGATGAGGAGAGATTTTCCTTGTCTTTGTCATTTATTTGGCAAAAGATTCAGGGTAATCTGAAGAGGATGAGTGAGAGATATAAGTGTGTGGCGGATAAGAGACGTGTGCCTGGTCCGGACCTGAATGTGGGTGATCTGGTGTGGTTGTCCACAAAGAATATCAAACTGAAGGTTCCCTCCTGGAAGTTGGGTCCTAAGTTTATTAGGCCTTACAAGATCTTGTCCGTCATCAATCCCGTTGCCTTCCGTCTTGATCTTCCTCAGACTTGGAAGATCCATAATGTTTTTCACAGGTCCCTATTAAAACCTTATGTCCAACCCACTGTACCCTCCTCTTTGCCTCCTCCTCCGATTGTTGTTGATGGTAATCTTGAATTTCAGGTCTCTAGGATTGTGGATTCTCGCATTATCCGCGGTTCTCTCCAGTACCTCGTTCATTGGGAGGGTTATGGTCCTAAGGAGAGGATGTGGGTCCCAGTGGCGGACATTAAGGCACTCGTCTCATCAGGGCTTTCCATAGGTCCCATCCTGAGAAGGTGGGCTCTGAGTGTCCGTAGAGGGAGGGGTACTGTCACTGCCAGCTCTCTGAGAAGATCTGGCAGACGTTCTTCTGTACCTCTTGCATGATGTTCTTTGTTTTGGTTTCACTTTGTCATCTCATTTCCTTCTCCCAGGTGTCACCTATTTAGACTAATCCTCTTTCCTTTATATTCCCTCCCATGCTGCCTCACTTTGTGGTTTATACTACTTCCTGGATTGAAGTGATCACTGCTAGAGACTTCTGTTACTGCTTGTTCAGATAAGTCCTTTCTTGTATTGTGTTTCTTTGCTGGCCTGATTCTAGGTGACCCTGACTCCCTCCATATTAAGTGCAGGGAGCCGGTGGTCTTGTGTACCTTCACTATTATAGGGTTTTCAGGTGTCACACAGTCGAGGTACGAGGGCATGCAATGGTCTACCTCTGAGACCCTTGTATGTGCTTAGCAGTCAGGGTGAGCTCTTAGGGTTTTATAGGGGTCACCTTTATGCTCCTTAGTTTGGGATCAAGCCAGTCGGATGTTTATCCATAACTTCCAACTATCTGCTATATCATCTGTGACACCAAATACCTGTGAAATTCCCTGTAATTTTATATTAACCGCTGCTGACATCAGCGGCATTATCTGCAGTATTTCTCCTGTGTAATGTTTCCGCATCCCAAATACCTGTGAAATTCCCTGTAATTTTATATTAGCCACTGCTGACATCAGCGACATTATCTGCTGTATTTCTCCTGTGTAACGTGTGCGCATCCCAAATACCTGTGACATGCCCTGTAATTTTATATTAGCCGCTGCTGACATCAGCGACATTATCTGCGGTATTTCTCCTGTGTAAAGTGTGCGCATCCCAAAAATATTTGTGACATCTGTCACGGATGATCCGCGAGAATATTGAATTGTCCTCCCAATATTATCAATATTACTATCCCTTATTGATCAATGGGTCTATTAAACAGTATTTATTTCCATAGGGCCCTGAAGCTACAGGCCCCAGAACCTTTTGTTCAAGTCAGTCAATAGATGCCCAGCAGATAACGCAATTACAGCTGGTTTCCTTAGGTTGACCCTACACAAAAGAACTTCCCTTTCTGCAGAGATATCACAGCTAGGTGTGAAGACTACACCTGGGGGGAGCCATTTGGTGTCGCTGCCATAAGGGGCTTGTAAGCCAGCTTGAGTCAGACAGGCTGGCACCAAGGTTCCCAGATTGAAACATGAATCTGAGATATGATTTTTACCCTTTTTAAGAGAGACCATGCATCTTACGGACGTAAAAATTACGTCATCGTGTCACTCAGAATTCACTGGACATTTACATATGACAAACATAACTCTAGGAGATGCCCAGGTAAAGTTATGGTGTTACCCCATCATACAACCAGTTATAATAGTCATATTTGATATCTCTGAACTCCATATTTTGTGGGGAATGTGAATCTGTGCTTGCTAATTATGTACAGCAGAGACATCCCGAGATATGGCACATACCATATTTCAGAACTGGCATTCATCTCAGAAATACAGCCGGCCCCAGCAGGCGGACTCTCAATTCCCCGCCTTGATTCTGGGACCCTTATAACAAAGACCTAGAATCTGCTAAAGTCAGTTCTCCACTTTTAACAACACCTGAAGAGGGCCTCAGCCAGAGAACCCGTGGGCTGTAGGCATATTTGGATTATAACACTCTGGACAAAGGTTTCTTGGACTTTATCCCTGCAACGGACTATTTCACCAACGGACATCTTTTCTGCGGAAAATAAGTATTTTCTTTCTTTTCTCCCTTTTTGTTTATTGGACTATACTTTCCTTAATCACTGCACATATTGAGAAGTTATATTGTATATACACTGCTCAAAAAAATAAAGGGAACACTTAAACAACACAATGTAACTCCAAGTCAATCACACTTCTGTGAAATCAAACTGTCCACTTAGGAAGCAACACTGAGTGACAATCAATTTCACATGCTGTTGTGCAAATGGGATAGACAACAGGTGGAAATTATAGGCAATTAGCAAGACACCTCCAATAAAGGAGTGGTTCTGCAGGTGGTGACCACAGACCATTTCTCAGTTCCTATGCTTCCTGGCTGATGTTTTGGTTACTTTTGAATGCTGGCGGTGCTTTCACTCTAGTGGTAGCATGAGACGGAGTCTACAACCCACACAAGTGGCTCAGGTAGTGCAGCTTATCCAGGATGGCACATCAATGCGAGTTGTGGCAAGAAGGTTTGCTGTGTCTGTCAGTGTAGTGTCCAGAGCATGGAGGCGCTACCAGGAGACAGGCCAGTACATCAGGAGACGTGGAGGAGGCCAACAACCCAGCAGCAGGACCGCTACCTCCGCCTTTGTGCAAGGAGGAACAGGAGGAGCACTGCCAGAGCCCTGCAAAATGACCTCCAGCAGGCAACAAATGTGCATGTGTCTGCTCAAACGGTCAGAAACAGACTCCATGAGGGTGATATGAGGGCCCGATGTCCACAGGTGGGGGTTGTGCTTACAGTCCAACACCGTGCAGGACGTTTGCCATTTGCCAGAGAACACCAAGATTGGCAAATTCACCACTGGCGCCCTGTGCTCTTCACAGATGAAAGCAGGTTCACACTGAGCACATGTGACAGACGTGACAGAGTCTGGAGACGCCGTGGAGAACGTTCTGCTGCCTGCAACATCCTCCAGCATGACCGGTTTGGCATTGGGTCAGTAATGGTGTGGGGTGGCATTTCTTTGGAGGGCTGCACAGCCCTCCATGTGCTCGCCAGAGGTAGCCTGACTGCCATTAGGTACCGAGATGAGATCCTCAGACCCCTTGTGAGACCATATGCTGGTGCGGTTGGCCCTGGGTTCCTCCTAATGCAAGACAATGCTAGACCTCATGTGGCTGCAGTGTGTCAGCAGTTCCTGCAGGACGAAGGCATTGATGCTATGGACTGGCCCGCCCGTTCCCCAGACCTGAATCCAATTGAGCACATCTGGGACATCATGTCTCGCTCTATCCACCAACGTCACGTTGCACTACAGACTGTCCAGGAGTTGGCAGATGCTTTAGTCCAGGTCTGGGAGGAGATCCCTCAGGAGATCGTCCGCCACCTCATCAGGAGCATGCACAGGCGTTGTAGGGAGGTCATACAGGCACGTGGAGGCCACACACACTACTGAGCCTCATTTTGACTTGTTTTAAGGACATTACATCAAAGTTGGATCAGCCTGTAGTGTGTTTTTCCACTTTAATTTTGAGTGTGACTCCAAATCCAGACCTCCATGGGTTGAAAAATTTGATTTCCATTTTTTTTATTTTTGTGTGATTTTGTTGTCAGCACATTCAACTATGTAAAGAACAAAGTATTTCAGAAGAATATTTAATTAACTCAGATCTAGGATGTGTTATTTTTGTGTTCCCTTTATTTTTTTGAGCAGTGTATATAATAAATGACCTCCAAGTCATTTCTCTAGCCATATGCCTGCTTTCAAACAATGCAATAACTTGCCCTAGCCTCTCCGAAGAGAAAGCTACTCGGTTCTGTTATCCAGATAGTGGGTTCCTTGCTCCCATAAATTGCAAGGTGGTGGCAGTTAAACTACCCTGTGTGTGGTTCCGGTCCGGTCGCTCACACGCTTACTTGTGGTCAACCTGCAGTCCAATCCCCGCGCTTTCAGTCTAACTTGTACGGACTCAAGTTAGACTGTCGGTGTGCTGAAAGTGGCTGGGAGGCCTGTTTGCGGATTGACCACTAGGGGCACTGTGGCGGTTTCGTGACGTATTGTGGCCGCGGCGGCGCAGTTCGTCACATATTGGTGGCAGCAGTGGGATGCTTTCTCAAAAGATTGCAAAAACAAGTCTGTCAGTGTCCTTTTTAAGGGGAGCAAATTTAAATTTTGCACTCACGTGCGACGAACTCCGGCTGGACTGTTGCACCCTGGCCATGTTCAATTCATGCTGGCGCTCCCGCTCTGCGGCATCCCTCTCAGCTCGGCATTCTTCATGCTCCGCCATGTACTGTAAGTACTTTACCGGGTCAGTGTCCATTAGTTTTTGGAGGGCCTGCTGCATCATAGGGTCCGTACAAATAGATAGTGCAGTACTGGCTGGTTCAGGGCGAGTACTTAAAGAAAAATTAGGATCCGTACTGAAATACTGCGCTGGGGGGCCAACAGGGCCCGCAGGATGTTCCCCCTCCGAGTAGTCAGGATTCTCAGTCTCCGGTTCCTCAGGACTAGAGTCAGATGGGCCGGTGTCTCCCGCAGTAGACACATCCAACAGCCGCAGTTGTTGGCTATCCCATCGGAACAAGTCTTTTATCAGGTCGGTCTTCATCTTGCGACCGACTTCAATGCCCCGTTCTTGGCACAGATTTTCCAGATCTGCCAAAACCATTTTCTTGTATTCCCCGGACATTTTCACGCCAAATAAAAGATAGATAAAGAAAACAAGATTTCGGAGAGGGTACTGGACTACACAGTCTCTCTGTACACACAGATAAATGTATTGCACTCAGCCACACCACCACCAAATTGGTTTGGTTCTGACAGAGGTAAATTAGCTCAACTCTGTTCAGATGTTCTAAACACAAGCAAAAAAGAATCCCAGTAGCTGCCAACCAATATGTGACGGACTGCGACCGCCGCGGCCACAATACGTCACGAAACAGTCACAGCGCTTACTTGCGGTCAATCGGCGGTCCAATCCCTGCGCTTTCAGCCTATCGACTGTATGGACTCAAGTTAGACTGTCGGTGTGCTGAAAGTGGCTGGGAGGCCTGTTTGCGGATTGACCACTCGGGGCGCTGTGACAGTTTCGTGACGTATTGTGGCCGCGACAGTCGCAGTTCGTCACAACATCCAGTGTACTTTTGCCATAGACGCTGTCCGCTGCGGACAGTGACATTAGCTGCGCTACATCTCCTATGTAACGTGTGCACATCCAAAAAATATCAGTGAAATCCACTGTACTTTTTTCGTCAACGGTGTCCGCTGTGGACAGTGACATTACCTGGGGTATATCTCCTGTGTAACGTTTCCACATCCCAAATACCTGCGACATTGCCTGTAATTTTATATTAGCCGCTGCTGAACCTGCTGGAACACTATATTGTCCTTTTCATACCCATAGTACTCGAGTGTACGAAGTAACTCGTCTTGTAGGATACTCACATATAGCTCAGCATTGAGACCACCATCAATCCTGGTCAAGTATCCAACACTTGGCTGTAAAACAACCCCATATGATCAGGCTTCCTCCACCGAATTTGACAGTTCCTTCAATTTCCCTTTAGCCTCCTTTTCCCTTGTTTCTTCCAGACCCATTTGCACTGATAAAAGCCTATTCTATTCAGTTTCGTCTCATCACTCCAAATCACACATTTCCAATCTTCTACTGTTCATACTTTTTTGCAAACTTGAGCCTACGCTTCTTGTGTAATGCGCATTGCACTGTGTTTCCATGGACGTCTGGTATCTCACTATTACAAAGCATACGAGCCACCTCCACTGCTGTGTTTGTTGCACCAGAACTGATAGACCTTGTGATGAACCAACTTGTTGACTCTAATATTTTGCCTGGAAGTCCACCTCTTGGCTTTGGAATGGATAGACCGACTTCATTTCGTGTTCTTCCAACTGTCATGGCACTCACATGATGCAGTTTGGCAATTTTCTTGGCCGAGATACTGCTATCGATTTGGTGGATGATGCCGTTTCTCTTTTCTTTGGAAATCTTCTTCATGGCTGCTCCTCGATTCGAAGCAGTGACCTTTCGCTTTTTAATCAACCTTGTAACACCCTGAGCTATGAGGAATGTGAAAACAGGTTGTAATTTGTAGTATACAAGAAGATAAAGATTCTTCCACCACCAGGAGCAAAACAGTAGCAATGCAGTTACATGACAAGAATCTGTATAACTAATCATATGCTAAATAGTTGCAAGTCCAGTTTATGTATGAGATAGCCGAGATCATTGTCTATAAAAATTATTGTAGTCTCACATTTAAAGCTGTAGTGAATGGTGAGATATGGAGCCCAAAAGTTCAAAACATTGTTACCATTTTGCTCATCAATGTACATCCAATAGTATCAAATAATTCAGAGTGCACAATCTTAGATTAGCGATAGCAATGTATGGATTTGAACAATGATGAGGGTTGTAGTATTCCTTTCCTCTCTCTGTGCAGAATCTATGGCTGGTGATAAGGTTCTTGCAAAACTGGTCTGTAATTCTCAGGCTGAGGGGTACAGATTAAGATATGGGTGGCCAAACTGTGTCCAAGTATGTGGTGTATTAGTAATAGGAAAATGAGCGAGCACTCATACACTTGGCAACCAGATTGACATGTGCAGAAAATATTTATTAAATCCCCATAAAATACAAGTAATAAAATTTATAAGAACAATGTAGCAATAATATACAACATTACAGTCACATATATTGTGGTAGATATGATCGATACTATATTCATATGACTCAATAGTGTCGATAAATTCAATAGTATATATCTCACCAAAAAACTTCAAGTATATGCTGTTATTTGGGAAGAGGGGGTATTATCTTCTAGCGCTTGATGGGCCAGATGGATGAGTCAGTCTTGATGGGCCAGATGGATGGGCCCGTGGCTGGATTGGTAAAGGGCAGAGAGCTCTAGTCCGACTCAGACACCAGTAAGGTGGAGGTGGAGTACTGGTTTGGGCTGGTATCATCAAAGATGAGCTTGTTGGGCCTTTTCGGGTTGAGGATGGAGTCAAGCTCAACTCCCAGTCCTACTGCCAGTTTCTGGAAGACACCTTCTTCAAGCAGTGGTACAGGAAGAAGTCTGCATCCTTCAAGAAAAACATGATTTTCATGCAGGACAATGCTCCATCACACGCGTCCAAGTACTCCACAGCGTGGCTGGCAAGAAAGGGTATAAAAGAAGAAAATCTAATGACATGGCCTCCTTGTTCACCTGATCTGAACCCCATTGAGAACCTGTGGTCCATCATCAAATGTGAGATTTACAAGGAGGGAAAACAGTATACCTCTCTGAACAGTGTCTGGGAGGCTGTGGTTGCTGCTGCACGCAATGTTGATGGTGAACAGATCAAAACACTGACAGAATCCATGGATGGCAGGCTTTTGAGTGTCCTTGCAAAGAAAGGTGGCTATATTGGTCACTGATTTGTTTTTTGTTTTGTTTTTGAATGTCAGAAATGTATATTTGTGAATGTTAAGATGTTATATTGGTTTCACTGGTAAAAATAAATAATTGAAATGGGTATATATTTGTTTTTTGTTAAGTTGCCTAATAATTATGCACAGTAATAGTCACCTGCACACACAGATATCCCCCTAAAATAGCTAAAACTAAAAACAAACTAAAAACTACTTCCAAAAATATTCAGCTTTGATATTAATGAGTTTTTTGGGTTCATTGAGAACATGGTTGTTGTTCAATAATAAAATTAATCCTCAAAAATACAACTTGCCTAATAATTCTGCACTCCCTGTAGATTCACTCTCCCTTCCTCAGTGGTCGATTTAAAGTTTTCTTCAATCCAAAGCTCATATCGAGCTTAAAAGGATATGCTATAAGAGACTTTTCACATTATCAGGATTCCTGTGGACACTTTATGAACATATTGCACTCCCAGTGAATACACCTACAGCATTTTCAGTGACATTCAGTTTCCCAAATTGGGATAGAGCGCTAGAAGATAATACCCCCTCTTCCCAAATAACAGCATATACTTGAAGTTTTTTGGTGAGATATATACTATTGAATTTATCGACACTATTGAGTCATATGAATATAGTATCGATCATATCTACCACAATATATGTGACTGTAATGTTGTATATTATTGCTACATTGTTCTTATAAATTTTATTACTTGTATTTTATGGGGATTTAATAAATATTTTCTGCACATGTCAATCTGGTTGCCAAGTGTATGAGTGCTCGCTCATTTTCCTATTACTACATTTGCCTTTAAGAGAGGGTGGGGTGATTCCCTCTATATGAGCTTGCAGCACCATACCTTAACTACTTGCTAGTGAGCCACCACAACCTACCACTATGTGGTGTATTAGCAATGTTCCTCTTACAGCAATAAAGTCTTCATCAGCCTTAGGAATCATGCACACGACTGTTGGATGTTTTGCGGTCCACAAAACACGTATACCGACTGTATGGGCTAACAACTGGGCTATAATAGAGTCCTATCCTTGTCCATAATGCGGACAAGAATAGGACATGTTCTATATTTTTGAGGAATGGCCATGCAGACATACAGACAAGCCCCATTAAAGTGAATGGTTCTGCATACGGGCCACACAAAACAAAATGAATGGACACAGAAAAAAAAATCTTCATGTGCATGAGCCCTTATTTACACATCAGTGTTTTGATAAGTGATTTCCATCAGTGACTGTGAGCCAAAACCAGTAGTGGGGATAAGCGGGGAGATTCATGAAAACTGGTGTAAAGAGAAACTGACTTAATTGCACATAGTAACCAATCAGATTGATCCTTTCATTTTCCAAAGAAGGTCCAAAAAATGAAAGGTGGAATGTGATTGGTTGCTATGGGAAACTAGGTCAATTTCTCTTCGCACCAGTTTTAATAAATCTCCCCCATGGTGTAAAATAAAGATTTCCACCTGTTCTGTGTTTTTGACCTGCACCTGGTTTTCGCTTAAAATCACTGATGGAAATCAATAAGCCGAACACTGACTGTGTGAATAAGGCATTAAAATAGTGAATACCTTACTGACTGACTCCAGTGCTCAGCCATGTAGATTCTGGACCTTCAAGTTCTTTCCTTTATCTCTCTTTCTGGACTAATGGAAAGTAGAAATGGCTTTCTTGATGCAAAGCTCCAAGGAGTGACCACATGTAGCTCTTCTCAGTTCCTCAGCTAGCTCTAGACTGAACTATAGGTGGACCTAAGTTCAACACCTAGCTTCCTACAGGGGCAGAGTCAAGATTATTAACCCTGCGAAAATCCATTCAAAATTATAAGAGCAAGAGAATGTATTAGAATATTAAAACATTTAAATAATAAGAAACGATTTACTGCAGCAACACTTCACACATTATGATAGGAAGGCGGTGGAGTGGCAGTAACATTCTGCCCTGCTCCTGTTGAGGACAGGAGGATGTCCATGAAGGAAGACTTGCAGGAGGCTGATAAGCAGCTGGTATGGGAACCATGCTGACACAAATATAGACCTAGAATTTTTGCTGCCTTGAAAACCTTTGACCGAGTAGGCAGTAAGTCATGTATTGTCACTGCCTATAACAGATACTCTAGGTGTCCACAATGGCATGCACCTTTCCACACAGTGAGAATTGAAAGAGGCCACGTGAGAGCAGAAGGCAAGGGTGACTTTTTTGAGAAATAATTGCAGCTAGGTATCTTTAAACAAGGCTGTGCACAACATCAGTTCCCTAAAGGCAGAAGAATCCACTAAGTGGTATGGCAGTGACTGCACCACCAGAAATTTGACCAGGTAGGAGTTAAGCTTGCACACTATGGAGCGGAGTAGGAGGAGTAGTCTGAGCAAGAGAAGCAGTAATTGATGATGATAAGGACCCTGTACTGCATGTGGATGGTGGATGGTGCCTGGCTGCTGCAAATGAGACCAGAAGAAGGAGGACACTCTTGTTGCGCTAGCTAGTGGCATTTCTATTTTGCCACAGGAACTGGTCATGCCTCTTCATGTGCTGCAATAGAGCCGTGCTGACTACATTTGTATTTGAATACCCATGTCATATTTTAATCCTGCAGATCTTGCACACAGCACTGCTATTGTGTTCCAGCACCTTGGTGAAAAACAGCCAGATAGGAGATACTTGCACAGTACTAAGGGCAGCCAAGCTTGACAAGGCCTGCCATGTTTTTAGCCTGCTCCCCCAGTACCAGCGGTATCACTAGTTCCCGAGCTGACTATAATAGCCACAGATCTGGCCCTGGGGACATCTTTGTCCATGTGTTGCCTCTGCTCTTCATTGCCACTGATGCAGCCACCACTCCTCCTCTGTCACCTCCTCAGCACCCTGATCCAGGTCCTGTCTAACACACATATTATTGTCCCAGTCCTTACCCTCCCAAACACTTTTATCAGACTGAGATATGTCACTGTTATAGGTATTACTATATACATTTATATATATTATACAGAATATGATGTTTTCATTACATTGATCTAACATTGGAGGATATTTAGTCAGGGGGTTCTCATAGTTACAATTAGATAAGTCTCGTGTAGAGTTATTTACAACACTTATTTGATGTGTAGTGGTTAACAGGTAGGAAAAAGCCCAGCGCCATATTGTATAGCGTACTGATAGGGCAGGTGCAGGAGCTGTGCTTGCAGATCAGCGGCAGGTGCTTGGCTGTTACTGACTCTTACTAAAGGGTCTGCAAGGCATCCCTGGTCCTTGTATTGTCACGGCACCCGGAATCTTTACAAAGGCTCCCAAACAGCCAGCTAGGGAGACCTTTGAGGCTCAACTCCCATTTGCAAGTACAAAAGTGCCCCTTTCCCATAAAAAAGTAATGTTAAACTGTAATAAAATAGAAAAATAAAATAGACATTATGTGGCTCCACGCGGACTGGTACCCTTGTCACCATTGTGTAAACTGTAATCTTATGTTGAAGGGGGATTCATTACTTAATCCGGTGACTAATAAAATGATAAAAATCACCCAGTATTTGACCTGTGACTCGTCCTACGTGGTCTACCAGCTATCATGCCCTTGTGGGTGGTGGTATGTTGGTGAGATCACGTGGGACATCAAGACACGGTTAAACCAACATCGATACTCCATTAGAAAAGAAAAAATGGATCTGCCAGTGTCCAAGCACTTCAAAGAGGCGGGGCACTCGGAAAAAGATCTGAGGTTCCGCATATTAGAACAGATACAAATGGGCAGGCGGGTGGAGATAGGAAAGCCCTCCTTAAAAAGCGAGAGTTATTTTGGATTTTTACTTTGAGAACCTTGAGGCCCAATGGCCTGAATGTTGACTTTAGAGTGGAATAGTGGTGTCTCTCCTCTTGTACCGTGTTGTCCGTAGTCCCTAATCTGGGTATAGTGAACATGTGTACAAAACAATCAAGTTGAATTGATTTTAACATTTCTTTTTTGTTTTTATAGATTTGGCTATTAATCACAGTCATGACTGACACCCTGCATAAAGACAAGAGCATCCTGAGTCTTGCCAGCTACCCGCAGTTTGTTTTATTGTTTCACACACAAGGAGGATGTCCCGATCTGTGTTTTGCTTCATGTATGGCGCTTGATATATGATAGTTGGAGGCCTACCCCCATAGTGAATAACCTTAATATTTTAATTAGAAGTTACTGATGCTTTTATCACCAAGAGTTACATCAGGTCTGGCTCTAATCATTCAGTGTGCTTAGTGGATTGGTGGGGTGACCCAAGGGTGACGGTTCGCAGCACTGATCCGCAGCGACGCCGCCGTCGCCTGATCACGGCGATGACCTGACTGATGGTACGGTTGGTCTCAGCTGTGGGACACCAGCCTTTCCTGTTATGCGCACGTATTGAGTGAATTTGTTGCCAGATCCTAGGGTTGACAGGACGCTGGATCCTAAGTTCCCATGTGTGCGTGATTCTCATATCCTCTGGGAGCCCAAGTATCGATGCGATCCTGACCCATAGCTCCCCATTGAGTTTCTTAAACTTTTTTTGTTTATCTGCCTTTGTCCGATCATGTGACAAGGATCACATGACTATTGGTGGGAGGCCCCTTCTACATGGACATGCGCACATTTGGGAGTGAGCAGATTGAGTCATCTTTGATATGGGCTCTATTCAGCCTTCCTGCGCTCGAGGGATCGCAAGATTTAGTGTTCCCGCGCATGCGCAGGAACTGAGTGGGGACGCCGCCGAGACCGCGATGCTCCATGTTTGCAGCTTATCAGCTGATTGTGAGTTTTTTAAGTTACACTATGTAATAGGGTACACTTGCACCTTGTAATGAGTAATTACACTGTATTATGTATGTTCACGGTACACTATGTAATTGATCACGGAACACTGTGAATGTACTGCACTTATGTATTTTGGATACTGATAATGAGATTTGCCTATATATTTTAGATGTTGATATCATGAATTTTGTTCACTTTTATATTTGATTGATTTGATTACATCTTTGATTGATACACCTATATATTGTGTGATTGTAAAAGATGTGCACATAGCTTGAGAAAGACCGCAACAAGCGGTTGAAACGTCGCTGCTACCTGACACTGGGTGAATAAACCGCATGTGTGCCTTTTGAAATTTATGGTGTGCTGCTGGCTTTTTTTCGTCTTACTGAATTGGACCGTGGTGCTGGTTCACACCGGCCTAACTTGCACCCGAATAAGAGAGTGTGCTGCATCTTCGTTTTCCAAGTTTATTACTATATACATTTATATATATTATACAGAATATGATGTTTTCATTACATTGATCTAACATTGGAGGATATTTATTCAGGGGGTTCTCATAGTTACAATTAGATAAGTCTCGTGTAGAGTTATTTACAACACTTATTTGATGTGTAGTGGTTAACAGGTAGGAAAAAGCCCAGCGCCATATTGTATAGCGTACTGATAGGGCAGGTGCAGGAGCTGTGCTTGCACATCAGCGGCAGGTGCTTGGCTGTTACTGACTCTTACTAAAGGGTCTGCAAGGCATCCCTGGTCCTTGTATTGTCACGGCACCCGGAATATTTACAAAGGCTCCCAGCCGGCCAGCTAGGGAGACCTTTGAGGCTCAACTCCCATTTGCAAGTAAAAAAGTGGCCCTTTCCCATAAAAAAGTAATGCCCCTCATCCCACAAAAATCAAGCCCTCACACAAGACCATTGCCAGAAAAATAAAGAATATATCGCTTTCAGAAAATTGTAAGGCAAAAACAAGATTTTCTTTTTCTAAAATGCTTTGTGTAAAATATTGAAAAAAAGCTAGATATAAAATTGGTATCTCTGTAATCGTACTGACCGGCAGAATAAAGGTAATAACAGTTTGCAAAGTTTGCAATAATAAAACTGAAAAAGCGTAAACCAATTCATCAAAATCTGTGCTGCAAAAGTCAAAAGGGGGTCTTACCCGGTTGTACCCTGCATCGTACCTAAACAGCAGTTTACATTTATGGCATTTCTGTAGCCAGTAGAATCCACTTAATAATTTAAAATGTGTTGTGTGTCTCAGATGTCATGAGCTGGGCACAACATATTGGGCATTGACATTCCATATCTTTGGAAAACTTTCAATTCTCATTTGACATCGTCCCCATGCTCATTAATTTTTGTAAAACACCAGTGGGATCAAAATGCTCACTCCATCCCCTACCTTCCATTTATTATTTCATCCCAGAGCCTCTACAGTTGTCAGCACAAGCTACAGAAATCACCACATTAGGCCTTAAATGTGCATGGTGTTCTTTTACTCCTGAGCCGTGAGGGACACATGTAGGGTGTTTATTAAAATCTGGTAGCTCTTCCAGTCCAACATAGCAGGGTGTGAGTGAATAGCGCTCCATCTTACACTGAACAGAATAGCTTTCTTCCCAACACACTGGCTTTTGAGTCGGGCTTATCGAGTAAGTATATATCGAGTGTTCTATGGACCGCTTTCTGATTACTATGGGGAGCAAGAGCAAGGCTAAAATCCAGGCAAAGTCGGGGAAGGCCAGACCTGCAGACATAAAGATGGCAGACATAGAGATGCCGAGCAGGATGCAGTGAGCCACTCTCTAGCGTGCTCAGACAGAGAGGCCTCAGACCAGGATGATGGCAGTAACCCAGCTGACACTGACTACAAGCTGCTGGCAATTGAAGTGGTAAATCGTATACTACCTGATCTGCAGGAGCCTTGTCTTCCACAGTAGCCATGTCATTCTGCCTGCTGCAGACTGAAGAGGCATTCAACATAGAATGCCTGGATGACATGGAGAACAAGATACGATCACGCTTGAGGTGGACATGGAATCCTTCTAGTTTCAACTTCAGGAACCTGTGTTTGAGATCGAGAAAATCACTCACGCTGCAGCAACCTGAGAATCGTGGGCCTACTGGAAGACATCTTATCAGAAGATTAAATGCCTGTTTGGCCAAAGTGCACACTACACCCCTATAAAAGATCTATGAGGGGTACAGTTTTCAAAATGGGGTAAATTTTTGAGGGTTTCTACTGTAGGGGCACCTCAGGGGGCCTTCAAATGTGACATGATGCCTGAAAATTATTACAGTGAAATCTGCCTTCCAAAAGCCATATTCTTGGTAACCACGGGCGAATCTAGAGTTCCCCTCGGTCAGGAGGGGAACGTAGAGACAAAAGAAAAGGTGTGGGGGGCGCACAATAGGGTAGTATGTTCAGTACAAACTTAATTGTTTAGTAAGTAGAGGTGCTCACCTTTTGAAGTTGTGCAATGATAGACACAACTCTATTGTAGGTATATAGATATATAAAGACCTTTTGGATCCGTGAATGCAGCCGCAGAAAAGGTATCTTTGGGATCGGAGGCCCAATCCCCCAAAGGATGCTTGTAGTAAAAAGGTTTCTGATCAGGCGCAAAATCACAGGCTCCAATACGTCTCTTAAAGGTGAATCTTCTTTAATTTGCATAAAAAGTAAAGATCTGTAGAACAACGCGTTTCGGGGCTCAAATTGTCCCCTTCATCAGGTTAACAGTAGTCCAAAAGCCATATGGCGCTCCTTCCATTCGTCGCTTTGCTGTGTGCCCATACAGCAGTTTATGACTGTGACGAGACCAATCTCGCCACATTGCATTGGAGAAGCCTGGTTGCCTGCCTGCTTCCTTTAGACTATGGCCCCATGTTGAAACGCTTGATTTTCCCCTGCAAAGACTATGTGAAAGAATTTGGCTCCATGGCAATTGAACTGTATTCGTGTAGTCTGAGTGCCATTCACCTAATAATATGCACTCAGACCTGAGCTGTATGTTAAATGTCTATGTTTACTGTAATGGTTGTGACATTGTATATTTGAATAGTGATTTTTGTCCTGTTGTCCCCACGTGTATAGTGGCGATTTCCCTTTGTCCTGAGAGATAATTAAATTTCTCCTCGGTTGTCTCCAGGGTACATATCTATGTTTACTGTAATGGTTATTACATTGTATATTTGAATAGTGATTTCTGTCCTGTTGTCCCCATGTGTATGGTGGCGATTTCCCTTTGTCCTGAGAGATAATTGAATTACTCCTCGGTTGTCTCCAGGGCAGAGAGGAGGAAACCAGGATGCATTGTGGGGATGTATTGTGTCTGTGTGGCCTGAAGTGCTGCTTATCTGTCCTGTGTCACAGTCCTCCATCTGGTCCCCCTAGGGGAGTGTCCACCAGATGGGGACCTGCATAAATATGGGCGGGTAGCCCTCAGTAAAGAGAGATTCTGTCCACTGCTTTACCCTCAACACAGAGCTTGGTGTCGTTCTTGGGGGGATTTACTGTATGCTGTTAGAGACTGATTGCTAGGAGTGTAAGCTGCTTGGGTGCGTTTCCTATTTGTCTGCTAGCAGCTATTCGTGAGGTTCCGTTCGGAGTTTGGAGCATTCACTTGTATGCCGTTCGGGAGTTTGGTGTGCTGTAAGTAGCTGTGCCTGTAGCTCTGGAAGGGGAAGATCGCCTAAACGGTTTTACCCCCTTTTATGCCCGGGGTGCCGTTACAATGACCATATACGGGGTGTTAGTGTATTCAGGAGAAAAAGGAGAAAATATTGTGTTTTTACTGTTACCTTTTGTGAAAATATAAAATCTAGAGCTAAAAAAAGGTCTGTTTGGTCAAAGTGCTCACTACACCCCTCAAAAATTGTGAGGGGGTAGTTTCCAAAATAGCATCATGTTTTGGGAATTTGCATTGTAGTACCTCAGTTTCTCTTCAAATGTGACATAGCCCTCAAGAACCATTACAGCCTGTTATGCTGTGTGCCTATACAACAGTTTACAACCACAAATGGGGTTTTTCTATAAACTGCAGAATCAGGGTAATAAATATTGAGGTTTGCTTGTCTGTCAACCATTGCTGTGTTACGGGAAAAAATGTTTAAAAATGGAATATCTGGAAAAAAAAGTGAAATTTTGCAATTGCACCTCCATTTTCCTTTAATTCCTTTCCTTCAACACCTGAAGGGTTCTCAAAGTTTGTAAAATCAGTTTCGAATAATTTGAGGGGTGTAGTTTCAAAAATGGGGTAAATTATGGGTGGTTTCTAATACAGTATGTGAAGGTGCTCAAAGTGACTTCATAACTGAATTGGTCCTTTATAAAGTGGGTTTTGGAAATTTTCTTGAAAATTTTAAAAATTACTTCTAAAATTAAAGTAGACATATGGTTAATATTAAGTAATAGCAATTTTATGAGGTATCACAATCTGTCTTAAAAGCAGAGAAATTAAAATTTTTAAATTTTTGGTTTTTCCAAAATTTTCCGTAAATGTTTTATCTTTTTTAAAGTGTATTAGTTTTCATTTAAACTAACAAAATCAAAAACATTAGGGTACATAGACCCTTAACAATAACGCAGAAAATCTGGGCCAATAAATAACAGGTAGCATAGATATTTGCCAGACACACATCAGTGGACAAAGATACACCAAAATCATCTGATGTCAAAGGGTACTAGTGCCTTCAGGTCTCCTCCAAGGCCCCATGAACCTGACAGCCCAAAAAAAAACAGTCTACCCAATCTCCCCACCTGCTCCATAAGATACCACTCTGTTAAGGAAAAAGGTTGTATGAGATTTTGTATGTCAGAATCAGTCATATAGGTAAGAATAAAACATCTTTATTTGTGAAAAAAGCATTTAGTACGCTTGTCCTTGAGTCTCTCTGTTTCTAATTGTTTAATATGTAAGAGGTTCTTTGTTTGGTCAATTATAATAGAGATGGATTGTGGATTTGTCTGTAGTCATCTCTGTAGTATACATCTCTTAATAACCAAGCAAACAGAGTGGAACAGTCAAGGAAGATATATAATCCGGTCATCATCCGCATAAAAAGAAACAACTTGGGCCTCAGGGGAACCCTCCGACTCCACATATCATGAAACATCTTGAGCATGAAATAAATCAGTTTTAGCCTCTGCACATTTAGGGCAGTTGGTCAACCTATCTGGCTTGTCAGATTTTTCTAAATTCCTCTATGAATGATTCTAAGGTAGGTATCCCTCCATGCCTCATTTATTATACGTCTACTACATACAAGAAGCAAACCACTCTAACTCAGTATCATTTAATTGGGCGGACCAGCTGGAAAAACACAAGGATACAGTAAGGATGGCCTTCTCCTGCCTCATTCAAAAGTAAATGGAGATAACTGATACTTTACCACCCTGCAGCTCTAATAGTTTATCCAAAGTATTGGGAACCACTTTGCTATCCACTTCTCGTAAGGTCAACATAAAGACAGTCTTGATCTGATCATACTGTATAAGCGAAAAAGGCCTTAAAGAATATTTAGCAATCAAGGCTTCTCTAGAAAGCGTTCTTGGCTCAAAATCATGTAAGAGGTGTTTAACCAAAGAGATAACCTTGGATTTCCACTCACCTATCTATTAATGTGTCTCTGAGGGAATGATGATCCCACAACGGGAGGTGTTTTGAGACCCTATAGGACAATTTATACAACCTCCGAAGGATTCTCCATACTACTATAGAATCCCGTATAATGACCGACCGTTTTATCTAAGGAGGGATGTATTGTAGTCTTGCATGCAGAAGCACTACTAGGGCCAGGGAGCTAAAAAAAAAAAACATCTTTAGAGACAATGCCGAATAATGTTTGGTGCCATTAATCCAAAAATCGATATGTCTGGGAATACATGCAAGTATACCCTCTGATGTAAGGGAATCCTTGACGGCATGAAATTGGGTGCATGCCACTGGGTGATGCAGCGGTTGCTGCGGCAGGCTGGACCTCCACATCAGAACCACAGTTCTCCCAGGCCACTTTATGGTGATGTTGCATGTGTTGAAGCAGGGCCGTGGTGAAAACATTGGCACCCTGGCCACACGTCACCTTCTACCCACAAATTCGGCAAATAGCCATGTTCACCTCCTCTGGCGGCTTAACAAAAAATTTCCACGCCGCCGAGTATGGAATTTTCACCCCAACATTCCGCTCTGACTGCCTGCTACGGCTGCCTCTTTGAACCCCTGCACCGCTACTTTCTGTGCAAGTAGGCTCCTGCGAAGCGGGTAGTCTACTCCGGGCATGTTTGGCTCCCGACCTCCCAATGCTGCCACCCTGCTGACTCACGGCCATGCTACCACCTTGCTGGCTCAGCCGCTGCCTCATGCACAAGCTGCCACCCTGTTCTCTTGATGATGATGAAGCCTCTTCACCCAGCTCCCAAGTGCGATCGGCTACATCATCATCATCTGCTACTGTCTGCACATCACTGATGGCCCCCTCAACGGTCTCAGGAACAGGAGCCTGACCGCTCGTAAAACCTGCTCCCAACATCATCACTACTTGCCCACCTACCGGAGGAAGCGGCAGATGTCTCCTCGAGATCATGGCTGGGCAGTAGATGCTGACTGTCCTCTAGTAGCTCGTCCTTGCTGAAAAGTGGAGCCGAGCCTATGGCATATAATACTTCTTGCACTGAGGGAACAGAAAATTAAAGAGGCGGGTTTAAGACAAGTGGAGGCACAGGGCCTGCTCCCGGGCCATGCCAACTAAGCGTTGTATCAGAGGAACCCCCGACTCTTGGCTGGGGGTGTCTGATGTCACTTGCAACGAAGTCGAAGACCGAGCAACGCTGGGTTGCTGGTCAAGACACAACCTCTAGATGACACTGGGAGCTCAGGCCTCTCGCTGCGACTCCTACTGCCACCCCCGTTCTTCTGCTGCTAAATCTGCCTGCGACAGAAATATTTTGGCCACTGCCCGTTCCCGTTAAAGGGCCTGTCACCTGTCTGTTTGACATACTGTATAATAAAATAATTAAAGTAAAAATAAAATAATACATCCCACAAAAGGAAGGTACAATGTAACTTCACCGCAGAATGGCAAGTAAGACGTATTCTTTTTCGTATTAATACACCCCCAAAAAAATATAACAATCACAATTCACCGCAGAACGGCTAATAGGATGCACATCTTTTTCATATTACTACACCCCATAAATGGCTGTAGTACAATGTAACTTCACCTTAGAACGGCAATTAAGACATATATTATTTCCTATTAATAAACCCCCCCCCCAAAAAAAAAAAAGTATAAATCACAATTCACGGCAGAACGGCTAATAGGATGCACATCTTTTTCCTATTACTACACCCCATAAATGGCTGTAGTACAATGTAACTTCACAGCAGAACGGCAATTAAGACATATATTTTTTCCTATTAATAAACCCAAGTCACTGCATATATAGATAAGGTAGGGTAGGTAAACGAATATATCACTGAAGCTAGTAAATGTACCCTTTAAAACATCACTTTTAATATAAAGGTTAAAATAAGACCCACCAAATGAACAAATATACAAACAAAATAGCTAATCAGAATATAGGTACAGATAACCAACTGGAAATTCAGACCATTGAAGGCAAGACAACTAAAAGGCTCCCGCTATGCGGTTACTCACGATACCGTAGATCATAGGTGGGATGGGTCATCATGATTTATCACCTGTCGACATCTATCAAGAATTGGTGACCGAATTATGGACGCAATATTTTCTATACCATCCCACCTATGATCTACGGTATCGTATTTTAACCTTTATATTAAAAGTGACGTTTTAAAGGGTACATTTACTAGCTTCAGTGATATATTAATAAACCCCTCCAAAAAAGTATAACAATCACAATTCACGGCAGAACGGCTAATATATATTTCCTTTTATTATAGCCCTTAAATGGCTGTAGTAAAGTGTAACTTCACCACAGAACGGCAATTAAGAGGTATATTTTTTCCTATTAATAAACTCCCCCAAAAACAGTATAACAATCACACAACTATTTCCTATTAATGCACCACATAAATGGCTGTAGTACAATGTAACTTCACCACAGAACGGCAATTAAGACATATATTTTTTCCCATTATTAACCCCCCAAAAAAAGTATAACAATCACAATTCACCCCAGAACAGCTAAAAGCACGTAAAAACTCCCCAAAAAATATAAATCACATTTCACAGCAGAACGGCTAATAGGATGTACGTATATTTCCTTTTAATACACCCCGTAAATGGCCGTAGTAAAATGTAATTTCACCCCAGAATGGCAATTAAGACGTATTTTTTTTTCTATTAATAAACCCCCCAAAAAGTATAACAATCACAATTCCCCGCAGAACAGCAAATAGCACGTACATACAGTACAGACCAAAAGTTTGGACACACCTTCTCATTCCAAGAGTTTTCTTTATTTTCATGACTATGAAGGCATCAAAACTATTAATTAACACATGTGGAATTATATACATAACAAACAAGTGTGAAACAACTGAAAATATGTCATATTCTAGGTTCTTCAAAGTAGCCACCTTTTGCTTTGATTACTGCTTTGCACACTCTTGGCATTCTCTTGATGAGCTTCAAGAGGTAGTCCCCTGAAATGGCCTTCCAACAGTCTTGAAGGAGTTCCCAGAGATGCTTAGCACTTGTTGGCCCTTTTGCCTTCACTCTGCTGTCCAGCTCACCCCAAACCATCTCGATTGGGTTCAGGTCCGGTGACTGTGGAGGCCAGGTCATCTGGCGCAGCACCCCATCACTCTCCTTCATGGTCAAATAGCCCTTACTTTCAAAGTTTTCCCAATTTTTTGGCTGACTAACTGACCTTCATTTCTTAAAGTAATGATGGCCACTCGTTTTTTCTTTACTTAGCTGCTGTTTTCTTGCCATAATACAAATTCTAACAGTCTATTCAGTAGGACTATCAGCTGTGTATCCACCTGACTTCCCCTCAACGCAACTGATGGTCCCAACCCCATTTATAAGGCAAGAAATCCCACTTATTAAACCTGACAGGGCACACCTGTGAAGTGAAAACCATTTCAGGGGACTACCTCTTGAAGCTCATCAAGAGAATGCCAATAGTGTGCAAAGCAGTAATCAAAGCAAAAGGTGTCTACTTTGAAGAACCTAGAATATTACATATTTTCAGTTGTTTCACACTTGTTTGTTATGTATATAATTCCACATGTGTTAATTCATAGTTTTGATGCCTTCAGTGTAAATCTACAATTTTCATAGTCATGAAAATAAAGAAAACTCTTTGAATGAGAAGGTGTGTCCAAACTTTTGGTCTGTACTGTATATTTCCTTTTAATAAACCCCATAAATGGCTGTAGTGCAATGTAACTTTACCGCAGAATGGCAATTAAGACGTATAAGTTTTCCTTTTAATAAACTCCCCCAAAAAAGAATAACAATCACAATTCACAGCAGAACAGCTAATAGGAGGTACGTCTATTTCCTATTAATACACCCCATAGTACAATGTAACTTCACCACAGAACGGCAATTAAGACGTATATGTTTTCCCATTAGTAAATCCCCCAAAAAGTATAACAATCACTATTCTTCGTAGCACGGCTAATAGGACGTACGACTATTTCCTATTAAAACACCCCATAAATGGCTGTAGTACAATGTAAATTCACCGCAAAACAGCAACTAAAACATATTTTTTCCAATTAATAAACCCCCCCCAAAAAACAAACAATCACAACTTACCGCAGAATGGCTAATAGGACGTACGTATATTTCCTTTTAATACACCCCGTAAATGGCTGTAGTAATATGTAACTTCACCACAGAATGGCAATTAAGACTCACCCTCATCCTTCATAGACACACTGTACTCAATACTCCGGGCCCCGACATAAAGCTACTGTACTCAAACTCTTCTTCTTCTCTCCCTGTGACTGGAATCACCATCCAGTTCTGTTTCACACACTGCCCCCCATGTAGCTCAGTGGAAGGAGCTATTGCAGTTTCACTATTTCTCTCCTAGTCCTGAAGGCGCAAAAAGTGGAGTGGAGGAGGAGCTGAGCGATTATTAAGGTGTGTAGGTCCGGGTGATACGAAGAGGGCAGGGCCTGCCCTGGCTGCACTGCCTGCTTCATACAATAGACAACAGCAGGTTACAGCCAGAAAGCTCGTCCCCTCTCCTCTCTCCCCAGATCCTGCTTGAGGGCTGTGGTTCCCTCCACCATCCACCACCCACCCATGGTCAGCTGCCCCCCTCGGCTGTCCTCACCAGGCTGAAGCTCCCTGCCCCATTTGCAGCCACCACCATGCTTATAGCTACCCAGGTCTGAATCCTCCTTCTGCAAATGGCAGGGGGAGGAGTCGGAGCACCTCCTCTCCTACATAGCGCCACATACCTCTTACATCCAGTGATGTCACCTTTGATGTAGATGTTCTCTTTCCTCATCTTCTCCATTCAGACCAGACCACCATGATTATTTTTCAGCCATCTCTCATCCTTGTAGAGATTGACAAACATACATTAGTTTCCCACTTTTTCATCAGCTTCACATCTTCTGAACACCCTTTCCTGCCACCCCCAATACTGTGCTCCCCAATACTATACTGCAATACTAATACGAAACTGTCCCCCTGAAAATACTAGTACCACACAGATTGTGCCCCCTTCAACAATTATTGGCACACAGTGCTCTAAAAAAATAACTGCACCAAGTAAATAGTGTCCTGGACACTAATAGTATAAACATAATGTCCCCAAAAAATAATTGTGCTGATACTATGCCAGGGTGCCCCCCAAAGTAACAGTGCTCCCCAAAATCCGACCAATAGAAATAATTCTCTGCCAGAGCACACTTAGTAGTAATAATGCCCCCATAGTGCCCATACTAGTAATAATGTTCTCCATAGCCCCCCACTAGTAGTAAAGCTCACCATAGAGCCCCCTAGTAGTAATAATTCTCCTTATAATATGACAGTACAAGAAATACCCCCTTTTAGTGCCCGCAGTTGAGCTAATGTCCCCATAATGTATGCCAGTATAAAATACCCCTATATAATGCTCCAGTAAATGCCCCCATAGTGCTCCTCTCCCCCTTCCCCATAGTGTCCTCCCATAATGTGCTAGTATAAAATGCCCCTTATTGCCCCCAGCAGATTCCCCTATAGTGCTCCTCTCCCCCATAATGTGCCAGTAACAAATCCCCCTTCTTAGTGCCACCGGATGCCTCCATAGTGCTCCTCTCCCCCATAGTGCCCCCATAATGTGCCAGTAAATAATGTCCCTATAATGCCACCAGATGCCCCGTAGTGCTGTTCTCCTCTATAATGCCTCCCATAATGTGCCAGTAAAAGATGCCCCCTTAGTGCCACCAGATGCCCCTATAGTGCTCCTCTCCAGCATAGTGCCCCCCATAATGTGCCAGTAAATAATGCCCCTATAGTGTCACCAGATGCCCCATAGTGCCGCTCTCCCCTAATGTGCCATAAAAAAAATGCCCCCTTAGTGCCACCAGATGCCATAGTGCAGCCTATAATGAGCCAGTAAAAAAATGCCCCTTTAGAGCCCCCAGATGCCCCCATAGTGCTCCTCTCCCTTATAATGTGCCAGTGAGAAATGCCCCCAGATGCCCCCATAGTGCACCTCTCCCCCCATAGTGCCCCCCATAATGTGGCAGTAAGAAATGCCCCCATAGTTCCCCCCAAAATGTGCCAGTAAGAAATGCACCCATAGTGCCCCCCCAAAAAAATGTGGCAGTAAGAAATGTTCCCAGATGCCCCGATAGTGCCCCCCATAATGTGCCAGTAAAAAATGCCCCCATAGTGCCCCCCCAAAATTGGACAGTAAGAAATGCCCCAGATGCCCCATAGTGCCCCCCAAAATGGGCCAGTAAGAAATGCCCCCCCCCCCCCCCCCCCGCAGGGGGCCAGCAAGAAATGCCTCCTTAGTGCCACCAGGTGTCCCCTATTATGTGCCAGTCAAAAAAATGCCCCTAAATGCCCCCATGGTTCCTCCTACATTGTGCCGCCATCTATAAAAAAAAACAAAAACACTAATACTTACCTCTATGCGGCTGTCAGTGAAGCGATGCAGACCTTTTCTGGCCTGTGTCCCGCGCTGTATGCTGCCCAGCTCAGGCGGTACGGTGATAATGACGTCATCGAGCCGCCTGTGCCAGCCTCTGATAGGCTACAGGCACTAGTGCCTACAGCCTATCTGAAGAACGGGGAAGGGAGATGCCTCTCCCTCCCTTGTCCTGCCGCAGCATAAGCATCTGTACCGCCATCCTGAGGATGGTAATACAAATTAATATGGAGATGAGCGCTTCCACAATGCGCTTCCAAAGCGCTCATCTCCTACTACTACCCCACCTCCGCCCCTTAGATCCAGGGCCGCGCCGCCTGTGGCAATCGTGCGGCCCTGAGTGATTTTTTCCTATTAATAAACCCCCCCCAAAAAAAGAATAACAATCACAATTCACCTCAGAACGGCTAATAGGATATACATTTATTTCCTTTTAATACACCCCGTAAATGGCTGTAGTACAATATAACTTCACCGCAGAACAGCAATTAAGACGTATATGTATTCCTATTAATAAACCCCCCAAACAAGTTGAACAATCACAATTCACCGCAGGACGGCTAATAGGACGCACGTCTATTTCCTATTAATACACCTTGTAAATGGCTGTAGTACAATGTAACTTTACCGCAGAACGGCAATTAAGACATATTTTTTACTATTAATAACTCCCCCAAAAAATAAAGTATAACAATCACAATTCACCGCAGAACAGCTAATAGGGCGAACGTATATTTCCTTTAAATACGCCCCCATAAATGGCTGTAGTACAATGTAACTTCACCGCAGAATGGCAATTAAGACATATATGTTTTTCTATTAATAAACCCTCCAAATAAAGTATAACAATCACAATTCACCTCAGAACAGCTAATAGGATATACATTTATTTCCTTTTAATACACCCCGTAAATGGCTGTAGTACAATTTAACTTCACCGCAGAACAGCAATTAAGACGTATATGTATTCCTATTAATAAACCCCCCAAACAAGTTGAACAATCACAATTCACCGCAGGACGGCTAATAGGACGCACGTCTATTTCCTATTAATACACCTTGTAAATGGCTGTAGTACAATGTAACATCACTGCAGAACGGCAATTAAGATGTACAGTTGTGGCCAAAAGTTTTGAGAATGACATAAATATTGGAAATTGGAAAAGTTGCTGCTTAAGTTTTTATAATAGCAATTTGCATATACTCCAGAATGTTATGAAGAGTGATCAGATGAATTGCATAGTCCTTCTTTGCCATGAAAATTAACTTAATCCCAAAAAAAACTTTCCACTGCATTTCATTGCTGTCATTAAAGGACCTGCTGAGATCATTTCAGTAATCGTCTTGTTAACTCAGGTGAGAATGTTGACGAGCACAAGGCTGGAGATCATTATGTCAGGCTGATTGGGTTAAAATGGCAGACTTGACATGTTAAAAGGAGGGTGATGCTTGAAAACATTGATCTTCCATTGTTAACCATGGTGACCTGCAAAAAAACGCGTGCAGCCATCATTGCATTGCATAAAAATGGCTTTACAGGCAAGGATATTGTGGCTACTAAGATTGCACCTCAATCAACAATATATAGGATCATCAAGAACTTCAAGGAAAGAGGTTCAATTCTTGTTAAGAAGGCTTCAGGGCGTCCAAGAAAGTCAAGCAAGGGCCAGGATCGTCTCCTAAAGAAAATTCAGCTGCGGGATCGGAGTGCCACCAGTGCAGAGCTTGCTCAGGAATGGCAGCAGGCAGGTGTGAGCGCATCTACACGCATAGTGAGGCGAAGACTTTTGGAAAATGGCCTGGTGTCAAGAAGGCCAGCAAAGAAGCCACTTCTCTCCAAAAAAAACATCAGGGACAGATTGATCTTCTGCAGAAAGTATGGTGAATGGACTGCTGAGGACTGGGGCAAAGTCATATTCTCCAATGAAGCCTCTTTCCGATTGTTTGGGGCATCTGGAAAAAGGCTTGTTCGAAGAAGAAAAGGTCCTGTGTAATGCCAACAGTAAAGCATCCTGAGACCATTCATGTGTGGGGTTGCTTCTCATCCAAGGGAGTGGGCTCACTCACAATTTTGCCCAAAAACACAGCCATGAATAAAGAATGGTACCAAAACACCCTCCAACAGCAACTTCTTCCAACAATCCAACAACAGTTTGGTGAAGAAAAATGCATTTTCCAGCACGATGGAGCACCGTGCCATAAGGCAAAAGTGATAACTAAGTGGCTCGGGGAACAAAACGTTGACATTTTGGGTCCATGGCCTGGAAACTCCCCAGATCTTAATCCCATTGAGAACTTGTGGTCAATCCTCAAGAGGCGGGTGGACAAACATAAAACCCACTAATTCTGACAAACTCCAAGAAGTGATTATGAAAGAATGGGTTGCTATCAGTCAGGAATTGGCCCAGAAGTTGATTGAGAGCATGCCCAGTCGAATTGCAGAGGTCCTGAAAAAGAAGGGCCAACACTGCAAATACTGACTCTTTGCATAAATGTCATGTAATTGTCGATAAAAGCCTTTGAAATGTATGAAGTGCGTGTAATTATATTTCACTACATCATAGAAACAACTGAAACAAAGATCTAAAAGCAGTTTAGCAGCAAACTTTGTGAAAACTAATATTTGTGTCATTCTCAAAACTTTTGGCCACGACTGTATAATTTTTCCTATTAATAAACCCCCCTAAAAAAGTATAACAATCACATTTCACCACAGAACGGCTAATAGGACGTACAGTACAGACCAAAAGTTTGGACACACCTTCTCATTCAAAGAGTTTTCTTTATTTTCATGACTATGAAAATTGTAGATTCACACTGAAGGCATCAAAACTATGAATTAACACATGTGGAATTATATACATAACAAAAAAATGAAAATATATGTCGTTGAGTGGTGAAGTTACATTGTACTACATCCATTTACGGGGTGTATTAAAAGGAAAAATACATACAGTACAGACCAAAAGTTTGGATACACCTTCTCATTCAAAGAGTTTTCTTTATTTTCATGACTATGAAGGCATCAAAACTATGAATTAACACATGTGGAATTATATACATAACAAACAAGTGTGAAACAACTGAAAATATGTCATATTCTAGGTTCTTCAAAGTAGCCACCTTTTGCTTTGATTACTGCTTTGCACACTCTTGGCATTCTCTTGATGAGCTTCAAGAGGTAGTCCCCTGTAATGGTTTTCACTTCACAGGTGTGCCCTGTCAGGTTTAATAAGTGGGATTTCTTGCTTTATAAATGGGGTTGGGACCATCAGTTGCGTTGAGGAGAAGTCAGGTGGATACACAGCTGATAGTCCTACTGAATAGACTGTTAGAATTTGTATTATGGCAAGAAAAAAGCAGCTAAGTAAAGAAAAACGAGTGGCCATCATTACTTTAAGAAATGAAGGTCGGTCAGTCAGTCAGTCGAAAAATTGGGAAAACTTTGAAAGTAAGGGCTATTTGACCATGAAGGAGAGTGATGGGGTGCTGCGCCAGATGACCTGGCCTCCACAGTCACCGGACCTGAACCCAATCGAGATGGTTTGGGGTGAGCTGGACAGCAGAGTGAAGGCAAAAGGGCCAACAAGTGCTAAGCATCTCTGGGAACTCCTTCAAGACTGTTGGAAGACCATTTCAGGGGACTACCTCTTGAAGCTCATCAAGAGAATACCAAAAGTGTGCAAAGCAGTAATCAAAGCAAAAGGTGGCTACTTTGAAGAACCTAGAATATGACATATTTTCAGTTGTTTCACACTTGTTTGTTATGTATATAATTCCACATGTGTTAATTCATAGTTTTGATGCCTTCATAGTCATGAAAATAAAGAAAACTCTTTGAATGAGAAGGTGTATCCAAACTTTTGGTCTGTACTGTACGTATTTTTCCTTTTAATACACCCCGTAAATGGATGTAGTACAATGTAACTTCACCACTCAACGACATATATTTTCATTTTTTTTTCTATTAAAACACCCCCCAAAATTTTTTAAGTCAACGAAGAACGGCCAATACGAGGTATGTATATTTCCTATCAATACACCCCGTAAATGGCTGTATCACACTTAATCTGCACCCCAAAAACAAGCAAGGTTTGCTGAAATTACTGATGTATCATATAGTGCAAACAACCTAAAAACAGCAGTATATCTGCAATTTGGATCCCCAATTAGTGCAGCAAGGTGTAATAGAATCGCTCCTATTACCAAGGCTGTACACTCCCCTATTGCACCCTTTTCTCCTTTTATAGTGTGGATGATGCCTCACTATCCTTTTCCTACACTTTGAATAATCTTTCCCTGAACTTCTAAATCGATTTTTCAGCACAATAAAGTCTTTCCTAGCACTGTCCCTAGTGCCTGCTGCTGTCTCTCCCTGCACTAAGGACACTGGAAAATGGTTGAATCCAAGATGGCTGAGGCGGTTTATAGGGCTGTGACATCACAGGGGCTGGCTGGCTGCTGATTGGCTGCATGCATAGCATTGTGGGTGATCCCTCATTCCCAGAGTTCTTTGCTTTATGTCCTAACATATGCAGCAGCCATTTTAGGGAAAAATGTGATTCGTTACCACAAAGCATGAGGAAATTCAGCATCGATGCGAATCAAATTTTTCCTGAAATTCGGATCGAATTCCACTTCGTCAACTTCGATTCGCTCATCTCTAGATATAACAACAGTGTTATAGCAAAAGCAACACCGCAATAACACTGAACAATATCTTGCAGTTATACGCAACACGTTCAGTAACACGTATAAAGCACTGAAATGCCTAATACAAAAAGTAAATCTAAAAAAAAGAGAGAGGGGCAATTCCTCAGTGTTTGCAAAAGAATGTACGCCATCAAGAAACTGTCAATAAGCCTATAAACTGCAGAAAGTTTTTTTTTAAACAAAAAAAAGCTGGCTTGTGGTTCATACAGAAAAAAATATGATTTTTTATTTTTTTTTGCAGGATTCTGGAACTCAGAACTAGTGATGGCCTTGCAGTTCGCCCGGCGGTCGGTTCGCGGCGAACTTTGCTCGTTCGCGATTCGCCAAACATATGGCGATATTCGCGTCCGCCATATTCTTTTACATTGTGAAGAACTTTGACCCATGGACACATCCATCAGGTGGTACAGGACAGCCGATTGAAAAGTTTCAGCACATGGACATACCCCCTACCTTATAAATAGATCCGATCTGGCTGCCATTTTACATTCAGTCTTTTGTCAGTGTAGGGAGAGGTTACTGTGTGGAGCAGGGACAGACTGTTAGGGACAAAAACGCTAACAAATAGGTCCACAAAAGTCCTTTTAAGGACTGGTATAGTTGTACTATTGATAGGTGTGTAGTACAGAGGGGTGTAATACACTTATAATATACTTTCTAACATAGAAAGCATATTATAGTGGATTTGTATTGTGCAGCAGTGGTGAGCGGTTCTGCAGCGATACTGCAGCTACACAGAGTGACAAACGCAATTACAAAAAATAATTATAACTGTTGTGATATACCAGTCGTCTGCCCAAAAAACTGATAGACGCGGGGTGTTATATACCAATAATATACTTTCTATATAGTGCATTTGGGTACAGCAGCATTTGTTTGTGGTTTTGCTGCATTCCCTCTAATACACACAGTGACAAACGGTACTGGAAAAAATAATTATAACTGGTGTGCGCATGCGCGTACGCGAAAATTATATTGCCGATATTTCGCATTGAAAAAAATAATGAATGGAGATCGCAAATTTGAATAATACATCTGGTATGTCACTGTCCATGTTGTGGGACTATTTGTGCACTTCTAGTACATTTGATCGCGTTCATGAACTGTCCCGGCAGATGTTCGTCCATCACTACTCAGAACTTGCTAGCAAGCTGTATGAAACAACTGAGCCAGTTACCAACCTCTCACTCTCTATGCTAAGCTTTCCCTGATAAAACTCTAAAATCTACCCAATTATATCTCTATATGCCCCTAGTAACTGGTTGTACTTGCAATTTTTTTGTCATACACTGCCACAACTCATCCTTCACATCCACAAATGAGAACAGAATTTCATCTCGCTCATTCTCAGCAGAAGGAGCTAGCTGAATACTACCCTGTAAGCCAATCAGGGCAAGCCCTCCCCCCTCCCTTCCTTGGTCATGCAATCACAGTAAAATTGGCACTGCGCACCATTTTTATCCAATTCATCCAAAATGAATTGTCAAAACTTTGTGAAACTTATAATGAATCAGTGTCCTTATCTCTACCTTATTTATCACTAATAGTTTCCTTGTCAAACACAGTTGGAACTTCTTGTCAATAAGGCGAACTTGGCATATTATTTTTTTGGCTACAACACATCTCTACCTACAAAAGGTCATGTGAGCCAATACTTAATTAAGTGTATGTACTGTATGAGTAATCATATTTTAATGAAATAATGTAAATAGTAAGTTATCAGCTGCGAATAAATAAATACAGTGGAAATCAATTGCAACATAAGACACTAGGAATGTGAACAGTTTGCATACCTGTTGCTGTTGACTTTATTTTTCACGAATTCTTTAACCCCTTCTACCCCAGGCCAGTTTTCACCTTCCTGCCCAGGCCATTTTTTGCAAATCTGATGTGTCAGTTTATGTGGTAATAACTTTGGAACGCTTTTACTTATCCAAGCCATTCTGAAATTGTTTTCTCGTGACACATTGTACTTCATGACAGTCATAAATTTGAGTCAATATAGTTCACCTTTATTTATAAAAAAAAAAATGTCAATTTCTTTGATTTTAAAACAGAAAGTGATACCTCATAAAATATTTATTACTTAACATTCCCCATATGTCTACTTTATGTATGCATCATTTTGTAACTGTCATTTTATTTTTTGGGGATGTTAGAAGGCTTAGAATTTTAGAAGCAATTCTAAAAAAAATTAAGAAAATTTCCAAAACCCACTTTTTAAGGACCAGTTTAGGTCTTAAGTCACTTTGTGCGGCTTACATAATAGAAACCCCCCATAATTGACCCCATTGTAGAAACCACACCCCTCAAGTTACTCAAAACTGATTTTACTAACTTTCTTCACCCTTTAGGTGTTCCACAAGAATTAAAGGAAAATGGAGATAAAAGGTCTAAATTTCACTTTTTTGTCAGGTTTTCCATTTTAATAAAATTTTTTCTTTAACACATCGAGGGTTAACAGTCAAACAAAACTCAACATTTATTACCCAGATTCTAAAGTTTACAGAAACACCCCACATGTGGTCGTAAACTGATGTAAGGGCGTACGGCAGTGCGCAGAAGGCAGGACTGCCACATGGTTTTTGGAAGGCAGATTTTGCTGGACTGGTTTTTAGACACAATGTCCCATTTGAAGCCCCCCTGATGCACCCCTACAGTAGAAACTCCCAAAAGTGACCCCATTTTGGAAACTAGGGGATAAGGTGACAGTTTTATTGGTACTATTTTGGGGTACATATGATTTTTAATCGTTCTATATTACGTTTTTTGTGAGGCAAGGTTTATTTTTTACAACGTTCATCTGACAGGTTAGATCATATTTTTATAGAGCAGGTTGTTACGGATGCGGTAATATCAAATATGTCTACTTTCTATGTTTGTTTCAGTTTTACATAATAAAGCATTTTTGCAAAGAAAATATGTTTGTGTCTCCATTTTCAGAACGCCATATTTTTTGGGTACCATTTTTGGGTTTTGATTATTCATTATTACACTTTATGAGGCAAGGTGACCAAAAAAATTGGTTGTTTTGGCACAGTTTTTATTTATTTATTTTTACAGTGTTCACCTGTGGGGTTAGGTCATGTGATATTTTTATAGAGCAGGTTGTTACGAACGTGGCAATACCCAATATGTACTGTATTTTTTGCCCTATAAGACGCGCTTTCCCACCCCAAAAGTGGGGGGGAAATAGCAATGTGTCTTATGGGGCGAATGCTGCGGCGGTCGGGTGTATCGGCTGAGCGGGAGGAGGGCCTGGGGGCCGGCATCTGGTTCTGTAATGGCAGCGGGGCCCGGTGCAGTCACTGTATTCTATTCAAATATCATCTGAAATCCAGCGCTTTACTTAATACTAACTTCGTAGCAGTCAGGAGGCCGGGCAGGGGCTCGCAGCATGACTCACTACGTCACGCGCCTGCTCCGTCCACTTTATGAATGAAGCAGGTGCGTGACGTAGTGAGTCACGCTGCAAGCGCCTGCCCGGTCTCCTGACTGCTACAAAGTTAGTAGTAAGTAAAGCGTTGGATTTCAGATGATATTTGAATAGTTAAACAATACCTACAAGTTAGATATGATTATACTACTATGAGCGGGGCCCGGTGTAGTAGAATACAGTGACTGCACCAGGACCCGCTGCCATTACAGAACCAGATGCCGGCCCCCATTCACTACACAGGGACACTGTTATGGGGGATCTGTGGATGGCACATTAGATAAGATGCTATATATGTGTCATCCACAGATCCCCCCATAGCAGTGCAATCCATAGATGCCCCCATAATGATCCCCCATAACAGTGCCATCCACAGATGCCCCCATAACAGTGCCATCCACAGATGCCCCCATAACAGTGCCATCCACAGATGCCCCCATAACAGTGCCATCCACAGATGCCACCATAACAGTGCCATCCACAGATGCTCCCATAACAGTGCCATCCACAGATGCCCCCATAACAGTGCCATCCACAGATGCCCCCATAATAGTTGCATCCACAGATGCCCCCATGACAGTGCAATCCACAGATCCCTATTAACAGTGCCATCCACAGATCCCTCATAATAGTGTCATCCACAGACCACCATTAGTTCAAAACCCACCAAAAGCACACCTTTTGGTTCAAAATATTTTTTTGCTTATTTTCCTCCTCAAAAACCTAGGTGCATCTTATGGGCCGGTGCGTCTTATAGGGTGAAAAATACGGTATACTTTTTCTTATTTATTTAAGTTTTACACAATAGCATTTTTGAAACAAAAAATATGTTTTAGTGTCTCTATAGTCTGAGAGCCATAGCTTTTTTATTTTTTGACCGATTTTCTTAGGTAGCAGCTCATTATTTGCAGGATGAGATTATGGTTTGATTGCCTTCCAAAATAGAACCATATGCCTTTCTGATCGCTTGGTGTTGCACTTTAAATGATTCTCGGTAACAAAAAATGGCTTTTTTGGTACTGTTTTTATTTCTATTTTTTCTACGGTTAGGGCATGTGATATTTTTTTAGATCAAGATATCTGCTTTTTTTATTCATTTCACTTTAACACAATAATAGAATTTTTGAAGCAAAAAAAAATAAAAAATCATATTTTAGTGTCTCCATTGTCTGGGAGTCATAGTTTTTTTTTATTTTTTGGGCGATTGTCTTCGGTAGGGTCTAATTTTTTGCGGGATGAGGTGACAGTTTGATTGGTACCATTTTGGGGGGCATACACCTTTTTGATCGCTTGGTGTTGCACTTTTTGTGATGTAAGGTGACAAAAATAGCTTTTTTTTTTAAACAGTTTTTATTTTTTTACGGTGTTTATCAGACAGGGTGGATCATGTGATATATTTATAGAGCCGGTCATTACGTACGCAGCGATACCTAATATATTGTGTGTTTTGTTTTTCTATTTTTTTATATAAAATCAGGGGAAAGGGGCGTTTTTTTATTTTTTTCCTTGAAACGTTTTTTTTTTATTAAAAACTCTTTTTTGGCTTCCTTTTTAAACTTTATTTCTGTCCCACTCTGGGACTTTACTTTTTGGGGTCTGATCTCCTCTGCAATGTATTACAACACATCTGTATTGTAATGCATTGCCTGTTAGTGTATTACACTGAGTAATATACTAACAGGTTTCCTAGGAGATCCAGCCTGAGGCACCACTAGAAGGCAGGTCCTGATGCCGTGCAGGGCATTGGGCAGCCTCTGCACGGCATCGAGCTCCCTTCTCACCCATCGGGCCCCCACCACAGCAGCGCGGCGACTCGATGGGCTCCCTCACCTGCCTCAAATCCCTTCTATGTCGCGGTCAGCGCTGATCGCGGCATAGAAGGGGTTAATCCGCCGGCATCGGCTTGTACAGCGATGCCGACGGATAGAGCAGGGGCCCAGCTATCAGGGACTGCCGGACCCCTGCAGTGATCGGGCTCCCACCGCCCGCCCGATCACAATGACGTAATAGTACATCAAAATGCGGGAACGCACCTGCCGCCATGACATACTATTACATCATATGTCAGGAAGGGGTTAAAAGGGGTTTCCTGGTTTCAGTAATAAACTAGATAATGTTGGTGAATAGCCTGCAAAAAAGAATACAGCACTACTTACCTTGCAGAACCAGTGCTAATACCCTGGTTCTCCCAGTTTGGATCTATTTACCTGGCTGTACTGGTGACATCACATAGACAACATAAAACCTCTGTAGCCAATCACAGCCTCTTATGGGCACCCATGAGGCCTATTGATGGCTGCAGCAGTCACATCATGTTGACGTGACATCAAGCTGCAGCCAGATAAACACAGCCTGCCAAGGAAAACTGGAGCAGTGGCAATAGATATTCAAGTTGTTTGTTTGTTCGGAAAGGCACAACATCATCATTAAGGATAAAGAGGATAAAATTGTGGATTGGATGGCTCACTCCTCCTCTCAGCCACAGCAGAATGACATGTAGATCACTTAGATCTTAAACCACGACTTGGAGCCAGGTGTCAGTGTTTTTCCTGGTCCTCCTCCCTGCAGCCCCAGAGAAGCCTTTCAGTGCAGTCCTCTGTCTTCACTGCCCCCTCCTAGTGCGACGCATTCTTTTTTTCCTAAGAAGAGGCAACAAACCCCACCACGCCCTACGACAGATAGTGTAGAGAGTCTGTCTGTTGATGACTTGTGTGAGAGAAGTGAGCATTTGGACTGCCGTGAGGAGGAGGTTCAGGGGGAGGTGGAGGACCCATGCATAGCTGTGTTGGTGCTGGAAATAGTGGCAACTGTAGCCACGAAGGCAGTGGTCATGACAATGAAAATCATGGCAAATACAGAGTAGGGAATTGGTGGGGGGGGGTCAAGCCCACCATGATATATCACAGTCTGATAAAAGTGAGTGGGGAGAGTGAGGACTCCAATGATGATTGTGTGTTGGACAGGACCTGGGAGCCAGATCAGGGTGCGAATGAGGAAGTAACATCTGAGGAGGGTGATGGCAGTTCCAGCAATAAAGAGTACAGGTGACGTATGGCCAGAACCTCCCAAAGAACTGCCAAAGCCAGATCTACTTTGGAAACTGGTGATGCTGGTGATACTGTGGGTGCAGCAGGCCCAAAACATGCCATAATACTGGCAGTTTTTCTCCATGCTGCCTGTGCAAGATCTGCCAAAGTAAAATATGGTGTCCTTGTCATCATCAGTCACTGCTTCTCCTACTTGGATTCCCCCTCCTCCACTCCATCTTCAGCCATCGATACTGGAATGCGTGGTCAGGAAACAACTTTACACTCCCAACAATCCAATGGTGCACAAGTTTAAATCCTAACTGGCCACGTTGCTGGCGGTGTAGTCTCTGCTGGACAATTTAGTAGAGTCTGCTGCCTTCAGGGAGCTGATTGTGTGCACTCAGCCTGGCTGGAAGATACCTTGCAAGCATTTTTTCTCCCAAAAAGGAGAACATGGGCCACTCCTTGCAATTGTCATTGTTTGGCAAGGTGCACACCACTGTGGACACATGTAGCAGCTGTTACGGGCAGAGAGTAATACCCACATTGTGCCCCTCACAGTAGTTATGCCTACAATTGCCCCCTTCACATACATTTTCCCTAGATATGTGCCCCCTTCACAGTAGTTATGCCCAAATGTGCCCCTTCAGAGTAGTGATGTCCAGGTTTGTGCCTACTTCACAGTAGTTATATCTGAATAAAAAAGAAAAAAAAAAAGACAATACTCACCTTCCTCCAATGATCATCACAGCTCACCCTGTGCTCCCCAGAAGCAGCAGCAAGCAGGATACTGTTACACATCGTGCTGCTGGGCTGTGTAAGAGGAACTAAGGATGATTCCCAGACCTGCACCGCTTCTCCTATACAGTGGATATGTTAAAAAAAAAAGAGAGAAAAAGGGAGAATGAGGTTAATAAAAACTACCTAGGTACGGAGTACACCAAAGGTAGTAATGAACCAGAGGCGCCAAAGGTGATGGAAATGAAAGAATAAATGAGAAGGGTGTGCAAAAGCGATGAAGAAGGCAGCTGGGATCAGTGCTAGCAGGGCTACACACTTAGTCAACAGGTTTTAGGTAAAAAACTAGGCCGTCAACGGCTGAAACGTCAATACAAGGAGTCTCAGCGCCACTCTCAACGTAATCAGAATGGAATAGGTATACTATTAATAGTAGCCCAAGAGACCGAAAGCAGGCCTCCGAGTCGATTAATGAAAATACCAAAAAGGTACCAATAAAGATATCGTACTGGTAATGATAAAATTGTAATGCTTTTGGATGTACCAAAAGAAGAAATATAGAAAGTAGAAAAGTGATTAAATGAATCAACAAATAAATACACATGGGGCATGCCACCAGGATGAAGCTCAAGACACCTGGAGCTATTATTATCTTTTCTCCTGATGAAGGGGATTATTTGTCTTCCCCGAAACGCGTTGAGCCGATTATTATTGTAATAAAAGGATTGATGAAGAGGTGCTGTCCCACGTGCCGTTTATCACCTTCTTGGTACAATTGGAGCGCTGACGTCAATCTTTAACGTACTACAGGTGATCCCAGTTGGGGGGTTGTGCTCCAGGTGTCTTGAGCTTCATCCTGGTGGCATGCCCTCTGTGAAGTGAGTCCATCAGGGTGCTCCCCTGTTTGATTTTAATATATCAAGTATCACTTATAGCACGTGATATATGGTTCTAATTTTAATTTTAACCACCTCCAGACCGCCTAACGCAGGATCGCGTTCCGGAGGTGGCAGCGAGACGCGAGATTTCCTGTGAACGCGCGCACACAGGCGCGCGCGCTCACAGGAACGGAAGGTAAGAGAGTTGATCTCCAGCCTGCCAGCGGCGATCGTTCGCTGGCAGGCTGGAGATGTGTTTTTTTTAACCCCTAACAGGTATATTAGACGCTGTTTTGATAACAGCGTCTAATATACCTGCTACCTGGTCCTCTGGTGGTCCCCTTTGTTTGGATCGACCACCAGAGGACACAGGTAGCTCAGTAAAGTAGCACCAAGCACCACTACACTACACTACACCCCCCCCCCGGTCACTTATTAACCCCTTATTAGCCCCTGATCACCCCATATAGACTCCCTAATCACCCCCCTGTCATTGATTACCCCCCTGTCATTGATCAACCCCCTGTAAAGCTCCATTCAGATGTCCGCATGATTTTTACGGATCCACTGATAGATGGATCGGATCCGCAAAACGCATACGGACGTCTGAATGAAGCCTTACAGGGGCGTGATCAATGACTGTGGTTATCACCCCATATAGACTCCCTGATCACCCCCCTGTCATTGATTACACCCCTGTCATTGATCAACCCCCTGTAAAGCTCCATTCAGATGTCCGCATGATTTTTACGGATCCACTGATAGATGGATCGGATCCGCAAAACGCATACGGACGTCTGAATGGAGCCTTACAGTGGGGTGATCAATGACAGGGGGGTGATCACCCCATATAGACTCTCTGATCACCCCCCTGTCATTGATCACCACCCCTGTCATTGATCACCCCCCCTGTCATTGATCACCCCCCTGTCATTGATCACCCCCCTGTCATTGATCACCCCCCTGTCATTGATCACCCCCCCTGTCATTGATCACCCCTCTGTAAGGCTCCATTCAGACATTTTTTTGGCCCAAGTTAGCGGAATTATTTATTTTTTTTCTTACAAAGTCTCATATTCCACTAACTTGTGTCAAAAAATAAAATCTCACATGAACTCACCATACCCCTCACGGAATCCAAATGCGTAAAATTTTTTAGACATTTATATTCCAGACTTCTTCTCACGCTTTAGGGCCCCTAGAATGCCAGGGCAGTATAAATACCCCACATGTGACCCCATTTCGGAAAGAAGACACCCCCAGGTATTCCGTGAGGGGCATATTGAGTCCATGAAAGATTGAAATTTTTGTCCCAAGTTAGCGGAAAGGGAGACTTTGTGAGAAAAAAATAAAAAATATCAATTTCCGCTAACTTGTGCCAAAAAAAAAAAATTCTATGAACTCGCCATGCCCCTCATTGAATACCTTGGGGTGTCTTCTTTCCAAAATGGGGTCACATGTGGGGTATTTATACTGCCCTGGCATTCTAGGGGCCCCAAAGCGTGAGAAGAAGTCTGGTATCCAAATGTCTAAAAATACCCTTCTAAAAGGAATTTGGGCACCTTTGCCCACCTAGGCTGCAAAAAAGTGTCACACATCTGGTATCGCCGTACTCAGGAGAAGTTGGGGAATGTGTTTTGGGGTGTCATTTTACATATACCCATGCTGGGTGAGATAAATATCTTGGTCAAATGCCAACTTTGCATAAAAAAATGGGAAAAGTTGTCTTTTGCCAAGATATTTCTCTCACCCAGCATGGGTATATGTAAAATGACACCCCAAAACACATTCCCCAACTTCTCCTGAGTACGGAGATACCAGATGTGTGACACTTTTTTGCAGCCTAGGTGGGCAAAGGGGCCCATATTCCAAAGAGCACCTTTCGGATTTGACAGGTCATTTACCTACTTACCACACATTAGGGCCCCTGGAAAATGCCAGGGCAGTATAACTACCCCACACGTGACCCCATTTTGAAAAGAAGACACCCCAAGGTATTCCGTGAGGGGCATGGCGAGTTCTTAGAATTTTTTATTTTTTGTCACAAGTTAGTGGAAAATGATGATTTTTTTTATTTTTATTTTTTTCATACAAAGTCTCATATTCCACTAACTTGTGACAAAAAATAAAAACTTCCATGAACTCACTATGCCCATCAGCGAATACCTTGGGGTCTCTTCTTTCCAAAATGGGGTCACTTGTGGGGTAGTTATACTGCCCTGGCATTCTAGGGGCCGAAATGTGTGGTAAGGAGTTTGAAATCAAATTCTGTAAAAAATGACCAGTGAAATCCGAAAGGTGCTCTTTGGAATATGGGCCCCTTTGCCCACCTAGGCTGCAAAAAAGTGTCACACATGTGGTATCTCCGTACTCAGGAGAAGTTGGGGAATGTGTTTTGGGGTGTCATTTTACATATACCCATGCTGGGTGAGAGAAATATCTTGGCAAAAGACAACTTTTCCCATTTTTTTATACAAAGTTGGCATTTGACCAAGATATTTATCTCACCCAGCATGGGTATATGTAAAAAGACACCCCAAAACACATTCCTCAACTTCTCCTGAATACGGAGATACCACATGTGTGACACTTTTTTGCAGCCTAGGTGGGCAAAGGGGCCCATATTCCAAAGAGCACCTTTCGGATTTCACTGGTCATTTTTTACAGAATTTGATTTCAAACTCCTTACCACACATTTGGGCCCCTAGAATGCCAGGGCAGTATAACTACCCCACAAGTGACCCCATTTTGGAAAGAAGAGACCCCAAGGTATTCGCTGATGGGCATAGTGAGTTCATGGAAGTTTTTTTTTTTGTCACAAGTTAGTGGAATATGAGACTTTGTAAGAAAAAAAAAAAGAAAAAAATCACCATTTTCCGCTAACTTGTGACAAAAAATAAAAAGTTCTATGAACTCACTATGCCCATCAGCGAATACCTTAGGGTGTGTACTTTCCGAAATGGGGTCATTTGTGGCGTGTTTGTACTGTCTGGCCATTGTAGAACCTCAGGAAACATGACAGGTGCTCAGAAAGTCAGAGCTGCTTCAAAAAGCGGAAATTCACATTTTTGTACCATAGTTTGTAAACGCTATAACTTTTACCCAAACCATTTTTTTTTTTACCCAAACATTTTTTTTTTATCAAAGACATGTAGAACAATAAATTTAGAGCAAAATTTATATATGGATCTCGTTTTTTTTGCAAAATTTTACAACTGAAAGTGAAAAATGTCATTTTTTTGCAAAAAAATCGTTACATTTCGATTAATAACAAAAAAAGTAAAAATGTCAGCAGCAATAAAATACCACCAAATGAAAGCTCTATTAGTGAGAAGAAAAGGAGGTAAAATTAATTTGGGTGGTAAGTTGCATGACCGAGCAATAAACGGTGAAAGTAGTGTAGGTCAGAAGTGTAAAAAGTGGCCTGGTCTTTCAGGGTGTTTAAGCACTGGGGGCTGAGGTGGTTAACTTAAAGGGGTTGGCCACCATAAGTATAAAAAACAATAAAGTGCCCCAGACAATAACTAAAGCCAAGAGGAATTTGTATCATGACAGATATACTGTATATATATATCATTTTTCTACTGCATTCGGCATAGCATGCTCCCATTAATGAGAGGCTGTGTGGGTAGAGCAGTTGCAAAGTGAAAGTAAAAATCCCAGCATGCATCACAGCAAAGCGTCTCCAGGGGAGCAGTCACATGACATCTCTGCCTACTTGTGATGCCATAGTGACAACAGCACCTTAGGTGTCATTTCATCAGTGCTTTAGCATACCTCCCAACTTTAGAATATAAGGAAGAGGGACACTACGTGCCCAAGGCTACTTTCACACTTGTGTTTTTTGCGGATCCGTCATGGATCTGCAAAAACGGTTCTGTTACCATAATATAACCGCATGCATCCGTCATAAACGGATCCATTTGTATTAGGTCTTCTATAACCATAACGGATCCATCTTGAACACCATTGAAAGTGAATGGGGGACGGATCCGTTTTCTATTGTGCCAGAGAAAACGGATCCGTCCCCATTGACTTACATTGTGTGCCAGGATCCGTTTGGCTCAGTTTCATCAGGCAGACAGCGTTTTGGTGTCCGCCTCCAAAGCGGAATGGTGACTGATCAGAGGCAAACTGATGCATTCTGAGTGGATCCTTTTCCATTCAGAATGCATTAGGGCATAACTGATCCATTTTCGACATACCTTCCCCGTACCAGGACCGCCACTGAAATTCGGGACTGTCCTGCCGGATACTGGAAGGAGGTATGGCTTTAGGCTTCATGCACATGACCATAGCCTGCCTGTGCCTGTATTGTGGCCAGCGAACAGGGAGTCTGCAATATACAGGCACCAGCCGTGTGCGCACCGTATCAAGTGATGGGTCTAAAATCCGAAAGATACGGCGTGGTCTGGAATGGAAGCACAGATCGGAAACCTATGGAGTGCATCCATGGGTTTTCTGTCTATGCCTCCGCACTGCGAAAAAGTAATGTCAGATGCATATTGCAGACACACTGTCGGCGCCCATGCATTGCAATGTATACACACACACACACACACACACACACGTGTGTAAATATATGTATATAAATATGTATATATACATATGTATATATATATATATATATATATATATATATATATATATATATATATATATATACAGTCAGGTCCATAAATATTGGGACATCGACACAATTCTAACATTTTTGGCTCTATACACCACCACAATGGATTTGAAATGAAACAAACAAAATGTGCTTTAACTGCACAGCTGTCAGCTTTAATTTGAGGGTATTTACATCCAAATCAGGTGAACGGTGTAGGAATTACAACAGTTTGCATATGTGCCTCCCACTTGTTAACCCCTTAAGGACTTAGGACGTATCGGTACGGCATGGTTCCCGAGTCCTTAAGGACCCATGACGTACCGGTACGTCATAACTTGAAATCGGTATTCCGGCGCCCCAGGGGTTAATCGGAACGGGATTTCGGCTGAAATCATTCAGCCGGCATCCCGTAACCATGCAGGGGGGGTCATTTTACCCCCCCGCATCGGCGATCGCAGAAAACCGCAGGTCAATTCAGACCTGCGGTTTGCTGCGCTTTCTGCAGTTTCTGATCCCCGCGGGCCCTGATCGCGATCCCCCGCCCGCCTCCCCTTAAATAATCGTTGGTGTTCAGTGGGTATACCAGGGTGCCAGCACATTGCTGGCACCCTGGTATAAACGGCTGACATCGATGATGCGATGTCAGCCGTTTAACCCTTTCCATACAGCGGTCCGTACGGACCGCTGTATGGAAAAAGTTAACAGTAAGAGGGAGCTCCCTCCCTCTCCCATCGGGGGGCTGCTGTGCCTTTGCAGCCCCCCGATGGAGAGGGAGAGAGCTCCCAGACAGCCCCCCGACAGATCCCCTCCTTACCCTTCCCCGTCTGCGAAGTTCTGAGCAGTACTGAGCAGACGGGGAAGGTTCCCATGGCAACAGGACGCCTCTCAGGCATCCTGCTGTCCATGGTGCTGAACAGATCTATGCTAAAAGCATAGATCTGTTCAGTGTAAGTAAAATACAGTACAGTACAATATATATTGTTCTGTACTGTATTATACAGACATCAGACCCACTGGATCTTCAAGAACCAAGTGGGTCTGGGTCAAAAAAAAAATGAAAAAAAGTGAAAAAAAAGTAAAAATCAAAAAACACATTTATCACTGATTAAAAATGAAAAAAATAAAATTCCCTACACATGTTTGGCATCGCCGCGTCCGTAACGACCTGATCTATAAAACGGTCATGTTACTTTCCCCGCACGGTGAACGCCATAAAAATAAAAAAATAAAAACTATTAGGAAATTGAAATTTTGCCCACCTTACTTCCCAAAAAAGGTAATAAAAGTGATCAAAAAAGTCGCATGTACGCCAAAATAGTGCCAATCAAACCGTCATCTCATCCCGCAAAAATCATACCCTACCCAAGATAATCGCCCAAAAACTGAAAAAACTATGGCTCTTAGACTATGGAAACACTAAAACATGATTTTTTTTGTTTCAAAAATGAAATCATTGTGTAAAACTTAAATAAATTTAAAAAAAGTATACATATTAGGTATTGCCGCGTCCATATCGATCGGCTCTTTAAAAATATCACATGACCTAACCCCTCTGGTCACCACCATAAAAAAATAAAAATAAAAACGGTGTAAAAAAAAGCAATTTTTTGTCATCTTACGTCACAAAAAGTGTAATAGCAAGCGATCAAAAAGTCATATGCACCCCAAAATAGTGCCAATTAAATAGTCATCTCATCCCGCAAAAAATGAGACCCTATTTAAGATAATCGCCCAAAAACTGAAAAAACTATGGCTCTTAGGCCTATTGCACACGGACGTTTTTTTTTCCCGTTTACTGGCCGTTTTTTGCGTTCCGTATACGGTCCGTATACAGAACCATTCATTTCAATGGGTCCGCAAAAAAAACGGAATGTACTCCGTATGCATTCCGTTACCGTATTTCCGTTTTTCCGTTCCGTTTTAACATAGAACATGTCCTATTATTGCCCGCAAATCACAGTCCGTGGCTCCATTCAAGTCAATGGGTCCGCAAAAAAACGGAACACATACGGAAATGCATCCGTATGTCTTCCGTTTCCGTTCCGTTTTTTGCTGAACCATCTATTGAAAATGTTATGCCCAGCCCAATTTTATCTATGTAATTACTGTATACTGTATATGCCATACGGAAAAACGGAACGGAAAAACGGAACAGAAACGGAAACACAACGGAAACAAAAAACGGAACAACGGATCCGTGAAAAACGGATCGCAAAACACTGAAAAAGCCTTACGGTCGTGTGCAATAGGCCTTAGACTATGGAGACACTAAAACATTTTTTTTGTTTTAAAAATGAAATCATTGTGTAAAACTTACATAAATAAAAAAAAATGTATACATATTAGGTATCGCCACGTCCGTGACAACCTGCTCTATAAAATTACCACATGATCTAACCTGTCAGATGAATGTTGTAGATAACAAAAAAAAAAAACGTGCCAAAAAATCTATTTCTTGTTACCTTGCCGCAGAAAAAAGTGTAATATAGAGCAACCAAAAATCATATGTACCCTAAACTAGTACCAACAAAACTGCCACCCTATCCCGTAGTTTCTAAAATGGGGTCACTTTTTTGGAGTTTCTACTCTAGGGGTGCATCATGGGGGCTTCAAATGGGACATGGTGTAAAAAAAAACAGTCCAGCACAATCTGCCTTCCAAAAACCGTATGGCATTCCTTTCCTTCTGCGCCCTGCCGTGTGCCCGTACAGCGGTTTACGACCACATATGGGGTGTTTCTGTAAACTACAGAATCAGGGTCATAAATAATGAGTTTTGTTTGGCTGTTAACCCTTGCTTTGTAACTAGAAAAAAAATATTAAAATGGAAAATCTGCCAAAAAAGTGAAATTTTGAAATTGTATCTCTATTTTTCATTCAATCTTGTGCAACACCTAAAGGGTTAACAAAGTTTGTAAAATCAGTTTTGAATACCTTGAGGGGTGTAGTTTCTTAGATGGGGTCATTTTTATGGAGTTTCTACTCTAGGGGTGCATCAGGGGGGCTTCAAATGGGACATGGTGTCAAAAAACCAGTCCAGCAAAATCTGGCTTCCAAAAACCATACGGCGCACCTTTCCCTCTACGCCCTACTGTGTGCCCGTACAGTAGTTTACGGCCACATATTGGGTGTTTCTGTAAACGGCAGAGTCAGGGCAATAAAGATACAGTCTTGTTTGGCTGTTAACCCTTGCTTTGTTAGTGGAAAAAATGGGTTAAAATGGAAAATTAGGCAAAAAAATGAAATTCTCAAATTTCATCCCCATTTGCCAATAACTCTTGTGCAACACCTATAGGGTTAACGAAGTTTGTAAAATCAGTTTTGAATACCTTGAGGGGTGTAGTTTATAGAATTGGGTCATTTTTGGGCGGTTTTTATTATGTAAGCCTCGCAAAGTGACTTCAGACCTGTAGTGGTCCCTAAAAATTGGGTTTTTGTAAATTTCTGAAAAATTTCAAGATTTGCTTCTAAACTTCTAAGCCTTGTAACATCCCCAAAAAATAAAATATCATTCCCAAAATGCTACAAACATGAAGTAGACATATGGGAAATGTAAAGTCATCACAATTTTTGGGGGTATTACTATGTATTACAGAAGTAGAGAAACTGAAACTTTGAAATTTGCAAAATGTGCAAAATGTTTGGTAAATATGGTATTTTTTTATGCAAAAAAATTAACTTTTTTGACCCAATTTTAGCAGTGTCATGAAGTACAATATGTGACAAAAAAACAATCTCAGAACGGCCTGGATAAGTCAAAGCGTTTTAAAATTATCAGCACTTAAAGTGACACTGGTCAGATTTGCAAAAAATGGCTATGGCTACTTTCACACTTGCGGCAGAGAGATCCGGCAAGCAGTTCCGTCGCCGGAACTGCCTGCCGGATCAGGCAAAATGTATGCTAACTGATGGCATAAGTAAGACTGATCAGGATCCTGATCAGTCTTAAAAATGCCTGATCAGTCGAAAAAATGCATTGAAATGCCGGATCCGTCTTTCCGGTGTCATCCGGCAAAAACGGATCCGGCATTTATTTTTTCACCTTTTTTTTCAGTCTGCGCATGCGCATACCGGAAGGACGGATCCGGCATTCCGGTATTCTGAATGTCGGATCCGGCACTAATACATTCCTATGGGAAAAAATGCCGGATCCGGCATTCAGGCAAGTCTTCAGTTTTTTTAGCCGGAGATAAAACCGTAGCATGCTACGGTTTTCTCTTTTGCCTGATCAGTCAAAACGACTGAACTGAAGACATCCTGATGCAAACTGAACGGATTACTCTCCATTCAGAATGCATGGGGATAAAACTGATCAGTTCTTTTCCGGTATAGAGCCCCTGTGACGGAACTCTATGCCGGAAAAGAACAACGCAAGTGTGAAAGTAGCCTAAGTCCTTAAGGTGAAATAGGGCTTAAGTGGTTAAAGAGTGGCCAACCCCTTTAATACTAATTGAGTGTGTATTTGATGATTCATTTAATCACTTTTCTACTTTCTATATTTCTTCATTTGGTACATCCAAAAGCATTACAATTTTATCATTACCAGTACGATATCTTTATTGGTACCTTTTGGTTGTTTCATTTTTCGACTCGGAGGCCTGCTTTTGGTCTCTTGGGCTACTATTAATAGTATACCTATTCCATTCTGATTACGTTGAGAGTGGCGCTGACATTTGTTTGTTTGCCCTTTTGTTTTCGTACGTAAGCTGGTTAGTCATGAGACGCCTTGTATTGATGTTTCAGCCGTTGACTGCCTAGTTTTTGACCTCTAACCTGTTCTCCTATACAGCCCAGCAGAGGGATATCTGACCACACTGCCTGCTGCTGGGAAGCTCTGGCAGCTGAGCTGAGTGGTGAAGCAAGGAGTAGACGGCTCTTTGTATTCTGACTGAGATTGGTGTAATAGCGATTTATCCCTAGTGAGACCTCTATGCCTGGCCTGTATAAGCAGATATAATCACTGTGGACAATCCTTATCAGATAGCTTGAACTCACCAACACCGAGTTTATCCGTGTAAGTTGCTTTATTCTCTAAGCCAGATAACAGTACAGCAGAACAGATGGATTCTGGTATTGTGCGGTCAAAAGATTATGCTTTTGTAAGCTTACATGAGAATACATGTGTACCTGTTCAATGCCTGGAGCAGTATGGAGAAACAGGAAGTGAGGTACACAGAAGAAGGGGTGGAGCAATGAAATGAATGACAGATATCACAAACAGAAAAACAAGCACGTTACCAAAATTGGCCACTAGATGGGAGCATATGACCAAATATAGAATATCATATGAAATAAACTATATACAGTGCTGCCCATAATTATTCATACCCCTGGCAAATTTTGACTTAAAGTTACTTTTATTCAACCAGCAAGTAATTTTTTGACAGGAAATGACATAGGTGTCTCCCAAAAGATAATAAGACGATGTACAAGAGGCATTATTGTGGAAAAAAAAAACATTTCTCAGCTTTTATTTACATTTGAGCAAAAAGTGTCCAGTTCAAAATTATTCATACCCTTCTCAATAATCAATAGAAAAGCCTTTATTGGCTATTACAGCAATCAAACGCTTCCTATAATTGCAGACCAGCTTATTGCATGTCTCCACAGGTATTTTTGCCCATTCAGACTTTAGCAATGAGCTCCAAATCTTTCAGGTTGGAGGGTTTTCTTGCTATCACCCTGATCTTTAGCTCCCTCCACAGATTCTCAATTGGATTCAAGTCTGGACTCTGGCTGGACCACTCCAAAACGTTAAAGGGGTTATCCGACTAAGGCTACTTTCACACTAGCGTTCGGAGCGGATCCGTCTGATGTTTCATCAGACGGATCCGCTCCTATAACGCAAACGCTTGCATCCGTTCAGAACGGATCCGTTTGCATAACAGTTTATTTCAGATCTGATTTTTCACTTCGGAAAACTCAGATCCGACAGTATATTCTAAACACAGAAGCGTTCCCATGGTGATGGGGACGCTTCAAGTTAGAATATACTGAGAACTGTGTACATGACTGCCCCCTGCTGCCTGGCAGGTGCTGCCAGGCAGCAGGGGGCAGACCCCCCCCTCCTGTATTTAACTTATTGGTGGCCAGTGCGGGCCCCCCCTCCCTCCCCAGTATTAATTGTAAGCAGTGCGGCCCCCCTCCCTCTATATTCATCGGTGGCCAGTGCGGATATTAAATATGAGCAGTGCGGTCTCCCCCTCCCTCCCTCCCCAGTATTAAATATGAGCAGTGCGGTCTCCCCCTCCCTCCCTCCCCAGTATTAAATATGAGCAGTGCGGTCTCCCCCTCCCTCCCTCCCCAGTATTAAATATGAGCAGTGCGGCCTCCCCCTCCCTCTATTCATTGGTGGCCAGTGCGGATTCAAAGTATTGTGATCAGTGCGGCCTCTCCTCTCCCTCCCCCCCCCCCCCATCATTGGTGGCAGCGGAGAGTACCGATCGGAGTCCCAGTTTAAATCGCTGGGGCTCCGATCGGTTACCGTGGCAGCCAAGACGCTATTGCAGTCTTGGCTGCCATGGTTACTTAGCAACAAATAGCAGCATTATACTTACCTGAAGAGCTGCGATCTATGTGACCGGCCGGGAGCTCCTCCTACTGGTAAAGTGACAGGTCTGTGCGGCGCATTGCCTATAGACCTGTCACTTACCAGTAGGAGGAGCTCCCGGCCGGTCACATAGATTGCAGCTCTTCAGGTAAGTATAATGCTAAAAATCCAGGACTTTTAGTCAAGTGGCCGCTCGCTGTGCACTGCCGTGCTGCGCCATAGCTCCCCTTTATAGTCAATGGGGACAGAGCGGCAGTCCAGCGGCACGGCAAAATAGCGGCTGGCCGGATCCGACAGGGTGAACAGCCTGTTAGATCGATCCTGCCTCTAGTGTGAAAGTAGCCTTAGGCTCCATTCACACATCCGCAAATGGGTCCGCATTTGTTCTGCAATTTTGCGGAACGGGTGCGGACCCATTCATTTTCTATGGTGACGGAATTAGTGCAAATACGTCCTTCTTGATATACTGTAATAACAGAAAGAACATTTTTAGACTAGAAACAAAACCAAACATGAAAGAAATGTATGTAAAATAACATAACTTACACTGTGCAGCTGCAATGTGACAGGGAGGTCTTCTGCCCTGTGTGTGTATTTATTTATTTTTATGCAAAGTGCAGAGCAGGGTGAGGGGAAGGTCAGGTTGTTCACGCCCAGAAATATTCATGAGGCAGAGCTCGGGCTTTGTTGTTATACGCCCCCTCACCTTGTACTTCAGCATGTAAACAAAGCAATGACAGGACCATGAAAAGGTGCAAATATGGGTTTTAACTCGGATAACCCCTTTAATGTTGTTGTCTGCTAACAATTTCTTCACCACTTTTGCTGTGTGTTTTGGGTCATTGTCATGCTGAAATGTCCACTGGTGCCCAAGGCCAAGTTTCTCTGCAGACTGCCTGATGTTGTCGTTGAGAATCCTCATGTATTGCTCTTTTTTCATGGTGCCGTTTACTGTGATTAGGTTCCCTGATCTATTGGCTGAAAAACACCCCTAAAGCATTAGGATTCTCTTTTTTTACGCCAAATGAAGGAAATATCATTGTGACCAAACAATTCAATTTTTGTTTCATCTGACCATAACACAGAAGACCAGAAGTCTTCTTCTTTGTCCAGATGAGCTTTTGCAAAGGCCAAGTGAGCTTTTGTGTGCCTTATCTGGAGAAGTGGCGTCCTCCTTGGTCTGCATTGTGCAGTGTCCGTTGGATTGTCTGCCTTGAGACATTGCCACCAGCAGAGCCCAGATTCACCAGGATGGCCTTAGTGGTGATCCTTGGATTCTTTTTCACCTCTCTAACTATCCTCTTGGCCAGCACAGGTGTCACTTTTGGCTTCCGACCACGTCCTCTGAGATTTTCAACAGTGCGGAATATCTTGTATTTTATGCTCAAATGTAAATAAAAGCTGAGAAATGTTTTTTATTTCCACAATAATGCCTCTTCTACATCGTCTTATTATCTTTTGAAAGACACTTATGTCATTTCCCATCAAAAAATTACTTGCTGGTTGAATAAAAGTAACTTTAAGTCTAAATTTGCCAGGGGTATGAATAATTATGGGCAGCACTGTAGATTTAACTGCGTAGCAGCACACTATGCTTTACTTCACCATTACAGGCAACTGTCTCTGCGTCCTATGAATGCAGAGGCAGCTGAGAGTGGGACATACCTCAGCTGTTAATATAGATATAGCCCAGCAGGTTTTGGTCTTGCTAGGAAGGAAATGCAAAAGCGGTCAATCAAAACCAGAGGAGAAGGCCTTGAATGGGTTTACTAAACAAATCTTAGGATATTTTCCAGCTTGAGAAATAACCAGAGACTCTTGCCATTACAAAATAAAACCCCATTTTCTCTATTATGCTACGGCTATAAATGGCACTGTAGGTATGTTTAAACTCGCTTCATGGAACATATCTATAAGTATGGTAAAATAAACTTCCAAACAACAAGCAACTCAGATCAGGACCTTAAATAAAAGTGCAAAGAGGGGCACAAGTGAGACGACTAGAAAACCGGAATTAGACTTACCGGTAATTCAGTTTCCATGAATCCACCATGACAGCACACATGAGAGATTGACCCCTGACCTCTGTAGGGGCAGGAACAGAGAAAGGTTAAATTGACCCCTCCCACCACCATACACCAGTGAGTTCCAGATTACAGTGCTCCAACCCACTATAAGTGTAACATGCAATTTTTTTATTTTGGTATTTGCTCATACCAATAAATTTTTATATATTTTTGGGTGGGATATTGTGCCGTCATGGTGGATTCATGGAAACTGAATTACCGACAAGTCTAATTCCGGTTTTTCATTTCACCACCATGACGGCACACATGAGAGACCTACCAAATTACAAACATTAAGGGGGGGGGGGGCTATGGCTTGTAAAACTTTCTTCTCGAAAGAAAGATCTGAGGATCTGGATAAGTCCAATCTATAGTGTTTTACAAAGGTATTCATACTAAACCATGTGGCTGCTCTGCATATTTGTTCCAGAGAAGCCCCTGCTCTTTCTGCATATGATGAGAAAATTGCCCTGGTAGAATGGGCTTAAACTCCTACGGGGCAACTAATACCCTGAATATTGTAACAATCGGAAACAGTCAGTCTGATCCATCTAGCGATGGTTGCTTTTGATACCGCTTTGCCCTTATTCTTTCCTCGGAATTGGATAAGTAAATTATCCACTTGGCGTAAATCCTTGGTGTTTTCTAGGTACTGTATTTGAAGACCGTTCTTCTGACATCCAGGCAGTGGAATAGCTTCTCCCCAGGATTTTTGGGGTTTGTGCAGAAGGAAGGGAATATTATTTATTGGTTTCTATGAAAATCGGTTACTACCTTGGGTAAAAACCCTGGATCTAGTTTGAGGGTTATCCTGTCTTCTTGTATAGTGAGGTATGGTTCCCGAATTGAAAGGGCCTGGATTTCACTTAACCTCTTAGCTGATGATATGGCTATCAGGTAAGCTGTTTTCTGTGAAAGGTTTTTTAAAGAGATGTCTTCTAAAGGTTCAAATGGAACCCCTGTCAGTCCTTTAAGAACCGTATTTAAGTCCCAGGAAGGCATCCGGGGTCTGATTGAAGGTCTTAGTCTAGATGCGGATCTAATAAACCTCCTGATCCATCTATAACTGGCCAGTTCAATGTCAAAGAAGGCACTTAGGGCTGAAATCTGAACCTTCAGGGTAGATGGTCTGAGGCCCAGTTCTAGACCCCTTTGAAGAAAGTCTAGGATTTTCTCAATATTGGGCTCTGAGTGGTTAGGTGTGTCCTCTCCACTCCAGATACAGAATTTTTTGCATATTTTGAGGTAAATGGCACCGGTAACTTTTTTCCTACTTGCCTTGAGAGTAGATATTACCTTCTCAAAAAGGCCTTTGCGTCTCAGGATGTCGGATTCAGGATCCAAGCTGTTAGTTTGAAGAGTTCCGGATGTGGATGTGAGATCGGGCCCTGGACCAAGGTATCTTTCCTGAGTGGAAGAATTAAAGGTTCCTGTGGAGGTAGTTTCATTAGTATGGAGAACCAACTTCTCTTGGGCCAGAACGGGGTTATTAAGATTACTTTTGCCGACTCTTGGATGGCTTTCTTTAGAACCCTGGGTAGTAACGATGATACAACTGTAGCTGGAATGGGGGTAAGGCATAAGCGAGGTCCCAATTCCGGTTTTGGGAAAACGCATCTATTGCCCAAGGATTGTCCCTTGGGTTCAGGGAGCAAAATAATGGGACTTTTGCATTTAGTTTGGATGCGAATAGGTCTATTGATGGGAGACCCCACTTTTCCACCAACAGGTTGAATGTCTCGCTGTTTAAGGACCGTTCTCCCTGATCTATGGTGGTCCTGCTCAGAAAATCTGCTATTAAGTTCTGTTCTCCTTTTAGGGGAATGGCTGAGATAGATTTTACTTTTCCCTCTGCCCAGGAGAATATTTTTGTGGATAGATTCTGTAGTCTTACTGATCTTGTACCCCCTGATGTTTCAGGTAGGATACTGTTGTCACATTGTCTGAGAAGATCTTTATGTGGTTGTTTACCATTTCTGCCGAGGCAGCCTTCAAGGTCTCCCATACTGCTCTGAGTTCCTGATAGTTCGAGGATCGCATTGCTATCTCCATAGACCAGATTCCCTGATAGAGGTTTGTGTTGACCTTTGCTCCCCATCCCGTGCCGCTCGCGTCGGTCTGGATAATTATTGCTGGTGTTTTCTGCCATTCTACGCCCTTCCTTAGCTTTTTTGAATCCAACCACCAGAGTGTGGAGCTTTTTACGTGTCCTGGGATCCGGATCCTTTGATCTAGTGATGACTGGTGCTTGTCCCACTTCTTCAGAAGCCAAGCCTGGAGGGTTCTGTAGTGGGCCTGACACCATGGAATTGCAACAATACAGGCTGTCATCTGCCCTAAGAGACTCATTGTCTCCCTGACGGAATAAAACCTCCTTTTTAAAAAACCTCTGACAGTTTTTTGTATATTTTCTATCCTTCCTTCTGGAAGGAAGGAAGGAAGTTTGTTTTGGGAGTCCAAAAGAACTCCCAGAAATTTTACCCTTGTTTTTGGTGATAGGCACGACTTGTTTAAGTTTATTATCCATCCTAGATCTTTTAAAAGTTTGCAAAACCTGTCTCAAACTATTTTTATTTGTTGTTCTGAGTCTGATATGATTAGGAAGTCGTCTAAGTAGGGGACGATTGTAAGACCCTGAGTTCTCATAAGGGCGATAATTTCTACGATTAACTTGGTGAATATTCTGGGGGCAGATGATATCCCGAAGGGGAGGGCAATGAATTGAAAATAGCCTAGGTTCCCCATGTGGTATTTTATGGCGAACCTCAGGTATTTTTGAGACTCGGTACAGATCGGGACGTGGTAGTACCCGTCTTTTAGGTCGACTGTACACATCAGGGCGTTTCTTTTTAGGATGGTGGAGCTCAGGGATTCCATCTTGAATTTCCTGTAGGTAACATGCTTGTTTAGGTCCCTTAAGTTTATTATCATTCGATAGGCACCCCTGTTTTTTTTTTGTTTTTTTTTACTAGGAACAGGTTTGAGTAATAGCCCTGACCCTGTTGAAATAGAGGGACTGGAATTATTACTCCCAATGTTTGGAGATCCTGAATTTTTTCCCAAATTAATGGTAACTGTGCCGGATGATGAGAGATTTTGAATCTTTCTGCGAGGAGGGGGGAAGAAAACTATCCTGTAACCGTCCTTTATTATGTTTAAAGCCCAAGGATATGTTATGGATTTCCACTGCGGGTAGAAGGTTTTTAGTCTTCCCCCTATCCTGGCGTCACTGTTTGTCGCTGGATTTGTTTTGGGGATTAAGAAGATATCCTCTACCCTGTCCCCCTTTTGCATAGCTCCAGCGGCCCGTTTTCCCTTCCCCTCGAAAGGATTTCCCGTGAATAAACTGGGGACGAAAGGGCAATTTCCTTTTTGTCGGCTTATCTTCAGGAAAACCTTTTTTCTTGTCGGTAGCTTTTTCTAGGATCGTGTCCAGGACAGGGCCAAATACATACTCCCCGGAAAAAGCTATCAAGAACAACTTCATTTTGGATGCTAAGAGCTCTTCTGGCGGCCAGTGGCGTACTGCCAATATAGGCAGACCACGCCGTTGCTATGGGGCCTGCGGCACAGGGGGGCCCGGAGGGCATGAAAGGCTCCGCCCCCTACTCTGCACAACAAGACAGTGACAGTTTATTCATAGTTTCAGGCGGCATTCTTCAACTTCTCCCTCCGGCTCCAACCCCACCCATTGTTCAGGCTGCATCTCCCTCCCAGGCAAGGATCCTGCTGATTGGCCAGTGTATCAGGCAGCAGGAGCAGCGCAGCCAGGCACACATAGAGACTAGGGTGGCCACTGGCTTCACGGATCTCGCCGGCCACGCCCCCAAAACTTACAAACCACGCCCACCTTCGCGAAGCCACGCCCCCATCGCCTGCCGGGAACCGGGTGGAGGAGAGGTAAGAACTTGTGGAGGGGTCATGGGTGTCCTGGAGGGACAGTAGTAGTTATTAACGGTAACCCCTTTCAGCAGTATCCTATTCACAGTATTTATTAACCCTTTTCAGCAGTCCCCTGAGGGCTTAATAAATACTATGAATGGGGAACTGCTGAAAGGGGTTAATAAATACTGTGAAAGTGTGAAGGGCCTTCACATAAACCCTTTTCAGCAGTCCCTCATTCACAGTATTTAACCCCTTTCAGTCCCCTCTTCACACTTATTTATTTCCCCCTTTCAGCTGTTCCCAGGACCCACACAGTAGGTATTATTAACCCCTTTCAAAATTACCAGCGCCTGCCCTTCCCCCCTTTGAGCAATTCCCGACGGCCCACAGCACAGACCAGGGAGTACCTCAGCGCAGCTGCGCTCCTCAGAGTCTGTTCCTCCACTTCCTGCGTGGCCGTGCCTGCACAAACCAGAATTGACTGGCACGATGCAGGAGCTGCCGGACGTGCGACTGATGTCGGTGCACTCTTCTCCGTGATGTGAGTGATCCTTAAAGTGCCCCGTACTCGTCGAGTCTAGAGTCGCTGATGACCACAAAAAAGGAGGACTTCTGGTTGTCCGTCCTGGCCTTGTTCCGGACGGAGGACCAGGAGTCTAAAAAACGGACGTCTGGTCACCCTAATAGAGGAGTGCACCCGGCGTGGCAGAGTTATCCTCTGCGCTCACGTGCTGCCCGCCATCTGCCGCCCGCCCTCAAGACAGTCATCAGCCAGTGAGTGCCCCACACCCCTGGCCCATACTGAAGGACTGGTCAGTGAACACAGAAGTATGCCACAGTAAGAGGACAGCAGCAGACTTAATATAAAGCTCATATATGGTATTGGTTGGATATGGGTATTCTTGATAGGGGGAGGGCAGCAGCAAGCAGTGGGGTTTGGGGGGAAGGGGGCCCTGTAGGATCATAGAGGACTCAGGAGGACAGTGTGCTTTGCTCCTACTCCCCCCCCCCCCTCACTCTCCGGGGAGAAGAGGGTGGAAGCACACTGTCCTCCTGAGTCCTCTATGATCCTACAGGGCCCCCCAGCATATCAGTCACCTTGCAGGAGCGGGGGGAGAATATGATTGGAGGCTATGTGCACACTTAGCATCAGCAGCAATGAGTTAAAGGGGTTATCCAACCCCTATAATGCCCCCCAAAATGCTCGGGGCCAGGCACCTTACTTACCTCATTCCCCAGCACCCGCATTGCTCCTGATGCCCACACAGCCGCCACTGCCTCCCTCCCGTCACGCAGATTTCTAACGGTTTCAGTAGAACATGTATACATTTTTTTATTGGCAAATGGGGGTGTGGCAGGGGAGGAGCCAGGAGGTGGGATGGGCCAGGGGTGGGTAGTGGGCGGGGTTGGGGGCCCAATTCAGACTCTTGCTATGGGGCCCAGTGATTTCTGTGTACGCCCCTGCTGGCGGCATTGGATAAAGCCGCGTCTTTAGCTGAAAAACTAATAGTTTCTGCTGAAGCATCAGCTAGGAAGCCTGTGGCTGATTTCAATAATGGAATTGAATCTAATATCTGTTCTCGAGATGTTTTATTAATTAGATGTCTCTCTACTTCATTCAACCAGAGATACATCGACCTAGCCACTGAGGTTGCGGTGATATTCGTCTTAAGGCAATACGTTGGCTCTTCCCAAGACTTCCTCAGAAGACTATCCGCCTTCCTTTCCATGGTATCTTTTAATTGGGAAGAGTCTTCAAAAGGTAGCGAGTTTTTTTTATTTACCTTTGCTGCCTGGATGTCAATTCTAGGTATTTCGTCAAATACCTTGTATTCAGTGGGGTCAAATAATAACCTGCTCTTGAATTCTTTAGAAATGCCTAATTTTTTTTCTCAGGGAATGCCCACTCATCCATAATCATTTCTTTGATGTTTTCATTTATGGGAAACACTCTAGAGCGTTTAGTTTTTAATCCCCCAAACTGAGTGAGGTTTCTGGACCTCCTCTACTCCTATAGTATCTCTAACCGCCTTTAAAAGATCATTCATCTCCGTTGTGGAGAAAAATAATTTTATTAATTCATCTGTTATTTCCCCTTCAGATAAGGGATGCTCGTTTTCGTCTCTTTTAGATGAGGAAGCCTCGCCCTCCAACCCATCAGAGTCTGAGGAGGATATATCTATCAATTTTTGCCGTATTGGCGGAGGTGCTGCAAGGGCTTCTTCGCGAAAGGATGCCAATGAAGATCTAACTTCCTCTTGGATCATGGACTTGAATTCCTGCATGATAGACGGCTGTTCATCTCTCACAATTTTTGTAATACACTCCTTACAGAGCTTTTTAGTATATTTATCAGGAAGTTTAGCACAGCATTGGATGCATCTCAGTCTTCCTGGGTTTCTTCAAGGTTTGTTTAGAGACCTATGAGAGAGCAGCTATATCAATGCAGGATTCCATGTATAGTACATCAAAGAAAGTGCAGTATACATTGAAATGTGGGGTACCATCCACTATGGACCCTTTTCCTTGGTGGGTCTGCTGCCACTACACAAAAGTGTACACTCACAGTTTGCAGTGTTGGAGCGTCCTGCTCTTTTGGCTGCTGTAGCTCCTGGTCCGACATGATGTGACTGTCGGCAAGGAACGGAGCTTTTTTAAATCCCCCGCCTGAGATAAAGTCACTTCCGGGTATACTCCTTGACCCGAAAGGGACGTCAGACGCCTGCGCACACACGACATCTCGGCCAGCTGATCTCACTAGGAGATAGGAGGCCCGTGGCAGCCGCAGGGCAGGCTCTGATTAACAGGGAGCGTGACCCTGCCGTCTCCTTGTCAGCTTCAGCATGCGCCCCGGAATGTAGGGGACGTACCCAGAACGAGATGTCTGCAAGGGAAGCGCCGAGCTCCCGATGTAGCTCCCAGGTACTTCTGAAAAAAAAAAGGGGTATACAATACGTTTCACCTCCCTGACTGGCAGAGAGGACTTTCTCCGTCCTGGCCTCTGTAGAGGCAGGAACACATGGTGTATGGTGGTGGGAAGGGTCAATTTAACCTCTGTTCCTGCCCCTACAGAGGTTAGGGGTCAATCTCTCATGTGTGCCGTCATGGTGGTGAAATGGATTTTCTTTTCACACTAAGCCATGCCTCTAACCCTGTCCAATGCCTATCTATGCACACCTAATGTCACCCAGTCCCCTCCACACAATAACAGTGCCACACACAAAGTAAAGATGTCCCCATAGTGCACCAACATTGTATGTCACCTTGGCTTCCCTCAAACAGTAATGGTGCACTGTTAGTGCCTCTAAACAGTATGATGCCCCTTAGGGCCCCAGCAGAGTAGGATGACCCCATACACAGTGATGCCTCCATATTACCTTCAAATTGAGAAGCTCTCTGACAAATTCATGGAAAACAAAAAGGAATAGCCTGTAAAATTGAAATGCAGTAAAATTGAAATCCGTAGGAGGTAAAACTAGATTTTTTTTTAAAACCATTCCAAAAATCTGCTGTATATATACGATTCATGTTTGGTCTTTATAGATGGCACCCACTCAGGAGCTGAGTGAGTGCCATACCCACCAGGTGCCTGCTGTTTTACACAGAAGACATCAGATGGCAGAGTCCGTGACTGAAGACAACTCTAATCACAAACTAACACCTCAGAAGCCGTGGTCAATTGTAACCATGGTATCTGAGAGGTCATTTACGGGGGTGCTGTGCTCTTGTGACTGAAAGGCTTAGGCCTCTTTCAGACGGGCGTTGCGGGAAAAGGTGCGGGTGCGTAACGGGAACACCCGTGATTTTTCCGCGCGAGTGCAAAAGATTGTAATGCGTTTTGCACTCGCGTGAGAAAAATCGCGTATGTTTGGTACCCAAACCCGAACTTCTTCACAGAAGTTCAGGCTTGGGATCGGGGTTGTGTAGATTGTATTATTTTCCCTTATAACATAGTTATAAGGGAAAATAATAGCATTCTGAATACAGAATGCATAGTAAAATAGCGCTGGAGGGGTTAAAAAAATAATAATTATAATTTAACCCACCTTAGTCCACTAGATCGCGCAGCCCGGCATCTCCTTCTGTCTCCTTTGCTGAACAGGACCTGTGGTGACGTCATTTCGGTCATCACATGATCCATCACATGATCCATTACCATGGTAAAAGATCATGTGATGGATCATGTGATGACTGGAGTGACGTCACCACAGGTCCTGTTCAGCAAAGGAGACAGAAGGAGATGCCGGGCAGCGCGAGCAAGTGGATTAAGGTGAGTTAAATTATTTTTTTTATTTTTTTTAACCCCTCTAGCGCTATTTTACTATGCATTCTGTATTCCTGCAATAGCAATAACCCTATCAAGCTGAATGCAATGATTCTTTCACAGACCGGAATAGTAAAAAAATCCACAAAAGGATCCACAAAACACGGATACCGGCCCGTGTGCGTTCTGCAATTTGCGGACCACACATGGCCACCGCTATTATAGAAAATGCCTATTCTTGCGGACAAGAATAGAACATGCTCTATATTCTTTGCGGGGCCGTGGAACAGAATTACAGATGTGGACAGCGGCATCTTTTGCGGCCCTCATTGAAATGAATGGGTCCACATCAGTTATGCAAAATTGTGGAATGGATACAGACTCATTCATACAGTCATGTGAATGGGCCCTAAAAATGGTATGGGGGGTCAGAATATGGTGATGCAAAGAAAATAAATGTACGTATTGTAAGTATTAAAACACACAAAAAAAAAAACTATAAAAATGTGGTATCGCTGTAATCATACCAATCTACAGAATGAATTTAATGAAACCCATAAAACAATGGCGAAATTGTCCTTTTCAGCTTCCCACTACAATGTATGTAATATTAAATTGTGTCATTAGAAAGTATGACTTGTCCCTCAAAAAGATAAAAAGTAGAGTTAGGATGATGAATCCGTCTAATCCCTCGAATCTTGTTGGATTCATGGACTCGAATCCCGACGTAATTTAGTAAAATTTGAGTTCGACGAATCCCGCAACGCGATATGGCAGACCCAAAAATGCTGCGATTAGTTTACCTAATGATACACGGCCTCCCGCCATGCCGCACAGCGCGGTGGGCGGGTGTATCAGAGGGAGGAGGGGCTGGGGGCCGGCATCTGGATTAGGAATGACAGAGGGGACCGGTGCAGTCCCTGTATTCTAATGCACCGTCCCTGCTCACTGTTGTATATTCTTATCTAACCTGTAGGCATTGTTAAGATATAATAATCATTTGTAATCCAGCTGTATTACTTACTGTGACAGAACCATCTGTCTTTGGAATTGTATTGTATGTTATGTGAGGGTACCCAGATAGCTATGCCATGGAGCCTGTTCGTGAAATTAAAGACTTTGGCTCCATGGCGATTCTATTGTATTTGTGTAGTCTGAGTGCCATTCACCTAATAATATGCACTCAGACCTGAGCTGTCTTAGGATATGTTAAATGTCTGTGTTTACTGTAATGGTTGTGACATTGTATATTTGAATAGTGATCTGTCCTGTTGTCCCCACATGTACAATAGCGATTTCCCTTTGTCCTGAGAGATAATTGAATTACTCCTCGGTTGTCTCCAAGGCAGAGAGGAGGAAACCAGGATGCATTGTGGGGATGTATTGTGTCTGTGTATCCTGAATTGCTACATATCTGTCCTGTGTCACAGTCTTCCATCTGGTCCCCCTAGGGGAGTGTCCACCAGATGGGGACCTGCATAAATACGGGCGGGTAGCCCTCAGTAAAGAGTGATTCTGATTTACCCTCAAAACAGAGCTTGGTCTATTTTTTATTTTTTTTTGGGGGGGGGGGGGGAGTTCTTCTAAACGGCGGTTTCACTCTCTCCTGCCGAGAGGATCGTAACACTTACAACTAAGTTCCGGAGGAGGCAGGCCGGGAGGACGGGCGGGCGTCACTCACTACATCATGCACATGCGCCGCCCACTTTATGAATGAAGCAGGCGGCGCGGGACGTAGTGAGTGAAACGTCGCCCGTCCACTCTCCCTGCCTGCCTCCTCTCTGCTACGGAATTTAGTTGTAAGTAATACAGCTGGATTAGAAATGATTATTATATTTTAATAATGCCTACAGGTTAGATAAGATTATACAACAATGAGCGGGGCCGGTGCAATAGAATACAGGGACTGCACCGGTCCACACTGTCATTCCTAATCCAGATCCCCCATAACAGTGCCATCCACAGATACCCCCTCATAACAGTGTCATCCACAGAACCCCCCATAACAGTGCCATCCACAGAACCCCCTCCATAAGTGTTTGGATCACTTTGTTTCTTACACCGTTCACACAATTCTTAGGCCTCATGCACACGACCGTTTTTTTTTGCGATCCGCAAAACGGATTTCCGTTGTACCGTGATCCGTGACTGTTTTTTCTTCCGTGGGTCTTCCTTGATTTTTGGAGGATCCAAGGACATGAAAAGTGAAAAAAAAACTAAGTCAAGTTTGCATTGAAAATGATAGGAAAAAACGGACAAGGATCACGGACGCGGATGACTATCTTGTGTGCATCCGTGATTTTTTACGGACCCATTGACTTGAATGGGTCCGTGAACCGTTTTCCGTAAAAAAACAGGTCATATTTTTTTTTTACGGACTGGAAAAACGGATCACGGTAACGGAAGCCAAACGGTGCATTTTCTGATTTTTCCACGGACCCATTGAAAGTCAATGGGTCCGCGAAAAAAAACGGAAAACGGAACAACGGCCGCGGATGCACACAACGGTCGTGTGCATGAGGCCTTATGTACAGGATTCGTAGGATTCAAGAGAGTTGATATATTCGAAAACCTTTTCGGATTCGAAAAAAATTGGATTCGTCCCACCTCTAATAAAAAGCTATGGCTCCAGAAAGGCAGGATGTAAAAAAAGAGAACAAAAAAAAATGGAAGAAATCACTGCATCAGAAAGGGGTTAAGCTCAAGATAAGTAGAATGTAAAAAATGTGCTCCCAGAAGTATCTATAGTCTTTAAGGATAGTGATAATCTAATGCTCCGATGCTGTCTCTCAACATATATACTGAGATAAAAGGACAAAAAAAATTTTTTTTTTTTTTTTTTTAAGATATCTTTACTGCTTTTCTTGGAGTAAAACCAATGTAAAAAAGTTATCTGGTCACAGAGGGTGGGCACATATAACAGGTACATTTAAAGCAGTGTATCACTTGGATGCTAAACAGCGTATATACATGTAAAGGCTTCTAAATCCCGAAGTACCCTCAATTAATATCAATTCTCTGTCACATATAACAAAACCGAGACCCATCCCCGCCCCTGAGCTCCAGAAGCCCCCCGTCCATCCCCCCACCCAGCGTACCTGGCCTGGTACGGCCGCCACGAGGGGCGATAGGGCGCTCATGCCCCTCTCTTGGGTATTTCTCAAACCTTCAGGCTGGGTTCAGACCTGAGCGTCTGTGACATGCGCGTTTAACGCGCGTTTTTGACGCGCGTTTTTGACGAGCGTTTTTTGCAATAGTAAACGCGCGTTTGACGCGCGTTTGTGTGATTGACTGCAATGTCCTATGGCCACAAACGCGCGTCAAAACGCCCCAAAGAAGCTCAAGTACTTGTTTGAGCGTAGGGCGTTTTACAGCGCGTTTTTCAGCGCTGTAAAACGCTCAAGTGAGAACCAGGGCCATAGGGAAGCATTGGTTTTCATGTGTTGAGCGTTTTACAGCGCGTTTGAACGCGCTGTAAAACGCTCAAGTGTGAACCCAGCCTCATAGTATCGGATCCTATTTAGTGTGGACTGTTATGGTGGTATTCATTATTTAAGAATGCTGACAATTTATTTGTTTAATATTAGGACATAGCCACAGCAAGTGGGTGGTCATCAGTTCCAGTCAGGATATTCCTTCTCGCCATTTCCCCTATCTATACGCCCGTTTCTGTGGCATAGCTCACCCCGCGCCGTTTCATGCCCTCAAAATCTGTTATTCTTGTCATTAAGCTTTGCCATTCATTTATTGTTGGCGATCTATCTTTCACCCATTGTCTCAAAATTATTACCTTGGCCAATAAAAATCCCTTCAACCAATAAGCCTGTTCGTTTTTGGTAGTTCTTTTTTTGTACTCGGGAGGGAGGAGTCCAAGCACAACTACTTGGATAGTTAAGGGGGGGCTATTCCCACTTTGTACCGCCAACGCCTGGAATATGCTGCCCCAAAAGATCTTAATAATTGGGCAGTCCCACAGCATATGTACAAACCCTGCGGCTACAAGGGAGCATTTCAAGCAGCTGAATTCTTGTCCCTTGTTACTATACATTTTAGATAAGAGACTCGGGGTAACATATAAACGGTGTATTATTTTAAATTGTGTCAACCGGTGTTGTCGTGAAGGAGCGGCCTTCTTGATGTTTTGATATATTTCCCGCCATTGTGAAGGGTTACATTCCCCTATATCCACCTTCCATTTATCTAGACTTTTAAATTTAGTGACCGTACTTAGTTCCTCAATGAATCTCCTATATATTAGTGAGATCTTAACTTTATTCCCTACTATATTATAACAAAATAATAAAAACCCCTGAGTGGCTGTTATCAAAGGTATTTTTTTAAGCGTGCATGCTAATGCGTGTTGTACTTGAAAATATCTATAGTGTTCTAATGCAGTTATTGGTGTCTGTTGGAGCAGTTCCCTATTAATTTAATTTTCCCTTTCGTGTATATATGTGAAAATAACGTGATACCTCTTCGAGTCCAATAATCATTTTCGTTAAGTGTCAAGAATTCTGTTAACGCAGGGTTATCCCATAACGGGGAGAAATCCAGAACTTGGGGGGCCTGGATAAGTACCTTGATTTTATTCCAGGTCTTCTGTAGCGCGGCCCCAATGGGGCAACAAATATCCGCACGCTCCAGAAGCCTGGATTCCAGTATACTGAATATATTATATGTGTGCTGTTGACGTTGCCCTAAAATATGGGATAATAATACTCCATCCCCGGTATTGACGCACCACTGTAGTTGTGAGCACAAGTAGTAGATTTGAAAATGGGGCAGGCCTAGGCCGCCATTACTTGCCGACATTCGCAAATATTGTAACTTAATACGGACCCTTTTTCTGCCCCATATCAAATCATTTATCAATCGATCAATCAGATTAAAAACACTATCCTCAATCCAGGCAGGGCAGGAACTAACCGTGTACAGTATCCAAGGCAACAGAACCATTTTAATCAAAGCGATCCTATTAATCTGCGAAAGCGGAAGTTTCTGCCATACCCTTATTTTTTCCATTATTTTCCCGACTAGAGGGGTGATATTTAGTATATTATAATCCCTGATGGTGTTACTAATTTTTATCCCTAAATAGTCTAAATGGTCTGTTGGAGCAATAATTCTGACCCTGAGATCGTTCAAGGGAGGCACCCGATTCAGGGGGAAGAGAACAGATTTTGTCCAGTTTATCTCGTATCCGGCAATTCTACCAAATTCCTCTGCTATCCGCATAACATCTGGGACGCTTCTCCATCCGTCATTCAGATAAAGCAACACGTCATCTGCATATAGACAGATCTTATCATCCGTCCCTCTCCCCCCAAACCCCACTATACAAGGTTCAGCCCGTATCCTGCAGGCGAAGGGTTCCATAAAAATTGAAAAGAGGAGTGGAGAGAGGGGGCATCCCTGCCGTGTCCCCCGTTTTAGGGAAACTGCCGGGGTGAGCACCCCATTAACCTTAATTCTGGCTGTTGCTTCTCTATATAGCAATTTGACCCATCCAATAAATTCCTGACCCAGATTCATCTTATACATGACGCGCCAGAGGAAGGACCACTCCACCCGATCGAACGCCTTAGCGGCGTCCAGTGACAGGATGGAGCGGTCCTCCCCCCCTCCAATCTGAATGTTAAGGATGGTCCGGCGTATATTGGTCTGGATCTGTCGCCCGGGGATAAACCCTGTCTGGTCTGTATGGACTAGGCCAGTTATTACTTTTTTTAACCTGTTGGAGAGAACCTTTGCAATTACTTTATAGTCTGCATTAAGCAGCGATATAGGGCGGTAATCTTCAACTTTGTTGCCATTTTTCCCTTTCTTAAGGATCAACGTAACCGTTGCCTCTGTCAAAGACAGGGGCAGCTTTCCACATTTGCTAGATTCATTCAGGACCTGCAGTAGCCCGGGCAGGAGCACCCCCGCATGGCTCATATATATGCCAAACGGTAGTCCGTCCGCTCCGGGCACCGAGGAGCCCCGAGTCTCATGCAAAGCCGCCTGTAGCTCATCCAAAGAAATGGGGGCACTCAAAGGGGCCGAGACCGCGTCCGACAGCACCGGGATCTTAACCTGTTCTAGGAAATCGTCTATCTTGGCCTCTGTATCCTCCACACCGGAGCGATACAAGTTACCAAAATAATTAAAAAATTCTCCCTCCATCTCCACTCCTCTTTCCAATCTGCGCCCATCACCTGTCAGTATTTGTCTAATTTTTTGGGGGGGCTTTTGATTCGCTATGATAGAGACCAATAGCTTGCCCGGGGTGCCACCCTCACAGAAGTCTTTATACCCCATAAAAAATAATTGGTTCTGAGCTTTTTTTCTCATAAAGGTTATATAGTGGTCTTTAGCGGTTTTTAACTTAGTGCGTGTGCTCGCATCGTTCTGTATTCGAATACAACCCTCCAGGTATGCAATATTTGCTTCCAGCTTTTTTTGCTCTTCAAAGAATTCATTTTTTTTCTTTTTTATTCTGGAAAAATAAAGCCCACGGATTAACACCTTCATGGCATCCCAAACATAATGAACGTGTGTTGTGCCAATGTTCTCTTGCCAAAATTGCATGAGTTCTTTGTCGATCCCTACAGAATCATTTAATATGGTTAGCCAGTGCTCGTTCAATCTGAACGATCTAATAATACCAGCTTGTTGTCCGGTCTTCATCACCAGTAAAATCGGTGAGTGGTCGGAGATGCCATGGATCTCATATGTCATTTTTAGGATGGAATCGAGCATCTCGCCATTGGCCAAAGCAATATCAATCCTGGACATAGCACTATATGCTTTACTAAAGCAAGAGAACACCTGTTTGTTACCATAAAGCCATTGCCAGACATCTATTAGTCCTATCTCCTCACAAAACCCTCGGAGTAGTGCGTGCTTTCCCTGCGCACTTTTCCCCGCAGCTGAAATTCTATCCAGCGCCGGGTCCAGCACGCAGTTAAAGTCGCCGCCTATTAATACCGGAGACCGCTCCTTATTATGCATAAAAAGCGTCAGCTGCTTTAGGACTGTCATTGCAAATGGTGGCGGGATGTACAAGAAAGCAAGGACACACTTTCTACCGTTCCATTGGGCATAGAGGAAGATGAATCTCCCATCTCTATCAATCGACTGGTCCAGTAGGATAAAGTCAATGCTTTGATGTACATACACACTGATCCCTCGGGAATATGACGAGAAGCCGGAGTGGAACTGATGCCCTGCCCATCTCTTTGTTAGATATTCTGGGATATCAGGTGTAGCGTGCGTTTCCAGTAGGGCCACTATTGCGGGGAGGTGCCGAATAATCAGATCAAAAACCACAACCCGTTTTGTTCTATCACCCAGTCCACGCACATTCCATATCATAACTCTGTTATTAGTCATGCTGTGAGCTGTAAAAGAAACATCCGTCGCCCCCCAAGGGCAGCCGCAGCCAGGCCAGGACCCACCCCCCATCCCCCCCCCATACCAATCCCACCCCCCCCCAAACTGGTTCACTGGTGCCTAGCATCCTGTCAACCTCTTACATTACACCCATCCGTCCGTGGGCCCGCCCCCAACGCCCCCCCCCCCCCCTCACCGCGTCCAACCACCACCCCTCAACCCCACCCGACATCATATTAGCTATACTTTAACAGAGTCCAGCCATTCAAGGGCATCTCTGGATTTATCAAAGAACATTGCCGTGTCCCTATACACCACTCTTAATTTTGCAGGGTACAGCATGGAGTATTTAATATTAGCCTCTCGTAATCTTTTCTTAATGTCGTAGTATTCCCTGCGCTTGTTTTGGGTGTCCCTAGAAAAGTCAGGATATATCTGTATCTGATTTCCATTGTAATCAATATCCTGTAATTCCCTCTTACGCCGAAGCGCCCAATCTCTATCACTGGAGCATACAATTCTAACCAAAAGGGGTCGAGGGGGGCCTCCGGGTGGTGGCTTTTTAAACGGGATTCTGTGAGCTCTCTCCACACAGAGCGCGGCGGTGTCCCCTCTGGCCCTCAGGGCCTCTATCAGCCATTTTTGTGCAAAATCCGCGGGGTTCTCCCCCTCTACACCTTCAGGAAATCCCACTACTCTCAAGTTGTTCCTGCGTGCTCTATCCTCCATTTCTGTCAGCTTCATACTGAACCGTTTATTTTCCCTGTCTAAATCCTCAATCTTATTAGCCATCTGTCGCTGTTCTTTTTGGACCTCCAGCAAACCTGTTTCTACATATTTAATGCTGGCCCTTATTTTCTTCATATCATCTCTAATAAGGGTTATCTCTGACTGTAGTGTCTTCACAGTGGTGTAGATATCTATAACTGACTGGTTCGTGGTCTGTACTACCGTCAATATATCCACCAACTTGCTGTCTATGGTGTCTAATCTGGAGGCATCGGGTCCCCTATACTGCTCCATTTGTATTAGCAAGTCCCCCTGCACTTCTGCCAGCTCCACAGTTTTTTTCCACCCCCTGGGCTTAGGTGTGGGGGATTTTAAATATTTTTCAATTCTAGCCTGTGGGCTACTTCCACCCCCAGCTTTTGGAGATCCAGTGCCCACTGATTTCCTACTATATTTGGGCGGCATGTTATCCACTGCTCTATCCTAGGGCTATACTGCTTAGCCTTGACACGGCCCCAAGTGTGAGACCCCCACTTATTGACGCGTTAACGGTGCCACAGATACAACAAGTGTCAAACAATCAATAGATCAAGTATAGCCATATATAAATCCCTTATTAGTATTTTTTCAGAATGGACGGAGGCCGACACGTAAATGTAGGCGGAAAGCTTAAAATCGCTACTCCGCCCCAACCAATCCGAAAACACCAAAGGAAAAAGCATTCAAGCACAGATTCAGCATAGGCTAATATACTTGTAAATAATCGCATAAGCTGTAGGGAAATGTCCAAAGTGGGGATTTCTCCCAGATATTCAGCAACACCAGCTGATACGGATGAGGATAAGGGTCAGGTAGAGGTCCCCTTTACCGCTGCCCCCATGCTGGTAATCTCACTCCTATTTAACCGTATTTGGCCCAGCGATATATCAAGATTACCAGAGTTAGTGGGTTATGCGCAGTAATAGAGTGTTAGTGTCAAACATAAACAAGCACAATCTCACTAATCTTCAGCCTTTTCGGCCTAAAGTTGGGGAAGAGAGGTATATAGGTTAAACAAAGCAGCAATCTTCTCCTTTGCCAGGTATGGGGGTGCGGGAGGTAGTAGTCACCGACCAAGATCCAATTCTATGGTAATAGGTAGCTTTACTAGGCAGATAGTCAGTATGTATACAAAGAGGCCAATCTCCTCACACCCTTGGCGCAAGGGGGGAAACATTCATATTTCCGCCAGCAGTTCCTTCAGGGGTATTAGTAGCTTTGTTTTATCACCGTATTTTTCCAACTCAAGGTTTTTTTGTTTTTTTTTTGTTTTCCTCTTTTCCCCGCTTCTCTTACACCTTTTTTTTTCTCCAACCTATAATTTAGTCGGCTGTTATATCACACATAGCTGGTGGCCGGCTAGCCCCCTTTTTTATTGTTGTCATTTTTTTATTTTCTTCCCAACCACATAGTGATGTTGCTATTTAGCACAAGGTTAGTGAATTGTGTTAATTATTAATGGAGTTAGAAATGCATAGAGCTAGCACGTTGTCTCACCAATCTTCAGCCAGCCGGCTAAGGAGAGAAGAGCCGGAGGTACCGCCTCAGCGAGCAGCAACCTTGGCTGGTACGGTTGTGCGGTGGCGCTAGTGCAGCGAGGGAGCCAGGGGGTCCAACTTGCCAACGTATGCAGGCTTGCGGGAAATACAGGGTTGGTATCTTTAGGTGGTCCAAATCTTTCCAAGCATCTCCCGGCCTTCTACAGTGAGGCTTCTACTCCGCAGCATGCTGCCTTCATGGTCCCCTCAGCCACACTAATACAGCGAACAGCCCGGTCCCCATGCGGCTGGAGTGGATCACACGAGTCGTAGCCTCAAAGCTAGTCGTGGCTGTTCCGGTCCGTGTACCGCTCGGGCGGTTGGTCCCGGCCCTAATGCAGCTCTAGCACGCCGGAGGACGCCAAAGGTGGAGAGGCGGTGGGCGAGATGGACACAGGGGCGGTACCCAGGCGGACGCGCGGCACGCCCACATAGCCGAACACTACGTCATGCCGCTACGCTCGAGTGAAAAGGACAAAAAAGTTAGTTTTGCCGCCTCTCTTAAAAGGGGTTAGCTCATGAATCTTTCTCTTACCAGAAGACCATCAAAAGTTATTAATAGCTTGTTAATAGTTTGCTGGGATTCACATATTGATGACCTATCCTAAGAATCAGTCATCAATGATCTGTGGGGGTCTGGCTCCCAACACCCCCACCAATCAGCTGTTTGAAGAGGCTGCGGCGCTCTGGTGAGCGTGGCGGCCTCTTCCTAAGTGTGCCGTGCATCGAGGACTGCAAATTTCGGTCCACAATGCACTGTCAGTGTGGCCTGCACTGACGGATATTGAACCATTCAATTTGAATGAGTCTGCGATCTGTCTGCACCGGGTAAAAGAAGAGCATGTTCTATTCTTGTGGTGCGGAGGCACAGACTGAAAGGTCATGGAAGCGCTCCGTGGCCTTCTGCTCCATATCTTTCAGATTCAAGTGAATGGGTCCGCATCTGTGATATGGTGCGCACACGGACAGTGTCCTTATATTACAGAAAAGTCAGGCAGAGGCACAAAGCATTACCAATCATGTTAATGCCATGCACTTCCTAAGTCCAGAACGTACAATCCTTCTCTCACACGGAGTGTGATTCCCGCAAGGAACACACTCGTGTGAAAGAGCACTTAAGCCTCACTAGCATGTTTGTCTCATTGTTAGGGCTTAAGCACAAGACCATTGTTTTTGTCTACATCCGATCTGCATTTTTTGGGGCCTGATGGGATACACCCAAAGCTATTAAAAGAGCTTAGCGGTGAACTAGCAAAACCATTAACAGATTTATTTAACCAATCAGAGGTAACAGGAGTCTTCCCAGAAGATTGGAAATTAGCAAATGTTGTGCCCATTCACAAGAAAGGTAGTAGGGAGGAATCGGGCAACTATAGGCCAGTAAGCCTGACATCAATAGTGGGGAAAGTAATGGAAACCATACTTAAAGGAGTTATCCGAGTTATGAAAAAAAATAATATAGCACTGGCCTATCCAGGGGTTGCACAGGTGAGCAATTAGGGTGTGGCTGTTTAATTAGGGTGTGGCTGTCTAATTAGGAGACTATAAAAACTCAGCAGTAAGAGCAGCACAGCCTTTTTGAGTCCAGAGGGGAAACAAACCAGGCTGGTGTATTGAGCTGCATTTATATTTATATAAGGAGATATATAACGCGAGTTTGACCGCGACGCGTGGTTGATTAAGTGTGGTTGCGTAAGTGTGTGACTTAAGATTAAGTGACTTTAGATTCAGGGACTTCAGTGGGGGACTGCAATTAGCCAGTTTCTTATTACTACATTGTATTGTATTTTTTGCTTTTGTGGTGTAATCCCCATTTAGTATGTGTTGCACAATTGACAACGCAGTCCAGTGCACATCTTGCATGATGTATGCAGTCCTGGAACAGCAGTTCCAGGGTGAATTTCTTTGTTCAAGATGTGAGCAAATTACCCGTTTGGAATCGCTAATCGAGTCTCTAAACAAGCAAGTTGCAACACTGAGAGGCATTGACAATTTGCAAAAGAGTTTGCTTCTCACCGAGCAAGCACTCTTTGGGGTAGATGAGGGGGAGGGTGACAGAGAGGAGGCTGAGGAAAGTGAGGTAGCTAGCTGGGTAACAGTTAGAAAGCGGGGTAGAGGGAAGAGTGCCAGGGAGGCTAGCCCTGATCTGACACACCCCAACAAGTTTGCACGTTTGGCAGATGAGGGGCATATCAGTCCAGGGACGGCACTGCCGCAGACGGACACTTCCTCTGCCAGTCAGGGGAATGTCAGCTCCGGTAAGCAGGGGACCAGGAGAGCAGGGCAGGCCAGACAGGTGCTGGTAGTGGGAGACTCCATTATTAGGGGAACAGATAGGGAAATCTGTCACAAAGACCGTGATCGCCGAACAGTGTGCTGTCTTCCTGGCGCTAGAGTTCGACACATCGCGGATCGGGTTGACAGATTACTGGGAGGGGCTGGAGAAGATCCAGCGGTCATGGTCCATATCGGAACCAATGACAAAGTTAGGGGTAGGTGGAGAGTCCTTAAAAATGATTTCAGGGATTTAGGTCAAAAGCTTAGGGCAAGGACCTCAAAGGTAGTATTTTCCGAAATACTACCTGTACCACGGGCCACACAAGAAAGGCAGCGGGAGATTAGGGAAATTAACAAGTGGCTCAAGAACTGGTGTAGGATGGAGGGGTTTGGGTTCCTGGAGAACTGGGCCGACTTCTCTGTCGGCTACAGGCTCTATCATAGGGACGGGCTGCACCTCAATGGAGAAGGGGCAGCTGTGTTGGGGAAGAAGATGGCTAGAAGGTTGGAGGAGTGTTTAAACTAGGGACTGGGGGGAGGGTAATTACACTATAGAAGGGGAAGATAGTGCAGATAGAGACCGGGGGCAAGGTAGTGGGACTGGGGGAGGAATGGAAGGAGGGACTAGAACAGTTCAGAAGGAAAGGTGTAGGGTAAAAAATATACATAAACCTCTCAAATGTATCTATACTAATGCCAGAAGCCTGACTAATAAAACTGGTGAACTGGAATTAGTGATGTGTGAGGAGGACTATGACATAGTGGGAATAACTGAGACATGGCTGGATGATAGCTATGATTGGGCAGTTAATGTACAAGGTTACATTCTGTTTAGAAAGGATCGTCAAAACCGGAGAGGGGGAGGGGTTTGCCTTTATGTAAAGTCCTGTCTAAAGCCCACATTCCGTGAAGATATAAGTGAGGGACATGAACATGTGGAGTCACTGTGGGTAGAGATACATGGAGCTAAAAACAACAATAAATTACTAATAGGAGTTTACTATAAACCACCTAATATACCAGAGTCCACAGAAAATCTACTACTAAACGAGATAGACAAGGCGGCAAATCATAATGAGGTGGTTATTATGGGGGACTTCAACTACCCAGATATAGACTGGGAAAATGAAACTTGTATATCTCATAAAGGAAACAGATTCTTGGCAATAACCAAAGACAATTACCTCTCCCAACTGGTTCAGGACCCGACTAGAGGGACGGCCATACTGGACTTAGTATTAACCAATAGACCTGACAGAACAACAGACGTGCAGGTTGGGGGACACCTGGGAAATAGTGAACATGAAGTAATAACCTTCCAATTATCATTCAAAAGAGCGTTTCTACAGGGAGGAACAAAAATACCAAACTTCAAAAAAGCAAAATTTAGCCAACTAAGAGAGGCCTAACTAACTGGGACAAAGTCCTCAAAAATAAAAATACAGCCACAAAATGGGACATCTTTAAAAACATCCTAAAATCTCATTGTGAGAGGTACATACCGTATGGGAATAAAAGGTAAAGGAACAAAAAGAAACCAATGTGGATAAAAAGAACTGTAAAGAAAGCAATAAATGACAAAAAGAAAGCATATAAAACACTAAAACAGGAGGGTAGCACGGAAGCACTGAAAAACTATAAGGAAAAAAACAGAACATGTAAAAAACAAATAAAAGCGGCCAAACTAGAGACCGAGAGATTAATTGCCAAAGAGAGTAAAACTAACCCTAAAATGTTCTTCAATTATATAAATGTTAAAAAGTATAAATCTGAAGGTGTCGGCCCTTTAAAGAGTAATGAGGGGGGAGTCGCAGAGAGCGACGAGGAGAAAGCAAAGCTGTTAAATATTTTTTTCTCCAATGTATTCACTGAGGAAAATAAACTGTCAGATGAAATGCTGAATGTTGAAATAAATTTGCCATTAAAAGTGTCCTGTCTGACCCAGGAAGAAGTACAACAGCGACTTAAAAAGATCAAAATAGACAAATTACCAGGACCGGATGGCATACACCCCCGTATCCTAAGGGAATTAAGTAATGTCATAGCCAGACCCTTATTTCTGATATTTGCGGACTCTATACTGACAGGGAATGTCCCACAGGATTGGCGCATGGCAAATGTGGTGCCGATATTCAAAAAGGGTCCAAAAACAGAGCCTGGAAACTATAGGCCGGTAAGTTTAACATCTGTTGTGGGTAAACTGTTTGAAGGTTTTCTGAGAGATGCTATCTTAGAGCATCTTAACGGAAATAAGCAAATAACGCCATATCAGCATGGCTTTGTGAGGGATCGGTCATGTCAAACTAATTTAATCAGTTTCTATGAGGAGGTAAGTTCTAGACTTGACAGCAGCGAATCAATGGATGTCGTATATCTGGACTTCTCCAAAGCATTTGACACTGTACCACATAAAAGGTTAGTATATAAAATGAGAATGCTTGGACTGGGAGAAAACATCTGTAAGTGGGTAACTGGCTCAATGATAGAAAACAGAGGGTGGTTATTAACGGTACATACTCAGATTGGGTCACTGTCACTAGTGGAGTACCTCAGGGGTCAGTATTGGGCCCTATTCTCTTTAATATCTTTATTAATGATCTTGTAGAAGGCTTGCATAGTAAAATATCAATTTTCGCAGATGACACTAAACTGTGTAAAGTAATTAACACTGAAGAGGACAGTATACTACTACAGAGGGATCTGGATAGATTGGAGGCTTGGGCAGATAAGTGGCAGATGAGGTTTAACACTGACAAATGTAAGGTTATGCACATGGGAAGAAATAATGCAAGTCACCCGTACATACTAAATGGTAAAACACTCGGTAACACTGACATGGAAAAGGATCTAGGAATTTTAATAAACAGCAAACTAAGCTGCAAAAAACTGTGTCAGGCAGCTGCTGCCAAGGCCAATAAGATAATGGGTTGCATCAAAAGGGGCATAGATGCCCGTGATGAGAACATATTCCTACTACTTTACAAATCATTAGTCAGACCACACATGGAGTACTGTGTACAGTTCTGGGCTCCAGTGAACAAGGCAGACATAGCAGAGCTGGAGAAGGTACAGAGGAGGGCAACTAAAGTAATAACTGGAATGGGGCAACTACAGTACCCTGAAAGATTATCAAAATTAGGGTTATTCACATTAGAAAAATGACGACTGAGGGGAGATCTAATTACTATGTATAAATATATCAGGGGTCAGTACAGAGATCTATCCCATCATCTATTTATCCCCAGGACTTTGACTGTGACGAGGGGACATCCTCTACGTTTGGAGGAAAGAAGGTTTGTACACAAACATAGAAAAGGATTCTTTACGGTAAGAGCAGTGAGACTATGGAACTCTCTGCCTGAGGAGGTGGTGATGGGGAGTACAATAAAGGAATTCAAGAGGGGCCTGGATGTAATAATATTACAAGCTATAGCTACTAGAGAGGGGTCGTTGATCCAGGGAGTTATTCTGATTGCCTGATTGGAGTTGGGAAGGAATTTTTTATTCCCCTAAAGTGAGGAAAATTGGCTTTTACCTCACAGGGTTTTTTGCCTTCCTCTGGATCAACTTGCAGGATAACAGGCCGAACTGGATGGACAAATGTCTTTTTTCGGCCTTATATACTATGTTACTATGTTACTGAATATCTGATATATAACTGACCTAAGCAAGTTTTATGCAAAAAAAATATATATACATTTCCTCATTTCCCTGGTTCTTTTCTGGCCCTTTGTTTACATGCAATAAAAACAATCTCTGCCCCTCCCCCTGCACTGCTAAGGGAGTAAATACAAGTGCTGCCCTGAGTGACATGTCTGCCTGCTGGGAGACTCTGCAGCTTGTTGTATGTGTAGGACCACAAGTCCCAGCTGTATAATGACACTGCTAAGAGAGTGAATACAAGTGCTGTCCTGAGTGACATGTCTGCCTGCTGGGAGACTCAGCAGCATGTTGTATGTGTAGAACTACAAGTCCCAGCTGTATAATGACACTGCTAAGGGAGTGAATACAAGAGCTGCCCTGAGTGCTGGGAGAAAACAGCAACTTGTAAGTGTAGAACTAGAAGTTCCACTTATATAATGACACTGCTAATACACACAGGATCTTCCCCCTACCTGTAATGCTTTGCAGAACTTCTCTTTCAGCTCCTGTGCCCAGCATTTGTCTCCTCACTGCCTGCAGCTACACAGTAAACACTTCAGCCCTGAGTCTGTGCAGATGAAGGGGTTAAGATTCCTAGGATAGAGCACACAGCCGGCAGTGAAGGGGGCGTGGCCAGCAGTGACGTTTCGTTTACAGGCTTGTAAACGACCTTTATCAGAGCAGGGAGAGAAGCTGACATCACAGGTCATGTGACCCTCAGTGAAATCTGAGAAACCAGCCACTGCAGATAAAGTGAGTGAATTGGAAAGCTGTTACATTTGCCCAGTTAGGAACATAGAAAGAACAAAAAAATAACTCGGATAACCCCTTTAAGGAGAAGATTGTGGAACATCTAAAATTCCATGGATTGAAAGATGAATAACAGGATGGGTTTACTTCAGGGAGATCATGTCAAACTAATCTTATTGATTTTTTTTGATTGGGTGACTAAAATAATAGATGGCGGAGGTGCAGTAGACATCGCTTATCTAGACTTTAGTAAGACTTTTGATACTGTCCCACATAGAAGGCTAATCAATAAATTAGAGTCTTTGGGCTTGGACTCCCATATTGTTAATTGGATCAGGCAGTGGCTGAGGGACAGACAACAGAGGGTTGTAGTCAATGGAGTATATTCAGACCATGGTCTTGTTACCAGTGGGCTACCTCAGGGATCTGTTCTGGGACCCATATTGTTTAATATCTTTATCAGCGAAATTGCAGAAGGCCTCGATGGTAAGGTGTGTCTTTTTGCTGATGACACAAAGATTTGTAACAGGGTTGATGTTCCTGGAGGGATACACCAAATGGAAAAGGATTTAGGAAAACTAGAGGAATGGTCAAAAATCCTGCAACTAAAATTGAATGTTGATAAGTGCAAGATAATGCACCTGGGGCGTAAAAACCCAAGAGCAGAGTATAAAATCAGTGATACAGTCCTAACCTCAGTATCCGAGGAAAGGGATTTAGGGGTCATTATTTCAGAAGACTTAAAGGTAGGCAGACAATGTCATAGAGCAGCAGGAAATGCTAGCAGAATGCTTGGGTGAAGAGGGAGAGGCATTACCAGTAGAAAGAGGGAGGTGCTCATGCTGCTCTACAGAGCACTAGTGAGACCTCATTTGGAGTATTGTGCTCAGTACTGGAGACCATATCTCCAGAAGGATATTGATACTTTGGAGAGAGTTCAGAGAAGAGCTACTAAACTAGTACATGGATTGCAGGATAAAACTTACCAGGAAAGGTTAAAGGACCTTAACATGTATAGCTTGCAAGAAAGACGAGACAGAGGGGATATGATAGAAACTTTTAAATACATAAAGGGAATCAACAAGGGAAAAGAGGAGAGAATATTTAAAAGAAGAAAAACTGCTACAAGAGGACATCGTTTTAAATTAGAGGGGCTGTAAGACCGTGAATCGGGGAGGGACCCTCAGGATACAGCAAAATCATGGAATTAGGAAAGCGACACGGACACCAGCTACTGATGCATAAAACAGAAACTTTACTGAACAGTGGTATTAACAGTAATTACAACAGTAGTTACAGAGAGTATATATCACATACAGTATCAAATACAATGAACAACATAATGCCACATTCCCTTCTCTTGCCCCCAAATGACACTGTTCACGTGCCCTCAATACTCCCATCCTAGACGCTGGAGTAGCCTTGTCCAGAAAACCTGATACTCCAGGCTCAGAGTCATGGTACCAAACCAACAGAACAAATCTCACCCAAGGCAGCGTACACAGCAGAGCCCGCAAGTAGATACTGTGCCGCAGGGTAACGGACCTGACCGATGGCGCACACAGCAGAGCCTACAAGTCAATAACCGTGCCGCTGAGTCACTGACCTGAGTATGTCTTGTGTTCACTGGTTGCTCCAAACAGACAGCAAGTCCCTGCCACAACATGTGACCCTGCAGAACCTGTAACTCTGACCCTCTGTTCTGATCAGCTTCCTAACGCCGATACTCATTCCTGCGAACAGAATATTGATCCACACGGTTCTCTCATGCAGCTCACAAAATGGCAGACTTCTTCTCCAAGCTGAGCAACACCACCTCTCCTGGTAGCTCCAACCGTTCCACGGCTCTTTCAGCCTTCCGGGACCCGGTCCTTTCTCTCTCTCTCTCTGGGAAGCCTTCTGGATCGCTGACCCTGGCCTGTTTCTTATCCGATGGCAACTTACACCAACTCGCAGGTCCTTCCATCCACCATGAGGCCTCACAGGGTCTGTAACCACATTCCACGGTCCAACTGACCTTCCGGGAACCAATCCTTTCTTCCTTGACAACATCTGCATTGCTGACAGGCATCAGTCACTTCTGACAGTGACTTTGACCGCTCCAAGTCCCACAGACCTGAGGATGGCACTGGACCCTGTCTTCAGCCTCTGCACAAACATGTCTCCTCATGTCACCATTTCCTCTTTCTCTCTGGCACACACAGCAGCATGAGTCATCAGCATGAGTCATCATCTGTTTTGCATAGTGGCCTCTAGTGCCCAAAATTCCAAATGACAGTTTTCAGAAACAGCATTCAAGAATCAGTGGCTGTTTCTCCATCTTACAGGGCAAAGGTTTAAAAGTAATATCAGAAAGTATTACTTTACTGAGAGAGTAGTGGTTATTGCAGAAGTGGTAGCTGCAAATACAGTGAAGGAGTTTAAAGGGGTTGTCCGGGATTGGGGACATTGCTCTAATAGTACAAGTGTGGCATAGACATTACATACAAGCAGGTAGTACCTTTGTCACAGATTTCTGCAGCCCCATTTTCATCTTTGAAATTCATGGCCGGAAGTTACTGTTTTCTTCTCCTCAGTGACGTACCGGGTCCCTTGCAGCAAAGCTTCCTCTTCCGCGGCTCAGGGAGCCCGGTGACATCACTGGCAGCAAATGAATCGAGGTGAATATTGATGAGGGGGTGGAGTTACAGCGGCTGGCTGACATCCCGCGAAGCCCCGCCCCTTAACCTGCTAAGCCCCACCCTACAGTCTGGTGAGCTTCTGAATGAATTGAGGTAAATATTGATGAGGGGGCGGAGTTACAGCGGCTGGCCGGCATCCCGCTAAGCCCCGCCCCTTAACCCGCTAAGCTCCGCCCCTCCAGTCCGGTGAGCTTCTGAATGAATTGAGGTGAATATTGATGAGGGGGCGGAGTTACAGCGGAGCAGAGCCCAGGACCCACAGGGCAGTGCAGCCGGAAGTTAGGTAAAGATAAACAGATATATAAACAATGAGTGGGGGACCGTTGGAGCCACATAGAAGTGGCAAAAATAGCAGAAAATGTATGGAGGCCTTTACTTAGATGTGCATTGTGAGTAAACGTGTTTTTTTAAAAAAACATTTGGTCCCGGACAACCCCTTTAACCCCTTAAGGACGCAGGGCGTATCGGTACGCCCTATTTCTCGAGTCCTTAAGGACTCAGGGCGTACCGGTACGTCCTAACTTGAAATCTGTATTCCGGCGCCCCAGGGGTTAATCAGAACGGGATTTCGGCTGAAATTATTCAGCCGGCATCCTGTGACAACGCCAGGGGGGGTCATGTGACCCCCCCGTATCGGCGATCGCCGCAAACCGCAGGTCAATTCAGACCTGCGGTTTGCTGCGCTTTTTGCAGTTTCTGATCCCCGCGGTCCCTGACCGCGGAGATCAGAAACCTTAGTGTCCCTCAAACAGATTTCACACAACCCCCCTGCACCCCTGCATGATTTTTTGCCGGCGGGTGGTGCAGGGGGGGGGTAGTTTCGGGCGGTGGGGGCGGTGCGGGAGGAGGGCGGTGCGGCAGGCGGGATCGCGATCCCCCGCCCGCCTCCCCTTGAAAATTCATTGGTGTTCAGTGGGTATACCAGGGTGCCAGCACATTGCTGGCACCCTGGTATAAACGGCTGACATCGGTGATGCGATGTCAGCCGTTTAACCCTTTCCATACAGCGGTCCGTACGGACCGCTGTATGGAAAAAGTTAACAGTAAGAGGGAGCTCCCTCCCTCTCCCATCGGGGGGCTGCTGTGCCTTTGCAGCCCCCCGATGGGGAGGGAGAGAGCCCCCAGACAGCCCCCCTCCTTACCCTTCCCCGTCTACGCAGTTCTGAGCAGACGGGGAAGGTTCCCATGGCAACAGGACGCCGTCTCAGGTGTCCTGCTGTCCATAGTGCTGAACAGATCTATGCTAAAAGGCATAGATCTGTTCAGACAAAGTGTAAGTAAAATACAGTACAGTACAATATATATTGTACTGTACTGTATTATACAGACATCAGACCCACTGGATCTTCAAGAACCAAGTGGGTCTGGGTCAAAAAAAAGTGAAAAAAAGTGAAAAAAAAAGTAAAAATCAAAAAACACATTTATCACTGATTAAAAATGGAAAAAATAAAATTCCCTACACATGTTTGGTATCGCCGCGTCCGTAACGACCTGATCTATAAAACGGTCATGTTACTTTCCCCGCACGGTGAACACCATAAAAATAAAAAAATAAAAACTATTAGGAAATTGAAATTTTGCCCACCTTACTTCCCAAAAAAGGTAATAAAAGTGATCAAAAAAGTCGCATGTACGCCAAAATAGTACCAATCAAACCGTCATCTCATCCCGCAAAAATCATACCCTACCCAAGATAATCGCCCAAAAACTGAAAAAACTATGGCTCTCAGACTATGGAAACACTAAAACATGATTTTTTTTGTTTCAAAAATGAAATCATTGTGTAAAACTTAAATAAATAAAAAAAAGTATACATATTAGGTATCGCCACGTCCGTATCGACCGGCTCTATAAAAATATCACATGACCTAACCCCTCAGGTGACCACCGTAAAAAAATAAAAATAAAAACGGTGTAAAAAAAGCAATTTTTTGTCATCTTACGTCACATAAAGTGTAATAGCAAGCGATCAAAAAGTCATGTGCACCCCAAAATAGTGCCAATCAAACCGTCATCTCATCCCGCAAAAAATGAGACCCTACTTAAGATAATCGCCCAAAAACTGAAAAAACTATGGCTCTTTGACTATGGAGACAATAAAACATTTTTTTTGTTTTAAAAATGAAATCATTGTGTAAAACTTACATAAATAAAAAAAATTGTATACATATTAGGTATCGCCGTGTCCGTGACAACCTGCTCTATAAAATTACCACATGATCTAACCTGTCAGATGAATGTTGTAAATAACAAAAAAAAAAAGTGCCCAAAAATCTATTTCTTGTTACCTTGCTGCACAAAAAAGTGTAATATAGAGCAACCAAAAATCATATGTACCCTAAACTAGTACATACAAAACTGCCACCCTATCCCGTAGTTTCTAAAATGGGGTCACTTTTTTGTAGTTTCTACTCTGGGGGTGCATCAGGGGGGCTTCAAATGGGACATGGTGTCAAAAAAACCAGTCCAGCAAAATCTGTCTTCCAAAAACCGTAAGGCATTCCTTTCCTTCTGCGCCCTGCCGTGTGCCCGTACAGCGGTTTACGACCACATATGGGGTGTTTCTGTAAACTACAGAATCAGGGCAATAAATAATGAGTTTTGTTTGGCTGTTAACCCTTGCTTTGTAACTGGAAAAAAAATATTAAAATAGAAAATCTGCCAAAAAAGTGAAATTTTGAAATTGTATCTCTATTTTCCATTAAATCTTGTGCAACACCTAAAGGGTTAACAAAGTTTGTAAAATCAGTTTTGAATACCTTGAGGGGTGTAGTTTCTTAGATGGGGTCACTTTTATGGAGTTTCTACTCTAGGGGTGCATCAGGGGGGCTTCAAATGGGACATGGTGTAAAAAAAACAGTCCAGCAAAATCTGGCTTCCAAAAACCATACGGCGCACCTTTTACTCTACGCCCTACTGTGTGGCCGTACAGTAGTTTACGGCCACATATGGGGTGTTTCTGTAAACGGCAGAGTTAGGGCAATAAAGATACAGTCTTGTTTGGCTGTTAACCCTTGCTTTGTTGGTGGAAAAAATGGGTTAAAATGGAAAATTAGGCAAAAAAATGAAATTCTCAAATTTCATCCTCATTTGTCAATAACTCTTGTGCAACACCTAAAGGGTTAACGAAGTTTGTAAAATCAGTTTTGAATACCTTGAGGGGTGTAGTTTATAGAATGGGGTCATTTTTGGGCGTTTTCTATTATGTAAGCCTTGCAAAGTGACTTCAGACCTGTAGTGGTCCCTAAAAATTGGGTTTTTGTAAATTTCTGAAAAATTTTAAGATTTGCTTCTAAACTTCTAAGCCTTGTAACATCCCCAAAAAATAAAATATCATTCCCAAAATGCTACAAACATGAAGTAGACATATGGGGAATGTAAAGTCATCACAATTTTTGGGGGTATTACTATGTATTAAGGAAGTAGAGAAACTGAAACTTTGAAATTTGCTAATTTTTTAAAAATTTTGGTAAATATGGTATTTTTTTATGTAAAAAAATTAACTTTTTTGACCCAATTTTAGCAGTGTCATGAAGTACAATATGTGACGAAAAAACAATCTCAGAACGGCCTGGGTAAGTCAAAGCGTTTTAAAGTTATCAGCACTTAAAGTGACACTGGTCAGATTTGCAAAAAATGGCCAAGTCGGGCTGAGTCCTTAAGGGGTTAAGCATGCATGGGATAGGCATAAGGCCATCCTTCATATAAGATGGGGCCAGGGCTATTCATAGTATTCAGTATATTGGGCAGACTAGATGGGCCAAATGGTTCTTATCTGTCGACACATTCTACAGGGTGGGCCATTTAAATGGATACACCTTAATAAAATGGGAATGGTTGGTGATATTAACTTCCTGTTTCTGGCACATTAGTATATGTGAGGGGGGAAACTTTTCAAGATGGGTGGTGACCATGGCGGCCATTTTGAATCCAACTTTTGTTTTTTCAATAGGAAGAGGGTCATGTGACACATCAAACTTATTGGGAATTTCACACGAAAAACAATTGTGTTGGATTGTCAATGCAACCCTCTTCTCCCACTCTTCACACACTAATAGCAACACCGCAGGAGAAATGCTAGCACAGGCTTCCAGTATCCGTAGTTTCAGGTGCTGCACCATTGATGGTATGGTGTGGTATATGGGGTACAAAGATAGTGGGGCCATTCTTCATCAATGGAAACCTCAAGGCCACTGGATATGCGAAATTGCTACATGATGATGTGTTTCCCTCTTTATGCACTGAAGCTGACACGTTCCCTGAGTTTTTCCAGCAAGATGGTGCACCACCACATTATGGGTGTCAGGTCTGAGCATTCCTAGATGAACAGTTTCCTGGAAAGTGGATTGGTCGTCGTGGGCCAGTTGAATGGCCCCCAAGATCTCCCGATCTGACCCCCTTAGACTTTTATCTTTGGGGTCATCTGAAGGCAATTGTCTATGCTGTGAAGATACGAGATGTGCAGCACCTGAAACTACGGATACTGGAAGCCTGTGCTAGCATTTCTCCTGCGGTGTTGCTATCAGTGTGTGAAGAGTGGGAGAAGAGGGTTGCATTGACAATCCAACACAATGGGCAGCACATTTAACACATTTTATAAGTGGTCAGAAACTTGTAAATAACTCATGAAAGAATAAAGTTACGTTAAAACCAAGCACACCATTGTTTTTCTTGTGAAATTCCCAATAAGTTTGATGTGTCACATGACCCTCTTCCTGTTGAAAAAACAAAAGTTGGATTCAAAATGGCCGACTTCAAAATGGCCGCCATGGTCACCACCTATCTTGGAAAGTTTCCCCCCTCAATATACTAATGTGCCACAAACAGGAAGTTAATATCACCAACCATTCCCATTTTATTAAGGTGTATCCATATAAATGGCCCACCCTGTTTATTGCAGACCTGCTGTTTGCAGGCTTCAATATGGGAATGGCCAGCACACATTCATGTGCATGAGCCCTAAGGGTGCATTCGCACATTCGCACGACCGTAATTTTGTTCCACATGCGATCCACATTTTTTGCGGATAGGATGCGGACCCATTCATTTCAATGGGTCCGCAAAAAATGCAGACAGCACACTGTGTGCTGTCCGCATCCGTATGTCCATTCTGTAGTCCCACAAAAGAGACAGAACATGTCCTATTCTTGTCCGTTTTGCAGACCAGGATAGGCATTGTTACAATTGATCTGCAAAAAAAATAAAATGGATGCAACACGGATGTCATCCGTATTTTTTGCAGATCTGTGTTTTGCAGACCGCAAAATACATATGGTTGTGTGAATGAACCCTTAGCCAGTGATGTCATGTTCACTGGTCACATGTCCTACTTGCAGCTCAGTTCCATTCAATGAATGGACTTCAGCTGCAATACCAAGCAGAGCTGCTATACAATGTATGGCACTGTGCTTGGTTAGCTGTGAGGAGGCTGCACCACCATAAGAGTGTTGTGGCCTCTTCAAACAGCTGAAATCAGACTGCCACCAATCAGATATAGATGACCTATCCCTTGCGGGAATCACACTCTGTGTGAGAGAGGGATTGTGCGCATGGCATGATCATGATTGTTAATTCTGTGTGCCTTTGCATGATCTTTCTGTAACGGAATCATACTGACATAAACCTGTCATTATGATTTTGTTGCAGAAAAGTCAGGCAGAGGCACAAAGCATTACCAATCATGTTAATGCCATGCACATCCTCAGTCCAGAACGTACAATCCCTCCCTCACACGGAGTGCGATTCCTGCAAGGAACACACTCATGTGAAAGAGCACTTAAGCCTCACTAGCATGTTTGTCTCATTGTTAGGGCTTATGCACAAGACTATTGTTTTTGTCTGCATCCGATCTGCATTTTTTGCGGATCAGATGTGGACCCATTCACTTCAATGGTTTCACAAAAGATGCGGACAGCACAGTGTTCGTTCTACGGCACCCGCAAAAAAACAGAACATGTCCTATTCTTGTCTGTTTTATGGACAAGGATAGGACGTTCTGTTCCTCAGAATGTGGAACACTCATGGCTGGCATCCATGTTTTGCGGACTGCAAAAACAGCCACGGCTGTGTGCATGAGCCCTTATTCTTTGTTTTTTGACTTTCAACTGCGTTTCTGGACTTGACTCTGACTGCCGATTTTGCCATAGTGAATCCTGTTGCCTGACCTCTGCCTGGATCTTGACCCTGCCTCCCTTTATGTTTAAACCTTGACATGACCCTCTGTGTTTGACCAGGCTTCGTATTGTTACTCTTTTTTGTCTATTGATTTGGCTCTGGTGTACTCTCCTGGTTTTTATCCAGTCCATCTATTCTTCCTGGTTTGCTTTTTCCAACTGTCATTTTAGGTGCCTATATGTCATTACGTTTTTATTCTGTAGGCCCCTGCACCTAGTCAGGAAGGGACTTCAGTCCAGTTGTGGGCCATCATTTAGGATGGATCATGCAAGTAGGTAGGGACAGTGGTGTAGGCGGAGATTTAGGGCTGCACTGTACCCTATTTTGTTAGATGTCTCTTCTGATGCAGTAGTTCTCTTTCCTAATCTTCTCCATTAGGATCAGTCCATCATGACAACTTCTTTCAGCCATGTCTCTTCTCTGCAGAGTTTATCACACAGAAATCTTACATTCCTCACTTTTCCATCATCCTCCTCATCTTGGTAGCCCAACAGCATCATCCTGCTGCCACCCCTAATACTGTGTCAGCTGCCTTCTCAAATGCCCCCAAATACTACACTGCAGAAAAAAGTGCCCCAGGAAAAATAATGTCCCTATAGTGCCCACGGCAATAATAATGCCCCGATAGTGCGGTCAGTATTAATAATGCTCCCTATAGTGCCTCCCGCAATAATAATGTCCCTAGTAATGACCATAGTGCTGCCAATATTATTAATGCCCCATGTATTGCCACCAGTAATAATAAAAATGCCCCCTATAGTGCCTTCAGCAATAATAATACCATTATAGTGTCCCCAGCAATAATAATGCCCTAGTAATAATAATGTCCTAATAGTGGTTCCAGTATTAATAATGCCCCATACAGTGCCGCCAATAATAATGCCCCCATAGTGCCCCAGTATAATAAGGTCCAATTCATGTCTTCAGCAATAATAATGCCTCCATAGTGTCACCAGTGTTAATAATGCTCCCTATAGTGCCTGTGGAAAAGATAATGCCCACTATTATGCCTCCAGTAATAATAATGCCCCCAGTAATAATAATACCCTCTAATGTGCTACTAACAATGATATGTTCCCTATAGTGTCTCTGGAATAATACTGCCCTCTTTTGTGCCTCTATTAATAAAATTCCCCTACTGTGCATCCAGTGTTAATAATGCCCAATGCCCACAGTAATGTCCCTACAGTATCCCCAGTAATGCCCCCCACTGTGCCCTCAGTATTATCCCTATAGTGTTCCCAGTTATGTCCTCTCTAGCAGCTCCATTATGTCCCCCACACTGACTGCCCCCAGTAATGTCCCCCACACAACCCTCACATCGATCCCAGTAATATCCTCCACACTGCCTTCACTATGTCCCCAGTAACGTCCCCCACACTGCCCCAGCAATGTCCCCTAAAAAATGAATACTCACCCGAGTCCCGTTCCCCACAACCACCTCTGACGTAGGATGCATGCCTCTTTTGTGTCCTTGCACAAGTAGCTGGTGTGGGGGGTTAGCCCTTTTTCGTGGGTTGCAACCACACACGTCTTCACGGACACCAAGTTTTAAGGTCCAAACATTGCTTTTATTTGGTACCTCAGCAAAAACAAAACATAATACAAATCAAACACCTGCCCGGCTGGGCTCTAACTAAACATATAATAACCTGACTCACCTAAAGTATACCTCACAGTTCACACACTGTTTCAGGTGCGGCTTTCTTATCCCATAGTTCAGCTCACTTCCAGGCTGTAACAAAGTCAGTCTAGGCTATCTCCCAGCCTCTTGGTCCCTCAGCCTTGCCCAGCTGAGACCACATTCACAGATCCTCCAGGCCTCTGTCCACAGGTAACACACTCCCCACCCCAATACTGACACCTTGGGAGGTGCTTTATGCCAGCCTGAGTACCTCCAGCTGGTCTCACCTGTGGTGGAATAGGGGTGTGGATTACACTATCCACCCCTTCCTTGACTCTAACCTGTGTGAGATCTGTAACTGTCTCACACCGACACCGGTCACAATTACGTCATTGCACTGCAAGAAGTGTATTGAGCATTTATATCCCACAGGTGCTTTGCAAAAGTTAATGCACTTCAGATGGTGAAAGTAGTAAACCTTTTTACACAGATATGCAATTTTAGTGTCCAATATGTTGTGCCCAGCATGTGCTAGTGTGAAAAGTCAGCCCTATTATAATTATGCTGTGCTTCCTAGTTTTAGAAACACCCTATATGTTGCCCTAATCTTTTGTGTGGGCATACAAGAGAGCTCAAGAGTAGAGTTGAGCGGACGCCTGGATGTTCGGGTTCGACGGGTTCGGCCGAACTTCGGAAAAAAGTTCCAGTTCGGGGCCCGAACTTGACCCCGAACCCCATTGAAGTCAATGGGGACCCGAACTTTTGAGCACTAAAATGGCTGCTAAAAATGTCATGGAAAGGGCTAGAGGGCTGCAAATGTCGTCAAAATGTGGTTAAGAGCATGGCAAGTGCTCTGCAAACAAATTTGGATAGGGAAATGACTTTAAATAACATAAAATACGTAAAAAAAAATAATAATAATCTTGATCTAGGAGGACCAGGTCATATGGAGTAGGAGGTTGAGGAGGCGGTGGATGTGGAGGTGTAGGTGGAAGTGGCGGTGGAAGAGGAGGAGGTAGCCTACACTGCTTTTTGTTTTAAATTTTTATTTTATTTTTTTAAATTAGGGTACACCCCAGAACATTGGAAAATATAACCCTCCAGTCGTGCTAAACACACGTTCAGACAATACACCGGCTGCAGGACAGGCCAGCACCTCCAAGGCGTAAAGGGCAAGCTCAGGCTATGTGCCCAATTTGGAGACCCAGAAGTTGCAGGGGCTGACCCCTGTCAGTTAGTTTGTGTAGGAGTGTGCATACTTACTGCCCCACCCACCATGTCGCACGTCCCTGTGATGTTCACGATCCAATTTGATATCTGCTCTCTCAACTTTCGATGTTCTTTTATGCGCCTACCATGGTGATTACGGGTGGCGGGGAATCAGGGTTCCAGGCCAGAAAGGGAGCGTGAGAAAAAGAGACCAAATTTAAGGGAGATATATTTTGGGATCGAGAAGAAATGTGGGAAAAGCTATTGAGGCGCAAATGTGGGACAAATTACAGAAGCCCAAATGTGGGCCAAAAGAGTCAAGCGGAATTGTGGGAAAAGCTATTGAGGCGCAAATGTTGGCCAAAAGAGTATAGCGGAAATGTGGTACAACTTGTTTAAAGAGGACCTTTCACTAGAATAAAACATCTAAACTAACTATACAGACATGGAGAGCGGCGCCCAGGGATCTCCCTGCACTTACTATTATACCTGGGCGCCGCTCCGTTCTCCCGTTATAGCCTCCGGTATATTCAAAGTTAGGCTCCACCCAGGGGAACCTGCCGGCGTCTCATTCTCCCATGCTGTAGCGCTGGCCAATCGCAGCGCTCAGCTCATAGCCTGAGAGGGAAAAAAAGCCTCTCAGGCTATGAGCTGGGCGCTGCGATTGGCCAGCGCTACAGCATGGGAGAATGAGACACAGGCAGGTTCCCCTGGGTGGAGCCTAACTATGAAGATACCGGAGGGTATAGCGGGAGAACGGAGCGGCGCCCGGGGATAACAGTAAGTGCAGGGAGATCCCTGGACGCCGCTCTCCATGTCTGTATAGTTAGTTTAGATGTTTTATTCTAGTGAAAGGTCCTCTTTAAGTTTAAGCATTGAATCAAAGGAGGTGGCGCGCATCAATTAAAGAAGCATTTCAGAAATTTTACTCCCTGTTACCTATGCAGAGCAGGGGTTTATTCACGTCTAAAATTGTATAATGTCAACCCAAGAATATAACAGAAAAATTACAGAAATTAATTAACCTGTCTACTTGGTAGAGCAGGGGTCTATGACAGAAAACAATTGTTTATTGTCACCCGAAAAAATCCAAAATAAAAATTATTGAAATTGATTAACCGCCTCCGGACCGCCTAACGCAGGATTGCGTTCTGGAGGCGGTTGATTCATTCCTCCTAGACGCATATACGCGTCATCTCGCGGGACGCGAGATTTCCTGTGAACGCGCGCACACAGGAGCGTGCGTTCACAGGAACTGCAGGTAAACTAGCTGATCTACAGCCTGCCAGCGGCGATCATTCACTGGCAGGCTGTAGATCCGATTTTTTTTAACCCCTGAAAGGTATATTAGACGCTGTTTTGATAACAGCGTCTAATATACCTGCTACCTGGTCCTCTGGTGGTCCCTTTTGCTTGGATCGACCACCAGAGGACACAAGCAGCTCTGTAAAATAGCACCAAACACCACTACACTACACCCCCCTGTCACATATTAACTCCTTATTAAACCCTGATCACCCCATATTAGACTCCCTGATCACCCCCCTGTCATTGATCACCCCCCTGTAAGGCTCCATTCAGACGTCCGTATGTGTTTTGCGGATCCGCGGATCGGATCCGCAAAACACATACTGACGTCTGAATGGAGCCTTACAGGGGGGTGATCAATTACAGGGGGGTAATCACCCCATATAGACTCCCTGATCACTCCCCTGTCATTGATCACCCCCCTGTAAGGCTCCATTCAGACGCCCGTATGTGTTTTGCGGATCCGCGGATCCGCAAAACACGGACACCGGCAATGTGCTTTCCGCATTTTGCGGATCCGCACATTGCCAGAACTATATAGAAAATGCCTTTTCTTGTCCGCAATTGCTACCTTGGGTATATTTCTCTCACCCAGCATGGGTATATGTAAAAATACACCCCAAAACACATTGCCCTACTTCTTCTGAGTACGGCGATATCACATGTTTGACACTTTTTTGCAGCCTAGGTGCCCTGTAACGGTCACGTCCACACACACACAGGGGGAAGGGTAGTGACCACTGCGCTCCACCCTCACCCCTGGCCCTGCCTACTTGCCTCACGAGTCCTGATGACAGGGGACAACTGGACGGCAGTCCCTAACTTAGGATATGTGCAGGGAAGACAGACAAGACAAAATACGGAACATGAACGGACCGGGTCAGAACCAAGAGAGCTACGCAGTACAACGGATAAAGCAAAGAATGGTCAGGAGAAGCCGGGGTCAAATACCAGGAGAGTAGCGAAGTACAAGAGGAGTCCTAAGAGAGTAGTCAGGTGGGAGCCGAGGTCACAATACCAGGATGTATGCGCAGTACAGGAGGAGCAGGCAGAGGATCGTCAGGGAACAGGATCAGGTAAATTTTCAGTAGTCCAACAAATAGCCAGGAACCTAGAAATTAACAGGCAACCTGTAGCCAGCAGGCTGCCTGTATTTATAGTGGGGAGTGAGGGTCATGTGACGTGGCCAGCGTCACATGACCGACAGACCAACCAGTCGAGCACCGAGTGATCAGCTCGGCGCTCAAGGCAGACTAGGAGCAGGGAGCCACCCAGCTAGTAAAGCCGCCCTGGGAATGAGGTCAAACACAGAACCTCATTCCAAAAGCTAAGCAACAGTTCTGCGGGCAATGGGGGACCGAGTGCACCTTCGGAACCCCGTGACATGCCCAAAGGGGCCCAAATTCTAAAGAGCACATTTTTTAGGCATTTGGATTCCAGACTTCTTCTCACTCTTTAGGTCCCCTAAAATGCCAGGGCAGTATAAATACCCCACAAGTGACCCCATTTTGGAAAGAAGACACCCCAAGGTATTTCGTGATGGGCATAGTGAGTTCATGGAAGTTTTTATTTTTTGTCACAAGTTAGTGGAATATGAGACTTTGTAAGAAAAAAAAAGAAAAAAGAAAAATCATCATTTTCCACTAACTTGTGACAAAAAATAAAAACTTCTATGAACTCACTATGCCCATCATCGAATACTTTAGGGCAGTGGTGGCGAACCTATGGCACGGGTGCCAGAGGTGGAACTCAGAGCCCTCTCTGTTGGCACCCGCACCCTGGAAAAAGTCTATGGTGTACCCATATGCCTTAGACTTTTCCTGCCATTGATCAGCACAGGGTGCACTATGAACAGCACAGGCAGCGCACTGAATGTAGGCAGGATATTATAGCTAAATGATAAAGTACATGGACAATATACTATATTGGCATTCAGATTAAATTGCCATGTTGGCACTTTGCGATAAATAAGTGGGTTTGGGCACTCGGCTTCTAAAAGGTTCGCCACCACTGCCTTAGGGTGTCTACTTTCCGAAATGGGGTCATTTGTGGGGTGTTTTTACTGTCTGGGCATTGTAGAACCTCAGGAAACATGACAGGTGCTCAGAAAGTCAGAGCTGCTTCAAAATGCGGAAATTCACATTTTTGTACCATAGTTTGTAAACGCTATAACTTTTGCGCAAACCAATAAATATACACTTATTGCATTTTTTTTAATCAAAGACATGTAGAACAATACATTTTGAGAAAAATTTATATAGAAATGTATTTTTTTTTCTTTTATTTTACAACTGAAAGTGAAAAATTTCATTTTTTTGCAAAAAATTCGGTCAATTTCGATTAATAACAAAAAAAGTTAAAATGTCAGCAGCAATGAAATACCACCAAATGAAAGCTCTATTAGTGAGAAGAAAAGGAGGTAAAATTCATTTGGGTGGTAAGTTGCATGACCAAGCAATAAACCGTGAAAGTAGTGTAGTGCAGAATTGTAAAAAGTGGTCTTGTCATTAAGGGGGTTTAAGCTAGGGGAGCTGAGGTGGTTAAGCTGTCAACTAGGTAGATGAGGGGTATATTACACCCAAAAATTGGTGAATTTGACCATAAAATGTAACTGACAAATGTTATATATTTTTTTACTGGTCTAATAGGTATAGCAGTGGTACTTCACAACAAAAAATTGCTGAATTATACCAGAAAATGTAACTGACAATTTATTTTTTTGTTACCCGGCCTACTAGGTATAGCAGTGGAACTATACACCCAAAAATTGGTTAATTTCACCTGAAAATGGAACTGACAATTTTTTTTTTAAATGTCCTACTAGGTATAGCTGTGGTACATCACACCCAAAAATTGTATATCACACCCAAGAATTTCACCATAAAATGTAACAGACAAATTGTTTTATTGTTTAACCTGTCTACTAGGTATATCAGTGGTACTTCACACCCGAAAATTGTTGAATTTCAACTGTAAATGTAACTGACAATTATTTTTTTTTAAACGGCCTACTAGGTATAGCAGTGGTACTATACACCCAAAAATTGCTTAATTTCACCAGAAAATGTTAATGACATATTTTTTTTTTTTAACCGGCATACTAGGTATAGCAGTGGTACTATACACCAAAAAATTTGTGAATTTCACCAGAAAATGTAAATGACAATGTAGTGAAATTATATAAAATAAAACATGTACAAAAAAAATAAAAAATTGATTTATGAGGTGGAGTTCCGTATGGAGTAGGACTTTGAGGAGGCGGTGGACGTAGCGGAGTAGGTGGAAGCGGCGGTGGAGGAGGACGAGATAGCCATGTGCCCAATTTGGAGACCCAGAAGTTGAAGGGGGCAGACCCGTCATTCAGTACGTGTAGGCGTGTGCACACATACTGCTCCATCATGTTGGTGAAATGCTGCCTCCTGCTAAGACGTTCCATATCAGCTGGTGGTGCTGGTTGTTGTGGCGTGCTGACAAAGCTTTTCCACATTTCGGCCATGCTAACCCTGCCTTCTGAGATGCTGGCGGTGCCCCAGCTGCGTTGGCGACCTCTTCCTCGTCCTCTGACTTCGCCTTGTGCTTCCACTGTGCCCCCCGCTGTCAGGTGGGAATGCCACCAGCAGCGCGTCTACCAGCGTGTGCTTGTACTTGCGCATCTTATGATCACGCTCCAGTGACAGAATTAAGGACGGTACGTTGTCCTTGTAACGGGGATCCAGCAGCGTGGCCACCCAGTAATCAGCACAAGTTAGAATGTGGGCAACTCGGTGGTCGTTGCGGAGACAATGCAGCATGTAATCGCTCATGTGTGCCAGGCTACCCAGAGGCAACGGAAAACTGTCCTCTGTGGGAGGTGTATCGTCTGTGTCCTCTGTATCCCCCCATCCACGCACCAGTGATGGCCATGAGCTGGTCTGGGTGCCACCCTGCTGTGAATATGGTTCCTCCTCCATCTCCTCCTCCTCATCCTCCACCTCCTCATCCTCCAGAACTGTGCCCTGGCTGGACAATTGTGTACCTTGGGTTTGTGGGTGCAGGAACCCACCCTCGGAGCTGTATTTCAAATGCCCGATTCAAACCGATTCAAACCCCTGTATGTAGAGGGGGTATCTCACACGGTCTGAACCAGTGTAGGCTTTAAGTAAATATTTCTTTGCCCAAAATGGCTGTATTTCAAATGGCTGTATTTCAAATCCCTGAATCAAACCCCTGTATGTAGAGGGAGTATCTCACAGGGCCTGAACCAGTGTAAGCCTGAATTAAATATTTCTTTGCCCAAAATGGCTGTATTTCAAATGCCTGATTAAAACGACTGTATTTAGAGGGGGTATCTCACACGGTCTGAACCAGTGTAGGCCTGAAGTAAATATTTCTTTGCCCAAAATGGCTGTATTTCAAATGGCTGTATTTCAAATCCCTGAATCAAACCCCTGTATGTAGAGGGGGTATCTCACACGGTCTCAACCAGTGTAGGCCTGAAGTAAACATTTCTTTGCCCAAAATGGCTGTATTTCAAATGGTTGTATTTCAAACCCCTGAATCAAACCCCTGTATGTAGAGGGGGTATCTCACACGGTCTGAACCAGTGTAGGCCTGAAGTAAATATTTATTTGCCCAAAATGGCTGTATTTCAAATGGCTGTACTGTATTTCAATTCCCTGAATCAAACCCCTGTATGTAGAGGGAGTATCTCACAGGGCCTGAACCAGTGTAGGCCTGAATTAAATATTTCTTTGCACAAAATGGCTGTATTTCAAATGCCTGATTCAAACCCCTGTATGTAGAGACGGTATCTCACACGGTCTGAACCAGTGTAGGCCTGAAGTAAATATCTCTTTGATTAAAATGGCTGTATTTCAAATGGCTGTATTTCAAATGCCTGCATCAAACCCCTGTATGTAGAGGGGGTATCTCACACGGTTTGAACCAGTGTAGGCCTGAAGTAAATATTTATTTGCCCAAAATGGCTGTATTTCAAATCCCTGAATCAAACCCCTGTATGTAGAGGGGGTATCTCACACGGTTTGAACCAGTGTAGGCCTGAAGTAAATATTTCTTTGCCCAAAATGGCTGTATTTCAATCCCCTGAATCAAACCCCTGTATGTAGAGGGAATATCTCACAGGGCCTGAACCAGTGTAGGCCTGAAGTAAATATTTCTTTGCCCGAAATGGCTGTATTTCCAATCCCTGAATCAAACCCCTGAATGTAGAGGGTGTATCGCACACGGCCTGAACCAGTGTAGGTCTGAATTCAATATTGGTGCATTAAATGGCGGTATTTAAAATCTCTGAATGTAACCCAAATGTATTAAGAGTGTATCTCACAATGACATCTGCATCAAAGGCTGCCAACTAATTTTTTTGTGCCCAAACGAGTGTTTGTTTAACAACTGAATTTGACAGCAGTATATAAGCCTGTAATTTCACACGTGCTGATGCTGCAAGGCCTGAAAATAGTGTTTTTTGTCAAAAAAGTGTGTTTTTCAAAGCACAGAAAATGATGGGTGTATTTCTAGCTTAAATTGCACACTGACTAATCAAGATGTTGTAGATTGCCAAAAAAGTGTTTTTTTGGTAACAGAATATGAAAGCTGTATATAATAAACTTGAATTTAACACTTGCAGATCAGGAAAATACTGTTTTTTGGCAAAAAAGTGTATTTTAAAAAACCCAGAAAATGATGGGTGTACTTCTACCTTAAATTGCACACTGACTAATCCAGATGTTATAGTTTGCCAAAAAAATGGTGATTTGCAATGTCCCAAAAGCTCATATGCAGTGCTGGGGCACTGAGCTTGCATAAAATGGCCGCCGCCACCACCCACCTAACTAACAGAATTATAAAAGTAATTTTTTTTTGGTCAATGGCCTAAGGGCAGGGTAAAAAGATTGTGCCCTGCACCCACACAACTATTTCTCTGTAGATCGCTGAGTTAGATTCTCTCCTATTCTCTCCCTGAAATCAGCTGTATCCTCTCCCTACACTTGTAACAGCAGAGTGACGTGCAGTGCTACGTGACTCAAGCTTATATAGAGCCTGGGTCACATGCTGCTCTGGCCAATCACAGCCATGCCATTAGTAGGCATGGCTGTGATGGCTTCTAAGGTCAGACAGTTAACCGCTTGTTGATTGGCTGCTCTGCAGCCTTTCAAAAAGCGCCAAGAAAGCGCCGAACACCGAACCCGAACTTTTACGGAAATGTTCGGTTTCGGGGTCCAAAAATCCTAAAGTTCGGTACAAACCCGAACTTTACAGTTCGGGTTCGCTCAACCCTACTCAAGAGTAAAAGTGTACCATGTGCATTGGAGGCCCACTATGGCAATTCACACATATTGGGGGTCATTTATTAAGACCATTGTTTTAGACACTGATGGTGGATCCGCCAAAGTTATGTAGAGACACCAGAGTCTACATAACTTCCGTGCATCCACGCCAGTCTAAATCTACTCCAGCTTCCTTGCTGGTGTAGATTTAGAACATTTTCTATGCCTAAAATAGGCATAGAATATGATAGATGAGACAGGCCTGGTGGCTCACCCCCTTTCCCGCTATGCCCCCTTTTTGGAACTGACAAGAGCGGGGAAAAGTCGCAGATTGCAGCACAAATTACCCTTACGCCTCAATCTGCGACAGATATACGCCAGAAAACTGCAATACTGAAATAATGAAAGGGCTCAGTATTACAAGAGCACCATGGGCATTTTGAGGCCCAATGTAGTGATTTACAGCACTTGTACTGACAACTGTAGAGACTCTGGGGTAAATTAATAAATAGAACAACTGAGAAGTGACCCAATTTTAGAAACTACATCCCTCAATGTTTCGCTTGAAAATATTGCTTGATATTATGTCTTTTGGGAGGCAAGTTGACAAAAAAATGGCTGTTCTGGTATTGTTAAAAAAAAAATTTTCTTTTTTTTTTGTCTGCAAGCGGCCTCACATGGCCGCTTGCAGACATACATAACCCCCCTCTCCCAAAGTACCTGCATGAGCTCCAGTGTCAATGCAGAAAGAAAGCTCTGTCCTATACAAATTTGGTCATGTGACCAGTAACCCCTTTCCGTCATCTGCCGGAAATGTACGGCACATGTGGGGTATTTTAAGATGGTGTCCGCTCTGCCACAGCATCTGAGAGTGTTAAAAAACGGAAGCGCGGGCTTCCTGCTCAGACACGCCTTCCCCCAGCGGAGACTTGGGAAAGCACCCTGTACTAAAAATGAGCTGCAGCCTGTATTAGGCTTCCAGGCTCATTATTAGTATATCCCAAGCCACTAGATGGCAGCACTGAACTGTGATACAGTGATTTCTGTCCAGAATAATGGAGCAATTTGCAATCGGATGAAAAGTAATAAAAAAAAAGTGAAAACAATACGTTTTGAAAATATAAAAAAAAAAGATTTAAAAGTAAAATCACCCCACTTTCCCCAAAATAAAAAAAGAACAAAAAATAAATAATTATGGGCATTGTCGACTGTGAAAACACCCATACTAAATAACGGATCCGTCCGATTTCCGTTATGCAGGAGAGGACTCAACTGCATAACAGAAACTAGACAGATCCGTTATGCAGCTCATAGACTTCTATTATGACGGAATGAATAACGGAATGCCTCTAAAGGCGGAATCCATAACACAATTCTGCTTTTACCAGTAAACGAATCACAAACGAATTTCATAAGCGGAAATTCGCTCATCTCTAACGATAATGTCTGAAATCCTGTTAATTGCATACTGACCACATAGAGCTATTACATAATTTTGTTTCTCTTTTGTTAGGCCCCTTTCACACGGGCGAGTTTTCCGCGCGGGTGCAATGCGTGAGGTGAACGCATTTCACCGGAACTGAACCCGGACCCATTCACTTGCATGGGGCTGTACAGATGAGCTGTGATTTTCACGCATCACTTGAAATCGCAAGTAAGTGCGGATGCGGTGCGATTTTCACGCATGGTTGCTAGGAGATGATAGGGATGAGCAACCCCGAACCCCATTAAAGTAAATTTACTGTATTATTTTCCCTTATAACATGGTTATAAGGGAAAATAATAGCATTCTTAATACAGAATGCTTACTAAAATGTCGATTGAGGGGTTAAAAATAAAGAAAAATTACTCACCTCATCCACTTGTTCGCGCAGCCGGCATCGTCTTCTTTCAGGACCTGCAAAAGGACCTTTGATGATGTAATCGCGCTCACCACGTGGTGAACGTGGTGAGGTCAGCGCAGGTCCTGCTGAATGGAGATAGAAGGATCTTCTTATAGGGGGTCATTTATTCTGGCACAGATTGCCGCATAAAGGTCCTGCGACTTTTCCATGCTTACCACAGGTCTAAAAAATTAGGCAGGGAAGGGGACAGGCCAGCAGGCACGTCTCATTTACCATTTTTCTACACCTGTTTTAGGCCTCATGCACACGAACGTATTTTCTTTACGTGTCTGTTCTGTTTTTCCTTTTTTTTAACTCCGTCTGCATTCCGTTTCCGTATGTCCGTATTTCCGTTCCGCAAAAAAATAGAACATGTCCTATTATTGTCTGCATTACGGACAAGGATAGGACTGTTCTATTAGGGGCCAGCTGTTCTGTTCCGCAAAATACGGAATGCACACAGACGTCATCCGTACAGTTGTGTGCATGAGCCCTTTGGTGTTGAAAATGGTCTAAATGTAAGATATCTAGTAAGCTGTATTACATTTAGATGCGGTGGTGGATCCGCTGAAGAGGCGCAGGCCTCTACATAACTGCGGTGGATCCACCACCAGTTTAGGACCTTATTAAGACCGGCATCTAAAACGCTGGTCTTAATAAATGTGCCCCATATTTCTTTATATAGCTTTTTCTCTTTAATTCTGCATTTAAAAAAAATGCACTTGTTTTTACTCTCCTGGGCTCCCACCCTTTTTATACCAAGTACAGACTGACACACAGGATATTACAACATAGATTATCTTTAGACATTTAAGACATTACAGTGCAGGGTGGGGATGTTCTTTTTTTTTTTTTTGTAAAAAGGAAATTGCAGCGTTCACATGAATGATCTACAGTAAGTATAGCAATCACTCAGCAGATGGCTGGCTATGAGCTCACGGCATACCTTTCAAAACTACTATTTTTTTTATATAATTACAGAGGTTCTAAACTTTCTAATATACTTTGTGGTTCAATCCTCTAGGCCACTTTCACAGTTAGTGTCAGCAGTGTTTAATCAGTGAGTTCAAGCCAAAACCAAAAGTAAAGGCTACAAAGAGATGAGGTATTCAGTGCATTTGGAAAATCTTCAGACCCTTTCACTTTTATCACATTTTGTTATATTGCAACCCTATGCTACAATAAAAATAAAAAATCAGCTTTCCCCTATGAATCCGGATTCAATACCCCATAATGAAAAACTGCAAACAGAACTTTAGAAATGTTTGCAAATGTATTAAAAAGCAAAAACTAAGGGGAAGGGGGGGGGGGGGGGTGTTATCAAACTGGTGTAAAGTAGAACTGGCTTAGTTTCCCATAGCAACCAATCAGATTCCACCTTTCATTTTTCACAGCTTCTTTGGAAAATGAAAAGTGGAATCTGATAGGTTGCTAATGGCAACTAAGCCAGTTCTACTTTACTAAGTACTTCTACTAAGCCAGTTTGATAAATGTCCCCCTAAATTTTCACCCGGACATAAGATTCAGACCCTTTGCTATGACACTTGAAATTTAGCTCTTGAGATTTTTCTATACCTTGACAGGAGTCAACCTGTGGTACATTCAGTTGATTGGACATGATTTGAAAATACACCCCCTGTCTATAAGAGATATCAAAGCTGACAATGCATATCAGAGCAAAAACCATCCAGTAAGGAGAAAGAACTGCCTGTAGAACTCAGACAGGATTGTTTGGATCATTAGATAACAAATAGCCTGTGGCTATAAAGGCCCTATTTGAATTATTGATCCACCATATAATGACTTAACTTTTATTTAGACATTTAAAATGTCCCTATATTACCCTCTTAAAACAATTAATTCATCCTTAGCATAAGGCCGGGTTCACACGAACGTGTGTGACCCGTGCCTGTGAAGCGGCCCGCAAATAGCGGGCCGCAATGCTTGTTCGCCGGCCGTAGGTCAGCCGCATCGGATCGCGGACCCATTCACTTTAATGGGTCCGCGATCCGGCCGTTCCGCGAAAAGATAGGACTTGTTCTATCTTTTAGCGGAACGGAACAACGGGACGTAACCCCAGGAGGCACTCCGTAGTGCTTCCGAGGGGTCCCGTCCCGTGCGGCCGTTCCGCGATTCCGGATTAGCGGACCCATTGAAGTGAATGGGTCCGCATCCGTGATGCGGAATTCACACGGAACTGCGGCCGTGTATTGCGGCCCGCGATTTGCGGGCCGCAATACGGCCACGGATCACACACGTTCGTGTGAACTTAGCCTAAATGTAATTCCCTTTTGCAGGGCAGACAGTCAGAGTAACTCCCTAGCGATGTTGGGGATATAACCAGGGATCTCAAGTCTCCCGGACAGGCATTTCTATGGGGGTGACGGGCTGGTGTGTTGCGGACCCGCAATTTGCGGGTCCGCAACACACCACGGACGTGTGAATGTAGCCTTAGATAGCGGCTCCCTGACACCTGCATGTGAAACAATATATCCCGGAAAGGTTTACTGATAGCAGAGCAGAGAGATAAGAGAAGTGACAGGACAGAGTTTAGATTACAGGTTGAATTAACCCTTTAGGCCTCTTTCACATGGGGGCGTTGCGGGAAAATGTGCGGGTGCGTTGCGGGAACACCCGCGATTTTTCCGCACGAGTGCAAAACATTGTAATGCGTTTTGCACTCGCGTGAGAAAAATCGCGCGTGTTTGGTACCCAAACCCGAACTTCTTCACAGAAGTTCGGGCTTGGGATCAGTGTTCTGTAGATTTTATTATTTTCCCTTATAACATGGTTATAAGGGAAAATAATAGCATTCTGAATACAGAATGCATAGTAAAACATCGCTGGAGGGGTTAAAAAAAAAAAAAAAAATATTTAACTCACCTTAATCCACTTGTTCGCGATGCCGGCATCTCCTTCTGTCTTCATCTGATCTCTGTGCAGCAACAGGACCTTTGATGACGTCACTCCGGTCATCACATGGTACGTCACATGATCTTTTACCATGGTGATGGATCATGTGATGACCAGAATGACGTCACCAAAGGTCCTGTTGCTGCACAGAGATCAGATGAAGCCAGAAGGAGATGCCGGGCTACGCGAACAAGTGGATTAAGGTGAGTTAAATTTTTTTTTTTTTTTTTTAACCCCTCCAGCAATGTTTTACTATGCATTCTGTATTCAGAATGCTATTATTTTCCCTTATAACCATGTTATAAGGGAAAATAATAATGATCGGGTCCCCATCCCGATCGTCTCCAAGCAACCGTGCGTGAAAATCGCACCGCATCCGCACTTGCTTGCGATTTTCACGCAACCCCATTCATTTCTATGGGGACTGCGTTACGTGAAAAACGCACAAAGAGGAGCATGCTGCGATTTTCACGCAACGCAAAAGTGATGCGTGAAAAATCACCGCTCGTGTGCACAGCCCCATAGAAATGAATGGGTCGGTATTCAGTGCGGGTGCAATGCGTTCACCTCCCGCATCGCATCCGCGCGGAATACTCGCCCGTGTGAAAGGGGCCTTAGAGTCAAATTGGCTTCTCAAGGAGATATATATATTAAAGGCATCCCTTCTTCTGTCTCATTCAGTAGCCATATAACTATTGAGAGAGATGTATTTTTTTTAAATACATTTACACATTTAGCCTCCATTTTAATTCTATTATATCCCCCAGTTTTAAATTCACCCCCCCTGGATGCTTGTTTTTTTCTACAGTGGGGTAGATAATTACACACAGGGTTTTAAAGAATAAACTTCCTGACTCAGACCAAGAGCCGACTCAGCGAGTCAGCAAGTGAATCGAAGCATCCGCGCATGCGCATTGCGCAACCTAAGCTTTGGTTCACTTGCTTCTTGTCAGCTCAGCGAATAAACCGAAGATTCGATTCATTTGAATGAACTGATTCAAATGAACCGATTCATGTGAAAGATCCGAACTTCCCATCTCTAGTTAACTCGCAGTAAACCTTTCCGGCAACCTGTAGCAGTGTCCCCTTCTCGGCGCGTGCGCACAGTGCAAGAAGAAGCCGATGCCAGCAGTCCGCAACGGCGCATCAGGCTGAGCCTGTGCGCACGTGCGGGATCTCAAAGCGGGAGGGGAGGGAGGGAGAGGCGGCACTGAGGAGTAGAAGGCGGCGCTGGGCACGAACGGCGATGCGTGCGGCCGGGCACCATGCATCCACAGACCTCCCCTGCTTGGGCACCTTAAGTCAATGATTGACAGGTTAGTAAAACCTGTTTTTCCGCAGAATAAAGCCACAAATAGCTTTTATAAGGCCACCTTAGAAATCAGAATGCTACCCTGGACATGAGCATATGTTTAGCTCACAGGGCTTATAGGTGGTGACAGAATCCCTTTAATCATATACAGAAATATGATAATTTGGGGCAGGGTAATGAGCCCCGTCCTCCACACCATAGAGCAAAGTGTGCAGATAATGCATATGTCTGGAAAATGTAATAAAAAGTTTGTGAAAGAAAAAAAAAAGAAAACCTTCCTGAAATGAGAAGTGCACCTCCCTGAAATGAGTTTTTGCAGGTTGGGATGTCTGTATAACTAGCAGTTTAATTATGAGGGATTAGTCCCCTGCTGGAGAAAGTTCTCTCTCAGAATTAGTTTCCCTGTGCTAAACTATCCGCCTGTCTAGAGATTGATTCCAATGACTACAGTATGCGCCTATTAACCTGCCTCGGCTGTTAAACATGGGGCATCTGCAGTGCGCTTCTACCAGCCCTCACATTCTAAAACAGAAGGATAGGATGAGGTTTCAAAGCGTATACACAAAGTTCCCCCGACATGTATCGCCGAAACGTCAAAATGATCAGGAAAAGAGGAGCTTTGACACGTTGGAAACCAACATCCAGGTATTTAATACCTTTAGGGGAGTTGGCCTTCATTGTGGTTGCAAATCCCTGCTTTCCCTCCAGATTGACATAAGCTCAGTACATGCATTAGAACTTAGAGGAAGAAAGGTATAGCTAAGGCCTCTTGCACACGTGTGCGCCCTGTGGCTGTGCTGCGGCCCGAATATTGCGGGCCGCAATGCACGAACACCCATCGTGGGGCAGCCGCAGCGGATCGTGGACCCATTCACTTAAATGGGTCCGCGTTTCAGCCGTTCCGCAAAAAGATAGGACATGTTCTATCTTTTTGCGGAACGGAAGTACGGGACAAAACCCAACAGAAGCACTTTGTAGGTCTTCCGTAGGGTTCCGTGCTTCCGTTCCGCACCATTTAACATCTCCAGACCCATTGAAGTGAATAGGTCCGCAACCGTGATGCGAAATGCACATGGAACAGTGCCAGTGTATTGCTGATCCGCAAATGCGGTCTGCAATACGGCCACGGAGCGCACACGTTCATGTGCAATAAGCCTAAAGGTTAGATGTGCATGTGTGCTAAATACATCATAGTTATTCAAAATTAAGAGAAATTACTTATTAGCAAGAATTTATCATGAGGGTAATATTTAAAGTCTGCGTTGGCATATTTTCTGGACAGACAAAACGTATTGTTTTAGGAGGCAAAAAGATGTCCTTATGATACAATTATCAATATAAGGCCTCATGCACACGACCGTATGTGTTTTGCGGTCCGCAAAAAAAACGGATGAGATCCGTATGGCATAATTTTTTTTGCGGGTTTGCGGAACGGACATACTGATGCGGACAGCAGATGAATGGGTCCGCATACTATCAACAAAAAAAACAGAACGGACAAGGAAACAAAATACGGTTGTGTGCATGAGGCCTAAGGCTACATGCACATGAACGTTGTTTGTTTCTGTGTCCATTCGTTTTTTTTTGCGGATAGGATGCGGACCCATTTATTTCAATGGGTCCGCAAAAAATGAGGACAGCACACCCGTGTGCTGTCCGGATCAGTATGTCCGTTCCGTAGCCCTGCAAAAAAAATAGAACATGTCCTATTATTGTCCGTTTTAGGCATTGTTACAATGGATCCGCAAAAAAAAATGAATGGCATACGGATGTCATCCTTTTTTTTTGCGGATCCGTAATTTGCGGACCGCAAAACACATACGGTCGTTTTCATGTAGCCTAAATCAGATAACATGGTCATCAATATCAGGATCAGCTCTTTTAGTATTCTTGCAGCATAGAGAGAAATATTAGCACAACCAGTTGCAAGTATCCTTAAAAGGAATAGTACTAGTTGAGCTATGATGGAATAGTTCTGAAGTACAGTCACTTAGACTTAGGCCTCATGCACACGAACGTTTTTTTTCACGGTCCGCAAAAACAGGGTCCGTAGGTCCGTGATCCGTGACCGTTTTTTCGTCCGTGGGTCTTCCTTGATTTTTGGCGGATCCACGGACATGAAAAAAAAGTCATTTTGGTGTCCGCCTGGCCGTGCGGAGCCAAACGGATCCGTCCTGAATTACAATGCAAGTCAATGGGGACGGATCCGTTTGACGTTGACACAATATGGTGCCATTTCAAACGGATCCGTCCCCATTGACTTTCAATGTAAAGTCCGGAGTCCCTTTTATACCATCAGATCGGAGTTTTCTCCAATCCGATGGTATATTTTAACTTGAAGCGTCCCCATCACCATGGGAACGCCTCTATGTTAGAATATACTGTCGGATATGAGTTAGATCGTGAAACCTCATTTCCGACAGTATATTCTAACACAGAGGCGTTCCCATGGTGATGGGGACGCTTCTAGTTAGAATATACTACAAACTGTGTACCTGACTGCCCCCTGCTGCCTAGCAGCATCCGATCTCTTACAGGGGGCCGTGATCAGCACAATTAACCCCTCAGGTGCCGCACCTGAAGGGGTTAATTGTACTATCATATCCCCCTGTAAGAGATCAGGGCTGCCAGGCAGCAGGGGGCAGACCCCCCCCCCCCCTCCCCAGTTTGAATATCATTGGTGGAAAGTGCGGCCCCCCCCCCCCTTCCTCCATTGTAATAAATCGTTGGTGGCACAGTGTGCGCCCCCCCCTTCCTCCCTCTATTGTAATAATTCGTTGGTGGCACAGTGTGCCCCCCCCCGCCTCCCCCCCCCTTCCTCCCTCTATTGTAATAATTCGTTGGTGGCACAGTGTGCGCCCCCCCCCCCCCTTCCTCCCTCTATTGTAATAAATCGTTGGTGCAAATCATTGGCCCCCTCCCTCTATAGCATTTTCAACATTGGTGGCCAGTGTGCGGCCTCCCATCTTGCGCCCCCCCCCCCCCCCCCCCCCCCGATCATTGGTGGCAGCGGGTTACTAGCAATAGTACAAGATTCATACTTACCTGGGAGCTGTGATGTTCGTGTCCGGCCGGGAGCTCCTCCTACTGGTAAGTGACGGTTCATTTAGCAATGCGCCGCACAGACCTGTCACTGTCACTTACCAGTAGGTGGAGCTCCCGGCCGGACACGAACATCGCAGCAGCAGGTAAGTATTAATCTTCTACTATTGTACTATTGCTAAGTAACCATGGCAACGAGGACTGTAGTAGCGTCCTGGTTGCCATGGTTACCGATCGGAGCCCCAGCGAATAAACTGGGACTCCGATCGGAACTCCGCTGCCACCAATGATGATGGGGGGGGGGGGGGGGGGGAGATGGGAGGCTGCACACTGGCCACCAACGTTGTTAATGCTATAGAGGGGGGGGGGGGGGGGCAATGGGGGGCGCACACTGTGCCACCAACGATTTATTACAATAGAGGGAGGAAGGGGGGGGGGGCGCACACTGTGCCACCAACGAATTATTACAATAGAGGGAGGGGGGGGGGCCGCACTGGCCACCAATGATATTCAAACTGGGGAGGGGGGGGAGGGTCTGCCCCCTGCTGCCTGGCAGCCCTGATCTCTTACAGGGGGATATGATAGTACAATTAACCCTTTCAGGTGCCGCACCTGAAGGGGTTAATTGTGCTGATCACGGCCCCCTGTAAGAGATCGGGTGCTGCCAGGCAGCAGGGGGCAGTCTTGTACACAGTTTGTAGTGTATTCTAACTAGAAGCGTCCCCATCACCATGGGAACGCTTCTGTGTTAGAATATACTGTCGGTTCTGAGTTTTCACGAAGTGAAAACTCAGCTTTGAAAAAGCTTTTATGCAGACGGATCTTCGGATCCGTCTGTATAAAAACTAAACTACGGCCACGGATCACGGACACGGATGCCAATCTTGTGTGCATCCGTGTTCTTTCACGGACCCATTGACTTGAATGGGTCCGTGAACCGTTGGCCGTGAAAAAAATAGGACAGGTCATATTTTTTTCACGGCCAGGAAACACGGATCACGGATGCGGCTGCAAAACGGTGCATTTTCCGATTTTTCCACGGACCCATTGAAAGTCAATGGGTCCGCGAAAAAAAACGGAAAACGGCACAACGGCCTCATGCACACGACCGTTGTGTGCACCCGTGGCCGTTGTGCCGTTTTCCGTTTTTTTTCGCGGACCCATTGACTTTCAATGGGTCCGTGGAAAAATCGGAAAATGCACCGTTTTGCAGCCGCATCCGTGATCCGTGTTTCCTGGCCGTGAAAAAAATATGACCTGTCCTATTTTTTTCACGGCCAACGGTTCACGGACCCATTCAAGTCAATGGGTCCGTGAAAGAACACGGATGCACACAAGATTGGCATCCGTGTCCGTGATCCGTGGCCGTAGGTTAGTTTTTATACAGACGGATCCGAAGATCCGTCTGCATAAAGCTTTTTCAAAGCTGAGTTTTCACTTCGTGAAAACTCAGAACCGACAGTATATTCTAACACAGAAGCGTTCCCATGGTGATGGGGACGCTTCTAGTTAGAATACACTACAAACTGTGTACAAGACTGCCCCCTGCTGCCTGGCAGCACCCGATCTCTTACAGGGGGCCGTGATCAGCACAATTAACCCCTTCAGGTGCGGCACCTGAAAGGGTTAATTGTACTATCATATCCCCCTGTAAGAGATCAGGGCTGCCAGGCAGCAGGGGGCAGACCCCCCCCCCCCTCCCCAGTTTGAATATCATTGGTGGCCAGTGCGGCACCCCCCCCCTCCCTCTATTGTAATAATTCGTTGGTGGCACAGTGTGCGCCCCCCCCCCCTTCCTCCCTCTATTGTAATAAATCGTTGGTGGCACAGTGTGCGCCCCCCATTGCCCCCCCCCCCCCCCTCTATAGCATTAACAACGTTGGTGGCCAGTGTGCAGCCTCCCATCTCCCCCCCCCCTCCCCCCCATCATCATTGGTGGCAGCGGAGTTCTGATCGGAGTCCCAGTTTAATCGCTGGGGCTCCGATCGGTAACCATGGCAACCAGGACGCTACTACAGTCCTCGTTGCCATGGTTACTTAGCAATAGTACAATAGTAGAAGATTAATACTTACCTGCTGCTGCGATGTTCGTGTCCGGCCGGGAGCTCCACCTACTGGTAAGTGACAGTGACAGGTCTGTGCGGCGCATTGCTAAATGAACCGTCACTTACCAGTAGGAGGAGCTCCCGGCCGGACACGAACATCACAGCTCCCAGGTAAGTATGAATCTTGTACTATTGCTAGTAACCCGCTGCCACCATTGATCGGGGGGGGGGGGGGGGGGGGCGCAAGATGGGAGGCCGCACACTGGCCACCAATGTTGTTAATGCTATAGAGGGAGGGGGGCCAATGATTGCCACCAACGATTTATTACAATAGGGGGAGGAAGGGGGGGGGGGGGAGGGGGGGGGGGGGGCGCACACTGTGCCACCAACGAATTATTACAATAGAGGGAGGAAGGGGGGGGGGCGCACACTGTGCCACCAACGATTTATTACAATGGAGGAAGGGGGGGGGGGCCGCACTGGCCACCAATGATATTCAAACTGGGGAGGGGGGGGGGGGGTCTGCCCCCTGCTGCCTGGCAGCCCTGATCTCTTACAGGGGGATATGATAGTACAATTAACCCCTTCAGGTGCGGCACCTGAGGGGTTAATTGTGCTGATCACGGCCCCCTGTAAGAGATCGGATGCTGCTAGGCAGCAGGGGGCAGTCATGTACACAGTTTGTAGTATATTCGAACTAGAAGCGTCCCCATCACCATGGGAACGCCTCTGTGTTAGAATATACTGTCGGAAATGAGGTTTCACGATCTAACTCATATCCGACAGTATATTCTAACATAGAGGCGTTCCCATGGTGATGGGGACGCTTCAAGTTAAAATATACCATCGGATTGGAGAAAACTCCGATCTGATGGTATAAAAGGGACTCCGGACTTTACATTGAAAGTCAATGGGGACGGATCCGTTTGAAATGGCACCATATTGTGTCAACGTCAAACGGATCCGTCCCCATTGACTTGCATTGTAATTCAGGACGGATCCGTTTGGCTCCGCACGGCCAGGCGGACACCAAAATGACTTTTTTTTCATGACCGTGGATCCGCCAAAAATCAAGGAAGACCCACGGACGAAAAAACGGTCACGGATCACGGACCTACGGACCCTGTTTTTGCGGACCGTGAAAAAAAACGTTCGTGTGCATGAGGCCTTAATGGATAATAATTTACGTGTTTTAGAAAATAATATGCATGAACATTTTTATAACCTATAACTAGACATAATTCAGATAACTCCCTTCCAAAGCTTCTTACAGGGTGACTTGAGCAGTTGTGAGGATTTTAGAAGAGATACCACAAATAGCCAAATACAGTTCTCACATTACCAGGCAAAGGATTTGCCATCAACTATGATATAGTTCAAACATAAAGGTAAACATGCTGGATATGGCGTTCTATGTGAAAAAAAAGTGAAACGGTCTGAAGACTTTCCCCAGTGCGCCACCTATCTAAAGAGAACCTGTGAACACAAAATGCAATGCAATCTGCAAGCACCGTGGTATAGAGCAGGAGGAGCGAAGCAGATTTATATATATTGTTGTGGGAAAATATTCTGTAAAACTTGTAATTTATACAAACCATATATCTTTGCTTTTTCTAACTTAAGATCACCCACGTGAACATCTCCCAGTATATGGGGGAGGTGTAATTAGTGACTGATTGCATTCTCCTTGAATGGATCCGCACCCGTTCCGCAGATCCATTCATTTCTATGGGCCCTCAAAAAATACTGACATCACACCGTGTGCTGTCCCCCTCCGTTATTCCGTACCGCTGCTCCGCAGAAAAGATAGAACATGTCCTATTCTTGTCCGCAATCGCTGACAAGAATAGGCATTTCCTATTATGGTTGCGGCAATGTGCACTACGGCCTTCTGAATGGGCCCTAAGTGTGTACACATAGATAGCTGTCAAGTCACTGATAACACCTCCCCTATGCACTGAGAGCCTGCATTGCATTCTATGTAGACAGATCCTCTTAAAATACTACAATTGTAACACAAACGTCCTGGGCTTCCTGCCCAGCATGGCACATCATTTACTGACTTACATCAGTATGTTGTGTGCCACGCCCGCAGCGCACACACAAGTTTCTGAAGATGTTCCGATGCTCTGTGCTGAGCTGAACACATGAATAAAGGCTCCTTCTCCCTTTCCTCTTACCATCTATATTGTTGATCTACTACTGTACATCCACTATAATCAATCAGGGTACTCCCTTGTATTTTACACTTCAGTCTCACTTTGACTCAGATACTCAGACTTCATATGCAATTCAGCCATATAACATGTTGGATATTTGTTGTTAGATGAGAAGGGTACTACTCACGCTTCAGAAGACCTCTTGGTCCTTTCTTTACTTTATTTTTCACGATTAAAAAGTGTTGCATGGCTCTCAGGCTCACTCGTTCAGAGTTTGCCGAGTTGTAAACCACATTAAAGCGCGACGTTTCGGAGGTCACGCCCCCTTACTGATGCGTGAAGATCTGGTGTAACCAACAGCCTTAAATATTCTAGGGCATGGACGTAGTCTGTCTCAAATCTCAATTCGTGTCTAAAAACATTCATTTGGTTACAAATTGACATTTCCCAAAAATGCTTTTAAATTACAGATGTCATTCAACCCTTTTGGTTTTAATGTTTCCATTTTTGTAATCCATCTAGTTTCATGTTGCAGCAATTTATTCTTATTATTTTCTGGAGTAAATCCCGGTTTAATGTATTCTAGTATTACCCATTTTATTTTGTTCCATTTATGTTTCCTTGCAACAATGTAGTAGATTCCACATATCTTTTTATGTTGGATTTATGTTCTATGAGTCTTGTACGTATTTCTCTTTTAGTTTGTCCTATATACCACATGCTGCAAGGGCATCTCTGACCGTAGACAACATTTTTGGTCATGCATGTAGTATAAGGCTCCATTCACACGTCCGCAAAATGGGTCCGCATCCTTTCCGCAATTTTGCGGAAAGGGTGCGGACCCATTCATTCTCTATGGGGACGGAATGGATGCGGACAGCACACAGTGTGCTGTCTGCAGCCGCAATTGCGGAGCGCGGACCCGATTTTGGGTCCGCAGCTCCGCAAAAAGATAGAGCATGTCCTATTCTTGTCCGCAGCTTGCGGACAAGAATAGGCATTTCTATGGGGGTGACGGGCTGGTGTGTTGCGGACCCACAATTTGCGGGTCCGCAACACACCACGGACGTGTGAATGTAGCCTAATGGCGCATGGGAATTCTATATCCCTTCCTGGGATGATTAATGAACTCTCCCTTTATAATTTGGTTGCAGTTCATACATGACAAGCATGGGAACGTGCCTCTTTTTTGTGTGTCTAAAAAGGATTGTTGATCCTTTTTTTTTGTATTTTTATATCTCCCTTAATTAATCTATTGTTCGCCCTTTTTGGTACGCAAAATTAGGTTTTTCTAGAGATTGATGCTTCCTCTTTAGGTCTTTAAGTGATGGTACACTGAGGAAGGTAGCATCTCCCTGTATCCCATGTAAAATTCGCTCGGTCTCCTCCTGCGAGTAGGTGACACCGCTGGATGAATTTATGTCGGTACTCGACATGGTACAAAATGATGTTGTTGAAAAAATAAACAGAAAAGCAAAAAACCAATGGTTGTGCTCAGCCAAAAATATATAAAAGTGAAAATATGGCAGCACCAACCAGTATTGGAAATGGGTGCTGGCTCCAAAAGGAAAGCTTACCCAAAATATGAAACTGTAAAGCAGAGCATCACTCCAAAATAGTGATAAAAAAGGATGTGTCACCCATAAGTGACGCGACGTTTCGGCTTCAACATGAAGCCTTTCTCAAGCAATGTGAACAATGAAAAATGAACATATATATAGTATATTTATATTAATAATTTTTTTCTCTTTTTCCATACACAGATTATTGTAGTGAATGGCCAAGGACCACATGACTGATGAGCAGTGTGATGTGCAATCAACGCAACTTAAATCCCAGAACTACCTTTTTAGGCGTCAATTTTCATACTTTATTGCCTGTGATATTATAGTCGTTCAGTCTCCCAAGTATGATTGTGATGGTATGAGGAGATCCCTCATTATGTTACGGGATCAGCAGGGTTAATGCTATGTGGGAATGCTGGTGACTCGGCTCTTCCCACATGGTGTTCCCTGTAGATGTTTCAACGGCTGGTGCCTGATGGTACTTTCAGTTGGATACAGAGGATCTTATAAGTAACAGTGTGTCGATTGTATGAACAGTATGTTTTTGCTGCTGTCCGAATGGGGGTTCACATAGGTGATGGCGCTGTATATCAGCTGCGTCTGACCTGTGTTTTACCTCTTCTAAGATGGCGGCTTTGGAGGAGTACTGAATACTGCGCAGGCGTATGTTTATGATGACGCTTCTACATGATGCTCGCATGACGCGACTCTTGGCGCATGCGCGCTGGAGGATTAGGCACGCCGTGCTCAGCAGTCGAGTCACAACGGGGATTTGTAAGTTGCCTTGTTATGTGCCTTTACCCACGCCCACCGCCATTTGGTTCGGCCATTCCCCATATATAATGAATTGCAATGACCTTTTTTTAACTACAGTATTTATCGTTGGGAGCAATTTTTAATGCATCGCATATAAACAGTGATTTTGCAATAACTTTGTATGGACACTCATGATATTGTTTTACTGTATTGTATCATGGATCAATTATACACGTTTTATGATGAATTGTAACATTTTGATGTATTTATAATGTCATTCACGCTGGCATGGGTTAATGCCGGCTTCATTTGTAAGCACTTCAATTTGATGATGTCACTTCCTTTAACTATATATGTTCATTTTTCATTGTTCACATTGCTTGAGAAAGGCTTCATGTTGGAGCCGAAACGTCGCGTCACTTATTGGTGAATAAACACATCCTTTTTTATCACTATTTTGGAGTGCTGCTCTGCTTTACGGTTTTATATATATATATATATATATATATATATATATATATATATATAACCCTATACAATTATTATACATAGTAACTTGCATTATACACACACTATATAGATGATAGTTACCCTATACAAACACTATATACACTACAATTATCCTGTACTATGTGCACTACTTACCCTATACACACAATATATATAGATTAGTTAGCCTATACACACCTCACTAGACTACACTTACTTTATGATACATTTACTATCTAGACTACAATTACTTTATGATACATTTACTATCTAGACTACACATACCCTATACACACCTCACTAGACTACACTTACTTTATGATACATTTACTATCTAGACTACACATACCCTATACAAACACTATATATAGACTACACTTGCCCTATACAACCACTATATAGACTACGCTAACCATATACCAACATTATACAGACCACATACAGTATAATGTACATATTGCTAACGCCCCTCTGTTCTGCACACGTCCCTCATCCCTTGATTGACAGGGCTAGACATCAGATCTGGTGAGGGCGGAAGCAGCAGATGCTATCTTGCTTCTCATATCTGTGACACTCAGCTCTGGGTCAGACTTTACCTTCACACTGAGAAACAGACTTTGAACTAGATATGGGGAGTATTATGTATAGGTATCAGGAAAGAAGTCGCATTCTTCCTAGAGCTGTGTCATAGCATCACATCATATACACTACCTACAGCCTGGCAAGTACGGTATGGAAAATCAATACTTTTACATACATGTCCATGCTCTGTGACATATACTGTATACAATCTGTGTATATAGAAAATCAATGTGTACGTAATTCCTGTGTATGCATACACATATAGTATCTTAGTATAATATTAAGGAGAGGGCGAAGTGTGCAGATCACAGGGGCGTTACAAAAGCGGTGCTCCAAGCGCTCCAGCCGTCCTCTGGTGCTCAAACGTGGTCATTTACATATAAAGCTGAGATATTTTGCAGCTGTTCAACATAGTCAAAAGAAAGACAACGCTTTAATCAGCATTATCAACAGGGCTGTGGAGTCGGTAGATAAATGTTCCGACTCCGACTCCTCAGTTTTATGTACTTCCGACTCCCCGACTCCTCTGTATTAATATGCGAATGTATTTTATACATTCCTTGAGGGAAAGAAATGCAACCTACCACAGGACTACTGGCTGGGAAGCCAACAGTCTACTGTATTGCACAGTTTAAGCAAAAGACAAACACAAGTTCTTCTAAGCTCTTCTAGCAGAGAGGTAGTTGGGCTGCTGCTTTCTCCTTTGTGTGCTTATCTGCTGCTGAAGATAGGGCAGTGGGAGGATCCAGGAAGGGGCATTTATTCTAAAACATGATTTTCCTAGGAGAATCCCATAGTCATGTTTAAAGTTTAAGCTAACAATCAGAGTTTACAAGTTTTTATAGCCTTAGCTAAATGACAGCAGTTTTTCCAATGGTTTACAGCTTCAGTCTTGAACTATTGGCCCTCCATTCCCTTCACTTATACAAGTGTCTCTAGTCCTGCAAAAAACATATTTATTTAATCCCTTATCAGTGAGAGGCTAGGTTACACATGGACGCTGTGTTCCCTGTAAAAGCAGAACACAACACTATGGAAAGTATAAGTATTGCAGCTCCTAATTGTGCGTTGCGTGCCATATAGTGAAGCATATGAAAAGCATGCTTCTTCACGGTCACTTAACGTGTTCGTTTTGCGGTTACGTGAGGCACTGCATGCATTGGTCTTTATTTTTACAGTAGAGAAGTCATTAATTATAACTTTTTGTGAATTGGGACATTTAAACTTTTTTTTTAATTTTTTTTTATTCCAATCTAAATTTAGTAGGAGTCGGAGTCGGTGCATTGTTTGCCGACTCCGACTCCAGGTACCCAAAATTTCCCCCGACTCCGACTCCACAGCCCTGATGATCAACCCTACCAGGCACCTGGTTAGTTGGGATGATCATGCTGACAGATGCTCTTTAATATCTACTATTTAATATAATAAACAATCATTTTACCCAGATACGGATAACTTATCTTATAACCAAATTGACAACGATGTGACACATTGATCTGCACGATGATCCTGCTGCACTGGGGAGAGCCGGGAGACCTCCATCTTCACTGCTCACCGAGGAACAACTGACTAGAGGCAACCGTTTTTTTTTTTTTATTCAAAACGAGCAATTCTATTGGTGGATGGCTACTACTATTAACATGGTGATGCAGAACAATTATTTTGGTTAGTTGAATCACAAAAATTCTTCATGTAGGCCAGGCCTTATTAAAATTTTCCAGGAAGAGTAACAGAGGAACAGAATTTGAAATAAAGATGCTCTAGAATTGGTATCTCATGTAACAGGGCATCTATAAATCCAGTGACTTATAAGTGACTTCTACGGTTTGGTCTTTGCTTCTCCATCCGGACGAGACCGCCATGACGGATTCTCCTGATGAGTGCAGAGTTTGCTGTTGAGACATCTTTAAAACCTCTTTAGTAGCACAAATGAATTCAGACCCAACTGCCTAAAGAAACCCAGTCCTCAAAATTGACCACTAAGTCCACCAAACCCCAGACCAGACCCCCAAGGTATAACTCTTGTGACATGAGAGTGGCAGACACACATACACCAGGAGGACATGGGAATGAATGCACACAGGCTGCAGCTGGTGGTAAACACAGGAAGATAGCTGACATGATCCCTGTCCACTCCACCAGGGTATATGAGGGGGAGCTCGTCTGCACTTGGTTTGTGCGGTGAGCGGATGGACACAAGGCGCAATTCACAACCCAGTTGAGGATACGAAGTATTTTTTATTTTTTGTTTAGCAAAGACGACGCGTTTCGGGGTACGCAGACCCCTTTATCAAGTCTAAAAGAACAACACAAAATTCGATAATATAATATATGTACAAATGGAAGAATCCATGGGTTTTAGACTTAAAGAGATAAAGGGGTCTGCGTACCCCGAAACGCGTCGTCTTTGCTAAACAAAAAATAAAAAATAAAAAATACTTCGTATTCTCAACTGGGTTGTGAATTGCGCCTTGTATCCATCCGCTCACCGCACGAACCAAGTGCAGACGAGCTCCCCCTCATATACCACAATATGCACCAAAGCGGCGGCTTGGCTCCCGCCCATGGTCAACTTGGACGATATTCGGCTGCACCAACCCAGATCACCCCTACGATTTTAATTCTACCAGAATTGCACTACACAAAGTGCAACCAAACCAAGGTGAGTAGTAATCACTCACCCTGGCTAGGAGCAGATAAATACATATCTTGTCCACCACCACCTATGAGCGCCTTCTCCCCTTTTTCTTTGGCCATTTAATCACTCCACCAGGGGGCAGCCATTGCTTCATGGCTAGGTCCCTCATGTTAATCTCTGGACGCTGACATCCAGCTCCACAGTGTCCTATGTTGTCCAGGGACAATATAACAGACCTCCAGCCCCTCATAGTATATAATGTAACTCCCCAACCAGGGGCATACATAGAAGTCATTGGGTTCCATAGCAAGAATCTGAATTGGGCCAATGCCCCATTCATAACCTCTCCCATTACCTATTCCTGACCCCTCCCTTTAAACACCCCAGGCCCCTCCCCTTGCTCTATAAACTGTGCTTGCTGCAGCATGTCATGTAGTGTGCCATCGGGGCCAGACTGGGATGACAGAACAGCCCTGGCACACAGACCTCACCAGCCCACATATGATATTGCACACTGTGGAGGTGAGTTTTCCTGTTATGTGAACCATCAATACAAGAAAGGAAATAAAAGTGGAACACAAATGTGTAACCAGGTGGTCAGGAACACACGTTACCATCCCCAACAGCAACACATACCATGATAAAGCTCAAAACACCTCTCCAGCAGCGTCTGATACCAGTGTGCAGCCCAAAATACCGCCACTACTTTTGCCATATAACTAAAACATTGCAGCTCAAAATATCTCCCCATCAGAGCCAAATAAATACAGTGTATTATATTCAGAACTGGCACTGGATGTGCCAAAGTTATGGAGAGGACGGCAAATCCATCACCAGCTATGGGGCTTTATTAAGACCGGCGTCTGAAACGCCAGTCTTAATACATGTGCCCCTTAGGGTTGCCACCTTTTCTTCAAGCCAAACCCGAACAGAAGGGAGAAAGGGCCCCCTTCCAGGCCCCGCCCATGTCCCACCTCCAGCCACACCCATGTCCCGCCTCCACCCCTGGTCGCTGTTGCACCACGATCGTTACGCCCCCGATCCCGTCACTAAAGAAATACAGCGCCCCATACCTCTTACATCCAGTGACGTCTCCTTTGATGTAGATGTTCTCTTTCCTCATCTTCTCCTTTCAGACCAGACTACCATTTTGTTGCCATTTTTCGTCTCTGCAGTTTGACAACAACAAAAAAAAAAATCTTAGTTTACTACTTTTCCATCATCCTCCCATCTTCCGGACAAATTATCCTACTACCCCCAATACTGTTCCGCTGTGCTCCCCAATACTATACTGCAGAAACAGATAAACCCCCTGATAATACTAGTACCACACAGAGCCCCCCATATAAAATACCCCTTCTTTGTGGCCTCAGTAGAAGCCCCCAAATAATGTGCCAGTAAGAAGTGCCCCCCATGTGTCAGTGAGAAGTGCCTCTTTTCTCCCCCCCAATATGTGCCAGTATAAGGTGCCTCTCCCCCCCCCTTCCCTTATATGTGCCAGTATCAAATGCCTCATTTCTCTCCCCCCAATATATGCCAGTATAAAGTGCCTCTTCCCCCCATATGTGGCAGTTTCAAGTGCCTCTTCCCCCCCCAATACGTGCCAGTATGAGGTGCCTCTTTCCCCCCTTCCCCCATATGTGGCAGTTTCAAATGCCTCATTCCCCCCCAATATGTGCCAGTATAAGGTGCCTCTTTCCACCCCTTCCCCTATATGTGCCAATTTCAGGTGCCTCTTCCCCCCCCCCCCAAATATGTGCCAGTATAAGGTGCCTCTCCCCCCCCCTTCCCCCATATGTGCCAATTTCAGGTGCCTCTCTTCTCTAAAAAAAACACCAAAAAAAGTTTACTTACCTCCAACGATGCAATGCAGGCCTCTTCCCGGCCTGTGTACCATGCTGTACGGCTCAGGCGGCATGATGATGTCATCGCGCCGCCTGCACCGTCCTCTGATAGGCTGCGGGCCTTGTGCCTGCAGCCTATCAGAGGAACAGGGGAGGGAGACGCCTCTCCCTTCCCTGCCGCAGCACAGCCGTCTGTATCGCTGTCCTGAGGACGGCGATACAGATGACTATGGAGATGAGCGCTTCCACAATGGAAGCGCTCATCTCCCTGTGCCCTGCCGCCGCCGCCATCATTCACAGCTGATCCTGTGCCCGGGTCTGAGAAAGGCTTGTACCCGGGCACAGGATTGCAAGCCCGGACTGTCCGGGTCATTCCCGTACGGGTGGCAACCCTAGTGCCCCTTACTGTTTACTTCCTGTGAAGGGGGCAGATATCTTGGCCTAACATCTGTGAGGGGGCACGTATCTGGGCATAACTATTGTGAGGGGGCACATATCTAGGCATAACTATTGTGAGGGGGAACATATCTAGGCATAACTATTGTGAAGGGACACAACTGGGCATAACTACTATGAGGGGGCACAACTGGGCATAACAACTTTGAAGCGGGCACATATCTTGGCCTAACTTTTGTAAGGGGACACAAATATGGGCATAAGTATTGTGAGGGGGGAAATATCTAGGCATAACTATTGTGAGGGGGCACATATTTAGGCATAACTATTGTGAGGGGGCACATATCCAGGCATAACTATTGTGAGGGGGCACAACTGGGAAAAACTTCTGTGAGGGGACACATCTGAGCATAACTACTGTGAAGCGGGCACATATCTTGGCCTAACTTTTGTAAGGGGACACAAATATGGGCATAAGTATTGTGAGGGGGGAAATATCTAGGCATAACTATTGTGAGGGGGCACATATTTAGGCATAACTATTCTGAGGGGGCACAAATCTAGGCATAACTATTGTGAGGGGGCACAACTGGGAAAAACTTCTGTGAGGGGACACATCTGAGCATAACTACTGTGAAGGGGGCACATATCTTGGCCTAACTTCTGTAGAATCAGACAGTCTAAAGAGATCATAGGCTTTGGAGGGAGAGGAGAAGAAGATAAAATTAGCCTGTATGCGGATGAGATCCTTGTCTTTTTGAGGCAGGGATGGAAGGGCGTCCAACCCTTGATTAATATTCTGGAAGAATATGGGGCCTTATCAGGCTATAAAATCAACTGGGATAAGTCTGAACTCCTCCCCTTAGTTCGAACTCCCCCTGATGGAGTATTAAGTTTTAGGCCACTTGGTCTCACCGACTCTATCCGATATTTGGGTATTAGAATTGGCGCAGATCTGACTAGATATAACCTCTTAAATATAACTCCCATGATTAACAAGGTGAAGGAAAAGATCCGAACTTGGCAGAAGTTGCCTCTGTCACAGGCAGAAAGGATTGCACTGGTAAGGATGGTGGTGGGGAAGGGTTAGGATTAAGTATAAATATCTCTGTCTCTCTGAGAGGGATGGTGGGCTCTCCCTTCCATTCCTGCAGGGATACTACATTGCAGCTCAGATAAGGTGGTGGGTGGGGCGATCACCAGTCTGCGACGCTGCTGAATATCCTCTCAAGGGACTTTTCGGGGCCATATAGAGACATTTTCCCTATCTTGGAGACCGGGCATCCAGGAAAAAGGAAAAAAGAGAGTTTAATCAGTGACACGTTAGATAAGGTCTGGAATAAAACTAAAAAGATATTGGGTGTAAGCAGCCCCACACTTTTTACTCCTCTTTGGCACAATCACAATTTAAAAGAGTTTAGGTTAATTGAAGATTATAAATATTGGAATTCACGTGGTATTAACCGTCTAATCCAAATAACATCTCATGGAAGTATTATCCCTTTTGACGATTTAATAAAGGGTATAAATGTCACTTTTCTAGATAGATATAGATATGCACAAATTAGACACGCATACACGAACACCCAGGATAAAGATTCTTTGATCACCAGGGCAAACTCCTTCTTAGATTACGGTTTTATATTTAGGGATACACAACTCACTCTTTCACAAATATATTGTAGATTTCGGGACTGCTTAGGAGAAATAACAACATTTAAAAGTGAGGGAGGATGGGAAGCTGAATTAGGCGTAGGAAGTACTGTTGATTGGGATATAGTATATCGAAATATAAAAAAGGCATCGATATCCCAAAAATATAGATTAATCCAGTTCAGGATTGTACATCGCTTGTACTATTCCCCCGCATTCCTTGCCAAAATATATAGGGAAAGAAGGGATACGTGCTGGAAATGTTCGGCCGAAAATGCTGGTCTAGGTCACCTGTTATGGGATTGCCCAGAAATAAACAGATTTTGGACTAGAATTTATGAAGATCTACACCGCAGACATAAGATTAAATTGAATCACTGTTTTATGCAGGCAATATTAGGTTTTTTCAACCATACGGATTTAACGCCCTATCAGATTAGAATCTCTTTGGAGAGTTTCACAGCCGCAAAGGCCTTGATTCTTAAATATTGGGGCACAAAAAACAGCCCTACTTATCCCGAGTGGAGGGCTCAGATAGATACCATTGATGCTTACAGAAGAATCGTAAGAAAAGCAGAGTAGTCCTGGAAGGGGCGGGTCTTTGATGCTCTTTTTCTTCTCTTTTTATTTTTTTTCGCTCCAAAGAGCTTGGCTATTTGTGGTATTTGGGGATGACCACGAGTAGCAATAGGATATTGCCGGATCCCGCTGCAGTGAATCAAGGGGTGGGGGGTGGGTATAACGGGGTCAGGTATGTGAATTGGTGTATTATTACCTGTATTTTTTTCTTAAACTATATGTAATGGAATTCACATTTTTGGTTCAGAAAAACAATAAAGAATTATTTTCAAAAATAACAAAAAACTTCTGTGAGGGGGCACATATCTTGGCATAACTATTGTGAGGGGGCACAACCGGACATAACTACTGTGAAGGGGGTACATATCTTGGCCTAACTTCTGTGAGGGGGCACATATCTAGGCAAAACTATTGTGAGGGGGCACATCTGGGCATAACTACTGTGAGGGGGACACATATCTTGGCATAACTACTGTGAAGGGGACACAATGTGGGCATAACTACTGTGAAGGGGGTACATTGTGGGCATTACTACTGTGTGCTGGCACAAATGGGGAATAATTATTATGTGGGGGGCATTAACCCCTTCACACATTTGGACGTAACTGTATGTCCAAATCGCATATATCACCAAAACAATTTGAGCCAATAAAGACAATAATGGGTGGCGCCAGCCCCGATGCGCGTTTCGGCGAACCTTCGTCTGGGGGTAAGTGATTTTGTGTTACATATGTTTGACTACTTGGCACTATGCACTTTATTGTTATTTAATGTGGATATTATATTGTATCACTGCCCTTATGTCTTCCTCTTGAGGATGCCGCCTTTCCCTGCAACCATTCTTTATGTATGGATTGTCCTTTACCAAATCGCATGTAACTTAGTGCATTTGGACGTATAGTCACCTCCAATCTGCTTACCGGGGCTGTGACACTATGAAGTGTCATATCCCCGTGTCTCCGCTTTCCCCGAGAGCAGAGAAACGAGAGAAGCTGGCAAGGGACCAATCACATTGGTCCCTTGCCGGAAAGCGCTCTAATTGGTTAGTCTCTGCAGACTAACCAATCGGAGCGCTTCAGTAAGAAAACGCAGGTTTCAGGCTCTGATCTCCACTCTGGATCAGAGCCTGAAATCAGGCATGACCCCCTCTGTGTCCCTATGACCTCTGTGCCCTGATTCCCCAATTGCTGTCCTGATGCCGTTCTGCCCCCTGGTGCGGTCCCCCAGTATTTCATGGTGGTGGCTCCTTTCCTGGGCCGCCGCCATCAGCGGAGAGTGTCAGCTGTAACATATAGCTGACACTCTGCTGCTATGGCTGAGATCACCGATGGCGGCTGCTTAACGCCTTAGATGCTGTGCCAGTAGACGACCGTGGCATCCAAGGTGTTAATAGAGGGATCCGTCTGACAAATGCATTGAAATACTGGATCCGTCTCTCCGGTGTCATCCGGAAAAACTGTTCCGGTATTTTCTTTTTTCACAGATTAAAATGTCTGCGCATGCGCGGACTGGATGAACTGATCTGTCAAAGCGGCAATTTTAATCCAGGATCCGGTGTTCTGTCAAAAAACCTTACCTCGTCAGATTCCCTTACCCCACGTGACTTCCGCAAATCTGCGCGTGCGCAGTATGAGGGTAAGGAGATTTAACAAGACAAAAGACCGTCAGATCTCCTTACCCCTGAGAGCGCACGCACGGAGTCCGTGCACGCGTCCATGAGTCAACGCTCACTGTAATTTTACCTTACCCATGCCCTGGTACTGCGCTTGCGGGGAGGCGCATACCCCCGGAAGTCATGTGGGGTAAGGGAATCTTACAGAACACTGGCACTAATACATTTCAATAGAAATTAATGCCGGCAAGTGTTCAGAATTTTTGGGCGGAGATAAAACTGCAGCATGCTGCGGTATTTTCTCCGGCCCAAAAACGTAAGAGGGACTGAACTGATGCATCCTGAACGGAATGCTCTCCATTCAGAATGCATTAGGCTAAAACTGATCAGTTCTTTTCCGGTATAGAGCCCCTGTGACGGGACTTAATACCAGAAAAGAAAACCGCTAGTGTGAAAGTACCCTATGGCAGCCTTACAAAGGCATCCAGGCTTGTCATGTGTACAGTACATTGCAATAGTATTACAGTGCACTGTACAGCAATCAGGCCCACTGGATCTTCAAGATCCAAGTCGGTCTTGATAAAATAAAAAAAGCATGAAAATAAAAAATTTAATGTAAAAAAACAAAATAAAAAAAGTATAAACATTTATATAAAAATACAATAAATGACCTTTTCCAATATCCGCTCACTTATAATTGATTACAAAATAAAATAAAGTACTCATAATTGGTATCGCTGCGTCCGTAACAACCTGATCTATAAAAGTATCATGTTACTAATCCTGCACCGTAATAAAATAATGTTAGAAACAATGACGGAATTGCTGTTTTTGTCACCTCACTTCCACAAAAAATAAATAACAATCAAAAAATTATATTTACCACCAAATGATACTGACAAAAATCAAAAAGTCATATGTATCCCAAAACGATACTAATAAAATATACAGCTTATTCCGCAAAAAACAAGCCTATATTGGTGAAAAAATAAAAACCTTATGGATGTTAGTATGTGGTGATGCAAATTATCATTTATTTTAAACACAAAATTGATTTTATGCTGAAAAACTTGTAAAACATGAAAAAAAACTATATAAATTTGGTATCACCATAACCCTATCAACCCACAGAACAAAATTATAAGAAAGTGCCTGTATATATGTTTTCAGGCACAAGGGATCCTAATATAAAGCATATATCTATACAGTCCAAGAGAGAGTTCTTAGGCCTCTTTCACACTTGCGTTGTCCGGATCCGGCGTGTACTCCACTTGCCGGAATTACACTCCGGATCCGGAAAAACGCAAGTGTACTGAAAGCATTTGAAGACGGAACCGTCTTCCAAATGCGTTCAGTGTTACTATGGCACCCAGGACGCTATTAAAGTCCTGGTTGCCATAGTAGTAGTGGGGAGCGGGGGAGCGGTATACTTACAGTCCGTGCGGCTCCCCGGGCGCTCCAGAATGACGTCAGAGCGCCCCATGCGCATGGATGACGTGATCCATGTGATCACATGATCCATGCGCTTGGGGCGCCCTGACGTCACTCTGGAGCGCCCGGGGAGCCGCACGGACGGTAAGTACACTGCTCCCCGCTCCCCACTACACTTTACCATGGCTGCCAGGACTTTAGCATCCCGGCAGCCATGGTAACCATTCAGAAAAAGCTAAATGTCGGCTCCGGCAATGCGCCGAAACGACGTTTAGCTTAAGGCCGGATCCGGATCAATGCCTTCCAATGGGCATTAATTCCGGATCCGGCCTTGCGGCAAGTGTTCCGGATTTTTGGCCGGAGCAAAAAGCGCAGCATGCTGCGGTATTTTCTCCGGCCAAAAAACGTTCCGTTCCGGAACTGAAGACATCCTGATGCATCCTGAACGGATTTCTCTCCATTCAGAATGCATTAGGATAATCCTGATCAGGATTCTTCCGGCATAGAGCCCCGACGACGGAACTCTATGCCGGAAGACAACAACGCAGGTGTGAAAGAGCCCTTAGACGAGGCTGAAGTTGGTTTCTTATTCGTCCAGTTTCTTATTCACTGAAGTTGGTTTCTTATTCGGCAGTTTCTTATACATTACTATGACAAATAAACCTTTTTTCCTCTTATTCCTCTGCAGTAAATCTGTTTTTTTCTACATAAATGTTAAATATTATTTGTGAACAATCAGATTAATAAAAAAAAATCTAGATTATTTGTGTTTTTACTAAAAAAAAAACGATAGTGAAAAATGGATGAAAAAATATGCATTTTGAATAAGTAACTGAGGAATTTAAGGGGTTAAACGCTGTTGGGCTACTGATCTAAGGGTGGAAATATAAAGAGTAAGGACCCCTCCATAACACCCAACTGTACCCAGCCTGGCCCAAACTGTGGATTGGCAAGAAAACAGGTGCCAACCTTGCCAACTATATACATTTTCAGCATTTTGAATAAGTAACTGAGGAATTTAAGGGGTTAAATGCCGTTGGGCCACTGATCTAAGGGTGGAAATTTAAAGAGTAAGGACCCCTCCATAATACCCAACTGTACCCAGCCTGGCCCAAACTGTGGATAGGCAAGAAAACAGGTGCCAACCTTGCCAACTATATACATTTTCAACATTTTGAATAAGTAACTGAGTAATTTAAGGGGTTAAACGCTGTTGGGCCACTAATCTAAGGTTGTAAATACAAAGAGTAAGGACCCCTCCATAATACACAACTGTATCCAGCCTGGCCCAAACTTTGGATTGGCAAGAAAACAGGTGCCAACCTTGCCAACTATACACATTTTCAGCATTTTGAATAAGTAACTGAGGAATTTAAGGGGTTAAATGCCGTTGGGCCACTGATCAAAGGGTTAAAATATAAAGAGTAAGGACCCCTCCATAATACCCAATTGTATCCAGCCTGGCCCAAACAGTGGATTGGCAGGAAAACAGGTGCCAACCTTGCCAACTATATACATTTTCAGCATTTTGAATAAGTAACTTAGGAATTTAAGGGGTTAAACGCCGTTGGGCCACTAATCTAAGGGAGGGAATATAAAGAGTAAGGACCCCTCCATAACACCCAACTGTACCCAGCCTGGCCAAAACAGTGGATTGGCAGGAAAACAGGTGCCAACCTTGCCAACTATATACATTTTCAGAATTTTGAATAAGTAACTGAGGAATTTAAGGGGTTAAACGCTGTTATGCCACTGATCTAAGGGTGGAAATAGAAAGAGTAAGGACCCCTCTATAATACCCAACTGTATCCAGCCTGGCCCAAACAGTGGATTGGCAGGAAAACAGGTGCCAACCTTGCTAATATACATTTTCTACATTTTGAATAAGTAATGGAGGAATTTAAGGGGTTAAACGCCGTTGGGCCACTAATCTAAGGGTGTAAATATAAAGAGTAAGGACCCCTCTATAATACCCAACTGTATCCAGCCTGGCCCAAACTGTGGATTGGCATTAAAATAGGTGCCAACCTTGCCAACTATATACATTTTCAGCATTTTGAATAAGTAACTGAGGAATTTAAGGGGTTAAACGCTGTTGGGCCACTAATCTAAGGGTGGAAATATAAAGAGTAAGGACCCCTCCATAATACACAACTGTACCCAGCCCGGCCCAAACTGTGGATTGGCATTAAAACAGCTGCCAACCTTGCCAACTATATACATTTTCAGCATTTTGAATAAGTAACTGAGGAATTTAAGGGGTTAAACGCCGTTGGGCCACTAATCTAAGGGTGGAAATATAAAGAGTAAGGACCCCTCTATAATACCCAACTGTATCCAGCCTGGCCCAAACTGTGGATTGGCATTAAAATAGGTGCCAACCTTGCCAACTATATACATTTTCAGCATTTTGAATAACTAACTGAGGAATTTAAGGGGTTAAACGCTGTTGGGCCACTAATCTAAGGGTGGAAATATAAAGAGTAAGAACCCCTCCATAACACCCAACTGTACCCAGCCCGGCCCAAACTGTGGATTGGCATTAAAACAGCTGCCAACCATATACATTTTCAGCATTTTGAATAAGTAACTGAGGAATTTAAGGGGTTAAACGCCGTTGGGCCACTAATCTAAGGGTGGAAATATAAAGAGTAAGTGCCCCTCCATAATACCCAACTGTATCCAGCCTGGCCCAAACAGTGGATTGGCAGGAAAACAGGTGCCAACCATATACATTTTCAGCATTTTGAATAAGTAACTGAGGAATTTAAGGGGTTAAACGCCGTTGGGCCACTAATCTAAGGGAGGGAATATAAAGAGTAAGGACCCCTCCATAATACCCAACTGTATCCAACCTGGCCCAAACTGTGGATTGGCAGGAAAACAGGTGCCAACCTTGCCAACTATATACATTTTCAGCATTTTGAATAAGTAACTGGTGATTTTAAGGGGTTAAACGCTGTTGGGCCACTAATCTAAGCGTGGAAATATAAAGCGTAAGGACCCCTCTATAATACCCAACTGTATCCAGCCTGGCCCAAACTGTGGATTGGCATTAAAATAGGTGCCAACCTTGCCAACTATATAAATTTTCAGCATTTTGAATAAGTAACTGAGGAATATAAGGGGTTAAACGCTGTTGGGCCATTAATCTAAGGGTGTAAATATATAGAGTAAGGGCCCCTCCATAATACCCAAATGTATCCAGCCTGGCCCAAACTGTTTTCTTGCCAATCCACAGTTTGGGCCAGGCTGGGTACAGTTGGGTGTTATGGAGGGGTCCTTACTCTTTATTTTTCCACCCTTAGATCAGTGGCCCAACGGCGTTTAACCCCTTAAATTCCTCAGTTACTTATTCAAAATGCTGAAAATGTATATAGTTGGCAAGGTTGGCACCTGTTTTAATGCCAATCCACAGTTTGGGCCGGGCTAGGTACAGTTGGATATTATGGAGGGGCCCTTACTCTTTATATTTCCACCCTTAGATTAGTGGCCCAACGGCATTTAACCCCTTAAATTCCTCCATTACTTATTCAAAATGTAGAAAATGTATATTAGCAAGGTTGGCACCTGTTTTCCTACCAATCCACTGTTTGGGCCAGGCTGAATACAGTTGGGTATTATGGAGGGGTCCTTACTCTTTATATTTTAACCCTTTGATCAGTGGCCCAACGGCATTTAACCCCTTAAATTCCTCAGTTACTTATTTAAAATGCTGAAAATGTGTATAGTTGGCAAGGTTGGCACCTGTTTTCTTGCCAATCCAAAGTTTGGGCCAGGCTGGGTACAGTTGGGTATTATGGAGGGGTCCTTACTCTTTGTATTTCCAACCTTAGATTAGTGGCCCAACAGCGTTTAACCCCTTAAATTACTCAGTTACTTATTCAAAATGTTGAAAATGTATATAGTTGGCAAGATTGGCACCTGTTTTCTTGCCAATCCACTGTTTGGGCCAGGCTGGATACAGTTGGGTATTATGGAGGGGCCCTTACTCTATATATTTACACCCTTAGATTAGTGGCCCAACAGCGTTTAACCCCTTATATTCCTCAGTTACTTATTCAAAATGCTGAAAATGTATATAGTTGGCAAGATTGGCACCTGTTTTCCTGCCAATCCACAGTTTGGGCCAGGCTGGATACAGTTGGGTATTATGGAGGGGTCCTTACTCTTTATATTTCCAACCTTAGATCAGTGGCCCAACAGCGTTTAACCCCTTAAAATCACCAGTTACTTATTCAAAATGCTGAAAATGTATATGGTTGGCAGCTGTTTTAATGCCAATCCACAGTTTGGGCCAGGCTGGGTACAGTTGCGTATTATGGAGGGGTCCTTACTCTTTATATTTCCACCTTTAGATTAGTGGCCCAACAGCGTTTAACCCCTTAGATTCCTCAGTTACTTATTCAAAATGCTGAAAATGTATATAGTTGGCAAGGTTGGCACCTATTTTATTGCCAATCCACAGTTTGGGCCAGGCTGGATACAGTTGGGTATTATAGAGGGGTCCTTACTCTTTATATTTCCACCCTTAGATTAGTGGCCCAACGGCGTTTAACCCCTTAAATTCCTCCATTACTTATTCAAAATGTAGAAAATGTATATTAGCAAGGTTGGCACCTGTTTTCCTGCCAATCCACAGTTTGGGCCAGGCTGGATACAGTTGGGTATTATAGAGGGCAGGGCCGGCGTCATAACCCGGCATCCCCGGGCAAGTGCCGGGGCCCAATGCTCCTGGGGGGGCCCACTGAGCTGCTATGAGCACTTCCATCAATACAGATGGGAGCTCTCACTGCTGTCCTTTCACATACGCAGTACCCCTCTGGTGGGCCCTCTGAGCTGCAGAGACTCAGGACACGCCCCCTCTACACAGGACACACGCTGCCTGAGGAGACTGGAGAGAGACCGCAGGGCTGGAGCTGGAGCAGAGAAGTGTGGAGACAGTCTGTGAGTCTGCACTGTGACTGTCTCTTCTCTGTGGGACAGAAGGAAAGGGGGGGACACTGCTGCTTCATTCTATTTAGTTGTGTTACTGTTTTATTAAGCAGTTTGTCTCCATGACACCTGCCCCCCCCCCATATCCTGTCCTATATCACCCTTATGGAGCCCCTGCCGTCTCCTTTCCTCCATCATGTATTCAGAGCTACTGTCCCACCCTCCTGTCTCCTATTGCTGCCCTGCACAGACCTCCTGCCACTACTTGTATGAATCCCCCTCAGAGCCCCTTCAACCTACTTGCTGTGTCCACCCCTCCTGTCCATCCAGGGCCCCGGGCCCCTGTCTCACTCCTCTGCCTCTCATTATGGTGGCATCTGAACCGCATTCACCATAAGAACCTTCTAACATCACAGGGTCATGTGACTGTGCCCCCCACCCCGTACTGTGCCCCTTTATACCCTGCATTGTGCCCTCTTACCACACTCTGTGCAGTGCCCATAGTCATTCCCTGTACTATGCCCTCTTATACCCTTTTATCCGGTCACTGTATGGTGGTTTTATCCTTGTATGGCGGTGTTATCACTATTTGGCGGTGTTATCACTATATGGCGGTGTTATCACTATTTGGCGGTGGTATCCAATAACTGGATGGCCATAACTGTATCCCTTTCTGCCCACACCACTTTTTTTAGACCTGGCATGAGCGGGAAAAGATACAGATTGCGGTGTTAAGGACCTTTGCGCCACATCTGTGTCAGAAATACGCCTAATATAGACGTATTTCTATATAATAAATGACCCCCTAATCGTATGATTATTCGGGGGGTGGGGCTAATATCTTTATATTATATAGATTCTAGTGTATTATACTGTGCCCTGTATTTCCCAGTAGAAAATGATCCTTGGGAAGCACAGTCCTCATCCCTGACCACCAGGAGCAGGTAGCGCTCTGTCAGTACATGGCGGCCTCCCCTCTCCGCCACGCTGCTCCGCTGTGTACTGGTGCTTATTCTGACACTAGGGCTGGGTTCACATCACATTTTTGCCATCCATTTAATGCATACTGAAAATTGTATGCGTTAACAGATGCCTCAGACTGATGCCGTACAGTGGCGTCCGTTCACCATACAGTTCCATGGTAAAAAAACATATACGTTAACGTATGCATTTTTTACTTGACTCTGCAGGATACAAAAACGTGGAGTGCTGCACATGTGTATACATCAAACCGATAGGAAAAACGTAATGTGAACACACATTGGGGGGGAGGGGGGCGTACTAAATTTCGCTGTGGGGCCCAGTCAGTTCTAGCTCCATCACTGCACATCTCCTTCTCTCCTCCAGGCCTGGCTCACTGCTGCAGCGGGCCGGAGGAGAGAAGGAGCGCAGGGAGCTGCGGTTAGTGAATGACAGGACCACCAGCTCCCCTGCAATGATAGGTATGTGAGGGAGCCACTGGGGGGTCATTCATCACACTGTGAGGGTCCCTTACACAGTATAATGACTCCCAGTGCCCCCCATTTAGTATAATGATCCCCATTGACCCTCCATTTAGCATAATGACCACCAGATCCCCCATTAAATATAATAACCCCTCGTGCCCCCTCCATACAGTATAACCCCCAGTGTGGGGGCGACTGGGGGTCATTATTCTGAATGGAGGGTCACTGTGGGGTCATTATACTGTGAGGGCCCTTTACATAGTATAATGACCCCCAGTGTCCCCCATTTAGTATAATGATCACCAATGACCCTCCATTCAGTATAATGACCCCCAGAGCCCCCTCCATACAGTATTCCCCCCGTGTGGGGGCTACTGGGGGTCATTCAGGGCCGGCTCCAGGTTCATGTGGGGAGCTGGGAGCTGCGGTTAGTGAATGACAGGACCACCAGCTCCCCTGCAATGATAGGTATGTGAGGGGGCCACTGGGGGGTCATTCATCACACTGTGAGGGTCCCTTACACAGTATAATGACTCCCAGTGCCCCCCATTTAGTATAATGATCCCCATTGACCCTCCATTTAGCATAATGACCACCAGAGCCCCCATTAAATATAATAACCCCTCGTGCCCCCTCCATACAGTATAACCCCCAGTGTGGGGGCGACTGGGGGTCATTATTCTGAATGGAGGGCCACTGTGGGGTCATTATACTGTGAGGGCCCTTTACATAGTATAATGACCCCCAGTGTCCCCCATTTAGTAATGATCACCAATGACCCTCCATTCAGTATAAATACCCCCAGAGCCCCCTCCATACAGTATTCCCCCAGTGTGGGGGCTACTGGGGGTCATTATTCTAAATGGAGGGCCACTGTGGGGTCATTATACTGTGAGGGCCCTTTACATAGTATAATGACCCCCAGTGTCCCCCATTTAGTATAATGATCCCCAATGACCCTCCATTCAGTATAAATACCCCCAGAGCCCCCTCCATACAGTATTCCCCCAGTGTGGGGGCTACTGGGGGTCATTATTCTAAATGGGGGCGACTGGGGGTTATTATTCTGAATGCAGGGCCACAGGTGGTCATTATACAGTGGGGGGGGAATTGGGGGTTCATTATACTGTGTGAAGGGCCACTAGTAGTCATTATACTGTATAGGGGCCACTGGGGGTCATTATACCGTGTAGGAGCCACAGGGGGACATGTCAATGTAAAAAAATGCCTCATGGGGGCCCACTGGGATTTATCGCCCAAGGGCCCACATGAACCTGGAGCCGGCCCTGATAGAGGGGCCCTTACTCTTTATATTTCCACGCTTAGATTAGTGGCCCAACAGCGTTTAACCCCTTAAAATCACCAGTTACTTATTCAAAATGCTGAAAATGTATATAGTTGGCAAGGTTGGCACCTATTTTAATGCCAATCCACAGTTTGGGCCAGGCTGGATACAGTTGGGTATTATGGAGGGGTCCTTACTCTTTAAATTTCCACCCTTAGATCAGTGGCCCAACGGCATTTAACCCCTTAAATTCCTCAGTTACTTATTCAAAATGCTGAAAATGTATATAGTTGACATGGTTGGCACCTGTTTTCTTGCCAATCCACAGTTTGGGCCAGGCTGGGTACAGTTGGGTGTTATGGAGGGGTCCTTACTCTTTATATTTCCACCCTTAGATCAGTGGCCCAACAGCGTTTAACCCCTTAAATTCCTCAGTTACTTATTCAAAATGCATATTTTTTCATCCATTTTTCACTATCTTTTTTTTGTAAAAACACAAATAATCTAGATTTTTTTTTATTAATCTGATTGTTCACAAATAATATTTAACATTTATGCAGAAAAAAACAGATTTACTGCAGAGGAATAAGAGAAAAAAAGGTTTATTTGTCATAGTAATGTATAAGAAACTGCCGAATAAGAAACCAACTTCAGCCTCGTGTTCTTAGAGATAAGGGGAACTCCCCCTCCATTCCCTCCTGCTGAGGCTGTGCTGTACTGTAACCGGGATTCCCACCGCTGTACATCCGTCCTCCTCGTTTCCTGTGGCGACCAGGAAGGGCAGAAGTGGGCGGGGCCAGTGTTGTGTGAGGCGGAGCCGGTCTGCTCAGCACGGTTTCGGATACATACAGCGGACGTCAGGCACGGAGCAGCGGGTGTCATCCAGGTACAGGACGCGGAGCTGTCCCGGAGACGGCGGGAATTACTGGCTGTAGAGAGGCATTCGTAGCCGGTGGGGTATGGCGCCATAAATGTTGCTGCGCCCTCGGGCACACCCTTGCATGTTTTGTATTGCCTCACTATACCCTTGGTAGATACGGCTTGACTGAAGGCTATGTAAGTGTATGGCAGTGGATTGTGCTCTGTCAGGGCGCTGCTTCTAGACACTTACCTGCTGTGGTAAGTAACGGGCACGATAACAGTTTTGATGCAGATGTGGATTAGACCTGAATTTAGTGTTTGGCAGCTGTCATCTGCTGGGTTACCCCTCTGTAGCTCACAGGGGTGGTGGTGCTGGGTTACCCCTCTGTAGCTCACAGGGGTGGTCCACCTGTTATGGGCTCTGATGGGCGTGGTTGTGCTGGGTTACCCCTCTAGCTCACAGGGGTGGTCCACCTGTTATGGGCTCTGATGGGAGTGGTGGTGCTGGGTTACCCCTCTAGCTCACAGGGGTGGTCCACCTGTTATGGGCTCTGATGGGAGTGGTGGTGCTGGGTTACCCCTCTAGCTCACAGGGGTGGTCCACCTGTTATGGGCTCTGATGGGAGTGGTGGTGCTGGGTTACCCCTCTGTAGCTCACAGGGGTGGTCCACCTGTTATGGGCTCTGATGGGAGTGGTGGTGCTGGGTTACCCCTCTGTAGCTCACAGGGGTGGTCCACCTGTTATGGGCTCTGATGGGCGTGGTTGTGCTGGGTTACCCCTCTAGCTCACAGGGGTGGTCCACCTGTTATGGGCTCTGATGGGAGTGGTGGTGCTGGGTTACCCCTCTGTAGCTCCCAGGGGTGGTCCACCTGTTATGGGCTCTGATGGGAGTGGTGGTGCTGGGTTACCCCTCTGTAGCTCCCAGGGGTGGTCCACCTGTTATGGGCTCTGATGGGCGTGGTGGTGCTGGGGCACCCCTAGTTGTGAAAGGCTGTATCCTTGTTTCCATATTCTCTTTTCGTCCGTACGCTCCCAGCATCAGGACATCTGCAGCCATTTTGGGGTGCATATTTATTTAGGGGTTTGGTCTGAGGCTTGAATTACATTTGGACTTTGCAGGCCCCCCTGCCCCATCCTTAATTTTCGGGCTCATGCACACGGCCGTGTCTGTATTGCAGTCTGCAAACCACGGACCCTTTCCGTGGGCAGTCCGCATATTTCTCACTCCCACGACTAGAAATTACTATTCTTGTCCGCAATGCGGTCAGGAATTATATAGTTTGTGGGATGAGCGCACAGTTGTCGTTTCTTTTTGGTGGACCCGTAGAAATGAATGGGTCCTCTTCAGGGCTGGGTTCCATGTCTTTCCTCCTGGCCGCTGAGATGGGAGGCAGTAGCAGGCGGGCATGCCGGTCAGCCCCCGCACAGTTCAGTTTATGTGTACCATTCCTGAAAATATTTCTCAGAACTGGGGGAGGACGGCACAAGCTTGGTAGATACATTCTTCTATTACGCAGGTTGCTTTTTTGTTGAGTCTGAGCCAAGTGATTTACCAATCACTGACCAATGAGCCATGTCCGATGTTGGCTACATTCTGCCTTTCATACTAAATGTTCAGTCTGAACTTACTCCAAGTTCTGGCTTAAAAAGCAATTGCAAACTCACTGCCGTAGTCCTGTCCGGAACCGCTCTTATGTTCTGGGTATTGCAGTCGTCTGTCAGTTCAGATGCCTCGGCAGTGGTATCCAGCACCCCTCAGAAGTATGTGCACCACACCCTCTGTTCCCTTTCATCATATACAAGATCAAGGCAACCCCTTTAAGGTTTCTCTGTTACCAGCGCATACTTTAAAGTGGCTATCCAACAGTCTATAACAGGGATCAGCACCCCAGCTGCTGTGAAACTACAACTCCCAGCATGCAACATGCTTGGCTGTTCTTCTTACTCCTATAGAAGTGAATGGGGCATTATGGGAGTTGTAGTTTCAGAACAGATGGAGCGGCAGAGGTTGCTGATCCCTGGTCTATAAAATTCTGAAGCGAGCGGACAGAAAAAAAATCCTCAACGTATCCGCTGTGGTTTCTGCCGGGGTTTTTTTGTGCAGAACCGCTCTTCGTTCCATTGAATGAAGCTAAACCGCAAGCTGGCTCCCACTACGGCTTTGCAAGGGGTCCACGTGGTATGCAGATTCATTTCAGTGGGGCCTCCAAAAAAATGCGGACAGCACACTGCGCGCCGTCCGCATCCATATGTCCGTTCTGCAGCCCTGCAAAAAAGACGGAACATGTCCTATTCTTGTCCATTTTGCGGACAAGAATAGGCGCGGTTACAATGTGACATCATCCGTATTTTTTGCGGATTTGCACCTTGCAGACCACAAAATACATATGGTCATGTGACTGCACCCTAAATTATGTCTTTCACTTTCTTAGGGCTCATGCACACGGCCATAAGTGTTTTGCAGTCCCCAAAACACGGATACCTGCTAAGTGCATGCTGCCATTTTTTTTTACTCCTGCAGATACGTCCTGTCTTTGCCCACAAAACGGACAAGATTAGGACATGTTCTATTTTTTATGGGGCCTCGCAACGGGTTAGGGGGTGTGCATTCCGCATCATTTACAGCACCATTGCGATGAATGGGTCCGCATCTGATCCACAAAATACGCGGATTGAATGTGGACCAAAACCTGGGCTGTGTGCACGAGCCCCTAGTGTTTGTGTTACTTCTGAGTGAATGTCTCAGTGCGTCTAGGGGGCTCTTCCCACATGGTAGATTTGCTGGAGGAAAAGCTGCACCATCCTACAGTACCAGCCAAGTGTGAATTGACAGGTGGGGTAGATTTTGAAGGCAGTGTGTCACCAGGAAATTCACGAGCACAAAGCCTAGCTCTACTGAATGTCATGAGCACTTTTCACGTTGCTTCTTTATCCAGTAAAAGCACTTTAATCAGTATGCAACTGAGCAGTTAAGTGCACCGAGGGCGTGGCCAAGTCATTCTCTGCACCCTTGCTCCTCCTAGGTGTCTATGCTAGAATTGCTTTAAAATGTTGACCTCTTCCTCGTAAAGCCCCGCCCACTTTCCAAGCATTTTGGAAAAAGTGTAGAAACCCTGAGATGTGCCAGGCTGCACCATTTTGTACCACTTTTTATTAGAATTTTTGTGCAGATCAGGGGTGCTCCGAGCCTTTCTGCTGCCTGAGGTGAGAACTAATAAAGTGAAAAATCCGACCAGAAATACATTCTTGGTTAATTTGCAAAAAAGATTGGCGCTTCTCATTTTAGACGTATTTATGAGGCAAGTTAGCCATAAAGAATAATCTACTGCGTCTGGATCTCTTTTGTCTTAATGAGAAAGGAGCATGGCTTCTAAAGAATCTGTCAGCAGCGACCTCGCTATCAAAATGATTGCATGGACTCATGGCCGTGGCTCACCTGATTAGGGTTGGTTTTCTTTTGTTGATCCGATGCTCTCTTTATGAGTTCTGATACTTTTTCCAAATTTGCAAATTAGGAGCAACGAGGGTGTCACTGCTGCTCTTACATAGGGCAGCATAGTCTGTAACAGATCAGCTTTAAATCATGAAATGGGCTTCCAGCAGCACTACAAGTCCCAGCATGCACTGGAATTGACAAAGACTCAGGGAGCGATTTATCAAAACTGGTGCAAACAGAAACAGGTTTAGGTGCCCAAAGCAACCAATCAGATTCCACCTTTTATTTTAGCCCTCCTTTGGAAAATGAAAGGATCAATCTGATTGGTTGCTAGGGGCAATTAAAGGAGTTGTGCAGCGATTTATATTGATGACCTATCCTCAGTATTAGTGATGTTTGGTGTTCAGGTTTTCTGGCAATTCCGTTATGGATTCCATTACAACAGGCCATAACGGAATTCTATGATGGAACACACCACGGAAGCCTTTAAGAGGCATTCCGTCATAATTGAAGTCTATGGGCCGCAATAACGGATCTGTCTGGTTTCCATTATGCAGGAGGGAAACCAGATGGTCCTCGGAACAAATAATTTGTGACATAGATTAATATTGGACCAACTGCATTTTAATTTATGTTATGTTAAGTTATTGTATCCTGAATGAGGGATTAGAAGATGGGAAGTTTGGGCAGCCGCCTATTGCCCAAGACTCTTGGGGGACCTATGGCTGCCAAAAATCCCTCACAACTTAGATTTGCTATAATGAGACCATTGTGGCTCACCACGGAGAAGGGAGGAGCCCGATCAGTCGGGACGATCAGGACTTGTGGGGGGAGCAAGTCTCAGGCTGGCTTCACACCTGAGCGTTTTACAGCGCGTTCCTACGCGCTGTAAAACGCTCAACAGGCAAGAACCAATGATTCCCTATGGGCATGGTTCTCACCTGAGCGTTTTACAGCGCGTACGAACGCGCTGTAAAACGCCCTATGCCCCAAGAAGTACAGGAGCTTCTTTGGGGCGTATGGTCGCGCGTTCCCGTACATAGACTTCCGGGAACGCGCGACAATGGGCGTTTGCTTGTTTCCGGAGCCGCGTATGGAAACGCCCGATGAAATCGCGCATACAGAGCGCAACAGCGTACGCTCAGGTGTGAACCCAGCCTCAGACTTCTAGAGGCTCTATGCACTGAGATAATGACAGAAGACGGGAAGGTTACTGTAAGGACTGTATTCCACTGCCCAGTGTTACACAAGGAGATGTGCTGCCGATAATCCGGCATCTTTCATCCTCCTGAGTCGCCCATCAGCCCACAAACGAGAGTTTGCTCATTTATCGGCTAATGGGCCAATTATTGGGAACAAATGTTTTTATGAACGCTTGTTCCAGACAATTGACCCAAATATGGTGTGTAATGTGTATCTACACTACATGGACAAAATTAAACTTTTAGTCCCTAAAAACAGAGAAGTTGTAATGTTGCCCCAGCAGCATGTCATACAAACACACACAGACTACAGTTCCAATCCATATCCACTATACAAAGAAGCAAACAAAAATGATTTACAATGATAATAATATATATATATATTTACAATTCTAATACCCCAGCAACACTACATCAACAACTGCCCTCATAGATACCTCATCTAAACATACCTTTCACATCTGCGGCAAGGAACGGACTGTTCCGGTAAAGGGCAGTCTGCTGGAGTTCTCTGGCTCCGGCATTGCTGGACTATAATGGTTTCTGGCAGAGATCCGGCTGATTCCCGGCACTGTCTGCCGGCCAGAATCCCCGGCTTCAGCTGTGAAAGTGGCTTAAACCTGGTCTATTGAGCTTTCAGGAGTGAGTATAAAGGGTGATATTGATTCAAAAACTTTCTCAATCTTTGGCAGCAGACTACCCACAATATTAGAATGAAAGGATTTGGGAACCTGTACAATCAAAGAAGGCTCTTGTTCCTTGTTGGGCCACCTCTGGCCTGGAGAAAAGGTGAGATACGTTTGGGCAGGGAGGCATACAGGTTCCATATGGTATCCTGTGGGACATTTACTCACTGATGTTGCAGCTGGGCCTTTAGATCCTGCACACTGGTAGGTTGCCGAAGCTGGCGTCCCAGCTGGTTCCATAAATCTGGTGACCGTGCAGGCCAAGGAAGTGTTACAATCTGGCTGAGACATGCCTGGGAAACCATTCTGTTTGTGGACGTGCATTAGACCTCATGCATGCGACCGTTGTTGTGTTCTGTTCCGCAAAATAGGGTTCCGTGATCCGTTTCTGTGTGTCTTCCTTTGTTTTTGGAGGACCACCAGACATAAAGGAAAGTAAAAAAAAGTCTAAGTCAAGTTTGCCATGCAAATGATAGGAAAAGAACGGGCGCGGATGACAATCTTGTATGCCTCCGCGTTTTTTAGCGGTCCCATTGACTTGAATGTGTCCACAAACCGTTTTCCGCGAAAATAGTAGGACAGGTTATATTTTTCTGACGGACTGGAACCACGGAAGCGGATGGCAAACGGTGCATTAGCCAAGTTTTCAACGGACCCATTAAAAGTCAATGGGTCCGCAGAAAATCACGAAAAACGGCACAACGGACACGGAATAAAACAGTCGTGTGCATGAGGCCTTATCCTGATGAAAAAATGCTACAGGCAGCCCTGCCATGAGAGGCAACACGTGGCCGCAGGATGTCCTGTACATATATCTGAGCTGTGAGTGTCCCTCACATCACTACTAGAGGAGACTGAGTGTCATATGTGATGGCTCCTCAGATTGTCGCACCAGTAGTTGGGACCTTGTGTGTCGATCTACCGCAAAGGCAGGATTGAAGCACTCATCGCCAGGCCTCCATACTCAAAACTGACCATTGTGAGATCCCAAACAGAACCTGGATTAGTCGCTAAAGACCGTACAGTTCCAGGCAATAGCAGTCCAGGTTTCTCATTGACAACACTCTGTTTTGTTTTTGTCTGATTGTTTATTTTAGTCCCAGTAGACTTGACTATGTGGTCACTGCAGTACTTCCTCTTACAGTTTTAGTCAAGCGTTGTCCTATTGTAATTGAATGTGTACTACAAGCTTTCAGTGTTTTCATGTTCTATCAAATGAAGACTACCAGTCTTGGAGATTGTTAGGAAATGCAGATCGACTGCTAATTTTTGGCATTTTCATTGTGTATGGTACATTCTGAATGGCTTGATAAAACAGAAAAGAAATATAGAGCTAGTTGAAGTCTAATCAGTGGTGGTCCAATCGCTCTGACCACCAACTCTATGGGACTGCTGGAGATAGCCGAGTGCAGGGCCATAAAGGTGCGTAGTTGGCACATATTTAGGTCTACTTCACACATCAGTCGTTGTAGGTCAATGTTTGGTCAGTGATTTCCATCAGTGATTGTTAGCCAAAACCAGATGCATGTCAACAATACAAACAGGATCAAATCTTTACGCTTCATCTTCTCTCTGTGTAGGCTTCACTCTTGGGTTTGGCTAATAATTACTAATGCAGCACTAACCAAAACTGGGATGTGTGAATTAGGCCTTAATTTCCAGTGCTGTCCATTCAGCGGTTATTGTCGCTGAAAGATCTGATTTGCAGCCTGTGAACAGGAAGTAAAATGCATTGAGCCTGAAAAAACATGCAATTTATTTTAGCTTGTTTTTTTTCCTTCCAGGTCTCAATATGTTACCTGTGCCGTATATATTTAGAAGAACCTGGGCAATTTTCCTGATTTTCCATTCACAACTGATCTGTATTAGGGGTAAGTTATGTGTTCTTAAAGGGGTAATCCCAAATAAAAGTTCTACAGTTTTCAAACCAGCACCACGATCTGAATACTTTTGTAATTGTATGTAACAAAAAATTTAGTATAGCCACTGAGTTATTCAATGAACCGTATCTGTATAGTGCCACTAAGGGCTCTTTCACACTTGCGTTCTTGTCTTCCGGCATAGAGTTCCGTCGTCGGGGCTCTATGCCGGAAGAATCCTGATCAGGATTATCCTAATGCATTCTGAATGGAGAGAAATCCGTTCAGGATGCATCAGGATGCATCAGGATGTCTTCAGTTCCGGAACGGAACGTTTTTTGGCCGGAGAAAATACCGCAGCATGCTGCGCTTTTTGCTCCGGCCAAAAATCCGGAACACTTGCCGCAAGGCCGGATCCGGAATTAATGCCCATTGAAAGGCATTGATCCGGATCCGGCCTTAAGCTAAACGTCGTTTCGGCGCATTGCCGGAGCCGACATTTAGCTTTTTCAGAGTGGTTACCATGGCTGCCGGGACGCTAAAGTCCTGGCAGCCATGGTAAAGTGTAGTGGGGAGCAGGGGAGCAGTATACTTACCGTCTGTGCGGCTCCCGGGGCGCTTCAGAGTGACGTCAGGGCGCCCCAAGCACATGGATCACGTCATCCATGCGCATGGGGCGCTCTGACGTCACTCTGGAGCGCCCCGGGAGCCGCACGGACTGTAAGTATACTGCTCCCCCGCTCCCCGCTCCTACTATGGCAACCAGGACTTTAATAGCGTCCTGGGTGCCATAGTAACACTGAAAGCATTTGGAAGACGGTTCCGTCTTCAAATGCTTTCAGTACACTTGCGTTTTTCCGGATCCGGTGTGTAATTCCGGCAAGTGGAGTACACGCCGGATCCGGACAACGCAAGTGTGAAAGAGGCCTTAGTCTTATTTTTTTGACCGACTCATTAAGAAGGTTGCACATGCTCAGTCTTTTAGCTGCCTCCTTAACTATGATAGGGAGAGGATGGACACGCCCCCTTAGCTGCAGCAGAAAAGACCCTCCCCTGAGCTGCCAGCTTGATATAAATCTAGCAGAGCAATGAATGGGGAGATCTCTGGATCCATGTGAGGTACAGGGCTGGTTCTAGCTTTGTTAAAAAGAGATTGTCTTGTACTATATGATCTGCTGATACAGCCTCTTTCCCTGCAAATCTGAATATACATAAATCCTCTACCATCTTTTTGCGAATAATGAAGACATCCATTCTGATTCCTCCCAGTTGGCTGTTCAGTGATGAATGCCTGGTTACACTGTTTGATAGCTTTAACAATGTCTGAATTGTGTCTCCATTCTGTGGAAGGACCTCTAAGGCTACTTTCACACTTGCGGCAGTGTTATCCGGTGGGCAGTTCCGTCGTCGGAACTGCCCGCCGGATCCGCCAATCTGCCGCTGACTGAAAGCATTTGTGAGACGGATCCGGGTGCGGATCCGTCTCACAAATGCATTGCAAGGACGGATCCGTCTCTCCGCTTGTCATGCGGACCGACGGATCCGTCTTGTACATTTTTTCACATTTTTACCGATTGCGCATGCCGGAACGACTGATCCGGTATTCTGAATGCCGGATCCGGCGCTAATTCATTCCTATGGGAAAAAATGCCGGATCCGGCGTTCAGGCAAGTCTTTTTCAGTTTTTCGCCGGAGAGAAAACCGTAGCATGCTGCGGTTTTCTCTTTTGCCTGATCAGTCAAAACGACTGAACTGAAGACATCCTGATGCATCCTGAACGGATTACTCTCCATTCAGAATGCATGGGAATATGCCTGATCAGTTCTTTTCCGGTATAGAGCCCCTGTGACGGAACTCTATGCCGGAAAAGAACAACGCAAGTGTGAAAGTAGCCTAAGCAAGGTCATCAAGAGCATTTTCAGGAGACACTAGCGGAGACCGCATGGTCTCTGGTAAATCTTTACAGTCTGGCAGCCTCTTCCCGCTTCCTGTCCAGAGCAACTTCTTCCTGCGGAACAGCATCGGCGCCATTCTGAGAGTCCACACCGCCGCCTCCCTATCCTGTGATCTTTGGCCATGACAGGACTCACAGTAACTGGTACCAGACAGCTTCATCAGGCAGGTAGAACCGGTCTGAGGTAGTTGGGAGCCAGTAGTAAGGGTTTTGCAGGCTGAAGTCAGGATAGGGGTCCATTCACACGTCCGCAAATGGGTCCGCATCCGTTCCGCAATATCAGGAACGGATGTGGACCCATTCATTTTCAATGGCGCAGGAATGGATGCGGAGAGCACACTATGTGCTCTCTGCATCTGCATTTTCGGAGCGCGGCCTCGAACTTCCGGGCTTCGCCCCCTAACTTCCTCTTTTAAATTTAAATGTTCTTTGGTCTTATTTAAATGTTCTTAGAAAACATTTTTTTTAGCATTTTTAGCTATTTTTCTTTTTGATTTCAGCAGTACTATATCATGGAAAATTACAGGGACACTAAACCCTGTAAAACACAAGAAAAAGAAAGCAGTTAAACAGATATCCTGCAGTCAGAGAAGTGTCTCCTTCCTCCGAGCCTCACCATCTTCTGTGCACCACCATGAGCTCACAGGCAAACAGGAAGTGTGAGAAAGGGGCGGGGCTTAACACTGCATTCACTTAAATTGGTGCTCAAAGCACTGAGTAAGGTCTACAAATACTAACAATGCCACCTTGATTGACATTGTGTGCATCTATCATATGGTACCAAGGCAACATAATCTGTTGTCACCAATGCAGCTGCGCAGTGTTGTCACCTAGCTTTTCCAGGGCCCTGGAGAGCAAGTTGGTATAGCTATATGACGGGATTTATCACTACTTTGCAAATTAGGAATTCCGCATACCACCACATGCTGCTCAGATTTTCAAAGCTGCTGAAAGGTAAATCTGCACAGTTATGCACTGAAGGGAGGAATTATCACTGCATAACTAGGAAGATTAGCCACTCGCATGTTCTATGGATGGTACTGTGTATGTACTACAGCTGGTGCGGTTACCAATCTATTGTGTACTATTAGTAACTAGGAGATTCCTTCCAACAAAATGTCCACCTCACTGTGTTGACAAAAATGATGCAGCCTAAACCCTGCTGCCTCCTCCTAAATTTCCTGACTCAAGTGCACTAGCATCAGAGTGGGAGAGGGAGGGGATGAAAACATGGCCGCAGCCTGAGAAAACAAAGCACTGCTTTTCTGTTGTATTTTTTATGGCCTGCAATTGTGATCTGACAAAATGAGCAAATAACAAAGAAAAATAAGACACTAAAGTAAACCTTAAAACACATTTTTTCCGTGGAATCAAAGGTAGGCCGGGTTCACATCGGCGTTACAGAATTCCCTTATAGGTTCCGTTATAACGGACAACGGGGCTATTTTTTTCGTTATGTATAACGGAAAGAAACTGAACCATTCTTTAACCCATCAGATGCCATTGTCAGTTGCAACCATGGTATCTAAGGGTACTTTCACACTTGCGTTGTTTGATTCCGGCAGGCAGTTCAGTTGCCTGAACTGCCTGCCTGATCAGGAAAACTGTATGCAAATGCATGTCATTTGCAGACTCCTCAGGATCCTGATCAGTCTGATAAATGCATTGCAATACCGGATCCGTTTTGCAGTGTCATCCGTAAAAACGGATCCGGTATTTATTATTTTTAAAATTTTTAATGGTCTGTGTATGCGCAGACCTGGAAACCAGATCAGTTTTACCTGCACACTTGATACCGGATCCAGCATTAATACATTTCAATGGCATTCAGCCAAGTGTTCTGGAATGTTGGCCGGAGAAAATACCGCAGCATGCTGCGGTATTTTCTCCGTCCAAATACCGTAAAAGTGACTGAACTGAAGACATCCTGATGCATACTGAACAGAATTCTCTCCATTCAGAATGCATTGGGACAAAACTGATCAGTTTGGACAGAACTCAATACCAGTAAACTTTAACGCTAGTGTGAAAGTACCCTAAGGTGGCTTTCTCCAGTAGCACTGCACTCCCGGGGCTCAAACGGCTCTGCTGCACAGCGATATGGGGAGCCGTTCATTCCTTGTGGTAGCCTTGAGGCTATCGTAGCAGTAGTTGCTATGGAGGCCTGCAGCGGACTTAAAATATGTTAAAAAAAAATATTAAATATATAAAAATTCTAATCAATCCTCCTTTCCCCCTTTTTATTGATTTTATTTTACTCACTTTATATAGTACCCACCTATTCCGCAGTGCTTTACAGACACTATCATTGTTTGCCTTCTCCATTGGAGCTCACAATTTATGTTCCCCATCTGTATGCCTTTAAAGTGTGGGAGGAAACCTGAGCGCCGGAAGTAAACTCAGAACGTACAAGTTGCAGATATTATTCTTGATTGGATTCAAACCTAGGACTCCAGAGCTGCAAGACACCAGTGGTAACCCCTGACATTGTCATTGCCGTGCCTGGCCCCTAAATGCCTGTGCTATTTTTTTTCTGTAACTTCACCTCCCAAAATTTTTTTTTACATTTCCCAAAAGTTTTTATTTATTATTTTAGTATTAACCCCTTCCTGACCGTCCCACGTAAATTTACGCCAGCAGTCGGGCATTTAAAAATGGTACCTGCTCGGGAGCAGACGCCAGAGCCTCCAGGTGCCTGCTGTAACAGTAAGCACCTAGGACTTAATGTATGCATCGCCTGCATTTAATCCCTCAGATGCTGTGGTCAAATGTCCACAGCATCTGGGAGGTTAAAGACCGGAAGCGTGCGTGCCTGGCCTGTACGAGCTCCTCCCGGCGGGGATCGGGGGAGCCGGATGTACAGATTCAGCCGAGCTAAACTTGTTAACGCATTGAGTAAAGAATGGCGAGAAAAAGATAACTAACTTTTCAATGGAATTCACTGGCTTTTGTCACAAGATAATCAAGATAAGGTCATAGTCTCATAACTGCTAATGCATTGGAGTCTATGAGAAAAGCATGATTGCCTTAGGGGAACTATTTAAAAAATAAAAATCTAAAAATTAAAATCACCCCCCCCTTTCCCCAAAATCAAAACAAAAATATCTAAATAATTTGAAAAAATAACTGCCCATTACTGCGTGCGAAAACGCCTCTTCTATTAAAACCTAAAATTATTTATCCTAAACGACGAAACAGAAAAAAATTCTAAATTGCAGATTCACCTTTTTTTTTTTTTTGTCGCTTTTACAATTTTTTTTTATAAAAAGTGATCAAAAACTCATACACACCAGGTTGTCATCAATGAAAAGTTAAGATCGACGTGTAAAAAGTGAGTCCGTACACATAAGAATAAAAAAGTTATGTGGTTCAGAATATGGCAATGCAAAGAAAAAAAGTTTTTTCCAAAGTTTATAAAACATTTTCAGCATTTAAAATGCAAGAAAAACTATACATATGTGGTATCATCATAATCGTACTGACCTGCAGAATAAAAGTAATAGGTCAGTTTTAAGACTGAGGCAAAATGGTTATTTTTTATCCATCCCATTTGGATTTTTTTTTCCTGCTTCCTACCACATTGTATATAACTGTAAATGGTTCAGTTAGAAAGTGCATCTCGTCCCCCAAAAAAACAGCCCTCATGTGGCTATGTAAATGAAAAAATAGAAAAGTTATGGCGTCGGGAGGGCTGGGAGTAAAAAATGAAAGCCGCAAAAAATGGGGAATTACCTGAAAAACTATATAAATGTAGTATCGCTGTAATCATACTGACCTGGAGAATAAAAGGTAACGTAAAAATGAAACTCATAAAACTATGGCGCAATTGTGTTTTGTTTTTTTCCAATCCCACCCCATTTATTTTATTTTTTTTCCAGCTTCTCACTGCATCGTATACAATACTAAATGGTGACATTAGAAAGTGCAACTTGTCTCACAAAAAAAAACAAGCCCTCATACGTCTGTGTGAACGGAAAATTAAAAAAGCTATGGGTCTGGGAAGGCAGGGATTAAAAAACAAAAACACTGAAAAACTGAAAATCGCCATGTCCTCAAGGAAACCAGTCCATTACAAAATGTAACCTAGTCTGTAGGCAGCATGCCAGCGTAGTGCAGGATTAGTTGAGCAGATACATATTATTACACAATATATGGACATAAGTATTGGGGCACACCTCTTAATCACTGAATTCAGGTGTTTCATCCAGCCCCTTCGCCACAGGAGTATAAAATCCAGCTTCTAGATATGAAGTCTGCCTTTACAGACATTTGTGAAAGAATGGGTCGTTCTAAAGAGATCACTGACTTCTAGTGTAGCACTGTAATACGATGCCTCCATTGCAACAAGTCAGTTTGTGAAATTTCTTCCTCCTAGATATTCTATGCTGAAATGTAAGTGGTAGTATTGTCAAGTGTAAACATTTAGGAACCTCCGCAACTGAGCCACAAAGTGACAGACCACATAAAGTTACAGAGCCAGGTCACCAAGTGCCGTAGTGCATAAGTCGACTCAATAGCTGCTGCGTTCTATACCTCCCATGGCATTAATGTCAGCATTAAAACTACGTGCCTGGAGCTTCGTGGCATGGCAAGACTCAGCAGCAGTCAGGCTCCCTGAAGTATCACTGGCACTGTACAGGGAGTGCTACCTGTCAGTGGGGGTATAGATACATGTGTTGTACCCTTTAGGAAATAGCAGGTGGATATGGTAAGGGTACCTCTACCAGCTTATAGTGTATCCGCCATAAAAAAATAAATAAAAAAAAATTCTTAATGTGTATGGCCAGTGATCAAAACGTGTTTTCTATTGATTTTTTTCTTTCTTGATTTCTATGGGAAAAAGTGCTCCAAAGTTCCCCCTTAGCTGCGCTAAGGAGAGACCTGGAGAACCCTATATGCTGTAAAAATGCTAGCCCCTTATGGGAAATATGAAAAACAGGACACACAACAGTTCTTTGCTCCTGGCTTTTTTTAAATTAGGTAGAAAGCCTTTTTGTCTTTATGGCTTCTTTTTAAAAAGTATTATATCAGCATAAAAACTGCAACAAAAGAAAAAATGCATGCGTTTATTCCGAAGTTTTTTTTCTCCTGGAAAAAAAAAATCCACAAGTAAATGTCATGTTTAGGGACCCTTATGCCAGACACACACAAGTGTTCAATGGGGTATTCCCATCACAGACAATGTGGGCATATCGCTAGGACCTCTGGGACCCACACATACACCGAGAATGGAGTGGTAAAGGTGGCGGAGGGCAAATTGCGCATGCGCAGCCACACTCCATTTATTTCTATGGGGCTGTTTAAAATAGCAGAGTGTTGGCTTGGCCATTTCTATCGGCCCCGTAGAAATGAATAGGAGTGGTCACTGTGCAAGCGCGGTGCGCTCCCTATCACTTGTATGGGGAGAGCTCTTGTTGGTGGCTGGTTACCCGGGTCCTTCAGCCACCACTCTCTCCGCCCCGTTCTCTGAGTTAGGTTCAGGTCCCACCTCTGGGACCCGCACCATCAGACAATGGGGGCATATCCTAGCGATATGCCCACATTGTCTGTGATGGGAATACCCCTTTGAACACATTTGTGTGTGTCTGGCCTAAGGGTCCCTAAACATGAATTTTACTCTTGTGAATTATTTTTTTCCAGCAGAAAAAAGTCAGAATAGACGCATGCATTTTTTCTTTTGTTGCAGTTTTTGTGCTGCGATATGCCCCCATTGTCTGTGATGGGAATATCCCTTTAAAGGGAACCTGTCACCAGTTTTATGGTGTCCTAACTAAGGGCAACATAAATAAGTGACTGATTCTCTTAGCACAATGCTGGGTCACTTTCTTTAATTGACCCAGTCAATCTGCCAACATCTTGTATTGAAAAGCTCCAGCTGATAATGAGGAGTCCTGAATATTTATGAGCTCCTGACTCTCCCAGCCTACCTGCTGCTGAATGACAGTCTGTTTCCATATGAACCAGCAGCAGGTGGGCAGGGGAGTGGCTATAGCTCTGAATTAAATAAACGCTGGACTCAATGACATCACGCTGGACTCCAATCAGCTCATTAGCATGCGGCATGTGGCATCTTTGTGTATATTATGAGGTTACCATCTAAGGCACTTTTTAGTAGTTAATGATTGTATATAATTAGTTAGATTATAATCAAATATCCACATGACAGGTTCCCTTTAAGGCTGGTTTCACATTGCCAGCACAACCTTCCTGCAGGCTGTTCCGCCATGGGATGACGGGAATCGGCCGGACACAAACTGCTGCGTGCATCTTTCTCAGCATCTTTGCCGGGTTTGGCTGGATCACGGCGGGACCCTATTACATTGCGCCAGCATCTGGCAGCGACAGATCCGGCAGGCTGTTTCCGACCTGTCTGTAAACGCTAGTGTGGAACTAGCCTAATGCAAGGAACTCGCAGTGTGCGCTGGTGTGAGGTACCATTTTAACCTCTGCTCCTTTGATCGGTTTGCGCAGCACTATACTGATTTGTAAAGCTGTGTGACCCTGAGAGTCCTGGAATCTATTGCATTACATTGACATAATGCTGTCAGTGTAATACAATAGATTTTAAGACTATTACACTAACAGCATTATGTCAATATAATTTAATAGATTCCAGGACACTCAGGGTCACACTGCATTATAAATCAGTATAGTGCTGTGCAACCAGTGGATATAATACATAGCAACTAGTCTAAGTACACCTCTTATTTTTGATAATGCTCTTGAAAAATGAAAGCAGCAATGATTGGTTTGTATAGGGATCAAATCTCTCTCTTTTCCATAAATCTTCCCTATGCTGCTTATTTAAAAAAACCTCATATAATTCAGAACGACAGAAATGGGGGAAAACACTGATCCCCTGTGTATAAAACTGTGTTTTACTATGGCCCTGATTTATGAAGACTGTGCCAGATGGAAATCTACCGCACCTCAGAGCTGCCATAAATTTCAGCCATTATTTACACCAGTCTCTGGTATAGATGGTGATAATTGTCTCAGAAATCACAGCCTGCCCTTCCCCACGCCCCATTTTCTGAAATCTCGGGAGGGCAGTGTTAAATGCTAGATGCTCTGGGTTTTTAAGTCTCAAAACCAAGTTTTGCAACTTATTAATACCAGAAAGCTGGCATAAGGGGAATGATGACCCCCCCCCCTTTAAAATTAACTTTTGTAAAGCTACTTTCACACTGGCGTTTTGAATTCCGTTTGTGAGATCTGTTTCAGGGATCTCACAAACGGTTCAAAACGGATCAGTTCAGCCCCAATGCATTCTCAATGGATAAGGATCCGTTCAGAATGCATCAGTTTGCCTCCATTTGCCTAGCGATGCAGAGGCAAACTGATCCGTCCTGACTTGCAATGTAAGTCAATTGGGACGGATCCGTTTTCACTGACACAATATGGTGCAATTGAAAACTGATCCGTCCCCCATTGACTTTCAATGTAAGTCAGGACGGATCTGTTTTGACTTTGTTCTTCATAATGCAAACTAATCCGTTCTGAACGGATACAATCGTTTGCATTATAGGTGCGGATCCGTCTGTGCAGATACCAGACGGATCCGCACCTAACGCAGGTGTGAGAGTAGCCTAAGGCCTCTTTCACACGGGCATTGCTGGTGAGGGTCGAATGCGTTCAGGGTGCATTGCTGGAAACCCGGGCGAGTAGGCACGCAATTTCAGTCAGTTTTGTCTGCTATTGCGTTCCATTCATTTTTTTCCACGCGCGTGAGAAAAAACAGAATGTGGTACCCAGATCCAAACCTGGTCTTCTTTACTAAAGTTCGGGTTCGGTCTGTAGATTTTATTATTTTCCATTATAACATGGTTTTAATGGAAAATAATAGCATTCTTTAATGCAAAATGCAAAGTCCAATATCAATTGAGGGTTAAAAAATAATAAAAACATAACACACCCCATCCACTTGCTCGCGCAGCCGGGATCCTCTTCTTTGTTCTTCTTGAAGGACCTGCAAAAGGACCTTCGCTGACGTCATCACGCTCACCACGTGGTGAGCGTGGTGACATCAGTGCAGGTCCTGCTTAATGAAGATAGAAGGTCCTTCAAGAAGAACAAAGAGGATCCCGGCTGCGCGAGCAAGTGGATGAGGTGAGTTATGTTTTTTATTATTTTCCATTATAACTATTATTTTCCAATATAAAATGAAGTTAAAGGGACTCTGTCACCACATTCTAACCCCCCCTTTTAAAAGTATTGTTATCTCCATGGCGCCCCTGTGATTACAAAGGTGTTGTTAGAAGATAAATTCGCCGTCTCCTTTTGATAAAAAGAGCTTTTATCTAACCTGTCAATCTTCTTGATAAGGTGCCCAGGGCGTTTCTGTTGGTCTCAAGCTGCCGCCCGCCGCCGCCGCCGTTGGTGCCCAGCTCCTCCCCTGATGCTTTCAGCGCCGCCTGAATGTAATGAAATACGCCTCCGGCTCTCGCTCAGTGCCCCCTCCTCCTTTTCAAAGATCCCGCGCGTGCGCACAGGCCTGTGCCTGATGCGCCCGTGCGGACATTTACAATCAGCCTCATTGAGCGAAGTGCGCATGCGCGCACTTCGCTCAATGAGGCTGATTGTAAATGTCCGCACGGGCGCATCAGGCACAGGCCTGTGCGCACGCGCGGGATCTTTGAAAAGGAGGAGGGGGCACTGAGCGAGAGCCGGAGGCGTATTTCATTACATTCAGGCGGCGCTGAAAGCATCAGGGGAGGAGCTGGGCACCAACGGCGGCGGCGGCGGGCGGCAGCTTGAGACCAACAGAAACGCCCTGGGCACCTTATCAAGAAGATTGACAGGTTAGATAAAAGCTCTTTTTATCAAAAGGAGACGGCGAATTTATCTTCTAACAACACCTTTGTAATCACAGGGGCGCCATGGAGATAACAATACTTTTAAAAGGGGGGGTTAGAATGTGGTGACAGAGTCCCTTTAATGGGGTCCCGGGTCGCTCATCCCTCGTCTCCTTAGCAATCATGCGTGAAAATTGCACCTGTAAGCAAGTGCGATGCGATTTTCATGCAGCTCTATTCATTTCTATGGGGCTTGCGTTGCGTGAAAAACGCAGAATATAGAACTTGCTGTGATTTTCACGCAACGCAGAAGTGATGCGTGAAAAGCATCGCTCATGTACACAGCCCCATTGAAGTGAATAGGTCCGGATTCAGTGCGGGTGCAATGCGTTCGCCTCACGTATTGCACCCGCGCGGAATACTCGCCCGTGTGAAAGGGGCCCAAGAGATCCGTAGTCCCCTACAGCTGCCTGTTGTCATAGCAGCATAATGACCTGCTGTTCGCTGCCATGCAGTCATAGTGGTGGCAGTCGTGTTGACTATGATGCGACAAGTTTCTGCTTCCAGTGTTAACATGTTGTTGGGCAGATGTCAACAGAAAGTCATAGTAGATCCCAGGTTAAAAGTACTGTAAGTGTATCACAATTTTTCTTTTGCCATTACCAACAATTGTCACTTGATTATTAGGCATCTTAAAACTGTATTAGGCTATATGCAGTTTTTTTATGATTTTTTTTATTGTCCTAGCCAAGAGATTTTATTGATTGTCTGAATTTTCACAAATGAGAAACAGCAGGCGTTTAGCCATTTTTTTAATGTGATATTTTGTGCAAGTATTTTTCCTGCTGTTTTCGGAATGTCCATTGGAGGAAATAAAGTAAGAACAAAAAAAGCTATACCTACAGCATGCAGCACTAAAATGCAACTAAACTCAATAAATGGTGTTGAAATGCCCCGAACAAAAAAGCTATTTCTGTAGTCATTTTTATATTACACTATAGGCTTTTAACTTGCATCTGGGTGCATATTACTGGTTTCATTATCATATACTGTGCTTTAATAAATCAGTAATATGTACACTCGCCTAAAGAATTATTAGGAACACCATACTAATACGGTGTTGGACCCCCTTTTGCCTTCAGAACTGCCTTAATTCTACGTGGCATTGATTCAACAAGGTGCTGATAGCATTCTTTAGAAATGTTGGCCCATATTGATAGGATAGCATCTTGCAGTTGATGGAGATTTGAGGGATGCACATCCAGGGCACGAAGCTCCCGTTCCACCACATCCCAAAGATGCTCTATTGCAGGGGTACTCAACTGGCGGACCGCGGTCCAAATACGGACCGCGGCCGCCAGTTGTCCGGACCCCGGCCATCCTTCAGAGCGCTGCTCCTCTCCTGCACACTGTGCCGTGCAGGAGGAGGAGCTTACCGGCGCACTTCCGCCTGTCCCACAGCGCAGTGAGACAGGGCTTCCTCCACATGTAAGCGCTCCTCCTCCTGCACACTCTGGCAGCTCTGCTCAATACAGCGGCGGGCACAGGAGATGATAGTTCTCAGCAGCGCAGGAGGAGTCTCTCCCTCCCCCCTGTGCTGCTGCTGCCCCCGCCGCTGCCAATAAGAAGAGGCAGGAGGAGGAGGGGAGGGGCTGTGGCCACTGCGCCACCAATGAAGAAAACTGACCTGTATTACAAATACAGGAGGCGGGTGCTGGAATCAAATAGCCGGCACCCGACCTCTGTGACAGGGAGCTGCGATCAGCTGCAGTTGAGTTAACCCTTCAGGTGCGGTACCTGAGGGGTTAATTGTAGCTGATCGCAGCTCCCTGTCACAAAGGTCGGGTGCCGGCTATTTGATTCCGGCACCCGCCTCCTGTATTTGTATAAGAAACGTTGGTGGCACAAAGTGCGCCCCCCCCCCCCAGTATAAGAAACATTGGTGGCGCAGTGCCCCCCCCTTCCCCATTATAATAAACATTGGTGGCTCAGTGGGAAGTGCCAATGAGGGTTAAAAATAATAAAAGAAAATTAACTCTTCTCCTCCAGTTGATCGCGTAACTGCCGGTCTCCAGTTCTTACTTCTTTCTTCAGGACCTGTGGTGACGTCACTGAGCTCATCACATGGCCCATTACCATGGTGATGGATCATGTGATGAGCTCAGTGATGTCACCACAGGTCCTGAAGAAAGAAGTAAGAACTGGAGACCGGCAGTTACTCGATCAACTGGAGGAGGTGAGTAAATTATTTTTTAACCCTCATTGGCACTGCCCACTGCGCCACCAATGTTTATTATATTGGGGGGGGGGTGCACTGCGCCACCAATGTTTATTATACTGGGGTGATGGGGGGGCGCACTGCGCCACCAATGTTTATTATTTTGAGGGGGGGCGCACTGCGCCACCAATGTTTATTATATTGAGGGGGGGCGCACTGCGCCACCAATGTTTATTATATCGCGGTGATGGGGGGGCGCACTGCGCCACCAATGTTTATTATTTTGAGGGGGGGCGCACTGCGCACCAATGTTTATTATATTGAGGGGGCCGCCAGACGAAAAAGTCGGACATGTAGTACTTTTAGTCTGGCGGCCTCTCACCGTGCTGCGCCGTAACTCTGCCCCATCCCCATTATAGTCGATGGGCACAGAGCAGCGGCACGGCGAAGTAGTGGCAAGATGGATCTGACAGGGTGAGCAGCCTGTCGGATCCATCCTGCTGCAAGTGTGAAAGTACCCTTACTAATGAGCGCTTCCATCATGGAACGCCCATTAGTACAGCCGTTACCTCCACCGCTACTTGTGCTAGTAAAAAAAAATATATATTACGGTACCTCCACCTCCATTTGCTGACGCTGTGGAGAACACTCCCTGCTGACTAGAAGCTCAGGACAGGACCTACAAGACGCCATCACGTTGGAGCACCGGTCCTGAGCATGCAGTCAGCAGCGAATGTTCACCGCAGCCAGGTGAATGCAAATTATTATTATTTTTTTGCAAAAGCAGAGAAGGGGGGCACTAATTTGGGGCAATACTCTTACTGGGGGCACTAATGGGGACATTATTCTTACTGGGGCACTAATGTGGCCATTACTAATTCTGGGACTTACCCGGGGCGCTCCACAATAACGTCAGAGCGCCCCACGCGCATGTATCACATGATCGCATGGCATCTTTACTGTTGGCGTTCAGCTCGGACCTTCACCTGACTGCAGACCCAGGTATGTGGACCTTTAATAAAACTAGTTGAGTACCCCTGCTCTATTGGGTTGAGATCTGGTGACTGTGGGGGCCATTTTAGTACAGTGAACTCATTGTCATGTTCAAGAAACCAATTTGAAATGATTCGAGCTTTGTGACATGGTGCATTATCCTGCTGGAAGTAGCCTTCAGAGGATGGATACATGTTCTCATTCTGTTTACACCAAATTCGGACTCTACCATTTGAATGTCTCAACAGAAATCGAGACTCATCACACCAGGCAACATTTTTCCAGTCTTCAACAGTCCAATTTTGATGAGCTCATGCAAATTGTAGCCTCTTTTTCCTATTTGTAGTGGAGATGAGTGGTACCCGGTGGGGTCTTCTGCTGTTGTAGCCCATCCGCCTCAAGGTTGTGCGTGTTGTGGCTTCACAAATGCTTTGCTGCATACCTCGGTTGTAACGAGTGGTTATTTCAGTCAACGTTGCTCTTCTATCAGCTTGAATCAGTCGGCCCATTCTCCTCTGACCTCTAGCATCCACAAGGCATTTTTGCCCACAGGACTGCCGCATACTGAATGTTTTTCCCTTTTCACACCATTCTTTGTAAACCCTAGAAATGGTTGTGCGTTAAAATCCCAGTAACTGAGCAGATTGTGAAATACTCAGACCGGCCCGTCTGGCACCAACAACCATGCCACGCTCAAAATTGCTTAAATCACCTTTCTTTCCCATTCTGACATTCAGTTTGGAGTTCAGGAGATTGTCTTGACCAGGACCACCCCCCTAAATGCATTGAAGCAACTGCCATGTGATTGGTTGACTAGATAATTGCATTAATGAGAAATAGAACAGAAATAGAAGATAGGGCCAGGGGCTATCCATAGTATTTAGTATATTGGGCAGACTGGATGGGCCAAATGGTTCTTATCTGCCGACACATTCTATGTTTCTATGTGTTCCTAATTATTCTTTAGGCGAGTGTATATAAGCATAGAAATCTCTTCTAATCATTATGGTAAGGCTATAGTATGTAGGGTATATGCCCTCAGCATACTGATGTCTATCAATCAAGAAGGAGGGGTTATTGAGCAGAGCACAGTCAGTGTTTCAAGGATTCAGCCCCACCCCCTGGTGCTTCAGCTTAGGTATATCTCTACAGCTGTTTAGCATACAGACTAAAGAAAGGTATTGTTTTAATCCGCATTATGAGGTCTACCAGGTGGCAGTACGTCTGGTTTAATAGGGTTGATCATGCTGACAGAGCCTCTTTAAGTAGCGGAGATCAGATACTGCTCTGATCTCTGCCCATCAAAGTTGCCCTCCTGCTTCTTTCTGTTCCTGTGCCCACTCAGTCTTAGGGTTCATTCACACGTCCGTATGTGTTTTGCGGATCTGGCAAAATTGCGGAACGGATGCGGACCCATTTTGCGGACGTGTGAATGGACCTAGCCACTGCATGGGGCTGAACTCCTGCATATTACTCTTTTACATGGCAGTGAGTTTAGCATAAATCCCAATTTTAATTGACCAGTAACAAGAACTTAAGAAAAACTGAACGAGAATCTAAGCTGATTTCCCACTGATTACTGGAATTTATTTATTTTTTGTTAGAAAAAGGAACTTAAAACACGAGTAAATACTGTGTGTGAAAGCTGCCTAAAAGAAGGACTCAATCCATCCTGTGTTTGGCACAAAAAACTAAAAAGGGAGAATGACTGACACACAATATTCCATGTGACTGAGCCATCAGTAGCTGATTAGAGTCTGGTGACAGTAGGCATACTGGATGTGTGTGCTAGTTGGTTCTGTCCTGTATGACATGTCCTCAGCACTTCACCTTACTGCCGGGGCTGACACTTCAGAGCACTGCTTCTGTGTCTGCTCTCCCCTCCACTTCTCTTAATATTAGAGGTGGGGGAGGGGGAGCCTGGAAATCTGGGTGAAAAATCCACAGCAATGCTATTGGGATTCTCCCTCTAATAACAGGGCATACACTACATCACTGATCTCTAGTGCAGCAGTCCCCATGTTCCCCTTTCTCCCCACTAGCAAGTCTTATGGAGCACGTGTGCCTCCAATCTATACAACTCTACTAGAATTACGGAAATAATAGAATGAGAGGTATCTAACAGGTAGTACCAATGCTGGGGGTAGGTGATGAGTGTTATTTGGAAATCCCCTCCCTTTGTCAACATTGACCTTGTCATCACAGCCATACCAGCCAGAGCTTTCTCAGATACTATTACCTTGGGAACGTAACTTTAAGTCACAGCGACATTACTTTTAAAAAACTGGCAGGCGGTGGGTGCAGCAGTGCCTGCTGGCATGTTTCATCATACAGGTACGTCCATGTGTGCCAAGTTGATTAACTCTAGACTGTCTGCAGGTTGAATATCTAGACTGGCATTATGAGGTCTACCAGGCAGTATGTCTGATTTAATAGGGTTGATCATACTGACAGAGCCTCTTTAAGTAGCGGAGATCAGATACTGCTCTGATCTCTGCCCATCAAAGTTGCCCTCCTATTTCTTTCTGTTCCTGTGCCCACTCAGTCTTGGTCACTGCATGGGACTGAACTCCCGCAGATTACTTAAAGGGGTTGTCCGAGTTATGAAAAAAAATAATATAGCACTGAAAATCTGATGGGCAGCAATATATAACTAAGCTAAGCAAGTTTTATGCAAACTAAATATACACTGCTCAAAAAAAAAAAGGGAACACTTAAACAACACAATGTAACTCCAAGTCAATCACACTTCTGTGAAATCAAACTGTCCACTTAGGAAGCAACACTGAGTGACAATCAATTTCACATGCTGTTGTGCAAATGGGATAGACAACAGGTGGAAATTATAGGCAATTGGCAAGACACCCCCAATAAAGGAGTGGTTCTGCAGGTGGTGACCTGACCACTTCTCAGTTCCTATGCTTCCTGGCTGATGTTTTGGTCACTTTTGAATGCTGCCGGTGCTTTCACTCTAGTGGTAGCATGAGACGGAGTCTACAACCCACACAAGTGGCTCAGGTAGTGCAGCTTATCCAGGATGGCACATCAATGCGAGCTGTGGCAAGAAGGTTTGCTGTGTCTGTCAGCGTAGTGTCCAGAGCATGGAGGCGCTACCAGGAGACAGGCCAGTACATCAGGAGACGTGGAGGAGGCCATAGGAGGGCAACAACCCAGCAGCAGGACCGCTACCTCCGCCTTTGTGCAAGGAGGAACAGGAGGAGCACTGCCAGAGCCCTGCAAAATGACCTCCAGCAGGCCACAAATGTGCATGTGTCTGCTCAAACGGTCAGAAACAGACTCCATGAGGGTGATATGAGGACCCGACGTCCACAGGTGGGGGTTGTGCTTACAGCCCAACACCGTGCAGGACGTTTGGCATTTGCCAGAGAACACCAAGATTGGCAAATTCGCCACTGGCGCCCTGTGCTCTTCACAGATGAAAGCAGGTTCACACTGAGCACATGTGACAGACGTGACAGAGTCTTGAGACGCCGTGGAGAACGTTCTGCTGCCTGCAACATCCTCCAGCATGACCGGTTTGGCATTGGGTCAGTAATGGTGTGGGGTGGCATTTCTTTGGAGGGCCGCACAGCCCTCCATGTGCTCGCCAGAGGTAGCCTGACTGCCATTAGGTACCGAGATGAGATCCTCAGACCCCTTGTGAGACCATATGCTGGTGCGGTTGGCCCTGGGTTCCTCCTAATGCAAGACAATGCTAGACCTCATGTGGCTGGAGTGTGTCAGCAGTTCCTGCAAGACGAAGGCATTGAAGCTATGGACTGGCCCGCCCGTTCCCCAGACCTGAATCTAATTGAGCACATCTGGGACATCACGTCTCGCTCTATCCACCGTCACGTTGCACCACAGACTGTCCAGGAGTTGGCAGATGCTTTAGTCCAGGTCTGGGAGGAGATCCCTCAGGAGACTGTCTGCCACCTTATCAGGAGCATGCACAGGCGTTGTAGGGAGGTCATACAGGCACGTGGAGGCCACACACACTACTGAGCCTCATTTTGACTTGTTTTAAGGACATTACATCAAAGTTGGATCAGCCTGTAGTGTGTTTTTCCACTTTAATTTTGAGGGTGACTCCAAATCCAGACCTCCATGGGTTAAAAAATTTGATTTCCATATTTTTTTTTTTGTGTGATTTTGTTTTCAGCACATTTAACTATGTAAAGAACAAAGTATTTCAGAAGAATATTTAATTAATTCAGATCTAGGTTGTTATTTTTGTGTTCCCTTTTATTTTTTTGAGCAGTGTATATATTTCCTCATTTCCTTGGTTCTTTTCTGGCCCTTTGTTTACATGCAATAAAAACAATCAGCTGTATAATGACACTGCTAAGGGAGTGGATACAAGAGCTGCCCTGAGTGCTTTGAGAATCAACAGCAACTTGTAAGTGTAGAACTACAAGTCCCAGCTGTATAATGACACTGCTCATACACACAGGATCTTCCCCCTACCTTCTTGTGCAATGCTCTCTCTAGTCTGTCAGCTCCTGTGCCCAGAATTGTCACTGCTGCAACAGATACCCAGTGTGTGCAGCTGTAGGGGTTAAGAATCTTAGAAGAGAGAGCAGACGGCAGTAAAGGGGGCATAATAAGACACTTTATCCAGCTCACCTTCCTGGTCAAATATGTTCACCCGACTCCTGAACCTTAGGGGTGGGTCCCCTTTGCAATCAGCAAGAAACTTGAAAAAGAAATGGTTCTGGATTCAAATAGAGGTCCTCTTTAAAACTTCTTCTTTATTTACCATTCATTTACAGCAGACAGCCACTTGGTACACAAGACAAGTTGACGCGTTTCGGGTACTAGACCCTTAGTCGTAACAATACAGCACAGTGAAACAAAAAAATTTAAATGGATTTTAAGCCCACCCCTCTAAGCTTCTGGGGAGGAGAGCACCTTTTCATTGGTTGTTTCATTGCGGGGGAACACCCATCATCTAGACTGCTAATCACAGAGTAAATGTCCTTCAAATTGTGCTGAAATTCTCAGACCCATTAACCCCATATGGGATGTGCCTAATTATATTTGGCTAGAAAATGGAAGGTAGAAAATCCGCACAATGTGAATGATGTACTACATATAAAAACATATGGTGACATTACTAAAATGACCTTAGTCATGCCAAATAGATTCTCAACATAAGGGATCTGTTTATTGCCCCTAGGAGGAAGGATATATAAATAAAATAAAAATAAAAATATATATATATTTTTTATTTATATATCCTTCCTCCTAGGGGCAATAAACAGATCCCTTATGTTGAGAATCTATTTGGCATGACTAAGGTCATTTTAGTAATGTCACCATATGTTTTTATATGTAGTACATCATTCACATTGTGCGGATTTTCTAGCCAAATATAATTAGGCACATCCCATATGGGGTTAATGGGTCTGAGAATTTCAGCACAATGTGAAGGACATTTACTCTGTGATTAGCAGTCTAGATGATGGGTGTTCCCCCGCAATGAAACAACCAATGAAAAGGTGCTCTCCTCCCCAGAAGCTTGGAGGGGTGGGCTTAAAATCCATTAAAATTTTTGTGTTTCACTGTGCTGTATTGTTACGACTAAGGGTCTAGTACCCGAAACGCGTCAACTTGTCTTGTGTACCAAGTGGCTGTCTGCTGTAAATGAATGGTAAATAAAGAAGAAGTTTTAAAGAGGACCTCTATTTGAATCCGGAACCATTTCTTTTTCAAGTTTCTGGCAGTGAAGGGAGCGTGGCCAACACCGTGACGTCTCGTTTACAGGCTTGTAAACAACCTTTATCAAAGCAGGGAGAGAAGCTGACATCACAGGTCATGTGACCCTCAGTGAAATCTGAGAAACCAGCCACTGCAGATAAAGTGAGTGAATTGGAAAGCTGTTACATTTGCTTAGTTAGAACATAGAAAGAACAAAAAAATAACTCGAATAACTCCTTTAAGATTTATTTAAGAAAAATAGAAAAAAGAATGAGAATATAAGCTTATTTTTCAGTTACCTTACTGATTGCTGGAATGTATCCAGCCCTGTTCTTTGACATAGTTGTATCATGCCAGAGCTGTAAAAATGTTTATATATATGTGGTATTTTTTGCAGGAGATTGTGGGCCGCCTCCAGTTATCGAGCACACACAGCCAGTTGCAGAGACATCCGGAGTCCCAGGTGCCACTGTTGCTTATAAGTGTGACCGTAGCACTGGGTATTACGAGATTCCTAATGAGACTAGAACCATTACCTGTCAAGATGATGGCATGTGGTCATCAGTGTCTACGTTCTGTACAAGTGAGTGTCATTTTGCTTATTTATGTTTATTATGAAGCTATTTCCCCAGAAATGTATTGTTTATTGGCAGTTATCTGTTACAGTCTTGGGCATGCCTTCCGTCACACGCCCCGTGCCTTACAGTACTGTAGGTTGGCGAGACGGCGGGGAAAGCTCTTTTAGGCTTATATAGCCCAAGACAGGAACAAGGAAGGCTCTTCAAACATGGAAGACTCGACATGAGACCAGCTGAGTGGCCCCAAAAGCAAGGCACCATTAACCCCTGGAATCCCGGACTGAGTATATTGAACCCCCTAGACCAGTGATGGCTAACCTCCAGCACTCTAGCTGTGGTGAAACTACGACTCCCAGCATGCTCCATTCATTTCTATGGAATTCTGAGAACAGCCAAGCAAGTGTACATCTTGGGAGTCGTAGTTTTACCACCGCTGGAATGCCGGAGGTTAGCCATCAAAGCCCTACATAAACAAGCATTAACCCCTGCACTATATTCCGCCTGCCATACCGTTAACCACTGGAAACTCCTGAATCTGGCTAAGTATTCCTGGAACCCTTCATTGCCATTTTAACCCTTGCCCTCTGACATATTTCATTGTATTCCCCCTGATTTTGCCTGCAATAGCCTTGCAATGTCTCAGTAACCCTTTCCCTGCCACTCTCCCTGCAATAGGGCCTGCCATATCCCTGCATTCCACAGGTTACTCCCTGCTAGCCCTGCTGCTTTGGAGGTTAACCCTTTGTTCCCCCTCAGGGACAGCTTAGAGAGGGTGCTTCTCTTATTGTGTGTGTTTAGAATAATTATGGATTTTGTGTAGTTAGTGTTATTGTAGTGTTCGTGTGTGTATATCTTATATATAAAGCTGTGTGTGTGTGTGTGTGTGTGTGTGTGTGTATGTATGTATGTATGTATATCCGCTAAAGGGATCCGCACCGTCGCATTTACAATCACGAAATTTGGCACACAGGTACATCAGGTGTCCGAGAAGGTTTTAGTCTCAGCTCTCTAGGACGTACCGGTCCTGAGAGATTCCAAAAAAATGCATTAGCCAATAGAAGCTTGGTCACATGATCCTTATCCGCCAATAGAAGCTCACAAGCCATTAGCTTCCACATACAGTTTTACTCCAGGTTTCCATAACAACCCAGCCATTTTTCTTTACTGCTGTAGGTGAGCTTTAAAGGAAATCTGTCACCAGGATAATCGCTATTGAAGTAAAGCCATGGCCTAATAGCACTTAGTACCTTATTTTAAGATGTGCCTTTTGTTCCAGCAATAGATGTTTTTATCCTCTGAAAATCCAGTTTATTTGGTATGCAAATAAGCCAGTAAGGTGCCCATAGTGGCGTCCCTCTTGCAGGAAGGAGTACAGACACGCCCCCTGCCACAATGTGTCCAACCTTAAAAGATTAACTTAAACCCCCGCCCCCAGGTCTCACTAAGCCATGCCCCTGATCCGGTTAGACCACGCCCCCTCTTACTCCTCAGCTGATAGGGATTGAAAAAATGAAGGTAAAAATTAACTTCTGTCAGCTGCAGGGGTGGGAGGGAGCGTGACTTTCTCCCTGCAGCTCACACTCAGACAGCACAGTGCTGCTGTCTGAGAGTGAGCTGTTCAAAAGGACATCCTTGTGTCCGCCCAGGCCCTGCTCCAGACGGAGAACAGGGAGTCTGAAAGCCGGACTGTCCGGCCTAAAACTAGACCTCTGGTCACCCTAGGGGCAGGCTGCTGTGGAGGGCACAGTTAAGGGGATGGTCCGCTATGGAGGTCAGTGTTGGGCCTCCCGCACACGACCGTATGGCTTTTTCAGTATTTTGCGGTCCGCAAAAAATACGGATGACATCCGTGTGCATTCCGTTTTATGCGGAACGGAGCATCTGGCCCCTAATAGAACAGTACTATCCTTGTCCGTTATGCAGACAATAATAGAACATGTTCTATATTTGAACGGAATAAAAATACGGAAACGGAAGGCATACTGAGTACCTTCGGTTTTTTCTTTTTGCGGATCCATTGAAATGAATGGTTCTGTATACGAAACACAAAAAACGGAATGTAAACGGGGAAAAAAAAACGTTCGTGTGCAGGAGGTCTTAAGAGGCAGATTGCTGTAAAGGCAACCCCCTGTGAAGGTCACTGTCAAGGGGGTGGTGTGCTGTGAAACCCACTGTTAAAGGCGAAGGCTGCTGTAAAGTTCAAAGTTAAGGGGGTGGACTGCTGTGGAGGTCAATTTTAAGGGACGGGGCACTGGGGGGCTGTGGAGGTCACTGTTATAGTGGATAGTGTTGATAAAATATAATATACTGTAAACTTTGTAGTGTGTAATAACACCATTATTTTTTATTATAATATAGTGTACAGAGTTTCAGTCTCCACTTTAGTCAGAACACGCACTTCGGGAACAGAAAGGTATAGATAGGAAGTAGGCGGAGACAGCAGTAGTCGCTACCTATTTATGAATATGAATTATTATTATATCCAAATATTAACAATATTTCTTTCAACACACCCCACATTGGTATTAATAAAAACTAAAGATCACTCCACAAAAAATGAGCACTCTCACAGCTCCATAGACGTAACTATAAAAAAAAAAGTTGTAGGGGTCAAAATATAGCGATGCAAACAAAAAGTTAGTTTTTATTTTTAAGTACCGAAATACAAGAAAAACTATAGAAACTTGGTATTGCTATAATCATACTAAGGGCACATGCACACGGCCGTTGCCGTATTGCCGCCCGCATACATCGAGTCCGTAATACACAGGCACTGGCCGTGTGCATCCTGCATCACGGATGTGGACCCATGCGCATGTTCTATTTTTTTTTTTACGGTGCGGACGGATCACGGACCCATTCTAGTAGAATGGGTCTCGATCCGTTGCAGCCGCCGTACGGATGTTGACCGTGCTTTGGGGACCGCAAATTGCCCCCACAGACAGAAAACCTGCAGAATAAAAGGACGGACACTCTCCTCCAAATTCAGTGTGGTTTCCGGTCTCTAGGGAGACCTGAAATTCCTACGCTGACCCCTATAGTGGGCTGGATTTCTCCCCGTCGTACCTGCCGTTCCCGGGATTATCTGGTGCGCTGAAAGGGATGGGCAGAGGCACAGCAAAACTCCTGAGGGAGTACTTTGTGTGCCAGAGCATGCAGCACGTGGAAGAGTCTGCAGTCCCTCCAGCCTTGGTACCTCTGAAGGGGTGAGTGCTCTGGGCATAATGTGCTTCTCTCTGCTGATGTACTTATACTAATGTATTACAGACAAAACCTAGGAAGATGGTGACAAAAAGGAAGAATAAGGAATGTGTTCTTTGTAAAACTGGGTTGTCATCTGAATGGGAGAAGAGGATGTGTCAGCCATGTATTGATAAAACGGTGGCTGAAGAATTGCCATCTTTTTACAAATGTCTTCAGGCCCTAGATTTCGGAACCAAAGGAGAGGTAGAAATTACTTTTTCAGCCAATCCTTTGGAGACAAAAAGAAACCAGACCAGCAATGACACCAGAAGTCAGGTAGGGGGCAGATTGAAATTTTTTTTTTCCCTGTCTGGTCACAGATTTCTTCAAGGATACTAGACACCATTGACAACGGATTAAAACTAGAATTTCATCTGGCCTGCCAGCAAGTTTCTTAATTACAAAAGATCAGGCCTCGGCTCTAGGAAATTTGGCCATGGAAAACGAGGTGCTAAAATTTGTAGAAAAATTTTGTTTTAGTGCCAGTAGCAAAAGTGGAAGAAGTCGAGGGGTTTTACTCTCCCCTGTTTTTTGTGAAAAAACCGGACGGGTCCTTCAGGACAATAATAAACCTAAAAAAAATTGAACAGTTTTTTACAAATAAAGTTCAAAATGGAAACTATAAAATCAGCCATAAAGCTTCTTCCTCCTCACTGTTTCATGGCAGTACTCAATCTCAAAGATGCATATTATCATGTCCCAATCTTCCTAGAGCATCAAAAATTCCTAAGAGTCGCGGTGAGAATAGAGGGTCACCTTTGACATTTTCAGTTCCGTACTCTCCCGTTTGGCTTGTCCATGGCTCCAAGAGTACTTATGAAAATAATTGCAGAAATGGCAGCTTACATAAGGGAAAAAGATTTTCCCTTCATACCATATCTGGAAGATTTTCTGATAGTAGGGGGAACAGAAGAAGCTTGCAGAGCAGCAGTATTGACAGTATCAGAAATTCTGAACAAGTTGGGCTGGATTTTGAATCTGGAAAAGTCAAGACCAGATCCATCCAGAAGACAGTCTTTTCTGGGACTGATATTCGATTCCTCCTGCCAGAAAAGTTTTTACCACAGGAAAAAGTAATCCAGGAAAAAATCTGAGATTTGATCAGAAACCCAGTGATCACATACGGGCCCGACTCCACTCGAGGGTACTCCAGTGGGAAATCCTGCCATTCTGGGAGAAAAATGACTCCCTAGAAGCAAAAATAAGATTATCAGACCTTACTCTCCAGAGCTTGAGGTGGTGGCTGGAGGAGAAGAATCTGATTCAGGGAGTGCCATGGAAGCTGGAAGACCTGATATGTCTGACTACAGATGCAAGCCCCTGGGGTGGGGTGCTCACATCCAAGAGATCTCACTTCAGGGTCATTGGAGGGATATCCAGGAAAGAGGATCCTCCAACCTAAAAGAACTAACTGCGGTACGCTTTACAATGAGCTGTGTCCTCCCAAGAATTGGAGAAAAAGATCTCAGGGTCATGACAGACAACAAGACAGTAGTCTCGTATCTGAACAGACAGGGGGGGCACAAGGTGCAGAAGTCTGATGCAGGAAGCCCAGAAAATCCTCCTATTAGCAGAAAAAAGTGTCTCTCGATCTCGGCAGTACGTATCAGAGGCGTGGAAAATGGACAGGCAGACTTTGAGTCGCCATTTTTTCTCTCAGGGCGAATGGCCTCTAGACCAATCCATTTTCAAGAAAATAACGGCCCTCTGGGGACAACCAGACATCGACCTCTTTGCTACTTATCAGAGTAGGAAGGTCAAGGGATTCTTCTCCCTAGACCCGACGGGATCCCCTTGTGAGATAGATGCTTTCCTTCAGAACTGGAATTTTCCCCTAGCTTACGCATTTCCTCCTCCTTCCCTTGATTCCTCGTGTTTTATTGAAATTCAGGGAATATGGGGTGAGAGTTATTCTCATTGTCCCATTTTGACCAAGAAGATCTTGGTTCACGTGGCTCCGAATCATGTCAATCCCGAATCCCCGGGTTCTTCAAGAGAACTGGAATCTATTGAGCCAAGGCCCAGTTTTTCTCCCTTTCACCTTAAAAAAATCTCCATTTAACGGCCTGGAACTTGAAAGGTACTTGTTAGGTAAGAAGGGATTCTCTGACTCCCTAATCTCTACCCTTCTTAAGAGTAGGAAAAAATGGACAGTGGCTATTCATGCTAGGGTTTGGCAAAAATTTCTGACTTTGCTCAGATCCAGATTAATGACATCCCCTCTTCTGCTCCCGTTCATCTAATTTTAGAGTTCCTTCAGAAGGGACTGGATTTAAGGCTAGAAAGTAGTACTTTGAAGGTACACATTTCAGCTCTGTCAGCTTTGTTTGATCAGGACAAATTCACCCTAACAACTTCCACTAGACCTCCTCCCTGGGATTTAATCCTAGTGTTAAAGGGGTTCTCCGGGCTTTTAATATTGATGACCTATTCTCAGGATAGGTAATCAATATCAGATCGGCGGGGATCTGACACCCTGCACCCCCGCCGATCAGCTGTTTGAAGAGGAGGCGCGCGCCGTTACTGTTTACCTTCTCGGCGTCGGCTCTGCAGCGATGAGCAAGGGTAATTACACCTAACCGTCCCATTCATTTCAGGAGCAATATGTCCCATTGAAATGAATGGGACGGCTTGGGTGTAATTACACCTGCTCACCGTTGCAGAGGTGATGGCGAGAAGGTAAACAGTGAAGAGGAGGCAGCGCTGGCACGGTGCGCGCCTCCTCTTCAAACAGCTGATCGGCGGGGGTGCCGGGTGTCGAACCCCCGCCGATCTGATATTGATGACCTATCCTGAGAATAGGTTATCAATATTAAAAGCCCGGAGAACCCCTTTAAAGGCTCTAACTCAACCTCCATTTGAGCCTTTAGAGACCATCTCCATTAAATGTCTCACCTTGAAGTTGTGCCTTCTAATAGCCTTAACATCTGCTCGCAGGATTAATGAGATTCAAGCCATCTTAATGAATCCTCCATATACCACTATTTTAGAGGATAAAGTTATGATTCGGCCAGACCCGGCTTTTCTTCCAAAAGTCGTTTCCAAATTTCATAGGTCCCAGGAGATTGCTCTCCCTACACTGTTTAGAAACCCTGGGTCAGAAAAAGAAAAATCTTTTCACTGCCTAGACGTTAGGACCTTGATTAATTACCTATCTTGCATTGGCTTATATCTTCTTCACTCTGTACTTTTTCAAGAAGTGAATAAGGGAAAGGCGGCCACAAAGTTCTATAGCTAGGTGGATTGTCTCTGCTATATCTTTGTCTTATCTTGCTTCTGGGTTGTCTCCTTCGGTGGGTCTTAAGACACATTCTACCAGGGCAGTTGCTACTTTCTGGGTGGAAAGTTCCTTTGTTCCCATAGAGGATATTTGCAGAGCGGCTACCTGGTCTTCTCCTTCAACCTTTTTCAAACACTATCGACTTGATTTGGACTCCTCTCCTTCAGGGTCGTCCTTTGGGGAAAAGGTGCTTCTTTCCACTCTCCCCCCCTGATTTTTCCTCTAGTAAATCTCTTGTGGTGCTGTCATGGGCGAAGGGAAAAATTATGATTTCTTACCAGTAATTTTATTTTCCAGAGCCCATGACAACACCCTTATATTCCCTCCCTATTGGGTTATGTTGGTTCTCTTATACTCACACGGGTGTTGCATCAAAAAAATAAAAAAATTATGATTAATCATCTAACACTATGTTGGTGGACTTCCTCCGATGCTTGGATATCACATTGAATTGGGAGGAGAGTGTCCGCCCTTTTTATTCTGCAGGTTTCCTGTCTGTGGGGACCGGATCCTCTCTCCCTCGTGGTGCTGTCATGGGCTCTGGAAAATCAAATTACTGGTAAGTAATCCTCATTTTCTCCAGCTTCCCACTACATTGCATGCAATATAAAAAGTAGGGATCGGATCGATTTTTTATTTATTTTTATTTTTTATTTTTTTAGTACCGATACCGATAACCTGTGAACTTTCAGGCCGATAGCCGATAACTTATGCCGATATTCTGTGCAGTTCTATTTTTAAAAAAAATTAAACATTTTGTTACGGCGTTCACCACATAGGAGATTTTTTTTAAAATATTTTAATAGTTTGTACGTTTCAGACGTGGCAATATGTGATATGTTTATTGTTTATATATTTTATATGTAAAATTGGCAAAGGGGGTGATTTATACTTAATATTTTGTTGTTATTTTTTAATATTTATTATTTATTTATTTTATTATATTTATTTAATAAATATTTCCCCACTTAGGGGCTAGAACCTGGGATCTTTTAATCCCTTGTCCTATTCACCCTGATAGAGCTCTATCAGGGTGAATAGGACTTCACACTCTCCCTGCTGCCCTATGCATGGTACACACAGCAGAAGGGAGATTACCATGGCAGCCAGGGCTTCAGTAGCGTCCTGGCTCCTATGGTAACCGATCGGAGCCCCAGGATTACACTGCTGGGCCTCCGATCAAAAGCTGCCATTGCCACCGATGAAGAGGAGGGGAGGGGATTCCCTGTGGCCACTGCCACCAATGACTTTAATACTGGAGGGTCACTGCGCCAACAATGTTTTTAATAATGGAGAGGGCGCACTGCGCCACCAATGATAATTAACGTTTAATACAGGAGGCGGGTGTGTCTGAGCAGAATCACATGCCTCTGACAGGGAGCTGCGATCAGGGGCAGCAGTTAACCCCTCAGGTGTGGCACCTGAGGGGTTAACTGCCGCTGGGCACCGCATCCTGTATTTGTATTAGACGTTAATTATCATTGGTGGCACAGTGCGCCTGCCCCTCCTCCTCCCGTCTCTCCTCATTGGCAGCGCGGCACAGGGGGAGGGAGAGAGTGACTCCTTCTCCCCTGTGCTGCTGAGGGAACATGAGCGTGCTGACAGCAGCTCTCTCATGTTCTGTGATAGCGCGCTGGACGCATTATCGGCATATCGGCAAGGTTAGATGCCGAAACCGATAACTTTAAAAATCATGAATATCTGCCGATAATATCGGTAACTCCGATAATCGGTCGATTCCTAATAAAAAGGTGCTATTAGCAAGTATAATTGCCCCGCAAAACACAAGCCCTCATAGGCCTTTTGAATGAAAAATGAAATGAAAATGCAGAGACTGAAAATCGACCTGTCCTCAAGGGTTAATTCCTAAAACGACCCACTATCTTTTGACGGGCGTTGCAGTTCCGCTGTCTGCAGTGATGTGTTTTGGCTGCTGAAGCAGCTTTGGTTCTTAGCTCATCAAGAACAAATAAATTATTTTGCATGATATTGTATATGAGTCTTATTAAAACAAAACGAAAAAAGACCCTTAACCCCTTTAGGACACAGCCATATTTCACCTTAAGGACCAGGCCATTTTTTGCAAATCTGACCAGTGTCACTTTATGTGGTGATAACTTTAAAACGCTTTGACTTATCCAGGCCATTCTGAGATTGTTTTTTCGTCACATATTGTACTTCACGACACTGGTAAAATGGAGTCAAAAAAATTCATTTTTATTTATAAAAAAAATACCAAATTAGCCAAAAATGTAGAAAAATTAGCAAATTTCCAAGTTTCAATTTCTCTACTTTTATAATACATAGTAATACCTACAAAAATAGTTATTACTTTACATTCCCCATATGTCTACCTCATGTTTGGATCATTTCAACCTCTTGCCGCAACTGTAACGCCGAAAGGCGTCATTGCGGCGGCTCCCCCAGGCTACGCTAATGCCAATTGGCGTCATCTCGCGTGAGCCGAGATTTCCTGTGAACGCGCGCACACAGGCGCGCGCGCTCACAGGAACGGAAGGTAAGAGAGTGAATCTCCAGCCTGCCAGCGGCGATCGTTCGCTGGCAGGCTGGAGATGTGTTTTTTTTAACCCCTGAAAGGTATATCAGACGCTGTTTTGATAACAGCGTCTAATACACCTGCTACCTGGTCCTCTGGTGGTCCCCTTTGTTTGGATCGACCACCAGAGGACACAGGTAGCTCAGAAAAGTAGCACCAAGCACCACTACACCCCCCCCCCCCGTCACTTATTAACCCCTTATTAGCCCCTGATCACCCCATATAGACTCCCTGATCACCCCCCTGTCATTGATTACCCCCCTGTCATTGATCACACCGCTGTAAAGCTCCATTCAGACGTCCGCATGATTTTTACGGATCCACTGATAGATGGATCGGATCCGCAAAACGCACACGGACGTCTGAATGGAGCCTTATAGGGGGGTGATCAATGATCACCCCCCTGTCATTGATCACCCCCCTGTAAAGCTCCATTCAGACGTCCGCATGATTTTTACGGATCCACTGATAGATGGATCGGATCCGCAAAACGCATATGGACGTCTGAATGGAGCCTTACAGGGGTGTGATCAATGACTGTGGTGATCACCCCATATAGACTCCCTGATCACCCCCCTGTCATTGATTACCCCCCTGTCATTGATCACCCCCCCTGTCAGGCTGCATTCAGATGTCCGTATGATTTTTACGGATCCACGGGTACATGGATCGGATCCGCAAAACACATACGGACATCTGAATGGAGCCTTATAGGGGGGTGATCAATGACAGGGGGGGTGATCACCCCATATAGACTCCCTGATCACCCCCCCTGTCATTGATCACCCCCCTGTCATTGATCACCCCCCTGTCAGGCTCAATATGCCCCTCATTGAATACCTTGGGGTGTCTTCTTTCCAAAATGGGGTCACATGTGGGGTATTTATACTGCCCTGGCATTCTAGGGGCCCCAAAGCGTGAGAAGAAGTCTGGTATCCAAATGTCTAAAAATGCCCTCCTAAAAGGAATTTGGGCACCTTTGCGCATCTAGGCTGCAAAAAAAGTGTCACACATCTGGTATCGCCGTACTCAGGAGAAGTTGGGGTATGTGTTTTGGGGTGTCATTTTACATATACCCATGCTGGGTCGTCCTTTGGGGAAAAGGTGCTTCTTTCCACTCTCCCCCCCTGATTTTTCCTCTAGTAAATCTCTTGTGGTGCTGTCATGGGCGAAGGGAAAAATTATGATTTCTTACCAGTAATTTTATTTTCCAGAGCCCATGACAACACCCTTATATTCCCTCCCTATTGGGTTATGTTGGTTCTCTTATACTCACACGGGTGTTGCATCAAAAAAATAAAAAAATTATGATTAATCATCTAACACTATGTTGGTGGACTTCCTCCGATGCTTGGATATCACATTGAATTGGGAGGAGAGTGTCCGCCCTTTTTATTCTGCAGGTTTCCTGTCTGTGGGGACCGGATCCTCTCTCCCTCGTGGTGCTGTCATGGGCTCTGGAAAATCAAATTACTGGTAAGTAATCCTCATTTTCTCCAGCTTCCCACTACATTGCATGCAATATAAAAAGTAGGGATCGGATCGATTTTTTATTTATTTTTATTTTTTATTTTTTTAGTACCGATACCGATAACCTGTGAACTTTCAGGCCGATAGCCGATAACTTATGCCGATATTCTGTGCAGTTCTATTTTTAAAAAAAATTAAACATTTTGTTACGGCGTTCACCACATAGGAGATTTTTTTTAAAATATTTTAATAGTTTGTACGTTTCAGACGTGGCAATATGTGATATGTTTATTGTTTATATATTTTATATGTAAAATTGGCAAAGGGGGTGCTCAGAAAGTCAGAGCTGCTTCAAAAAGCGGAAATTCACATTTTTGTACCATAGTTTGTAAACGCTATAACTTTTACCCAAACATTTTTTTTTTTATCAAAGACATGTAGAACAATAAATTTAGAGCAAAATTTATATATGGATCTCGTTTTTTTTGCCAAATTTTACAACTGAAAGTGAAAAATGTCATTTTTTTGCAAAAAAATCGTTAAATTTCGATTAATAACAAAAAAAGTAAAAATGTCAGCAGCAATGAAATATGACCAAATGAAAGCTCTATTAGTGAGAAGAAAAGGAGGTAAAATTCATTTGGGTGGTAAGTTGCATGACCGAGCAATAAACCGCTAAAGTTGTGGAGTGCCGATTTGTAAAAAAGGGCCTGGTCTTTAGGGGGGTATAAACCTGTGGTCCTTAAGTGGTTAAGAATGACATTTTATTTTTTGGGGATGTTACAAGGCTTAGAAGTTTAGAAGCAAATCTCTCAGAAATTTTCAAAAACCCACTATTCAAGGACCAGTTCAGATCTGAAGTCACTTTGTGAGGCTTATGTAATAGAAACCACCCAAAAATTACCCCATTCTATAAACTACACCCCTCAAGGTATTCAAAACTGATTTTACAAACTTTGTTAACCCTTTAGGTGTTCCACAAGAATTAATGAAAAATAGATACAATTTCAAAATTTCACTTTTTTGGCAGATTTTCCATTTTAATTTTTTTCCAGTTAACAGTCAAACCAAACTTAATATTTATGGCTCTGATTCTGTAATTTACAGTAACACCCCATATGTGGTCGTAAACCGCTGTATGGGCACACGGCAGGGCGCAGAAGGATAGGAATGCTATACGGTTTTTGGAAGGCAGATTTTGCTGGACTGTTTTTTTTTTTTTTACACCATGTCCGATTTGAAGCCCCCCTGATGCACCCCTAGAGTAGAAACTCCAAAAAGTGACCCAATTTTAGAAACTACGGGATAGGGTGGCAGTTTTGTTGGTACTATTTTAGGGTACATATGATTTTTGGTTGCTCTATATTACACTTTTTGTGAGGCAAGGTAACAAGAAATAGCTTTTTTGGCGTTTTTGATTTTTGTTATTTATAACATTCATCTGACAGGTTAGCTCATGTGGTATTTTTTTTATAGACCAGGTTGTCACGGACGCGGCGATGCCTAATATGTATTGTTTTTTTTATTTATGTAAGTTTTACACAATGACTTCATTTTTGAAACAAAATAAATCATGTTTTAGTGTCTCCATATTCTGAGAGCCATAGTTTTTTTTTCAGTTTTCTGGGCGATTATCTTTGGTAGGGTATGATTTTTGCGGGATGAGATGACGGTTTGATTGTCACTATTTTGGGGTGCATAGGACTTTTTGATCGCTTGCTATTACACTTTTAGTGATGTAAGGTGATAAAAAAATTGCTTTTTTTACATTCTTTTTTTTTTTTTTTTTTGGGATATTCACCTGAGGGGTTAGGTCATGTGATATTTTTATAGAGGCGGTCGATACGGACGCGGCGATACCTAATATGTATACTTTTTTATTTATTTATGTAAGTTTTACACAATAACAGCTTTTTTTAAAACAAAAAAAAATGATGTTTTAGGGTCTCCATATTCTGATATAACAAAAACAAAGACAGGTGCACTCTGCGGTCTTACTAAGCCCTCAAACTGATGTTAAAATTGAGAGATTAGCCAACATGTCCTACGTGAGGACATGTCTGAGCCCGAGCACCGCGCCAAGGTTTCTCAAGTAGCTCGGGATCTGCCCCCCCGGTATAGATGCGCCACTGCATATGGGGTTGAGCACTTCCTGCTTTTTAATACCACGCCAATTTGTAGTTTGTATTTTTTGGAGGTGTAGAAACTCCTAGTCTGAATGTGCTTTTATTTTCATCTACAGGCAGCATTCTGGTGCACATTTCTTAATTATAATCCTTAAAAAAAACAACTTTATAATAGACTTCGGGATAGGAGATATTCAGACACCATCTTGAGAAAAGTGTATAGAGAAGTAAGAGTACAGGAGAGAACAAGACCTTCTTACTCCTAAAAATTCCTCAGTTGAGTCACAAGCTCCGATTCGTTTAATTTCCACCTATGATGGGGCCAATGAGGAAATTAGAACTATACTAAAGAAATATTGGCCTATTCTGCAAATAGATCTCGATTTTATCTAATGTAGTCACTATCCACCCCGATATTACGTATTTAAAAGGCAGAAGCCTTAGAGATCAACTGGTACACGGTCATTATACAGGCACGTGGCTAGATCGGAAACCAACAGGATTGTTCCGTTGTGGGACATGTAAAGCGTGTGAAAACATCTCTACATCAAAAATCCTGTCACTAAACAATGTTTTCCAGTTAGGGGATTTGTGATTTGTAAAACCAGGGTCGTGGTTTACATCTGTCAATGCCCATGTCCTAAAGACTACATTGGTAAGACAGTGAGAGAGCTTAGAAGGAGGATATGTGAACATAAAAAATAATATCCATAAGAAAAATGTCACTCCTGTGGCTAACCATGTAATTGAGAAACATATGGGTGATCCTCGGGTGCTACGTTTCTCGATCCTTGAAATAATCCCTCAGTTACCAAGAAAAGGTGACTGGGATAAGAAAATTCTTCGAAAAGAAACAGAATGGATTTACAAGTTCCGGTCTTAGTCTCCCAGTGGTTTAAATGAGAGATTAAAGGGGTATTCCCATCACAATGATCACTGTTAAAGAGGACCTTTCATCTGGCAAAACATTGTGAACTAAGCGTCATGATCTGTACAGCGGTGCCCAGGGATCTCACTGCACTTACTATTATCCCTGGGCGCCGCTCCGTTCTCCTGCTATGCCCTTCGGTATGTTCAGCCACTTGGTTATGATAGGAGGAGACTGCCCTTGTTCTCCTGGGCGTCTCCTTCTCCTAGGCTGTAGCGCTGGCCAATCGCAGTGCTACAGCTTGGGAGAAGGAGACGCCCAGGAGAACAAGGGCAGTCTCCTCCTACTATAACCAAGTGACCGAACATACCGGAGGGCATAGCAGGAGAACTGAGCGGCGCCCAGGGATAATAGTAAGTGCAGTGGGATCCCTGGGCGCTGCTGTACAGATCATGACACTTAGTTCACAATGTTTTGCTAGATGATAGGTCCTCTTTAAATCTGTTAATGATTTGGCAGTGATCATTTTTGTACATACATTTAATTACCCAATTACCACCCTTTTTGAGAAAATAAGTCCCCTCTTACCTGATCGTTGTCTTTTAGTCTCCCCTGGTTACGGCCACCTTTCCTGTCGAATTACCGCGGGGCCGCGCTTGCGCAGAAGACTGAAGATTTTCTCCGGGCCGTGCAATGTCCTGAACGCGCACGCCGGCGCGCATGCGCCATGATGACTTCTTCCTGGCCAGTATAGTACAGAGCCGCGAACGCGCACGCCGGCTCTGTACTATACGGGCCAGGAATAAATCACCATGGCGCATGCGTGGTGGCGTGCGCGTTCAGGACATTGCGCGGCCCTGCCGGGAAAAAATCTTCTGCGCAAGCGCGGCCCGGCCGGGAGAGGAATCCAGGAAGTGATTGTCGCACTCAACGAAGACAAGTATGAAAAGTGAAGATGGGAATACCCCTTTAACGTTTAGTTGTTTCCTATGATGGTATTAATTTCTAGGATCTTCCTTTGCAATTTCTCTACTTCAGCTTCTGATAGTATTATCAAGGTGTCTGAAACTAGGCAGTGATGGCAGAAGCATCCGAATATACAGTCTGCGGCATAGACTTTGCCACATGATTATTGGTTGTGTTTCTTGTTTTTTTTCCTCCCAAATCCACAAATTTTTTTTAATTTTTTTTTAGGTCAGTATACATAAATCTAGGGTGCGGGGATTGTTTAAGCACATTTATAATCTCTTATTTGGGATATTTTTCGGTACAGATATATGTCCGAATTTGTATTTTTAATTTTTTTGGGATATACATTATATCCCAGCCTGAATGTGCTTTTTATAGGTTCCCCCTCCCTCTTTACATGCATGCTGAACCTATGATAGCCCAGCTGAGACGTAGGGCTGCTAGTATTTACTAGCTGGCAGAGGAGAGCCACAATCCTGACCAGAAGTGCGCAATGCATTCCACCGCATGCGTTCCGCGACCGGAAGTGGAGATTGAGCGCCACAGTATGCGTTCCCATTGAAGTCTCCTAGCCGGATGTAGGTTTCCCGGCGGGAGGAAGTTAAACGGCGGCTCCCTATTTAAACAGGGGATTTTCTATCATATTTGCCTGCACCATTTTGTACCGCTGATGCGGCTATCTACACACTGGGGGCCAGTACATGTGAGTAATAGAACTGTAGCATCGATCTTTGATGCCACCGCACCTGTATCGTCTATTTAGACTGTGTTTTGATCTTTGGTTTTAGGTTGACTTGGTCCTTTATATCTTAAAGATGTTGGCCTGATATACTGTGTATATTTCCCCCTGCATCAATCTGTGTAGTGAGCTGCTCATTTATCATTTATTTTTTTATGTTATCTATACCCTATTTATTAATTTTTGTATGGCCCACCGTGGCGTTTCTCCATACGGACCCCCTGAAGAACCCGGTAGGGGGAAAACGCGTTGAAGTATTAGGGAAACATGTTCATTAGGGATTTTTTTTTTAGGGTACTATGGGGATAGGTACAAGGACGGAGGGTCTCCACGTTCAGGAGACACCTCCGGGCATTAGGGTTGATAGGGTGTTCCTAGGGAAAGAGACCCCTTAATCGGATTGCCTTTTTTCCCCCCTGTGTGTTCTAACTTCCCCATAGACCTTTTTGGTACTATATTTTCATTACTGACTGGGACATATTTAAGAAGGTTCTTAGCTCAGGCTCCACTTCACAGCTAGGGTCGGAGAAAGCTCCGACACTGTCTTTTAACCCTTTGATCATGCTATGGTCCATACTAAGGAATGATCAAAGGAGATTCCCCCCACCCCACGATCGGGTCACCAGGTTTCTCAGTGACCTGATCGTAGACTAAGGCCTCTTGCATACTACTGTGTGTCCCCCGTGCCTGTATTGCGGCCCAGATACGGCGGGTCCGCAATAAACGGGGCACCAGCCTTTTACAATTTGCATCACGGGTGCGGACCCATTAACTTGAATGGGTCCGCAAATCTGGAGATGCAGTATGGAACGGAACCACTATGCTTCTGTGGGGTTCCGTTCCGTTCTTCCATTCCGCAAGAAGATAGAAAGATAAAATCGGAGGGATCGCGGAACCCATTCAAGTTGAAGGGGTTGTGATCTGCATGCGCCTGGCCCACGGTTGGTGTCCGTGCATTGCGGTTTGCAGCACGACCACGGGGGACATACGTTCGTGTGAAAGAGGCCTAGGGCCTCTTTCACACGGCCGTTTTTTTTTCCCGTTTACTGGCCGTTTTTTGCGGTCCGTATACGGAACCATTGATTTCAATGGGTCCGCAAAAAAAACGGAATGTACTCCGTATGCATTCCGTTTCCGTTTTTCCGTTTTTCCGTTCCGTTTTAACATAGAACATGTCCTATTATTGCCCGCAAATCACAGTCCGTGGCTCCATTCAAGTCAATGGGTCCGCAAAAAAACGGAACACATACGGAAATGCATCCGTATGTCTTCCGTTTCCGTTCCGTTTTTTGCTGAACCATCTATTGAAAATGTTATGCCCAGCCCAATTTTATCTATGTAATTACTGTATACTGTATATGCCATACGGAAAAACGGAACGGAAAAACGGAACAGAAACGGAAACACAACGGAAACAAAAAACCGAACAACGGATCCGTGAAAAACGGATCGCAAAACACTGAAAAAGCCATACGGTCGTGTGCAATAGGCCTAAGGGAGTAACCCACAGTCAGCCCTGAGGAGTTGACTGTCGAGGAAAAAGCACAGGTATGTCTGGGGGCAAGGATTGTGGGAGTGCACATAGTCCAGCACTTTTTTTTTGTAGTGTGCAATCATGACCATTGCTGCTGGATTGCAGGGTGGTCGTAACCATGGAAACATGCAGTTTATAATGTGAGGGAAAAATGAATCTAGCCAGCTAGGGTTGTCACGATGCCAAAATTTTGATTCGATTTCGATACCATACAAAAGTATTGCGATACTCGATACCACATGAAAAAAATAAAACGCCTCAAAAAAATGTGTGTATTACGCATCTTATGGAACATCCGGCCCATAATAGAACAGTCCTATCCTATTTTTTGGGGGAAGACAAGGTGTCTAAAAAGAAATTGCGAATCGCACAGTTTTTACAAAAAATTTTTTTTCTGTTACGGCGTTCACCGTATAGGAGATATCTTTTAATAGTTTGAACTTTTTCGGACGTGGCGATATGTAATATGTATGTTTATTGTTTATATATATTTTAGATGTAAAACTGGGAAAGGGGGGATTTATACTTTAAACTTTTTTTTTATTTTCTTTTTCTTTAAAACTTTTTATTTAATAACTATTTCCTCCATTAGGGGCTAGAACCTGGGATCTTTTCATCCCTTGTCCTATTCACCCTAATACAGATCTATTAGGGTGAATAGGACTTTACTTTCTCCCTGCTGTCTTGTGCTTTGTGCACACAGCAGCAGTCAACTTAACATGGCAACCAAGGCTTCAGCAGCCAACCTGGCTGCCATGGTAATCGATCGGGGCCCCAGGATTACACTGCTGGGGCTCCGATCACAACTGCAACTGCACCCCCAATGAAGAGGGGAGGGGACCCTCTGGCCACTGCCACCAATAATTTAATACTGGGGGGGGGGGCGGGGGTTGCACTGCACCACACCACCAATGTTTTTAAACCATTAATACAAATACAGGAGGCGGGTGCAGCGGCAGAAACATAGCTGGCACCCGACCTGTATGATAGGGAGCTGCGATCAGTGGCGGTTAAACACTCAGGTGCGGCATTGTATTAATGAGTTACCTATTTTCATTGGTGGAGCAGTGGCCACAGCCCCTCCCCTCTCTCCTGTCATTGGTGCATCGGCAGCAGTGACACAGGGGGGAGGTGGAGAGTGACTCCTTCTCCCCTGTGCTGCTGAGGGAACATAGTGCACACTGAGAGCAGCGCACTCCATATTCTCTGATACTAGGCTGCGCAGCCTAGTATTGGTAAATGGCAAATCCCGGTATCGACTCGGTACAGGTACAAAAGTATCGATTGGGTATCGATAATTCGATACCCAGTACAACCCTATAGCCAGCAAAGGAAGCAATATGGACAGTCACAATACATTAGTAAGTGCCTTGTATTTACTTTCTCTACATTATAAATGCCATTTGCTGAAGTGAGACAACTCCTTTAAGGACTTTTGGTGTCATTAACAGGAGGAGCCTGAACAAAAGAACTATACAGCTTGGACTAGTGCAGGGAAATGTGAGTTTTTACTAAAGATAAATGTGTGTGCAGACCTCCCAATTGTCCCTCTTTTGGAGGGACAGTCCCTCTTTTTGGCTCAAATCCCTCAAGTCTGTTTGCTCCTTAAATGTCACTCTTTTTGATCTGAAGTATAGATTTGCATTATTACATTTACAATTTTGATCCAAAAAATGCTTGTCTGGTTCCTCACTGTATATTAGAGCCCACCTTGTATATTATTTCCTTATTATGATAATGGCTCTGTGAGAGCTGAAACGTTACCTGTATCAACATGTGTTGAATAAATATCGTATTCTTTTCACTTTTTATCCAAGGAGTGCTGCGTTACATTATATATATATATATATATATATATATATATATATATATATATATATATATATATATATCTATATCTATATATATATATCAATCACACACACACACAACAGAGCTGTATGGATGTAGCAGAGTTGATTGTATGTGTAGCAGGGCTGTATATGTATAGCAGAGCTGTATCTGTCTATGGCAGTGCTGTGTGTTTATAGCAGAGTTGTGTGTGTATCATAGACAAATACTTAACCACCTCCCGTCCGCCCATTGAATATAAACGTCCGGGAGGTGGTTGTCTATCTCCTAATGGACGTTTTAAAACGTCCTTTTAGAGATCGCAGCTGCACGCTAATCGTGCAGCTGCTGAATGGGTTGCCCGCTGTCAGTGACAGCAGGGCAACCCTTAGAGAAGGCAGGGACAGTGCCCAGGTGTCCCTGCCTTCTAGATCGCTGTATACACAGCACTCACTGAGCGCTGTGCATACAGAGCAGGAAGCGCTATGCGCTTCCTGTTCCGGCCCGGCGGTCATGTGATCGCCGGGACCGGAGAGTGCAGGAGCTGTGAGGTCTTTCAGAGATCTCGATCAGCCCTGCACTGAGGCTGTACAGCGCTGTATTGCGCTGTACAGCCTCTCTGGGGGGTGCATTTCTTTTGTAACTGGGGCTACTGTGTCAGCCCCAGTTACAGGAGAAATCAACAGTGAAAAAATAAAATTAAAAAAGTGAAGTAAATGTCCCCCAGAGGTCTTGTATATCCTTATGGGGGAAGCAAAGTGTAAAAGTGTTGAAAAATAAAAATAAAAAAAAAGGTTTCACATGTAAAAAAAATAATTCCCTATGTAAGGAATAATTATTATTTTTTTAAATAGGAAAAATAAAATAGACAGATTTGGTATTGCCGTGTTCGTGATGGTCTGCTCTATAAATAAATCACATGATCGACCCAGTCCGATAAACACCATAAAAAAAATAAACTGTGTCAAAAAAAGCAATTTTTGGCACCTTACATCAAAAAAAGTGCAACACCAAGTGATCAAAAAGGCCCACAAAATGGTACCAATAAAACCGCACCTGAGGGTTTAACTGCCACTGATCGCAGCTCCCTATCATCATAGAGGTCGGGTGCCAGCTATTATTGTGTAAAACTTAAATAAGAAAAAGTATACATATTAGGTATCGCCACGTCCGTAACTATCTGCTCTATTAAAATGTCACTTGACCGAACCCCTCAGATGAACGCTGTAAAAATAAATAAAAACTGTGCTAAAACAACCAATTTTTTTTGTCACCTTGCCCCATAAAGTGTTATAATGAATGATCAAAAAATCATATGTACCCAAAAATAATACCAATAAAACTGGCACCTTATCCCCTATTTTCCAGAATGAGGTCACTTCTTGGGAGTTTCTACTGTAAGGGTGCATCAGGGGGGCTTCAAATGGGACATGGCATCTAAAAACCATGTGGCGCTCCTTTACTTCTGCGCCCTGCCCATACAGCAGTTTATGACCACATGTGGGGTGTTTTTGTAAACCGCAGAATCTGGGTAATAAATATTGAGTTTTGTGTTTGGCTGTTAACCATCGATGTGTTAAAGAAAAAATTGGATTAAAATGGAAAATCTGCCCAAAAAATGAAATTAAAAAATTTGATCTCCATTTTCCTATAATTCTTGTGGAATGCCTAAAGGGTTAACAAAGTTTGTAAAATCGCTTTTAAGTAACTTAAGGGGTTTAGTTTCTACAATGGGGTCATTTATGGGGGTATCCACTATGTAGCCCCCACAAAGTGACTTCAGACCTGAACTGGTCCTTAAAAAGTGTGTTTTTTATCAATTTTCTTAAAAATTTTAAGAATTGCTTCTAAGCCTTCTAACGTCCCCCAAAAAATAAAATTACATTTCTAAAATGGTGCCAACATAAAGTAGACATATGGGGAATGTTAAGTAATAAATATTTTATGAGGTATCACTTTCTGTTTTAAAAGCAGAGAAATAGAAATTTAGAAAATTGTGAATTTTTCAAAATTTTTGGTAAATTTTGGGATTTTTTCATAAATAAAGGTGAAATATATTGACTCATTTATGACTAGCATGAAGTACAATGTGTCATGAGAAAACAATCTCTGAATGACTTGGATAAGTAAAAGCATTCCAAAGTTACTACCACATAAAGTGAGATATGTCAGATTAGCAAAATTAGGCCTGGTCAGGAAGGGGGCAAATGGCCTGGATGGGAAGTGTTTAAAAATCTATCGGGGCACAACAGAGCAATGACAGGAGACACGTTTATTTGGAGAGGTAAATTTAATGAGCTGACCACATGCGCCATTGCTGGTTGTTACAATGGTCAGCAGAGAACACAGTAAGGGTAACAAGAGCTGACCAAAACTCTTCTCCCCCTACGCTACACCCTAAAGTTACTGACCTTGACCCCTCCACTTCCGTAAACCACATTCTCTTCAAAGAGGACCTAGAAATTTTTTACCCAGGCAGCCCCTACCAAGAGACCCACAGATCTGGTGACGTCAATGAACACATTGCTGGGCGGTAGCCTCTGCCTAGCAGTGTGCCTAGGTAAAAAAAAACAAGCCCTTGCCCTGCGCGATCCAGCGCAGGTCAAGGGAGAGCATGGGAGCATGAAATGCTCCGATGCTCATCTTGGTGGGGCTGTCTGGGTGAAAATATGGGTATGTCTGGGGTTATCTCTGAACCTGGACAATCCCTTTAAGGGGTTAATAACTTTCATGCTTTCTAGTGCAGTCACATTCCAAGAATAGGTGCATAAATAATACCATAATACCAGTGGCTAGTATAGCATAGTTTAAAGGGATTGCCCAGAATAATTAGAAAAACATGGCTGCTTCCTTTGAGAAAAAGTGCTGCATCTGTCCAGGAATTGTATCTGGTATGGCAACTTGGCTCCAGTGAAGTGAATTCCAGTTTTTGGAATAAGGCAGCCATGTTTTTCTAGTCTTTTACAACTTATTTTTAGTATTTTTTTTTTTTTTATGTTCGACTTACTGTATTAATTTGTACTTTCTCTTTTTACTAGGAGCCTGTGGTGTTCCTAACAGACTCCAGTATGCAGTGCCAAGGGACAGCGATCTTGAGAAAGATATCTTTTCTCCTGGTACAATCGTGAGATATGATTGTAGAGATGGTTATAGGCGTGTTGCTCAGACAATCAATTCTGTTACCTGCCTTGATAACTATACATGGTCTGAGCCAAGTGTATTCTGCGAGCGTAAGTACATGATCTTTTTATTTCTTGGTCTTATTACATTGCCGAAATTTAGAAGGGAAACACTTGTCACAGAACTCCTTGGTTCTTGCGGGACCCAGATATTGGGAATAAATAGTAGTTAAAATATGTATTGCACATGCACGCCAACATATTACTGCTTTGGCCAGACCACCAGTGTATAGGCCAAACACTGAATTCTGAGAATTCTGAGAAAATGTGGAATGATTTTTTGCTCCAGATAGGGAGGTCTAAGTATGCTTATCTCTTGGGATTTTAAAGGGAACCTGTCATCTGGATTTTGGGTATAGAGTTGAGGACATGGGTTGCTAGATGGCTGCTAGCACATCCGCAATATCCAGTCCCCATAGCTCTGTGTGCTTTTATTGTGTAAAAAACTGATTTGATACATATGCAAATTAACCTGGGATGAGTCAGAGCTTGAAAATATGACTCTTCTCTGGTCACACAAGTAAGATATGACTCTTATGTTCATTTGCATAAAAGGCGGGAAGTACAAAAATACTTATTGAATTTGTCTGCAAATGAAATTTAAAAGTGTAATTTATATGTTTAGGACAACACTATGAACATTTAGAAGTGCTCAGTGAGGGTAGCATAGTAGAGGTGACAGGTTCCTTTTAAGCAAAAGTACTGTATATTCCTGCGTATAAGACTACTTTTTAACACATGAAAATCTTCTCAAAAGTCGGGGGTCGTCTTATACGCCGGGTATGGCGGGCGCTGCAGTGCCGGGACGCCCGAATTATCAACAGAGAGAGCCCGGGCTATTGCCTTGTATCCCCAGCAGCTGAGAGCTGCGATGTAACCCACGGCATATGCCCCCCCCCCCGCGCTGTACCTTGTTTACCGCCCCCTGCTCTGTACCTTGTATGCCTCCTCCTGTGTTGCCTATATAAAGGTGATACTTGCCTTTTGTAATTCTTCCTGTGCTGATAATGAGAACAGTTATTGAAAAGTTACCGCACAGAACAGGAAATCGCGGCCTATTGTTAGACCTAGTGGCCAGTGCGAAAATTGTAGAATTATATATATTTTTTAAATATAGTGTTATATGGATAATTGAAAAAAATATGTTTAACCTAATGTGATTTAAACAATAGGTCTTTTTCTAATGACACATTACCTTTTAAAAAGGGTGGTCCAGGATTAGAAAAATGAAGGCCACTTACCTCCCCTAACAGCACCAGCCATGTCCCCTGGTTGTGTGCACTGTTGAAGCTCAACTACATTTACGTCACTGGAGCTGAAGTGTAATACCAGGGCCATCCCATGGACAGATGTGGTGCTGCTTCTGGTTTTAAAGGGATTGTTCCATCATGGCATTTCACGGCCAAAATGGGAATACCACACTGTATGTGCCAGCCCAGGAAGGCAGGGTTACAAAAACAGCCAATAGCTGATGCTTTGCTGTTTCCATAACGCCTATAGTAGTGCAATGAATCTCTGCAAAAAGTTCCCGAGTTACAGAAACTCTGCTATGAAAGTTATGGCAACAGCGGAGTGCCAGTCCCTCGAATGCTTCCGTAATTCTGATCCACAGATGGTCGATATTGGACATCCCCTTTTAAGCAGCCATGTATAGCCTCTTTAAGGAATCTTTCCATCAGGGCTTATGCACACGCCCATTGTTTGCGTCTGCATCCGAGCAGCATTTTTTGCGGATCGGATACTGACCCATTCACTTCAATGTTGCTGCAAAAGATGTGGATGGCATAAAGAATTCAGGCAAATATGAACACTGTTTGAGTAGTCGGCATGTAAACTGCTGTGGAGGAGGGGGTCCGTTGTGACCACTGTGGTGGAAGGCTGCTGTGATCACTGGGAGATCTGCTGTCATCTCAGGGAACCCCCCAACCAGATTATTGGACTTATCCCTACATGTATCATTGCTGCATCCTGAGTCTGTTAGACTCGCTTTAGATTTGTCCAGTCTTGGAAATAATACTTTTGAAAAGGGCTAGAAAGGCCGAATTTTCAGAAAATCTTATTTGACAAACAGGATTTTTGCATCCATCCCTGACAGCCCTTTTTGTATCATTACATTTACTGGAGAATGCTTTATTAGTGCTGTACCTGTCAGGAGCTATCAGTCGTTCCTGTCGGGCTGTAAGATTACCCAATGCCATGGTTTTAACTTAAAGGGACTCTGTGATCAGCGACCTCCCTATCCCACTGTTTGCATAGACACAGACCTGCAGTTCACTAGATTGAAGCGCTCTTTTTCTTTTGCTGATCCGCATCTCCATCCCTGAGTTATGATACTTTTGAAAGTACTATTAGGAGTTTGGTGCAAATAGGGCATCACCGTTGCACTCATTGCACCCAAGCTCCCATGATTTCTGTGGCCAGCCCCTCCCTTGCTGCTTTGATTTACCGGTCCGGTCAATGGTAAAGCGGCAAGGGCCTGGACACAGAAAGGGGCAGTGCTTGAGTGAAATGAGGGCAATAGTAACTCCCTTATTGCACCAAACGCCTAACTTGTATATTAGGAAAAGGTATCAAACCTTTCATAACTTGGTAACAGAGCCTCGGACCAATGAAAGAAAAACGGTGCTTTAATCAAGTGAACTACAGATTTGGTCTATGCAAATAGTTGGATAAGGGAGGTCATTGGTGATAGAAAATCCCATTATAGGGAGTCTAACAATAAACATTGATGGCATAGAATCTTTTTATTGACGTTCATAAAACATTTAAAGGGAGTCTGTCAGCAGTTTTGTCAATGCTAAACTGCTGACCACCGACACAAGGTTGTAGCTGTGGAGAGCAATGCAAACTTACCTTTTGTAGCGCTTTTCTAATCAAAAGTAGTAGAATTAGAAAGGGGTATCACAGTGAAGTGCTCTCTGCATTCAACTACTTCACAGCACCGCCACGCTCTAAGGGACAGCTCAAGCTTCCAGTCAGGAAACCGCTACAGCTGTAACTCAAACCAGAGGGGGAGGAGGTCGTGAAGCATCTCAATGCAGAATGCACTTCACAGTGAAGCCCTGCCCTGGGCACTTGAAAGATGAGAATCTGGCAAAAAAACAAAAAAAAAACTTATTTATTCTACTCCTGATGAGAAAAGTTCTACACAAGGTTAGTTTGTACTGCTCTCCTTAGCCCTACCTAGTGCTTTCAGCAGTTTAGCATGGTCAAAACTGCTGTTAGACTCACTTTGAATGACACCTGTCACCAAAATGTTTGGATCACTCATTATACAGTCGAATTCTGCACTATATATTTTTATTTTGCTAACCTAGACTGTATTTGTCCGTTTTTATTTTATTTATTTTATTTTTTTCTTCTTTCACTTTTTGGTGCTTTCTTTTGTTCGTCATTTCTTCTTCCTTTTTTTTTTTTTTTCATGCTCTTTCTTTTGTGCTTTCTTACCTTCCTATCTGCCTGCCATTTCTTTCTCCTTTTTCCTTTTCTTTCTTGTTTGTCCTGGCAGGCAGATCATGTGGGAATCCTGGAGATATAGAAAATGGAGACTTCGAGGCAACAGATGGGTTTTTGTTCGGTTCCAGAGTGACATATAAATGTTATGCAGGGTAAGTTTGAGAATAAGCTATCGTGTACATGACGATTAACGCTAACTGGCCACTGTATGACTTCTGGCATTTAACAGTTTTTTCCCTCTGCAGACTAGCTGATTGATGTCTACCTTAGTGTACATATGGTGAACACAGGCAATTCTTCTCCTTTTACACAGACTGATAATATCAGGCAATTATCAGGAAGGAGCCAAACATTACCAATAATTGCTTGAGTATCACACTAGCGCATAATATCAGTCTATGTCCAGGCCCATAAACTATAATTTGGACTGGTGGAGATCTGTCCACAACCCAGCAAAAATGGAGAGAATCGGCTTGATAAAAAAACTATTTTCGTTTGGCCGGTTCTCGGCATACTTGCCAGGTTGCATCCGGATCTCCCAGGGTCCCCATTAGGGTCCATTCACACGTCCGTAGTGTATTGCGGATCCGCAATACACCCAGCTGGCTCCCCCATAGAACTGCCTATTCTTGTCCCCAATTGCGGACAAGAATAGGACATGTTCTATTTTTTTCCTGAGCCGCAGACAGGAAGAACCGGGGCGCGCTCCGGAAATGCTGATGCGGACAGCACACTGTGCTGTCGGCATCCATTTTTGCCCCATAGAGAATGAATGGGTCCGCACCCGTTGCGCAATTTGTGGAATAGATGCAGACCCATTCTGCGGACGTGTGTATGGACCCTTATAGTTAAAGGGGTTGACCACTCTGCATGTATTTTCTACTACTGTGTGGGAGGCAGGAAAAAAGTACTTTTCCTAATATATGTCTTTAAGTAGATCTGCTTTTCCTCATCCTCGCAGCGCATGCCCAGTCTGCCACTGGCGCCCCAGCCTCACGTAACCCTAACTACCCCCATCCGACACTTCTACTGTGTCCAGGGTCGGTGCCTGGAGCTGACACATTACCGGTAGGGATGTTCCGATACCATTATCGGTAACGGGACTGATACTGGACATTTGCAGAGTACTTGTACTCCTGCAAATGTCCCTGATACCAGTGCCGATACCTGCTGGCCGCTTGCAGCGGCCCTCTCAGCAGTTCAGCGTGGGGGAAGGAATTCTGTGACTGGCATTCCCGGCACCCGACCTCTGAGAGGACGCTGTGATCCGCACAATTAACCCCTCAGGTGTGGCACCTGAGGGGATAATTGCGCGGATCACAGCGTCCTGTCAGAGGTCGGGTGCCGGTACTGTTCAGTCTCTGCATTGGTGGCATTGGGCAGTGCGCCTCCCCCCCCCCCCGCAGTATTAATCATTGGTGGCAGTGGCCACAGGGTCCCCCCCATCATTGGTGGCAGTGGTCAGTTCCGATCGGAGTCCCAGCAGTGTAATGCTGGGGCTCCGATCGGTTACCATGGCAGCCAGGACGCTACTGAAGTCCTGGCTGCCATGGTATGTTAGTGAGCAGCATTATACTCACGTGCGCCATGACTTTCAGTCAGATAGCCGATAATTTATACCGATATTCTGTGCATTTTCATCCTACACAAATCTGTTAAATGAAGAGATGCGCATATATATATATATATATATATATATATACATACATATATACACACACTGTATTTATACTTTAATCTTTTGGTGTGTTTTTTTTACGTTTATTTTTTATTTTTTTTTAATAACAATTTCCCCCTTAGGGGCTAGAACCTGGGATTTTTTAATACCTTGTCCTATTCACCCTAATAGAGCTCTATTAGGGTGAACAGGACTTCACACTGTACCTGCTTCCCTGTGCATAGTACACACAGCAGCAGGGAGCTTACCATGGCAGCCAGGGCTTCAGTAGCATCCTGTCTGCCATGGTAACCGATCAGAACCCCAGGCTTACACTTTTGGGGCTCTGATCAGAAGCTGCCACTGCCACCAATGAAGAGGAGGGGAGGGGACCCTGTGGCCACTGCCATCAATGATTTTAATACTGGCGTTGGGGGGTGCACTGCGCCACTAATGTTTTTAATACTGGGTGAAGGGCGCACTGAGCCACCAATGAAGATAACTCGCCCATTAATTCAAATACAGCCGCACCCGACCTATGAGAGGTAGCTACGATGTGCGACAGGGGTTAACTGCCGCGGATCGCAGCTACATGTCATAGAGGTCGGGTGCGGCTGTATGATTCTGCAGCCAGCACCCGCCTCCTGTTGAATTTGAATGAGTGAGTTAACTTCATTGGTGGCGCATTGGCCACAGCCCCTCCCCTCCTCTTTTCCTCTCTCCTCTCATTGGTAGCAGCCCCACAGGGGGAGGGAGACACTGCCTCCTTCTCCCCTGTGCTGCTGAGGGAACATGGATCACGCTGACAGCAGCGCGATTCATGTTCGCTATCGGCAAGGTTAGATGCCGATACTGATAACTTAGAAAATCCTGAATATCGGCCGATAATATCGGTAAATTCGATAATCGGTCGATCCCTATTCGTGGGTACACAATCTGCTGCACAGAAATTATGATTTTCGGTGCCCGCAGAAGACATCGTCACTCAATGAACAAGTGTTTATATAAACAGTCATCCTTAATGATTAGCCTTATTATCGGTCTGTGTAAAAGGACCTTAACGCTCTTTCTCTCTCACTAATTCGGGAGCAGCAGCAGTACCAGGACAGTATAGGACAAGTATAAGGAACTATTGAATAGTATTGAAGTGAGTAAAGCACTTGAGGTGAGAGAGGATTTTAAATTGATTGCATCAGCCCTTTGTGTATGGCTCTCTGCTTGTTTCTCACTCTGCAGCTCTCTTCTCCTCCCCTTCCCTCTGCATAGACTTTTATGGTAGCTTGTTATTATTCCTTGAGTGAGCTGGCAGTCCACTTCGGCCTCTCAGTATTGACAGAATTTAGTGAAAGGAAAGCGAGTTGGAGGAATTAAAGAGCTGATAAGTGGGCTTACAGTTTTCTGCAGAGTATATTTCATTTGCATACGGACTCTGCTAGACTACTCATTTGAAAAAAAAATTTGTCCAATGTTTGCTTATCGTTATATTAGTACTTTCACAATTACCTAACCAGCTTTCTGTGTACAGGCTACATTTTCTGCTGCTTGTTGAGTATATATCGACTCTTCTGATTTTAAAGTATTTTTGTGAATTAGAACTCATGCACACGACTGTATTTTGCATACCGCAAAACACAGATATGCAAAAAAAAATTTACATCCGTGTGACATCTGTATTGCATCCGCAAAACGGACAAGAATAGGACATGTTCTATTTTTTTAGAGGAACGGACATACGGAAACGGAATGCATACAGAGTAATTTTTTTTTTTTTTTTTTACAGGCTTTCATTGTGTTTGCTGGTACATAACTGATTACGATGTAACCCACAGAGGTTGCACTATTTTTCCAGAATAGTAAAAATACTTTTTTTTTTTTTTTAGGAGTATTTTTAGCCATGGAGGAGTGTGAAAGTTGCAGTAATTTAAATAGCTAATATACAGGCCTACATGTTAAGGGCTTGTTAACATCTGCATTGGAGGCTCCGTTCAGGGCTTCTGTAACATATTCTGTCAAAAAGACTTTACAAAAAAAGGCTTAAATGCAGGAATTTTTTGTTTGGTAACAGAAACTGAATGGACTTCATCATAGTCGAGTAGTCTGTTCAGCTCCATTCATGTCAGTTTTGTGTCCGATCCAGCACTTCTGTTAATTTTTGTTGTTCTGCTCATGTAATGGAGCAAAACAGCAGAAATAAATAGCGGTGGTGTGAATGTGCCCTAAGAGGTTGGTATTTATGCAGTGGAACCATTACTAGTCTAAATAACTTATCTCCCTCCCCCCCCAATCATCTTCTCCAATATACTGTCCAAAGTAAATAACATCACTGCCCTCCCTCCAGGCCCTCCAACATACAATCCCATGTAAATAACATCACCCCCTCCCTCTAGTGCCTCCAACATACAGTCCCATGTAAATAACATCACCCCCTCCCTCTAGTGCCTCCAACATACAGTCCCATGTAAATAACGTCACCCCCTCTCTCTAGCCCCTCCAACGTACGGTCCCATGTAAATAACATTGCTCCCTCTCTCTCCAGGATAAGATCAATAATCCCCTGGGAGGGGTCTGGAGTGAATGCACAGCAAGCTATTATAGCCAAGTGATAAAGTACAGTCTGATATAGTGTATCTTCCCTGTACTTTAGCACTTGGCTATAATCATTCACTGCAGACCCCATCCAGGGGCTTAGAAACCCCAGGCCAGCACCCTGACCAACATTAAAGAGTAACTACAATTTTTAGAAACTTTTGATATGTCATAGGGTTGATAACTGCTAAGCGCAATACTGAAGACGGTCTCCTAGTAAGTCTTCTACTGCTCTCTGCAGCAAGGAGAAACGGTGCTTGGCTGAGCGCTTCTGACTCCTCAGAAATGGGACCCCCGCCAATCAACACTTTTGATGTGTCCCTATGACATATCAAAAGTTTCAAAAACTAAAGCCCATTGCGCACCAAAAGGCTGCTTACCCTGCCAGGCACCTCCCCATGAAGATTGAGCACGGCTGTACGAGCTTCCATTCACCGCTTCAAAGTGGTGTGCCCAGTGGTCCGGAAGTCTGCCCAAACCGACCAGTGGCGGAATTGTTTATATTTTGTTTCAAAATTCCACCCTATTTGGAATTTTTTCCCACATTTAATGGGACATTAAATGGTGGTATTAGAAAGTACAACTTGTTGTGAACGGAAAAATGAAAAACTTAAATGGCTCCGGGAAATCAGGAAGTTAACACAATTTTCCGTTTTTGGGTTTTCTTTTTCTTATCAGGAAAGGGTTAAAATCACCTTTTTTTTTTTTTTTTTTTACAAATAAACTGTAAAAGAATAAACCTAAAAAGTATTGCCATGTCTGAAAATGTCTCGACTATTAAATTAGAAGTATTTATCTGGTGTATGGCAAGCACTATAATTAGGCTTGAGCGAATAGAGTCGATTCGTTCAAACACTTTGTTTTAATGCTGTACAGAGACCTGCCTCCATTAAAATGTATTGCAAAATTTGTTTCAGTCGAAGTTGCGTGAGACTTCGGTGAATGAGTTCGGTATTCGTTTCTACATGTTTGAAATCGCTTAGGCCCCTTTCACACGGGCGAGTTTTCCGCACGGGTTCAATGCGTGAGGTGAATGCATTGCACCCGCACTGAATCCGGACCCATTAACTTCAATGAGGCTGTGCACTTGTGCGTTGCGTGAAAATCGCAGCAAGCTCTATATTGTGCGTTTTTCACGCAACGCAGGCCCCATAGAAGTGAATGGGGCTACGTGAAAATTGCAAGCAAGTGGTTGCTAGGTGACTATCGGGATGGGGACCTGATCTTTATTATTTTCCCTTATAACATGGTTATAAGAGAAAATAATAGCATTCTTAATACAGAATGCTAAGTAAATTAGGGATGGAAGGGTTAAAAAAAAAAAATAATTTAACTCTCCTCATCCACTTGCTCGCGCTGCCCGGCTCGTCGTCTTTCTTCTTCTTTGACCTGGGAGGAAAAGGAACTTTGGTGACGTCACTGCGCTCATCACATGGTCCATCACATGGTACATTACCATGCGATGGGCGCAGTGATGTCACCAAAGGTCCTTTTCCTCCCAGGTCAGTTTAATAATTATAATTTATTTAACCCCTCCATCCCTAATTTACTTAGCATTCTATATTAAGAATGCTATTGTTTTCCCTTATAACCATGTTATAAAGGAAAATAATAAAATCTACAGAACACCAAACCCGAACTTCTGTGAAGAAGTTCGGTTCTGGGAACCAAACATGCTGATTTTTCTCACGTGCGTGCAAAACGCATTAAAACGCTTTGCACTCGTGCAGAAAAATTGCGCATTTTCCCGCAACGTACCCGCATCGTATCCTGCCCTCACACACGACGCCCGTGTGAAGGAGGCCTTAAAATTCAGGATCCGAAGTCGTGTTTGGAACAGGCTTGTTCTGCCTCCACAGATGTAATACATTTTAACCCCTTCATGACCCTGCCTTTTTTCACCTTAAGGACCAGGCCATTTTTTGCAAATCTGACATGTCACTTTATGTGGTGATAACTTTAAAACGCTTTTACTTATCCAAGCCATTCTGAGATTTTCTCGTCACATATTGTACTTCATGACAGTGGTAAATTTGAGTAAAAATATTTCATTTTTATTTATTAAAAAAATATTAATAATTTACCAAAAATTTGGAAAAAATAGCAAATTTCTATTTCTCTGCATTTAAAGCAGAAAGTGATACCTCCTAAGATAGTTATTACTTTACATTTCCCATATGTCTAATTCATGTTTGGATCATTTTGTAAATTTACATTTTCTTTTTTTTTGTTTTTTTTGACGTTAGAAGGTTTAGAAGATTAGAAGCAAATCTTAAAATTTTTAAGACCATTTCCAAAACCAACCAAATTTTTAAGGACCAGTTCAGGTCTTAAGTCACTTTGTGGGGCTTACATAGGAGAAACCACCCATAAATGACACAATTTTAGAAACTACACCCCTCAAGGTAATCAAAACTGATTTGACAAACTGTTAACCCTTTAGGTGTTCCACAAGAATTAAAGGAAAATGTAGATGAAACTTCAGAATTTCACTTTTTTGGCAGATTTTCAATTTTTTCCAGTAACAAAGCAAGGGTTAACAGCCAAACAAAACTCAATATTTATTACTCTGATTCTGTAGTTGACAGAAACAGCCCATATGTGGTTGTAAAATGCTGTACAGGCACATGGGCAGGGTACAGAAGGAAAGGAACGCCATATTTAATTTTTGGAAGGCAGATTTCACTGGGATAATTTTAACCCCTTAGGGACCCATGACGTACCGGTACGTCATGTATAGTTCTGATCACCGGCGGGCGGTGATCGGAACCTGGTGCCTGCTCAAATCATTGAGCAGGCACCTAGGCTAAATGCACGGGGGGGGGGGGGGGGGGGGGGGTTAGATCATGTGATATTTATACAGCAGGTCGTTACCGACATGGCGACACCTAATATGTATACTTTTTTATTTTATTTAAGTTATACACAATAAAAGCATTTTTGAAACATAAATAAAAATCTCGTTTTAGTGTCTCCCTATTCTGAGAGCCATAGTGTTTTTTTTTTTTTTTTTTTTCTTGGCCTATTTTATGTAGGGGGCTCCTTTTCTGTCGGATAAGGTGACTGTTTAATTGGTACTATTTTGGAGGGCATACGCCTTTTTGATAGCTTGGTTTTACACTTTGTGATGTAAGGTGACAAAAAATGGTTGTTTTAGCACAGCTTTTATTTTATTCTACGGCCTTCAGTTAAGGGGGTGAATCTTGATATTTTTATAGAACCGGTCGTTATGGACGCGGCAGTACCAAATATATCTCTCTTCTTATTTTTTCTTTCCTGCCTGTGAGACCCAGCCTAAGGGGCTGCATCTCACAGGCTTCTGCAGAAGGCAAGCCCTGATCCCTATGGAAGGCATCGGGCAGCCTTCTCTGTCATCGGGTCCCCGCCACTGCAAAGCGGGGACCCGATGGAGATGCAAAGGGCATGCGTACCCTCTGCATGCCGCGGTCAGCTTTGACTGCACCATATAAGGGGTTAATACGCCAGCATCTGTGTCTTCACCGATGCCGGCGTATGCAACAAGGACCTGGCTGTCAATGACTGCCGGGCTGTGCCGCTGATCGGGCGGGTGCAGCACCTGCACCTACCCTCAGCTGTACATGTACGGCGCTGGTCCTTAAGGGGTTAATGCTGTACGAAAACAGGTCTCCGTTCAGCGTTAAAGAGGACCTTTCACCACTCCTGACATGCCTATTTTAATAGTTACATGCATTCCTAACGTAATAACAATTCTGGAGCATCTATTCTTGTGGCTCTATGTTGTGCCGTTCCTTTATTATTTGCACTAGATGTCAGGAATGAATTTCTATTGGCCTTCAGTAAGGGTACAGAGGGATGTAACCAGTTGGGGGGTGTACCTGCACAGACTGAAAATGGCAGCACTGACTGGATAGAGTGAGTCTGTGCAGGTACACAGACCCAACTGGTTACCACTCCTCTGTACCCTTACTGAAGGCTAATAGCAATTCATTCATAACTTCTAGTAGAAATAATAGAGGAATCACACAACATAGAGCCATAAGAATTACAGGATTGTTATTACATGGGAAATGCATGAAGCTATTAAAACAGGAATGTCAGGAAAGGTGACAGGTCCTCTTTAAATCAAACTTTTAGAACAAATCGACTTTCGGATCTATGATCTAGGATTTGCTTAATACTAAATATATTTAAAAAAAAATTAAAATCAAACAGTTATGCTCAAGAAGTCATACATAATCCATATGATAGGAATAAAAACTACAGGTCACTCACAAAGAGAGCACATACACAGCCCTGTATATTAAATATTCAGAATTGGTGTCAGAATCTTGTGATGTAAAGAAAATATTTACTTTTTGAAAGTATTTATGTTAAATATTAAAGGGGCTGTGCAGGCAATACATATTGATGACCTATCGTCAGGATGGGTCATCAATATCTGATAGGCGGGGATCCAACACCCGGCACCCCCACTTATCAGCTGTCTGAAGAGGAGGCAGCACTGCTTGCTCTTCATTATACTGTCTCGGAAGTTTCGGCGGTGCAATGTAATGACAAGTACTCTCTCCATCGACTTGAACACTATGCCACCGTTCCACAGAAGACGATGCATAGTGTAGTGAAGAGGAAGCAGCACTCGCATGGAGCGTCACTTCCTCTTCAAACAGCTGATCGCTGAGGTTGTCGGATCCCCGCCGATCAGATTTTGATGACCCATCCTGACGATAGGCCATCAATATGTATGGCCTGCACAACCCCTTTAAAGCATAAGAAAAATGTCATAAATTTGGCATCGTACTGAACCATGAATAAAGATTTTATGTCATTTTTTTACCAACCAGTGAATGCTGTAAAAATGTAACCCATAAAGCAGTGGCAGAATTGTGGGCTTGTTTTCTATTCCTCCCGCTTCCCACATCATAAAGAATATTAAAAAGTGTCATTAGAAAGTACAACTTCTCCCACAACAAACCCTCATACGGTTGTGTGCACAATAAATGAAAAAAATTTTCATGCAGGGAGTAAAAAATTAACTGTTTGGGAAGTGGGGACTTTTCATGTACAGTAGATAAAAGGCTACCTTGAGAACAAAATGTAATAAATGTTTTTTTCATCCTGTTCTAACTGTTCTTTATTTTGTATTTAACCCGTGGGAACTGTGACTTAAATCCCAGTGCTGTACAGCTACAGCCCGCCCGATCAGCGGCAGGGGTCTGGCAGTCACTGATAGCCGGGCCCCTGTTAAATGTATCGGCATTGGTGAAAACAATGATGCTGGTGCATTAACCCTCACTATGCCGCGGTCAACACTGACCGCAGCACGTGCGATATTCTTGTCTGGTTCCGGCGCTGCAGCGACTGGAGCCCGATGCCTGGGAAGGCAGCCTGATGCCTTTCATAGGTATTGTGCTGCCTTCCATGTAAGCTTGTACCCAAACCCCTGGGTCTCACAGGCAAGCAGGCTGTAAGTGTTAAGGGCTCATGCACACGACAGTATTTTGCGTTCCGTATACGCACCGTATTTTGATTCCGTATACATTCGTATACGGAACCATTCATTTCAATGGGTCAGCAAAAGATGCGGACAGCACTCTGTGTGCTGTCCGCATCCGTTGCTCCCTTCCGTGACCCCGCAAAAATTGACATGTCCTATTCTTGTCTGTTTTGCGGACAAGAATAGGCATCTCTATAATGGGCCTCCTATTCCGTTTCGCAAATTGCGGAAGGCACACGGCGGCATCCGTTTTTTGTGGATTGCAAAAAACGGCACGGTCGTGTGCATGAGCCCTTAGGCTACTTTCACACTGGCATTTCTGGGTCCGCTTGTGAGATCCGTTTTAGGGCTCTCACAAGCGGCCCAAAACGGATCAGTTCAATCCCAATGCATTCTGAATGGATAAGGATCCGCTCAGAATGCATCAGTTTGGCTCCGTTCCGCCTCCTATAGGCTGACATCAAAACGCAGCTTGCAGCGTTTTGATGTCCGCCTGACGATGCGGAGCCAAACGGATCCGTCCTGACTTACAATGTAAGTCAATGGGGACGGATCCGTTTTCACTGACACAATATGGTGCAATTGAAAACTGATCCGTCCCCCATTGACTTTCAATGTAAGTCAGGACGGATCCGTTTTGACTTAGACTTTTTTTTTTAAGAATAATGCAAACAGATCCGTTCTGAACGGATACAAGCGTTTGCATTATCGGTGCAGATCCGTCTGTGCAGATACAAGACGGATCCGCACCGTATGCAGGTGTGAAAGTAGCCTTAGGCTACTTTCACACTAGCGTTCGGGGCTCCGCTTGTGAGTTCCGTTTGAAGGCTCTCACAAGCGGCCCCGAACGGATCCGTCCAGCCCTAATGCATTCTGAGTGGATGCGGATCCGCTCAGAATGCTTCAGTCTGGCTCCGTTTGTCCTCCGCTCCGCTCAGCAGACTGACACCTGAACGCTGCTTGCAGCGTTCGGGTGTCCGCCTGGCCGTGCGGAGGCAAACGGATCCGTCCAGACTTACAATGTAAGTCAATGGGGACGGATCCGTTTGAAGTTGACACAGTATGGCTCAATTTTCAAACGGATCCGTCCCCCATTGACTTTCAATGTAAAGTCAAAACGGATCCGTTTGCATTATCATGAACAAAAAAAAAAAATGATATTTTTTTTTTTTTTTGTTCATGGTAATGCAAACGGATCCGTTCTGAACGGATCTAAGCGTTTGCATTATAGGTGCGGATCCGTCTGTGCAGATACCAGACGGATCCGCACCTAACGCAGGTGTGAAAGTAGCATGAAGTACAAAGTGTCACGACTCGAGAAAACAATCTCCGAATGCCTTGGATAAGAAAACGCTTTCCAAAGTTACCACAAAATGTGACACGTCAGATTTGCAGAAATCGGCCTTGGATTTAAGGTGAAAGTGGCTCAGTCCTGAAGGGGTTTAAATACATGAGCATATTTCATTTAGTTGCATCTATTTGCTTCTTCACTCGATAAAAGATCTTTTGGCCACCTGCACGCATTGCGGAATCCGATGCAGAAAAACCGCAGTGTAGTTCAGTACCAGCAAAGTGTATGAGATTACACAAATCTCATGTACACTTCGCAGATTGTTTCCATGCGGAAATTGACCAGCATTGCGTATTTCCCAATCTGCAGCATGTCATTTAGGTTTTAGCTGTAGATTTCACCTTTTTCAATGGAAGGGTGAGAGATGCGGCAAAACCACATATAATCGTCAGCAATATCCACAAAAAAGAAATTGTGGATTTTGATGTGGACATGCTCCAGAAATTCACATAAATCCGCCCTGAAATTTGTGTGGATCTTATGTGCGTTCATCCGCACTCGTGTGCGGCTTTCCTGTAGTTACTGTTCGTTTTATGAAAGAAAATGTCTGAACTTTCTTCCCCTGACAAATCTTACTTGCTGTGTTTGTTCTTGTATCTTTAGTTATCAAACGTTAAGCAGAAGAAATTATCGAGATTGCCAAGCAGATGGAACATGGAGCAATGTTCTCCCTGCATGTGAAGGTAATCTAAGCAGTGAAATGAATTTTATTGTAAGGAAATCCGATGATCAAGCTTAACATTAAAACCACTGACGCTGAAGGCGATCACATTGATTGCCTGACACTGGCAGCTATGAAGGGATGGGAAATATGTAAGGATGTGTAGTGTAAGGATCTGAAGGACTGGTCAGAGCATCTCCAAAACTGCAGGTCTTGTGGGAAGTTCAAGGTATGCATTTTTTAAGATCTACCAAAAGTGGTCGAAGGAAGGACTAAAGATGAACTGCTGACAGGGTCGTGGGTGTCCAAAGCTTCATTGATGCTTTTAGGGATCAAAGGTTTAAACAGTTCTCTCTGATCTCACAAAAGAACTGCTATAGCGCAAATTGCTGAAAAAGTCAGTGCTGGCTATGAGAGGCATGCCTCCCAGCTCACTGCATAGCCGCAGACCTGTCCAAATGCCCATGCTGACTCCTGTCCACTACCGAAAGTGCATGTAATGGACACTGGAGTATCAGAATTGGACCGTGGAGCAATGAAAAAGGTGGGCATCTCTTTAGAATCAAATTTTCTTTTGCATCACATGGATGGTCAGGTGTGTGTGTCGCTCACTTACGGAAGTGATGGCACCAGGATGCACTATGGGAAGAAGGCAAGAGGCATTGTGTTGCTGTGGGAAAGCTTGGCTCCTAGTATCAATGTGGATTTTACTTTGACTGGTACCCCCCCCCCCCCCCCCCCTACCTAAACATTGTTGCAGGACAGGTACACCTCTTCATGGTACCAGTATTTCCTAATTGCAGTGAACTCTTTCAGCAGGATTATATGCCCTGTCAGATTGCATAGGTTGTTCAGGAATTGCTAGGAACATGACGGGAAGAGTTCAGTGTGCTGATTTGGAGTATCATACATCCGATCCATGGAGGTCCCACCTCGCAACTTACAGGATTTAAAGGATTTGCTGCTAGTATCTTGGTACCAGATGCAATGGGACAACTTAAGATGTCTTGTGGGAAGTCCATACTGGGTCATAGTTTTTATGACCGTAGAAGGGTGAGCTGCACAGTATCAAGCAGCCGGTTATAATGTTATGACTGATTGGTCTATATGTCATCTAGAAGTTGGCAGTCTGCCTAAATATATGTGTTAAAGGGTTGACTGATGTATAAAAAAACACATCCATATGTCAACATTTAAAAAAACTCAAATTGTCTGAGAGGTTTCTGTAGCATGTTATCACTTCTCTCTAAACTGCCTCATCAGCCACTGGGGATCACTTCACCAGTCAGGCCCACACTACACGTGCTCTTAAAGGATAACTGTCACACTTAGACCCTAATTTCAATTTTCATATACCGTATTTTTCACCCCATAAGACGCACTTTTTCTCCCCCCAAAATGGGGGGAAAATGCCCCTGCGTCTTATGGGGCGAATGCTGTCAGTTTTACATCGCAAGCTGCGATGTACGAGCGATCGGGGAGGGACTGGGAGGAGGAGCTGGGGGCCGGCAATAGCGGCGGGGGCGGTGCAGTCAGTGTAGTATATCCCCGCCGCTCCGGTATACTAATATAAAATGTCTTAATCAATTAATAGTTATTAAACATGCCCCCCAACTCCTAATAGTACCTTACATCCTAACCGCTTTAGTAGAATGCAGGCAGGCCGGGCGGGCGGCATCGTAACTCCCTGATGTCACGTGCCTGCGCCGCCTACTTTATGAATGAAGCAGGCGGCGCAGGCAAGTGACGTCACTGATGGACGCGCCGGCCTGCCTGCCGGCATTCTACAGAAGCTGTTAGGATGTAAGGTACTATTAGGAGTGAGGGGACATGTTTAATAACTATTAATTGAATAAGACATTTTATATTAGTATACTGGAGCGGCGGGGATCTATGGATGACATTTTTATGGGGGACATCTGTGGATGGCACAGTTATGGGCTGGGGGGGTCTGTGGATGGCACTGTTATGGGCTGGGGGGGGTCTGTGGATGGCACTGTTATGGGCTGGGGGGGTCTGTGGATAGCACATATATAAAAGTGCCATCCACAGATCCCCCCCCCCCCCCTGTAACAGTGCCAGCCACAGATCCCCCCCCCCCCCCTGTAACAGTGCAAGCCACAACCCCCCCCCCCCCCCACCATAACGGTGTCCGTCACAGATCCCTCAATAACAGTGTCCGTCATCCACAGATCCCCCCATAACAGTGTCCGTCATCCACAGATCCCCCCCATAACAGTGTCCGTCATCCACAGATCCCCCCCATAACAGTGTCCGTCATCCACAGAGCCCCCCCATAACAGTGTCCGTCATCCACAGATCCCCCCCATAACAGTGTCCGTCATCCACAGATCCCCCCCATAACAGTGTCCGTCATCCACAGATCCCCCCCATAACAGTGTCCGTCATCCACAGATCCCCCCCATAACAGTGTCCGTCATCCACAGATCCCTCATAAGTGTCCGTCATCCACAGATCCCCCCATAACAGTGTCCGTCATCCACAGATCCCCCCATAACAGTGTCCGTCATCCACAGATCCCCCCATAACAGTGTCCGTCATCCACAGATCCCCCCCATAACAGTGTCCGTCATCCACAGATCCCCCATAAGTGTCCGTCATCTACAGATCCCCCATAAGTGTCCGTCATCCACAGATCCCCCCCATAAGTGTCCGTCATCCACAGATCCCCCCCATAAGTGTCCGTCATCCACAGATCCCCCCCATAAGTGTCCGTCATCCACAGATCCCCCCCATAAGTGTCCGTCATCCACAGATCCCCCCCATAAGTGTCCGTCATCCACAGATCCCCCCCCATAACTGTGTCCGTCATCCACAGATCCCCCCCCATAACTGTGTCCGTCATCCACAGATCCCCCCCCCATAACTGTGTCCGTCATCCACAGATCCCCCCCCCATAACTGTGTCCGTCATCCACAGATCCCCCCCCATAACTGTGTCCGTCATCCACAGATCCCCCCCCATAACTGTGTCCGTCATCCACAGATCCCCCCCCATAACTGTGTCCGTCATCCACAGATCCCCCCCATAACTGTGTCCGTCATCCACAGATCCCCCCCATAACAGTGTCCGTCATCCACAGATCCCCCCATAACAGTGTCCGTCATCCACAGATCCCCCCATAACAGTGTCCGTCATCCACAGATCCCCCCATAACAGTGTCCGTCATCCACAGATCCCCCCATAACAGTGTCCGTCATCTACAGATCCCCCATAAGTGTCCGTCATCCACAGATCCCCCCCCATAAGTGTCCGTCATCCACAGATCCCCCCCATAACTGTGTCCGTCATCCACAGATCCCCCCATAACTGTGTCCGTCATCCACAGATCCCCCCCCCATAACTGTGTCCGTCATCCACAGATCCCCCCCCATAACTGTGTCCGTCATCCACAGATCCCCCCCCCCCCATAACTGTGTCCGTCATCCACAGATCCCCCCCCCATAACTGTGTCCGTCATCCACAGATCCCCCCCCCCCATAACTGTGTCCGTCATCCACAGATCCCCCCCCCCCATAACTGTGTCCGTCATCCACAGATCCCCCCCATAACTGTGTCCGTCATCCACAGATCCCCCCCATAACTTCAAACCCACCAAAAGCACACCTTTTGGTTAAAAATATTTTTTTTCCTCCCCAAAAACCTAGGTGCGTCTTATGGGCTGGTACGTCTTATAGGGCGAAAAATACGGTATGTAGTTACTAATAGCATGATATTCCGGAATCCGTTACTATTAGACTGACTTACCCCATATTTAATAAGATTCAGCCCTCAGCAACCAGTCTGCATAAAACTGCAATTTCACTATTCAGTTAAGATGGCCGCCACTGCCCTCACCCTGAGGCTAATTCCGCCTGCCCTCACTAGCCAGTAACAAAGCCCCCCAAAAGTGTCAGTAACCAGAGCCCTCCCCCCCCCAAAGGGTTAATCTCCTGCAGCACAAAGGGGTCCTCTTACCACATGTTGCTTTCATTTATACACTGAGCAGATGGCAGATCTCCCTTCCCTGGTCTGCGCTGCTTCAACTCTGCATTCTCCAGCTCTGCTAAGTGAGGGGGCGTCTGCCAAGCGCAGGGACAGGGTGAAGTGCACACAGCCCAGGCACTGTTATCAGCTGCTGGGGAGGACCTGGCTTTAATAATTTACTTAGTCCCTGGCTGTCAGTAATCTGACCTTGCACGCAGCCTGCTTCTGCGTCCTCCCTCCTTCAACAGATAGATGGACCATGCCTAGCAACCCTATTTTAAGCACAGGTAAAAGTAGGCAGTACAGGGAACAAAACTGTGGAATTAAGGGGTAATTGAACACACAGTGAAAAGTTGAAATGGGGTCACCAAGGAGATATTATTCACCACAATCCAATACTCCAAAAAAAAAATATATGCGACAGTTATACTTTAATGACCCAGCTTGTACTGCACATATCTTAGTTTATCGTTGATTTCAGTGGGCGCTGTGTAATGATGCATTGTCCCTACAGTGTTAAAAGGGTTGTGCCAAGTTTTTAAGTTGTCCCCTGTCCACAAGATAATTAATATTTCTCGCCCATTACATTGGGGGACACAGACCATGGGTATAGCTTAGGCCATTACTAGGAGGACACACTATGCAAATAATAAAAAACGGCTCCTCCTCCACTGGCTATACCCCCATGCTCCAACAGGAGGACCTCAGTTTTAGCTTCGTGTCTGATAAGGAGGTGACACTCCTGCAGGGTTGTCCCTGTAGTTTTTTTCTTCTCCTGTTTGTTTTTTTCTAAATAGAGGACGCAGGGTCGCATGGTGCGTCCCTGGTCTCTCAGTGGAGCGAGCGCCGGGGTTGAATGGCCATCCCCGGCTACCTCCCTTCCCCCCCAGAAGATAAGTGGAACCGGGCTCGACCTGCAGCTCCGGTGGCCTACCAGATCCGGGGTCACCTAGTCGTGCCCTCTATCCAGTGCACTGCCACTCCTTGTGCCAGATGACTGAAGAGGTGACCCCCTGCTGGTCCGGTACAAAGGGTGAAGACTGCAGGTCTCAGATAAGTACTTCGGCTCTCCTGCAAGCTCCCCCTCCCACCCCATGCTTACACTGTGACTCGGTTCTTTAGGGGTTTCCTGTGTATCTGGGAGGGCCGGCTGGTTGAGAGGGAGGAGGGATTCCTTCTTGTTCCCTGCATTCTGGCGGTGGGCACCATTTTCGGAGCTGGGGGTCTGCCTTTTTTCATAGTTCCCGCGCGGAAAAAGGTTTTTTTTGCGCGATCTGTGACGTGACTGGGGGGCGGAGCCTATTGCGTCAGTCCCGGCGCTTCCGCTTTGCCTCAGCGCCTCTCTACGCTTGAATGCTACTCCAGCTCCTCACAGGTCACGGTAGGACAGACAGTGTTCCGCAAAGCTGTAGGAGACCCTGACTCCGGGATTGCCGCCATCATGCCAAGACCTGGGGCCCCCCAAAAATCTAAAGCTACACTTCAGGTCCCACTGGGATCCTGTAAGGTCTGCTGCTTGCCACTATCTGTTACAGGCTCCTGTGACTCTTGCCTTGCCTCGGGACAGGATCATCCACCTCCTCTTCCCCCTCTGCCATAGCTAGGGCGGCCGTGGACTTGGCCCAAGTCTCGCGCGAGGCCATGGCCTTTATGGAACGCATGGCGGCCACTGATCCACCGCCTGTGGTTAGCACCGCTCCACCTCCCGGTGCCCCCCACAGAGGACGCTCGACCATTAAGAGGCAGCGTACGCAGCAGCATCCCTCCTCGGATGACTCTGCTTCCCCCCCCCCTCGCCTGGAGGCGTGTTCAGCCTCTCCCTCTCGCAGGGATTACAGGTCTGAAGGGGAAAGGTCCGGCTCGGACGAGGACACTGAGCCGGAACCCTCACCTAAGCTCTCCACCATGGTGGCAGACTTGGTCACGGCGGTACGTGACACCTTTGACATCCAGGGGGAACCACCTCCTACTAGTAGCCAGGAATTCCCCCTCTTCCATTCCAGAAAACCGTAGGCAGTCACATTCCCCATTCATGGCGAGTTTGCCAAGGTCCTTTCTAAGGCTTGGGAACGCCCTAATCACCGTTTTTCTGCTATGAGGCGTATGGATACTCTTTATCCTTTCCCGGCAGATAACGTGCAGCAGTGGTCTTCTCCTCCTAAGGTCGACCCGCCGGTGGCCAGATTAGCTAAGAATACGGCAATACCAATCCTGGACGGGTCCTCCCTACAGGACAACATTGACAGGCGTTTGGACGCTCTTTCCAAAGCCATATTCTCTCTGGCGGGCACAGGTCTGCGGCCCGCGTTCGCCTCGACCTGGGTAGCCAGGGCACTTTCGGTGTGGTTGCAGCGCCATCATCAGGACCTCGCGGAGCAGGATGCCTCTGCAGACACCCTAAACTTCATCCTCCAGATGTCCCAGGCGACAACATTCCTCTGTGAGGCCTCATTGGACGTCAGCACTCTCTTTGCGCGGATTTCGGCCCTCTCGGTCACGCGGTGCAGGGAGGTCTGGTTGAAGGTCTGGGACGCCGACTCTTCCTCGAAGCGCTCCCTCACTAACCTCCCCTTTGCGGGCTCCAGGCTCTTCGGTGCTAATCTCTGACGCTACGGGGGGTAAGAGTACACACCTGCCCCAATCTAGATCCAAGCGCGCCTTCAGAGCTTGCCCCTCTGGCTCTAGAAACCAGTCCTTTCGGCGCTTCTCCTCCTCCAGGTCTGCGACAGCCCCCTCCTCCGGCGGCTCTCAGGACTCCCGCAAGAAGCCTTCCTTTAAGCCTCAACCTTCCTGGTGCCCGCAGGCACAGTTCCAGGGGAGTTCTGCCCGCCCCGCGGTTCCCAAGAAGTCCTCAGCCTGAAGGGGCGCCCCCACCGCTTGCTTTCCTTTCAGCATGTCTGGAGGGCTCGCGTATAAGACGCCTGGGCCCTGGAAATTGTAACTTCCGGTTACAAGATAGAATTTTCCAGACCTTGGAACGTTTCTTTCCTCAAAGAAGGAGGGATCAGTGCGTCCGGTCCTGGACCTGAAGCTGTTAAACAAGTCCCTGCGGGTGCGGAGGTTCCGGATGGAAACCCTCCACTCAGTTATTGCTTCTCTTCTTCCAGGGGAGTTCCTCGCGTCGGTGGACATCCGGGACGCCTATCTGCATGTCCCTATCGCAGAATCGCACCACAGGTTCCTGCGCTTCGCCATTGGCGACCGTCATTACCAGTTTGCCGCCCTTCCCTTTGGGCTGGCGACGGCCCCGCGGGTATACAAAGATCTTGGCGCCGATCATGGCGCTTCTCCGTACCAGGGGCATATCTCTGCTTACCTACCTGGACGACATTCTGATAAAGACTCCCTCTCGTCCCCAGGCCGAAGACAGCGTCAGGATCACTGTTCAGACTCTGCAACAGTTCGGCTGGCTGATCAACTTCCCGAAGTCCTCTCTCCAACCTTCCCAGAGGGTGACCTTCCTGGGGATGATTATGGACACTACTGCAGCCCGGGTATTCCTACCGGATTGCAAGTTCTCACGGATACGGGAGTCTGTGTCTCGCCATCTGCATTCCCCGTGTCTCTCCATCCGGGAGTGCATGCAAGTTCTGGGGCTTATAGTGGCCTCCTTCATGGCAGTCCGCCTTGCCCAGTTTCACACTCTGCCTCTGCAGCAGGCTATCCTGTCTTTCTGGGACAGGACATTGAAGGGTCTGGACTCTCGGATTCGCCTTCCTCCTCGGGTTCGCATGAACCTCCCGTGGTGGCTGTCCCCTCAGAATCTGACTTCGGGGAATTCCTTCCTCCCAATCTCCTGGACAGTCGTCACCACCGATACCAGTCTCCTGGGTTGGGGCGGCGTTCTCCGGGCTCGGATGGTTCAGGGGGTGTGGTCAGAAGTGGAAGCCCGCCTTCCGATCAACATATTGGAGCTCAGAGCAATTTTCCTCTCTGTCTAATTGGACCCCCCTCCTAACGGGTCTCCCGGTAAGGATCCAGTCAGACAATGCCACAGCCGTGGCCTACATCAATCATCAGGGTGGAACCCGCAGCCGGCCGGTGATGCAGGAGGTGAAGAGGATCCTCCAGTGGGCGGAGGCTCACGTTCCAATATGGTCTGCAGTGTACATCCCAGGGGTCGAAGACTGGACGGCGGACTTTCTCAGCCGCAACAGGGTGGAACGGGAGAGTGGTCTCTGCATCCGGATGTTTTCAAGGACGTCTGTCACCGTTGGGGCCGCCCGCACGTGGACTTGATGGCGTCCAGGCTCAACAACATGGTTCCCACGTTCCTGGCCCGAGATCGGGATCCGGAGGCGTACGGGGTGGACGCTCTGGTGTCTCCGTGGCAGGACTTCGCACTCCTCTGTGTCTTCCCACCACTGCCTCTACCCCCAAAGGTTCTTCGCAGGGTCGCGGCAGAAGGAATCCCGACCATCCTCATCGCTCCCGATTGACCTCGCCGCGCCTGGTTCTCGGAGGTCACTCGGATGCTGGCGGACGTTCCGTGGCCTCTTCCTCTCAGGGAGGACCTGCTGTCTCAAAGACCTCTCTTCCACCAGAATTTACAACTACTTTGTTTAACGGCGTGGCTGTTGAGACCACCATCTTGAAGAAGAGGGGCTTCTCGGACTCTGTCGTGAAGACCATGATCAAAGCCAGGAAACCAGCTTCCTCCCAGATATACTATCGTACCTGGAAGGCCTTTTGTGAGAAGATAGGCGTTTTTCCCCTTCATTTCTCCGTTCCGGTGGTCCTTTCCTTTCTCCAGTCGGGTCTTGAGATGGGAGTGTCCCTGATCTCTCTGAAGGGTCAGGTCTCCGCTCTGGCCATTTTCTTTCGGCGCTCTCTGGCTCTGCTAGGTCCGGTAAGGACCTTCCTGCAGGGGGGTGGTGCATTCGGTCCCTCTGTATGTCCCTCCTCTGCCCCCCTGGGATCTGAACCTGGTTCTATCTTCTCTCCAGGCGGCTCCTTTTGAGCCCCTGAGGAATATTTCCCTGAGCTTTCTCACCTGGAAGGTGGTCTTTTTTGTGGCCATCACATCTATCGGAGCTGGCCGCCCTTTCCTCTAAAGAGCCCTTTTTGGTCTTCCACAAGGACAAGGTGGTACTGCGCCCTTTCCCTTCCTTTTTGGCCAAGGTGGTTTCTGCCTTCCACTTTAATGAGGACATAGTCCTGCCATCCTTTTGCCCCGCTCCGGCGAACCCCAAGGAGCGCGCTCTCCATTCTCTGGATGTTGTCCGTGCTTTAGGGTGTACCTGTAGCTTACTGCCCCATTTCGCCGCTCTGACTCCCTTTTTGTGGTTCCCAAGGGGCCTCGTAGGTCACTGTGGCTCGGTGGATTTGGTCGACTATTGCCATGGCCTATCGCTCCCGGGGTAGGCTTCCCCCAGCGGGGGCCTCCTGGGGCTAGGCGCAATCGAGCCTCTACATCACAACTTTGTAAGGCGGCCTCCTGGTCGTCCTTACATACCTTTTTACAAAGTTCTACCAGCTGCACTCTTTGGCGTCGGCTGATGCTGCCCTAGGGCGCAAGGTATTGCAGGCTGTGGTTCCTGTTTAACCTTTGGACATTTTCCCTCTGGAGGTGCTGGTCTTCCCACCCTATGGACTGCTCTAGGACGTCCCATGGTCTGTGTCCCCCAATGGAATGGGCGAGAAAAGGAGATTTTTTTTGTGAAACTCAACTGTAAAATCTTTTTCTCGTCTTTTCCATCGGGGGACAAAGCTCCCACCCATTCTTGTCTGTTGCAGGAGGGGTTGGTTCTATTCTAGTGGGACCTTATGGTTAACGGCCCGATGGCAGTGTTCCTTGGTTCTGCTTTTCTTTAATATTTGGTTTCTGATCTCCTTCCCCTACTGCTTTTGCACGCACTGAGGTCCTCCTGTTGGAGCATGGGGGTATAGCCAGTCGAGGAGGAGCTGTTTTTTATTATTTGCATAGTGTCTCCTCCTAGTAATGGCCTAAGCTATACCCATGGTCTGTGTCCCCCAATGGAAAAGACGAGAAAAAGATTTTACAGGTGAGTTTCACAAAAAATCTCCTTTTAGCTGATTGCTGGTGGTCTGACTGCTAGGACCCTCACTAATCATGAGAAGAGGGGTCCCGTTCCCTCGTTCTGACGGAGAGGCAGGTTGTGTATATGCAATGCCACTTCATTTGTTCTCTATGTGAGTGCCAGAGATAGCTGAGCACAGCGCTTCCGTAGAGAATGATTAGAGCGCCACTGACGCTCCATCAGAAATTGATTAGGGCTAAAGCAATCGGTGGACCCACGGCATTCTGAATACAAAACCATGCCAGAAACCGATTTTTCTAGTGGAAAAAATTTGCCTTGTCAAAATATCGGAGTATTTTTATTAAATACCAAATGAAGATAGTGATTAGACATACTTTTCTTTTGTTTACAGCTGCTATCTGCGCACCACCAGAGAGCCCAGTTGATGGAACGTATAACCCCATGAAGGACGAATACACTTACTTAGATGCGGTGACTTTTACATGCAATAAAGGTTTACATATCGATGGTGAATCTACTGCATCATGCACTAGTGATGGAACATGGAGTACCGCCCCACCAAATTGCAAAGGTGAGAATTCTGTTTCTCATTATTTTTTTTATTTTTTTTCCTTCTCTCCTATTTTTTTGCTTCTGCTCTTTAAAATCTGTTTTGGGCATACTGATCCTTTTATTGAGTTACATTTTTGTTAATTTCTAAATTCATTCGCTGCGGTTAGTGAAATGCTGATCTATAAAACAAAGCAGAGGCTTCTATGTCCCACAAGATGTAATTAATATTTGTGGAGCATCCAATGGCATGAGGTGGGATACGTCCTCAGATTCATGTTCTAAAAAAGAAGCAAACTATAGTGTGAGACTGCATTACCCCATACCGTAAAAAAGACTGGGGGCATGGTTGCCTATGGACACGTCATGGGGAATCTTAGGGTGGGTTCACATCACTTTTTGCCATCCGTTTTACACCACGCTTTTCCATCCTGCAGAGTCCGGTTAAAAAAACGATACTTTTTTCACAGTAAAACTCTATGATGAACAGAGGTCACTGTGTGACGTCTGTCGGAGACATCCGTTAACATATACGTATTTTAGATGGATGGCAAAAACGTGATGTGAATCCAGCCTTTGTACAAAAATGAAATATGTACAGAGCCACGGTACTTCACCTTGTGCTAAATTGTTCTCCTGGAATCTTCAATGGAGAGCCATCATTTCACACTCCAAGGAGATCTCTATAATGTAAAGGCATATAAAACCATGTATTTGCCATTTTTATTTGGGGATAGGGGTGGTGGGATTTGCCTGGCTTATTTATGGCAAGTCTTTGTGAAAATGTGGAAGACAGGTTTTTTTTTGGTCACTTCTATGCTGTATTTGAGAATTAAACAGTTTTTAGGCCTCATGCACAGAACTGTATTTTGTATCCATGTCCGATCCGCATTTTTTGTAGATTGCACATGGACCCATTAATTTTATGGGTCTTCAAAAAAATAAAATAAACGGATGCCATCTGTGTGCTGTCCGCGTCCATGTGTCCATTCTGCAAATTGTAGAACATGTCCTTTTCTTGTCCATATTGCAGACAAGAATAGTTATTTGTAGTGATGGGAGAAAAGTGCAGATCACATGGAAGGTGTCCATATTTTGCAGATCCATAATTACGAACCACAATACGGACAGTCATGCGCAAGAGGCCTTATTGTGAGTCTTCTGTGGCAGCATGCCAACAATGCCACCAGTCAAGGGAAATTGGGGTTTACGGCTAAAATCTTTTGTCAAATTAGTTAACAAAGAAATGTCCGTTTACAACAGTAACATTAAAAATATCAAGTGAAAATTTGACTCTGAAGGGATTAGGGAATCTGTTACTAGATACAAGATTATGAATCCATCTCATATGTGAGAAGCGTGCTTGTCAGTACGATGTAATGGGCTTGGTCCTATTCCACTTTTATAGGGCCAGGTGTGAGTAAATCTTCACTCCCTGTCCCTGAAGTCTCATGGCAGCGCCTTCAGCCCACACCCTGCCAAACGCGCTGCCGCAATACTAGGTTCGGGTGTGAATACATCTTTACTGACTGTCCATGTCGCTCAAAATGGTGGCGCCGCTGCCAGGAATCAAAAGGAGCGGAGCCTCGGGAGCGACAGCACTCCCTGGTTGTACCCAGGGGCGAATTAGCATAAAATAAAGCCGATTTCTCAACAAAGAGGCCACCTATCAAAATTAGATTAGCAAGCATGTCAAGCGAGCGTCTTACATGTAAGATGGATTTATAATGATGTATCTGGTGACAGATTCCCTTTAAAGGGAATGTCACAGCCCCGAAACTAGAGTAATCGGTGTATGGTGTAAGTGATGCCGAGTCCGGTTATGTCATTTTCTATCTTCCTACTCACTTTCATTCTGACACTGTGCTCCCACAAACCAGAAGTAAAATGCATTAAGAGGACTCTTCTTTAACGCCTCTCCATTTTGTGTGTGAGCTCAGGAGTCCTCCCAATGCATTTTACTGCTGGCATGTCGGGGCAGTGTCGGAATGCAAGTGAGTATGAAGATAAAAAAAATTACGTAACATATACTCTACTTACTGGAAGTACAGGTGCAACGTTCTGTACACTCTCAAAGACAATTACCGGTATGTATCCAATAAATAATAGGGATGTGTGTGAACTATATATACCTCCATATTGCCTAATATCAAGGTTATGTTTGACCTTTTTTTCTTCCTCATTCTTCATGGCATTTCATGATATTTTATTTGGGAATCCTAAGTCTAGAATGTCATAAAATGTGACTGTCATGAAAAATGAGGAAGAAAAAAGCTCAAACAATCTTTTCCACTTAAGCATGTTATCATACATTGCCATGTTAATTTAGAACAACATGGAGGTCTATATAGTTGACAAATGTCCCTATTATTTATTGGATATATACCGGTAATTGTCTTGAGATTGGTGCTCTCGTTTGACATTTTTCCTAAAAGTGTCAATGTCTATTGCTTACCTAAGGTTTCTAGATCTATGATGTAGTTCTCATGATGAAACAGTATTACCAGGATAGGACATCCTCACTTTGCAACTGAATACCATTTACATGATCCCTTTCTTTGGAAAGAGGTGTATGATTGACCAGACAATGAGTAGAGGAGAAATTTGTTATGTGGTAGAAACCCCACCGCTGGATTTCCCTATTTGCTTTACTGTTGACTCCAGCCCTGATTTTATGCATTTGCATCAGTTGTATGATTCAAGCCTTTCTCCCAACACTTTTCTAGCTGTTAACTGTCAAGATCCAGGGCAAGTGGAACATGCAACGAGGATGTTTGGGTTCGTTGGCCCGTACACATTAAATTCTAATGTGGGATACGAGTGTAAAAGTAGCTTTGTCCTCAATGGCTCCAGTTCAATCATCTGCAATATCAACAGTCAGTGGGAACCTGGAATCCCAAAATGCCTGAGTGAGTATTTTTCTTGTAAGCTTCCCTTGTAAGGGTCCATTCACACGTCCGTTTTTTCTTTCCTGATCTGTTCCGTTTTTTGCTGTTTTTTCTTTCCTGATCTGTTCCGTTCATTTTCAATGGGTCCTGGAAAAAAACGGACTGCTCAATGTCTGATTTTTTTCTGGACCCTTTGAAAATGAATGGGTCCAGATCTGGTCCAGATCTGTTCAGCAAAAAACGGAACAGATCAGGAAAGAAACAACGGACGTGTGAATGGACCCTAAGTGTATCCACCGTGACCTTAAAAATGTCCCCTAATGTCCTGTTAGTGTCCATGTAAGGCAGTTAACAAGTTTCCTGGCTCATGTAAGCCACTGAATTATATATGAGCGGATTGATTCTTTAGCATCAAAATTCGACCCAAATCTTTCCAAAAATTTATATTCATTGGGAGATTGGGAAGGAGACAGGCAGAGAGAGGGACGGATGCAGGAAGACAGTGGGAATTCATAGGCATTCAAAGTACTTTTGATTCGGGTAGAATAGATTTGTACATGAATCTAATTTCTTTGCCGAATTTTATGAAATGTACTCATCTCTAGACTGAACTAATGATTTTCTGTTTCACATTTTACTGATGGAATGTTATAGACCTGCAAGGGTGCTCTACGGCGAGCAGTGTCAAAACCATGTTAATCAATATGCGCTACATATTGGGCAGTCGTGTCATAGAGAATATAGAGGACACAAGGGGACCACGGCACTCTATCTGAGAGTAATAGATGTCGGGTGCGCGTCTAAATGCGTTCCTGGCTCCACCTCTCGGAACTGATAGATACTGGAATAATTTATAGACAGCACTCCAGCTGTGGAGTGCTGTCTATAAATTATTCCAGTGTTATAGAGAATGAGACATCCATTGAGGAATACAGCATTTCATTCCATGTAGATATTGGCATTTAATGTATTTATTTATTCATGCCAGGCGTGTTCTCCCGAAACGTTGCGGGGAGTAGGTAGGAACAATGTCTGTCTTGGCGTTTCTCATAATGTACAGTTTTATATTGGAATGAAGTAAAGAAACAAAAGGTTTTGTACCAGCGACTTGTGAGCATGACTTCTATTGCTCACTCACATACAATATTGGCATAATGAGGTAAAAAGAACACACAAGTCTGCAAGCTTGAAAGACTGTTAGTGCTGGGTTAAGCTGAGCTCCCGATGTGGACTTGTATTTGCTGCAGGTGATTGAAGTGCTTCATATTATACAGGCCAGGTATCAGACCCCATTCGATCTCATATTGAGGACTTCTCCTGAGGATAGGTGATCAATATTAAAGGGGTTTTGCCATCTCAGACAATGGGGGCATATCGCTAGGATATGCCCCCTTTGTCTGATAGGTGCGGGTCCCACCTCTGGGACCCACACCTACAATGAGAACGGAGCGGTGAAATGAACAGAGGGGCTACTGCACATGCGCAGCCGCTCTCCATTCATTTCTTTGGGGCCGCCGAAAATAGCCGAGCACTGGCTCGGCTATTTCCGTCTGCCCCATAGAAATGAATGGGAGCGGGGGCCGTGCGGGGTGCGCTCCCATTCACTTTTATAGGAGCAGCGCTTGGTGGTGGACGGACCCCGTGAAATCCGGGGTCCTTAAGCCACAGATCTCCATGCTCCGTTCTTGTTGTAGGTGCGGGTCCCACCTCTCAGACCTGCACCTATCAGTCAATAGGGGCATATCCTAGCGATATGCCCCCATTGATATGTGATGGGAATACCCCTTTAAAGGAAATATCACAATTTTGTTTTAATTGCTGATTTAAAGTATTTATTAAATTTATATGTTTTACTTTTATTAACTTTTTGTGTTGTATATTTATTTTTTGTATTCATTTTATTGGGGCAGCCATATTCTATACAGCTGCTGTCTCAAGCTGGGAACCAACAGCTCTATAGATTGCCTTACAGCAGTTCACTGTACGTAAGAGCATAGGGTCGGGAACCGACAATATATCTAATACAGCAGTGTCTACTGAGCATGCTCCCCTCCCCCGCATGTACAGAGTGGGGGGAGATTGCGGAGCAGAGGGAGGCAGCATGTCACTCTTGGCACAGCAGGGCTCCAGATGGCGACCAAAATGGTCGCCAATGCGACTTAGAATTTACAAATGGCGACAAGACTTTTTAGTCTTGTCGCCATTTGCAACTAGACCCGCCGCCGCAGCTCTGCAGTTGAATACAGCGGCGGGGCACAGGAGATAATAGTTCTCTGCCCCGCCACCGATGTTCTTCTCAGCAGCGCAGTGGAGGGGTCTCTCCCTCCCCCCTGTGCCGCCGCCGCCAATAAGAAGAGTGAGGGAAGGAGGAGGGGAGGGGCTGTGGTCGCTGCTCCACCAATGAAGATAACTGACCTGTTAATACAAATACAGGAGACGGGTGCCGGAATCAAATAGCCGGCACCCGGCCTCTATGACAGGGAGCTGCGATCAGCGGCAGTTAACCCTTCAGGTGCGGTACCTGAGGGGTTAACTGCAGCGGATCGCAGCTCCCTGTCATAGAGGTCGGGTGCCGGCTGTATTTGTATTAACAGGTCAGTTATCTTCATTGGTGGCGCAGTGCCCCCCCCCCAACAGCCCAGTATAATAAACATTGGCGCAGTGCCAATTAGGGTTAAAAAAAAAAAATTCAAAAATTAACTCTCCTTCTCCAAAGGACCTGTGGGGACGTCACTGAGCTCATCACATGGTCCATTACCATGGTGATGGATCATGTGATGTACCATGTGATGAGCACAGGTCCTTTAACCCTTAATTGACCTTCTACTAAGCATTCTGTATTAAAGAATGCTATTATTTTCTCTTATAACCATGTTATAAGGGAAAATAACACGGTGAATAGACTTTCATCCTAGCAACCGTGCGTGAAAATCGCACCACATCCGCACTTGCTTGCGGATGCTTGCGATTTTCACGCAGCCCCATTAACTTCTATGGGGCCTGCGTTGCGTGAAAAACGCACAACATAGAGCATGCTGCGATTTTCACGCAACGCACAAGTGATGCGTGAAAATCACCGCTCATGTGCACGGCCCCATAGAAGTGAAAGGGCCCATAGAAGTGAAATCTCGCCCATGTGAAAGGGGCCTAAGGGTGAATAGGACAAGGGTTCCAGCCCCTAAGGGGGCTAATAGTAAGTAAAAAAAACAAAAAAAACACACAAACACTAAGGCTACTTTCACACTTGCGGCAGTGTGATCCGGCAAGCAGTTCCGTTGTTGGAACTGCCTGCCGAATCCGCCGATCTGGATGTGACTGAAAGCATTTGTGAGACGCATCCGGATGCGGATCCGTCTCACAAATGCATTGCAAGAACAAATCCATCTCTCCGCTTGTCATGCGGACAGACGGATCCGTCTTGTATCTTTTTACACATTTTTACTGGTCTGCGCATGCGCAGACCGGAAGGACGAATCCGGCATTCCGGTATTTTGAATGCCGGATCTGGCACTAACACATTCCTATGGGGAAAAATGCTGGATCCGGCATTCAGGCAAGTCTTCAGTTTTTTTCGCCGGAGATAAAACCGTAGCATGCTACGGTTTTATCTTTTGCCTGATCAGTCAAAATGACTGAACTGAAGACATCCTGATGCATCCTGAACGGATTACTCTCCATTCAGAATGCATGGGGATATGCCTGATCAGTTATTTCTCGTGCATGGCATTGGGGGACACAGCACCATGGGTATATGTCCAACTACCACTAGGAGGCGACACTAGACATAAAAAGTGTTGGCTCCTCCCCGTTGGGCTATACCCTCTCCACAGACACTAGGCAGCTCAGTTTTGTTCTAGTGTCCATAGGAGGCAGACCTGACCTGCTTTTTTGTGCAGGTCATCCTGCTACTTTTTTATTTTATTTTTTCTTTAATCATTTTTTCTTTCTCTGCAGGTTTCGGCCTGCGGCAGGGGTGGCTCCATCGTGTTCCACTTTAGTTGCCCCCCTGCGGGCGCGTACTCGGGTACCTGGCAGCCACCCAGTCCCCAAATCTGCTTCCGCAGTGGAATTCCGGTAGTCCCACGGTTCCCGTGTTGAGTCCGCCGAGGGGGTGGTTACTGCTGCGCCTGAAGACGTCTGAGGGTGAGTATGTTAGTTTAGGGTCTCCCTCCCTCCCGGGCCTGGGTGCGTTCCCTCCTCTCCCCCTTTCCCCCATATTTGATACAGCTCCATTGCTGTGTCGGAGCCTTGCCTCTGATAAGTGCCTTACCTCTGATACAGCAGGTTGTAGGTTCAGGCCCCAACAGTCACTTTTAACTCTCTGCTGTATCCTGGCCCCAGAAGCCCCCTGGCCTTCCGTTTTTCTCTCTCTGGGGGTCGCTTCTTCTGTTCTCCCCCCCACCTGGCCCCCGTTCGTCGCGGCTTCTCTGGGGCACTATCGCGATCGCGGCCGTTTTTCGGGCCGCGCTCCACTAATTTAGTCCCCGGCTTTTCGGGCCTACTAGGCCGCAACTTCCCGCCCACTTTCTGACCTTCCCGGGCTAACTCTATCACCTCCCCTCCGTGGGGGGAGCCTGGGAGGGGCCTCTCCTGCCTGCCAGTCCAGCCCCAGGTTCCTTCTCTCTCTCTGAGGGACGTTTCTTCCTCCGGCTGTCGGCTCCTGCACTCTCCGGTCGCCATCTTCTGGTCTCCAGCTTAGGGTGCGCTGCACAGTTACTGGGGTCTGGTAGGCAGCCTCTGGCTGAATTTCCCCACAGGCTCTTTTCCTTCCCTCCCCTCTCTTTTGCTGCATTCTCCTGCAGCCCTTCCACTGCTCTATAGCTGCTGCAGCACCTCTTGGGGGACGTGACATCCGGGGTCAGATAGGACAGCCCTGCTGCTCTATGGGGCCTCCTCTCCCAGCCTCCCTATCGGATCGCCACGTATTTACGTGCGTCCGTTGTCTTCAGAGGTTTCCACGTGGTCGCCTTGTCCCCCCTCCCACCCTTTTGTGTGTAGGTCCCCCCTGAGTGGGCTTCCTCCATGTCGTTCCATGGGAACCTTGCCTGACTCGCCCAATCCCTGGCGGAGTCACTGGAGCGCTACCTACAAATTGCGGTCTCCTTCCCCCCCCCCCCCTGAGCCACGCTCACGCTCAGATACTGGGTCACACAAGGAGTAGCCCATGGACCAACCTCGGGTGGTCTCAACTAGCTTCCACCCCTCCTCGGCATCCTCGGGCCCCCCAGGACAGGCCGGAGGCTGGTGACGAAGCCTTCTCTGTCAGTTGCCTCTGGGGACACCTCTGCACCGATTCCCTCGGAACAGAGCATCAGGCGGTCTTCCACTGTGCAGAATCCCTCTGCGTGGTCAAGTCAAACGTGCATGGTGGTACCTACCCTACCAGGTTTGGTGCCCCTCTAGTGGACTTTCGGATGGCGCTCTCCTGCCTGCACAGGTAATTATCGCACAGGTAAGGCAGCCGTCACCGTGCTTAGCAACTGGGACACCTACGCGGTGTCTCTGGTATGTACGCCCTCGTAGGCTGTGCACGACAGACCTTCCTGGTTCCCCTATCCAGGGGCTATGTTCTAGGCAAGCTGATAATTCAGGCAAACGCCACTTGTAGGGTTGGCTCCCCTTCTCGGCCTCTAAAGGTTCTTTTGTAGTGCCTGTATCAGAGAATACAGGCCGGCTTCTATGCTGTGGCGATTACATCTGTCTGTTTCCAGCTGCCTTGTTACTTTCGCAGGTAGAGTTCCTGCTGACTGGTTAGATGTTCCATGCGGCACTATTTCCCCCTACCGGGCGAAATACACAGGCTGCCTTCAATTGCCGTAGCAATTGCACCTGTCTGTTTCCAGCCACCTTGCTCCCTTCATGGGTAGAGTCCCTACACCATCTCCTGATGCTGTATCCAATATCCCTGGCGGGCTCTATTGTGTTCCGTGCGGCACTATTTCTCCCTTCTCGGCGAGATTTAGAGGCCACTCTCAATTGCTGTGCAATTGCCTCTGTTTGGTTCTAGTGGGCACCAGGCTGCCCCCTTGTGCCCTTCATTTTTATTTAACTTCTCTATCTCCAGGAGCTGTTGCCGTTGCTCCTGTCGGGCCTTATGGTGTTCCTTGCGGCACTTTTTCTCCCTTACTGGACGAGATATTGAGGCCACTTTGTAGTGCCGTTGCCACTGCAACCTCATCTAGTGTGCACCAAACAGCCATCTTACTCCCTTCTTAGGTGAGTTCCTGCACCGTCTCTGATGCTGCAGCCGTTACACCTGTCGGGCTCTATGGTGTGACATGCGGCCCTGTTTCCCTCTTTCAGGTGAAATAGAGGGCATTCTTCATTTGCCATTGCACTTACCTAGTTGTGGTGTGCACCTGTCGTTCCTTGTGGTACCGTGCGGCCCTATTTTTCCCGAGCGAAATATAGGTGCCATAGCTAACGTGGCAGCCGTTGCACTTCTCTGGTCCTAGGGTGCTCCATGTGGCCACATCGCTCTAATCTTAGACCTAGTACCTCTGCCATCTCCAGATGCTGTACCCATTGCACCTCGCTGGTCGTATCTCTTCACTACACAGCCTTTTTTCTACCTTACAGGTTGAGGACCTGTACCCTCCAAATGCGGTCGCATTCCTGGATGCTGTGGCTTTGTTTCCACCCTCCTTAGTGTGCAACATGCAGCCACTTTACCTCGGTTTTGGGTGTGTATTTTTAGTCCCCACGTGCTGGGCCCTATGGTGCAATCTGTGGCCCATACGGTTTCTGTATTACTGGGTGCTTCCTTCCCCGGGCTCTACTCTGTGCTGCGGATGTTGGTTACTTCCCTTTTCGGCCATCCTGGTTCAGCACGAACATGGTAGCCATATCTGGCAGGGGTGGGCCAGCCCAACCTCCTCCTTGTCGGTCTATTACTGCTTCTGGTGTACCCAGTATATGACTGATCTGTTCTGATCTGGTGGGTGGTCCACATACAACCACGCTCCCTACACTATGGCCTGGTGGTTGTTGGTTTTTGTGCTAGGGTTGCTATTGCCATCCCTATCAAATACTACTTTTGGCTGCACTCCGCGTTCCCCATATTATAAAGGAGCACCGCGTTGTTTTCTATTACAGGGCGGACCATTCCTGGTGGAGTACAGTGATCTCCACTGGATCTTCTCCTTTTTGGGATACGTAGCTTGCTGAGCACCGGCCGCTGCAGCAGTTTTCGGCCATCACTGGATGTCCTCCGCCACACGGAATCCTCCTGGGGTCAGCGACATATCCTCGCTGGACGTCCTCCCTGATGAGTCAGGGACAGAACCACTGAGCGTCACACACCTGCCTGGTAGGTGAATTTTCTGCTGATTGCTCTGACATAGGACAGGGTTCCGTAGTTCCTTCTGGGTCCGGGTGTTCCCTTATATCTATGCTTAGTTGTACTATCTATCAGAGGGCAGTCCATCGGGACCTTGCTATTGTCTGCGCCCATCCGGTACTCTCTCCCCCTGGGAGCCTTCTGTATGTCGGTCGCAGCTGGTTTCTACATTTCGTGTAGTCACTCCCGCTTCTTTTATAGCGACTTCACCATTCCTTATGCATATGGGCGTCTGTTGTTTTAGTGGTACAACCCAAGCCGCTGTATTTGCCCTCCCCGGGACAATGTATGCTGATTGCTAGCCACTATTCTTTGAATGGCTAGTTGTCCATGGCCAATTCCTTCCCATAGGGTGGTTCTTTTCATTTTTTCTTGGATATTCTGGTTTTTGTTGTCCTCTGGTGGTTCGGTTCCTTGTGAGCCCATTGCGGGTACTCCTTTCTGGAGTCCCTGTCCCCGTTCATTTGACCACACAGATTCTGTAGGATAATCGTTGTTTGGGAGGGGCCTGGGTTGATTGTTCCCCTTGCGGGTTCCAATAGCCTTTTGGACCTCATGGGGTTCATGTCTGTCTTTCCATCCTCCCACTTCAAGTACCTGGTATTGAGTGGTTTAGTGCTACGGTTTGCATTTCCACCTTATGGTCTCCTTCGGGAGGGACTTCCTCCTGTTTGAAGAGCCTTCCTCCTTAGACTGTTGGGAGTACTTTCCTTCTCCTTCCATGTCTCTCAGTCCAGTGTGTCCCTGCTGAGATTTCCTGGGCCTGCATCTCCCTGATACTTCATTTGGCCGGAGTTTCTCCGGTCTTGCGCTTCTCAGCGATATTTTGTTTTCAGAGGCTCGTTCCTCATCTCCTGATTTTGGGATGCAGGTCTTCTCTTATTTTTTTCTTTTTACCTGGCCCTTACTTCCTACCTCCTCCCTTTCCAAAGGTTGGCGGTTTCCCTTAGCGCCTTTGGGGGTTTTCACTTTCCAATAGGACGTTTAACTTCATCACCTGCTTTGCAGTGGGGGGAGTCCTGCTCCCTTCATATGTGAGCCTTGCTATGGCTTCCCTCACTCCAGTGTGCCCCTGCTGAGATTCCTGGGCTTGCATCTGGTTCCCTTCTTCCCTGATAATTAGTTTCGCCAGAGTTTCTCCGGTCTTGCGCTTCTCAGCGATATTTTGTTTTCAGAGGCTCGTTCCTCGTCCCCTGGTTGGGGATGCAGGTCTTGTCTTTTCTCTTTTCCTGGTTTTTACTTTCAACCCCCTCCCCTTCCAGGGGTTGGCGGTTTCCCTTAGCGCCTTTTAGGATTTTTTCCTTTCAATAGGGCGATTTAATTTTTTCACCTGCTTTGAGGTGAGAGGAGACCCGCTCCACTCACATGTGAGCCTTGCTATAGCTTCACTCTCTCGTTTGGCCTTCAGTGATTCCAATTTCCCTTGCTCCCCTGGCCCTTCAGGGGTTCTCCTCAGGGTGTCTGTGCTTTCGCCTGAGGCAATTGGGATGTTGGGTAGATCCGATACGCGACGCTGTCCTAATTTCCCTCCAGCCTTCGGCTGAGCTGGGTGTTCCTTTGCCTTCTTCTTGCATTTGGGACCTTCTCCCAGGCATTTGTCCTGGGGTGCTGGCAGTCGTCACTGTGGCCTCCGAGTTTCTCCCTTGTTATGAGGCTTACTGCTTATTCCGTGCTTTTCTCCTGTTGGGTCACATGGTTCTCCCGCACCTGTATGCCCACAGGTGGCATGGTTGTTCTTCCCACCCTCGGGGACTGCTTTGGGACGTCCCATGGTGCTGTGTCCCCCAATGCCATGCACGAGAAAATTGGATTTTTTGTACTCACCGTAAAATCCTTTTCTCGTAGTAGGCATTGGGGGACACAGATCCCTCCCTATGTTGTTTTACTTCAGCTTCTCCGGGCTGGTCTCTTGATCTTTCCCGGTACGGGAGTTGTTGGTTCCTTGCCTTTCTTCTCTCTCCTACTGCTTTTGGTACAAACTGAGCTGCCTAGTGTCTGTGGAGAGGGTATAGCCCAACGGGGAGGAGCCAACACTTTTTATGTCTAGTGTCGCCTCCTAGTGGTAGTTGGACATATACCCATGGTGCTGTGTCCCCCAATGCCTACTACGAGAAAAGGATTTTACGGTGAGTACAAAAAATCCAATTTTTCCGGCATAGAGCCCCTGTGACGGAACTCTATGCCGGAAATGAAAAACGCTAGTGTGAAAGTACCCTAAAATATTAAGTTTAAATTCCCCCTTTCCCAATTTTACATATAAAATATATAAACAATAAATAAATAAACATATTACATAGCGCTGCGTCCGAAAAGTCCAAACTATTAAATTATAAAAAAATATCTCCTATGCGGTGAGCGCCTTAACAGAAATAAATAAATAAAAACCATGTGATTCGCCATATTTTTGTCACCTTGTCACCCCAAAAAATAGGATAGGACTGTTCTATTATGGGCCGAACGTTTCATAAAATGCAAAATGAACGCGGCTTTTTTTGGTGTTTTTTTTTTTTTGCGTGGTATTGAGTATCGCAATACTTTTTTATGGTGACAAAAGCGAATCAAAATTTGGGTATCGAAACAACCCTACGCCGATCTGATCGGTGTAGCGTTGTCACGATACCAAAAAACTATTTCGGTTTCAATTTGGCGACTAAAAATTTAATTTGGCTCCTACATTTTTCAGTTCAGGAGCCCGTCAGCTGTATGAGTAATACACACAGTATTACTCATACAGCCAATGCATTCCAATACAGAAGTATTGGAATGCATTGTAAAGGATTAGACCCCCAAAAGTTCAAGTCCCAAAGTAAGAAAAAAAAAAAAAAGTTTCAAAAATTAAAGTTTCCCCCCAAAAAATTAAGTTTCAAGTAAAATAAACAAAAACGTCATTTTCCCCAAATAAAGTTGAAAAAAATTTGGTAAAAAATAGGGAAAAAAAAAAAAGTATACATATTGGGTATCTCCGCGTCCGTATCGACCGGCTCTATAAAAATATCACATGACCTAACCCCTCAGATAAACACTGTAAAAAATAAAAAACTGTGCTAAATAAACCATTTTTTGGCACCTTACATCACAAAAAGTGTAATGGCAAGCAATCAAAAAGTCATATGCACCCCAAAATAGTGCCAATAAAACCGTCATCTCATCCCGCAAAAATCATACCCTACCCAAGGTAGTCGCCCAAAAACTGAAAAAATTATGGCTCACAGACTATGGAAACACTAAAACATGATTTTTATTTTGCTTCAAAAATGAAATCATTGTGTAAAACTTACATAAATAAAAAAAAGTATACGTATTGGGTATCGCCGCGTCCGTGACAACCTGGTCTATAAAAATACCACATGATCTAACCTGTCAGATGAATGTTGTAAATAACAAAAAATAAAAACTGTGCCAAAACAGCTATTTCTTGTTATCTTGCCTCACAAAAAGTGTAATATAGAGCAACCAAAAATCTTATGTACCCTAAACTAGTACCAACAAAACTTCCACCCTATCCCATAGTTTCTAAAATGGGGTCACTTTTTTGGAGTTTCTACTCTAGGGGTGCATCAGGGGGGCTTCAAATGGGACATGGTGTCAAAAAAAAAACAGTCCAGCAAAACCTGCCTTCCAAAAACTGTATGGCATTCCTTTCCTTCTACGCCCTGCCGTGTGCCCATACAGCGGTTTACGACCACATATGGGGTGTTTCTGTAAACTACAGAATCAGAGCCATAAATATTGAGTTTGGTTTGGCTGTTGACCCTTGCTTTGTAACTGAAAAAAAAATTATTAAAATGGAAATCTGCCAAAAAAGTGACATTTTGAAATTGTATCTCTATTTTCCATTAATTCTTGTGGAACACCTAAAGGGTTAACAAAGTTTGTAAAATCCGTTTTGAATACCTTGAGGGGTGTAGTTTCTAGAATGGGGTCATTTTTGGGTGGTTTCTATTATGTAAGCCTCACAAAGTGACTTCAGACCTGAACTGGTCCCTAAAAATTGGGTTTTTGAAAATTTCTGAAAAATTTCAAGATTTGCTTCTAAACTTCTAAGCCTTGTAACATCCCCAAAAAATTAAATATCATTCCCAAAATGATGCAAACATGAAGTAGACATATGGGAAATGTAAAGTAATAACTATTTTTGGAGGTATTACCATGTATTATAGAAGTAGAGAATTTGAAACTTGGAAATTTGCAATTTTTTAAAATTTTTGAAATTTTTTGTATTTTTTTTTATAAATAAAAATGAATTACTTTTACTTCATTTTACCAGTGTCATGAAGTACAATTTGTGACGAAAAAACTATCTCAGAATGGCCTGGATAAGTCAAAGCGTTTTAAAGTTATCAGCACTTAAAGTGACACTGGTCAGATTTGCAAAAATGGCCTGGTCCTTAAGGGCTGCGGCTGGCCATTGTGAGGGAAGCGGGCTGCGGCTGGCCATTGTGAGGGAAGCGGGCTTAAAATAAACTGCAGAACCTCTTTAAAGTAGCCATGTAAAAAAAAAAAAATACTAAGTGGCCCTAAGTTGTAGGCCTGTCTGAATTGACAGAAGGAGGGGCTACACAAGTAGGCAGGACAACAGAAGTAGGTGGGGCCAGCCATACCACAGAACAGCACAAAATACCGCCCCAGCAAAAACAAATACCACGGAGCAGCATAAAATACTGCTCTATGACCATCAGGATGGTGATGCAGTTGAATTCTGGAGGGACCTGTGGCTGCTGGCCAAGTGCACATGGACCTGGTGCTCCTAGCATTAAAGGGGTTGTCTCACTTCAGCAAATAGCATTTACCATGTAGAGAAAGTTAATACAAGGCACTACCTAATTTATTATCCATATTGCCTCCTTTGCAGGCCTGATTCATTTTTCCATCACATTATATATTGCTCGTTTTTACTATTACGACCACCCTGCAATCCAGCAGCGGTGTTCGTGCTTGCACACTATAGGAAAAAGGATCAGCCCATGTGCGCTCCCACGTTCCCAGCCATCAGAGAGGTCAGCGCTTTTTCCTATAGTGTGCAAGCATGACCACTGCTGCTGGATTGCAGGGTGGTCGTAACCATGGAAACGAGCAGTGTATAATGTGATGGAAAAATAAATCCAGCCAACAAAGGAGGTAATATAGAGAATGGCAATACATTAGTAAGTGCCTTGTATTAACTTTCTCTACATGATAAATACCACTTGCTGAAGTGAGACAAGCCTTTTAATTAATGTTGCGAGCATCAGATCGTTATGTACCTGGCTAGTGTCTATGAGGAGGGTTCCGGTGGCCCCCTGGGCATCGGCCCACTGGGTAATATCTAGTGTGTGTGTGTGTGTGTGTGTGTGTGTGTGTGTGTGTGTGTGTGTGTGTGCAGTTGCAAGAAAAAGTATGTGAACCCTTTGGGAATATGGATTTCTGCACAAATTGGTCATTAAAATGTGATCTGATCTTCATCTAAGTCACAACAATAGACAATCACAGTCTGCTTAAACTAATAACACACAAAATTAGAGAGTGGTGTAATGGGTATGCATCCTATTGAACAATCGAATAAATATATGTATGGAAAGGGACGCTAAAACAAAATAACAAAATCTTTATTATAATGTCTCAGTAAAATATAGGGGTGTCTACCCAAACTGCACGGAGCAGCTACTTGAACCGTCACTGATTTATGGGACCACCATCATAATAACCACACTGGTAAAGGTGGAACTGCACTGGAGCAGAGTGAACGGTGGATCCCACAAACTAAAACCCACCAACACTGGGGGGCAACACACCACAGGGTCCTAGGTGTGAGACCTGGATTAAGTACTATATAGCTGGATATCTGGTACCAAGTATAGCACCAGGTATCACTCACTTAGTGTTTTACGTATCGTAGATTTGCTAACAGGGATGTTGGCATATGCCAGTGACTTTTGTAAGTCTTTAGCTGACACTCTAGGATTCTTCTTCACCTCATTGAGCAGTCTGCGCTGTGCTCTTGCAGTCATCTTTACAGGATGGCCACTCCTAGGGAGAGTAGCAGCAGTGCTGAACTTTCTCCATTTATAGACAATTTGTCTTACCGTGGACTGATGAACAGCAAGGCTTTTGGAGATACTTTTGTAACCCTTTCCAGCTTTATGCAAGTCAACAATTCTTAATCGTAGGTCTTCTGAGAGCTCTTTTGTGTGAGGCATCATTCACATCAGGCATTGCTTCTTGTGAAAAGCAAACCCAGAACTGGTGTTTGTTTTTTATAGGGCAGGGCAGCTGTAACCAACACCTCCAATCTCATCAAATTGATTGGACTGATGAACAGCACAAACTAAAACCCACCAACACTGGGGGGGCAACACACCACAGGGTCCTAGGTGTGAGACCTGGTTACCCGATATCCAGCTATACAGTACTTCACCCAAGTCTCACACCTAGGACCCTGTGGTCTGTTGCCCCCCCAGTGTTGGTGGGTTTTAGTTTGTGGGATCCACCGTTCACTCTGCTCCAGTGCAGTTCCACCTTTACCAGTGTGGTTATTATGATGGTGGTCCCATAAATCAGTGACTGTTCAAGTAGCTGCTCCGTGCAGTTTGGGTAGACACCCCTATATTTTACTGAGACATTATAATAAAGATTTTATTTTGTTTTAGCGTCCCTTTCCATACTTATATTTATTCGATTGTTCAATAGGACGCATACCCATTACACCACTCTCTAGTTTTTTGTATTTGATTTAGTTTAATTACAGGGAATGGCAGGCTTTTTGTCCGGCAGTATCTATACCGCTCAGTGGATGGGAGATCCTAGTGAGGTCTTCTCTGAACGAGAAATATCTTTTTCCTCTCAGACCATCACTATTTCCTCCACCTTTAAGCAGGTCACCAGGAATTACAAAAATTTTGTGAGATCCTGCTGGGAGGTACAGTCTCTAGATACCTATATTGGGAATAAAATTGTCCCTCGGGGTCTACGAAATCCCATTACACCAGCAGCTCGACTAGGGGACAAGGTGGTAGAGGTTACAGTAGCATTTTTTTTTTTTTTTTTTTTAAGACAATACCCCTCCGGTATCTCAATACCTGCTACGGAACAAGCAATGATACCCTCCCAATCATCCCTAATGACACCAGATATCCCAGCCACTGCCGAAAAAGGATGACCTACAGATCATTAACTTAACTTCCTGTATTCTCACTACAATAGAAACTCAGGTTTTACAGAAGGGCCTCTCGTTTGTTTCTATGCAGAGGTTTGACTGTTTCGGCTGGGTGAAAGACCTTAATCTGTTTGCGCGCAAACTAAAATGGCGCAAGTTCTTTGTCACCCATGACCGTAGAAAGTGTGAAGAACTAGGGATTGAGATATCTGATCTGCCTGATGTCCAAATCCTGGCTGACCTGTTTTCTGAGGGTCAACGTGCGCTAGGGAATGGTCCCTTCACAAATCTTAGACTGCCATCTACAAAAATGTCTCCTATCAGTGACTGTATCCCTATCGACACATTTGTTTCTGTGGTCTCCAGCAAGTTACGTCAGCTTGATTTCCATACGCAGAGTATGGATAATCTAAACAAGCAGGAGAGAGATGCTCTCTGGATGCTTCAACAGGACAATGAGCTGGTGATCAAACCTTCAGACAAAGGTGGAAACATTGTGGTCCTTGGGCACGAGCAATATCGTAACATGTGCATGAGGATAAGCTCAAGTGCTCAAGGATAAGCTCACATAGGAACAACTCCCGTCTGATCCTACATCTGCTTTTAGGATGGAACTGTCCTGTATTTTTAATAGAGCTCTAGAGCAAAAGCTAATTGATAAAACTGAATTAGCTTTTCTTCAACCTGCACACCCAGTCACAGCCGCCTTTTGCTGTCTTCCCAAAGTTCACAAGGGGTATGAGCCTTTAAAAGGCAGGCCTATAGTGTCTGGGACTAATTGCCTCACGGCTAACATTAGTACATACGTGGATACTGTTTTATGCCCATTTGTCACCAGTTTACCCTCATATGTCAGGGACACCATGGAGGTACTGGGACGTCTGAACGGTATCCATTGTGATAAGCACATACTGTTAGCAAGTTTGGACGTGGAGGCGCTCTACAGCTCCATTTCTCATGATTTGGGCTGTAGAGCGGCCTCCAAAGAGGCGAGAATTGCAGGAGCCACAATGCTTTTGTGATGGAACTCTTGAATTTTATCCTGAAGCACAATGTGTTTTTGTTTGATGGGCGGATCTTCCACCAGCTCAGGGGGGTCGCAATGGGCAGCCCCTGTGCCCCGACCTTTGTGAATCTCTACCTGGGCTGGTGGGAAAGGGAGGTGGTCTTTTCTGAGGACATGGAGCAACTCACTTCTGTCATCCCCCTCTGGATCAGATATATCGATGATGTGCTGGTCCTATGGGGGGGGTGATAGGGTTTTGTTCCAGGAGTTTGTTGCAGCCCTGAATATCAATTCATTAGAGCTATTTTTTACGTCTGAGATCGGTTCCAAACTTACTTCCTTTTTGGATCTCACCATTTCACTGGATGCATTTGGTCACATCATCACCAATGTATTCAGGAAGCCCACGGCCACCAACAACTTGTTAAAATGGGAGAGTGGGCACCCTTTGGCCCTGAAAAGAGAAATCCCAAAGGGACAATATTTAAGGGTGAGGAGGAATTGTTCTCAACTTGGTGATTTTAGGGTAGCTGCGAGAGATCTTCAACAGAGGTTCCGGCGTCGTGGCTATCCACAGCGATGCTTGAGACAGACGTATCGACATTCACTAAACACCAATAGGGATCTTCTGTTGTCCCCCAACAATGTCAGAATTATTGGCACGTATGATAGTGCCCATGAGGCAGTACGTCAAGTCCTCCTTGAACAATGGGACATAATCAAATCGGATCCAGATATTGGCAATATGATCCCACCCAGACCATCTGTCACCTATCGGCGTAACAACAACTTACGAGATATGTTGACACACAGTCTTAGTCCTAAACCACAGTCCTGGTTGAGCAATTCCCTTACAGGGACATTTCCCTGTGGATCCTGCAAGTTCTGTGGGTTTATAGACAAGACCAAGAGTTTTGCCAACAGCACATCAGATCAGACCTATTTCATTAGGTCATTTTACAACTGCAAGTCGATTGGTGTTATCTATCTGATGATATGTGTTTGCGGCATAAAATATGTTGGAAAAACCATTAGGGAACTCAGGCGACGCATAGGGGAACATGTTTTACGAACCTAAAGGACACCCCTATTGCACGTCATGTGTCTGATTGTCACAGTGGCAGAACGTCATCGGTTAAGTTTCAGGCGATTGATGTAAAGATGTCATCAAGGGGCGGTGATTGTAACCGCGTCCTTTTTCAGAAAGAGGCGAGATGTATTTTTTCTTTAAATACTATTAAACCGTCTGGCCTCAATAATGCCATTTTTTTGTGCCTTTTATATGAACATATATTGGCTGTATATATGCCTATGTGATTCATGATTAACTCATTAGGGGCATTTCCTGACGTTCCTGGGCTCCCTAGAGTGTTGTGTCAACACTCTTTCTTTGTTTCCTCTATACTGATCTCATTCCACTGTTTATAGACAATAATTTTCAGGTATTGATACCACGATGGCATGTTCATACAGTGCCGCCGTGAAGTTCTCCTCTTTGAATGCGGCGCATTGCGCTTTCCCCGGGACTGATGTAGCTCCGCCCGCTGTTCAGCCATTGGTTGATCCGTTACCGAGCCTCCTGGCCGGATTGGCTGTCAAGCGGGGGGTGTGTCCAGCGGGGTGGAGTTTCACCCTTTGAATCTCGGCGTTCTGTGAGCCGCTTCACGGCCATTACAGCGCCGATGTGTTGGCACACCAGCACGCTGCCCCTCAACCTAGAGGTGGATGGCTTAGGCAGGACCGTAGGTTCCAGTGACGATACCGTGCCTCACACTAGAGGAGGTTGATTATAGGCAGGTCATCCTACCTATTCCTCCTAGTCATAGCCTCAAGTAAACATCCAGGTTAGAGGCTGTGGGCTCCATTCATGGTGCATGTTGCTCCTGATGAAATGCACGTTCAGTGCATGGAAACGCGTTGAGCACTAACCATTGAGGATAGTGTCAGGGGAATTGGTGCTCTAGACACACCAGTCGGAGTCAGCGGCTCTTACACTGTCATAGTCCTGCACCTGTATTGTGTCAGTGGATGTCTGCACGCTGACATCCACTGTTAGGAGTGATACCTGGTGCTATACTTGGTACCAGATATCCAGCTATACAGTACTTCACCCAGGTCTCACACCTAGGACCCTGTGGTGTGTTGCGCCCCCCCCCCCCCAGTGTTGGTGGGTTTGTGGCATCCACCGGTCACTCTGCTCCAGTGCAGTTCCACCTTTACCAGTGTGGTTATTATGATGGTGGTCCCATAAATCGGTGACGGTTCAAGTAGCTGCTCCGTGCAGTTTGTGTAGACACCCCTATATTTTACTGAGACATTATAATAAAGATTTTGTTATTTTGTTTTAGCGTCCCTTTCCATACATATATTTATTTAATAACACACAAAGAATTAAATGTTACCATGTTTTTATTGAACACACCATGTAAACATTCACAGTGCAGGTGGAAAAAGTATGTGAAACCCCTAGGCTAATGACCTCTCCAAGAGCTAATTGGAGTGAGGTGTCAGCCAACTGGAGTCCATTCAATGAGATTAGATTGGAGGTGTTGGTTACAGCTGCCCTGCCTTATAAAAAACACACACCAGTTCTGGGTTTGCTTTTCACAAGAAGCAATGCCTGATGTGAATGATGCCTCACACAAAAGAGCTCTCAGAAGACCTACGATTAAGAATTGTTGACTTGCATAAAGCTGGAAAGGGTTATAAAAGTATCTCCAAAAGCCTTGCTGTTCATCAGTCCACGGTAAGACAAATGGTCTATAAATGGAGAAAGTTCAGCACTGCTGCTACTCTCCCTAGGAGTGGCCGTCCTGTAAAGATGACTGCAAGAGCACAGCGCAGACTGCTCAATGAGGTGAAGAAGAATCCTAGAGTGTCAGCTAAAGACTTACACAAGTCTCTGGCATATGCTAACATCCCTGTTAGCGAATCTACGATACGTAAAACACTAAACATGAATGGATTTCATGGGAGGATACCACAGAGGAATCCACTGCTGAAAAAAAAAAAAAAAAAAAAAACATTGCTGCACGTTTACAGTTTGCACAAGAGCACCTGGATGTTCCACAGTAGTTATGGCAAAATATTCTGTGGACAGATGAAACCAAAGTTGAGTTTGGAAGAAACACACAACACTATGTGTGGAGAAAAAGAGGCACAGCCCACCAACATCAAAACCTCATCCCAACTGTGAAGTATGGTGGTGGGGGCATCATGGTTTCGGGCTGTTTTGCTGCGTCAGGGCCTGGACGGATTGCTATCATTGAAGGAAAAATGAATTCCAAAGTTTATCAAGACATTTTGCAGGAGAACTTAAGGCCATCTGTCCACCAGCTGAAGCTCAACAGAAAATGGGTGTTGGAACAGGACAACGACCCAAAGCATAGAAGTAAATCAACAACAGAATGGCTTAAACAGAAGAAAATATGCCTTCTGGAGTGGCCCAGTCAGAGTCCTGACCTGAACCCGATTGAGATGCTGTGGCATGACCTCACGAAAGCGATTCACACCAGACATCCCAAGAATATTGCTGAACTGAAACTGTTCTGTAAAGAGGAATGGTCAAGAATTACTCCTGACCGTTGTGCACGTCTGATCTGCAACTACAGGAAACGTTTGGTTGAAGGTATTGCTGAAAAAGGCGGTTCAACCAGTTATTAAATCCAAGGGTTCACATACTTTTTCCACCTGCACTGTGAATGTTTACATGATGTGTTCAATAAAAACATGGTAACATTTAATTCTTTGTGTGTTATTAGTTTAAGCAGACTGTGATCGTCCATTGTTGTGACTTAGTTGAAGATCAGATCATTTTATGACCAATTTGTGCAGAAATCCATTTCAATCCAAAGGGTTTGCATACTTTTTCTTGCAACTGTGTGTATGTGTATATATATACAGTGGGGGAAATAATTATTTGACCCCTCACTGATTTTGTAAGTTTGTCCAATGACAAAGAAATGAAAAGTCTCAGAACAGTATCATTTCAATGGTAGGTTTATTGTAACAGTGGCAGATAGCACATCAAAAGGAAAATCGAAAAAATAACTTTAAATAAAAGATAGCAACTGATTTGCATTTCATTGAGTGAAATAAGTATTTGAACCCCTACCAACCATTAAGAGTTCTGGCTCTCACAGAGTGGTTAGACACTTCTACTCAATTAGTTACCCTCATTAAGGACACCTGTCTTAACTAGTCACCTGTATAAAAGACACCTGTCCACAGAATCAATCAATCAAGCAGACTCCAAACTCTCCAACATGGGAAAGACCAAAGAGCTGTCCAAGGATGTCAGAGACAAAATTGTAGACCTGCACAAGGCTGGAATGGGCTACAAAACCATTAGCAAGAAGCTGGGAGAGAAGGTGACAACTGTTGGTGCGATTGTTCGAAAATGGAAGGAGCACAAAATGACCATCAATCGACCTCGCTCTGGGGCTCCACGCAAGATCTCACCTCGTGGGGTGTCAATGGTTCTGAGAAAGGTGAAAAAGCATCCTAGAACTACACGGGAGGAGTTAGTTAATGACCTCAAATTAGCAGGGACCACAGTCACCAAGAAAACCATTGGAAACACATTACACCGCAATGGATTAAAATCCTGCAGGGCTCGCAAGGTCCCCCTGCTCAGGAAGGCACATGTGCAGGCCCGTCTGAAGTTTGCCAATGAACACCTGAATGATTCAGAGAGTGACTGGGAGAAGGTGCTGTGGTCTGATGAGACCAAAATAGAGCTCTTTGGCATTAACTCAACTCGCTGTGTTTGGAGGAAGAAAAATGCTGCCTATGACCCCCAAAACACCGTCCCCACCGTCAAGCATGGGGGTGGAAACATTTTGCTTTGGGGGTGTTTTTCTGCTAAGGGCACAGGACAACTTATTCGCATAAACGGGAAAATGGACGGAGCCATGTATCGTGAAATCCTGAGCGACAACCTCCTTCCCTCTGCCAGGAAACTGAAAATGGGTCGTGGATGGGTGTTCCAGCACGACAATGACCCAAAACATACAGCAAAGGCAACAAAGGAGTGGCTCAAGAAGAAGCACATTAAGGTCATGGAGTGGCCTAGTCAGTCTCGGGACCTTAATCCAATCGAAAACCTATGGAGGGAGCTCAAGCTCAGAGTTGCACAGAGACAGCCTCGAAACCTTAGGGATTTAGAGATGATCTGCAAAGAGGAGTGGACCAACATTCCTCCTAAAATGTGCGCAAACTTGGTCATCAATTACAAGAAACGTTTGACCTCTGTGCTTGCAAACAAGGGTTTTTCCACCAAGTATTAAGTCTTTTTTTGTTAGAGGGTTCAAATACTTATTTCACTCAATGAAATGCAAATCAGTTGCTATCTTTTATTTAAAGTTATTTTTTCGATTTTCCTTTTGATGTGCTATCTGCCACTGTTACAATAAACCTACCATTGAAATGATACTGTTCTGAGACTTTTCATTTCTTTGTCATTGGACAAACTTACAAAATCAGTGAGGGGTCAAATAATTATTTCCCCCACTGTGTGTATGTATATGTATATATATATATATATATATATATATATATATATATATATATATATATATTAATATTATACACACACAGTACAGACCAAAAGTTTGGACACACCTTCTCATTCAAAGAGTTTTATTTTCATGACTATGAAGGCATCAAAACTATGAATTAACACGTGGAATTATATACATAACAAACAAGTGTGAAACAACTAAAAATATGTCATATTCTAGGTTCTTCAAAGTAACCACCTTTTTGCTTTGGTTACTGCTTTGCACACTCTTGGCATTCTCTTGATGAGCTTCAAGAGGTAGTCCCCTGAAATGGTCTTCCAACAGTCTTGAAGGAGTTCCCAGAGATGCTTAGCACTTGTTGGCCCTTTTGCCTTCACTCTGCGGTCCAGCTCACCCCAAACCATCTCGATTGGGTTCAGGTCTGGTGACTGTGGAGGCCAGGTAATCTGGCGCAGCACCCCATCACTCTCCTTCATGGTCAAATAGCCCTTACTTTCAAAGTTTTCTCAATTTTTCGACTGACTGACCTTCATTTCTTAAAGTAATGATGGCCACTCGTTTTTCTTTACTTAGCTGCTTTTTTCTTGCCATAATACAAATTCTAACAGTCTATTCAGTAGGACTATCAGCTGTGTATCCACCTGACTTCCCCTCAACGCAACTGATGGTCCCAACCCCATTTATAAGGCAAGAAATCCCACTTATTAAACCTGACAGGGCACACCTGTGAAGTGAAAACCATTTCAGGGGACTACCTCTTGAAGCTCATCAAGAGAATGCCAAGAGTGTGCAAAGCAGTAATCAAAGCAAAAGGTGGCTACTTTGAAGAACCTAGTATATGACATACTTTCAGTTGTTTCACACTTGTTTGTTATGTATATAATTCCACATGTGTTAATTCATAGTTTTGATGCCTTCAGTGTGAATCTACAATTTTCATAGTCATGAAAATAAAGAAAACTCTTTGAATGAGAAGGTGTGTCCAAACTTTTGGTCTGTACTGTGTGTGTATATGTATGTATATATATGTATATATATGTGTGTGTGTATATATGTGTATATATGTGTATATATATATATATATATATATATATATATATATATATTGTACACTTGATTTTATTACAGCACTCTTTTGGGTATGAGTATCAGCATGGCACATTTTGACTTGGCAAGATTTGCCCACTCTTCTTTGCAAAAACACTCCAAATTGCGAGGGCATCTCCTGTGCGCAGCCCTCTTCAGATCACCCCACAGATTTTTAATCGGATTCAGGTCTGGGCTCTGGCTGGGCCATTCCACAACTTTAATCTTCTTCGGGTTAAGCCATTCCTTTGTTGATTTGGATGTATGCTTTGGGTCGTTGTCATGCTGAAAAATGAAGTTCCTCTTCATGTTCAACTTTCTAGTAGAAGCCTGAAGATTTTGTGCCAATATTGACTGGTATTTGTAACTGTTCATAATTCCCTCTAGCTTAACTAATGCCTTAGTTCCAGCTGAAGAAAAACAGCCCCAAAGCATGATGCTGCCACCACCATGCTTCACTGTGGGTATGGTGTTCTTTTGGTGATGTGCAGTGTTGTTTTTACGCCAAACATATATCTTTTGGAATTATGGCCAAAACGTTCAACCTTGGTTTCATCAGAACATAACACCTTTTCCCACATGCTTTTGGGAGACTTCAGATGTGTTTTTGCAAAATGTAGCCTGTCTTGGATGTTTTTCTTCGTAAGAAAAGTCTTTCGTCTTGCAACTCTACCCGATAGCCCAGACATATGAAGAATATGGGAGATTGTTGTCACATGTACCACACAGCCAGTACTTGCCAGATATTCCTGCAGCTCCTTTAATGTTGCTGTAGGCCTCCTTGGTAGCCTCCCAGACCAGTTTTCTTCTCGTCTTTTCATCAATTTTGGAGGGACGTCCAGTTCTTTGTAATGTCACTGTTGTGCCATATTTTCTCCACTTGACCATGACTGTCTTCACTGTGTTCCATGGTATATCTAATGCCTTGGAAATTCTTTTGTACCCTTCTCCTGTCTGATCCCTTTTAACAATGAGATCCCTCTGATGCGTTGGAAGCTCTCTGTGGACCATGGCTTTTGCTGTGGGATGTGACTAAGAAAATTTCAGAAAAGACCAACTAGAGCAGCTGAACTTTATTTGGGGTTAATCAGAGGCACTCTAAATGATGGCAGGTGTATGCTGACTCCTAGTTAACATGATTTTGAATGTGAATGCTTAATTCTGAACACAGCTACATCCCCAGTTATAAGAGGGTGTGCACACTTATGCAACCACATTATTTTAGTTTTTATTTTTTTTTTCTAGGTCACATTAAGGGTGGAAAAAGTTCTGAAATGATTTATCTTTCTCATTTTTTTAAATCACAGAAACTTGACATTTTAACAGGGGTGTGTAGACTTTTTATATCCAATGTATATATGTGTGTGTGTATATATTTATCTACACACACACACACACACACACACACACACACACACACACACACACATATATGCACTCTGTCTGACACACATTCTTGGTCAGATAGAGTAAAGTTGAATTCTCCTCTGAAGAATGTTTTTCCACTTTTACCTTATTTAATCTACTTCGTATGTAGTGTTAATTTTTGGCCATTGTTTTTAAAAACCTCTTTGGAGTTGCAGGTTTCTATTATTTATAGATGTTTCTTTTTTCTTATAGTTCCTTGCAAAGTTCCAAGTGTTGCAAATTCCAGGCCGATTGTGGGCTTGAAAAGTGTGTATCTACAGGATGATGCTGTGAGGTTCGAGTGTGAGGCAGGCTTTGTTTTGAATGGTTCACCTTTAATCACCTGCAGCAGTCGAGGTCAGTGGGAGCCTTCTCCACCGAAATGCGACGGTAAGTTGATGTTTGTTGGAAGAATAGTTGGCTACAAATCAATAATTTTAGTTGCTGATACTTTACTATTTTATTTAAAAAAAATGCACTCTCTAGCCACCTCAAACAATTAAAGAATATTCCAAAATAGTGTGTAGATGGTATTTTCATATAAATATTAAATACCATTCATATATTATTGGGGAATATTTAGTCATTGTTAGAAGTGGATAGAATGGATTGATATGGTCTTTTGTGGGTTTTACGCTACCAGTACACTCATTGCAATTGGTAGTCCACAACTAAATTATTTTAAGCAATATATTATGTAATATTAACACCTTCAACCACTGGGACGTACCCTTATGTCATGGTGGTTGAGGTAATGTATGGAGCGGGCTGCTGCATCGAGACCGCTCCATACCCGGCAATCCTGACAAACCCTGGTAATTTAACCCCTTAGGTGCTGCAATCGGTGAAATTGCAGGGCTCTGATTGGTTACCATGACAGCCTGGACTCTTAGGAAGCCTGCACAAAGCACAGCAGAGAGCATGTGAAAATCTTATTCACCTTAATAGATCCCTATTATGAGACAAGGGATCAAAAGATCCCAGGTTCTAGCCCCCTAAGGGGGCTAATAGTTATTAGATTAAAAAAAAACTAAAAATGTTAAATTTTCAATCAACCCCCTTTCCCTATTTTACACATAAAATATATTAACAATACAAAAAAATAAACATATCACGTATGGCTGTGTCCGAAAAAAAACTGTTCATCCCGCAAAAAACAAGCCCTCATACAGCTCTGTGAATGGAAATATATCAAGGTTATGACAGTCAGAAAATGGCGATGCAAAGAAAATGTAGTTTTTATTTTCAAAGGTTTTTTATTTTAAATGTAGTAAAACAAAATATAAACTATACAAGTTTGGTATTGCTATATGGTATTTGTATTGAGCTGCAGAATATGAATGTCATGTCCTTTTTAGTGCACAATGAACACCGTGATGTCAAAACCTCAAAAACCTTGGTGGAATTGTGAATTTTTTTCTCACTTTAGCCCAACAAAGATCTTTTCCTATTTTCCATTAACACACATGGTAAATTAAATGGTGCCCTTAAAAATGCAACTTATCCCTCAAAAAATAAGCCCTAATTTTTGTTAAGTTGAACAGAATAATATCTTGTTTTTGTGTTGCCACATTATTTTTATTTTTCTGGCGATTGTCTTAGATAGGGTCTCCTTTTTGCGGGATCAGATGACTGATTGGTACCATTTTGGAGTACATACAACTTTTTGATCCGTTGGTATTACACTTTTTGTGAAGCAAGGTGACAAACAATGGCTGTTTTGACACAGTTCACCAGACGTGTTGTATCACATGATATTTTTTATAGAACAGGTAAAAGCATTTTTGAAAAGTATACCTTGTTTTTGTGTTGCCATTTTCTGAGCCATAATTTTTTGTTTTCCCTATCGTCCATGACCGCACCATGAAAGAGGGTCTGCCTCCCAGGACAGGAAACCCACAGGTATAAAAAAAAGGATACTCTCCCTTCCTCAGTGGTTTCCTGTCCTAGGAAGTGGATCCTACAGGTATACCATAGAGGGGAGTTGTTTCTCCCTGGGCAACTAACGCTACTTTCACACGTTTTGACTTTCCGTTTGTGAGATCTGTTCAGGGCTCTCACAAGCGGTCCAAAACGGATCAGTTTTGCCCTAATGCATTCTGAATGGAAAAGGATCCGCTCAAAATGCATCAGTTTGCCTCCGTTCAGTCTCCAGTCCGCTTTGGAGGCGGACACCAAAACGCTGCTTGAACACCCAGCTTGAACCAACAAATTGTGGTGAATGATTGATTGTTACCATAGACGCCTCAAAGGCGTTTGACACCATAGAATGGCCATTCTTGTTTACAACATTGAAGAAGATGGGAATTGGTGACAAATTTATATCATGGGTAAAATTGCTATATACTGAAATCTCAGCAAAAGTGATAATAAATGGGGAATACTCTGATAACATAAAGATCTTAAAGGGGGTTAGACAGGGTTGCCCTCTTTCCCCTCTGCTTTTTGCTATAGCTGTGGAACCGTTAGCTGAGATGATTAGGCAAGATGAAGAAATTGTGGGGTTCAAGCTCTGTGATCACGAGGAAAAAATCGCTCTATGCGGATGATATTATGATGTTTGTACAGTAGGTGTTTCTGACATTGTGTTTTTAGCACGACAGCGTCGCGCTGATACTCGGCAACATGGTGCCGAGATCTCGCACTCACTGGGATAGTGACAGCACATCCCAGCAAGCGCGTCATAGAAGCGACGGGAGATCCGACTTGGATTCCCGCCAATTCTACACGTGTGCGGCGTTTGTTATGAATCCTGAGGGGGAAGTCCCCGCCGGATTTTAAATAAAAATCCGGCCTGGGTCCCGCCCTCAGGAGCATACCGGGCCCTTAGGTCTGTTATGGGTTGTAAGGAGAGCCCCCCCTACGCCGAAAAAAACGGCGTAGGGGGTCCCCCTACAATCCATACCAGCCCCGTATCCAAAGCACGCTCCCCGGCCAGCCAGGAAGGGAGTGGGGACGAGCGAGCCCCCCCCCCCCCCCTCCTGAGCCGTACCAGGCTGCATGCCCTCAACATGGGGGGTTGGGTGCTCTGGGGCAGGGGGCGCACTGCGGCCCCCCCACCTCAGAGCACCCTGTCCCCATGTTGATGAGGACAGGGCCCCTTCCCGACAACCCTGGCCGTTGGTTGTCGGGGTATGCGGGCGGGAGGCTTATCGGAATCTGGGAGCCCCCTTTAATAAGGGGGCCCCCAGATACCGGCCCCCCACCCTAAGTGAATGAGTATGGGGTACATCGTACCCCTACCCATTCACCTGCAAGAAAAGTGGTAAAAACACAAATAAACCACACAGTGTATTAAAATATTTTATTTTTCTGCTCCGGAGGCCGCCCCCTGTCTTCTTTATTAGCTCTTTTACCAGGGGGGGGCTCTTCTTCTTCCGATATCCCGACGGGTCTTCTCCGCTATCCGGGGGGGTCTTCTCAACTCTCCGGGGTTCTCCTTCTGTCTTCTCCTTCTGTCTTGTTGTCTCCTTCTGTCTTCTGTCTCCGGGGTTCTCCTTCTGTCTTCTCCGCTATCCGGGGGGGTCTTCTCAACTCTTCGGGGTTCTCCTTCTGTCTTCTCCTTCTGTCTTGTTGTCTCCTTCTGTCTTCTCCTTCTGTCTTGTTGTCTCCTTCTGTCTTCTCCTTCTGTCTTGTTGTCTCCTTCTGTCTCCGGGGTTCTCCTTCTGTTTTCGCCTCTCTCTGTTGTTGACTCGGCGCACCCCGGTTCTTCGTCTCGCGAGACTCGGCGCACCCCGATTCTTCGTCTCGCGAGACGAAGAACCGGGGTGCGCCGAGTCAACAACAGAGAGAGGCGAAAACAGAAGGAGAACCCCGGAGACAGAAGACAGAAGGAGACAACAAGACAGAAGGAGACAACAAGACAGAAGGAGACAACAAGACAGAAGGAGAAGACAGAAGGAGAACCCCGGAGAGTTGAGAAGACCCCCCCGGATAGCGGAGAAGACCCGTCGGGATATCGGAAGAAGAAGAGCCCCCCCCTGGTAAAAGAGCTAATAAAGAAGACAGGGGGCGGCCTCCGGAGCAGAAAAATAAAATATTTTAATACACTGTGTGGTTTATTTGTGTTTTTACCACTTTTCTTGCAGGTGAATGGGTAGGGGTACGATGTACCCCATACTCATTCACTTAGGGTGGGGGGCCGGTATCTGGGGGCCCCCTTATTAAAGGGGGCTCCCAGATTCCGATAAGCCTCCCGCCCGCATACCCCGACAACCAACGGCCAGGGTTGTCGGGAAGGGGCCCTGTCCTCATCAACATGGGGACAGGGTGCTCTGAGGTGGGGGGGCCGCAGTGCGCCCCCTGCCCCAGAGCACCCAACCCCCCATGTTGAGGGCATGCAGCCTGGTACGGCTCAGGAGGGGGGGGGGGGGGCGCTCGCTCGTCCCCACTCCCTTCCTGGCTGGCCGGGTAGCGTGCTTTGGATACGGGTCTGGTATGGATTGTAGGGGGACCCCCTACGCCGTTTTTTTCGGCGTAGGGGGGGCTCTCCTTACAACCCATAACAGACCTAAGGGCCCGGTATGCTCCTGAGGGCGGGACCCAGGCCGGATTTTTATTTAAAATCCGGCGGGGACTTCCCCCTCAGGATTCATAACAAACGCCGCACACGTGTAGAATTGGCGGGAATCCAAGTCGGATCTCCCGTCGCTTCTATGACGGCTCTGTCTCCATCGCGGCAAGCCAGCTCGGCGCTGGCTCCCGCGATGGGGCTCGTATGTGCTCAATCTCGCCGAGAAATACAGCGAGATTGACACAAAATCGGGTTCACCTACTGTAGGTTCACATGGTAAACATGCTGGGCTCAATATAAACTGGTCTAAATCAGCCTGTGTCCCAATTAATCCTCTGAAAAATTTTATACCAGGATCACTGGAAATTAAGAAGCTTAATGAACCCGTTAAATATCTGGGTATTCAAATAACCCCAAATCCCAAGGACTATGTTTAGTTAAATGTGGTCCCAAAAATACAGGAAATCAGGAGGAAAATAAATGTTTGGAAAAGATTATATGTCTCGATGGCAGGTCATATCTCTTTGGCGAAAATGTGTCTACTACCTTCCCTGAATTATATTGTGTGGAACTCACCGGTAATAATCCCCCAAAAAATATTTAAAATAATAGCTAGTCTCTTAATGGACTTGATATGGTGAGGGAAGAAACCAAGGATAAAAGCACAATTATTGTGCATTCACGAGAGGGAGGGTGGACTATCAGTCCCAGACTTGGAACTCTACTTTATTTCTGGTCATATAAAAAACATGATAACATGGAGTAATACGCAAAGATACAAGTCTATGATTGCAGGAATAAATGTTAGGTTAGATAAGTGTACTATCTTCCAGCTAATAGAAGCGGGTGTCTTGGCACAACAGGGAGGTAGGAAGATACCGTTATTTGAGCTGATGGATAGGGTTTGGAAGGAAGTAAGAGCATTGTGGACCCGGGTTGAACTCCATGTTGACACCATATTGTGGGGAAATACCCATCTTATAGAATTAAAGGCAATCGAACAGAAAATTTGGTGGCAACATGGCATCTACAAACTAAACCAGGTATGGAGACAGAAAAGAGCAGTCAATAGCTTAATGTACAAATGGCAAAACGGTATGAACCCCCAGCCTGAAGAGTTTTGGGAGTTGGCGATACAGGAAAAAAAAGGGTTTCCAAGAATTTTTCTCACAGGATTACCCAATTTAATATATTGTACCGACTTTATTACTCCCCTAAGATATTAATGAAGTGTTATAAACCTAAAGTTTTTAGCTGTTTAAAATGCAGGGAGGTAGGCGCGGGCGATGTCCTTATACTCTGGACATGTAGAAAGACTCGAGTTCTGGGGAAAGTTAAACGACAGAATAGAGCAATATCATGGTTTCCAAATCCCCATGTAATTTGAGATATGCATATTGGGGGTGATGGATAAATTAGACTCCCCCCAATATCGAGAAATAGCTTCTAAACTCCTTTTTCAAGCTAGGAAATGTATTGTTGGGCATTGGGGGAGTAGTGCTGTTCCCACGGTTAGGGAATGGGAAAGCTTACTAGAACCTCACTTGCCAGAGAGGAATTTCATCTGGCAAATACTAAGAAAAAACATAGATTTGCCAGAATATTCTAATACAGGGAACTCCTTGGGAGTGGATGGGCAATATGAGCTGGAGCAGTGGGGTGAAGAGTGGTGAGAGAGGAGGCATGGATTTTTTATTTTTTTTTCCCCAGCAGCTATTGGATAAGGGAGGTGGGGTTGGTATATAGTATGTTGAAGATGAGAGATTGTTAAATTGTTTTTTATGATGTTAAAAAATAATAAAGATTTATTTAATAAAAAAATAAAAATACAAACGGATCCATCCTGAACGGATGCAGACGGTTGTATTATCCGAACGGATCAGTCTGTGCAGATCCATGACTGATCCGCACCAAACGCGAGTGTGAAAGTAGCCTAAGGAAAGATTTTATTCAGATGGGGGTGGTGTCTGCCAGATGAGTTCCCCGCTCCACACACCCAGAAGATACAAGGACTTGACCACTACACTTGGGAAGGCTGGTGAGTGCCTGTGCGGTGTGTATTTTGTCAGTAACCTTCATGAGAAACCTCAAAGGTGGCCTCCTGTCATGGCTCTCTAGGAAAAGCCTGGCCCGTATGTGCTGACGCGGGGTGTTCGTGGTGAAGTCTCTTCAGTGTTATACCCACCTGCTGTAGCCGAGGGTGTGATATTTGGCAGTCAAGGCAGGCTCCCATGCAGCACGCTAAAGCCGTGAAGGGGGAGGATCCATATTATAATAATAGGAGGAACTGGCCTGGTGTAGTCACGTGCGCGCAAGACGCAGGAGCGCGTGACATCACAAAAGATTTCGTCCCTTCATACCAGGAAGTGCAGGAAAAATCGGTTTTAAATTCAGATACCCAGCTAGAAGCCGAGATCCTTGTCGGGAAGGTCCTGATCCAGGCTGTTAAAGGTCATGGAGAGTACTGGTGACCAGAAGAACAGTCTACCCCTGCGCCTGTGGTATGGATGGAGGTTATGTACAGTGATATGGGCTATTCTATGAATACTGGCTGACATTTGAACAGGGGTGTGTAGACTTTTTATATCCACTGTATATTAGAAAAAGCTGGTGATAGAAAAAAGGGGTTCACCTCTGGTTTCCGCAGGCAATATAAGGGTCCATTCACACGTCCGTAGTGTATTGGGGATCCGCAATACACCCGGCCGGCACCCCCATAGAACTGCCTATTGTCTTGTCTTGTAAGCCCCATTGTAGAAAGTGTGATGCCATAGTCTGTGAAGCGCTGCAAGATATGTTAGCTCTATATAAGTAAGCTAAAATCTAATTTAAAAATGATCTTTTCTAATTAATGCTAGTTTATATGCCCCTGAGAGTACATAATTAAAAAGGCCATAACATTATTTATTTATTATTATTATTTTGTTCCTCCATAGCTACATGCAAATTTCCAGAAGTTGCCAATGCACAGCCTAAGATGGGCTTGAAGGAGTTTTATGTTCAGCATGATGTTTTAGTTATTAAATGTAAGGAAGACTTTTTCTTAATTGGCTCAGACACTATCAGATGTAGCAGTCAAGGTCAGTGGGAGCCTCCTCCACCAGCATGTAGTAAAAAAGGTAAGCAAAGTGTTCATAATTTAATAAGTTTTATATTGCACTATACCAAGTCTGATAGGGCCAAGTGTCAGTGTAAAACTGACAGGTACAATACAATGCATTGATCCAGCATCAGACCATTCTGGGCCTAAAATAAGAAATATACAAAAAAATAATAATGTAAGTAAAACGCTCTTTTCCCATATCTACTCATTTATAATTGGTTAAAAATGAAAAACATAATTGGTATCACCATGTCCATAACCACCTGATATAAAAGGATCATGTTACTTATCCTGCGATCAGAAAGTCATATGTACCAAAAATACTACCAATGAAAATTACAGCCGTCCTGCAAAAAACAAGCCCCCACACAGCTGACTCAACAGAAATATAACAAAGTTCTCAGTCTTGGATATAGTGATTAGTGATAAGCGAATCAATTTCGGATGAAACATCCGAAGTCGATTCGCATAAAACTTTGTTCTAATACTGTACAGAGCAGGAGCTCCGTACAGTATTAGAATGTATTGTCTCCAATGAGCCGAAGTTATTGCTTTGCGAAGTCTCGCGAGACTTTGTTCAATAACTTCATAAATTAATTTGTACTGTAAAAAAACATTTCCCGAACTCTGGTTCGGTTCCAAAGTACCACTTGGAGCCGAACCCAAGTTCGGGAAATGTTTTTTTTTTTTTTTTTTTTTTACAGTACAAATAAATTTATGTTGTTATTGCACGAAGTCTCGCGAGACTTCAGCTCATCGGAGCCCATACATTCTAATACTGTACGGAGCTCCTGATCTGTACTGTATTAGAACAAAGTTTTATGCGAATCGACTTCGGATGTTTCATCCGAAGTAGATTCGCTCATCCTTAATAGCGATGCAAAGAAAAAAATTATTTAAAAAATGTTGATACAAAAGTTGTAAAACATGAAGAAACTGTATACATTTGGTATTGCCATATCAACAAGTAGAATAAAGCTATTATATTATAATATATATACACCGCATGGTAAACCTCATAAATAATAAAAATAATAAACACTGACAGAATTACAATTCTTGCCCACCTTGTCTCCAAAAAAATTACCATATTTTTATTTTTATAACATGCCCCCCCCCCCCAAAAAAAAAAGTGTGGTAAAATGTCAGTGTGTCCTAGGGCTCATGCACATTTACGTGTGCAGCCCGTGCCTGTATTGCATCCCGCAAACAGCACGGGGTGCACACATTTGTGTGCGTAACCCCTTTATAAAGCGTATATTACTGAGTGCTTCCACTATGGAGTAGATGCGGGGAGCAGTGAATATAGAACTCCTGGTGCTACCTGTACTCGGCGCTCTATATTCCTCTTTGGGTGCTGCAGTCCTGACGGCGTACAACATTAGGACGTAGTATGTGCATCATGACTTGATACTGGGGCCTGATATGGGGGTCTGATCTGAGCTCTGACATGGGGGTTTAATTTGGGTGGTCTGGTGCAGATTGGGGGTCTGGTGAAGATTGGGGGTCTGATAAAAAATATTTGGTTTCTCTTTTACTTAGGCTAAGTTCACACGAACGTGTGTGATCCGTGGCCGTATTGCGGCCCGTAAATCGCGGGCCGCAATACACGGCCACAGTTCCGTGTGAATTCCGCATCACGGATGCGGACCCATTCACTTCAATGGGTCCGCTAATCCGGAATCGCGGAACGGCCGCACGGGACGGGACCCCTCGGAAGCACTACGGAGTGCCTCCTGGGGTTACGTCCCGTTGTTCCGTTCCGCTAAAAGATAGAACAAGTCCTATCTTTTCGCGGAACGGCCGGATCGCGGACCCATTAAAGTGAATGGGTCCGCGATCCGATGCGGCAGACCTACGGCCGGCGAACAAGCATTGCGGCCCGCTATTTGCGGGCCGCTTCACAGGCACGGGTCACACACGTTCGTGTGAACCCGGCCTTACTCTTAGTCACGTCTTATAATCCCGTGCATCTTATAACATGAAAAATATGGTAAATAAAAAGAAATCAAGAAGCCAGTTTCAATACTCCAGAAAAATTGTGTAACTGTTTAATGATTTTTCTCTTTTTAACCCTTGTTAAAGCCACATACTATAAAAAATGCATTTTTTTCCCTAAATTTTCACAGTTCAATGCCAATAAATTCTATGAAACACCTGTGGGGGTCAAAAACTTCACTACATCCCTAGTTGAATTCCTTGGGGGTTTAGTTTCAAAAAGTGTTTTTTTGAGGAGGGCGGATGTTTCCACGGTTCTTGTACCTCAGGGATGTTGCAGATTGGCCATGGTCTTTGTGTTTTGCTGTTCTTTTAACTCTTTGGGGGTCACTTGCTGGTGTGGGAGGAGAGGGAAGTTTGTGAATAACCTACTGTACAGTACATACATGTGGTTTAAAAAATTAATTTGGAACTGAACATGTATGTCAACCTCAGTGAGCTGGACAGAGTTGGAAAAAGGGCAAACAGCAGGTGGCGCTATAACGATTGGTTTTATTAAAAAACTCAGTGGCTATACAAAATTTTTAATTACATGCAACTACAAAATTATTCAGATCCAGGTGCTGGTTGGAAAAATGGGACAACCTGTAAGTATTTTGTGAGCAAGGAATATGTGTCTTAAAACTGTGAAATTCAAATTTTTTAAATTGTGAAGTTTTTGAAATTTTGTATTTTTTATTTTTTTTTAGAAATAAACTATATCAACCAAAATTTACCACTAACATAAAATACCATGTGTCATGATAAAAACATTCCAAAGGTTAATACCGCAGATGTGGTGGTTTTTTTTTTTTGTGTTTTTTTTAAATCCTGAATTTCTTTTGGCGTACTGTGTCAGCACAGGCTGTGTAGTCTCTTCAATCCCAGCTGCCTGTGTGATTAATCCTGGCTCGGGCAGTAGGAACTGAAGAAACCTTCGCTGGTATAGTGCTGCGCAAGAGCTGAAGGACCTATGATGACATCACCACCATGTAATATCAGTACAGGATTGGACAGTGCTCTGCAGTGGAGTCAAAGTAATGCGGAAGGACCTGTAATGACGTCATGTGAAGGGGGGAAGAGCTTTCTGTGGCGGAGAATAAATTGGAGAAGCAATAGATTCTGTGTGAGAGGCAGGAAAATGCTGAGAGCTGTAGTTTTCTTCTCCTATACCTACTCCCTGTAATGTCCTCTGGTATAACATAACTGCCTGGACATGCTGAGAGTTATAGTTCTTTCCTCTTGTACCTCCTCTCTGTAATGTCTAATAGCAGCGAGGCATGGAATTAAAGGGGTTGGCCACCCTAAGTATCAAAAATCCAAAGTGCCCTAGACCAGTGGTCCCCAACCTTTTTTGCCCCAAGGACCGGTTTCATGCAAGACAATTTTCCCAGGGACTGGTTGGGGGGGGGGGGGGGGGGGGGGGGGGGGGCGGAGTTCTGGGGGGGCTTAGGGGGTGGGCGGGGTCGACTGATTCACGCGCATAACAAAACACAAAGGTGCATATTAAAATATATAACACTATATAATGACTATATAAACTGACTATGGTCTCTGCTGCACTGTACCGTATTTTTCGCCCTATAAGATGCACCTAGGTTTTAGAGGAGAACAATAAGAAAAAAATATTTTTCATTACACCTCAGGTCAGACCAGCAATCAGACCCCCAATGTTAATCAGACCTCAGATTAGACCCCCAATGGCTCAGATCAACCACCAAACCTTTAGCCATCTATCAGCCCCCAATGTCAGCCATACACCCCCCCAATGTCAGCCATAAGCCCCCCATTAGCCCCTCATGTCAGCCATAAGCCCCCATTAGCCCCCCATGTCAGCCATAAGCCCCCCATTAGCCCCTCATGTCAGCCATAAGCCCCCCATTAGCCCCTCATGTCAGCCATAAGCCCCCCATTAGCCCCTCATGTCAGCCATAAGCCCTTCATGTCAGCCATAAGCCCCCATTAGCCCTTCATGTCAGCCATAAGCCCCCCATTAGCCCCACATGTCAGCCATAAGCCCCCCCATTAGCTCCTCATGTCAGCCAGCCCATAAGCCCCCCATGTCAGCAAGCCCATAAGCCCCCCATGTCAGCCATCAGTGCAAATAAAAAAAAAAAAACACTTACCTCTCCTGCTCCTGGTCACCATCGCGATCCTCTTCATTCTGCTGTCGGCTGGCTGTGTATAGCGGCGCACAGCGTGAGGTCACAGAGACCTCACGCTGTGCGCAGACATGCACAGCCGATAGCCGAGCCGAGGACCAGGAAGCGGTGAGTACAGATCCTTCACCGCTCCCTGGTCCTTCTGTACTAATGAAGCGCTTCCATAATGGAAGCGCTTCATTAGTACAGAGTTAAAGACTGCCCTGATCGCCGCGGCCCGGCTAACAATCCTCCACGGCCCGGCGGTTGGGGACCGCTGTCCTAGACAATAGCCAAAACCATGAAGTATTTATATCATGTGACATGTACTGGCTATATATCATTTTTCTAACCTGTTCACCATGTGCCTCCCTGGAGGAGCTCCTCAGACAAGCTGTGTGGGAGGAGGAGCTGTAAAGTGAAAGTAAAAATCCCAGCATGCATTGCAGCAAGCATGTTCAGAGGAGCAGTCATATGACATCCCCGCCCACCTGTGTTTCCATAGAGACGAGAGCCCCTCAGAGAATATCAATAACTGAATAACTGCTGTACAGACATAGCAATAGGAAGTACGCACCAGTTCCAGCAGCACAAGGAATATGTTGCTAATGTATTTTACATATGTTACTGGGGGGAGGGAGGGGGCCCTGTTCATAAACTTGCTGTAGGGCCTAGTCCTTTCTAGTTGCACCCTTGGATTTAAGCCATGAGCAGAATGAATGGAGGGGGAGATTTATTATTTCCCATGTTTCTCAAAAGTAGCGTTAAAAAGTTGCAAACTATGTGTTGGCGACTTTTAAACTCTGCCTTTATAAAAAGGGGGCGTAACAATGGCAGGGAGGGGGGCGTGACCAGTCGCCCTAGCAAATTTACGGTATGTTAATTTTCGCTAGTTTTCTGACTCAAATGTCCAGAAGGATATTGATACTTTGGAGAGAGTTCAGAGAAGAGCTACTAAACTAGTACATGGATTGCAGGATAAAACTTACCAGGAAAGATTAAAGGACCTTAATATGTATAGCTTGGAAGAAAAACGAGACAGAGGGGATATGATAGAAACTTTTAAATACATAAAGGGAATCAACAAGGTAAAAGAGGAGGGAATATTTAAAAGAAAAAAAACTGCTACAAGAGGACATAGTTTTAAAAAAGAGGGGCAAAGGTTTAAAAGTAATATCAGGAAGTATTACTTTACTGAGAGTAGTGGATGCATGGAATAGCCTTCCTGCAGAAGTGGTAGCTGCAAATACAGTGGAGGAGTTTAAGCATGCATGGGATAGGCATAAGGCCATCCTTCATATAAGATAGGGCCAGGGACTATTAATAGGATTCAGATATATTGGGCAGACTAGATGGGCCAAATGGTTCTTATCTGCCGACACATTCTATGTTTCTATTAGCAGGACAGGAGGGGGCGTGGCTGCCAATAGCAGGACAGGAGGGGGCGTGGCTGCCAATAGCAGGACAGGAGGGGGCGTGGCTGCCAATAGCAGGACAGGAGGGGGCGTGGCTGCCAATAGCAGGACAACCAGGCAGGTCTGCTTAAGAAGAGATATTACTAGGTGTAATATCTCCCTACTTTCTTTATAGTTTTAATAAGTGCTAACAGAGTGGCCAACCCCTTTAAATATCGCAAGCAGGCATTTAAGTTTTGGGTAAGTGAAACAAGCATATGTTGTAGATTTCTAGTTTACCTGTTATATAGATTATGGTTTCCTGTTTGCTGCAGTAGTATCGTCACCCACTGTCCCAAGTGTGGCCAATCTGACAGTAGCCGGACTAGTTGGATGTGTTTTCTAGTTAATGTAGTTAATTTAGCAAGAAAAGTAACAATCCAAGATTATAATCAAAAATCTCCCATAAAGTTGAAAAAATAATAAAGAATTTTTTTTTTTATAATGGAGATAAAAATCAAAATGTCTGACTTGCCCCTTTTTCTTTTTTTTTTTCACCTCCCAAAAAATTTAATAAGTTTTCGAAATGTCATTCACAGCCTGAAATATTATCAAGGAAAAATAAATATCAGGCTGCAAAAATATAACCCTTAACAGCTCCATATATGTAAATATTTAAGGAGTTTTCATTTTCTTTTTGTATGAAAACACAATAAAAATAATTACATTTGGTATTGTAATCAAACTGACCTGCAGAATGAAGTTACAGTGTCACATTTACTGTAAAAATCAAACCCAGAAAACAATAGTGAAATTTCATTTTTTCCATCCCCAGGGCCGTACATAGGAATCATTGGGCCCTTATTCCTCCCCCTCCCCCTTTCCCCCACCTACCCACAGCTAGCCCCTGGCACTACCTATGTGACTTTCCCCTACACCCTTTTGCCAACAAAGAAAAAAACCACCATCCAGCCATTAGTGCACTGCAAGTCTGACTTCCCCTCACCCGTCATGCACTACTGCAATCTTATCATGTTTCTCCATGAACTGTGTCTGCAGTCCTATTAGCCCGCCCATGAACTGGTACCCTTATGGTATATGCACATCTGCTGCTGGTGTTCTGGCAAAATTAAAGGGCATAAAATCTCTGCATGCAATGGTTTTTTATCTTGCAAACTACCTGTACTGAAGCCAGGTCCCGACTAACCCCATTATTGTGCCGGGTGCCGACACTATTCAGCATATGCAGGATCAGGCGATTCCAGTATTCTCCTATGATGGAACAGAATACCGAAATCTTATCGCAAGTGTGCACCGAGCCTTACTTGATGAACTGTTCCCCCTGCCTTAATATAGTGTGCTGTCTTTCCCTCATAGACTGTGCCTGCTTCTTATTATATAACGTATTCTATAACGCTTCTTATTATAATCCCACCACCTCCCCCATGAAGTTCTGCCTGCTTCTGTTTAGCCCCCCTCCCCCTTTTTGCTGACTTAATCCTCAGGCCTCATGCACACAAAAAAACAGAAGCCGCCCATGTGCCTTCTGCAATTTGTGGAACGGGCTGCCTATTGTAGAAATGCCTATTCTTGTCCGCAAAAGGACAAGAATAGGACATGCTATATATTCTTTTTTTTTGCGGGGCAACGGATGCGGACAGCACACTGAGTGCTGTCCGGATCTTTTGCGGCCCCATTGAAGTGAATGGGTCCGCACCCGAGCCACAAAAAATGCGGCTCGGATGCGGACCACAACAACGGTAGTGTGCATGAGGCCTCATTCACACGTCAGTGTTTTGGTCAGTAATTTCCATCAGTGGTTGTGAGCCAAAACCAGGTTTGGAGCCTCCACAGACATAAGGTATAATGTAAAGATCTGCCCTTGTTCTGTGTTTAGAGCCACACCTGGTTTTGGCTCACAATCACCGATTGAAATCACTGACCAAAATACTGATATGTGAATGAGGCTTTACTGTGTGCAGTCACAGCCTGGGGCAGATCTTCACAGCAGTGGACTGGATTCTGGAATGGCGCCCCCTTTGATGGATCAATTATAAACTACCTTACTTGCTAATAACATTTGAAATATTTGACACAGAATACTAAAATATTTAAAGGGATTATCCCATGACTAATGTAAAAAATGAAAATCAGACATCATATAGTACATGAGAGTCTCTTTAACAAAGCTAGTACCTCACATGGATCCAGAGATCTCCACATTCATTGCTCTGCTAGATTTATATCAAGCTGGCAGCTCGGGGGGAGGGTCTTTTCTGCTGCAGATAAGAGCGTGTGTCCATGCTCTCCCCATCAGTAGCTATAGGCTGTTATAAGGTACATCTGGGCCTGTGAGCCCAAAGACCCCTCTGCCATATAAGAAAACACCAGTATTATAAATGACACTCAGTACCTTGGGGGCCTGTTACAGATTTAGCATTAGGGCAAAGTCGGCTGCTTCAGAACCCAATAATACCTCAGCTGCTGTAGAACGTCGTACTACACACCTCAGCTGCTGCAGAGCCTCATAATACACACCTCAGCTGCTGCAGAGCCTCATAATACACTCCTCAGCTGCTGCAGAGCCTCATAATACTCTGATACTACAGAACAAACAAGACTTTGATCACATCTATGTTAGGGGCTTCCGTCGTAGATGAGGTCATATGTGCTGGACAATATTTTGCAGCCCGCCAGGCTCCATGATAGAAACCAGGCCTAATCATAGGCCATCCCTCGGGTGTTGTCGCCTGTGACGTGCCAAATATTGCAATACCAGGATTTTCAATGTTGTGCTCCTATGACAGAGCACAACGATGAAAGTCACTAGTGCAGATATGAACAAAGCCTAATAAGTACCTTTTTAAGGCTGCAGAAGATCATAATAGTAACAGAAGAACTAAAAGTCTCATCATGACCAGGTTAGGCTTGTTTGACACTGTGTGCTGACACCCTGGTATACCCACTCTACACCAACGAATTTTCAAGGGGAGGCGGGCGGGGGATCGCGATCCCGCCTGCCGCACCGCCCGCCTCCCGCACTGCCGCACCGCCCGCCTCAGGGAGCGCGGGGATCAGAAACTGCAAAAAGCGCAGCAATCCGCAGGTCTGAATTGACCTGCAGTTTGCGGCGATCGCCGATAGGGGGGGAGGGGGGGTCACAAAAGTTAGGACATACCGGTACGCCCTGAGTCCTTAAGGACTCGGGAAATAGGGCGTACCGGTACACCCTGCGTCCTTAAGGGGTTAAAAGGGAATGGGATTTTTATAATTCTACTTCCTGGCTATGGTTATGGGGGCAATAATGTCGCCATGTTGTTGCCATAATGTTTTTAACATTATTTATAGATGTTCTTTACAGCAGCCATCATGGGCCATAGACAAAATAGACTGAAGGGGGACTCGCTGACTTCTTTGGGGGAGTTTTCTTGGAATTTTCTGTGACCTGTGCAGAGGTCATTGTACAAGGAAGGAGTAGATAAGATGACCATCACCTGTTGTAAATCGTGTATCCTGTGTTATCTATACAGTGGTGATATCTGTCATTGTAATCCTGCGTGTGTTAATAATGCGATAATAGCTGCTAAGTGATCTACACAGAACAAGATGTTGCTCATGGTATTAGCCTTAGCGAAAACTGCAGGATTTTAGGATTTTTTAACCTCTTCATGACTCCTGACAATAGTTTGTCAGCTGTGCACGAGGGTTGTATGTGTGGGATCAGAAGCTCATCCTACTCCTTACATGGTGGCAGCTGACACCTGGCCGCATTTAACCCCTTGGATACCACGTCATATCAATATCAGGGCAGTTAAACAGATGAATGGGGATTCCTCCAATCTTCAGTCGAAGCCCTAGCAGTGAAATCACAGGGTTCTGATTGGTTGTTATGGCAGCCTGGTGTTTTCTGAATGCTCCTAGGTCTGCAAAAGCAAACTGCCCTTTATGCCATGCCTCAAAGCAGGGCTGGACAGGCAGCCAGTAAAAGTCCCATAGACTGCAAGAATATGGAATAAGCGATCAGAGGGTCACATCTAGGGTTGCAGCTATCAACTATTTTTGTAATTGAGTATTCTATTGATTAATCCAACAATGAATCGAGTACTCTAATAACAAATAACTAATTAAAAGAACGTTTTTATTTATAAAAACTCATCTGCCCCCATGCCATCAGGTTTTCCCATGCCATTAGGCTTCCCTCTTCAGTGTCACCAGCTTCCCTATTCAGTTCCACCAGCTTGCCCCCCCCCCCCCCCCCCCCCCCAGTGCCATGATCTCCCCCTCCTAGCCATGTCCCCAGCGCCAGTGAAATAGAATACTTACCTCTTCTGTAGTAGAGGCGCCGCTCCACAGCTCATCTCCGCTTGCTGCATTATGTCCTGACGACGTGGCGCTGCGGGCCACGGAGCGGTAAGTAATAGCAAGCGCATCGCTCCCATTCGGTAGTCACATGACTCAAACGAATCCTTGATGTAAAAAAATTTGCATCTATTTTATTTTTATAAAAAAAAAAAATTTGTCGAATTACTCAATTCAATGGAGTAATCGTATGCTATAATAAGGAAAAAACTTGCCCCCACCTCCAAAAAAAGAAAGGTTATGAATGGCAGAATGCAGTTGTGCAAATTTTTTTTATTTTTAAAGCATAATAAAACCTAATCTAAATTTGGTATCCCTGTAATCAAACTGACATGCAGAATAATTAAATTTTTTGAATACATGAGATGTGGGGGCATTAAAAATTACAACTTGCCCTGCAAAATAAGCCCTAGTCTGGTAATGTGAACAAAGAAGGGAGATTGGCTGCGTCGTGAGAGTGAAATATAGCAAATAATGTAAATAATAAAAATAGCATCAGCAAAAAAAAATTCTGAGCCACTTTCAGAAGTGGAGTGAAAAAATGGTCTAGATTTCAAGGTTGATCACTTTTGTCACATTTGTGCACTGTGACTTTTTTAAAAGTAGCAGAATAGTCGCAACTGTATGCCAGGTTTTGTACATTTGCACCAAATTATTAATAACATTCGCCATTTTCCTAAGCAACTGCAATCTAAAAACTCACCTCAAATACACCTACAGTGATAAATTCTTGCCAAAAATTTTATTTAAACAATAGGTAATTTGCTGATGACACATTCTCTTTAAAGTGGTTGTCCCATGAAAAATATTCTATAGTTTTCAAACTAGCATCTGGATCTGAATACTTTTGTAATTGCATATAATTAAAAATTTTATATAGCCACTGAATTATTCAATAAAATGTATCTGTATCGCGCCACCTGCTTCTTCTTTTTTTTTCTTCTTCTATTTCTTTGTCCAGCTGACTGAGATGGCCGCACATGTTCAGTTTCATACTTTAACTGCCTCCTGTGCTATAATAGGGTGAGCTGAGACACGCCCCCTTAGCTGCAGCAGAAGAGACACTCCCCTTGAGGTTCTAGCTTTTGTTAGAAAGAGGTTGTCATGTACTATATGATGCCTGAGGCCATCACTTTTTTTTATTTTTTATTATTTTATTCCTCCATAGCTACATGCAAATTTCCAGAAGTTGACAATGCACAGCCTATGGTGGACTTGAAGGAGTTTTATGTTCAGCATGACGTTTTAGTTATTAAATGTAAGGAAGACTTTGTCTTAATTGGCTCAGACACTATCAGATGTAGCAGTCAAGATCAGTGGGAGCCTCATCCACCAGCATGTAGGAAAAAAGGTAAGCAAAGTGTTCATTATTTAATAAGTTTTATATTGCACTATACCAAGTCTGATAGGGCCAAGTGTCAGTGTAAAACTGACCGGTACAATACAATGCATTGATCCAGCTAGGGTTGTTGTGGGTATTGAAATTTCGATACCCAATCGATTATTTTTGTAAATTTTTTTTTGATACTGCTATAAGCGCGCTCATGTTCCCTCAGCAGCACAGGGGAGAAGGAAGCTGTCCTCCCTCCCCCTGTGCTGCCGCTGCCACCAAAGAGAAGAGAGTGGCGGAGGAGGTAGCGGCCGCACTGCGCCACCAATGATAGGACTTTTCCTACACAGAGCGGCGCCCAGAAATGTCCCAGCACTTAATATTATTCCTGGGCGCCGCTCCCTTCACCCGCTGTGCCCCATTACTGTCTCCTCTCCTGCTCCATATGCTAATTATTATCGGAGCAATGGGGAGGAGATATCAGCTACTCTAGTGGGCGTTCCTTCGCGCTGCGCTGCGATTGGACAGCGCTACAGCCAGGGAAAAGAAACGCCCACTAGAGAAGCTGATGTTTCCTCCCCAATGCTCCGATAGTAATTAGCATATGGAGCAGTAGAGGAGACAGTAATGGGGCACTGCGGGCGAACGGAGCGGCGCTCAGGACTAATAGTAAGTGCTGGGACATCTCTGGGCGCCGCTCTGTGTAGCCTAATACTTAAAGTCTGGACCCAGGAAAAGTAGTCTTTAACACATAATACAGGAGGCGGGTGTCGGCAGCAGAATCGCATTGCCGGCACCCTGCCCCTGACAGGGAGCTGCGATCAGCGGCAGTTAACCCCTCAGGTGCGGCACCTGAGGGGTTAATTGCCGCTGATCTGCCAGTACCTGCCTCCTGTATTAAGGGGTAATTATCATTGGTGGCGCACTGCCCCCCCTCAACCCCCACCCTATTAAAATCATTGGTGGCACAGTGCGCCGGCCCCTCTCAACCCCCCCAGTATTAAAATCATTGGTGGCAGTGGCCACAGGGTCCCCTCCCCCTCATTGGTGGTGCAGTGGCAGCTTCTGATCGGAGCCCCAGCCGTGTAATCCTGGGGCTCCGATCAGTTACCCTGGCTGCCATGGTAACATCCCTGATGCTGTGAGCACAGAGCAGCAGGGACAGTGTGATGTCCTATTCACCCAGGTTCTAGTCCCTAAGGGGGGAAGTAGTTATTAAATAAAAAGTGTGTAAAAAAAAAACAAAAAACACCAAAATATTAAGAATGAATCACCCCCTTTCCCAATTTCACATAAAAAATGTATAAATAATAAACATATTACATATCGCCACGTCAGAAAAGTCCAAACTATTAAAATATTTAAAAAAAATCTATGCGGTGAATGCCGGAAATGAAAAAATAAATAAAAACTGCGCGATTCGCCATTTTTTAAAATGCGGAATGCACGTGGCTTTTTTGGTTTATTTTTTTCGCATGGTATCGAGTATCGCAATACTTTTTCATGGTATTGAAACCGAATAAAAAATTTGGTATCAACAACTCTAGATCCAGCATCAGACCATTCTGGGCCTAAAATAAGAAATATACAAAAAAATAATGATGTAAGTAAAACGCTCTTTTCCCATATCTACTCATTTTATAATTGGTTAACAATGAAAAACATAATTGGTATCACCATGTCCATAACCATCTGATATAAAAGGATCATGTTACTTAAACTGCGATCAGAAAGTCATATATACCAAAAAATGCTACCAATGAAAATTACAGCCGTCCTGCAAAAAACAAGCCCCCACACAGCTGACTCAACAGAAATATAACAAAGTTCTCAGTCTTGGATATAGCGATTAGGGATGAGCCAATCAACTTCGGATGAAACATCCGAAGTCGATTCGCAAAAAACGTTGTTCTAATACAGTACAGAGCAGGAGCTCCATACAGTATTAGAATGTATTGGCTCCGATGAGCCGAAGTTATTGCTTTGCGAAGTCTAGTGAGACTTCATTCAATAACTTCATAAATTAATTTGTACTGTAAAAAACCATTTCCCGAACTCTGGATCGATTCCAAGTTACCACTTAGAGCCAAACCCAAGTTCGGGAAATGTTTTTTTACAGTACAAATTAATTTATCTCGCGAGACTTAAGCTCATCGGAGCCCATACATTCTAATACTGTACGGAGCTCCTGCTCTGTACAGTATAAGAACAAAGTTTTATGCAAATCGACTTCGGATGTTTCATCCGAAGTAGATTCGCTCATCCCTAATAGCGATGCAAAGAAAACAATAATAAAAAAAAAATTATGATACAAAAGTTGTAAAACATGAAGAAACTGTATACATTTGGTATTGCCATATCAACAAGTAGAATAAAGCTATTATATTATAATATATATATACACCGCATGGTAAACCTCATAAATAATAAAAATAATAAACACTGACAGAATTACAATTCTTGCCCACCTTGTCTCCCAAAACATTACCATATTTTTATTTTTATAAAATCCCCAAAGTGTGGTAAAATGTCAGTGTGTCCTAGGGCTCATGCACCTGAACGTTTATGTGTGCAGCCCGTGCCTGTATTGCATCCCGCAAACAGCACGGGGTGCACACATTTGTGCGCGTAACCCCTTTATAAAGCGTACATTACTGAGTGCTTCCACTATGGAGTAGATGCGGGGAGCAGTGAATATAGCACTCCTGGTGCTACCTGTACTCGGCGCTCTATATTCCTCTTTGGGTGCTGCAATGCACAGTCCTGACTGCGTACAACATTAGGACGTAGTATGTGCATCATGACTTGATACTGGGGCCTGATATGGGGGTCCGATCTGAGCTCTGACATGGGGGTTTAATTTGGGTGATCTGGTGCAGATTGGGGGTCTGGTCTGAGGCCTGGTGAAGGGGGTCTGCTGAAAAATATTTGTTTTCTCTTTTACTTACTCTTAGTCACGTCTTATAATCCCGTGCATCTTATAACGTGAAAAATATGGTAAATAAAAAGAAATCAAGAAGCCAGTTTCAATACTCCAGAAAAATTGTGTAACTGTTTAATGATTTTTCTCTTTTTAACCCTTGTTAAAGCCACATACTATAAAAAATGCATTTTTTTCCTAAATTTTCACAGTTCAATGCCAATAAATTCTATGAAACACCTGTGGGGTCAAAAACTTCACTACATCCCTAGTTGAATTCCTTGGGGGTGTAGTTTCAAAAAGTCTTTTTTTGAGGAGGGCGGATGTTTCCACGGTTCTTGTACCTCAGGGATGTTGCAGATTGGCCATGGTCTTTGTGTTTTGCTGTTCTTTTAACTCTTTGGGGGTCACTTGCTGGTGTGGGAGGAGAGGGAAGTTTGTGAATAACCTACTGTATAGTACATACATGTGGTTTAAAAAATAAATTTGGAACTGAACATGTATGTCAACCTCAGTGAGTTGGACAGAGTTGGAAAAAGGGCAAACAGCAGGTGGCGCTATAACGATTGGTTTTATTGAAAAACTCAGTGGCTATACAAAATTTTTAATTACATGCAACTACAAAATTATTCAGATCCCGCTGCTGGTTTGAAAAATGGGACAACCTGTAAGTATTTTGTGAGCAAGGAATATCTGTCCTAAAAGCATCGAAATTATAATTTACAAAATTGCAGTTTTGGAAATTTTTATTTTATTATAAATAAACTATATCAACCCAAATTTACCACTAGTATAAAATACCATGTGTCATGAATAAAAAAATTCCAAATGTTAATACCGCTGATGTTTCTTTTTTCTTTTTTTTTTTTTTTAAATGCTGATCTCCGATTTTTTTTTTCTTCTGGCATACTGTGTAGTCTCTTCAATCCCAGCTGCCTGTGTGATTAATCCTGGCTCGGGCGGTAGGAACTGAGCCGGTCTGAAATCAAATGCGGTCACCGGGAGCAGGCAGTTCCGAGAACAGCCGCCGGGGGCCTTCATCTGGCTGTCTCGGAACTGCCTGCTCCCGGTGACCGCATTTGGTTGCAGACCGGCTCCCGACACAAGCAAGGGCTTACCTGTGCATCGCCGGACGCTTGAGTCAAGATGGCAGCCCGCATGTGTTCGCTGGCAAACAATGCGAACTGACCATCACTGGACATCACCACCATGTAATATCAGTACAGGATAGGACAGTGCTCTGCAGTGGAGTCGAAGTAATGCGGAAGGACCTGTAATGACGTCATGTGACATGAGGGGGGCAGAGCTTTCTGTGTGAGAGGCAGGAAAATGCTAAGAGCTGTTGTTTTCTCCTCTTGTACCTACTCTCTGTAATGTCCTCTGGTATAACATAACTGCCTGGACATGCTGGGAGTTATAGTTCTTTCCTCTTGTACCTCCTCCGTGTAATGTCTAAAAGCAAACTCTTAGAAGCAGCGAGGCATGGAATTAAAGGAGTAGGCCACCCTAAGTATCAAAAATCCATGGTTTTGGCTATTGTCTAGGGCACTTTAAAGTATTTATATCATGTGACATGTACTGGCTATATATCATTTTTCTAACCTGTTCACCATGACATGCCTCCCTCGAGGAGCTCCTCAGACCAGCTGTGTGGGAGGAGCAGCTGTAAAGTGAAAGTAAAAATCCCAGCATGCATTGCAGCAAGCATGTTCAGAGGAGCAGTCACATGACATCCCCGCCCACCTGTGTTTCCATAGAGACGAGAGCCCCTCAGATAATATCAATAACTCAGTCATCAGTGAATAACTACTGTACAGACATAGCAATAGGAAGTACGCCCCAGTCCCAGCAGCACAAGGAATATGTTGCTAATATATCATACATATGTTACTGGGGGAGGGAGGGGGCCCTGTTCATAAACTTGCTGTAGGGCCTAGTCACTTCTAGTTGCACCCTTGGATTTAAGCCATGAACAGAATGAATAGAAGGGGAGATTTATCATTTCCCATGTTTCTGAAAAGTAGCGTTAAAAAGTTGCAAACTATGTGTTTGCGACTTTTTAACTGTGCCTTTAAAATAAAAAATAAAAAAGCGTGACCAGTCGCCCCAACACATTTATGTAAATTTTCGCCTGTTTTCTGACTCAAATGAAGCTAGAAATCCACGGCAGCTCTGAGCTGTCATAGATTTCTGTTTAGGTGCATGGACTGCCATAAGAGGGGGGCTGTTGAGCGGGGGGGACAGATCGTTGTTGCACAAGAGCTCTGATGAATACATTTGTACAAATCGATCTGCTCACATAGAGAGGAGCATCCTGTCTATCATCACACGACTAAGGCTACTGTCACACTAGCGGTAGCAGGGTCTGGCAGCTGTTCCCCTGTCGGATCCGTTCTAGCGCTAGCCCAAGAGTGCCGTCTGAAGTCCGCTCCGGCCATATTCACTGATGCCCAGCACACTGCGTTTTTTGTCCGGCTGCCTCTCCATGTTTGCCTTGCTGCGGCTGCATCTACGACCTGTCCCCATTAACCTCTTAAGGACGTTTACCGGAGTTGCGTCGGGTGTTCGGCAGTGCCATCGGGTCCCCGTGCGGCTGTAATGGGGGCCCAATGGCATGGAAGGCAGCGCGATGCCTTCCTTAGGCATCGGCGCTGCCTTCCGGTGAAGATGCTGTGAGATCCAGCCCCCTGGATCTCACAGGCAGGAGTCTGTATAAGTAATGCACACTGTATTACTCATACAGCCAATGAATTCCAATTCAGAAGTGCTGGAATGCATTGTAAAGGGGATCAGACCCCCAAAAGTTGAAGTCCCAAAGTGGGACAAAAAATAGTTTAAATAAAAAAGTTAAAAAAATAAAGTCCCCCCCCCCCCCCCCCCATAAATTTAAAGTTTTAAGTAAAAAAAAAAGTCATTTCCCCCCAAATAAAGTAAAAACAAATTGGTAAAAAATAGGGGGGGGAGAAATGTTGACATATAAACATATCACATGACCTAACCCCTCAGATGAACACCGTGAAAAAAAAAAAAAAACTCTGCTAAATAAACAATTTTTTTGTCACCTTACATCACTAAAAGTACAACAGCAAGCGATCAAAAAGGCGTATGCCCACCAAAATAGTACCGTCACCTCATCCCGCAAAAAATGAGACTCTACTTAAGATAATCGGCCAAAAACTGAAAAAACTAGGTCTCTCAGAATATGGAGACACTAAAACATGATATTTTTTTTTTTTTTTTGTTTCCTAAATGATATTATTGTGTAAAACTTACATGATTTAAAAAAAAAGTATACATATTGGGTATCGCCGCATCCGTAATAACCTGATCTATAAAATTATCACATGACCTTCCCCCTCAGGTGAATACCGTAAAAAAATAAAAGTGTAAAAAAAGCCATTTCTCGCCCATTTCCTTGGGGGACACAGAAGACCTTGGTATAGCTCAGCTCCCTAGGAGGCGTGACACTAAGTAAAAACTGTTAAGCCCCTCCTCCAGCAGCTATACCCTCAGCCTGGAGAGAGAGACTGCCATTTTTTGCTTAGTGTCCAAGGAGGAAAGACACTCCCTGCTCTGCAGGGCTGTTTTCTCCTTGTTTAAATTTAGATTTTTACTTTTTTCTTTTTCTTCCAGACCATCAAGGACAACAGAGACGCAATAGACCTCTCTGTTTCCCCCGGGGTTGAGCTGCGCCACTGCCGGTCATCCGCACTGCTGCCTCCCCCACAGAAGGCAAGGAGGACCAGGGCAGCCTAGCTTCCCTGCATCCTGCCAGCGCAAGGGTCGCCCGCACGCCAAGTCCCTCTTCCAGCGTCCTGCCACTACGGTGCCAGTAGCTGAAGGGGCGACCCTGCTGGAATGGACCGAGGGTGAAGACGGCTGATGGTGAGAGAGTGGCTTCTCCAGCCCTTCGTCCCCCACCACCACCACCACCCCAGTCTCCTGCGTGCCTAACCCCCATACTGGTGCCTCTGGACCCTTCTGTCCTGCTGGACCTAGGCCGGGCGCCTCAAGAATTTAGGCCCCGGCTCGCGGCCTACTAGGCTGCAAAATTCCGGCCTCGGGTGGGGGGGCGGGAACTTCTCCAGGTGCGAATTCTTCCCGCCGGAGGTTTCCCCGCCCCCAGTGGATTGTTGCGCCGCCGGCCGGATACCTGTTAACCTTTTGGGTACCGGCCATCTCCAGGGGCCGGCTCCCATCTACAGGAGATCCTCTAAGATAGGGCCTTCCTCATAGGCCTGTATGACTGGCCCCTTTCCTGCCTCTCAGAGAGGCTGTGCCCCTGTATGGTGGCCCCTTTTCATGCCTCGGCGAGGCTGTGTTTAAATAAATAAAAAATAAATATATAAAAATAACTGAGTTCTTGTTGGCTGCGCAGGACGATCTCAGTAGTGCTGGCCGTATGCATGTCGCGCTCCCCGGCTGCGGCGCTGTCCAGGTGCATGTACCCCTTCTAGGCGGACCCTTGCCCTCTCCCCGGATACGGCGCTGGCCAAGTGCATGCCCCCCTTTCGCCCTTTTCTATAGGCAGAATTCGTCACCCTCTCCAGTTACGGTGCTGGCCATGTGCATGACCCCTTTCCTAGGTGGAATACTGCACTCTCCCTGGCCGCGGGCTGGCCTTGTGCATGACCCCCTTCTTTAGGCGGAATGCTGCACTCTCACCAGATATGGTGCTGGCCACGTGCACGACCCCTTTCCATAGGCGGAACGCTGCACTCTCGCTGGATTCGCTGCCAGCCATTTGCATGACCCCCTTCCATAGGCGGAATTCTGCAAACTCACTGGATTAGCTGCCGGCCATGTGCACGACCCCCTTCCTTAGGCGGTATGCTGCAGTCTCACTGGATTCGCTGCCCGCGATGGGCATGTCTCCTTCCCTCAGGCGGCATACATACACCCTCACTGACTGGGGTTGTTCTCTCGCCGGTACGTTGCTGGCCATGTGCATGACCCCCATACATGGCGGGGTGCTTGCACTCTCACTGGATGCGATGCTGGCCATGTACATGACCCCCCTTTCTGGGCGGAATACTGCACTCTCACCGGATACGTTGCTGGCCATGAGCATGGCCCTCTTCCATGGGTGGAATGCTTGCACTCCCATTGGATACGGTGCTGGCCTTTTTCATGTCCACCCCTCATTCCATGGGCGGAATTTTGCACGCTCACGTGAGTCACGGCTGTCCTTGTATATGCTGTGCTGGAATCGTACATGTCCCCCTTCATTGGCAGAGTAGTTGCACTCTCACGAAATTCGGTGTTGGGTGAATTATTGCACAATCACTTGATGCTAGGATAACCCTGTGCATGTCCCCCTTTCACTAGGCGGACCTCCTGCGTTCCTACTGGATACTGTGCGACCATGTGCATGGCCCCCTTCTGGGCGGAATATGGTATGGTCCTACTTCTCTGAAGTTGGTACTGGCCTTGGGCATCACCCTCTTTTGGGGCGGACCTTTGCCCTCTTGCCGACTGCAATGTTTGCCAGGTACATTTCCCCCCTTTCTGGGCGGACTGCTTGCGTTCCGTCGCATGCCGTACTAGTCTTGGGCATGACTCCCTTCCAGGCTGCACTTTGCACTTCCGTAGATACTGTGGGACTCTGTGGCTGATCCCTTTCGTTGAGTGACTATTTTGCAGTGAGCGGACGTTCCTGTGCGCTCTGTGCGTTGTTTGGGCCGTGTATGCCTTCTCCTCCTGTAGGTGGGTTGGCCTTCTCACTGCTTACGGGGCTGCTCGTACATATGCCTCCCTTCCTCCTGCGACATACTTGTTTCTCTTGGAGTACGATGCTTGCTGCAAGCCTTGCACTCTTCTCTGAAGAGATCATTCTGCATCCACCTAACCCGGATGGGCTCTACTTGCTCTCTACTGCGCTGAGCTAGGCGGTACTCCTTTTCGGGTTTAGATTGTGTATTGCGTTTCCGTTGTCACGGTATCCACCATGCGTACCCATTCGTCCTCCCGCTGAATTGCTTCCCTGCGCAAGTGGTCACATGGACGAGAGTGCTGCGCCCCTCAAATTCTACGTTGGCTCTGGCGTGACTACGGTTCCCTCGCCTACTACCATTTCCTCCTCTTCGGATGCAGTGTGGTATGAGTCCTTCCTATTGGCGCCCTCTGCGCTTCAGTTCTGCTCTGCTACCAGGTTCAGGCCGCTCTTCTCGGGAAGGTCACCTAACTTCTCTTGGGTGCTCGATTATCCAGGTCCGGGGGACCTCCACTTTGGGTTCTTCAGGGTATTCGCCTTCTGCGAGACGGTGAGACGGGCGTCTCAGAGTAGCAGGTGTGCTACTTTTGAGCTGTCCTACTATGACTACCCTGTTACCCACTCCTCCTGTCGGTGGAGGGTGTTATGCCGGCCTCTGTCTCGATCTGCTTTTTCTCGCCGGCTCTGTTTTGGCTCCCGCTCGGGGCATATCACTCCGATGTGGCTTCTGCCCTGGCCAGGCTTCAGAGGCCGTTCCTTCACTGCCCTCCCCTCTGGGGAGAGCATGGTTGTTCACTTGGATGGTTTCGGTGTTCCTTGTGGCCTCGTACCGTCTCCCTCGTTCACACTGGCTGTACTAGCTGTGCGCCCATTTACCGGGTCTACCGCGTTCGGTCTCCCGCTTGGGTGCAGATTGCGTTTTCCATTCTAGGCGATGGTCCTGCTGTAGACTTACCTTCGCGGTAACTTGGGAGGACCACCCTTCGGTCAGGATTGTCCTTAGATCTCCCGCACCGGGAAGGTAGAACCCCTTCCTCTGGTGGCAACATCGACATGGACTTTAGCCTGTCTTGTCCTGACTTCTGTCGGATGCTGGGCGGACCCTTTCGGTTCCTTCCGTCTGCCCTTCTCCTCCACTCCGGGTGGATACGAGACGACGTTGCTCGGGGGCCGACGGGACCAGTTTTGCCGGACTCTTCTGCTGTGTTACTGGTCCGCGCCTGATCACATTGTGCTTTTTTTCCGCTTGCCCAGGCGATTCCAGCGGGCACCTAGTGTTCGCTCCCGGCCGTGCTTCATCAAGGATCTATGATCGGACTTGGAGTTCTTACCTGGGGTTCTGTGGGAAGCGGGGCGTTCCCCCACTTTGCCTTTCTCTCCCCATGGTTCTGTCCTTCTCCAGTCCGGCCTGGACCTGGGACTCTGTTCCTTGAAGGGTCAAGTATCGGCACTGTCCATCCTCTTCCAGCATTCCCTGGCCCCTCTTGGGCCTGTCAAGACCTTATTCCACCGAGTGGCTCTTTGGTTCCTCTGTACCGTCCCCCGGTACCGCCCTGGGAACTACATGCTGAGCTCTCGGCGCATCAAGCTGTTCCTTGGAAGCTGTTACAGAAGTTCTCTCTACTCCTTCTGTCCTTTACGGTTGTGTTTTCTGTAGCCATCATGTCTCTTAAACGAGTGTCTGAATGGCGGCCCTTTCTTGTTCCGAGCCATCTGTCCTTCCCCAGGACAGGACTGTTCTCTGTCCCTTCCTTCCTTCTGAAGGTGGTATATGCCTTTTCACTCAATGAGGCCATCGTCCTCCCCTTCCCACCCCCGGGAACGGATAATTCACCGATTTGCAGTTTTACTTGGAGGTCATCGGCTCTTGTCGACGCTCGGTCTTTTGTGGTCCCAGGAGGTCCGTGCAAAGGTTTGACGGCCTCCAGGGTGGTTTTTCAGAATGACTATAGCACCAAGGGCAGGTCTTCGCCTTCGGGGTCACCGTTCATTCCATCAGTGCGGTCGGTGCCTCCTGGGCCGGAGACATTGAGCTTTGGCCGCGCAATTGTGCAAGGCGGCCACCGGTCTTCCTTGCACGCCTTACCAAGTTCTACAGGGTGCATACTCTGGCTTTGGCGGATGCTGCCTTGGGCCGCCTGGTTTTGCAGGCGGTGGTTCCTTGATGCCTTCGGGTGCTTCGCCTTGGAGCTGTGGTCCCCCCCCCCCCCCCCTCTTGGACTGCTCTCGAACGCCCCAAGGTCTTCTGTGTCCCCCAAGGAAATGGGCGAGAAAACTAGATTTTTGTATAACTTACCAGTAAAATCTTTCTCGCTCTTCCTTGGGGGACACAGCACCCACCCATTCATTGTTTTTGTCTACACGGTTTCCGGACTTGGTTTACCCCGTTGGGTAGTTTTCTTGTTGGTTCCATTTGTTGGACATTGCCTTTTTCTCACTACTTGGACACGCAACTGGCAGTCTCTCTCTCCAGGCTGAGGGTATAGCTGCTGGAGGAGGGGCTTAACAGTTTTCACTTAGTGTCACGCCTCCTAGGGAGCTGAGCTATACCCAAGGTCTTCTGTGTCCCCCAAGGAAGAGCAAGAAAGATTCTACTGGTAAGTTATACAAAAATCTCTTTTTTTTTTTGTCACCTTACATCACAAAAAGTGTAATAGCAAGCGATTATAAAGTCATACGCACCCCAAAATAGTGCCAATCAAACCATCTCATCCCGAAAAAAATTAGCCCCTACACAAGACAGTCGCCCAAAAAATAAATAAAACTATGGCTTTCAGAATGTGGAGACACTAAAGAATCGTTAAAATTTTTTTTTAATGCTTTATGTAGAACTGAAACAAAGAACCATATTTGGTATTGTCGCGTTCGTGACAACCTGCTCTATAAAAATACCATATGATCTAACCTGTCAGATGAATGTTGTAAATACCAAAAAATAAAAACTTTGCCAAAACAGCTTTTTCTTGTTACCAAAAATCAGATGTACCTTAAAATAGTACCAACAACACTGCCACCATATCCTGTTGTTTCTAAAATGGGGTCACTTTTTTTGTGTTTCTACTCTAGGGGTGCATCAGGGGGGCTTCAAATGGGACATCGTGTCAAAAAACCAGTCCAGCAAAATCTGCCTTCCAAAAACCGTATGGCATTCCTTTCCTTCTGCGCCCTGCCGTGTGCCCGTACAGCAGTTTACGACCACATATGGGGTGTTTCTGTAAACTACAGAATCAGAACCATAAATAGTTTTGTTTGGCTGTTAACCCTTGCTTTGTAACTGGAAAAAAATTATTAAAATGGAAAATCTGCCCAAAAAGTTAAATTTTATCTCCATTTTCCATTAATTCTTGTGGAACACTTAAAGGGTTAACAAAGTTTGTAAGATCAGTTTTGAATACCTTGAGGGGTGTAATTTTTAGAATGGGGTCATTTTTGGGTGGTTTTTATTATGTAAGCCTCACAAAGTGACTTCAGACCTAAACTGGTCCTTTAAAAAGTGGGTTTTTGAAAATTTCTGAAAAATTTCAAGATTTGCTATTAAGCCTTGTAACATTCCCAAAAAATTAAAATGTAATTCCCAAAATGATCCAAACATGAAGTAGACATATGGGGAATATAAAGTAGTAATTATTTTTGTAGGTATTACTATGTATTATAGAAGTGTAGAAATTGAAACTTGGAAATTAGCAAATTTTGCGGACAAGAATAGGACATGTTCTATATTTTTGCGGAACGGAAGTGCAGATCCGCAATTCCGGATCCGAGCGGGACAAAGTCTGTCCCCATAGAAATGAATGGGTCCGCAATTCCGTTCTAACAGGAGCTAGTGATGTATCCAGTTTCCAGTATATAAGGTCTGTCTCATTAATTGTGATGTCCGCAGCATTATTCAGGACAACAGTTATAATAATAGAATGTACCTTATGGTGACTATATTGAAGTAAACACTGTATTTTGTGCTATCATCTGAATCTAGACCCCCTGAGGAGCCCCTGAGTGGGCGAAACCCGTCGGGGCATTTTGTTATGGGGTATTATATTACCACTTGATTTCTGGCCAACTTTTATCCTTGTTGAGGAAGTATCATTGCTATATGTATGTAATTTGTTTGTTTCACCGTTCACCTCCACTGCTAGGGTGATATAGGGAAAGTAGGGAAGGCACGAGGACAGGGAAACCTCACCATCAGGGATGGTCCCTGGGCAAAGGCTAGAGTAGGATTGTACTAGAGAAAGGTTCCCCGCTTAGAAAGACACTAGCCACCCCACCTCAACATGGAATGACCTTCCCCTTTATCTATCCATTTTTTGTTTATCGTTGTAATATGTGTAATATAGTTTGAGACTGGCACTCCTCCGTATGAGTTACATATCAGTCGTAGCAGTATTCTCTGAATAATTCAGAATATTTAATATGTCACATATAATACAAACATACTGAAACCAATCTAAGGGCTCTTTCACACTTGCGTTCTTTTCTTCCGGCATAGAGCTCCGTCGTCGGGGCTCTATGCCGGAAGAATCCTGATCAGTTTTATCCTAATGCATTCTGAATGGAGAGAAATCCGTTCAGGATGCATCAGGATGTCTTCAGTTCCGGACCGGAACGTTTTTTGGCCAGAGAAAATACCGCAGCATGCTGCGCTTTTTGCTCCGGCCAAAAATCCTGAACACTTGCCGCAAGGCCGGATCCGGAATTAATGCCCATTGAAAGGCATTAATCCGGATCTGGCCTTAAGCTAAACGTCGTTTCGGCGCATTGCCGGATCCGACGTTTAGCTTTTTCTGAATGGTTACCATGACTGCCAAGACGCTAAAGTCCATGCGCATGGGGCGCCCTGACATCATTCTGGAGCGCCCCGGGAGCCGCACGGACGGTGAGTATACTGCTCCCCCGCTCCCCACTACTACTATGGCAACCAGGACTTTAATAGCGTCCTGGGTGCCATAGTAACACTGAACGCATTTTGAAGACGGATCCGTCTTCAAATGCTTTCAGTTCACTTGCGTTTTTCCGGATCCGGCGTGTAATTCCGGCAAATGGAGTACACGCCGGATCCGGACAACGCAAGTGTGAAACCAGCCTTAATCCAAGGCTTAATAATTGCTGCAGCAAATCTCAACAATATTTAAAATAGCTAAAAGATAATAAGAAATACACATCTAAAAAATTATGTCTTAATCATGTGAATTATAAATGTTCTAATAGTCATTTGGACTTACATGGACCTCTGAGGAAGCTAGTATTTGCACTAGCGATACGCGTCAGGATTTCTTTGCTCCCCTCACTGATGGGTTTTTGTTATTCTATGTGCTACCACTGTGCTCCGTGATAATATTTTACCCAGGTGTTGCAGATATTTTCCTGTTTTCCTGTTATGGTTCTGTGATTATATGGCCATTTATGCACTGCAGCACTTTAAATCCCTCCCCATCTGTGGGGTTTGCCTTGTTCATCCATGTTTTTAACCTATATGTTTCGATAAAATCGTGCTAATACTTTTAGCTACATCCCAGCTACAATCCCCGAACTCCATCATATGTCTATTTTCAGTGTCAACTATACATCGCCTACAGTGCTATATATTTTCAGTCTCCTGAGTATGAATGGGTTGAGGAGATCCCTCACTGTTACGAGGTCAATGGGGTGGATAACATATGGGGAAGCTGCTGTGTTGGCTTTGCCCATGTGATGTCCCCTGCATATGTGTCAACTGTTGGTGCCTGACGGCGCTTGCATTTGGACACAGTAGATCTGAATAGTAACGATTAGTTTGTGGTATGCATGCACATTACATTGGTCAATGGTCGGCACAGGTCATGACGCGGTCTCTTATGCGCCTGACCTGGCTTTACATTTTCCAAGATGGCGGTTTGTGCAGGAGTACTGGGCGCTTGCGAACATTAATCTATCGCGAGGCTTTGTTATGACACTGACGGGACGGGATTACCCAGCCATGCACGTACTTTGTTTTCGGATGACACGAATGCATCCGGGTCTTTGGCGCATGCGCACTTGACCGCATATGTGTTGGTCTGTCGGATGACGCATTCATCGGACGCATGCGCATCCGAGATTCTTAGACGCTGACTTTGGCAATGGAGTCACATCGGGAATTTGTAAGTTGCTTGATTATGTGCTTGTATCCATGTCCATAGTCATGTGATCTGGCCACTCCCCATGATAGAAGTGTGGTAGTAGCTTCTCATTTTAACCAGTTGTTATCTGGGTTATTGCACAAGTGCACTTTATATACATGAATTTTGTATTTATTCACATAATGTATTATGATATACAATTGTATCACGGTTCTATCTTATGATTATGCACTGTGTTCACCAGACTTACATATGTACACGTGTATATATTTCACTTTATTTTTTCATATGTCACTTATGGGTTAATGCTAATTATGCTTAATGATGTCATTTCCTCACACTATAAGTATGTTCAGTTTGCATTGTTACATTGCTTGAGAAAGGCTTCATGTTGGAGCCGAAACGTCGCGTCACCACTGGGTGAATAAACAGTTTTCTTTTTTCACTATACCGGAGTGCTGCTCTATTTTGTATTTTTACTATCCTGGGACGCTTTTCCTATTGGAGATTGCACCCAATCTTCAAATCTGAAGGTTGGTGCTGCCATTCATTGTGTGTATGTGTGTGTATATATATATATATATATATATATATATATATATATATATATATAATTACAGTACAGACCAAAAGTTTGGACACACCTTCTCATTCAAAGAGTTTTCTTTATTTTCATGACTATGAAGGCATCAAAACTATGAATTAACACATGTGGAATTATATACATAACAAACAAGTGTGAAACAACTGAAAATGTCATATTCTAGGTTCTTCAAAGTAGCCACCTTTTGCTTTGATTACTGCTTTTCACACTCTTGGCATTCTCTTGATGAGCTTCAAGAGGTAGTCCCCTGAAATGGTCTTCCAACAGTCTTGAAGGAGTTCCCAGAGATGCTTAGCACTTGGCCCTTTTGCCTTCACTCTGCGGTCCAGCTCACCCCAAACCATTTCGATTGGGTTCAGGTCCGGTGACTGTGGAGGCCAGGTCATCTGGCGCAGAACCCCATCACTCTCCTTCATGATCAAATAGCCCTTACTTTCAAAGTTTTCCCAATTTTTCGGCTGACTGACTGACCTTCATTTCTTAAAGTAATGATGGCCACTCGTTTTTCTTTACTTAGCTGCTTTTTTCTTGCCATAATACAAATTCTAACAGTCTATTTAGTAGGACTATCAGCTGTGTATCCACCTGACTTCTCCTCAACGCAACTGATGGTCCCAACCCCATTTATAAGGCAAGAAATCCCACTTATTAAACCTGACAGGGCACACCTGTGAAGTGAAAACCATTTCCGGGGACTACCTCTTGAAGCTCATCAAGAGAATGCCAAGAGTGTGCAAAGCAGTAATCAAAGCAAAAGGTGGCTACTTTGAAGAACCTAGAATATGACATATTTTCAGTTGTTTCACACTTGTTTGTTATGTATATAATTCCACATGTGTTAATTCATAGTTTTGATGCCTTCATAGTCATGAAAATAAAGAAAACTCTTTGAATGAGAAGGTGTCCAAACTTTTGGTCTGTACTAATATATAATACACACATACATACAAATCTGTGCAAAGATGTGGATTCATTGTCATTTTCTGTCAGGTAGTCACACGTTGTGATGGCAAAGGCAAAAAAACACTCCCTTTTTGAACGTGGTCAGGTTGTTGAACTGCATAAGCAGGGTCTCCCACAGTGCGACATCGCTGCTGAGGTAGGACGCAGTAAGACAGTCATTTGGAATTTCTTAAATGATCCTGAGGGTTATGGAACAAAAAAGTCAAGTGGAAGACCCAACAAAAATTTCATCAGCACTAACCCGGAGGATCCAATTGGCTGTCCGTCAAGACACTGGACAATCCTCGACCCAAATTAAGGCCCTTACTGGTGCTCACTGCAGCCCCATAACCATCAGACGGCATCTGAGACTGAAGGGCTTCAAAAACAAAAAATGTCTTCAAAGACCTCGTCTCTTTAAACGCCACAGAACTGCTCATTTGGACTTTGCAAGAGAGCACCAAACGTGGGACATTCAAAGGTAGAAGAAAGTTTTATTCTCTGATGAGAAAAAATGTAACCTTGATGGTTTCCAACGTTACTGGCATGACAAGCAGATCCCACTTGAGATGTTTTCTACGCGCCACAGTGGAGGGGGCGCCATAATGGTCTGGGGGTGCTTTTTCCTTCAGTGGAACAATGCAGCTTCAGGAAGTGCAGGGGCGTCAAACGGCCGCTGGCTATGTCCAGATGTTGCAGAGAGCATTCCTCATGACTGAGGGCCCTCGTCTGTGTGGTAACGACTCGGTTTTTCAACAGGACAACGCTACAGTACACAAAGCCCGCAGGACAAGGGACTTCTTCCAAGAGAATAACATCACTCTTTTGGCCCATCCTGTGTGTTCCCCTGATCTAAATCCAATTGAGAACCTTTGGGGATGGACGGCAAGGGAAGTTTACAAAAATGGACAACAGTTCCAGACAGTAGATGGCCTTCGTGCGGCTGTCTTCACCACTTGGAGAAATGTTTCCACTCACCTCATGGAAACGCTTGCATCAAGCATGCCGAAACAAATTTTTGAAGTGATAAACAATAACGGTGAAGCTACTCATTACTGAGTTCATGTTTGGAAGTTGGATTTCTGTTTTGGGGGGCGGGGGGGGTTTAGTTTTTTTTGGAGGTGTGGTCCTAAACTTTTGATCAGCTGAAAAACAGCCTGTTTCAGTTTATTCGTCGTTTTCATTAAATTGAATGCTCAAATGTTTTGTCTCACTCCCATTTCTTCTTGTTGCATGTTGACGCTCTACTTGGAACCTTGTTAAGATCCAGCCATGCTAAATATGATTTTTTGCCATTTTTCAAGTGGTCTTAAACTTTTGATCAGGACTGTGTGTATGTGTATATAATATATAAATGAGTTTCTGTCTGTTCTTTATGCGCGACCAAACGACTTGACCGATCTTCACCAAATTTGGCACACCGGTACATCAGGTGTCCGGGAAAGTTTTAGACCAGGTCTCGGCTCTATAGGACGTACCGTTCCTGAGATATTCCCAAAAAATTACTCGCAGCCAATACAAGCCTGCAAGTCTTTCTCTTCAAATCCCAACTGCCATAAACACAGTTTTACTCCAGGTTTCCATAACAACCCAGCCATTTTTCTTTACTGCTTAAAGGGGCGGGCACAGTGGAGGTCACTGTTGTTAAAGAGGCGGGCGCTATGAAGGTCCATGTTAAAGGGGCGGTCAGTCTCTTCCATATGGCCATATACAGTGCTTACATTGCCGTATAGCACAGCTATACAACCTTGGTTTGAGACACTGACGTCAGGAGAGATGTTTCTCAGTTGGCAATAACAGACACACACAGGTATCACTGAGAAACACTCTAACTTTATTGTATCATAGCATGGCCTTATATAGGCAGTAGAAAAGTTTGCATAACAACATCATTTAAACCAATCATAAAGATAAACATTGGTGCTCATACAGATACTACAGGAACAGCCTTATATGGTATGTGTACGTGCAGTAAGTAGAAATAATAGGTTATAATCAGTTACATATAAGAATGTGCGCAGTTGTACCGAATGACCCTGAATAAGACAAGAACGTTTGTTCTAGTTCTGGGGGTATTCTCAGAATCTGTCCTGGGACACATGAGCAAACCTAACTCACAGCGGGGGAAGGTGAAACAGTGCGTGGGTGAGATGTTATAACAATTCTTTACATATTTAGAGAAGACAAGATGGAGTCACATTTCTCTTCAATCCCCTCTTAGAACCAAATTTCTTAGATAATATGGTTCTTACCCCTGCCCTTTTCCCTGTATACCGCCAGATATTTTCTATATCCTTCATGTGAGTTGTCTTCAGGATTAGGCAGCAGGGTCTTATAAAATGACATATTTGATACTCCTTTCATTATCAGTTTCCGTACACATGGTATGATACATGTTGCAACTAATGCTATTACTATAATAATTATCAGGATAATGATTCCCAACTGTACAAGTGCCTGTTTCCAGTTAGTGAACCAGCCAAAATACTGATCCCAAGGGTTATCGATACCAGAGTTTCTTTTGAGCTCGATTGATAAATCCTCGAGTTTCTTTATTGCCAGTGTGACCTTACCATTAGGGCCGGTGTTGTTGGGTATGAACGTGCAGCATGATGAGGGGTCTGTCAATACCTTACAGACACCACCTCTTTCTGCAAGTATCATATTGAGTACCATGCTGTTTTGAAAGGTCATAATGGAATCTGCCTGTAACGCATCCCTGGTGTAGTTTACAAACCTTTGTTGATTATAGTAAATATAGTTGATCCAGTCTACATTTTTGTTGATTGTTATGTGGGGAATTATGGATTCAAATCCTGCTGCCACCTGACCTCTGGCCTTGAATTCATCAGGGACCCTTCTTGGGACGCCTATTGCGTCTATATACATATGAGGATCAAAACTACCCATGGGGAGTGATCTTTTGGTCCTTGTCACTCTTCCTACACTAGGGGTCTCTTGTTCACTAAATATGTGTATATTCAATATGGCTTTAGCAAGAGCACATTCACCTTTCCAGGAACCCTCTAGTCTAGATCTTCTCTTTCCATCCCCACAGATCCAATATACATCTCCAATCGAGTATACTTGATTCTGTGTGAGGGAGGTATCTGTTTCACTGTAAGTCGCACACTATCCTTCAGTGAAATTACCCAGGGATCTTCCTTGATCTCCCCCTCTGTGGCAGGTATAGTTACCAGGATAGATATGTTTACCTGCACCAGGGCGGGGAGTTTTTATGAGGAGTGGATATTTTTGCTTTCATTCTTCACATGCAGACTGGTTACTAGATGAATTTGAGAATAATTGCAAAAAACATTCCTCAACACTAGAGGGCATCATTAAGGGCACAGTACCTAGGTGAGGCTTAGCGGTCCCACATATATAACAATTACTTTTATTTACTGAAGCTGCACTGTACTTCATCCATTCTAACCATAGGTTGGCATCAGAGAACCCAGTTTATGCTGCCAGGGTATCCTCATAGGTAGGGTCAGAAATAGCCAGTATGTTTCCTAGGGACTGTATATGGGTTTTTAGAGGGCATGTTTGTTTCTGAGGGTATGTCCATTCTGAGGATTGGCACATATCTCTTATTTCAAAGTGTTTGGTGACCATTGAAATCTCTGCCCCCCCCCCCCCCCCCCCCCTATGTTGTGAAAGTACCATCCCAGAACGTAATCTCCTTCATCACCTTTGTTGGGGTTTTCTATGTTTATAATTATTTTCATCTCAGACACCATCTTAGGGCATGCCCACCCTGTAGGATATAGGCTAACATCTATGTGACAGTCCCCTCCATTGAGAATTGTCATTCTACTAATTAAGGATTTACCATTCTTAGCCTTTCGATTAAGGGCATTCTGTGGTTTATACCCCCAGTCTTCTCCTGTATTCCATCCTACTGACCCCCAGTATGCGCATCTATTACCCCAATAAGGGTCAGTAATACAGATATAAGTCTGTCCATTCTTATTGTGGTTGCCGCATCTCGTGGAAGGACTGCACTTCATTATGCTGCATAAACAGAAGGAGTAAGTTGCAACGTGAGTATTGGAGGAATTGTACCAGAAGGTAGTGATTCCACCTTTCTGAGTTATAGCAACTTCAGCTTTGTTATCCTCCGGCAGAGTCATTAGGATCGTCAGTAATCCCACAGTCCAAGTGGACCGTCTGTGCCATCTTCCAGAATTGAGGGAGTGCATCCTGGTGGAGGTCAGAGCTGTCTGCTCCCGTTAGTACCTCACTTTGTCCTTTTTCGAGGTCAGGACTGTCTGTCCCCGTTATTACCTCCTTTTGGGGTGCCTCCTTTACCAGTTTTACTCTGGTGGCGTGGATCCAAGTAGGTGCTTCTTCCGTGAGTACTGCTGTGCGGGTCACGGCTACCACTGTAGTCGGTGGTCCGTAGGTGAAGTCTTCTGCAAATTTTTCTTTCTTTAATTTCTTTATCAGCACAATATCTCCCACTTGGAATGGGTGAGTTGGTTCCTGTGGAAGACAAGGAGACTTACAAGCAACTTTTTCCTCAATTTCACTTAGGCCTTTATCAATCTGGTTACATTGGTGTTTGGGTTGTTCCTCAAACATGTGATACACCTTCCCACATAATCTGACACTAACTGTTTAATGCCTGTAATATAGAAGTTCTGTGCTAGCAGCATGTGTGTTGTTTGAATGCTGTTGTGTCCTACTCCATGAAAATGTGCAATGAACAGAGGGGAGCTGTGCTGTGGTATGCATGGTTTCCCCTCTGCAGATTAATCCTGTCCTAGGATTCTTCTGCAAGATTGGATAACACCAATCGGCCATTTCATCATCAGTAGCTGAGGCCTCAAGTGAAGGAGATACTAAATTGACCATTTGCAATGTGGCCGGGGCCATCAGTGCAGCCTTCTTGGCCTCCGCGTCTGCCAGGGCATTGCCTTGGGACACATGATCTTTACCACCAGTATGCGCCCTGCAGTGGACAATTGCAATCTGTGAGGGCAATCTTATGGCTTCTAAAAGTTGTATGGCAAGTTGTGAATGTGAGATGTGCTTACCATCAGCTGCAATGAATCCTCTCCTTTGCCAAATGACCCCGTGGTCCCAGACCACTCCCTGTGCGTACCTGCTGTCAGTGTAAATGGTGACTGGCTTGCCTTCATGTAGTATGCATGCTCTCGTGAGTGCAATTAATTCTGCTGCTTGTGCAGATTGGTATGTGATGGATCTGGCTTCCAGGACATCATCGGGTAGCATAACAATAGCATATCCTGCATGATAAGTGTTGTCATTTGGTCTGCTGCAGGATCCATCAAGAAAAACATCAGGAGCCCCTTCTACTGGTACAGTTTGTAAATCAGAGCGGGTTGATGTCTCATGTTGTATGGCGTGTATACAATCATGTGCCTCTGTCAAGTGATCCTCCGGTCCTTTAAGTCCTAATAGGGCATTCAAGATATGTGCAGGACCTGAGGTGTGTGTTGCGTATTTGATTTGGAGGGAGGGATTGCTGAGGAGTAGAATCTTATATCCAGATAGTCTTTGTGCGGACATGTGCTGTGTGTGTATGCCTTTGAGAAGGCCTAATACATCATGTGTGGTGTACAGTATAGTCTTATGTCCCATTGTGAGTGGCATTGCAAGCTCAACCATCATAGCACAGGCTGCAAGAGATCTCGGACATGCCGGCATTCCTTGGACGGATGCCGGACCCACCTTTTGAGAAAAAGGGACAAGGACGTAACTTGCCTCCTTTATATTGTGTCAGCACACCCGCCATGGTTTTACAATTTTGTCGAGCATATACAGTACAGACCAAAAGTTTGGACACACCTTCTCATTCAAATAGTTTTCTTTATTTTCATGACTATGAAAATTTTAGATTCACACTGAAGGCATCAAAACTATGAATTAACACATGTGGAATTATATACATAACAAAGAAGTGTGAAACAACTGAAAATATGTCATATTCTAGGTTCTTCAAAGTAGCCACCTTTTGCTTTGATTACTGCTTTGCACACTCTTGGCATTCTCTTGATGAGCTTCAAGAGGTAGTCCCCTGAAATGGTTTTCACTTCACAGGTGTGCCCTGTCAGGTTTAATAAGTGGGATTTCTTTCCTTTATAAATGGGTTTGGGACCATCAGTTGCGTTGAGGAGAAGTCAGGTGGATACACAGCTGATAGTCCTACTGAATAGACTGTTAGAATTTGTATTATGGCAAGAAAAAAGCAGCTAAGTAAAGAAAAACGAGTGGCCATCATTACTTTAAGAAATGAAGGTCAGTCAGTCAGCTGAAAAATTGGGAAAACTTTGAAAGTAAGGGCTATTTGACCATGAAGGAGAGTGATGGGGTGCTGCGCCAGATGACCTGGCCTCCACAGTCACCGGACCTGAACCCAATCGAGATGGTTTGGGGTGAGCTGGACCGCAGAGTGAAGGCAAAAGGGCCAACAAGTGCTAAGCATCTCTGGGAACTCCTTCAAGACTGTTGGAAGACCATTTCAGGGGACTACCTCTTGAAGCTCATCAAGAGAATGCCAAGAGTGTGCAAGCAGTAATCAAAGCAAAAGGTGGCTACTTTGAAGAACCTAGAATATGACATATTTTCAGTTGTTTCACTCTTGTTTGTTATGTATATAATTCCACATGTGTTAATTCATAGTTTTGATGCCTTCATAGTGATGAAAATAAAGAAAACTCTTTGAATGAGAAGGTGTGTCCAAACTTTTGGTCTGTACTGTACATGGAATGTGAGTTTGTATTCAGGGAGGCCCAAACCCGGACTTGTCATTAAAGAACATTTCAAATATTCAAATGCATTAAACATTTCCTCAGACCACCTGATGAGATCTGGCATGTCTGCCAGAGTGGCTTGTCTCATTAGATTGTCATAGTAGGAGCAATCAGGAATCCATTGTCTGCAGTAGTTTATCATACCAAGGAAAGATAATATTTCTTTCTTGGTGTGCGGGGTGACCAGACCGCAACAGACTGGACTCTTTCTGTGCTGATTCTCCTTTCTCCCTTTGTGAGAACAAAGCCCAAGTATTTAACTTGCTTTTTACACCATTGCATTTTCTTGCGTGACACCTTGTGTCCACATTCAACCATTTCAACAAAGATAAACCATCTGTTACATTGGCCTCCTCTGACACACTACACAATAACAAATCATCCACGTATTGCAAGAGTACAGAACCCTGTGGGGGGGGGGGGGGGGATGTTTTTAAACTGGCTTGGAGGACAATGCTGTACACTACAGGTGAATCTGCATATCCCTGGGGCATCCTGCACCAGGTGAGTTGACGACCCTCTGTTTACTCAGTGTTGGCTCCTGAACTTTTGTAACTGTGTGGGGGTCTGTATCTTCCTGATCTCAAAGCATCCCGCTGCCTCCTTCTCATATAAATGTTTTTTAAAGTCTTGTATTTTGTCTGAGGTCCATGAGAAAACACTGTTTTAACAGTCAGCATGAGATTGGGAAGGAGAACTAGGCTGTCACTATTTGCAGTCTGCAGTCCCTAGTTGGGAGGGGGAAACATTTCGGCCGGACCTTAGGATGACGCAAGGGAATAGGAGGGCAGGCATATGCTGGGGCGGGGGAACAATGAAAAAAGGCAGGGCAGCCTGGGCACCAACACAGTGAACGCCACCCCTGGGCACTTGCGAGTGCTCATTTGCATATCAATCAAAGTTCATTTTTCCAGCTTCTGTAAGTGTAAAGACAAAGGTACCATTACATTCATGTGTAGGTGTGCTATAGGGCAATGTAAGCACTGTATATGGCCATATGGTGGTGACAGACTCCCTTTTAAGGGGGCGGTCACTGTGAAAGTCACTTTTAAAGGGGCGGGCACTGTGGAGGTCTCTGTTAAAGGGAATATGTCACCTGGTTTGACCATATTAAGCTCTCACCATTGCCATGTTTATTAAAATACCTTATTTCCTGCACTGGTTTTCATTCTTATATTTATGCTTTCATTTTGCAAAAAAAAAAAAAAAGCGATCTTTGTATTATGCAAATGAACCCTGAAGGTGCCCAGAGGGGTGTTATTCTTCACCCTCTGAGCCCAGTAACGCTCCCCTGCAGTGCCTAGCCCGCCTTAGTTTAGAGCCCAAGCACGCCTCCTTGCTATGTAGTATCGTCCCACAGCCTAGTTGAACGGCGCCGCCCCCTCTGCTACATCAGTTAATTCATTCAAGCCACGTACCTGGAATCTTCATTTATTCCTGCTGAAATCTCGCGCAGGCGCAGTACCGCCTACTGCCTGCGCCTGTGTGATCCAACCGGTCCTGAGGGCAACAGCCTCAAAAGTGTCACTGGGCATGCGCGAGATTTCAGCCGGACTAACTGACGGACTAACAGCATCATAGACTATCGTTCTAAAAAATTGGCGCGCGACACATGTCGTCCTGTAGCCCTAGCCTTAAAGGAGAAGGGCGCTGTCGATGTTACTGTTAAGGGGGCAGGGGCCACTATTATTAAGGGGCAGCTGCTGTCGAGGTGACTGTTAAGGGGGGTGGGGGTCCCTGAGGAGGTTAGTGTTAAGGGGTGGGATGCTGTAGAGGTCACTGTTAAGGGGGCGGGCCGCTGAGGAGGTCAAAGTTAAGGGGATGGGTTGCTGTGGAGGTCCCATTTTAAGGAGGCGGGGCACTGTGGGGGGGGTCAGTGTTAAGGAGTGGGGGGCTGTGGAATTCACTGTTATGGGGGATACTGTCGATATCTTTTAACGACACACACAAACATGAAATGAAATTGATGAAATATACCCGTGCAAAGCCAGGTCCTTCTGCTAGTACTATATAGTTTGGTCTCCAGCATACCTCTGCATGCTAACCAGCTTTCTAACGATGCAGAAAAGCAAACTGCACAGTTATGCATTGACTTTTCACTGCATAAATAGTCAAATTTAGCTATTCAGTGGTCTCTAACAGTTGAGTGACTTTACCTGTAGAGGTGTAAATGAGCTTCAGTTCGCTCTCCTGATGCTACATGTGTTTATGGGGCAGTGGAATATGTGTACCATTTCTGTGACTGTATGACTAGTCAGTAAGTGAGGTACAGCTTCCTGATGCTACACTGTGCGAACTGCATGTACTATCGGCACAATGAAAAAAATAAGGGGTTGGGTCAGCACAACCTGCTGCAGGTGCACATCACTATGGCGAAATACATATACAAACGGAAAATGCAAATGTGATCGCACACTACATCCAGCACTCTGCCCTCCATGCTGGATGAGACATTGGTTTATATTTTGGCCAAAGCATAGTAAGCCACTCACCGCGTCAAGGCTGTCTCATGAGTGGTCCCTAACTCTTGTTCCTACCTGTTCATGGGCCATGACAGCCACATAAAATCCAGGGAATGCAGGTCAGCATGCAAGCCAAGTACACTTTGCTTGTAACCCCGTCCGGTGCCATTACAGCTTTCATCGGATCCAGGGATGCAAGTACCAACATGCATGCTGAACCTACCATATACTTCTCCTGGAGCCAGATGGCTAATGGTAGGTTCTATACAAGCAGACTCAGTTTTATACTGACTTTAAAACCAGCCTCAAGGACAGATTAACTGGTCAGGTGTGCAATGACTCCAAGGAGATCGCCACGCCTCCAATATATACTACAAAGAAAAAAATAAGGGGTTGGGTCAGCACAACCTGCTGCAGGTGCACATCACTATGGCGAAATACATATACAAACGGAAAATGCAAATGTGATCGCACACTACATCCAGCACTCTGCCCTCCATGCTGGATGAGACATTGGTTTATATTTTGGCCAAAGCATAGTAAGCCACTCACCGCGTCAAGGCTGTCTCATGAGTGGTCCCTAACTCTTGTTCCTACCTGTTCATGGGCCATGACAGCCACATAAAATCCAGGGAATGCAGGTCAGCATGCAAGCCAAGTACACTTTGCTTGTAACCCCGTCCGGTGCCATTACAGCTTTCATCGGATCCAGGGATGCAAGTACCAACATGCATGCTGAACCTACCATATACTTCTCCTGGAGCCAGATGGCTAATGGTAGGTTCTATACAAGCAGACTCAGTTTTATACTGACTTTAAAACCAGCCTCAAGGACAGATTAACTGGTCAGGTGTGCAATGACTCCAAGGAGATCGCCACGCCTCCAATATATACTACAAAGAAAAAAATAAGGGGTTGGGTCAGCACAACCTGCTGCAGGTGCACATCACTATGGCGAAATACATATACAAACGGAAAATGCAAATGTGATCGCACACTACATCCAGCACTCTGCCCTCCATGCTGGATGAGACATTGGTTTATATTTTGGCCAAAGCATAGTAAGCCACTCACCGCGTCAAGGCTGTCTCATGAGTGGTCCCTAACTCTTGTTCCTACCTGTTCATGGGCCATGACAGCCACATAAAATCCAGGGAATGCAGGTCAGCATGCAAGCCAAGTACACTTTGCTTGTAACCCCGTCCGGTGCCATTACAGCTTTCATCGGATCCAGGGATGCAAGTACCAACATGCATGCTGAACCTACCATATACTTCTCCTGGAGCCAGATGGCTAATGGTAGGTTCTATACAAGCAGACTCAGTTTTATACTGACTTTAAAACCAGCCTCAAGGACAGAGTGCTGGATGTAGTGTGCGATCACATTTGCATTTTCCGTTTGTATATGTATTTCGCCATAGTGATGTGCACCTGCAGCAGGTTGTGCTGACCCAACCCCTTATTTTTTTCTTTGTAGTATATATTGGAGGCGTGGCGATCTCCTTGGAGTCATTGCACACCTGACCAGTTAATCTGTCCTTGAGGCTGGTTTTAAAGTCAGTATAAAACTGAGTCTGCTTGTATAGAACCTACCATTAGCCATCTGGCTCCAGGAGAAGTATATGGTAGGTTCAGCATGCATGTTGGTACTTGCATCCCTGGATCCGATGAAAGCTGTAATGGCACCGGACGGGGTTACAAGCAAAGTGTACTTGGCTTGCATGCTGGCACCGGACGGGGTTACAAGCAAAGTGTACTTGGCTTGCATGCTGACCTGCATTCCCTGGATTTTATGTGGCTGTCATGGCCCATGAACAGGTAGGAACAAGAGTTAGGGACCACTCATGAGACAGCCTTGACGCGGTGAGTGGCTTACTATGCTTTGGCCAAAATATAAACCAATGTCTCATCCAGCATGGAGGGCAGAGTGCTGGATGTAGTGTGCGATCACATTTGCATTTTCCGTTTGTATATGTATTTCGCCATAGTGATGTGCACCTGCAGCAGGTTGTGCTGACCCAACCCCTTATTTTTTTCTTTGTAGTATATATTGGAGGCGTGGCGATCTCCTTGGAGTCATTGCACACCTGACCAGTTAATCTGTCCTTGAGGCTGGTTTTAAAGTCAGTATAAAACTGAGTCTGCTTGTATAGAACCTACCATTAGCCATCTGGCTCCAGGAGAAGTATATGGTAGGTTCAGCATGCATGTTGGTACTTGCATCCCTGGATCCGATGAAAGCTGTAATGGCACCGGACGGGGTTACAAGCAAAGTGTACTTGGCTTGCATGCTGGCACCGGACGGGGTTACAAGCAAAGTGTACTTGGCTTGCATGCTGACCTGCATTCCCTGGATTTTATGTGGCTGTCATGGCCCATGAACAGGTAGGAACAAGAGTTAGGGACCACTCATGAGACAGCCTTGACGCGGTGAGTGGCTTACTATGCTTTGGCCAAAATATAAACCAATGTCTCATCCAGCATGGAGGGCAGAGTGCTGGATGTAGTGTGCGATCACATTTGCATTTTCCGTTTGTATATGTATTTCGCCATAGTGATCTGCACCTGCAGCAGGTTGTGCTGACCCAACCCCTTATTTTTTTCTTTGTAGTATATATTGGAGGCGTGGCGATCTCCTTGGAGTCATTGCACACCTGACCAGTTAATCTGTCCTTGAGGCTGGTTTTAAAGTCAGTATAAAACTGAGTCTGCTTGTATAGAACCTACCATTAGCCATCTGGCTCCAGGAGAAGTATATGGTAGGTTCAGCATGCATGTTGGTACTTGCATCCCTGGATCCGATGAAAGCTGTAATGGCACCGGACGGGGTTACAAGCAAAGTGTACTTGGCTTGCATGCTGACCTGCATTCCCTGGATTTTATGTGGCTGTCATGGCCCATGAACAGGTAGGAACAAGAGTTAGGGACCACTCATGAGACAGCCTTGACGCGGTGAGTGGCTTACTATGCTTTGGCCAAAATATAAACCAATGTCTCATCCAGCATGGAGGGCAGAGTGCTGGATGTAGTGTGCGATCACATTTGCATTTTCCGTTTGTATATGTATTTCGCCATAGTGATGTGCACCTGCAGCAGGTTGTGCTGACCCAACCCCTTATTTTTTTCTTTGTAGTATATATTGGAGGCGTGGCGATCTCCTTGGAGTCATTGCACACCTGACCAGTTAATCTGTCCTTGAGGCTGGTTTTAAAGTCAGTATAAAACTGAGTCTGCTTGTATAGAACCTACCATTAGCCATCTGGCTCCAGGAGAAGTATATGGTAGGTTCAGCATGCATGTTGGTACTTGCATCCCTGGATCCGATGAAAGCTGTAATGGCACCGGACGGGGTTACAAGCAAAGTGTACTTGGCTTGCATGCTGACCTGCATTCCCTGGATTTTATGTGGCTGTCATGGCCCATGAACAGGTAGGAACAAGAGTTAGGGACCACTCATGAGACAGCCTTGACGCGGTGAGTGGCTTACTATGCTTTGGCCAAAATATAAACCAATGTCTCATCCAGCATGGAGGGCAGAGTGCTGGATGTAGTGTGCGATCACATTTGCACTATCGGCACAATGACTGGTGCGATGTGTGCACTTCAGCTGGTACTATGGCTGGTATTATTGGCAGTATGTGTGTACTACTGCTGGTACCATTGGCACTATATGTACTCTACTGCTGGTGCTAATGGCAGTGCACTATGGCTGGTTTTCTGTGTATACTACTATTTGTACTATACTTTATTAGCACTGTGTACTACTGATGGAACTATTGGCAGGGCTGCATTTAGAGTATATGCTGCTTTAGGCATGTTTAGTGCTCACATCCCCTGTTAGTTCAGCTAAAGCTGCCTATACTTTGGGGGAATACAGTAGCTACATAAAACTTACCGAATAGTAAAAAACACTGTTAAAACTGCACTTAGTTTTACCTTGAGTGCTGTGGTTTTTGTAATGTGGTTAACCGGCCATGCAGTTTATACAGGTGGAATACATTTGTGCTATATTTTTAACCTGGAAAAACAGCAATGCAAATAACCACTTCACAAAACTGCAACAAACCTTATAAAACGGAGTGTGGTTTTAACTGCCTTTTGTAATCCAATTTTGACTTTATGGTTAAAAACATCTAACTATACCCTTACACAGATGCCAGTAAAATATAAACCTAATGCACAATTGCGAAGGCATCTCCATCCATGGATGGGATGGTGCATTCTGTGAAATCCATAGCATGTACCGTCCAGCTCTGTTTTTCCCTGAAGATTCATTCACTCAAGTGAGCAGGTCTGCAAGAAAAACGGACATCATCTGTGAGCGGTCCATATAAAAATGCATCCATGAACAGCCCAGAACACTAACTAGTTTAATATCACTTATCTGAATGAGACCTAAATTCTCCTTTACCTTGCCCAGTTTACGTGCAGATTATTGGGAACAAGCGTTCCTGCGAATGCTTGTACCCGATAATTTGCCCATGTAAAGATGATGCAAAACACTTGTTCATTGGGTGACATGGTTTCTGGTGCAGACACTTTAATCATGGTTTAGAGCAGGGATGCTCAACTTGCGGCCCTCCAGGTGTTGTAAAACCACAACTCCCACAATGCCCTGCTGTAGACTGATAGCTGTAGGCTGTAGTTTTGCAACATCTGGAGGGCCGCAAGTTGGGCATTCCTGGTTTAGAGGCAGTAGCTCCTGCTGTGTAAACTGTGATCTAGTCCCAGAAATAATGAATCTGTATAAGGCCTCACGCAAACGGCGGGTCGGCAATCCACGGCCGCCGGCCATGTGCACCACGCATCACAGATGCGGACCCATTCACTCATTTTTCTTATACTTAAACTTAAAAAATGTATTATGTAAAATTTTTATTTTCTTTTTTTACTTTTTTTGTCTCATTATGGGACTTCAACTTTTGGGGGTCTGATCCCCTGTACAATGCATTACAATACATCGGCTTAAGTGTATTACACAGTGTGATACACTTACAGCCTGCTTGCCTGTGAGACCCAGGGGGCTGGGTCTCACAGGTTTACATGGAAGGAAGCACGATGCCTATGGAAGGCATCATGCTGCCTTCCCAACCATCAGATCACCGCAGTGCTGGGAACCAATGGAGACCCGACAAGGATATCGGACGTGCTGCGGTCAGCGCTGAACATGGCATAGCAAGGGTTAGTGCTCCGGAATCGGGAACATCCGGTGCCCTGCTGCTGATCGGGCGGGCGCTGTTACGGTGCTGGTATCCTACGGTTTAAAGGGTTTTCCGGGTTCCGAGCTGAACCTGACATATCCCCTTCTTCATCCAGGCAGTCCCTTTGACTGAAGCATCGGATTGTTTCATTTCATGCTCCAGTGCTCTCCCTTGGCCTGCACTAAATCATTTAGGGCAAGGGCTTTTTCAGCAGATTCGGTGACCTACCGGTTCTCACTATGGGAATGCTAGGTGGAGGGTTCCACCTAGCATTGAGCCCAATGATGTCACCAGCACGAATATGCGGGCCGTCGCGCTGCCCTAGCCTGTAAAACAGGCTAGAGCAGCGCTAAAGCCCGCCTATTAGTGCCAGTGACATCACCAGGAACACTGCTAGGCGGAAGCCTCTGCCTAGCAGTGTAAAAACATAAGCAAAGCAGCCCTTTCTCCGATGCTCCACTCAGAGGGGCTGCCTAGATGAAGAAGGTCCAGGTCTAGCTCTGAACCCTAGACAACCCCTTTAATGACCAAGTGATTTTTATTTTTTTTCCATTGTCGCCTTCCAAGAGCAATTTTTTATGAATTTCTGTTGATGTAGTTGTACGTGGGCTTGTTTTTTGGCAAGTTGTAGTTTTTAATGGTGCCATTTTTGGGGTACACATACCTTTAATGTTTAATTATTAACTCTTCTGGGAAGGGAATAGGAAAGAACAACAATACTGCCACAGAATTTTTACTTTATACATTTTTCTGCGATACCTTTTATTCTCTGGGTCAGCAGGCTGTGCTTCTTAATAACAAAGTCCATGCAGTATTTAGCCTTCATTCGAAAATGTTTTAAAAATTTATACAGTGTATGGTAAACAACTGCCATGTTAGTAAATCAAATTTTTTTTTGTAAACTGATTATAAGAAAACATTTTAACAAAATTCTAAATTGTGACTAAAAAGCATGCTATAGCAGAGTATTTATGTATTTGTATAAAGCTGTACTCGTCTTCATCTTAAGGCTTTCCATGACATTTTGCAGCACCACCGATTTATCCACTTTTATCTTTGCTGCTTCTTCAGCGCATGAGTATGTATGTATGTGTGTATATGTATATATGTATATATGTGTATATATATATATATATATATATATATATATATTCAGCAAGAAAAAAAAACATGCAAGATGTAAGGAGTTCATAGACCCCACACGTCTGTGTTCAATGCTGCATGAGTTAAAGAAATTGAAAAAACACCAGAATGCACCAACCAACTTTTGCATGCAAGTGTTAGGAATTATGTAGTATATAATTTCCCATTCCCCCATGCCAAAATTGCCAAATAAAATGATATATATACAGAGCTTTTTTTCTCAGAGAAAAGGTGGTGGAACTCACCCCCCCCCCCTCCCCTGGCCACGCCCTTACCCACCCCTAAAACCGCCCCTTTAGAGAACAGGGATACACTGCCACACAATACTGTATATTATGTGGCACAGTGTAGAGGTATACTGTGTGGCACAGTGTAGCTGTATACTGTATATTGTGTGGCACAGTGTATGCTATATGTCTATAACATAAACATATTTCACATGAAAACTTACTGTTACTTGGCTTGGCCCTTGGGGATCTCGGACACCGCTTCAACACTTGGCTGGGGGGCTCGGCGGAGCTGATGTTGTGTTTTATCCTAATGAGAGAGATTTCATAATAAGGATTTGGAGAAGGGGCTGAGGGGTCACAGAGCAGGGAGAGGCTGGTTCTGCTACTAGGGGGGGGGGGGGGGGGGGCATACCATGGGGGAGTAATAAAGCCCACCATAATGCCCCCCAGTAGAAATAATTCTCTTTATAATGTGACAATGCAAAAAATGCCCCCAGTTGAGCTAATGTCCCCCATAATGTGCCAGTATAAAATACCCCTATATAGTGCCCCCAGTAAATGCACCCATAGTGCTCCTCTCCCCTTCCTCCTAGTGCCCCCCATAATGTACCAGTATAAAATGCCCCATATATCGTACCCCAGTAGATGCCCTCAGTGTCCCCCATAATTTGCAAGTATAAAATACCCCTTCTTAGTGCCCCCCGTAGATGACTCCATAGTACTCCTCTCCCCCCTTCCCCATAGTACCCACCATGTGTCCCAGTATAAAATGCTACTGTGACCTCAGTAGATGCTCCTATAGTGCCCACCAATAATGTGCCAGTAATAAGTGCCCCCCATCACGTGCCACTGCCAGTAATAAGTGCCCCCCATCACGTGCCACTGCCAGTAATAAGTGCCCCCCATCACGTGCCACTGCCAGTAATAAGTGCCCCCCATCACGTGCCACTGCCAGTAATAAGTGCCCCCCATCACGTGCCAGTAATAAGTGCCCCCCATCACGTGCCAGTAATAAGTGCCCCCCATCACGTGCCAGTAATAAGTGCCCCCCATCACGTGCCAGTAATAAGGGCCCCCCATCACGTGCCAGTAATAAGTGCCCCCCATCACGTGCCAGTAATAAGTGCCCCCCATCACGTGCCAGTAATAAGTGCCCCCCATCACGTGCCAGTAATAAGTGCCCCCCATCACGTGCCAGTAATAAGTGCCCCCCATCACGTGCCAGTAATAAGTGCCCCCCATCACGTGCCAGTAATAAGTGCCCCCCATCACGTGCCAGTAATAAGTGCCCCCCATCACGTGCCAGTAATAAGTGCCCCCCATCACGTGCCAGTAATAAGTGCCCCCCATCACGTGCCAGTAATAAGTGCCCCCCATCACGTGCCAGTAATAAGTGCCCCCCATCACGTGCCAGTAATAAGTGCCCCCCATCACGTGCCAGTAATAAGTGCCCCCCATCACGTGCCAGTAATAAGTGCCCCCCATCACGTGCCAGTAATAAGTGGCCCCCATCACGTGCCAGTAATAAGTGGCCCCCATCACGTGCCAGTAATAAGTGGCCCCCATCACGTGCCAGTAATAAGTGGCCCCCATCACGTGCCAGTAATAAGTGGCCCCCATCACGTGCCAGTAATAAGTGGCCCCCATCACGTGCCAGTAATAAGTGGCCCCCATCACGTGCCAGTAATAAGTGGCCCCCATCACGTGCCAGTAATAAGTGGCCCCCATCACGTGCCAGTAATAAGTGGCCCCCATCACGTGCCAGTAATAAGTGGCCCCCATCACGTGCCAGTAATAAGTGGCCCCCATCACGTGCCAGTAATAAGTGGCCCCCATCACGTGCCAGTAATAAGTGGCCCCCATCACGTGCCAGTAATAAGTGGCCCCCATCACGTGCCAGTAATAAGTGGCCCCCATCACGTGCCAGTAATAAGTGGCCCCCATCACGTGCCAGTAATAAGTGGCCCCCATCACGTGCCAGTAATAAGTGGCCCCCATCACGTGCCAGTAATAAGTGGCCCCCATCACGTGCCAGTAATAAGTGGCCCCCATCACGTGCCAGTAATAAGTGGCCCCCATCACGTGCCAGTAATAAGTGGCCCCCATCACGTGCCAGTAATAAGTGGCCCCCATCACGTGCCAGTAATAAGTGGCCCCCATCACGTGCCAGTAATAAGTGGCCCCCCATCACGTGCCAGTAATAAGTGGCCCCCCATCACGTGCCAGTAATAAGTGGCCCCCCATCACGTGCCAGTAATAAGGGGCCCCCCATCACGTGCCAGTAATAAGTGGCCCCCCATCACGTGCCAGTAATAAGTGGCCCCCCATCACGTGCCAGTAATAAGTGGCCCCCCATCACGTGCCAGTAATAAGTGGCCCCCATCACGTGCCAGTAATAAGTGGCCCCCATCACGTGCCAGTAATAAGTGGCCCCCATCACGTGCCAGTAATAAGTGGCCCCCATCACGTGCCAGTAATAAGTGGCCCCCATCACGTGCCAGTAATAAGTGGCCCCCATCACGTGCCAGTAATAAGTGGCCCCCATCACGTGCCAGTAATAAGTGGCCCCCATCACGTGCCAGTAATAAGTGGCCCCCATCACGTGCCATTTTTAAGCCCCCTCCATCGTGTGCCATTTTTAAGCCCCCACCATCGTGTGCCATTAAGCCCCCACCATCGTGTGCCATTAAGCCCCCCCCCCCATCGTGTGCCATTAAGCCCCCCCCCCCCCCCCCAATCATGTGCCATTAAGCCCCCCCATCATGTGCCATTAAGCCCCCCTCCAATCATGTGCCATTAAGCCCCCCTCCAATCATGTGCCATTAAGCCCCCCCCCAATCATGTGCCATTAAGCCCCCCCCAATCATGTGCCATTAAGCCCCCCCCCAATCATGTGCCATTAAGCCCCCCCCCCAATCATGTGCCATTAAGCCCCCCCCCCCAATTATGTGCCAGTATTGTAATAAGCCCCCCAATGTGCCAGTAACACTATTGTAAAAAAAAAAAAAAACTTACCTCAGTGTCAGCGATGCGATGCAGGCCTCTTCCGGCCTGTGTCCCGCGCTGTATGGCTCAGGCGGCCTCTGATAGGCTGCAGGCACTAGGCCGGCAGCCTATCAGAGGAAGGGGAAGGGACACACCTCTCCCTCCCCTGCACCGCCGCAGCACAGGCAGATTACTATGGAGATGAGCAATGGAAGTGCTCATCTCACTGTGCGCGGCGGCTCACTTGGAGGGGGCGCACAGCGTGATGTTGGGGGGGGGGGGCGTTTTCCCCAGTAAACATATCTAATGTTATAATTGTTTACATACAGTATGTCGTCATTACATTCACACATATAAAGTCACGTATAAAGTTTCATTCGATTCCAATAACTGCTTCTTAAGGCATTATTTTTTTGTCGGTGAGTATTTTAAAGGTCACAATCTTAACTTTAAAACGAGACCAAGATCATGGTTCTAGCTTTGTTTGTGATGTATTGTAACTAGCACTCCAATCTTGCTGGTACACATCCTGATTTCCAGTGAACAGCAGCAAGGGCATATGAGATGTCCTTGGCAGAAAGAGTTCAAGTAGCCACAGACCATTACATTTACTATTTGTTAGGATCCGGTCTTGGATTTTTAAAAACTGTACTGTATTCTAATGCATTATTGTACATGCTTTACACATTTTATTTTATTTTTTTCATTTTTAGAAATAGAAGATGAATCCGGTGGTGGTCTCAGCAAAGGAGTTATTGCAGGTAATGTTGCACAATTTCACGTACACCTCATCGTCCCCCCACCACACCACCAAAACTCCCTGAATAACTCCACATAAATATGCACTTCTCAGATAAATGTCTCTAGAGATATATATTTATGACTTTATAGTCTTCCGATATGTTCCCAAAAAGAATGTTATAACTGACAGATTTGACCATTTTCACAGAGATATATTCACACAATGTACCATACATACAAATACAACCTGGCTGTGAGCCCACATGAGTTCCTTAAGAAGACCTTCAAGCTCATAGAAATATTGTGTTAATACTCATATAGCAAACTACAATGCATTCGGAAAGTCTTCAGACCCTTTTGTTGCGGTGTTGTGCTAAAGTTTTCCCCATCATTCTGCACTCAATACCCCATAATGTGAAAGTGAGAAGAGAATTTGACATTTTTGCAAATTTATAAAAAAAAAAAAATGTAAAAAAAAAACTTTTGTATGGACATTAAAGGAGTTGTGCAGGCAGTTTATATTGATGACCTATCTTCAGGATATGTCATCACTATCTGATTGGTGGGGGTCCGACACCTGTAACTATTGTTGAATGAACTTCTGTTTTCAAGTTCAGCGTACAAGGTTCGGGTTATCTAAGAATTCCGTTATGGATTCCACTACCACGGACCATAACTTATGGTCCGTGGTAGTGGAATCCATAACCGAATTCTTAGAGAACCCCAACCATGCACGCCGAACTTGAAACACAAGTTTGCTGATCCCTACCCGGAACCCCAGCCAATCTGCTGTTTTGAAGATGAAGCACTTCTCCATGCGAGGGCTTCTTCCTCTTCATTACACTGCCTGTCAGTGTCAGACTGGATTAGCTAGGGCCCACCAGCTGAACTGATTCTGGGGGCCCAACCTACAGCTACATGCAAATATTAGGGTATATCCACATGGGACACACCGTAATATTTCCCACCTGGACATAAATGCTGCAGATTTGCCACATGCAAGTCTGTGGAGGTATATTTAGTGTTTACTTACCAGCAAAGTGGATACTCTTTTAAGAAATCTCATCCACATAACTTTGAATATAATTCACTGCATAAATTAGACTGTGCTGCAGATTTACATGTGGACATACCCTTACGTGTTGTTATTTTAGGACTTAACATAGCATGGTACACTACAAGACATCAATATTGTAGGCCGGGGATCAGCAACCTCCAGTACTCCAGCTGTTCTGAAACTATAATTCCCAGAATCCTCCATTCACTACTATTGGAGTTACAAGAACAGCCGTGTAAGTGTGCATTTTGGGAGTTGTAGTTTCACCGTGGCTTGAGTACCGAAGGTTGCTAAATCCTGTTGTATGCCATCAATATTGATCATGGGGTCCCCCACCAATCATCACAGTGAAAGGAGCTCCAGACAGCCTGAAGTCATACACCCTGTCATTTTGGTTCCACTGATTACAGATAATGAAGTAGATGTTACCTGCAGTCCTATGTAACACCACATATAACACAGTAATAGCTCATGGAGTACAGATAATGTAGTAGATGTTACCTGCATTCCTGTGTAACACCACAGATAACACAGTGATAACTGAGTACAGATAATGTAGTAGATGCTACTTGACAGTAAACTATCTGAGGGAAGCCCGCCTCCTCCACTACTCATACACTTAAGGGCCCTTTACTCAGGCTAATTCTTGGTCAGAGGAACGCTCATTAGCGATTATCTGGCTGTCTAAAAGTGCTGCCGTTCATCGGGTAATCGCATCATTCATGTGGTCACAAAAATGAATGTTTGCAGGCAAACAAGGAGTCTGGGGACGAGTGGTGGCGTTAACAATCACTCCTCCCTTTACTGGAGAGAATATAGGGCTGGGGTAACGGGTGGGAGGGGCTCCAAGCAAGAGGCAAAACTGACTAAGTTGAAGCCTGCCTTTAATAAACACAAGGCAGGCTACAGCTTTCAGAGCTCTCCGTAGCCTCCCTCCAACACAGTCTAGAAGAATAACTACAGCAATTTGACACAGTCATACCTCATTCACTATGTCTGCTGCTCCTACTGGCTTCAGTCTGGATCCCGCCAGTGCAGTATAAATAATAGGTCAGCCTCCTCTGCACATGCAGCCACTCATCGTTGTCCCGCTGCTGTGGAGAAGGAATAGAGTAGAAGAAAAGATGGGATGGACAAGCACTAGTAGCTAGGTAGTGTTAGGTGGTGGTGTTAGCAGTCCTGTATGTTTAAGGTTGGTGCGTCGGGTGAGTTTTCATATGGGCCCTTATAGTTTAAGGCTACTTTCACACTGGCGTTTCTGGGTCCACTTGTGAGATCCGTTTCAGGGCTCTCCCAAGCGGCCCAAAACGGATCAGTTCAGCCCCAATGCATTCTGAATGGATAAGGATCCGTTCAGAATGCATCAATTTGGCTGCGTTTGGTCTCCGTTGCGTTTTTTATGCGGTCACTAAAACGCAGCTTGCAGCGTTTTGGTGTTCGCCTGACTATGCGGAGGCAAACGGATCCGTCCTGACTTAAAATGTAAGTCAATGGGGACGGATCCGTTTTTCACTGACACAATATGGTGCAATTGAGAACGGATCCGTCCCCCATTGATTTTCAATGTAAGTCAAGACGGATAATGCAAACGGATCCGTTATGAACGAATACAAGCGTTTACACTATCGCTGCGGATCCGTCTGTGCAGATACAAGACGGATCCGCACCGAACGCCAGTGGGAAAGTAGCTAGCTAAATCTGGTGAAAAGAATGAGGCCTATATTTTTCACCAAGGTGAAATCATATGGGTCAGGTCAGTGTAGTTGCTGGCTGGGTCAAGCAGACCCCCCCCCTTTTTTTTCCTGTTTCTGGCCGGAACGCTTACTACCCTGATCGCGTTCCTGCTGTCTAGCTCCGCCTTCACTATACCGCTCGATCCCCCTGCTCTCAATAAGCAGAGAGAGAGAGAACACTGCATATACACACAGGCTGCGGGGCCTGGGATTTATACTTAAGCAGTGCTGCGCTCACGGCAGGCCAGCGGCAGATTAAGTAGACCTTGGGCCCTTGGCTGTTTCCTTGGGCCCCCCTTCCTGACCACCTCCCTGCCACGTCATGTTTAATGTCAGCACTCTGGTTAACCCCAAATCAGAACCCTAAATAAATTCAGACCCCAGGCTATACTTGCCCTCCTTGCTCTTGGGTTTCTTTCAGGCACAGAAGCTAGAAAAGTAAGTATTTTTGGTTACTAGGTGTTGGTCTCATTAAGACTAGCGTGTCCAGTGCAGAAAACATGATTTCCTGTTATGGACATTGCTCGCTTCACGAGATTGCACAGCATTATAATGATTTATATTGCTGTGTATCTCTGCCAGACCTTGCTTTTACAGAATTTATACAGACCGCATTACATCAGTACAATTTGGTAGATTCAAGGCCAGATGGAGATGCACAGCATTATAAATCATTATAATGCTGTGCGATCCTGTGAAGCGGGAGGGGAGATTAATACAAGTAGCTGGCAAGTGGTCTGTGCAGGGCAGCAGGCCATCAGCAATAGGAAATAGGAGGGGTGGAACGGGGAGAAAAAACAAAGTTGACAGAAGTTCTGGATAAGTAAGGGGGGAAAGGAGACAGCAGGGACTCTGTGAGGCTGAGATAATACTGTAGAAGGATGTGAATCTGTGGGGCAGGGGTAGAGTAGGTGTCAAGGAGTGTGTGTAGGCAAACTGCTTAGTGAGTCAGTAAAACCATTAAAGGGAGTCTGTCATCTCATTTTCACCAGTATAACAAACACTTTCCAAGCATACCCGTGTGCACTGTGCGTCTGTATTCCATGTCCAGGAAAAGCACCCTTATTCTGCTGGAAAACAGCTCCCAAGTGCCCAGCTGAAAGTGAAAGGAAAAAACAGCTTTCACTCCTGACTCGATTTCTAACAGCTATATTTTCTGATTATAGTGGATATAATGCTCTGGTTCTGGTTTGAAAGGTTGGAATGCCAGCTTTCCAACAAGGTCAGGCCTATATTTCTAGCTGGTACCAATCCTAATATATGAGCAGCTAAAGCACCCCTCCCCTCTTCAGTCTGGTTTCCTTTAGGCACTTGAAGCAGCAGAGCTGGGCACTTAGGAGCTGTTTTCCAACAGAATAAAATAGCTTTTCCTGGATATGGAATACAGACACACAGTGCACACGGGTATGCTTGGAAAGTGTTTGCAATCTTCTGTGGGGCAGCACTCTTGGTTATATTGGTAAAAAAAGAGGTGACAGACATACAGAATCCAGACAGCAGCTTCCAGAGTTTCTTGACCTCCCTCCGGAGAGAAAAATGCAGAATTGATCTGTCTGCATCTCTTAGCTCTTCTGCTCCTGTTACTACGGTCTCACTCTCCAAACACAACCCTTTCTATATAAGGTCTCACAGCTGACAATGCATGTCATTGTAAAAACCAAGCCATGATGAGAAAATAACTGCCTGTAGAGCTCAGAGACAGGATTGTGTGGAAGCACAGCTCTGGGGAAGGGAACCATGAGGAGTCTTCCTAGAGCTGGCTACCCCACCAGATTAAGTAGTCAGGGCCTTCATAATAGAGATGTTCAAGAAACCAATCTTCACACTTGCTGCGTTCCAAAGATGCAGAAGGGAGAAAATTCCTGACGTTCAGCCATCACACCACCAATATGGACCAGAAAGAAGCCTCTCAAAAAAGCACCTAAAGAACTCTCAGGCTGAGCAACAAGGTCCTCTAGTCTGATAAAACGAAGATTACATTTTCTTGCCTCATTTCTAAGCATCATGTCAGGAGAAAAGCAGACACTGCTCATCATCTGCCCAATACAAGACCTACAGTTAAGCATGGTGGTGACAGCATTATACTGGGGGAGTATTTTTCAGTGGAAGGGACAGAGACTGGTCAGGGTTGAGGGAAAGCTGAATGGAACAAAGTACAGAGGTATTAATGATCCAGAGTGCTCTGGAACTTAGACTGGGCTGAAGGTTCACATTCCAACAAGACAATGACTCCAAACCCCCACCAAGACAACACAGGAGTGGCTTAAAGGGGTTTTCTGGTATTTTCATATTGATGACCTATCCTTAGGATAGGTCATCAATATCAATTCGGCAGGGTTCCGACACCCTCTGCGATCAACTGTTTGAAGAGAAGGCCGCGTTCCCTTCATTGTTTACCTGTTTGCCATCAACATTGCAGCAGTGAGCAGGTGTAATTACAGGAAGCCGTCCCATTCACTTCTATGGGATCGCTCTCTCCTATTCAAGTGTATAGGAACGAGCAGTCCGATAGAAGTGAATGGGATGGCTTGTAATTACACCTGTTCTCTGCTGCGATGTCGACGGCAAACAGGTAAGCAATGAAGGGAACAAAATCCCAAATAAAAAAAATATATAATACATTTTATTAATGCATGATTCCAATAAAAATACAATTACATAAAATGAGCATTGCTGAAATAAGGAGGAAGAAAAATCCTCCATACAGAGTGCACCCTGGCGTCTCACATGCCCTGCTATATAACACAGAATATAAGAAGGCACGAAACCAATACGGTCATGTGCCCTTCATAGAAAGATGTATAACCAGTATGGCATATGTGCAAAAAAAAACTCCTAATATTGGCTGTAAAGTCTAACATAACTGTTGCAAAAATAGTAAATGTCATTTTGAATGCTAAGTAGCATCTAAATATTTAATATCAGACACCGTACAGTCAGTGTATATAACAACTCGTCAATCCACCCATGAAATTACATCTGTACGGAGCATTTTTCTTCCTCCTTACTTCAGCAATACTCATTATATGTAATTGTATTTTGTATTGGAATCATGCATTATACTTACAATACCTTCTGTTCTTTGTTACATTTATTGTTAGTTTATGAGAAAGGGTCTGATTACAAGTATGGGCATATGTAGCTATTATAAACAACGAAGGGAAGGCTGCGCTCGCAGGGGTGCCGGATGTCGGACCCCCACCGATCTTATATTGATTACCTATCCTGAGGATTGATCATCAATATTAAAATCCCAGAAAACCCCTTTAAGGTTAACTTTGCAAATGTCCTTGAGTTGCCCAGGCAGAGCTAATCAACCCAGAACCCAATCAAGCATCTCTAGAGAGAACTAAAAAATGGCTCCCACTGATGGTCCCAATCCAACCTGATAGAGCTTGAGAGATCTGCAGAAAAGAATGGTAGAAAATCCCCAAATCTTGGTGTGCAAATCTAAGTACTGTGTAAAAGTTCTGAATACTTACGTTGTTACAGTAATTTAGTTTTCCTTTAGTTTATGCGGTATTGAGTGCAAAAAAGATGGGTAAAAACTTGATTTCTCATTGATGTGTGAGGCATGTCATTGCTGAGGCTAGTGAATGGTTGTAGCAGTGCACATGAACCCATCTGGAAATCATGCTCCAGTGTGCAGCGCTGGGAAATAGGTGAATGAATTTGTACTTTAAGCTGAACATGTGACCAAATTAAAGTTGGATTCGAGATTGTAAAACCCCTTTAAAAGATTTTACAGTGTTCTCTATGCAGAAAAACTGGCCCCTGTGGTCCAGTACAATTACGGAGATACCACATTTTTTTTTTTTTTTTTTTTAATTAAAAACTTGTTTTTGTATCACCATATTTTGGCCCCCATAACATTTTTATAGTTACATCTATGGAGTTCTGTGAGTGTTCATTTTTTTGTGGGGTGATCTTTAGTTTTTATTGATACAATTTTGGAATATGCATATCTTTTTGACCAATTTTTATTCATATTGGGGGGAGGTGAAGCAACAAAAAAGCAGCCATTTTGATTATTATTTTTTTTACCCCCATTACAGCATTCAGCCTACAGAATAAATACCTTTTATATATTTTAATAGTTCAAGCACTTTGGGATGCAGCGATTTAGCTGATTTTTATTTGTTTTATTGTTTATTTTTATTATGGGGAAATGGGGTGATTAGATTTTTTAATGTTTTAAATTTTTTTTTTTAAATACATATTTTAAGTCCCCTTAGGGGACTTGGAAGCGATTGTTAGTTTGCTTGTCCCATAAACTGCAGTGAATTATCATTGCAGTCTATGGGAGTTGCGCTATGTTCCTATGAAGCTGTGCCACCTGCAGAGGAACTACTCTTGTGGAACCAAGGTCTCCTGATCGCTGTGCAGGGGAGCCTTTTGGGCTCCAGGAGCCAGAAACCCAACTCAGATGCTGTGGTCATAATTGAGCTATGGCTATTACACCCGTGCACCTTACAGTGCACCCTCCGACACTTTACGGTCGAAGTATATCAGACATTGACCCCAAAGTCCCAGGTGAGACAACCCCTTTAAGCTTTTGTAAATCAGACTCGTCCCCTTGTGGGGTTGGATTCCGAAAAATACTTAACATATATTTGGCGTACTCGCTATTGTGTTATTTGGGAGCGATTGTCTGCATCTTGTTCATCTCCATGTTACGATTTTAATGTTTTAGCAGAAGTCATTGGTTTCCACTTTTCATCTGCACTGGGACCATTGCACTGAACAGAGGTGAGATGGACTGGTATTCCATTTTCTGAATATTAGTAACACTCTTTTTTTTCTTTTCAGTAATTGTTATAGCCTGTCTGGTTGTGGTGGCGGTTGTGATCCTAGTGTGTTATTACTGTTCAAAGCAAAAGTCAGGGTAAGGATTCTTCAGTGTGATAATCTTCCCCGTCTGTCCTTTAAAGTTACAAACTTAATGTACTTTTTAGCTGCCCTATTTTTCTTTTCTTAGAACTTTTTCCTTGCTGTTTGGTATCATTTCTTAGGTGTAAAATATGTATTTTAATTTACAGGAATGTACTTTAATTTGCATTAATTTAGAGACTGCAGAACAGTACTAACCTTTGGATTACTGCTGTCCAAAGGTTATGCGAGTTACCAGGTTGTGTGTTGGGCCTTGTTCACACCACATTCTCATATTCACATGTACACCGGGAAAATCTGCAAATGTATGTCTCAAATGTGTTCATAGGCTTTAGTGGCCTAACCTTCCAGCATATGCCTAACCATAACTGTTTACTTCTTTGGAGCAAAATGTGCTGCGATCCCAGAACACTTTTCTACAATGGAGTTAACAGGCGCATATGCAACAGTAGGTCATTGGGGCTGTACATTTAACATATACATAGAGAGGTGTTCCTGGCATATATGTCAAATGTGGACTGCAGATGTTGGTGTAATTTAAGAATATAGGTATCAGTCTATATTTAACCCCGAATGTATTTTATTAGCAGTTTTAAAGAAGGCATCTACTGTTTTCACCAATTCACCAGTCTTTTTATCTCAGTAAACACCTTAGTTGTTACAAGTAGAGCATGTCTTCTATTCACCTAATATTTATACAATGTCTTTTTATCCTAGCGTTTGCTGCAGAAACAAAATTTCATAGTTGATGAGTCCAGATCACTGGGATATATTGTTGTGGCAACTGGTGATTCTCCTTATTCAGCATGTTCTGAATGTCTCTTTATTTAATAATGATTATTTCCTTTTGAAATCTGGGCCATATTTTCTGCTGTGGTGCTATCAAATCTGCTTGTGTATATATCTGCTGGGTGAATATGATTACCAAGAAGATTGACCAGTGCCATTTGGACCATTGCGTAGACCAAATTATTCCAAATGCTACAGCAAATAATAGCTTTAACCCATTAAAGACCTGCAATGTAATAGTATGGAGGAGTTCTCGGAGGAGCTGCGCTATACTATTGTACGCGTTCTGATCGTGTGGGCAATTGTGTCTATAAATCAGAAACAGTGCTACAACTGTAATACACAGCCATGTACCTGCCACAGCTGCCAACATCAGAGAGAGCTCAGATCCCAACAGTTTAACCTATTAGATTCCTTGGTTAGTAGGGACAGCTTCATCTCAGTTATTTGACAGAGGGAGGGAAATTACTCTGTCAGTCCATCAAATCCTTGTGTCAAAATCACAAGCTGCTAACAGTTGCTATGGTAGTCTAGGAGCCTTACAAAGGTCCGGAGGCCTGTTACTGTTATCTGCCTATTAGGTCATGCCAGGCCCAGAATAGGTTGTCTGTCAGTGTAGTACAGACTATATTGCTTTAGAATATGTATTCCGAAGCATTATACTAGTGATTACTGCCTCAAGTTACCTAGTGGGACAAAAAAAAGCCCCACACACATACACACAAATAAATAAAATGTAATTATTTTATTTTCCTAAATAACTATAAAAATACACATTTACTGTTGCTACAATTTTAGCAACCCATAGAATAAACATCCTAAGGATAGGTCATCAATGGGGATGAGCGAATCGACTTCGGATGAAACATCCGAACTCTATTTGCATAAAACTTTATTCCAATACTGTATGGAGCAGAAGCTATGTATTGGCTCCGATAAGCTGCAGTTATTGCTTCGTGAAGTCGCGCGAGACTTTGTACTATTAAAAAAACATTTCCCAAACTCTTGTTCAGTTCCAAGTGGTACCTTGGAAACCAACCCGAGTTCGGGAAATGTTTTTTTACAGTACAATTTATGAAGTTATTACCCAAAGTCTCGCGAGACTTCGCGAATCAATAACTTTTGCTCATCGGAGCCAATGCAGTATTGGAACTAAGTTTTATGCGAATCGACTCATCCCTAGTCAACAATATATATTGCTGAACAGCCCCTTTAAGCCCAGAAATACAGGTCTTCAAGGGGTAAAAAGTGATTGACAGGCTGTCCACAGTGAGAATGAAACAGGCTTTTCTATGGTTTGCTCTAAGAATATTTATGAAGCTTGTTTAATCTTTGCAAGAAGAAAAAAAATCCCCCGCTGTTGTAGCAACCACGTATGCAGACATGGATTCTTCACAATAGTTGTATTGTGGTTGTATTTGAAAGTGGATGGCAATTATAGCAGTAAATATGACACAGGCTTCTTGATTTCATTCTGGGAGTGGGAGTTTGTGTAAAATAAGCTAATAGCTTTATTTTTAAGGATTTTTTTTCTAATGCCTTGAACCCTCTAGTCCATGCAGAAAAATTGTTTCTTGTTCTTTAAAAGCATTGACCCATCCAATCCGTCAATGTTATTGTTCATCCCAAAAAATAGCGGGTCTCCATTTTATTGCCTTGGCATGCCTTGATTTTAAGGTCACATTAGCAAACAACTCCTTAAATTTATAAACCTCAGTTTCTTTTCTTTTCTTTTTTTTTTTTCTCTTTTTGGGAAATATTAGCATTGTTTCTTCTTTATCCAGTGAATATGATTGTGAAAACAAAAACGACAAGATCGAGCAGGAGCTCATTAATTCAAATAATACTGAAAGGTATCTCCATTCTTACAGATATGCCCATTGATTGTTGCTGTTAAATGGGTTATCCTAGATTAAAACATTGAAGACCAGTCTTTAGGAGGCTGGAGTGCCTTAGCCCATTCATTGCTCATCTCAGCACAGTTATTTACCCTGTGTATGTGCAGTAGCTGTGCTCGGTACTTCAGCTCTTCACTGATCACACAGTGTTTTAGTCCTGGAAAGCTCCTTTTAAGGAATTTGTCTAAGGCTACTTTCACACCTGCGTTAGGTGCGGATCCGCCTGGTATCTACACAGACGTATCCGCACCTATAATACAAATGATTGTATCCGTTCAGAACGGATCCGTTTGCATTACCATATTTTTTTTTGTTCATGATAATGCAATCCGTCCTGACTTACAATGTAAGTCAATGGGGACAGATCAGTTTTCACTGACACAATATGGTGCAATTGAAAACTGATCCGCCTCCTATTGACTTTCAGTGCAAGTCAAAACGGATCGTTTTGACTTGCACTGAAAGTCAATAGGAGGCGGATCCGTTTTTAATTGCACCATATTGTGTCAGTGAAAACGGATCTGTCCCCATTGACTTACATTGTAAGTCAGGACGGATCCGTTTGGCTCCGCATCGTCAGGTGGAATGGAGGCTTAACGGAGGCAAACTGATGCATTCTGAACAGATCCTTATCCATTCAGAATGCATTGGGGCTGAACTGACCTGTTTTGGGCCGCTTGTGAGATCCCTGAAACGGATCTCACAAGCGGACCCAGAAACGCCAGTGTGAGAGTAGCCTAAGCTCTTTGGCAGTGCCCATTTCTCACTGTACCGTTTGTGTTCCTGCTTGTGTTGCATACTAACAATATGTAAAAGCAACTATATAAAAAAATGGGAATAGTTACATAAAGAAGGGTGTGGTAATGTTTTCTTTTATGGGGTTAGAAAACTGAGGAAAGAAAATCATAAAAAAGTTTCAGTAGTAGTGATTTGCTACTAAATAGTATACGTTAGTGTCAACATTTTGATAATTTGTTTCTCTACTTGCAGTTTCCCCTACTATATAAATTCAACTTTAAACACTAGCATTTCGACACCCCAAAAGGATCCCACAATAAGCTGATTTGTCCATTCCAGTACATGAATATGCCGTATTTCCTGCACTATAAGATGCACCTGATGATAAGATGCACCCTAGGTTTAACAAAAAAAATGTTTTCTTTTTGTTAAAGCTTCTCTGGTGATTTAATAAAGTGGAGGGGTCAACGTCAGTAATTTACACACACAACACTACTGCTTACACACCTGACAAACAGCTTTGCTACATGCAAAGGACAAACACAGCACTGCTATATGCAAATGACAAATATGGCTCTGCTGCATGAAAAAGAACAAACATGGCTTTGCTACATGCACACTGACAACTCTGCTATATGCATACAAACATGGCTATGCTACCTACAAACAAAGCCTGCTACATGCGCGCGCGCACACATTTTTTTTAAATCGAAATGGGGTACTTGTTATAGAAACAGCCAATGGTCGTGTGCGTGAGTCCTTTACTCATTTTCCTACACTTCCCGCGGCTGTCCTTCATCTATGCATGGAGAAGGCAGGAATATTTTTTCACTGTCCCTGCCTTCACCATCACAATGTTGAGTGCTGTGTGTAGAGATCAGGTAATGGTGATTCCAGCTCTGATCCTAGTAGTCTTGTGACTGCCAGGGGCCGAAAGTCTACATGAGCATCTGGGCCCTAGCAGACCCAGATCAGCTCTGCAGTGATGTTGAACAGCCCCAAACAACTTCTTTGGGGACTGTATACCCCCTGTAACTGGGACTACTATGCCAGCCTCAGTTAGGCCTCTTTCACACTTGCGTTGTCCGGATCTGTCGTGCACTCCATTTGCCGGAAGTGCCCACCGGATCCGTAACACCGCAAGTGAACTGAAAGCAATTGAAGACTGATCCGTCTTCAAAATGCGTTCAGTGTTACTATGGCACCCAGGACGCTATTAAAGTCCTGGTTGCCATAGTAGTAATGGGGAGCGGGGGAGCAGTATACTTAGTCTGTGCGGCTCCCGGGGCGCTCCAGAATGACGGCAGAACGTCCCATGCGCATGGATGACGTGATCCATGTGACACGTCATCCATGCGCGTGGGGCGCCCTGACGTCACTCTGAAGCGCCCCGGGAGCCGCACGGACGGTAAGTATACTGCTCCCCCCCTCCCAACTACACTTTACCATGGCAACCAGGACTTTAGCGTCCTGGCAGCCATGGTAACCATTCAGAAAAAGCTAAACGTCGGATCCGGTAATGCGCCGAAACGACGTTTAGCTTAAGGACGGATCAGGATTAATGCCTTTCGATGGGCATTAATTCCGGATCCGGCCTTGCGGCAAGTGTTCAGGATTTTTGGCCGGAGCAAAAAGCGCAGCATGCTGCGGTATTTTCTCCAGGCAAAAAACGTTCCGTTCCGGAACTGAAGACATCCTGATGCATCCTGAACGGATTTATCTCCATTCAGAATGCATTAGGATAAAACTGATCAGGATTCTTCCGGCATAGAGCCCCGACGACGGAACTCTATGCCGGAACACAACAACGCAAGTGTGAAAGAGCCCTTACAGGAGAAGTCAGCAATAAATTAACAAATATAATGTTAAATGTTTACAACATGTAAACAAAAAAATTAACACAAAATGCCCAAATTACATTGAAAAAAATAATTAAAAAAAATGTGCTTTTAGCCTAGCCCCTGGCAACCATAACCCATACATTCCATAGATCAAAATGACTTAAGAGAAGGGACATGTAAAAAAAAAATGTAAAAAGTGAAAAACTATTCCCTTTTTTTTTCTTTTTTTACATTTCTGCTTTATAATAAAAAAAAACTACTAAAATCAAAATGACACGAAAACAACTCTATATATGACCGAATAAAAGCCCCAAACGCTATTTTACATAACCAAATGGAAAAAAGTTATGACTGTAGTAAATAAAATAAAAAATGGGAAATAAAACTGGTCAGGAAGGGAGAGATAAATGTCCCACTTTTGAACTAGTAAAAAAGTCATTAAAATGCATTTATTTTCTTTATTGAAGCAACAATCTTTTGAGCATTTTTTTTTTATTTTACATTTCTTTTGCTGAAATATTTTTATTTTTTTATTTTTGATACCTTTAAATTTATTTTCCCTAGAAAATTTAAACAATAGGATAAAGAAGAAATAGCTTATACTTAGTGTTGGGCTTCCTATAATTGAATTATATTAATAGAGGTTCTCCAATCAAATTTATTTTCTGAAAAAATCTAATTAAAGCAGTCAGGTGATAAATGGCATGGTCGATTGTTGCTAAGCCGCCCCCTTTTCTAGCAGTGCCAGTCCAGCTTTGAGTTCAACAGCTGGGTCAAGTGAGTCAGACCGGTTACTATTGACACCCTGGGCGGTTTGCTCCAGTGTTTCCAGCTTGTACCTCTTTGTATGCCCTTTTGGGAGTTGTAGTCTTGCAGCATCTGTAGGGGCACAGGTTTGGTTTGACTGGTCTAGTAACTGGGGTCTCTAGCATCCGATACCAGAATCTGCACTGCATTTGGGGTAAGCAGGCTTGCTCGAACGTAATCTTTCCTTGTCCATTACTACTGTATTAAATGGAACCTGTCACCATGAAAATGCAGTCCAGGTTATCAGCAGCAGGTTATAGAGCAGGAGAAGCTGAGAAGATTGATGGATAGTTTTAGTTATAAGCTGCTGGTTACGGATTGAAGTCCCTGCTCACTCTGGTCGTAGGAGTCCAGTGGGCGGTATTATCAGTGGTTGGCAGCCGTCTCCGTTTCCATGGACATACAGAGCAAGCTGTCAGTCACTGTGTAGGGCCATTCACTGGATTCCAAAGTCCAGAATGAGCAGAGATTTATATGAATAAAATATAATCAATACAGAATCTTTAAAAAATATATTTTATCTATATATATATATATATATATATCTATATCTATATCTATCATCCTACTCGGCTTTTCCTGCTCTGTAACCTGATGCTGGTAGACAGAACGTCTCTTTCAACGTGACAGCTTCCCTTTAACTATAATAAATAAAATCTTAAATAATCTCTCTTCTCAGAGCTCTAATGAAATTGATGGCACAGTTTTAAAGTATAAAAAAACACTATATAATTCCCTTTGTCATATAGTATACAATGTTTCACTGGCCTGTTTCACACTAGCACTAAAATCTCCCGTCAGTCTGTTCCAGCAGAGGAACAGCCTTACGGCGTTCATAGTATCTGACATAGCCAGATATTGTCTTTCCCCAGCCTAGCTTATTGACTGTAATGGGACCCAGCGAGGTTCCAGCCCGTTTCCGTTAGTGTCCTGATTCGTCCAGACCTGAAACGGTGCTTGCAGCAGTTTGTACCTGGCCGAATCCCGACAATAATGCCAGAAAATAGGCCGGGTCCCATTATAGTCAATTGCCTCCAGCAGGAAAAGGAAGTATCCGGCTACTCTGGACTTCAACAGGCTAGTCCTCTGCCAGAAGATTTTAGCACTGGTGTGAAACTAGCCTAAGCATTATCATTTGAATGTCATTTTACATGCACGGTTTACAAACATGCCCAATTTATTCTATCAGTATCTTTTTCCTTAGAGCTCTGCTTTGTAGAAACCTCTGGTGGAGGGTTGGTGTTTCTCTTTTTATCAGAGTGGTTAAAAGCAGATGTGATACCCACGTCAAACCTAAATGTTAATGATAATTAATTTTATTTCCACGTAACACTCACTGCTTGCCAGTTGTCTGTGAACAACATCACTATGTTTGTATCTAACCATGATGTCGTGAAGGCGTTCTTTGAGACTGAGAGCCCATGATCACGGGGTGGGCAGGGTGGAGAAGTGGGAAAAAAATCACCTGTCACCAGCACTCGGGGTCGCATTTCCACTGCTTCCAGTTCCTGGTGGACCGGAAGTGTGAGATGCTATCTTCCTGCCAGCCAATCAGTGGGCTCAGCATTGGCCTGTGCAGGAATGGCACGTGACCACAGTCACTGCTGTGGCCATTGATTGGCTGGTGTCCATGTAGACAGGGCATCGCTGTTCTGGTCCAGGAGGGACTGGAAGCAGTGGAGATGGTTGCTTGGCACTGGACCCAGAGTGATTGTGACAGATGAGTCTTTATTTTTCTAATTTTGCACAGTGTCCAGCCGCCGTGGGTTTGCGGTCTCTGGAGAGCCCCTTTAAGTGTTTGTTAAATCACAATTGTGCTTTTGTGCAGCCAACTATCACAGTTTGTATTGTCGCCTCAAGATGCTATGCATCTGGTATTTAACTATATTCAAAAGGATGTTACGTGCATGAAAAGGCCTTCTTGCAAAATGATTTTAAAAATACTGTATTCTGTTTCTCTACTCTACTCAATAGCAGGAATTGGGTAGGTTAAGTCCTCACGTCGAGAGTCATATACCTTCCTGAGTATGACTATTTCATTGTTTGAGTACTATAATCAGTAATTAATTACTGAATCTGAAATTCAGTGCCCCAAATGTTAACTTTACAACAAATCATAGAATATGTATTTTAGAATATATCAAACACATTTTTCTTTTCTAAACATTTTTGTTGGATTTTGAGGACTTGAGCTACTATTCCTCCTCATTATTACATTTTCTGAATCTTTCCTTACAGCCTCTGATTTCTTCTATTACCTTTATTTTTACAACTATCTTTTCATCTTGGAATCTTTGGTGTTTTTGTACATGATCTATATGGTAATGTTTCTCTAAATCCACCCTTTTAGGAAGCCCAAGTCTGATACTCCTGATGTGCATTACTCAGCTTGCAACGATGCATAAATACATCCAAGTACAGAGAAGATCTTTATGCCGATGTTTGGCTTTCTGAGCACTGGATCTTTTGCAAAGCTTTATCATGACTGAAACTCTGGAGAGTGGGCCAAACCATACTTGTCAAGAATGTTACTTCTTGAGGTGGCTTCAAGCAGCCTCATCATTTGATCAATCGATGTGCCTCATGTGTGCCTAATATACTCTTTCCCTAATCTCTGCCTAAGATTAAGTTAATAGTACAGAGAATTATATAAATGATGCAACCAGGAGAATTGCTTAAAAGTAATTGAAATATTTATAATAATAATTGTAGTGCATAATCTACCCTGAGATACTAAGGGAAGTTTAACCCTTGCATACGACCATCTGAAAGGAGTTCTCATTTTACTTTTCTATGTAGAAAAAATGTAAAAAAAGGGTAGTGACGTTTTAAAACCTAACTTTTAATAGGATAGTTATAAATCCCAACTGGGAAAAGGACCCCTACCTGACAAACAAAACATAGACACAAAAGAACAGGGGACCTGGTGTGACAGGTACACCCAATGGTCAAATGAACAGGCACGTCCCGGGGTGGGGCGGGACGTGAGTGCTTGACCAATAAGCGTAAGTAAGCAAGATAGCGCTGGTACTGAAGACCGTGGCTTGTGCCGTGGTCTATAAGCATGCCAGGGAGGCAAAAAAGAAAGGGTAGGTCTTACCGGTGGATGGGCAAGGGGACCAGCCGGTCCAGTGCCCTTGGGGGGGATGTTCGCACGTATGAATGCGTCCCTTTGTGCAGGATGATGGTCACTTGGTGCAGGAGGGCCACAGGGAAGAAACTGTCCCTGGTATTGCCCTACTTGGCCTAAAGCTGCCCTAAAGTGCCTGCTAATACGGGGTCCGATCCCCGCAAGGGGTGGCCCCGTCCGGAACCTAGCCCTAAAAACAGTGACCCTAGATAGCCCTGTAAGGACGGGAAAAAAGGAAAAGGCCCTATGGGGCTCAGATGGCCTGGGTCAGCCAATGAGAGAGAGGGAAGGGGATATGGGTGCTAATGTGGATAGATGTATCAAAAAATCCTACACTAGTGTAGATAAATACTCTGTGTCCCTACGCGTTTCGTTGGAGAGTAAAAGGATGCTATATATGTCCTAAAATAAAGGAACTATAGGTAATTGCCTATGGCAAACCCCACAACTCGTCGGGGGACAGGGGTAAAGGGTACAGTATACCTCCCCTACTCGCAACCTATCTGTATGATCAGGACAGATATGGGGGAGGGGAGGGAGAAAATGCAAGTGGCGCAGACTTGACGGGACTAGACAGTCCTAGATAACCCAGAATCTGTTAGGCATGGGGGTCATGTGACTTCTCCTCATAGGATGCGGCACAGCAGATACAGGTGCCAACCATCTGCCTAGCGTCTGACGCTAGGCAGATGGTTGGCACCTGTATCTGCTGTGCCGCATCCTATGAGGAGAAGTCACATGACCCCCATGCCTAACAGATTCTGGGTTATCTAGGACTGTCTAGTCCCGTCAAGTCTGCGCCACTTGCATTTTCTCCCTCCCCTCCCCCATATCTGTCCTGATCATACAGATAGGTTGCGAGTAGGGGAGGTATACTGTACCCTTTACCCCTGTCCCCCGACGAGTTGTGGGGTTTGCCATAGGCAATTACCTATAGTTCCTTTATTTTAGGACATATATAGCATCCTTTTACTCTCCAACGAAACGCGTAGGGACACAGAGTATTTATCTACACTAGTGTAGGATTTTTTGATACATCTATCCACATTAGCACCCATATCCCCTTCCCTCTCTCTCATTGGCTGACCCAGGCCATCTGAGCCCCATAGGGCCTTTTCCTTTTTTCCCGTCCTTACAGGGCTATCTAGGGTCACTGTTTTTAGGGCTAGGTTCCGGACGGGGCCACCCCTTGCGGGGATCGGACCCCGTATTAGCAGGCACTTTAGGGCAGCTTTAGGCCAAGTAGGGCAATACCAGGGACAGTTTCTTCCCTGTGGCCCTCCTGCACCAAGTGACCATCATCCTGCACAAAGGGACGCATTCATACGTGCGAACATCCCCCCCAAGGGCACTGGACCGGCTGGTCCCCTTGCCCATCCACCGGTAAGACCTACCCTTTCTTTTTTGCCTCCCTGGCATGCTTATAGACCACGGCACAAGCCACGGTCTTCAGTACCAGCGCTATCTTGCTTACTTACGCTTATTGGTCAAGCACTCACGTCCCGCCCCACCCCGGGACGTGCCTGTTTATTTGACCATTGGGTGTACCTGTCACACCAGGTCCCCTGTTCTTTTGTGTCTATGTTTTGTTTGTCAGGTAGGGGTCCTTTTCCCAGTTGGGATTTATAACTATCCTATTAAAAGTTAGGTTTTAAAACGTCACTACCCCTTTTTTTACATTTTTTCTGTCTATTTACGAGTAGTCTATTTTGGGGTTAACCCCAAGGGACCACCCTTCATTATTTTACTTTTCTATGTAGTATGCAACTAAAGATAGAATAAATATCCCCCTTTATTATGTAAAGAGAACTGGGGATATTATCAATGGTGTGGAAAGATGTCTGAATTTACCACCAATTGTGCAAATTGTACCAAAATGGCGGAAGTGGCATAATAATATATTCTGCACAGTTTTTAAGGCACTTTACACCTTCATTTTTGCGGCGGCTCATTTGGCTAAGAATGTATACATATTACACGTACATTGCATATCAGTTTTAGCTTTATATTTAACATTCTTTTTAAGCTTATTAAAATTGTTAACCTTAGGATAGGTCATCAATATTAGAATGTGGTGGGTACAGCTATAGTTACCTCCACCCATAATCAGTTTGAAGAGACTGTGGTGCTTGGTCGAGCGTTGCAGCCTCTTCATTGTTTGCATCGGATTTTATACTGGTTCATACTTGAAAGGGGTGCTAAGAGTTGAATCCCCACCTATCTAATATTGATGACCTACGCATAGGCCATCACTTGTAAAAACCTGGATAACCTCTTTAATATTCTCTACTACCACAATGTGATTTGATATGTGCACTTCACTTCATAGGCCAATGATTTCATGAAGGGAAGGTCATTTGTCTTTTGTTGCTTTTTTTAACCTCTTTCTTCTATGAAAAGTTTGATTTATAATATTTTATCTAATCCAAGTGACTCTTGCTCAGGATTTTCAGATGAAGCTCTACAATTTGTTTGTGTCAAGTTGTCAGTGATGTGGTAGTAGGATAACCTTTTTTAGTTTTGTTATACTTTAGTTTTCATTTTTTCCTAAGTCTGGTGGTGATGATAAGCGGTCAGCAGATTTTTAGTTAGTTTTTTTTTTTTGTTAAATCTTGTAAACAGTATTTTATAGCTTTGGAACATGCCAGCATTCTTTTTGTTGAATACTCACTGTTCGCACTGAGTGTTTAAACCTTTTTGTGTAATTGTCTCTTCTTCAACTTATAGAAGTTTTTGCTTGAAGCCACTTTAATTAGGTTGCCTGTACAAATTCAGTTTTTGATCAGGTTTTCTCATGCAGCTCTGAAGCGAAAACCAGGTGTGGATTCATGAAGAGGAGAAGCGTACTTGCTGCTTAAGGGTCCGACCACACGGCAGGCATGGTTGTGAAGTGGCCGCACTATGATCAAGTACCGTGTGGATGTACAGGCCACAGATGGCTCTAATTAAACTAAAGAGGATTGCACCGTTTAGTCAGTCGGTATTGTTAATGGCCGCACGGCCATTAATAATGCAGACTGGCAAAACAGTGCAGTCCTCATTGGTCTAATTAGGGCCCGCTGTGGCTTATACAGCCATATGGTACTCGATCTCAACGTTGCAACCGTGTCACAACCATGCCATGTAGTCATCTCCCAAGTCAGGAAGATAATTTTCAGGTTAACTTGTGGATGGTTTAGGTTTGGTTATGTTTGCAGGTTTTCTCTATTAGCATTTATAATGTAGCAGAGATTTCAAATCTAGGTGACTGATTCTCTGCTGATTTAGAAGGAATCTACAGGGCAGCATGCTGTTAAGACTACAGCGTTCAGTAAATTACTCTTCGCCTGTTTTCTAGTTTTTTTTTTCAGAGGCTTTTAAGTAAGAATATGAAAGCATGTCATCTATGGCTATGTTTCTGCATTAATTTTTTTACATGCAGTTTTGTTTTGAAATCCAGGAACGGATTATTACTGGAGAACACATAAAAAGATAAGACTCGTGTCCTCTTTTTGAATCTGCTCCTGGCTTTTGCTTCAAAAATTGCATCAAAACCAACAAAAGTGGAAATCCATCAAAACAATTTGCCTGAAAGTAACACTATTCAGTACAGGCTGATTATGGCTTTCAATAGAATTGTACTGTTTTATCAAATAGGGTTATGATTGTGATGGGATCATCACCTGTTGTTTTTAGCCATTAGATAATTTGTATGAAGGCTGAAAATGAGAACGTTGTTTAAACCAGTGTTTCCCAACCAGTGTGCCTTCAGCTGTTGCAAAACTACAACTCCCAGCATGCCCTGACAGGCTTTGGCTGTGCGGACATGCTGGGAGTTGTAGTTTTGCAACAGCTGGAGGCACACTGGGAAACACTGGTTTAAACGTTACGTATGCTCCATGGCCATTTTAGATCAGCATTTAATTGGCTGCTGTAGTTTATGTACATTTAATGATAAGCTTCTGCAGATTATTACTTTGAACTCCATGTATTATAGATTTAAATGTAAACGCCCTTTACTTTGTTTTGTTGCATATTTTAAAGGGGTTACGTTTTTGATCTGCAGGTTTCTGGAGCCCTCCATTTTGATATTGGATACAGGAAGTCAGATAAAAATGCCAGGGAACTTATAATTAAAAAATAAATAAATTGAAAAACCACATTCTCTGGAAAACTATGCAGCTGGTTTAATTAGGCTGGGTTCACACATAGTTTTTTTTCTGGAAACGTTCTTTAACCCAAAGTCAGAAGTGGATCCAGTTGGAAAGAAAAGTAGAAGTCTTTCTTTACATTTTTCATGCCCTTCCAATCCATTTCTTGCTTTGGCTAAAAATTTTTAAAAAACTGACACAAAAACCAATGTGGGAACCCTCCCTAAGTCTGCTGTTTCATACACCAATGTTAGGGAAAAAGTCTGTTATAGTGAGAGCGACCTAATTTATTTAAGGAGCCCTGGCCTCGTAATTAATTTGATGCATAGTCTTACAGTACTTGCACCAGAAAGTCAAATCTACACCAGCTTCGAGCTGGCATAGATTTGAACTACAATTTGCGACAGATTCTAGAGTGAATTTGCCAAGCTGCGGCGGCCATGCCCCTTCTAGGAAGACCTACCCACTTTTCCTTGCAACTTTTACATAGTGGTGAGCGGTAAAAAGTCTCAACTTATATGGCATGTGCCATAATTTGCACCTTTTTTTAATGCCTTAAAAATAAGAGGGGGTCTACAGAGGGGGTGCCAGTTGGCAGAGTCTCTTTAATTAGAGAAAATAATGTTTAGAACAGATAGCTGTTCGTGAAATATATTATAAATGCTTGTGGAAATGCATTTTTCATTGCACCCATTTAATTTTGTGTTTTCTTTTTGTTCTGATTTGTGTTCATTTATGAAAGAGAGGACATGTTTGTGTGTTTTTGTTAGACAAGTGAAAGAGTAAATATCCACATAAGAGAAATAACTCAGAATTGGGGAGAGTATGGAAATGGAAAACCCCTTGTTGCCCATAGGAACCAATTAAAAGCTTTAATTTCTCCGATTTGCTTTGAAAATAGGAAGCTTCACTTATTGGTTGCTGTGGGCAACAAAGAATTTTTGTTTTACATTGTTTCATAAATGTGCCCAAAGTGTTGTGTTTTTTTTTTTTGTCCTCTGTATGTATATTCAGTATCTTACCATTAGTGCTGAGGAGGGTTTCAGATGATGTATCCATAGTAGTGAAGGATGGTAATTATTGACACAATATCCGTTTGTGAGGCTATGTTGTTAAAGGGAGTCTGTCACTAGGAAGTTTACTGTTGACCCAGACACAATGCCTTGGGCTAGCTTTCACTTAGGAGTCTGTTGCTTCATTCTGGAGAAAAAATTATTTTAATTTATATGCAAATAAGCAGTTAAATACACAGAGGACAGGCCCAAACCACTCTGTGCACCCCTGCTTCCTCTGCCAGTCCCTCCTTTTTCCTTCTTGATTGAGCCAGGTTGCTGCCTAGTCATCCCTCTTGGCTCTGTCCATCAATGAGAAGAGGAAAGGTCTGGCAGAGGAAGATGGAGGAGCAAGGGTGCACAACTCTGCCATTTTTTCTACAGAATGAATACATTCAGCTCAGCTTAGCCCTACAAGGCACTGTGCCCAATGAATTTTCTGATAACAGACTTCCTTTACAGTAATAGTAGTAGTAGTAGTAGTAATTAATAGTAGTTGCACTGGCACAGAGACTCCATTAAATGTTTTTGGAAAGGCCTTTAATTTAAGTGTTGAAGATATTAGCTTTAAGATTTCTTGTAATTCCTTGTTTCTTCATTATATTTTTTCTGTTCTTTTGTTTTGTCCTGTAATAAACTTGGTCTCAATTTGTGTGTGGAAGTGGTAATGTTAATTTTCCTAGTTTTTGTCTTAAAGCACACAGTCTACAGCTGAAAATAATTTCATAAAAAAATACCCATGTCTTTAGGGTAGGGATAGATTTGGTGACCACCAGACGTTTGATACACAGCCATGAAACCATGCGAGTGGCAGCTGTTTTGTATATTCCTTTCAAAATTGATTGATTATGGTTAATTAGGATAGGTCATCAATAAAAATCTCAGAAAACCCCTTTAAGGGCTCATGAAAGAATGTTTGCCGTGCATTGGGGACCTCACATTTGCAGTCCCCAATGCACGTGCACGATCCGTGTGGCCAGTGCTGACGGATGCAGACCCATCCAACTTGAATGGGTCTGTGATCCATACGCACTGCCCAAAAAATAGAGCACTCCATAGTGCTTCCATGACTTTTCGCTCCATGCCTCCGCACCATATCTTCCGGATTACAGACCCATAAAACTCTGTTTGCGGGCTGCAATATGGGCACGGCCGGCAGGTGTTCGTTTCCATGAGCCTTAAGTGATAAGGTAATGTAGCAAAAAATTTACGTTCTCACTAAAATCTCGTAACTGGGGCATGTTCTATATCAAAACAGTCAGACAGGGGAAGAGAAAAATGAAGTTATATGTACAGTGTCTGACGATAAAGACTTCTGCTATGAACACTTGCTGAGATTGTGGAAGCAAAGAAAAAGCTACAGTGGTGGGACTTTCTTTTTTCAAAATTATCTAAATTTTGGGATTATGGATAATTTATATATCAAGGGGAGAAAAACAGAACTGGATTGCATATCCACAATGCTATGCTTAGATCTAAATAAACTCGCTTCTCAGCGCAATATTAAGTGTACAACCCCCTATACTGCATGCTGTATAAGAGGCATTAGTGTACATTTTGATCAAAAGGCATAAGCCCACTCACCATGTTTAATCTTCCTTCTTTATTATAGGTATCAGCACTCCTCCCATTCGGCACAGGTGGTTTTAATTTAGCAGAAGTCTGCATATAAGTGGTAATTGACCCGCAGTTCCTGATAGCAAAGGACATGTTGTGTTAGACAATTGTTGATACTGTGCAGTACTGCGTGGTGGCATTTGTTTTTGTGGCGCTGTGCTGGTGGGTCGGTGGGACCCAGTGCCGTGGGTGGCATTGTCAGATATCAGGGCGCTGTTTGACTCCTGGGTCCTGCCGCCTACTAGGGCAGTGCCTCGCTGTCACCGTACTGTGCTGCACCTATTTGTCAGAATAGGAGCGCTTGACGTGGTGAGTGGGCTTATGCCTTTTGATCAAATTGTACTGTACACTAATGCCTCTTGTACAGCATGCAGTATACAGGGTTGTACATTTAATATTGCGCTTAGAAGTGAGTTTAATTAGATCATAGCATTGTGGATGTGCGATCTGTTTTTCTCCCCTTGATTATATTATGGATAATTTATTTTAACCTCCTTAGTGACCTTCCTGTTTTGAGCTCAGTGACCAATTTTTTTTTCATTGTCACATTACAGCAGCCTTAAAGGGGTGTTCACGTTATAACAATATTTATCAGATTGGTGAAGGTTCTACCGCTGGGACTCTCACCAATTACAAGAATGGGGGGCTCGTACCCTGTGGAGACCCTCTGACCAGCCGCTCTGTTCATTTCAGGGGTGTTCCCCAAGGTACAGGGCCCCTGTTCTCTTCATAGGTGGGAGTCCCAGCGGTAGCTTTTTTTATTTTTCATTTGGAGTTGCTGTATGAGGACTTGTTTTTTGCAAGACAAATTGTACTTTTAATGGCACCTTTTTGGAGTACACATAGATTACTGTATATTAACTCCTTCTGGAGAGGAATAGAAAAAAACCTTTGATTCTGCTGTTGTCTTGTGCTTTAAACTGTGCTCAAATTGTGGCATACAAAACATAATAACATTATTCTAATTGTTAGTGTGATTACAACAGTGCCAAATGTATATAGTGTTCTACTTTTGTACAATGAAAAATCCCTTTCTTTAAATAAAAAAATAAAAAAGTTTTTGCATTGCCATATCCCGAGACCCATAATTTTTTTTTTCATTATTTTTTTTTTTCAATGTATCTATGTGAAGGATTGATTTTTGCAGGATTGTTTATAGTTATTTTGGGTTTTGTTTTGTGGTTCAGAAGAGTTTTTAATAGCTCTTTAGTTTTGGTTAATGAAAAAATTTGGTGGATAAGCAAAAAACAATAAATCTGGCAATGTTTTTTTTTATTTTCCTACATTCAGATTGTGGGATAAATAATGTGATTGTATAATTCAGGAAATTATTGACACAACAATACCAATTATGTGAATTGTTTCTATTTGTTCACTATTCTCATGGAAATTTTTTTTAAGAAAACAGTGGATTATATTTTTAATTTTAACTTGGATTTAGTTTTTTTAAAACTTTTTTCTTATTTTTATACCACTTATTAGCCCCACAACAGGACATGTGATTGTTTGATCACATCCTTTAGACCATGCATCTGGCACAACCTGATACACATACACAGAAGGTGCGCCTATGGGCCCTCCTTCTGAAACAACTTAAATGCAACATATACAGGGTTAAACATCTGGGATCAAAGGTTTCTTGGATCCTGGTCATTAGAGAAGAGCTGAGCTGTGATTAGAAAGATGGACACCCGATCCACCTGGCACATTAAACCCATGCTGGGCTAAATCTGCAGTGGGGTAAAAATATGCATTAGCAGGTTTAAACCCCAGTAATCTGTACCCTTACAAGGTGTACTAGCAGTTTCATAGGGGTTCATTTCAGGGCACTATACATATGAATAGGGTTTACACTTATTCATACAAAAACAATTACAATAAAAATGAACTGAGCAACAGACTGGTACATGAGGAGAGAATAAGCTTCTCATAGTGGCAGCAGGGTTATTGTAGGTGTAGGCTTTTCTAAAGATGGGGGTTTTCAGGTTTTGAAAATTTTAGAGGGTGGGAAAGTCTTGTGTGTTTGGGTAGCAAGTTTCAGACGATGCACTGGCGAAATTTGGGGGATTGTGCGAGGAGCAGACAAGAGAAGAGTAAAGATTTTGTGACCTGGCCCTGCAGTCCAGCATATGTGAATTACCAAATAGATTTGTTATAGTCATTCAAAACTGCCACAGAGCAGTTTTTATTTTCAAATGGGGTACTCATTTTAATAGTGTCTAGATCTCAAAAAAATAGGAAAAAGTATTTAAAAAAAAAGTTTTTATAATTGTTTCCCAGTAGCAGTGTGACGGCACAGATCTTGAAAGAAGCCAAATGAGAAAATGATGTGATATGAGAAGTACAGCAGCCTAAGGTTTCATCTTCCAGCATAGGTTTTCAATTGTTTTTCCTTAGTAGTTAACTTGTAATAAAATTATTTTCTCTAGCACATATGGTAGCTCTCCTTTTAAGTTGTAGTTCAGTTTTAATGTGCTACAGTGCAAATCTGATACTGGATATAAATCTGCTAGCGTGACCATGTCACCCTTTAAGGGCATGCTTACCCAGCCTCATTTCAAGTCCAAGTATTTTTAGAGAAAAACAAGAACAGATCCCTTCAGATAAAAGTAGAAGCTAGAAGTTTACTTTCAGACATGTTCCTATTCAGACAATTGTGTTTTTTTTTTTTTTTTTTTAACCAGAACATTGTTCTAATCAGATTTTACACAGATATTTTATCGTCAGAACAATTTTGCTTTTGACAATCTGATTGCAGCAAAAATTACTATGATTTAGGTTTTTATTTTCTCACTAGGGAAACTATTGGACATTATGATACAGCCTTTCAAAATTAGTGTTTTATACCTTTATGACTATTCTTCCGATGGGTCATGAATAACAATGACTTTGTACCAAGCCAAAGGTGAATGTAATACAGTCCTGATCAAAAGTTTAAGACCACTTGAAAAATGGCAAAAAATCATATTTTACATTGTTGGATCTTAACAAGGTTCCAAGTAGAGCTTCAACATGCAACAAGAAGAAATGAGAGTGAGACAAAACATTTTTTGAGCATTCAATTAATTGAAAATAACGATTAAACTGAAACAAACTGTTTTTCAGCTGATCCAAATTTCAGGACCACATGCCTTTAAAAGGCCAATCTGTGCAAAGATGTGGATTCATTGTCATTTTCTGTCAGGTAGTCACACGTTGTGATGGCAAAGGCAAAAAAATCTTCCTTTTTGAACGTGGTCTGGTTGTTGAACTGCATAAGCAGGGTCTCTCTCAGCGCGCCACCGCTGCTGAGGTGGGACGCAGTAAGACAGTCATTTGGAATTTCTTAAATGATCCTGAGGGTTATGGAACAAAAAAGTCAAGTGGAAGACCCAAAAAAATTTCACCAGCACTGAGCCGGAGGATCCAATTGGCTGTCCGTCAAGAGACTGGACGATCCTCCACCCAAATTAAGGACCTTACTGGTGCTGACTGCAGCCCCATAACCATCAGACGGCATCTGAGACTGAAGGGCTTCAAAAAAAAAAAAAAAAACATCTTCAAAGACCTTTGAATGCCACAGAACTGCTCGTTTGGACTTTGCAAAGAGAGCACCAAACATGGGACATTCAAAGGTGGAAGAAAGTTTTATTCTCTGATGAGTAAAAAATTTACCTTGATGATCCTGATGGTTTCCAACGTTACTGCCATGATAAGCAGATCCCACCTGAGATGTTTTCTACGTGCCACAGTGGAGGGGGCCCCATAATGGTCTGGGGTGCTTTTTCCTTCAGTGGAACAATGGAGCTTCAGGAAGTGCAGGGGCGTCAAACGGCCGCTGGCTATGTCCAGATGTTGCAGAGAGCATTTTTCATGACTGAGGGCCCTCGTCTGTGTGGTAACGACTGGGTTTTTCAACAGGACAACTCTACAGTACACAAAGCCCGCAGGACAAGGGACTTCTTCCAGGAGAATAACATCACTCTTTTGGCCCATCCTGCGTGTTCCCCTGATCTAAATCCAATTGAGAACTTTTGGGGATAGATGGCAAGGGAAGTTTACAAAAATGGACAACAGTTCCAGACAGTAGATGGCCTTTGTGCGGCCGTCTTCACCACTTGGAGAAATGTTCCCACTCACCTCATGGAAAATTTTGGAAGTGATAAACAATAACGGCGGAGCTACTCATTACTGAGTTCATGTTTGGAAGTTGGATTTCTATTTTGGGGGGCTTAGGGTTTTTTGGAGGTGTGGTCCTAAACTTTTGATCAGCTGAAAAACAGCCTGTTTCAGTTTATTCGTTGTTTTCATTAAATTGAATGCTCAAAAAATGTTTTGTCTCACTCCCATTTCTTCCTGTTGCATGTTGAAGCTCTACTTGGAACTACTTGTTAAGATCCAGCCATGCTAAATATGATTTTTTTTTTGCCATTTTTCTAGTGGTCTTAAACTTTTGATCAGGACTGTATCTATGGTGCTTTAGATAGTTATTGAAGTCCCTTCCTTTGCTTCACCTAGTGTAACTTTGCCAGTTATACAGCAGAAGTTTAGTTTTCCTTTTCTAAGTCCTGGTTTGTGGACACACGAGGGTTAGTGGCTGCTCTCATCCGCCAGCCTGCCTGTCTTTATAAATACCGCTCAGAGCCAGGGATCATATCACCGAACGCCTGTGCTCCTTTCCTGTGGGTGGAACACTACACACTCAGACAACCCAGGGTGAGGGTAAAATGCTTCGGGAAGATTTTATTGGATAACCAACAGTCAGCAGCATATAGTACAGTCCCAGCAAGGGCACAGGTGACAGCGTTTCACCAATCCACTGCCTCGCCTGGGATTAAACCTCTGTGACTTCGTGGTGGATGGAGGACAAACTACCCCAGCCAGTAGCACCCCACTTTGGGCAGGCATCCACTGAGAGGAGGTAGCGTCAAGCTTAGGCAGCTGGCCGTGCACAGTGAGGCATGTTGCCAGGTGTCCCAATCGTCCCAACCTGGACTCTCCAACCAAACCCTTAGGCTCGAGGTTGGACAGAAGAGCAGTCCTGAAGACCACCAGCTGGAACCGTAGTCCCTAGGCTGACGTCCTGTAGAATAGTTGCTGATAACAAAGCTAGCCACCCTTTTATTTCCTAAGTGTTTTAGCCCCCATAGGATTGGTTGGAGATAATCGTGGCTGTTCTATCATTGGTTGTCAGTTCAATCTGACTGCATGATGTCATTCTAATGACACAGCTTTGCCACTTCCACAGGCTGAACGGCTCCTAATACATAGCATGGGGGCTAATGCAATCCACAGGTGATGTAATTAGCAGGTCCACTCCCATACATCTGCTTGCTTGTTAGTCAGACCAAAAGGCACCACATAGTTGATTCAAGTTGCTGTGAAAGTCGGATAACTACAGGAAAGACACATTAAACAACAGCTCATGTCCCTGACTGTCTCCCCAAAACGATGGACAAAGAAATAGTTCACCTGGAGAAAATTGAGAACAATCAACCCCACAAATGGTTAGGTGTTGCCATCAGTGAGCACAATGTCGTCACACTGTTAATGGTTCTTGGATTTCTATGTTCAAGCAAAGTGGGCTCCACAAGATTGGGGTTCTAATGTGAGTAAACAAAAAGACCACACATAATGGAGCACACCCCAGAATTTCCAAAAATAGCTACCAATTTTATTGAGCTACATCTGAAACAGTCACATCAACAATTAAAAACATGCAAAATATGCAGAGGGTGAAGTCTAAAAATTTCTATAATATGGCTGTGAACCCCAATATGGTGACTGAAAACACAAGATCAGGTAAAATGCAATAGATTAATACGCCACTCCCTGCGTGGGTGGATTGAAATAAAAACTGCATATATAAAGTGCAAGTGCTAAGACCTCGAAACACAGGAATCGATCCCCCCTCCTAAAAAAATAAAAAGGCCACTGGAAAGTGATTGCAAAAGCAGACACTGGGGAACCATTATCAATGTTTTTATGCCACAATAGTGGTGTAAATAAGTCTAATTATGGTGCACACCATATGTGCATCATAATTTGTAATTTTTTTTAAAAGCTTCTCTACACTTTTATGAAGTCCATAGAAAAGGGGGTGGGGCTTTGCACGGCTCGGCGGATTTACTTTAACTTTTGCTCGAAAGTGTCAGAAGTTATGCCAGTAGCTGGCATAGACTTCAGTATCTGGAGCAGGGCAGAGATGTGCCTAATTTATTAAGGGGCATCTCCCTCTTAACCAGGGGCGTAGCTATAGGGGAAGCGGCTGCTTTGGGGACCAAACTCAGAAGGGGACCACCAAGGAGGAGTAATAAAAGATTTTATTGCCAGGGCTCCCTCAACAGTATTAATGACATTATATACAAAGACACTGTAGGAAACAGATGCCAAGCCTCTTCTAAGAGAGCGATTTTGATTAGCCGCAGGAGTGAGGGTTGCAATTCAAAAATTTGATGTGGGGCCCAGTCATTTCTAGTTACACCACTGCTCTTAACCCTTAGGATACCGGAGGTTTTTTTTGTTTTTGCGGTTTCATTTTTCTTCCCTATCTTCCTTGATCCATAACTTTTTTTATATTTCAGTTCACATAGCTGTATGAGGGCTTATTTTTTGCGGGACAAGTTGTACTTTCTAATGCCACCATTAATTATGGCATAAAATGTAGTGGGAAGCGGTAAAAAAAAATCCCAAATGGTGTGGAATTGGAAAAAAAAAACGCAATTCCTCCACTGTTTTACGGGTTTTGTTCCCACAGCATTTCATTTGCGGCAAAACTGACCCATGCCCTTTATTCTCTGGGTCAGTACGATTACAACAATTGTGCAAATATATGACAGGCACTCCTTCTGGGTTATATATGAGAATGATTATTCAATAAAATTAATTCAATAAATTGTGCTTATATCAAAAAACAATAAATAAAAACGTAATATAATACATATGGGGCCCCAAGTATTATTCTTGCAATGTATTGATGTATTGCTGCAAGAGGACAATTGTGCAAAGACTACTTCAGGAATACATCTAACATTGCAATTAACCCCTTAAGGACGTCATTTCTGTCTGGGACTTAAAGACTTGTGACGTACATGTACTTCATGGTGATCGGGCGGGTGCAGGAGCTGCGCCTGCCCAATCAGCAGCAGGGGTCCGGCAGTCACTGATAGCCGGACCCCTGCTGCATGCGCCAGCATTGGTGAAATCACAGATGTCGGTGCATAAACCCTTGATGTGCCGTGGTCAGCGCTAACCGGCTTGGGCGGGGATCGGAGCTGCCATCGGGTCCCTGTGCTGCTGTGACGGGGACCCGATGGCATGGAAGGCAGCCCGATGCCTTCCTTGGGCATCGGGGCTGCCTTCCAGGGGAGAGCCTGTGAGGCAGGAAGCTGTATGTGTAATACACACTGTATTAAACTTACAGCCAATGCATCCCAATACAGAAGTATTGGAATGCAATGTAAAGGGGATCAGACCCCCAAAAGTTGAAGTCCCAAAGTGGGACAAAAAATAAAGTGAAAAAAAAGTTTAAAAACTAAAGTTTTCCCCCAAAAATTTGAGATTCAAGTAAAAAAAAAACAACGTAATTTTCCCCAAATAAAGTACAAAAATTTGTTAAAAATAGGGGAAAAAAAAAAAGTAGACATATTAGGTATCGCCGCGTCGGTATAGATCGGCTCTATAAACATATCACATGACCTAACCCCTCAAATGAACTCTGTCAAAAAAATCTAATAAAAATTGTGCTAAATAAACCATTTTTTTGTCACCTTACATCACTAAAAGTACAACACCAAGCAATCAAAAAGGCATATGCCTGCCAAAATAGTACCAATCTAACCGTCACCTCATCCCGCAAAAAATGAGCCCCTACCTAAGACAATCGCCCAAAGAATAAAAAAAACTGTCTCAGATTATGGAGACACTAAAACATTGTGTTTATTTGTTTTAAAAATGCTGTTGTGTAAAACTTAAGTAAATAAAAAAAATTATACATATTAGGTATCGCCGCGTCCATAATAACCTGCTCTATAAAAATATCACATGACCTAAACCCTCAGGTGAATGCCATAAAAAAAATGGTGTCAAAAAGCCTATTTTTGTCACCTTACATATCAAAAAGTGTAATAGCAAGTGATCAAAGTCATATGCACCCCAAAATAGTGCCAGTCAAACCGTTCATCCCGAAAAAAATGAGCCCCTACACAAGACAGTCGCCCAAAAAATAAATAAAACTACGGCTTTCAGAATGTGAAGACACTAAAGAATTTTTTTTTTTTTAAATGCTTTATGTAAAAATAGTCCTATTTGGTATTGTCGCGTCTGTAACAACCTGCTCTATAAAAATACCACATGATCTAACCTGTCAGATGAATGTTGTAAATCACAAAAAACAAAACCGCTATTTCTGGTCACCTTGCCTCACAAAAAGTGTAATATAGAGCAAAAAAAAATCATATGTACCCTAAAATAGTACCAACAAAACTGCCACCTTATCCCGTAGTTTCCAAAATGGGGTCACTTTTTTGGAGTTTCTACTCTAGGGGGGGCTTAAATGGGACATGGTGTCAAAAAACCAGTCCAGCAAAATTTGCCTTCCAAAAACGTATGGCGTGTGCCTGTACAGCAGTTTACTACCACATATGGGGTGTTACTGTAAACTACAGAATCAGGGCCATAAATATTGAGTTTTGTTTGGCTGTTAACCCTTGCTTTGTAACTGGAAAAAATGGATTAAAATGGAAAATCTGCCAAAAAAGTGAAATTCAGAAATTTCATCTCTTTTCCATTAATTCTTGTGGAACACATAAACGGTTAACAAAGTTTGTAAAATCAGTTTTGAATACCTTGAGGGGTGTAGTTTATAAAATGGGGTCACTTTTGGAGTTTCTACTCTAGGGGTGCATCAGGGGTCTTCAAATGTGACATGGCAGCTTAAAATAAGTCACAGGGGCCTGATGGGATACACCCAAAGCTATTAAAAGAGCTTAGCGGTGTACTAGCAAAACCATTAACAGATTTATTTAACCAATCACTAGTAACAGGAATCAGCCCAAAAGATTGGAAATTAGCAAATGTTGTGCCCATTCACAAGAAAGGTAGTAGGAAGGAATCGGGCAACTATAGGCCAGTAAGCCGGACATCAGTAGTGGGGAAATTAATAGAAACCATACTTAAGGAGAGGATTGTGGAACATCTAAAATTCCATGAATTGAAAGATGAAAAACAGCATGGGTTTACTTCAGGGAGATCATGTCAAACTAATCTTATAGATTTTTTTAAATATAAAAATAATAGATGGCGGAGGGGCAGTAGACCGCTTATCTAGACTTTAGTAAGGCTTTTGATACTGTCCCACATAGAAGGCTTATCAATAAATTGCAGTCTTTGTGCTTGGACTCCCATATTGTTGAATGGATTAGGCAGTGGCTGAGGGACAGACAACAGAGGGTTGTAGTCAATGGAGTATATTCAGACCATGGTCTTGTTACCAGTGGGGTACCTCAGGGATCTGTTCTGGGAACCATATTGTTTAATATCTTTATCAGCGAACTTGCAGGAGGCCTCGATGGTAAGGTGTGTCTTTTTGCTGATGACACAAAGATTTGTAACAGGGTTGATGTTCCTGGAGGGATACACCAAATGGAAAAGGATTTGGGAAAACTAGAGGAATGGTCAAAAATCTGGCAACTAAAATTTAATGTTGATAAGTGCAAGATAATGCACCTGGGGCATAAAAACCCAAGAGCAGAATATAAAATCAGTTATACAGTCCTAACCTCAGTATCTGAGGAAAGGGATTTAGGGGTCATTATTTCAGAAGACTTAAAGGTAGGCAGACAATGTCATAGAGCAGTAAGCAGGAAATGCTAGCAGAATGCTTGGGTGTATAGGGAGAGGCATTACCAGTAGAAAGAGGGAGGTGCTCATGCCGCTCTACGGAGCACTAGTGAGACCTGATTTGGAGTATTGTGCGCAGTACTGGAGACCATATCTCCAGAAGGATATTGATACTTTGGAGAGAGTTCAGAGAAGAGCTACTAAACTAGTACATGGATTGCAGGATAAAACTTACCAGGAAAGATTAAAGGATTTCTACCACCAGAAATACTGTTATGTAGCTGACTGACATTAGCAATGCGCTAATGTCGGCACTACATAACAGTATGTTTTTTACATTTCTCCCTGCAGCCGTTCTGATAAAATAAGCACTTTTATAATATGCTAATGAGCCTCTAGGTGCTATGTGGGCGTAAAATCAGCACCTAGAGGCTCAGTCTACTCACCCTTTATCCCGCCCAGGTCCCCTGTTCTGCCCGCCCCACTTTTCTTGATTGATGTCACGGTTCGCAGAATCGCTGACGAAATCCCGCGCCGTTCACTTCTGTATTCGGCGCAGGCGCATTGAGTTAATGATGCACTCCTGGTGCCGGATTCCTCACTGCGCCGACTACGTCACAGTGAGGAAGCCTGCATCAGGAGAGCGGCCTTCACTCACTGCACCTGCGCCGAATACAGAAGTGAACGGCGCGGGATTTCGTCAGCGATTCTGCCAACCGTGACATCAATCAAGAAAAGTGGGGTGGGCAGAACAGGGGACCTGGGCGGGATAAAGGGTGAGTATACGGAGCCTCTAGGTCAGTGATGGCGAACCTATGGCACGGGTGCCAGAGGCGGCACTCAGAGCCCTCTCTGTGGGCACCCGCACCCTGGAAAAAGTCTATGGTGTACCAAATTGCCCTAGATGTTTTCTGCCATCATCAGCGCAGGGCGCACTATGAACAGTACAGGCAGCGCATTGAATGTAGGAAGGCTATTATAGCTACATGATAAAGTACATGGAAGATATACTACATTAGACTGTAGTATTCAGGTTACATTGCCGTGTTGCCACTTTACGATAAATAAGTGGGTTTTAGGTTGCAGTTTGGGCACTCGGTCTCTAAAAGGTTCGCCATCACTGCTCTAGGTGCTGATTTTACATCCACATAGCACCTAGAGGCTCATTAGCATATTATAAAAGTGCCTATTTTATCAGAACGGCTGCAGGGAGAAATGTAAAAAACATACTGTTATGTAGTGCTGACATTAGCGCATCGCTAATGTCAGTCAGCTACATAACAGTATTTCTGGTGGTAGAAACCTTTTAACATATGTATAGCTTGGAAGAAAGACGAGCCAGAGGGGATATGATGGAAACTTTTAAATACATAAAAGGAAGTAACAAGGTAAGAGGAGAGAATATTTAAAAGAAGAAAAACTGCTACAAGAGTGGGTAGTTTTAAATTAGAGGGGCAAAGGTTTAAAAGTAATATCGGGAAGTATTACTTTACTGAGAAAGTAGTGGATGCATGGAATAGCCTTCCTGCAGAAGTGGTAGCTGCAAATACAGTGTAGGAGTTTAAGCATGCATAGGATATGCATAAGGCCATCCTTCATATAAGATAGGGCCAGGGGCTATTCATAGTATTCAGTATATTGGGCAGACTAGATGGACCAAATGGTTATTATCTGCCGACACATTCTATGTTTCTAAAATTATCCCAGTGAAATCTGCTTTACAAAACGTTATGATGATCCTTTCCTTCTGCGCAATGCTGTGTGCCCGTACAGCAGTTTACGACCACATATGGGGTGTTTCTGTAAACTAAAGAATCAGGACCGTAAATATTGAGTTTCGTTTGGCTGTTAACCCTTGCTTTGTAACTGGAAAAAATTGATTAAAATGGAAAATCTGCCAAAAAAGTGAAATTCTGAAATTTCATCTCTATTTTCCATTAATTTTTGTAAAACACCTAAAGGGTTAACAAAGTTTGTAAAATCAGTTTTGTATACCTTAAGGGGTGTAGTTTGTAAAATGGGGTCATTTTTGGGTGGTTTCAATTATGTAAGCCTCACAAAGTGACTTCAGACCTGAACTGGTCCTGAAAAAGTGGGTTTTAGAAATTTTATGAAAAATTTAAAGATTTGCTTCTAAACTTCGAAGCCTTCTAACGTCCCCAAAAAAATTTAATTGCATTCACAAAATTATCCAAACATGAAGTAGACATATGGGGAATGTAAAGTAATGACTATTTTTGGAGGTATTACTATCTATTATAAAAGTAAAGAAATTGAAATTTGCTAATTTTTCAAAATCTTTGGTAAATTTGTCATTTTTTATAAATAAAAAAACTTTTTCTTTTTACTCTATTTTACCACTGTCATGAAGTACAGTGGTGGCCAAATGTTTTGAGAATTACATAAATATTGGAAATTGGAAAAGTTGCTGCTTAAGTTTTTATAATGGCAATTTGCATATACTCCAGATTGTTATGAAGAGTGATCAGATCAGATTAACTTAATCCCAAAAAAACCTTTCCACTGCATTTCATTGCTGTCATTAAAGGACCTGCTGAGATCATTTCAGTAATCGTCTTGTTAACTCAGGTGAGAATGTTGACGAGCACAAGGCTGGATGATTGGGTTAAAATGGCAGACTTGACATGTTAAAAGGAGGGTGATGCTTGAAATCATTGTTCTTCCATTGTTAACCATAGTGACCTGCAAAGAAACGCATGCTGCCATCATTGCGTTGCATAAAAATGGCTTCACAGGCAAGGATATTGTGGCTGCTAAGATTGCACCTCAATCAACAATTTATAGGATCATCAAGAACTTCAAGGAAAGAGGTTCAATTCTTGTTAAGAAGGCTTCAGGGCATCCAAGAAAGTCCAGCAAGCGCCAGGATCGTCTCCTAAAGAGGATTCAGCTGCGGGATCGGAGTGCCACCAGTGCAGAGCTTGCTCAGGAATGGCAGCAGGCAGGTGTGAGCGCATCTGCACGCACAGTGAGGCGAAGACTTTTGGAAGATGGCCTGGTGTCAAGAAGGGCAGCAAAGAAGCCACTTCTCTCTAAAAAAAAAAACCCATCAGGGACAGATTGATCTTCTGCAGAAAGTATGGTGAATGGACTGCTGAGGACTGGGGCAAAGTCATATTCTCCGATGAAACCTCTTTCCGATTGTTTGGGGCATCTGGAAAAAGGCTTGTCCGGAGAAGAAAAGGTGAGCGCTACCATCAGTCCTGTGTCATGCCAACAGTAAAGCATCCTGAGACCATTCATGTGTGGGGTTGCTTTTCATCCAAGGGAGTGGGCTCACTCACAATTTTGCCCAAAAACACAGCCATGAATAAAGAATGGTACCAAAACACCCTCCAACAGCAACTTCTTCCAACAATCCAACAACAGTTTGGTGAAGAACAATGCATTTTCCAGCATGATGGAGCACCGTGCCATAAGGCAAAAGTGATAACTAAGTGGCTCAGGGACCAAAACGTTGACATTTTGGGTCCATGTCCTGGAAACTCCCCAGATCTTAATCCCATTGAGAACTTGTGGTCAATCCTCAAGAGGCGGGTGGACAAACAAAAACCCACTAATTCTGACAAACTCCAAGAAGTGATTATGAAAGAATGGGTTGCTATCAGTCAAGAATTGGCCCAGAAGTTGATGAGAGCATGCCCAGTCGAATTGCAGAGGTCCTGAAAAAAAAGGGCCAACACTGCAAATACTGACTCTTTGCATAAATGTCATGTAATTGTCGATAAAAGCCTTTGAAACGTATGAAGTGTGTGTAATTATATTTCACTACATCACAGAAACAACTGAAACAAAGATCTAAAAGCAGTTTTGCAGCAAACTTTGGGAGAAGTAGTAATTGTGTCATTCTCAAAACTTTTGGCCACGACTGTACAATATGTAACGAGAAAACAATCTCAGAATGGCCTGGATAAGTAAAAGCGTTTTAAATAGGGTTGAGCGAACCCGAACTTTAGGATTTTTGGACCCCGAACATTTCAGTAAAAGTTCGGGTTTGGTGTTCGGCGCTTTCTTGGCGCTTTTTGAAAGGCTGCAGAGCAGCTAATCAACAATCGGTTAACTGTCTGACCTTAGAAGCCATCACAGCCATTCCTACTAATGGCATGGCTGTGTTTGGCCAGTGTAGCATGTGACACAGCCTCTATATAAGCTGGAGCCACGTAGCGCTGCACGTCACTCTGCTGTGCTTAGTGTAGGGAGAGGATGCTGCTGGTGATTTCAGGGAGAGAATTGGAGAGACTATTTGCTCAAAATCTGAATCTAACTCAGCGATCTACATACATTGTGTTTTGTTGGTGCAGGGCACAATTTTTTTTATCCTTCCCTGAGCCCAGTGACTGAAATAAAATGGCTTTAATAAGTCAGTTGGGTGGGCGGCAGCGGCCATTTTATGCAAGCTCAGTGCACCAGCACTGCATCTGAGCTTTTGGGACATTGAAAATCCAAATGGTGCATTTGCAGGCTTAGTCAGTGTGCACTATAAGCTAGAAATACAGCCATCATTTTCTGGGGTTTTAAAAACACATTTTTTTTACCAAAATCCAGTATTTTCCTGATCTGCAAGTGTTAAATTCAAGTTTAATATATACAGCTTTCATATTCTGTTACAAAAAAAACTTTTTGGGCAATATAAAACATCTGGATTAGTCAGTGTGCAATTTAAGCTACAAATACAGCCATCATTTTCCGGGGTTTTAAAAACACACTTTTTTTGCCAAAAAACACTATTTTCAGGCCTTGCAGCATCAGCACTGCCCATACCCCTGAAGACGCCAAGTATTTGGCGAAACATGTCGGGGGGCAGAGATTGATATTAGTGTGTTTTAGCCAGCAAGTGTATAGCCAAGATAGGAGGTCTGATAGATATATTAGTAGAGTAGTGTACTCCACGAGGGCATCTGCTGCCAGTAGGCAGCGCGCTGTGAAAGTAACAGTGTGCACCGAATTGAGCACAGATGATGCCATGTGAAAAGTAAAGAGAGCTAGACAGCTACAAGTGAAGAGTGCCCTCTAGTGGATTCACCTAATAGTCAGACCTATCCAAACTATTAATATTTACAAGGCAGGCACAGCTGATAATTTTAATTTGTCAGTTCTAGATATTTTTAGGACAAGTAATAAATGTAAAATTTTAATACTTAATAACACGTATCAATCCAGAGACAACTAATGGTCCTAGTGACCAACTGTAAATAATTTGAATTTGAGGTCCCAACACGTGTTAGGGGTCAAATGTAAATAAAGGTAATACACACCTCGGCTGCTGTAGAACATCATTAGTATTTTCAGCAATAAGGCCTGTTTCACACTGCCGGCAGTAGTTCCAGCAAGCTGTTTCGGCAGAGAACAGCCTGCCGGAGCTCTCTGGATACAATGGAGCTGGCGGGCATTCCAGTAACCTGGAGCAATGCTGGATCCAGAGCGCTCTGGTGGGCTGTTCTCTGCCAGAATGGCCTGATGGAACTACTGTCAGCAGTGTAAAACAGGCCTTATTGCTGAAAATTAGTGGGCAATACCTAGAGGGATAAAAGAGAAGAGAACTACAACTCTACACATGTTCAGTTTAAATTTTTTCCTGAATACAGCAACACCCCAAATGTGCTTGTAACCTGTTGTATGGGCACACTGCAGAACTGAGAAGGGATGAAATGGCATATGGATTTAGGAGACCAGATTTTTACTGAAATGGTTTTGAAGTGCCATGTTGCATTTGAAGAGATCCTGAGGTACCCCTACAGTAGAAACTGCCAAGAAGCAACCCCATTTTAGAAACTACACCCCTTAAGGAATTATTCAAGGTGTTTTTCTAGAAATGAATGTATAGTGGTTGGTGCAAAGTGAATATGTATGCTGTGTGGAATATATCAGTGTAATAAGGTGGTAAAATCCCAGGGTACATAAAGGATAAAATTAAGGGGGAGATTTATCAAGATGGGTGCTTTCTGCACAGCCCTCATCATAAATTAGGCACATTCTCCAAAAGTCTGCGCGCCTAAGCAGAAATCTACAACAGCTCAGAACTGCTGTTGATTTCTGGCTTTATTTGCACCAGAAAACTGTCATAAATGAAGATAAATTTGTCTCTGTTGTTGACCATGCCCCTTTCCTGCCCTCACCACACTCCCTTTTGGAAAAGTGCAGAGGGTGATGTAAAAAAAGGCACTTGCGATTTTTTTTTTTATGTTGCATTTAAAAAGTCACAAACACACAGCTTATGACTTTATTAGGCCACTTTTCTGGTGCAGAGCAGATAATAAACCTCCCCCTATGACTCCATGGGTGAGTGGTACACTTTGAAGAAATCTTTTATGCCGAATTTTGCTAGGTTTTTCAGATCAGGTTTTTAGTGATAAATGATGCCCTTTTGTATCCCCCTTTTAGAACATACTCAACCTTTTTTGGGTCCTCCTTTTTAATTAGTTCTGTCAGACAGCTCAGCTGATGACTCCTTATGTCTAATCTCTGACCTCCTAAACACTCATTATAGCTCAATTCTTATCTTACTAATAAGGAATCTGGCTTAAGTAAGAGTTTTTGATCTATATATAACAAAGCTGCTATATATTTTTCATAAGGACCAATTGAAAAGCATTATTTTAGCGCAAAATGAGTAAAATGCAAACATAAAAAAATGTCCCAAAGGTGTACATAGCCTTTAAGTAAAGTTGAGCGGACACCTGGATGTTCGGGTTCGACGGGTTCGGCCGAACTTGAGAAAAAAGTTAGAGTTCGGAACCTGAACTTGACCCCGAATCCCATTGAAGTCAATAGGGACCCGAACTTTTAAGGACTAAAATGGCTGTAAAAATGCAATGGAAAGGGCTAGAGGGCTGCAAATGGCATCAAAATGTGGTGGCAAGTGCTCTGCAAACAAATGTGGATAGGGAAATGACTTTAAATAACATAAAATAGGTAAAAATAATCTTGATCTAGGAGGATGAGGTCCATATGGAGTAGGAGGTTGAGGAGGCGGTGTAGGTGGAAGCGGCGGTGGAAGAGGAGGTAGCCTACACTGCTTTTTAGTTTAAATTTTTATTTTTAAAATTAGGGTACATCTCAAAACATTGGGAAATATAACCTGTGATAACCCCCTCCAGTCATGCTAAACACACGTTCAGACAATACACTGGCTGCAGGCCATCACCCCCAAGGGTAAAGGGCAAGCTCAGGCCATGTGCCCAATTTGGAGACCCAGAAGTTGCAGGGGCTGACCCCTGTCAGTTAGTTCGTGTAGGCATGTGCACACTTACTGCCCCACCATGTCACACGTCCCCGTGATGTTCACGATCCAATTTGATATCTGCTCTATCAACTTTCGATGTTCTTTTATGCGCCTACCATGGTGATCACGGGTGGCGGGGAATCAGGGTTCCAGCCCGGAGAGGGATCGTGAGAAAGAGAGACCACATCCAAGGGAGGATTAATTTTTTCAAATTTAAAATTATAGAGTTGAAATATGGGAGAAATGATTAAAGCATAAAAGTGTGACAACTTTTCAAAGTTTAAGCATTGAATGAAAGGATGTGGTGCGCATTAATTACTGAAAAATTTATTCAGGTGTTTATTCACGTCTATAATTGTATAATGTCAACCCAAGAATGTAACAGAAACATTATTGAAATTTACTGTATAATCCTGCGTATAAGACTACTTTTTAACACATGAAAATCTTCTCAAAAGTCGGGGGTCGTCTTATACGCCGGGTATGGTGGGTGCTGCAGTGTCGGGACGCCCGAATTATCAACAGAGAGAGCCCGGGCTATTGCCTTGTATCCCCAGCAGCTGAGAGCTGCAATGTAACCCACGGCATATGCCCCCCCCTGCGCTGTACCTTGTATACCGCCCCCTGCTCTGTACCTTGTATGCCTCCCCCTTCTCTGTACCTTGTATGCTCCTTGTACCGCCATCTTCCCGGCCGCTCGCATCTCGCTCCTACCCATGTGCGAGATTTCATGCGGCGAGCGTGGATACACGGGATCCTCACGGCCGCTCGCATCTCGCTCCTGCGCATGTGTGAGATCTCCGTGCGGCGTATCTAAGTGCGGCGCAGATGTGAATATGAAGAATAACATAACAAAAATATGTTCAGGGTATAGGTGGCACATGTTTAGGGTCTGGGAGGCAGGGAGGGAGGACAAGGAAGGTGATGGGATGCAGGAATGGTGGTGATACCATGGGATGGCGGTGGTACCTAGGGATGGTGGTGGGATGCAGGGATGGCAGTGGTATCTAGGGATGGTGGTGGGATGCAGGGATGGCAGAGGTACCCATGGATGGTGGTGGGATGCAGTAATGTACTGCTGTGTGTTGAAAAAGGGGGTAGTCTTATACGGCGAGTATATCCCAAACTCTATATTTTCAGTGTAAAATTTGGGGGTCGTCTTATACGCCGGCATATACGATATTAAACGGTCAACTAGGTAAAGGAGGGGTATATTACACCCATAAATTTGTGAATTTCACCAAAAAATGGAACTGACAAATTATTATTTTTTAAACCTGTCTACTAGGTATAGCAGTCAAAGGTGTATCTATCACGAGGCAAACAAGGCATTTGCCTAAGGCGGCACTTGCCAATGGGGTGGCAAAATGCCTTGTTTGCCTGCCTAGTGATAGTAAAATGTGCCAAACTTTTTTTTTCCCCTTTGTCCGCTGCTTGCCGATCCGAATCCAATCCTTCACTATGCGAACTTGCGAACGGCATCGCCGGCGCCGCATAGTGAAGCAGGGACCCTCCTACCGAGTCCTCCTGACTTCCTCCCGACCTCAGGTGTTCCGGAATTTTCAACTACTGCGCCTGCGCCGAGCCGTCTTTTTCGTGCATGCGCATTGGGCCGGAATATTCACAACACAAGCGGCAGCCATGGGAAAAGTCTCTACATACCTCCCTCCTCACACAGTCACAGAACAGAGTTGGCCACTTTGCCTGACTCCTGGCCTGCCCTGCGAGGAATGTCCAGGTCCAGTCCAGGCAGAGGAACAGGAGTGAGTGAGACGACAGTTAAAAAGCAAATAGTGCACTGTGAGAGTGAGACTCATAAATAAAGGTGGTATGTCAGACTGTATGGGGCAGCCTCAAGGAGAGGCCAGGGCCACCATAGACAGTCTGACACACATACCACCTTTTATTTATGACACCGTGCAGAGTGCACTATTTGCTTGTGGCAGCCCCCATACAGTTTAGTGTCTCCTTGTGGCTGCCCCCGCCCCCCATACAGTATAATGTCTGCCCCATACAGTATGTATAATGTCTCCTTGTGGCTGCCCCTGCCCCCATACACTATATCATCTCCTTGAGGCTGCCCCCATACAGTATAACGTCTCATTGAGGCTGACACATACAGTATAACGTCTCGTTGAGGCTGCCCCCATACAGTATAACGTCTCCTTGAGGCTGCCCCATACAGTATAATGTCTCCTTGAGGCTGCCCCATACAGTATAACGTCTCCTTGTGTTTTTTTTCTTTTAAACGGGTATTTATCGCGATATATATCGTTATCGCGATAAATTTCTTAATATTGTTATGCAAAACAGGAAAGGGTGGAGCCTAAAGAGGAAGTGGTGGGGTTTACAGAGGAACGGGTTTGGCCGTGACAGGAAGGGGTGGGTCAAATTTATATTAGGGGGGTGCCCGAGTTTAGTCTCGCCTAGGGCAGCACAAAACCAAGATACACCACTGATAGCAGTGGTACAGCACACCCAAAAATTTGTGAATTTCACCGGAAAATGTAACTGCCAATTTGAATTTTTTTTTTTTAACGGTCTACTAGGTATAGGAGTGGTAAAATACACACAAAAATTGGTGAATTTCACCCGAAAATGTAAATGACTATTTTTTTTAAACCTGTCTACTTGGTATAGCAGTGGTACTATACACCCAAAAATTGCTGAATTTCACCCGAAAATGTAACTGACAAAGTAGTGAAATGATATAAAATAAAATACGTACAAATAAAAAAAAAAATTTGATTTATGAGGTGGAGTTCCATATGGAGTAGGAGTTCGATGAGGCGGTGGATGTAGCGGTGTAGGTGGAAGCGGCGGTGGAGGAGGACGAGGTAGCCAACACAGGTTTTTGGTTTTAATGTTTTTTTGTTTAAATTAGGGCATACTCTAAAAGAGTGTGAAGTATCCAAAATACAAGGATGAGCAATTGCGCTGCAGTATAACAATGGCTGGTTAGTGCCGGTATACATGTCTATTCTGCACAAGGTACGGACAAGTCCTGAGGGATCCATGCCTGGTTTATTTTAATGAATGTGAGCTTGTCCACATTGGCTGTGGACAGGTGGTTGCGCTTGTCTGTGATGACGCCCCCTGCCGTGCTAAACACACGTTCAGATAATACACTGCTGCAGGGCAGCACCTCCAAGGCGTAAAGGGCAAGCTCAGGCCATGTGCCCAATTTGGAGACCCAGAAGTTGAAGGGGGCAGACCCGTCATTCAGTACGTGTAGGCGTGTGCACACATACTGCTCCACCATGTTGGTGAAATGCTGCCTCCTGCTAAGACGTTCCATATCAGCTGGTGGTGCTGGTTGTTGTGGCGTGCTGACAAAGCTTTTCCACATTTCGGCCATGCTAACCCTGCCTTCTGAGGTGCTGGCGGTGCCCCAGCTGCATTGGCGACCTCTTCCTCCTCCTCTGCCTTCGCCTTTTGCTTCCACTGTGCCCCCGCTGTCAGGTGGAAATGCCACCAGCAGCGCGTCTACCAGCGTGCGCTTGTACTCGCGCATCTTACGATCACGCTCCAGTGACTGAATTAAGGACGGTACGTTGTCCTTGTAACGGGGATCCAGCAGCGTGGCCACCCAAGTTAGAATGTGGGCAACTCTGCGGTCGTTGCGGAGACACTGCAGCATGTAATCGCTCATGTGTGCCAGGCTGCCCAGAGGCAACGAAAATCTGTCCTCTGTGGGAGGTGTATCGTCTGTGTCCTCTGTATCCCCCCAGCCACACACCAGTGATGGCCATGAGCTGGTCTGGGTGCCACCCTGCTGTGAACATGGTTCCTCATCCTCCACCTCGTCATCCTCCAGAACTGTACCCTGGCTGGACAATTGTGTACCTGGCGTTTGTGGGTGCAGGAACCCACCCTCAGAGCCACTTGTGAATGACTGGCCGGAAACCCTACGAAATGATCCCTCTTCCTCCTCCTCCTCCTGTGTCACATCCTCTTCCATCATCGCCAGGAGCGTTTTTTCAAGGAGGCATAGAAGTGGAATAGTAACGATGAGAACGGCGTTATCGGCACTGGTCATGTTGGTGGAGTACTCTAAACAGCGCAACAAGGAACACAGGTCTCGCATGGAGGCCCAGTCATTGGTGGTGAAGTGGTGTTCCGCAGAGCGACTCACCCGTGCGTGCTGCAGCTGAAACTCCACTATCGCCTGCTGCTGCTCGCACAGTCTGGCCAGCATGTGCAAAGTGGAGTTCCACCTTGTGGGCACGTCGCATATGAGGTGGTGAGCGGGAAGGCCGAAGTTACGCAGCAGCACTGACAGGCGAGCAGCAGCAGGGTGAGAACGCCGAAAGCGCGCACAGACGGCAGCACTTTATGCAGCAGCTCTGACCTATCGGGGTAATTTTTAAGGAATCTCTGCACCACCAAATTCAGCACATGCGCCAGGCAAGGGATGTGCGTCAAACTGGCTAGTCCCAGAGCTGCTACGAGATTTCGCCCATTATCGCACACCACCAGGCCGGGCTTGAAGCTGACTGGCACAAACCACTCATTGGTCTGTTGTTCAAGGCCCGTCCACAGCTCCTGTGTGGTGTGGGGTTTGTCCCCCAAACAGAAGTTTTAAAACTCCTGCTGTCGTTTACCCCTGGCTGTGCTGAAGTTGGTGGTGAAGGTGTTACGCTGACTGGATGAGGAGCTGGTAGAGGATGAGGAAGCAGAGTAGGAGGTGGAAGCAACAGGAGGCAAACTGAAGCGCCCTGCAATCCTCGGTGGTGGAAGAACATGCGCCAAACTGCTATCCGCCTCAGGCCCAGCTGCCACTGCATTTACCCAGTGTGCTGTTATGGAGATATAACGGCCCTGACCGTGCTTACTGGTCCACGTATCTGTAGTCAGGTGCACCTTTCCACAGATTTTGTCCCCTACTTGTTTGTGCAGGGGAGGGATGGCTCTCCTTGAAAAGTAGTGGCGGCTGGGCTCGACGTACTGTGGGACAGCTACCGCCATAAGGCCTTTCAAACTATCCGTCTCCACCAGACCGAATGACAGCATTTCAAAGGCCAGTAATTTAGAAATGCTGGCATTCAGGGCTAGGGATCGCGGGTGGGTAGGGGGGTATTTCCTCTTCCTCTCCAGCGTTTGGGAGATGGAGAGCAGAACGCTTCCGTGGGACATTGTGGAGATGCTTGGTCACCCAGGTGTTGGTGTTGCTGGCAGATCCTCTGTTTGCGGGGTGGCAGGTGTCACTGTCACTCCAGAGGTGGATGAAGAGGCCGAGACTGCAGCAGAAGAGGAAGCAGAAGGAGCCAGAGACCTTTCTTGGTTTTTGAGGTGTCTACTCCACTGCAGCTCGTGCTTTGCACTTAAATGCCTGGTCATGCAGGTTGTGCTCAGGTTGAGAATGTTTATGCCTCGCTTCAGGCTCTGATTGCACAGCGTGCAAACCACTCGTGTCTTGTCGTCAGCACATTGTCTGAAGAACTGCCACACCAGGGAACTCCTTGGAGCTGTCTTTGGTGTGCTCGGTCCCTTACTGCTGTGGGACCGGTACGTCATGTATAGTTCCAATCGCCGCTGCCCGGCGGGCGGTGATAGGAACCCGGTGCCTGCTCAAATCATTGAGCAGGCACCTTGGCTAAATGCGCCGCGGGGTCCTGTGACCCCCCATGTTGGCGATCGCAGCAAACCGCAGGTCAATTCAGACCTGCGGTTTGCAGCAGTTTCGGAAGTTTCTGTCGCGGGGATCAGAAACTTCAAATATCCTTTTATTTTAATGTTTAACCCCCCCACTGCTGCCCTCTTTGTTATCTGCCAGCGGGGAGTGCGGGCGGTGCTTGGGGGGGGCGGGCAGGCATGCGATCATCCGCCCGCCCCCTCTCTCAGGATAGCCGAGAGGTTTGCAGAGTGTCAGCACATTGCTGACACTCTGCTTGAAACGCCTGACATCTGTGCTGGCACAGATGCCATGCGTTTAACCCCTTCCATGCCGCGGTCTGTAGGGACCGCTGTATGGAAAAGGTTAAGAGGGAGGGAGCTCCCTCTCATCGGGGGCTGCTGTGCCTTTTCAGCCCCGATTGGAGAGGGAGGGGGCCCCCTCCCTCCCCATCAACCACTGCTCTGCTGTGGCAGCGAGTGATGGTTACTATGGCAACCGGACGCCTTCACAGGCATCCGGCTGTCCATGGTGCTGATTAGACTTCTGCTAATGGCAGAAGTCTAATCAGACTTTGTAAAGTGAAAATACAGTACAGTACCCTATATAGTGCACTGTACTGTATTATACAGACATCAGACCTCAGACATTAGCTGCAAGTACTACCTTCAAGTACTACATTAAGTACTAGTAAAGAGATATTGCAGGAGATAGTCAGGAGGTAGGCTGGAAGGTGGAAACAATACAAAAAAAAAAAAAAGGTAAGATTTGTTTGATTTAAAGTTACAATTTTTTTTATTTTTTTTCTCTTCTCTTTAAAATGGCAGACTTGGTTCAGTGCAGGAATTGTTGTGCATTTATTTCATGTTCCACTCTTTGGATATTCGGATGCTGTCAGATCTGTAGACAGTTCTCCTTACTGCAGCAGGAAATTGCATTTTTGAAAGCTGAAATATTTAAATTATCTGTTAAACAAACTCCAGCTAGGACTGCTGCAATGCCACTGCCACAGAGGACCCCCAGAAATGGCAGATGGGTTACTGTAGGTTCTGGAAGTCTTAGAGTGGTGGATAGAAGACATGTCCCACAGTCGGTGGTTCTCCATAATTCATTTGCAGCACTCTCAGAATGTAAGGACAACATGGATATGGACTCAAGCACAGAGGGTGAGAAACCATCGACTCCTATGTCTAATGTATGCAACAAAAAAGATAAAGTGAAGTCTCAAAGGAAGCAGCTGTTGCTGGGTGATTCAATCATAAGAAGTGTGGAGCTTAAAGAAAATGGTTTTGTGAGATGTCTCCCTGGGGCTACTGCTAGAAGAGATAGAAGACGTATTATTAATATTGTTAAGCAAGCAAAGCAGGAAGGGGACGTGGATGTTCTTGTCCATCTATGGACAAATGACCTGGCTTGCAATGAAGTGTCAGAGGTGAAAAAATCTTTTATCACACTTGGTAATGACGTACAGGATTTTGCATCCACCATTTCATTTTCTGAAGTTCTGCCTGTGCATAATGTTAAGAATGATAGGCAGAGGCGCATAAAGGAGTTCAACATATGGCTTGGTAAATGGTGTCAAGAGCAAAGGTTTGGCTTTGTTTCTCATGATAGCTCTACTTGGAATAGAAAGGAACTGTACAAAAAAGATGGTTTGCATCTTTCTCTCAAAGGAACAAATGTACTTAGTGAACAACTCCAAGAATTTGCGGAAGAGTATTTAAACTAGGAAGGGGGGGCAAAAGAGTGAAAATAAAAGAGTCCAATTGCCCCCCGAAACAATGCCAGAACAGGTCAGAAGCACAGAGGTTAAGAAATGATAAGCTCAGAGTCCTGTCTACAAATGCTCGCAGTTTAGGTAAAAAAATCTATGAACTTGGGTCAATAATGGCATCTGAGAATGTAGATTTAGTGGCTGTTACGGAGACATGGTTTAATGAAAGAAATGACTGGGACATAACCATACCAGGGTACTCTTTATACAGAAGAGACAGAGAAGGCAAGAAAGGAGGAGGAGTGGCCCTGTATGTGAAAGATGGCATTAAATCTAACCTAATACAAGTTGGTGAGGCCAACATAGAGTCAGTTTGGGTTACGTTGCAGTTTGTTAACCATGCAGTAACTCGTGTAGGTGTGATATATAGACCACCTGGTCAAGTTAAAGAACTAGATGATCTACTAGTTGAAGAAATAGCTAAAATGACAATGAAAAGAGAAGTTATCATTATGGGAGATTTCAATCTTCCAGATATAAACTGGAAAACCAAAATAGCAAGTTCTACCAGGAGTACAGATATTCTAAATTCCCTACTGGGGTTATCTCTACAACAAGTGGTTGAGGAGCCAACCCGGAGGGAGGCCATTTTGGATTTGGTATTCACAAATGGGGATTCGGTATATGATGTCATTGTAGGCAAAACCTTGGGATCTAGTGATCACCAGTCAGTGTGGTTTAATATAAGAACTGTGAAAGAGTCCCACCACACAAAAACAAAAGTTTTAGATTTTAGAAAAACAGACTTTTCAAAAATGAAATTAGTCATAAATGAGTCCTTATCAGACTGGAACGGATTACATGGAGTCCAGGAGAAATGGGACTACTTAAAAGGTGCATTATTGAAGGCAACAGAAAATTGCATTAGACTTGTCAGTAAAAGCAAAAAAAGGAGACCACTGTGGTACTCAGCAGAAGTGGCCCAAATCATTAAAAATAAAAAGCTAGCATTTTGTAATTATAAAAAACCCAGAGCAATGAAGATAAGGAAATCTACAAGATTAGGCAGAGAGAGGCCAAGCAAGTTATAAGAACTTCTAAAGCGCAGGCAGAAGAAAAACTAGCTTAGTCTATGAAAAAAGGGGATAAGACATTCTTCAGATATATAAATGAAAAAAGGAAATTAAAACAAGGAATAACTAAATTAAAAACAAAGGACGGAAGGTATGTAGAAGAGAATGAAGGGCTAGCCGACTGCCTTAATGAATACTTCTGTTCAGTTTTTGCAAAAGAAAAAGGAGAAGGACCTCCACTAGAAAGAATGACTAATAAATCGTTTGATGCATGTATCTTTACAGATGAAGATGTTCTAAGTTTGCTGTCTAAGGTGAAGACAAATAAGTCACAGGGGCCTGATGAGATACACCCAAAATTATTAAAAGAGCTTAGTGGTGAGCTGGCAAAACCGTTAACAGATTTATTTAACCAATCATTAGTAACAGGAGTCGTCCCGGAAGATTCGAAATTGGCAAATGTCGTGCCCATTCACAAGAAAGGTAGTAGGGAGGAATCGAGCAACTATAGACCAGTGAGTCTGACATCAATAGTAGGCAAATTAATGGAAACCCTATTAAAGGATAGGATTGTGGAACATCTAAAATCCCATGGATTGCAAGATGAAAAACAACATGGGTTTACTTCAGGGAGATCATGTCAAACAAATCTTATAGATTTTTTTGACTGGGTGAATAAAATAATAGACGGTGGAGGTGCAGTAGACATCGCATATCTAGATTTTAGTAAGGCTTTTGACACTGTCCCACATAGAAGACTTATCAATAAACTTCAGTCATTGAGCATGGACTCCCATATTGTTGAGTGGATTAGGCAGTGGCTGAGTGACAGACAACAGAGGGTTGTAGTCAATGGAGAACATTCAAAACAAGGTCATGTTACCAGTGGGGTTCCACAGGGATCTGTACTGGGACCGATTTTGTTTAATATCTTCATAAGTGATATTGCAAAAGGCCTCGATGGTAAGGTTTGTCTCTTTGCTGATGACACAAAGATATGTAACAGGGTTGATGTTCCTGGAGGGAAACGCCAAATGGAAAAGGATTTAGGAAAACTAGAAGAATGGTCAGAACTCTGGAAACTGAAATTTAATGTGGATAAGTGCAAGATAATGCACCTGGGGCGTAAAAACCCAAGGGCAGAATATAGAATATTTGACACAGTCCTGACCTCAGTATCTGAGGAAAGGGATTTAGGAGTAATTATTTCAGAAGACTTAAAGGTGGGAAGACAATGTAATAGAGCAGCACGAAATGCCAGCAGAATGCTTGGATGTATAGGGAGAGGTATAAGCAGTAGAAAGAGTGAAGTGCTTATGCCGCTGTACAGAACACTGGTGAGACCTCACTTGGAGTATTGTGCGCAGTACTGGAGGCCATATCTCCAGAAGGATATAGATACTCTAGAGAGAGTTCAGAGAAGAGCTACTAAACTAGTACATGGATTGCAGGATAAAACTTACCAGGAAAGGTTAAAGGACCTTAATATGTATAGCTTGGAAGAAAGAAGACACAGAGGGGATATGATAGAAACTTTTAAATACATAAAGGGAATCAACTCGGTAAAGGAGGAGAGCATATTTAAAAGAAGAAAAACTACCACAAGAGGACACAGTTTTAAATTAGAGGGGCAAAGGTTTAAAAGTAATATAAGGAAGTATTACTTTACTGAGAGAGTAGTGGATGCATGGAATAGCCTTCCTGCAGAAGTGGTAGCTGCAAATACAGTGAAGGGGTTTAAGCATGCATGGGATAGGCATAAGGCCATCCTTCATATAAGATAAGGGCCGGGGGCTATCCATAGTATTCAGTATATTGGGCAGACTAGATGGGCCAAATGGTTCTTATCTGCCGACACATTCTATGGATCTTCAAGAACCAAGTGGGTCTGGGTCAATTTTTTTAAAAAAAAAGTAAAAATATCAAAAAACACATTTATCACTGATTTAAAAATGAAAAAAATAAAATTCCCTACACATGTTTGATATCACCGCGTCTGTAACGACCTGATCTATAAAAAGTTAATGTTACTTTACCCGCACGGTGAACGCCATAAAAAATAAAAATAAAAAAATTTTGCCCACCTTACTTTCCAAAAAAGGTAATAAAAGTGATCAAAAAAGTCGTATGTATGCCAAAATAGTACCAATCAAACCATCATCTCATCCCGCAAAAATCATACCTTACCCAATATATTTGCCCAAGAACTGAAAAAACTATGGCTCTCAGACTATGGAGACACTAAAACATTATTTTTTTTGTTTCAAAAATGAAATCATTGTGTAAAACTTACATAAATAAAAAAAAATAGTATAAATATTAGGTATCGCCGCGTCCGTGACAACCTGCTCTATAAAAATATTACATGATCTAACCTGTCAGATGAATGTTGTAAATAACAAAAAATAAAAACGATGCCAAAACAGCTATTTCTTGTTACCTTGCCTCACAAAAAGTGTAATATAGAGCAACCAAAAATCATATGTACCCTAAATTAGTACCAACAATACTGCCAACCTATCCCATAGTTTCTAAAATGGGGTCACTTTTTTGGAGTTTCTACTCTAGGGGTGCATCAGGGGGGCTTCAAATGGGACATGGCGTCAAAAAACCAGTCCAGCAAAATCTGCCTTCCAAAACCGTATGGCATTCCTTTCCTCCTGCACCCTGCCGTGTGCCAGTACAGCGGTTTACGACCACATATGGGGTGTTTCTGTAAACTACAGAATCAGAGCCATAAATATTGAGTTTTGTTTGGCTGTTAACCCTTGCTTTGTAACTGGAAAAAAATTATTAAAATGGAAAATCTGCCAAAAAAGTGAAATTTTGAAATTGTATCTCTATTTTCCATTAAATCTTGTGGAACACCTAAAGGGTTAACAAAGTTTGTAAAATCAGTTTTAAATACCTTGAGGGGTGTAGTTTCTTAGATGGGGTCATTTTTATGGAGTTTCTACTCTAGGGGTGCATCAGGGGGGCTTCAAATGGGACATGGTGTAAAAAAAAACAGTCCAGCAAAATCTGCATTCCAAAAACCATACGGCGCACCTTTCCCTCTACGCCCTACTGTGTGCCCGTACAGTAGTTTATGGCCACATATGGGGTTTTCTGCAAACTACAGATTTGGGGCAATAAATGTAGCATTTTGTTTGGCTGTTAACACTTGCTTTGTTACTGGAAAAAATGGATTAAAATGGAAAATTTGCCAAAAAATCTAAATTTGGAAATTTTATCACCATTTGCCATTAACTCTTGTGGAACACCTAAAGGGTTAACGACGTTTGTAAAATCAGTTTTGAATACCTTGAGGGGTGTAGTTTCCAGAATGGGGTCATTTTTGGGTGGTTTCTATTATGTAAGCCTCACAAAGTGACTTCAGACCTGAACTGATCCCTAAAAAGTGGGTTTTTGAAAATTTCTGAAAAATTTCAAGATTTGCTTCTAAATTTCTAAGCCTCGTAACATCCCCCCAAAATAAAATATCTTTCCCAAATTGATCCAAACATGAAGTACACATATGGGGAATGTAAAGTAATAACTATTTTTGTAGGTATTACTATGTATTCTAGAAGTAGAGAAATTGAAACTTGGAAATTTGAAATTTTTTTAAAAACTTTTTGGTAAATTTGGTATTGTTTTATAAATAAAAATGATTTTTTTTTTACTTCATTTTACCAGTGTCATGAAGTACAATATGTGACGAAAAAACAATCTCAGAATGGCCTGGATAAGTCAGTGTTTTAAAGTTATCACCACTTAAAGTGACACTGGTCAAATTAGCAAAAAATGGCCTGGTCCTTAAAGGGTTTCTACCACCAGAAATACTGTTATGTAGCTGACTGACATTAGTGATGCGCTAATGTCAGCACTACATAACAGTATGTTTCTAACGTTAGTCCCTGCAGCCGTTTTTGTTAAAAATGCACTTTTATAGATATGCTAATGAGCCTCTAGGTGCTATGTGGGCGTCATTAGCACCTAGAGGGCTCCGTCCACTAACCATTTCAGCCGCCCATCGCGTCCCTCCAGCCCGCCCCGCTCCTGTCAATTCCCGCGCCTGCGCCGTGCGCTTCTGTATTCGGCGCAGGCGCAGTGAGTGAATGCCACGCTCCTGGTGCCGGCTTCCTCATTGTAACGTAGTTGGCGCAGGCGCAGTGAGGAAGCCGGCGCCGGAAGAATACAGAAGCGCACGGTGCAGGCACGGGAATTGGTACGAGATAGGGTTGGGCGATATACCGGTTTTTCGATATACCGCGATATTAAAAAAACGGCGATATGGCGATATCGCCGTTTCCTAATACCGCGGTATATTTTGTGACGTCACAGCTTTAAAAACTGAGTCTGCGGCGCTGCTGCCCTCCCCCATCATTATCTATATCTACCTCCTGCTTGCTCTGAATGTGCTGTGACTGTCTCTGCCCACCGACCGACGTCTAAGGTCGGAATCAGGTGACGCTCCCAGGCTGAGACTAGAGGAGCGCAGTACATACAGACTACAGCAGCGAGTGGTAAAAGGTTTGTAATGTCACTCCAGTCCACTCTGCCTATTACTCCAGTTATATGTCTTGGCCCACAGCCCACTCAGTCCTTCATGCCTGCCAGTGGCTGCATGCTCCGCAGTGAGCCATCATGAGTCCCTCAACTCCCTCCAGTACCTCCCGGCTCCCCCATGACATGATGAGCATGACCAACAAGAAAGAATTATGGTGGTGGCAGCCTGGCAGGCAGGTGACAAGTCAGTCACACAAGTGGCCATAAGACATGGGGGGGGGCAGCTGCTGCCCCCCAGCCCCATACTCTAACTAAGTAATGTCTCCTTTTGTGGCTGCTGCAGGCGCAGCTGCCCCCATACTGTATGTAATGTCTCCTTGTGGCCCCCATACAGTATAACGTATCCTTGTGGCCCCCCCATACAGTATAACGTCTCCTTGTGGCCCCCCATACAGTATAACGTCTCCTTGTGGCCCCCCATACAGTATAACGTCTCCTTGTGGCCCCCCATACAGTATAACGTCTCCTTGTGGCCCCCCATACAGTATAACGTCTCCTTGTGGCTGCCCCCATACAGTATGTCTCCTTGTGGCTGCCCCCATACAGTGTAACGTCTCCTTGTGGCTGCCCCCATACAGTGTAACGTCTCCTTGTGGCTGCCCCCATACAGTATAACGTCTCCTTGTGGCTGCCCCCATACAGTATAACTTCTCCTTGTGGCTGCCCCCATACAGTGTAACGTCTCCTTGTGGCTGCCCCCATACAGTGTAACGTCTCCTTGTGGCTGCCCCCATACAGTGTAACGTCTCCTTGTGGCTTCCCCCATACAGTGTAACGTCTCCTTGTGGCTGCCCCCATACAGTATAACGTCTCCTTGTGGCTGCCCCCATACAGTATTACGTCTCCTTGTGGCTGCCCCCATACAGTATAACGTCTCCTTGTGGCTGCCACCATACAGTATAACGTCTCCTTGTGGCTGCCCCCATACAGTATAACGTCTCCTTGTGGCTGCCCCCATACAGTGTAACGTCTCCTTGTGGCTGCCCCCATACAGTGTAACGTCTCCTTGTGGCTGCCCCCATACAGTGTAACGTCTCCTTGTGGCTGCCCCCATACAGTGTAACGTCTCCTTGTGGCTGCCCCCATACAGTGTAACGTCTCCTTGTGGCTGCCCCCATACAGTGTAACGTCTCCTTGTGGCTGCCCCCATACAGTGTAACGTCTCCTTGTGGCTGCCCCCATACAGTGTAACGTCTCCTTGTGGCTGCCCCCATACAGTGCAACGTCTCCTTGTGGCTGCCCCCATACAGTGCAACGTCTCCTTGTGGCTGCCCCCATACAGTGCAACGTCTCCTTGTGGCTGCCCCCATACAGTGCAACGTCTCCTTGTGGCTGCCCCCATACAGTGTAACGTCTCCTTGAGGCTGCCCCCATACAGTGTAACGTCTCCTTGAGGCTGCCCCCATACAGTGTAACGTCTCCTTGTGGCTGCCCCCATACATTATAACGTCTCCTTGTGGCTGCCCCCATACAGTATAACGTCTCCTTGTGGCTGCCCCCATACAGTATAACGTCTCCTTGTGGCTGCCCCCATACAGTGTAACGTCTCCTTGTGGCTGCCCCCATACAGTGCAACGTCTCCTTGTGGCTGCCCCCATACAGTATAACGTCTCCTTGTGGCTGCCCCCATACAGTATAACGTCTCCTTGTGTTTTTTTCTTTAAAACTGGTATTTATCGCGATATATATCGTTATCGCGATAAATTTTTTAATATCGTTATCGTCTGAATATTTTTGATATCGTCCAACCCTAGTACGAGATACTGAAAAGTTTCACGTCAATCAACAGGAGCGGGGCGGGCTGGAGGGACGCGATGGGCGGCTGAAATGGTTAGTGGACGGAGCCCTCTAGGTGCTAATGACGCCCACATAGCACCTAGAGGCTCATTAGCATATCTATAAAAGTGCTTTTTTAACAAAAACCGCTGCAGGGACTAACGTTAGAAACATACTGTTATGTTGTGCTGACATTAGCGCATCGCTAATGTCAGTCAGCTACATAACAGTATTTCTGGTGGTAGAAACCCTTTAAGGTGAAATAAGGCTGTGTCCTAAAGGGGTTAAAATACAGTATACGTTTTTCCTCTATATCAATATTGTAAAATTATGGGTTGGACTTCGAGGACTTTTGTTTTTTTAACATTATCAACTATGTAACTAGGCATTGTATTTTGGTTAGGTCTTTTTGGAATGTTTTGCAGTCATTCTTTCTTATATTTTCTAACCGGGCCTTATTGCTAATAATGTAACAGGAATCTTGAAGTTACTTTCATGGTGCACTTACCCACACTCCATTTATTTACACAGTATAAGGTAAGGTTGTGATGGAATTTTCTGCATCATTTTCAGACAAACACCATATGATGCAGAACTTTCCTATACCAAAACAGTATATACGAATTCAGAGCTATAAAATAGCTTTAGTGCTCTATGTACCTTCATTATGCAAAAACATGCTACTTTTCTTTTGAATTTATTCCTTTTTATTGATTGTCATCAGATACAATAAATGCAACAAACAATGGAAGACATCAAGTTAAAATTCTTCTGAAATGCTAAGCTCGGTTAGGACGCTGGAATTTTTCACAATGACGCTTTTTGCCCTCTGTCATAACCGATTTCAAATGGTGCTAGATTACAACTTCAACCTCTGAACACCAAGAGAGATCGGTCATTCAGTGTAAGGGAGTACTTCTTAGTATGAGGCACTGTCGAAAAATAAACATGATAGTAAACAACTTTTCTGTTCTGCTATCTCACACACTATAGTCTTAGGGCTCATTCACATGACTGTGTCTGTACTGCAGTCTGCAATCCACATTTTTCTCAATCCCACCACTAGAAATGAATATTGTTGTCTGCAATACGGACAAGAATACATGTTCTATAATTTGCAGACATATGGATGCTGTTTTTTTTTCTTTCCAGACCCATAGAAATAAATTGGTCTGTGTGCAATCTGCAAAAAAAATGGGATCGGACACAGATGCAAAATATGGTTGTGTACATGAGGCCTTAACAGCAATTTAAATAAGACCTTGATGGACCCCTTGTCTTTAATAGGGTGTGGTGGGGTTCTGTGGTGGGTTTTTGACTGAAAGAACAGCTTTGCAGTCTTGCCGTCAAAATGCCAAAAGTTTGACAGAAACCCAAATGATACCACTGAACATGTGTGAACATAGCCTAAAACAGGGAATCAAGCAACATACTGTATATGCTGGACAGCAGTTGCACAAACTGCTTCTGATTAAATCATTTATTTACTTTCGGGACCTGCTTGAAGTGGTTCTTGGAGAATTATTTAAAATGCCTACAAGCAGTAATCTAGAATATGAGTGAAAATGGTTTACCTTAGTTGCAGAACTGCCTCGTGGGGTGAGGGCTGGACCACACTGTGGTTTTATGTCCTTTTATTACCACTTTATGTGGATTTTATTTCTAATAAAGTGTGCGTATTTTAGAGGAAGGACAGAAAAAAGGTCATTTTTGTTTAGCCTATACTCTGCATCTATTCTCCATCTTCGGCTTGTGATGACCACCGTCCTGACGTGGATGACCGTGTCCAGCCAGCAACCCTCCAATGTTATGCCAATGTATCTTGGTTGTTGTGACACAACTCCGGTAAGCAACTTTGTACTGTGTTCTAATTATCGGTCTGTTGGGTATCACCCTATTACTGCTCTCTGTATTTTTATTTAGCTTTATTTACTAGTGGTGTGAGAGGGTGGGGCACCTCCATATGCTACACATTGATGAGCATTCCTGTCAGGCTGCTCAGCCACAGTGACATATCATAGGCAGGATCACATCACTACCATGTATTGTAGAGCAGTGTAGTGAGGCACCACCCTCTCACCCCCCTAGGCAACTTTGCTAGTGGTGGCAACCAGTCCTACTCACATTCTAGGACAGGTTGCTTATGGCCATTTTAAATCATTCCCAAAAAACCCAATAAATTAAAATTGTATTATAAACTGAAGTGTATAATTTACTGTATAAATAATAAAAATAGTATGTTTTTATAAATACATTTTACTTAAAATGAAAGAATTTACAGTGCAGTTAATGTTAAAAGGGGTTCTATAAGCCTGCACCTCAATAGGTCTTTCAGCTAACTTGTGGAGAGAATACACTTAGCAGTGCTTGCGACAGTGGTGATGTGACTATCTGACTGACTGCAGGCTCAGCCTCAGACATCCTGACCAGATGTTGCCCTCTTTCTTCCTGACCCCAGCCAGAATCATGGAATTGGAGAAGCAATGGAAGTGTAAGTACTGTTGAAAGTGCATTATCTCCACATGTATCTTTCTACAGGTACAGGCTCAGAGAACCCTTTTAATAAGCCCAAATAGATTAAGCAAGTGTTTAGTTACATAACTGATCAGCATGCAGCTTTTAATATGGAGATATTACTTTGTATAGATGGAGACACTCGTATACAATACAGTAATAGTCAGCAGTCACAAGCAGATGGTGATGTGGAATTCTTGGAGATGGTTCTGCCTTCTGCTGACAATTGTACTGTGATTTGCCTTACAAAGAACTGTACACAATTTTACCAGACAGAATGTAATCAAAGCTAAAGATAAAAAAACACCTTCTCCAAATAATGTTTAATAATAATTTTGCTCTATTAAATAGTTCCATGTGTAGTAGGATTAATAGCAGTTTTTACTGTGATTTCTGGGCATTTATTTTAACACACGGTCCTAGGAACGGCTTCTATGAAAGAATTCTTGTGCAATATGGCAAGTTCACCTGCGGAACTTGTTCAGAACACGTACCATAGGATTCCATATGTACGGAGGCATTCTCTGCTAAAACCACTTCTTCTGTATGGCAGTGTATGGGTCGATACTGGCTCTGTACACTCTGCCAGGTGCATGAACCCATACTGAGAGAGAAATGGCACACATAGGGCATGCTTGTTTTTGACTGCTTCAGTGCATCTAAAATGAATAAAAATAAAGCAACTTTTCAAATATCCTTCCTTAAAAATGTCCTAGGGTTTTGTGCCTACTGCTGCCATACAGAAATAGTATGTAGAGTGTTTGCATAGAGATGAACGCATCTGCACAGCAGCTGTAGACACAAACATTGTTTGCAAAGCTTCTTCTTTTTCATTGTAGAAGCAATAAAAACTGATGGCAAAGGCGACATGCACATGAGCGTATGTGTTTTGCAGTCCGCAAAAACAAAAAAACGGATGACTTTCGTATGCCATACGTTTTTTCTGCGGGTCCATTGTAACAATGCCTAAAACAGACAAGAATAGGACATGTTCTATTTTTTTGGAGGGGCTACGGAACGGACATACTGATGCAGACAGCACAAGAGTGCTCTCCTTTTTTTTTTCGGACCCATTGAAATGAATGGGTCTGCATCCTAAAAAAAACGGAACGGACATGGAAACAAACAACGTTCGTGTACATGTAGCCAAAGGTGTATATAGTCTATACATGCTGCATTTGACTTGAAGCCATTTAATAATTCAGGTAACTATTAGTTTATTTGTATGCATTTCTATCTATAGCATTAATATTCTTACTTACTTTCCCACACAATTTACATGGTTTTCTTGAAGTATAGTAGATTGTTTCATATTCCTAAAACACTGATTTCAAATGGTGCTAGATACATTGATTGTTAAATCTAAGTCACCACAAGAAATCAGCTTCCGGGAATAGATTTAATTCTCAAATCTTCAAATTGGAAGGCTTTAGATCCTGCAGAAACATAAAATTAAAGCGGGTGGGGGGGCGGGATTTATCCTTAGGGAAATTTTTAAAGACACTTTTGCTGATGTCTGAGTTGCTGTAATGGCCAAATTTATTAAATGTTACACGATGTTTGATAATTTTGGTACATGTTTAAGGCTGGGTTCACATCGCGTTTAAACATAAGCCTCAGATGGACGTCATACAGTGGCATCCGTTCACCATGTGCTGTGCTTTTGTATCCTTTTTTCCCCAGTGTATACGTTGTATACGGTTTGGACGGATCACAGACCCAATGCACGGAGCGGCCGCACAACGGCCGTGTGCATGAGGTCTTAGTCTGACACTTCTGTTCTCTACTTGCTATGCAACCCCGTTACTGGAGTAGGAAAGAGACAACATTTTAAAAAGTTTCAGTTGTTTGCAGCTAAGCCCAAAAAGTTGCACATCCCTCTGATAGAATTCTGGAGTGCAGGCCTTGATAAATTCCCTCTAAAGTGGTTTACAAAAAAGGGCCTGTGTTATATGAGATCACAAGACAGCATGACAGATACTTATATATAGAATAACCTATGCAGAACACACATAGAGTATACAACGAAATTCCATCAGACCATTTCTATTTGTGTTAACAGCTTACTAGACATTTACCTATACATCCATATCCTATTAATTTTCTTTGCAATCTATTCGATTTTCAGATGTTTCAGCAAATATACAAATCATTAATCCCTTAAAGACAGGGCCTATATTCATTTTTACATTTTGGATTTTTCCTCCCCATGTTCCAAAAGCCATAACTTTTTAATTTTTCCGTTCACATAGCTATGAGGGCTTATATTTTGCCGGATAAGATGCATTTTAATGCCACCATTTAATTTAACATGTCTTGCATTAGAAAATGGGGAAAAATTTGTGTGGCAAAATTGAAAAAAAATAATAATAATTCTGCCGAGGTTTTGACATCACAGCATTCATTATGCACTAAAAATGACATGATGTCCTTATTCTGCAGCTCAATACGAATGTGTTGATACCAAACTTGAATAGTTTTTTGTTTGTTTTACTACTTTAAAAGAAAAAAAGAAAAAAAAAAGAAAAACCTTTGGGAAAATCAAAATTTTCGTATGAGGGCTTGTTTTTTACATAACAAACTGTAGTTTTTATTGGTACCACTTTTGTGGCATGTACGACTTTTTGATCACCGTTATTCAATTTTTGGGGTGACAAGATGACCAAAAAATGGCAAATCGAGTGTTTTTATTTTTTTTCCATTGCATCGTTCACCGCACAGGAATTTTTTTTATATTTTAGTAGTTCAGGCATTTTTGGACGAGGCGATAGCCAATATGTTTATTTTTTTATTGTTTTTTTTATTTTTATATCTAAAATTGGGAAAGGGGGGTGATTTAAAATTTTAATATATTATTATTATTTTTTTTTTTACTTTTTTAAAACTTTTTTTTATAACTATTAGACCCCTTAGGGGCCTAGTACATGGGATCTTTTGATCCCCTCTACTATTCACCCTAATAGAGATCTATTAGGGTGAATAGGATTTTTACAGTCTCCATTCTGAGCTATGCCTCGTGCATAGCTCAGTAAGGATAAAGCCATGGCAGGCCTGGATCGCTTCTGCAGCATCCAGGCTGCCATGGCAACCAATCAGAGCCCCGCAATTTCACTACGGGGGCTCCAATCGGAAGGGAGAGGGAGCCACATCCCACTGCCTTCACTCACAGGTGCCGCGATCAGCGTTGATCACGGCACCTGAGGGGGTTAAATGACCAGGGGGGAGGGGTGCTTCCTGTCAGTGCGGGCAGGTACCGGCTGTATGATACAGCCAGCACCTGCTGTGTGTGGGCCCACTCTATACACCCGCAGACGTATAACGCTCTGGGTTTTCCAAGACCTGTATACTGATGAGCTATCCTCTTTTTAGGTCATCAATACCTCATTGGTCTAGGACCCCCATCGATCAGCTGTTTGAGAAGGCACAGGCCCCTATCCTGAGAGGAGGTCCTCAGTATTAAAGTCTCAGGAAATCCCTTTTGAAGAGTAATTCTGAAAAAAAAAAAAGTTCTGAGTGCAGTATGTGCAAAAAACTGTACTTACCTGGTAACCTGTATTAATGAACGTTATATGGATGGGTTCATTGGTCTGTATGTCCTGTAGACTATAGGAATTCGGTGAGATCCATAACCAAAAATGCGTGGCTTTAGACTACTGACCACCAGTGTATGAAACTGAACCACTTCTATGTACATTGTTCTGTATGTTTGTGGGTAACAAGGAAAATGTCTACTTTCATCAACTCATGATCAGAAAACACATTTTTCTACACTGCAGTACACTTTTTTCCCCACAGAGGGGGGCTAAAGTTTTAAACATCCTGTATGGTTATTTTGAGGTAAAATACTTAGTAGAAAAAAGATAACTTTATTGGCAAACGCAAAAAACATAGGGGGTCATTCATTAAGACCAGCGTTTTAGACACCGGTCTTAATAGTCCTATTAGCTAGCGGTGGATCTGCCGAAGTTATGTAAAGGCGTCGGCCTCTGCATATCTTTGGCGTATTCACTGATGGTCTAAATGTAAGCCAGCTTCCTTGCTGGCTTAAATTCAGACCATTTTCTATGCCTAAAACAGGTGTAGAAAATGATAATTGATGCAGTCCTGATGTCCAATTCACTTCCATGTCAAGCCCCCTTTTTAGACCTGCCGTGAGGGTTGAAAGGTTGCAGACTGTGGTTCAAATAACCTTTGCGCTGCAATATGCGCCATAAAACTGGCGTATATCTGATAGTAAATAACCCCCATATTGTTTTCTGGTTAGGCAATAAAGGTATCACTCATCCCATACATCAAATGGATATTATTTACAAACACAGTACCGCTGTGTAATAATAGGTCTGTGCATGTTCTCTTTCACCGAGTGGACATAGATCTTGAAGGTAGTGAAACAAAGATTTATGAAGGCCTGTGTGTGCTATGCTGGTCTTTCAGTCATTATTTATGGCAGTTTTTGGCAAAAGGATAATAAATCTCCCCCAAAGGATATTAGAAGTTGTGTTGCTTTTCATTATACAGTGATTATGCAGGTTTTTTTTTGTATAACACCCAAAGCAATGGATCAGTTTTGCCCTAATGCATTCTGAAGGGAAAAGGATCCACTCAGAATGCATCAGTTTGCCTCCGTTCCATCTCCATTCCGCTTTGGCGGCGGCCACCAAAATGCTGCTTGCAGTGTTTTAGTGTCCGTCTGACGAAACTGAGCCAAACGGATCCGTTCTGACACACAATGTAAGTCAATGGGGACAGATCCGTTTTCTATGACACAATCTGGCACAATAGAAAACGGATCCGTCCTCCATTGACTTTCAATGGTGTTCAAGACGGATCCGTCTTGGCTATGTTAAAGATAATACAAACGGATCAGTTCTGAAAGGATGCAGACGGTTTTATTATCTGAAAGGATACGTCTGTGCAGATCCACATCAAACGCGAGTGTGAAAGTAGCCTTAAATGCAGATTTCTGAGACCCACACAGCACACTTGAAGCGAAGATGGTGGGAGACACAGGATAAAAAGGCAGGCAGGGTGACAGTGAAGATACAGATGAGGCAGGCAGACAAGGTTAGCGTAAACACAGACCAGAACTGAAACTGGAAAGCTGGAACACACAGACCTGGCAGGTACAAACTGGACAAACAGGAGCAAGCCCAGGATAAACACTGGTAAATTGCAATAGCACAAGACTATCAGAACACCTGGTCACCAAGGAACCTAAAATTAAAGCACCCTCTGCCTTAAAAGGGTGCCTTAAATATCCAAGGACCCCCAGCTACTGGCTGGTGAAGGATTTGTAAGCGTGCACATTGGCCCTTTAAGAGGCTGGAGGTGAGTGCACATGCCCTAAGGAGACAGAAGCTGGAGAACAAGGCAAAGGCATGGAGGCAGCAGCATGGTGAGTAGCGTGGGTATCATGCCCACAGGAGAGAGCAGGGAAGTGACGGACATAGACATCTAAAAATAAATGGTCACTTGCAAATCCAATGGCATAATGGAAAACCAATCCATGGGCATCAAGCAACCGATGGGAAGCTGAGCAAGCACACCTATATGTACCACCTAATCAAGGCGATCTATTAGTTAGGAAGGGCTGTGGGATAAGATAGGATTCTGTGGTTACACTCTACTTCCACGAGCCTTCAGTGTTTTGGTCAGTGATTTCCATCCGTGATTGTGAGCCAAAACCAGGTGCGGCTCTAAACACAGAATAGGTGCAGATCTTTCCCTTATACTTTGTGTCTGTGTAGCTTACACTCCTGGTTTTGGCTCACAATCACTGACCAAAACACTGATGTGTGAATGAGGCTTTACTCTATCCACCCGCATAGGTTCAGGTACAATAGCTGGTAAGGAAGAAGAAGTTGAATATTGCGGTTCCTGAGAAATCAGTACCAGTTCAAGGGGTCTTCTCTTTCTGGCTACTTCCTTGACATGCTTACAAAAGCGTAGGTCAATTCGGGTAGCCAAAATGATCAGCTCATCCAGGGAGATAGGAAGGTCCCAGCCTGTCACCTCATCTTTAATTTGATCAGAAAGCCCCTTCTAGTAGGCACAAATCAAGACTTCATTATTTCAGACCAGGTTCGGAACTGGATTGCATATTGGCCAACAGTAAGTGAAACTTGACGTTGTGTAGCTCTGAAGAACCCGTCGAAGAAGCACATCCAGGTTCCTAAAAATTCCTAAGGAAACAGAGGCAGTGCAATTATCATGCCACAGGTGAGAGGCAGCGACTGTCATAGACAGCTGACCTAACAGTATATAATGTTGCACAGATTAAAAAGATCTTTTGACAGCAATCCGCTATAATATTTTTAATCAAAATACTGATCAGAACTTGCAATGTGAACCATAATGGTAATATACAATGAATAAAACATGACAGGCTCCATATGTGCTACAGTATTTTGTGACTTCTAGAGATGAAGACACTTTCCTCCCCAACATATAAATGAAGGGAAATGGAGAGCTGCTATTCCAAACAGAGGAGCACTTGAGTTAGGAGATGGTTGAATTTAGTTAGATCCTAGTGCAACTTGACATATAAAAGACTGGTATAGTGCACCCCTAGATAAATACATTTTGGAGAAAATGCTGTTGCAGTCACAGTCTATATTATTATTGTACTGGTGGTAGTTCTTCAAAAAGCAGTCATTATAAGTCAGATTTCTGCCACATCTTTATGTCAAATGTTTTGTGTGTGGATGCATTAAATTCCTTAAATTTTTTAGTATATTAACAGTAATAGAGAAATATAACTATATGTAAGTATATATGAAAGGAAAAGCCCACAGCCTTCATCTCAATCTAATTAAAGACATATTTCACCTACACGATAAAAAGAAAGCTCCGGCACCAGAAGGACGTAATGAAAAATTCCCGGTCTTTATTCAGATCACCAACATATAGGTGCATACAGCGACAGTGACACTAAGACCCACTTGTCCCCACGATCTACGCGTTTCGGACGATGTTGTCCTTAGTCATGATCATGACTAAGGACAACATCGTCCGAAACGCGTAGATCGTGGGGACAAGTGGGTCTTAGTGTCACTGTCGCTGTATGCACCTATATGTTGGTGATCTGAATAAAGACCGGGAATTTTTCATTACGTCCTTCTGGTTCCGGAGCTTTCCTTTTATCGTGCATCTACCTCTGGACTGGCTTGTGTCCGCCCCGTGCACCGTCACACAGGATCGGAAGGTGAGCTGGTTGTAACCTTTCACTATATTTCACCTACAGTCAAAATTAATTCCATATGCAGCCTCCAACAATTTTTTCCTGAGGAACATCTAGAAGAGCTCCATTTCATCAGAAGGGACAATATGTGTAATATGAATCTGATGTGGGCGGAACAGTAAACTAAACTTGTAGTTTTATCTGCATTTGGGTTGAGGAGGCAAATGCAATAAAACTAGAGAAATCAGTTATTATTGTATCCTTCGGGTTATATGAAATCATATACAAAGTAAGGAGATAATGGACCAGAATGTCACACTATTCACCGAGCTTTGATATACCGTAGATGATGTATAGAAGGTAATGCTATCTATGTATCGTACCTGACAGCTTGTTGTTCTTCCTCCTCAGCAGCTATGACGCACGCTGAGTCAAGTGGGTTTGTCTTTTAAGACTCTCACAGAATCAGTGGGTACATTTCTACCCGGCAAAGTGTCATGTCTTCTTCTCTGTACACAATGTCACCCTTTTATGTTCTTCAGCTCTGTTTACTACGTGGTTGTCATGGCTTTGTAAAAATGACATCTTAGCAAATAAACAAGATGTGAAACGTACAAAGATTTTTACCTGCTATCGGAGGTTTTTTGTACATATAAAAGCAGAAATACATACTCTGTGGTGCAGCTCCACATCACTTGCCTTAACATAGAAGCTGGTAAACCCGGAATAGGCCGCAGGATGTCTGTCCTGGTGTTATTAATGCTTTGACTACCAACAATCAAAAGCAAACGTTATGGTTAAGTGCCTGAGAATGTAATGCATACGTAAGAATGCTGGATTGCTTCCAAAGATGCAGTCAGATGTAAATACTTCTTCATGAGCACTCAGGGTTTAACTCTCTCATGCTTTATAAGCCTCTTTATAAAAGTCTCAGTTCTATGTATTCAGTTAATGAAAACAAATAAGCCCGCCCATTTTCTTTCTATACAAAGACACTTATTCAGTGAATCTAAAGCTTCATCTGTTTTGAAAAAAATCACTATATACAGATGTGGTAATCATTAACTTGACACAGGGTTTTGAATACATACAGTATGGAAGCAAACTTCATTTTGGTAATGGCTTTTGTTGAGTTGAGTTTCAAGTTAAACTTAGGGCTCTTTCACACCTGCGTTATTGTCTTCCGGCATAGAGTTCCGTCGTCGGGGCTCTATGCCGGAAGAATCCTGATCGGCCAAAAATCCGGAACACTTGCCGCAAGTCCGGATCCGGAATTAATGCCCATTGGAAGGCATTGATCCGGATCCGGCCTTAAGCTAAACGTCATTTCGGCGCATTGCCGGAGCCGACATTTAGCTTTTTCTGAATGGTTACCATAGCTGCCGGGACGCTAAAGTCCTGGCAGCCATGGTAAGTGTAGCGGGGAGCGGGGGAGCAGTGTACTTACCGTCTGTGCGGCTCCCCGGGTGCTCCAGAGTGACGTCAGGGCGCCCCAAGCGCATGGATCATGTGATCGCATGGATCACGTCATCCATGCGCATGGGGCGCTCTGAAGTCATTCTGGAGCGCCCCGGGAGCCGCACGGACTGTAAGTAAACCGCTTCCCCGCTCCTACTATGGCAACCAGGACTTTAATAGCGTCCTGGGTGCCATAGTAACACTGAAAGCATTTGGAAGACTGTTCCGTCTTCAAATGCTTTCAGTACACTTGCGTTTTTCCGGATCCGGCGGGCACCTCCGGCAACGGAAGTGCATGCCGGATCCCAACAACGCAAGTGTGAAAGAGGCCTAAGCTGCAACAGTGTTTGAGGTGTGAATTAAGTATCAAGCTAACATTTGCTACATCTGTACTGTAATCTGTTTTATGTGTTATCAGAGGATATTTGTTTTTCTTTATAGAAGCAGGTGATGACCACACAATTGTTATTCTGGCCCTAATACAGTTAAGAAAAAAATAAATGAATTGTATGCTTTCCTTTTTGCATGAGACCTAAATTCAAGTTCAGCCTTTTAGGGTGCCTTTACATATGTAAATCACTGCAAAGGTGCACTGCAAAATATGCAATTGGAAACTTAAGGCTAAACCCTCACGCTAGATGTTAAAATGAGACTTTAGCCAATATATTCCAGTCAAGAACATATCGGAGCCCGCACACCCCGTCAAGGTATCTCAGTTGTCGCGGGACCTACCGCTAAACCTACCTCTAGTGTGTGAACACTGTCTGATAGGTGATAAGGTCCAACTCACAGCCAAGCTACCACAAACCTCCAAGGTAAGATCCCAAATACAATCGGAGGAGACTGTAAGCCCCACCTATAACAGGAACATGTGACACAGGCTACCAGGTGCACCAGAATGTTACCAAAGATAAAAAATGGCACATTCCATACATATAAAGACAAATCCCTGAATAAAGTGGTCTTAATGGTGGGAAATTCTCAGAACCCCAAATACTGTAGCATATTTATAACCGGGGGAGCACAGCCTCCACATGTGATCCGCTGCTAATGGCAATCCCCAGCAAAAAATGCATACAATGGAGGATGCCGGCAGCGGACCACATGTGCTACAAAAACATCCTACACAAGATGGAATAATGTGGGGGTGAAACTATGAGAATAAATAAATAAATCACTGGAAAGGTGCACTGCAAAATATGCAATTGAAAACATAAGGCTAAACCCTCAAGCTAGATGTTAAAATGAGACTTTAGCCAATATATTCCAGTCAAGAACATATCGGAGCCCACGCACCCCGTCAAGGTATCTCAGTTGGCGCAGGACCTACCGCTAAACCTACCTCTAGTGTATGAACACTGTCTGATAGGTGCTAAGGTCCAACTCACAGTGAAGCTACCACAAACTTCCAAGGTAAGATCCCAAATACAATGACCGGAATATATTGGCTAAAGTCTCATATTAACATCTAGCGTGATGGTTTAGCCTTATGTTTTAAAATGCATATTTTGCAGTGCACCTTTGCAGTGATTTATTCGTTAATTTCTAACGATAATTTTTTTCCCTTAGTCCTAACAGTGGCACAAATGGGGTATTCTGCCCCTGTGGACTGGTTAGGACAGGTGGAAGTTTTAATGAAACAATAAAAAAACACTGGCATGCACATGCCCTCCCTGCCCCCAATAAAGAGGTGTGTGACCCTCCAAACCATGTGTAATTACAAGTAGACAAACATAACCACAATTAATAAACATAGGGGAGGAAATTTGTGTGCCACTGTTAGGACTAAGGGAAAACAAATTATCGGTAGAAATTAACGATTCCCTTACGTCCTAACCAGTGGCACAAATGGGGATTTAGCAAGTAGAAACCCCCATGGGAGGGTCCTCATGCCTGGCGGAAGATAACACTGTCCGGCCAAATGAGGAATAACTATGTATTCTAGTATCCACTCTATAGTGTGAGATAAAAGTGGAGTGAGAACTCCAAGAAGCTGACTTGCAGATCACGTCCAATGGGATCGAGCTTCTCTCTGCAAAAGAAGTGGCCACTGCTCGAGTAGAGTGGGCCCTTACAAATTCAGGGGGCTCCGAGCCCTGAGACATATAAGACTCCCGAATTGCCTCTTTAATCCAGCGACTGATGGAGGGCTTAGAGGCTTTCCTCCCCTTATGAGTACCGGAAAAAAGGATAAGGAGGTTTTCATCCTTCCTAAATACCTTGGAGCGTTCCAGGTAAATCCTAAGACATCTCGCAATATCGAGGGTATGGAGCCCTCTTTCCTCAGAGGAGGGGGGTGGAGCCAATGATGGTAGGGAGATCACCTGATTGATATTGTCAAAGGAAGGAACCTTTGGGATGAAGGTAGGTAAAAATTTTAGAAGTACCCGATCCGGTAGGAACTTCGTATATGGCTCAAAGGCAGAAAAAGCCTGGAGTTCCCCAACTCGCTTTGCAGAGGTAACAGCTAACAAGAAGGTGATCTTCCAGGTCAGGAACCTGAATCCCGCCTCCTCTAGGGGCTCAAAGGGGGGAGATGATAACCCCCTGAGCACGACCGACAAATCCCAAACCGGGATAGGTCTGATTACTGTAGGCTTTAATCTTGAGGCTCCCTTCAGGAATCTCTTGTCTGCACTTTAAGGGTAGCTGGTGATAGCCCCCTGTCCAGACCGTCCTGAAGAAATTGGAGGATCATCGGGATGGAAGCTTCAGCGGATCTTTGCTGATGCCTTGTACACCAGGATGAAAAGATCTTCCAGATTCTGGAGTAGGCCTTATTGGTAGCTTCTGATCTGGAGTGCTCCAGGGTTCTCAAGACAGTCCCCGATAGCCCTTCTACTCTTGGAAGGGACTGATCAACCTCCAGGCCGTCAGGTTGAACATTTGAAGATTTGAGGAGACCTGGGTGCCCCCTGACACCAGTACTCTCTCTGGGGGGAAGCCTCAGAAATTGACCCCGACTCATCTGTAAGAGTTGGGTAAACCAAGCTCTTTTCGGCCAGTATGGGATAATGGCGATAACTGACGCTTGGTCCTGCCTGATTTTCATCAAGACCCTTGGTATCAAGGAAATTGGAGGGAAGATGTAGCCCAGCCTGAACCTCCATGGGATTGACAGTGCATCTATTGCCACCCGGTTGTCCTCCCTGTAAAGGGAGCAATACCTCTCCACCTTGGTGTTGAACCTTGTTGCCATGAGATCGATCTCTGGCATGCCCCACCTGAGCGTTATCTCCTTGAAGACCTCTGGATGAAGTGACCATTCTCCGGTTGGAAGACCTCGGCTCAGGTGATCCGCAATCACATTGTGAACTCCGCGAATGTGAACGGCTGATAAGTGGGTGAGGTTCAGTTCTGCCCAATCCAAAATCACCCCTATCTCTCTCAGGAGACTTTGTGACCTCGTGCCTCCCTGCTTGTTGATATACAGCACAGCGGTCATGCTGTCTCTGACTGTACCTTCACTGCCTTCCCTCGAATGACGGGAGCAAAATGAAGAAGAGCTAGTCTGATTGCTCTGATCTCCAGGAGATTCGATGACAATAACCTCTCCTGAGGTGTCCAAGTTCACTGGACTGTCTTGTCCTGAAGATGCGCACCCCAGCCTACTAGGGATGCGTCTGAAGTAAGTATGATCCAAGAGGGCTGGATCAGGGACTTGCCGTCCGTGAGGTGGGACCACCACCTCAGAGAGGATCGGACTTTGTAAGGCAGGGAGAGCACGGAATTGAGTCCATCTGGACTGTGATTCCACTTGGCTAATACTTCCGACTGGAGCGGACGTAGATGCCATAATGCCCAAGGTACCGCCTCTGCGGTTGAAGACATTAGTCCCAACATCCTCATCCACGTTCGAATCGTTACCTGTTTTGTTACAGAGAGAGAACGGGCTGTCTGTTGCACGGATTGCCTTCTTTCGGGAGTGAGATGAATTGTCATCCTGACTGAATCCACCATGAACCCCAGGAACCTTACCGAGGTGGCTGGTTGAAGTTGGGATTTGTCCCAATTGATTATCCATCCTAACTGATGTAGGAATGTAACAGCCTGTTGGATGTGTTGGGACAGGATCGCTTGGGAAGGAGCTCTGAGGAGCCAGTTGTCCAGGTATGGAACTATACTCAGGCCCTGAAGCCTTAGTGCGGCCACCACAGAGACCACTACTTTGGTGAAAGTGTGTGGGGCTGAAGAAATCCCAAACGGGAGGGCCACAAACTGAAAATGTTTTAGGACCCCCCCCGATGTTTACCGCGATCCTTAAGAATCTTCTGGACCCAGGATGGATGGGAATATGGAGATAAGCATCCTTGAGGTCTAAGGTTGGCAAGAAATCTCCCGGCATAAGAAGATTGGTCACTGACTGGATAGTTTCCATACAGAACTTCTTTTGTTTTATGAAACGGTTGAAGAACCTCAGATCTAAAATCATCCTCCAACCTCCGGTACTCTTGGGTACCAGGAAAACTGGCGAGTAGATACCTGTTCCCCTCTCTTGGAGAGGAACCTCTTCTAAGGCCCCCTTCTGGAAGTATTCTAGCACGTAACTTTCTAGAATCTTCTGCTTGTTGCTGGGAAGAAGCCTTGTTTGGACAAACTTGTCCAAAGGCAAACTGCTCAAGTCTACAAGGTAGCCCTGAGAAATTACACGCAGGACCCAACTGTCCTGGATATGATCCTGCCAACAAGGTAGAAAGTGCTGTAGGCAACCGCCTACGGGAATGTGGGGAGAAGGGAGCCCGAGATCTCTTGTCAGATCGGCTAAATACCAAGAGCCTCGAGGAGGCCCGCAATCAGAGCGCCGAGGACTTCTTGGGGGGTCTAGAACCCCGAGAGGATCTCCCTCCTCTACGGGAACCCCAATTCCTCTGGGGTCTGGGTTGCGGTTCCGCTCTGGAACTATACCCCTTGCCTCGAAAGGACTGCTGGGGAAGGGACTTGCCCTTCTTGTCCGACAGCCCCTCCATTATGTGGTCAAGCTCTGCACCAAAGAGTTTGCCGGGTTCATATGTCATGGCACAGAGATTATGTTTTGAGGTCGTATCGGCCTTCCAAGGTTTCAACCAAAGCGGACGCCTGCCCGCGGTTGAAAGAGCCATGGACTTGGATGCCAGCTTCAATTGTTGTGGAGCTGCATCACACAAGAAGTCAATGGCAAGGCTGGCCGTCTTACATGAGGCCAGAATGTCGTCCCTATAGACCCCTTGGTCCAGGTCAGACTGAATTTGGGAAAGTCTCCATGAATGAGGTAAGCCCCACAGTGACAGGGCTCTGTACAAGGGAGCAAACAACAGCTAAGGCCGGAGGACATCCTCAGGCCGCATAGGAGGAGCGGCCCAGTTCCCAAGGAACAAAATAAAGAAAGGGAAAAGAGACTCTCTCCACCGCAAGGATGGAGGAGTGCACCACCCGTCCCGTCCTTTCCGCAGGACAGAAAAAAACACATGGTTTGGAGGGTCACACCCCTCTTTATTGGGGGCAGGGAGGGCGTGTGCATGCCAGTGTTTTTTTTTATTGTTTCATTAAAACTTCCACCTGTCCTAACCAGTCCACAGGGGCAGAATACCCCATTTGTGCCACTGGTTAGGACGTAAGGGAATTATTTATTCTCATAGTTTCATCCACACATTATTCCATCTTGTAGGATGTTTCCGCTGCCGGCATCCTCCATTGTATACATTTTTTGCTGGGGCTTGCCGTTAGCAGCGGATCACATGTGGATGTTGTGCTCCCCTAGTTATAAATACGCTACAGTATTTGGGGTTCTGAGCATTTCCTCCCAATAAGGCCACTTTATTCAGTGATTTGCCTTTACATATGACATAAAAATCTGCTGGAAAATAAGCAGGTGCTGATTTTGTTGCAGAACACTCCCTCCTGACATTTGATTGCCAGGACAAAACATCTCATCTTGTGCCCTGTCTTCTACGCCTGCGCACTGCCTCCAAAAGTCACCGCCTAGGCTCTAGATCTGCTGCTGCTTGCCAAGCAGCGCAGATCCATAATGCACTTGTGCCCATGACATACCTGAACCTGGAAGCGTTCCTCCTCTGACAACTTTTGGTGACAGAGTGCAGGTGCAGAAGGAAGGTCAAGACGAGATGTCTTGCCCTGTCAATCAAATGTTAGAAAGGAATGTTCTGAGCAATGGGACGTAGTTGTAACAGCACTATAGCACACCCCTCTGTGCTCCAACTAAGTGGTTTTCATACATATATAAAAGTACTGATTTCTCTGCATCACTAATACCTATAAAATAAAGAAATACCTGTATATAATTTTTCTCAGCATAAGTAACCCTACCAGGCACTATGTCTAGTTTCGTAGTGCTTTAAGAAAAGCTGCAACACATCATTATTTACACAGCATAATGTTATTCTGTAGTGGAACACAGGGCAGGGACTGGCACTTTTTAAGCCCCATAGAATAAAAAATGGCCCCTAATGAATCAACATATTTTCAAAGCAAATGTGGTTAAGTAGAAAGCACTGGGACCAGCTAGTTTGGGATATACAGTCAGTAGGTCCAAGCTCAAAAACCAATATGATCTGGCAAATCTGAAATATTGAATATACCTTAAAAAAAGAGTCATTGTCCTACAAGTTAGCCTAATCAAACACATACAGGCTCTTAATTAATTTAAACATGTAATAATCCACTGGCTTACACAGCCATTACCTTCTAAGATCTACAATTTATACTGTGATCTTCAAAAACCCAATTCAGTCTCATGCTCTCCCTCTTATCTGTCTGGAGACAACAACCTAAAGAGACAAGAAATGCAATGTTAACATTAACACATGATGCTATATATAATGTTTATGCATAAATCTACTTTTCATTAACTTTCTCATATCTTTCAACCACCGTCATTTGAATATGGAGAAAAAGTGCTTCTGAAAGTTCTGCACTCTCCCCTAACAGAGTTCTTCAATTCCTTGCAAGGACACTTGGCTTAATAGTTTATTTTTATTAACAAAATTCAAAGTGAATTAACAAAAGAGAAATGTAAATCAAATCAACTTGTGGTGTGACCTCCCTTTGCTTTCAAAAGATCACCACTTCTTCTAGGTACACCTGTACACAAAAAAACTTTTTCACAGTAAATATACAGTATATATATATATATATATATATATATATATTTTGTAGGAGGGTTCAAGGGATGATCATGGATGATAGATATGTGTCAACGAGGTTCCTGGCCTCGGTGAAGTAAGAGCCTGTTTCATTACATTATGAACTTATAATTGGGAGAGTCTTCCCGGGTTTCCCGGCACTGTGGCCTGATATGAAAGTTACCGATACCCGTGAGACAGGTGTAACCCCAGTAGAGTGGCCTTGCTCAGAGGGGAAACTGGAACCCTGGGAACTTGAGACCCAAGGGCCATCAGTAGGGGTGGCTGCCACTGCAGTGGAATAGGGGGAGGCAACCCCGCTGAGTGTAATGGTGGGAGACGTGGAGGATTTGCCGCCGGATCCTGAGTCGGCAGACCTAAAAAAAAACATGTCAAAAAGAGTGGTGTCTAAGGATGGGAGGAACTGGGTTCTCGCTCTTCGAACTGCTATATGGCAGACACCCTCGCGGTCTGTTGGACATAGCCAAAGAGGTGTGGGAACAACAACCCACACCGTATAAAAATGTAATTAATTATGTCACTCAGATGCAAGAGCGGATAGAGAAAGTGTTGCTGCTTGTTAGGGAACATATGGAGGCAGCCCAGTGAGCCCGGAATAGGGTCTATAAATCGGCAGGAGATCGGGTTTTGGTTCTGGTATCGACAGTGGACAGTAAGTTCCTGGCTAGGTGGCAGGGACACTGCAAAGTACTCAAAAAAGTTGGTTAGTTAAACAATAAGGTACAGCCATGGAGGCAAAAGCCGGAGCAGGTGTACCATGTGAATTTACTTAAACCTTGGAAAGATAGGGAGACCAGTACGGATGACAGCCCGTGGCCGAGTTTTCTAGGGGAAGAGTTTCCCACCCTACGGTCTGGTACAAGGGAAGCAGTTGCCACAGAGAAGATTGTCGATAGCCTTTCCTCTAAACAGACTCAGGAGGCGGGGGAGTTCGTCAGCAGGAACACTGATGTGTTCTCGGACCTCCCTGGACGCACTTCTACCATCCAACATGACATTGTCACTGAGCCTCAGGTCAGAGTCCGGTTGAAACCATACCGGGTACCCGAGTCCTGGCAACAGGACTCGGAAGAAGTGCAGCTAATTCTACAACTAGACGTAATTGAGGAGTCGAAAAGTGAATATACAGGCCTTTTTTTCTGGCGGAACGCCCCGGAACGGCGTTCTGCCACCTATTTTCTGCCGACCCGCCCCGCCCCCCTTTAGTCACTGCACGGCCGGGCAGCCGCCCGGGGCGCTGTCAGAAGGGGGGCGCCGGCAGGGCACAGCAGGAGATGAGCGCTGCGCTTCCATTGTGAAAGCGCTCACTCATCTACAAAGTCATCTTATCTGTATCGCCGTCCTCAGGACGGCAATACAAATGTCTGTAATGCGGCAGGGCAGGGAGAGGTGTGTCCCCTCCCTGTTCCTCTGATAGGCTGCCAGCACTAGGCCGGCAGCCTATCAGAGGCCGGTGCAGGCGGCACGATGACGTCATCGCGCCGCCTGAGCCAGCGAGGGACACAGGCCAGAAGAGGCCTGCATCGCATCCTGGAGGAGGTAAGTATAAGTTTATTATTATAATTTTTTATATGTAAAAATGACAATCCTGGCACATAAGGGGGGCTGCTGGGCTGGCACAGACATAAGGAGGGGTGCTGGCACATAAGGGGGGATACTGGCTGCTGGCACAGACATAAGAGGGGCTGCTGGGCTGGAACAGACATAAGGGGGGATGCTGGCACATAAGGGGGGCTACTGGCACATAAGGGGGGCTGCTGGCACAGACATAAGGGGGGCTGCTGGGCTGGAACAGACATAAGGGGGGCTGCTGGCACATAAGGGGGGCTACTGGCACAGACATAAGGGGGGCTACTGGCACAGACATAAGGGGGGCTACTGGCACAGACATAAGGGGGGCTGCTGGCACAGACATAAGGGGGGCTGCTGGCACAGACATAAGGGGGGCTACTGGCTACTGTCACATAAGGGGGCTACTGGCACATAAGGGATAAGGGGGGCTACTGGCACATAAGGGGGGCTACTGGTACTTGATAGAGGGGCTACTGGCACATGATGGTGGGGGTCTCTTATTACTGGCACATAATTGGGGGGCATCTATGGGGGCACATCTTACTGGCACATCTTACTGGTAAATGATTGGGGGGCATCTATTAGGGCACTTATTACTGGCACATTATTGGGTGGCACTATAGGGACATCTACAGAGGCTAAAAAGAAGGGGTATTTTATATGGGGGCTCTGTATAGGGGCATTTTATACTGGGAGGGAAGGAAGAGGCCAGGCCAGGCTGCGCTGCCCATGTGTGGACTAGGGCGGCGGCGGCCGCGGGCACTGGCAGCCTGGCTATCACGACCGTCACTGGCAATTTTACTTGCATCCCTGTTCTCTAAAGGGGTGGTTTTAGGGGGCGGTCCTAGGGGTGGGTAGGGGCGTGGCCAGGGGAGGGGGGGAGTGAGTTCCACCACCTTTTCTCTGAGAAAAAAAGCCCTGTATATATATAATATCTAGAGATGCTAACTAGTATTGTGTCTCTCGTGCAATGAAAAGTGTCCTGTAGCAAAACAGTTAAGGAAATTTGTATTACCAACTGAGTCAAGGTCAAGGCACACAGAATAAACTTGTGAGAGGTTGTGACGCAGCACTAATGGAAGCTTCATGGAAAAAGCTTCAACAGAAAGCAGAGCGTGCCAGCTCAAAGCTGAAGTACAGCTGCTGTGGACATGCAGGGCCCCAGTATTATAGCACACAATGCTGACACTGGCAAACTGCTCCATGTGAACAGAACACGGGACAAAAAGACTCTGGTAAACATGTGAGGGTAGAACCTCTGCACAAAGGCAGGTCTGTTCTAAAGTTACTTGAACCTCGAATTTGAAAGGTGACATTTAAAAAAAAAAATTTATGGTGATATTTTTAGCTGCTGGAAAATATGACACTATGTTTACAAACCATCTATAGACAATAACACCATTAAAAGTGGGTCATATTGAATAGAAAGGAAAGGTGCATTTATAGGGCCGAGCAGCAGCAAATTGTTGGGAAGGAAGCATTCCATCCCGACAGTTGGCTGCTCTTTCAGTGAAGGAGACTGCCGTAATTACATGCAGCGATCACCTCCACAGTATGAGAACAAGGGATCGCTATTACAATTGCTCGTCCTCATACAGCTGCACTGTTTCTGGGCATCAGATCGCTGTTTAGACAGCACAGTCTGCTGCACAGAAATGATGATTGATGGTGCTTGCATGAACGACAGGGCCACCTGATTAATAAGCGTTTAGTTTGTTCATCAGGTGATCGGCAGCACGTTTACACGGGCAGATTGTTGGGAAGGAGCGTTCGCAGGAACATTCATTCCCTATAATCTACCCATCTAAATACATCTTTAGGCTAAATTCACATGATAAATGGTGCATGACTGTCGCTTTCAGAGCCAATTAAAGTCGATGGGGCTATTCACATGGCGTTTTTTTTAACGGCCAGTGAATAGTGGCCATTAAAAAATAGGACATGTTTTTTGACCCCACAGGTGTTTTCCAGAAATGAATGACTACTGTTTGGGCACACCACATGGTTCATAAGGGAGGGAGCGCCATATGGCTTTTGGATGGCAGGTTTTGCTGAAATAGCTTTCAGGTGCAGTGTCACATTTGACCATTTTTACAAGCAGATGGACCACATTGAAATCAATGGCCCATTTTTAATTGCCATACAGACAGGACTAACCATCATTAAAAATGGCTAGAAAAGACTTCCAAGAGTTCAAATTAAATAAATTAAAAAAGGCTTATCTACTTTAACACTTGGGAACACTCAAACCCTTGCTATTCACTGAACGCAGCAGGACCTACACTAGGAACGTCAGGTCCTGCTGCATCCAGTAAATAGTGAGGGTCCCTGCCTGTTCAATTGGATGAGGTATTTTATTTTTAGTTTTTTTATTACTGTCAGCACCAGTGGAGATGAAAGGAACAGGGGACATTATATATGTGGGCACAGCTGGGGGCCATTATATATGTATGTACACACAAATGGGGGCCAATATCTACACTGGGGCACAACTGGGGGCTATTATAACTACTAGATGGTTCTAAGAGGTCCAATATCTATACAGCGGGCACAAAGAAATACATTATTTATACTCGAGGTACTACTGGGGGCATAAAACTATATATATATGTATATATACTGTATATGGACATTGCATGGGTTTTAACTTAAAAATCATCTGTTTTTAACAACTGTTTTTCACAGTTGTTAAAAATTAATTCAAAATGGATTATGACCACTTTGCAATCCATCAGCGGTGGCCGTGTTTGCACACTATAGGAAAAAGTTCTGGCCTCTCTGGTTGCCGGGATCGGTGAAGTGTCCATAAGTCAGCACTTATGAAGTGTCCATAAGTCAGCATGGTGGTCGTAAACATGGAAACGAAAAGAGTATAATGAGATGAAAAAATGAATTAAGCCAGCAAAGGAGGCAATGTGGATAATAACACTACATTAGTAAGTGCCTTGTATTAACTACATGATAAATGTCATTTGCTGAAGTGAGACAATCCCTTTAACAGCCATTTTTTTTTATGTCTTGTGAATGTAGACTAAATTAACATTGAGGCACTTGAATTAGAAGACTTCAATCTCCTTATATAAATGGTTCATCAGGATTATCCTGCTTACTTACTATTGTCAATATTCCCTGTACAAAGCTGTGCATATTAAAATGGCCATGAATTATACTGTAACACATTAGGCGAAAACTACATGCAAGTCTTGATTTCTCCTTTCCAGATCCACTAATACAAAGTATTACAAAACCAATGTCACATTCCACATGTATTGAGGATAAAAAACAGTCCTTTATGTTTGACATGGCATAATTTCTATGAACTTTTCAAAAAGTAGTCTGGCAGCATACAGAAAGCATCTTCCTCACTTTGACAGCACCCTGGCACAAGCATTTTCCTGCATTTTTTTATTTATTTAAAGGTGGGCTCACTTTGTATACAGTGCAGATTGCATTTAATAACTACGCCTAAGGCAGGATTAAAGGGGTATTCCTGTTGTGACAAGTTATCCTTTATCCACAGGATAGGGGATGACTATCAGATATAATAGTTATAACCAATCACTAGTACAGGGTCCCATAACCCTTCAGGCCCCCTGAAATGAACAAAGTGGCAGGTGCCAGGTCAGGCATGCGCACTCCATTCATCTCCATGGGAGTTCCAGAAATAAATGAACGCTGTACTTGACTATTTCTGGAACTCCTACAGAGATGAATGAAGTGGCAGTGGCATGCCCGGCCTGTAGCTCCCTTAATTCTGGGGGGCCAAGAGGGGTAATGATTCCACAATCTCATAATCAGTGGGGGTCCTATTGGTAAACTGTCATGCCCGTTTAGATTTACAAATGGACCCACCAATTTGGAAACTGATCCCTTATTGTATCCACATATGAGAGCTACACCTGCTTGATTGGATTGCCAATGAGTCATAGGATGACTGTGATTTTGCTTAGAGTTGAGGGTCTCATAAGGGGCAGTCAAGGCTACAAACTGAATGGCAGAGTACACCCGCTATAGATCTGGCTGTCCCAGGGCCGGTTTTAGACAAAGTATAGCCCTGGGCAAAATTAAAAGTGGGGCCCCAAGTCCTGAAATATTGGACCAGTAGTCTTTCAGGATTCTGTAGGCACGGACAGCGGTTGCAACCACAGCAGCTGATTGTAGAATGCCACATTCTCTCTATTTAGCCTTTCCATTGTAAGCTGCTGATCCTGCAGCCTCTTTGGGTATGTTCACACAGAGTATTTTCTGTGCTTAAAAAAATCTGCATCAGGTTTTTTTTTATCAGTTTTTTTAAACAAATTTTATTAATCACTTTTTGATGCAGTTTTAGCGTGGATATTTATTCCTTCCCATTTTCAATGGGAATTATGGACATGTACCCCGCGTTATGAATGGCCAGGGCACTTCTTTTTTTCCATGGTGCAGTTTATAAAACCACAAGCTGAAAAAAAGGTGTTGTCCCAACCGAGCCCCTGAAGTGAAGGGAAAGCTCAATGTGCATGCACGGTCATCCTCCATTATGCTATGAGTGTTCTGAAAATAGCTGATCACTGGCTCTATTTTTGGAAATTTCATAGCAGTGAATGGAGATAATGCTGGACATGCACACTGTTATGGGGGATCTGTGGATGACACACTGTTATGGGGGATCTGTGGATGACACACTGTTATGGGGGATCTGTGGATGACACACTGTTATGGGGGATCTGTGGATGACACACTGTTATGGGGGATCTGTGGATGACACACTGTTATGGGGGATCTGTGGATGACACACTGTTATGGGGGATCTGTGGATGACACACTGTTATGGGGGATCTGTGGATGACACACTGTTATGGGGGATCTGTGGATGACACACTGTTATGGGGGTACCGTGGATGACACACTGTTATGGGGGATCCGTGGATGACACACGTATGGGGGATCTGTGGATGACACTATTATGGGGGATCTGTGGATGACACACGTATGGAGGATCTGGCTGTGATACAGCCACAATGTATGACAAAGCTTTACAGATGCCCTTATTAGCAGCCCTGGTCTGCTCCCCCCAAGTACTGAAACAAAAAAAAAAAAAACAGCTAATTTGGACTCAGATTCTTAATCTATATGCCCCCCCATTACCAATGCAGACCACCTAAACAATGCCCTCATTATTAAACTAGAGCCCTCTATGGTCAAGACAGCCATGTGGTAGTTGAATGCAGCACGGCCACTTCACAAGCACCACATGAGCACACAATTTAGTGGTGTCCTAAAAGTATTTCAGACCCAGCTCATACTGGAGTCACACGGAGAGCACAGGACACAAGGAGCTCATACAGGGGGCACAGGAAGCTTATATAGGGAACACAGACAGCAAACACATGGGCCACACACCGTGAGCACAGGGGACACAGGGAGCTCACATAGGGGACACATGGAGCACACACAACTCACACAGTGGGAGCACAGGGAGTGCACACAGGGGGAACAGGGAGCTCACATAGGGAACACAGACAGCACACACATGGGGCACACACCGGGAGCACAGGGAGCCCACACAGTGGGCACAGGGAGCGCACACAATGGGCACAGGGAGCGCACACAGCAGACAGAGGTGGCAAAGGGAGCTCACAGAGGGGGGCACAGGGAGCTCACAGATCAGTAACCATAAGTACTTGAGGGCAGTGCAGGGTATTACAATAAGAGTGTGACCACCAGCAGCCCTGCACCCTCCTCCTCCACAGACACTGCTGCATGTGTTTTACTCCATGGACTTACCAGCTGGAGAGTGAACAGGCCAGGTGCTATGATAAGACAGGGTCCTGGGAGCTCCTGTTGTCCAGCAGCTGAGGTCAGAGCCTGGGGATCGGATGCAGTAGAAGGCCCAGTCATCCCAATCTGGTTTTCGCCTTGCAGCCTGGAGCAAGTGCAGGCAAAGGATGGGGGTGGGGCTATGTTAGCCCCGCCCACACAGAACATCCTTATGCCGGTCTGTAGCAGCAGGATTCTAATGCTGTGCAGTCACCTAGGTCTGGTGAGAAGGGGAGACTGTGCAGGGTGGACAGCAGCAGAGAAACAGCAGGGGGGCCCTTTCGGAAAGGGGGCCCTGGACAATTGCCCAGTCCCCCCCCCCTTCCCCTAATGCCGGCCCTGGGCTTTCCTTAAACTCACATCTAGATTAAAAGAACCAGCTTGGACAAGAAGGATGACTGATGGAGGTCCAGAGGCATGCATTTTATGTGCCCTACCTATAATTTAGCTGTGGACACGGTGAAGAATTGAGTCACATGACAAACCATAGTATATCCTGCTTAATTGTTAGAACTGTTTACATATGGGAACACAAATAGGAAAGAAGAGAAAAGGGTCACTACAAAGACTACTTGAATGCAGCAGTGAAATCTACCTGATGGTATGATTCACTGTATTATTATCTATGTGGAAGCCTTTATTAGAGGGCTGTCCAGGATTATACTACTGTCCTACATCATGGACCCCCCAACAATCAACGGTTCTGCGGTAGCTCCAACGGCATCGAAATGACACAGCTCCTTCCTGGGACGGATCTGTGTAGTTCCGGCGCTGACTTTCAGCACAAAAGCTACTGCAGAACAGCAAGGTGTCAGACCCCTGCTAATCAGATATTTATGGCCATCAACAGTAAAATCCTGGACAAACCCTTTAAAGTTATGGATACTTACAATCCTTAAAGGAAAGACAATTTTATTTTCCATTTACATGTTTACCTTGAAGTCGCTCTGTGGCATTTTTAAGAAATCAAAGACACTGGCATAGAGAACAGCTGGCATGGTTGGGGTGCAAATCCTGAAAAAACTAAGAAATAGATGAGTGATGTACAGTACGATATGTGTATAACATGTATTTGATGGAATACATGCTATTATTATACTTTGTTACAGTATATACGTACATTGTAACTTCTAATTTTATATATCTTAAAGCAATTGCTTAATAAAGAAATGAAAACACCCTGGCTATTTTATTACGTGCATTTTAATTTCATAATATATCTGAATAGTAACGGTAGTTAAAAATCTCATTTTACACAAAGCTTGAAATCTTTAGCTTCCCTTTAGATCAGTGGTTCTCAACCTTTCTAAAGCCGTGACCCCTTAATACAGTTCCTCATGTTGTGGTGACAAATACACAAGTATTCATTTATAACCACAGAACTTTAGCATAAATACAAAATATTTGTAAACCAAATAAATAATAAATCAGTGGTGCGCACAGTACCCCTCAAATAAATAACTCAGTGGTGCTCACAGTACTCCCCCCCCCCAAAAAAAAAAATATAAATCACTGGTGCTCAGGGTACCCCTCAAATAAATAAATCAGTGGTGCTTCAAGTCCCCCCCAAATAAATAAATCAGAAGTGCTCAGGGTCCCCCAAATAAATAAATCAGCGGGGCTTCAGGTCTCCCCCAAATAAATAAATCAGTGGTGCATCAGGTTTCCCCCAAATAAATAAATCAATGGTGCTCAGGGTCCCCCAAATAAATAAATCAGAAGTGCTCAGGGTCCCCCAAATAAATAAATCAGCGGTGCTTTATGTCCCCCCAAATAAATTAAGCCTTGCTTAGCCAAATAATTAAAATAAAATTAGCCAGGCTCAGCCAGGCTCAATTAAATCATTGGTGGCAGTGGTGCTCAGCGGCGGTGTCATTAACGAAAAAACTCGGACCTCAGCAGACAGGCGGCCCGACTTACCCGTCCAGACGTCAGGCTCCTTCAAGCAGAGGCAGTGATAGGACATCACTTCCTGTGCGCGAGGATAAGGGGCCGCTGCCGTTGTGCGGGCGACCCACAATAGGAAGCCTCAGGCGACCCCCCGGAAAGGGCCGATCGACCCCCAAAGGGGTCGCGACCCCTAGGTTGAGAACCGCTGCTTTAGATAGTTATAGAGTCAAATCAAAACTGTGATTGCCTGCAGTCACCACTAGGTTTTCCAAAGACAAAGATTATACAGCACCTAATAAGAAATCCAATTTTAATAACTGTATAAACTCCACAGTGTGTTAAAACAGCTAGAATTGTATGTGTCTCTACTGCTGTGTGCAGTGAGACAGGTAATCTGAAGCTCTATAACATAACAATGTATTGCAGTCCCTTGTAATAAACATTATATGGTATAATAAGATGAAACAGAATTTGATTTGGATTCATAAAGAGAACCCATCAGCTCGCCTGACATTTCTGTTTAACAAAATACTCCATGAAATAAAAATGTTGGAATATCTTTACTTGGAACTCTGCATCGTGCCAATCTCCTGTTATTCCTCCTGGAAATGTATGAATACATTGGGTGATACCATTCCTCATGTTCATAGGGTGTACTACTATGTCTGCTACTGTGAGCACTGATTGAACAGTGTCAGAACATATAGGGACATGCCCCGCTGACAATGGAAATCGGAAACACCCAGTTATCAAACATTCATGCATTTTCAGAAAGAATAAAAAAAGATATTGCAATGCAAAGTTTCAAATGAAAGGATCCAGAACTGTTATGTAAAGGGGAGAATATACATTTACTAAAGCAGACGTGTCAGGATTGTGTCACCTCTGCTCATTCACCAAACCTATGGCTGAGCAGCGTTTAATATTATATGACAGAATATCATATATTCTTTAGAACCAGGAAATTGCAAACAATGTCTATTATAATGTTTGGAGCAGTGAATGGACCGTAATATTATAATGCTGCTTATTTATATGCGACGTACAGATGACTTCCTTTTTTAGGAATCCCCATTTACAGCACTTCCACTTCCATGCTCTGTCGGGAACATCATGAGTGGTTCAAGCTCCACAGAACCTCATGTGCAGACTGATTCTGCTTGTGGTATACAGTTCCTATACCATACATTATGCTCATTTGATCATTGTAAAAGGCACCTGGTCCATATGGTGGATTTATATGTATAGCTTGCAAGACACTATGCAAATGTTGACTGAAGCAATCAGCATTAGCCATACCTCCCAACTTTTAAAAAGCCCAGGGAGGGACATCATCAGCGACTTCTGTAGCCCCCCACAGTAGAATACTCTCTTAGCGTCCCCCACACACTAGAATTCTCCCATGGTGCTCCCCCACAGTAGTTATGTGTAATGACCGACGTCACGCACAGGGAGGATAAAAGGGAAAGCCCTGCCCAAGGGAGAGGGAAAGGTGGTGACCCCTAACTCACCTTGCGGCTGGCACCTGACTGCCCTGACGTCCCTAGACGGGTTCCTCACCCGTGCGGCAATCACGTGCCTAAACCCTGGCTTTCCCTAAAATGAGCCCTAGATAGTGAACGGGCCGGTGGGATCGCTAGTCCGCACCACTATCACTAACAGGGAAACACCAGGGAGAGGACAGACAAAACAGACAAACACATTCACCCAGGTGGGCGATCACAATAGACCACAAAGGTCCAACAGGGATCCGGAGGGTAGCGTTCTGGACCAACTACCAGAGAACGCAGCAACACAGCTCCAGAAGGTCAGAATAGATGTCCAGGCAGGAAGTTCTATCTCTGGCAACCAGAGAAGTGTGAGAGAGGAATATAAGGAGGTTTGGGAGTGCTGGACAAGGAACAGCTGAGGAGAAGGAGCTACGGATCCCTGAGTGAGCCAAAAGGGTTTGCAAAGCAAACCCAGAAAGCTACCATAAGGAAAACAGCCCTATCTTAACAACCTCTGGACCGCCGAACGCAGCGACGCGTCCTGGAGGTGGTTGATTGATTCCTCCTGGACGCGCCGGCGCGTCCTCTCGCGAGACGCGAGATTTCCTGTGAACGCGCGCACACAGGAACGGAAGGTAAGCGAGTGGATCTCCAGCCTGCCAGCGGCGATCATTCACTGGCAGGCTGGAGATGTGTTTTTTTTTAACCCCTAACAGGTATATTAGACGCTGTTTTGATAACAGCGTCTAATATACCTGCTACCTGGTCCTCTGGTGGTCCCCTTTGTTTGGATCGACCACCAGAGGACACAGATAGCTCAGTAATATGTAGCACCAAGCACCACACTACACTACACCACCCCCCGTCACTTATTAACCCCTTATTCACCAATGATCACCCCAGATCACCCCATATAGACTCCCTGATCACCCCCCTGTCATTGATCACCCCCCTGTCATTGATAACCCCCTGTAAGGCTCCATTCAGACATCCGTATGATTTTTACGGATCCACTGATAGATGGATCGGATCCGCAAAACACATACGGACGTCTGAATGGAGCCTTACAGGGGAGTGATCAATGAAGGAGGTGATCACCCCATATAGACTCCCTGATCACCCCCCTGTCATTGATCACCCCCTTGTAAGGCTGCATTCAGATGTCCGTATGATTTTTACGGATCCACTGATACATGGATCGGATCCGCAAAACGCATACGGACATCTGAATGCAGCCTTACAGGGGGGTGATCAATGACGGGGGTGATCACCCCATATAGACTCCCTGATCACCCCCCTGTCATTGATCACCCCCCTGTAAGGCTGTATTCAGATGTCCGTATGATTTTTACGGATCCACTGATACATGGATCGGATCCGCAAAACGCATACGGACATCTGAATGCAGCCTTACAGGGGGGTGATCAATGACGGGGGTGATTACCCCATATAGACTCCCTGATTACCCCCCTGTCATTGATCACCCCCCTTTAAGGCTGCATTCAGGTGTCCGTATGATTTTTACGGATCCACTGATACATGGATCGGATCCGCAAAACGCATACGGACATCTGAATGCAGCCTTACAGGGGGGTGATCAATGACGGGGGTGATCACCCCATATAGACTCTCTGATCACCCCCCTGTCATTGATCACCCCCCTGTAAGGCTGCATTCAGATGTCCGTATGATTTTTAAGGATCCACTGATACATGGATCGGATCCGCAAAACGCATACGGACATCTGAATGCAGCCTTACAGGGGGGTGATCAATGACGGGGGTGATCACCCCATATAGACTCCCTGATCACCCCCCTGTCATTGATCACCCCCCTGTAAGGCTGCATTCAGATGTCCGTATGATTTTTACGGAACCACTGATACATGGATCGGATCCGCAAAACGCATACGGACATCTGAATGCAGCCTTACAGGGGGGTGATCAATGATGGGGGTGATCACCCTATATAAACTCCCTGATCACCCCCCTGTCATTGATCACCCCCCTGTAAGGCTGCATTCAGATGTCCGTATGATTTTTACGGATTCACTGATACATGGATCGGATCCGCAAAACACATACGGACGACTGAATGGAGCCTTACAGGGGGGTGATCAATGACAGGGGGTGATCACCCCATATAGACTCCCTGATCACCCCCCTGTCATTGATCAGCCCCCTGTCATTGATCACCCCCCTGTCATTGATCACCCCCCTGTAAGGCTGCATTCAGATGTCCGTATGATTTTTACGGATCCACTGATACATGGATCGGATCCGCAAAACACATACGGACATCTGAATGGAGCCTTATAGGGGGGTGATCAATGACAGGGGGGTGATCACCCCATATAGACTCCCTGATCACCCCCCTGTCATTGATCACCCCCTGTCATTGATCACCCCCCTGTAAGGCTCCATTCAGACATTTTTTTGGCCCAAGTTAGCGGAAATATTTATTTTTTTTCTTACAAAGTCTCATATTCCACTAACTTGTGTCAAAAAATAAAATCTCACATGAACTCACCATACCCCTCACGGAATCCAAATGCGTAAATTTTTTTAGACATTTATATTCCAGACTTCTTCTCACGCTTTAGGGCCCCTAGAATGCCAGGGCAGTATAAATACCCCACATGTGACCCCATTTTGGAAAGAAGACACCCCAAGGTATTCCGTGAGGGGCATATTAAGTCCATGAAAGATTGAAATTTTTGTCCCAAGTTAGCGGAAAGGGAGACTTTGTGAGAAAAAAAATATATATCAATTTCCGCTAACTTGTGCCCAAAAAAAAAATTTCGATGAACTCGCCATGCCCCTCATTGAATACCTTGGGGTGTCTTCTTTCCAAAATGGGGTCACATGTGGGGCATTCTAGGGGCCCTAAAGCGTGAGAAGAAGTCTAGGATCCAAATGTCTAAAAATGCCCTCATAAAAGGAATGTGGGCCCCTTTGCGCATCTAGGCTGCAAAAAAGTGACACACATCTGGTATCGCCGTACTCAGGAGAAGTTGGGCAATGTGTTTTGGGGTGTGTTATTTTACATATACCCATGCTGGGTGAGATAAATATCTTGGTCAAATGCCAACTTTGTATAAAAAATGGGAAAAGTTGTCTTTTGCCAAGATATTTCTCTCACCCAGCATGAGTATATGTAAAAAGACACCCCAAAACACATTGCCCAACTTCTCCTGAATACGGCGATACCATATGTGTGACACTTTTTTGCAGCCTAGGTGGGCAAAGGGGCCCACATTCCAAAGAGCACCTTTCGGATTTCACAGGTCATTTACCTACTTACCACACATTAGGGCCCTAGAATGCCAGGGCAGTATAACTACCCCGCAAGTGACCAAATTTTGGAAAGAAAACACCCCAAGGTATTCCGTGAGGGGCATGGCGAGTTCCTAGAATCTTTTATTTTTTGTCACAAGTTAGCGGAAAATGATGATTTTTTTTCCTTTTTTTTTTCCTTACAAAGTCTCATATTCCACTAACTTGTGACAAAAAATAAAAACTTCCATGAACTCACTATGCCCATCACGAAATACCTTGGGGTGTCTTCTTTCCAAAATGGGGTCACTTGTGGGGTAGTTATACTGCCCTGGCATTTTAGGGGCCGAATGCGTGAGAAGTGGTTTGAAATCAAAATCTGTAAAAAATGGCCGGTGAAATCCGAAAGGTGCTCTTTGGAATGTGGGCCCCTTTGCCCACCTAGGCTGCAAAAAAGTGTCACACATCTGGTATCCCCGTACTCAGGAGAAGTTGGGCAATGTGTTTTTGGGTGTCTTTTTACATATACCCATGCTGGGTGAGAGAAATATCTTGGCAAAAGACAACTTTTCCAATTTTTTTTATACAAAGTTGGCATTTGACCGAGATATTTATCTCACCCAGCATGGGTATATGTAAAATGACACCCCAAAACACATTGCCCAACTTCTCCTGAGTACGGGGATACCAGATGTGTGACACTTTTTTGCAGCCTAGGTGGGCAAAGGGGCCCACATTCCAAAGAGCACCTTTCGGATTTCACCGGCCATTTTTTACAGATTTTGATTTCAAACTACTTACCACACATTAGGGCCCCTAGAATCCCAGGGCAGTATAACTACCCCACAAGTGACCCCATTTTGGAAAGAAGACACCCCAAGGTATTCGCTGATGGGCATAGTGAGTTCATGGAAGTTTTTATTTTTTGTCACAAGTTAGTGGAATATGAGACTTTGTAAGAAAAAAAAATAAAAATCATAATTTTCCGCTAACTTGTGACAAAAAATAAAAAATTCTAGGGACTCGCCATGCCCCTCACGGAATACCTTGGGGTATCTTCTTTCCAAAATGGGGTCACTTGTGGGGTAGTTATACTGCTCTGGAATTCTAGGGGCCCAAATGTGTGGGAAGTATTTTGAAATCAAAATGTGTAAAAAATGGCCGGTGAAATCCGAAAGGTGCTCTTTGGAATGTGGGCCCCTTTGCCCACCTAGGCTGCAAAAAAGTGTCACACATGTGGTATCTCCGTACTCAGGAGAAGTTGGGGAATGTGTTTTGGGGTGTCATTTTACATATACCCATACTGGGTGAGAGAAATATCTTGGTCAAATGCCAACTTTGTATAAAAAAATTTGGAAAAGTTGTCTTTTGCCAAGATATTTCTCTCACCCAGCATGGGTATATGTAAAATGACACCCCAAAACACATTGCCCACATTCCAAAGAGCACCTTTCGGATTTCACCGGCCATTTTTTACAGATTTTGATTTCAAACTACTTACCACACATTTGGGCCCCTAGAATGCCAGGGCAGTATAACTACCCCACAAGTGACCCCATTTTGGAAATAAGACACCCCAAGGTATTCGCTGATGGGCATACTGCGTTCATAGAAGTTTTTATTTTTTGTCTCAAGTTAGTGGAATATGAGACTTTGTAAGAAAAAAAAAAAAAAAAAAAATCATAATTTTCCGCTAACTTGTGACAAAAAATAAAAAGTTCTATGAACTCACTATGCCCATCAGCGAATACCTTAGGGTGTCTACTTTCCGAAATGGGGTCATTTGTGGGGTGTTTGTACTGTCTGGGCATTGTAGAACCTCAGGAAACATGACAGTGAGCGAGTGCAGGGCAGCAGCGCAAACACATCACTCCTCCTGCCTCTGTCCACTGTGCTAAAGCCGGACGTAAGCCATCCCTCACATCTTAACCCCTTTGCTACCTGCGCCATTTTGTCATCACTTCTCTTACCCCAAACCCCTTTAACTCCTTGCTGCTGATGCTGAGTGTGCACATAGCCACCAAATGATATTTCACCAACCAGCCAAACCGCCCCCCCCCCCCCCCCCCCCCCACACACACACAAACACATGCACATATGTGCACACTCAGCATCAGCAGCAAGGAGTTAAAGGGGTTTGGGGTAAGAGAAGTGATGAAAAAATGGCGCAGGTAGCAAAGGGGTTAAGATGTGAGGGATGGCTTACGTCCGGCTTTAGCACAGTGGACAGAGGCAGGAGGAGTGATGTGTTTGCGCTGCTGCCCTGCACTCGCTCAGTTGTATTGGCATACATATTGTCCATTGTCCTGTGCCCACTCTGCTAAAGCCTGGCAAGTGACATGGCCCATCTGTGTCCACTGTCCTGTGCCCACTCTGGCAAGCCTGGCAAGTGACACGCCCATTGTATGAAAAAAAAATAATATATTCCCCATATGGCAAAAATCCTTATTGGAAAATACATGTACATTTTATACGTTACTGCAACAAAGTTGGTTAATAATAAAATAAAAATGTTTATCCCTAACAGTTTCTGTAGGTCATGTATAAATTTATTTATTGGGGGTGTGGCATGGGAGGAGCCAGGTAAGGAAGTGGGAGGGGCCATGGTGGGTAGTGGGCGGGGTTAAGGGGCCCAATTCAGATTTTTGCTATGCGGCCCAGTGACTTCTATGTACGCCCCTGCGCATGGCCTCACGTGGAAAAGTAGTAGCAAGTAGGACAACGGCAAGGGTGGTAGAATTAAAAGTAAGTTGTAACGAGGGGCCTGTGACGTGTGCTTCTTTCGCAGCGATGCCGGTGCCCTGCGCAAGGAGAGGGTCAAGAACACAGCCTGCGTCCTCGTCTCCATGGCAGCAAGTGAGCAGCAGAGGAGCTGAGCACCAATAATGATGATCGGTGCTCAGCTGTGTTGGGCTGTGTACTGTGAGTCACGTGACGCTGGCCACGTCATGTGACTCACCAGCCAGGGCTATTTAAACAGGCAGCCTGCTGGCCACAGGTTGCCTGTGATTGGTCTTACTTCTTTCACCAGCATATTGTCTGTTAGTGTTTGTTGTGTTTTGACCTCGGCTCCGTATTTTGACCTCGCTCTTGCTATCTCCTGCATTTGACATGACCTCTTGGCTTTGACCCAGGCGTGAGTTTGACTTGATCTTGCTTTTCCCTTTTGTATTGTTGTTCCTCCTGGCTCCTGACCTCGGCTCGTATTGACTAATATTTGATTAACCCCTCAGTGCCTGCCTGTCACTTTGTTTGTTGTTTTCTCCTTTATTGTAATCTTACCTTTAAGGCCCTGCATGTACTCAGATTAGGGACCGCCGTCGAGTTGTACACCGTCGCCTAGGGCAGACCGTGCAAGTAGGCAGGGACAGAGGTTAGGGTGGAGCTCAGGGCGGCACACACTCCTCCCGCATGTGACATGAGTCTTCAGTTTTGACTATTCTACCTAATGTGCTTACCAATTTTCCTAAAATGCAGAAGCATCTTTATATTTCTGTCCTGTGAAGTAAAATAAACTGTAGCAAGGAATAGTCCTAGCATTCACTGGAGAAGCATGAAATGCACTAATAGTTTGCTCCACCTCTCCTGGGAACAAGGTGCAGTGCTTGACATTAGCAAGATTCACTTGACTAAATTAAAATATTCCACTCTTTTAGCTTATCATAGGAGAAAGTTTCCATAAGTGCATTTCAGCTTTTATAAATTGTGATGTGGAAATCTGAATATCTTTGCTTTTGTGAGTCATTGCTTATTCTTTACATTGACGTAAGAGACAAAAATAGCCTGAGCTGAGGAACAATCATACGGAAGATGAGTGAGTAGGACATTTTCTCCGATGTTAGTTAGGGACTAAGTTAATGTACTGTGGCAGGCTGCATTGTAGGCAGATTAAGTCACACAAAAAAATTAACTCTTATGTGTCAACTGAATAAGGACATGAATAATAAAAAGCATATGCCTGTAATATAAGAGTTAGAATTAGTGTTTATGATATATCATATTCCGGACATTAATGGGGGTCTTAATAATAACCCTGCGCTGGCGCTTGATGCGCCTAAGTTATGTAGAGGCTCTGCCTATGCGACTTGCTTAAATCTACGCCAGCTCCCTTGCTGGTGTACATTTAGGTCATTTTCTACGCCAAAAACAGGCGTAGAAAATGATAAATGAGTTGGACCAGCCAGCACACCCCCTTCCCCAGCCACACCATGCCCCTTGCTTCTGCCACCTCAGAAAAGTGGCGTGAGTGGGGAAAACTCGCAAATTCCCTTTGCAACTGAATCTGCGACAAAAGTATGCCAAAAATTGGCGTACTTTTCATCATAAATGACCTCCTAAATGTCTCTTACATTTCACAGTTGCGTGACACAAATTTTCAAGCAATTTTCTGTAAGTGCAAACAAGTGTAATTGGTTTGGGTGACTAAATAAACCAATTGGCTAGAGCTGTGGTCTTTGTCCGCCTCTCCACTTGTTAGCCGTGCTGCGGCCGGACCTCTGGCCCACCTCCATTATAGTGAATGAAGCGCAAAATTTTTTTTAAATGGATGCAACACGTCATCCGTAATTTTTGCGGATTCATGTTTTGTGGACCACAAAATACATACAGTCGTGTGAATGCACCCAAAGACTGTTTGTCATCTGTCCACAAGCACCTTACATGCTGATATTTATTTTTAGTGTAGAGCTCGAGGTGCCACATTCTGACACCTTGCAAGGGAAAAGCCATTTTTTATTCCCTCTAAAAGAACATTGGTACCACCAGTATTAATTAAGGATTCCTGCACACAACCGTATCCGTTTTTGAGGATACACAAAACACGGATACGGCCGTGTATATCCTGCATTTTCCCTTTCCGCGTTCCTTCCCAACAGTGGGTTGCTAATTAAGTGGAGGGGATTACTGCATGTGGCGATCACCTCCACAGTATGAGGATGAGCTATTGATACTGCTATCGCTTGTCCCCATACAAAATCATTGCTCCTGGGCAGCAGACTGCTGTTTAGACTGCACAATCTGCTGCCTGGGAATAATGATTAAGATGTCCGCACCTCCGTTTATTTCACCCAATGAACAAGCGTTTTGGTGATCTGCAACAGATTATTGCGCGTTCATAGCATTCCTGATAATTAGCTCAATATTCTGTGTAAATTCAGTTGCTCTATACTACAAGCGATTAATCACAACTTTGGAGTCTGACTTTGGTAGGTTGAATCAGCTGACTCTTTCGTCGTTTAGCAGGTTTACTATCTTTTACTATTGCTCACCTACACTCTGGGTGATATTCAATATACGCTTGACCCTCTCCAGGTACAGGGGTAGTTTTGGCTCTCTGAGGGGACTGATCTGGGTCCTATTACTTTGTCTCCTTTTCTGCATATATTAAGGGATGCCTGGAATCAGTTCACCGTTCGATCTTGATTAGTATCCATACTGGGACCCTTAACTCCCTTGGTAAGTAATTGTCCTGGCCAGTGAACCTGATAAAGGGGGTGTTCCACCCCCAAAACACGTAGGGGGTCATTTATTAAGACCGGCATTTAAGCTGGCGGTGGATCCACCCGAGTTATGTAGAGACGCAGGCATCTACATACCTTCGGCGGATCCACCACTGCTTCTAACACGTCTAAAGCTACTTTCACACTTGCGGTAGCAGGGTCCGGCAGGCTGTTCTGACGGGGGAACAACCTGCTGGATCCGTGCTAACGCTACTGAACCGGGCCGCCAGAAGTCTCGGCTTGTTTTCCTTGCTGCGGCCGGACCACCAGCCCGCCCCCATTATAGTGAATGGGGCCGGAGCGGACTTCAGGCCGCATGGTGGGCTAGCGTTACCAAGGATCCGGCAGGCTGTTCCCCCACCGGAACAGCCTGCCGGACTCTGCTACCGCAAGTGTGAAAGTAGCCTTACATTTAGACCATTTTCTACGCCTAGAAAATGGTTAATGAGGCGGGCCTACCGACCTGTCTCCCCCCCCCCCACGCCACGCCCACTTTTTTAGACCTGGCGTGAGCGGGGAAAAGGACCTTTGTGCCGCAATCTGCACCAGAAATACGTCTAATATAGGTGTACTTATGGTTAGTAAATGACCCCGTAGCATTATTCTGGTCATAATAAACTACTAAAAGCATCCTATTGTCAGATGTCCTGTAGTGCCGCATACTTTTGAGATTCACTCTTCTGTGATACTTGGATTGGAGCCCGGCTGATCCGAGCCTACAACATGCAGCAGCAGACCTCACATTTCTTATTGTATATGCCTGGAGAGGTGTTCTGCCCTGAGCGGAACACGAAAAGGTGAGCAGCCTGGGTAGATCTTTTTCTGTTCTTCTATTATTGCATGATGCACATCCTTTCTTTACTACATCAGTCCTCATTTTCCTAGTTTCCCCTCCCCTTGTCTGTGTCTAGTTTTATAGTTGGAGGTCGCCCATCTATTTATTCTGTTTCCTTTACTTACTGTACATTGAAAGTGTCTCTTTTGACCAATATTTTGCTATGTGCATGTATCATTTGAGAACGCTCCACTATTATTATGTATTTCTTGTTTATCACTTGCTTTATATATGATTTTGATTGCAGTCACCAATAAATACTTATTGAACCATAAAACCATATTATCAAAATGTACTGTTTATCCATGGACACTATGCTCTTCCTACCACAGTTTATGCAGATTGTAGCTGAGCTGTTTGATTGAAAGGAAGATCATATTTAGAGTAGTATTGCTCACATATTTGGAAACTACATTTTTACCAATCCTCTAATATCAATCTATTACCTGAAGTATGAGGAATTTTAGTCGGAAAAGACTGCAAGCTTAAAGAAATAAAATTCCTGCTCATCGCGCCTGTATTGACACTGGAGGGAGGAAACCGACAGTTATAAAAGGGACAGAATGGCAGCTAATTTGTTGGACCTTCACTTGGAGAAAGCATTAGGACACATGACACCTTCCATAATTTGTTCTACTTTGAATAAGCTATGTCTTTACTGAAACAATGCATGAGCAACATGAAATATGTGTTCCTTCATTACCATTACAGCCAAGCTAGAAGTACAAAAATACATTATTCTCCTATTATGCTAATGAAGGATTCATGATATATTGGTTCTAGCATACGTACAACCTTTTACTTGCAATGAAAATAGATTTCACTGCAGCATAATTAGGGTATTTTAGTTTTCTCACTGCTTGCAAGAAACCCCAGGTTGCCAATAATATCTCTGCTGACATCACAGGCTGTGACGCTGTTCAGGTTGCCAAGATGACTTAACACCATCTATTCTTTATGCCGGCTGATACAGGCCTTGAGGCTATTCCAGGAGGAAATTGTAACTCAATATTATCCAGTGATAGAACATTGGTCTTTATTATTTCAGAGGAACATTGAGTGATTGTATGTGTGAAGAAGCTGAAACAATGCATTGATTCATCACCCAATCTATATGGGCAGATGGTTTGTTTGGATGTAATTGAATATGAGGGAAGATTAGAAAAATTGACACCTAAAAAAAGAGCTAAGGCATAAAATTTGCTTCAAAAAGTGTACCGTTCATTCCATAGACCCGCTAGCTTCTTAACTACAATAGGCTAATTTGGGATCTTAGTATCAGACACAGCTTCTCTGCTCTTATCCCTTGCAGTCAATGTAGCTACTGTATATACTGTCTTGTGTTTTTGGGAAGGTTACGTATGTATTTGTTGTAATGGTAAATGTGTTTCCCTTGCGCTAGAAAAACTTGGGGCCTTTGGCAATTTGGTCTGTGAATGAAAATGTATAAAGTCTTCCTGTTTGAAGTCTTGTATGTATGTTGACAAGGCTGAATTGAGTGCCTGTGCGTTTTCTAATGTCAGTATATGGTAATTTATTAGCCAACATGGTATTCAATTATAACTCGGTCAGTACTACATACTGATGTCATACAGTACTATTCCAAATACACCACTTTTTTACTTCTGATTTAATTTGAATGAAGGGAAGTTATTCCATGTATGAAAGCCCACCAACTTATAAATGTCAACTGTTGTTTTTGATGGTAAGAGGACATATCCGTCTACAAATGCTGTACGTTTGCATGCAGATTGCCTGATCCGACAGGCAGTTCCAACAATGGAACTGCTTGCTGGATAACTCTGCCGCAAGTGTGAAAGTAGCCTTCAAGTTACTTTACTGGAATACCCCTTTAAGCAATTAGCAAGTATCCATTTTTTTTCCCTTTCTTTTTCTTCCCTCTCCCCTCCCCCTTTTTTTTCTTGGGGGGGCAGGGGAGGAGGGGAGGGTGGACGCATCACAGGTTTGGGGTGGGGGGGAGGGGGCTTGGTCTGGGGGAATAGGGATTAGGGGAAAATATATTGAATATGTGGAGTGTTTATCCAATTCTTCTATTTATTGTAACTTGTTTGTTATATTAATAAAGATAATTCAATTTAAAAAAAAGTATCCATTGTAATGTGCTTCAATGCTATATTCTATACTTTAGCATACTTTTGTCCATTCTAGTATTTGTGTAGCAAATTGCAGCTATGACAGCTATGCACAATAAATAAGGTTGTTGCAAGAACTTCCAAGTATCAAATCACTCTTTTTGTTCATGACGTTTTCCTCTGAATGTCACAGCTATTTGTCATGGCCTCCCTGTTCTGGGAACCTAACAACATGATCTCATTTTATCTATAGCCAAGGCACAAAGCTAATCAGTTCTTATTAACCTACCAGAAATGTCACGCTTTGCAGTATGCTTTCACTTGGCTGAATACAATGTAACTTAGTTTAATATTAACATTTCCATCACTTCTCTATTTAATTTGCAAGATTATTAAGAGAATAATTATGCCGTGCCTCCTGTATAAAGAAGGGTCAATTTACAGACACAGATGATGGGCCAACTCTCGGGCACTAAAGTTTGTATAAATGCTTATCACTGGTAACTGACAATGATGATCAGTCGACAAAAGAGCAAACAGCAAAAACAGCATTTTGATGTTGGCTGATCCGATTGTTTATGTGCCACAATTATTTTTTTCTGAAGGTGCTGTTTGACTGGTTTTATTGTAAATCGGTGCTCATTATGGCCTGTATTTGAGGCATGCAAAAGGATCCTTAGTGCTGGTATACATGTACAGGAGTAGAGCACACAAACCTTTTTCCTCTGGCAGGGTGTTGGGAATTATGCTTCTCCACAGTGTTCAAGATGAAGACCATTCAAAAATGTAATGTAACCTTTCCAAGACCATTGTGAAGATGTAATACAACCTGTCTACTTCTCTCTGCAGATTTAGAGCTCAATGCCGAATTTGTCATCACTGCCTTTCAGTCCATAGGAAGCCAACCAATTCAGCTTTTCTGTATGAAAAAGACAAATGTAGAAAACAATTATTAGAATTTAGTAATAAAAAAGTAGTTTGTTCCTGCTTTTTGATAGTTACAACAAGTCACAATCACGAACAACTCTTTTGGTGCCTATGGATCCTCCAGTCTTTATTGTGGTCACAGTAACAACTTACACACACAAGTAGTGACTTTCTTAACTCCCTTTCTTGTCTTCAATACCTTACCAGCTTACTTGTATTAGTACCTGAGATGAAGACTCTAAGAGGGTTTATATTTATTTAAGTTCAAGTTAGTGCATGGGAGGAAATAACTACACTCGCCTAAAGAATTATTAGGAACACCTGTTCTATTTCTCATTAATGCAATTATCTAGTCAACCAATTACATGGCAGTTGCTTCAATGCATTTAGGGGTGTGGTCCTGGTCAAGACAATCTCCTGAACTCCAAACTGAATGTCAGAATGGGAAAGAAAGGTGATTTAAGCAATTTTGAGCGTGGCATGGTTGTTGGTGCCAGACGGGCCGGTCTGAGTATTTCACAATCTGCTCAGTTACTGGGATTTTCACGCACAACCATTTCTAGGGTTTACAAAGAATGGTGTGAAAAGGGAAAAACATCCAGTATGCGGCAGTCCTGTGGGCAAAAATGCCTTGTGGATGCTAGAGGTCAGAGGAGAATGGGCCATATGATTCAAGCTGATAATGGGCCATATGATTCAAGAGCAACGTTGACTGAAATAACCACTCGTTACAACCGAGGTATGCAGCAAAGCATTTGTGAAGCCACAACACGCACAACCTTGAGGCGGATGGGCTACAACAGCAGAAGACCCCACCGGGTACCACTCATCTCCACTACAAATAGGAAAAAGAGGCTACAATTTGCACGAGCTCACCAAAATTGGACTGTTGAAGACTGGAAAAATATTGCCTGGTCTGATGAGTCTCTATTTCTTTTGAGACATTCAAATGGTAGAGTCCGAATTTGGCGTAAACAGAATGAGAACATGTATCCATCCTCTGATGGCTACTTCCAGCAGGATAATGCACCATGTCACAAAGCTCGAATCATTTCAAATTGGTTTCTTGAACATGACAATGAGTTCACTGTACTAAAATGGCCCCCACAGTCACCAGATCTCAACCCAATAGAGCATCTTTGGGATGTGGTAGAATGGGAGCTTCGTGCCCTGGATGTGCATCCCTCAAATCTCCATCAACTGCAAGATGCTATCCTATCAATATGGGCCAACATTTCTAAAGAATGCTATCAGCACCTTGTTGAATCAATGCCACGTAGAATTAAGGCAGTTCTGAAGGCAAAAGGGGGTCCAACACCGTATTAGTATGGTGTTCCTAATAATTCTTTAGGTGAGTGTATATACTACAATAAGACATGTAGATATAAGTATAGTGAGACACTTTCCTACAAACATTTGTTTTCTAATACTGTAATGCTGCGATTAACTGGAAATACCTTAAAGTGAGTGTGTCAACATTAATGACCTGGTGTAAGATTCTCTTCAAAAATTTAAAGGGAACCTGTCATCAACTTTTCGCTGACCTCACTGAGGGCAGCATAATATAGTGACAGAAATGCTGATTTCAGCGGTGTGTCACTCATGAGCTAAAAGTAAGTGGTTGCTGAGAACCAGCATCCTAATCATTGCAGCCCAGGCCTTGAAAAGAGTCAAATCTACCTGAGAAGAGTCGTGGTTATTCATAATCTCCTGCACTCTCACCCATCTGCTGAAGATTGGCAGTTCTCTCCTAGACAGAAAGGGAGAAAACTAGGTAGAAAACTATCAATCATCAGCAGGTGGGCAGGGAGAGCAGGAATTCATGAATAACCATGACTCTTCTCAGGTGGCCGTGACTCTTTTTCAGGCCCAGTCTACAATGATTGTGATGTTGGTTCTCGGCAATCACTTACATTTAACTTTTAAATGACAGACCGCTGAAATCAACTCACCTGTCTCTACTTTATGCTGCCGATAGTATGCGCAGCATAAAGATGATGACAGGTTTCCTTTTAACATATGTCAAAAGCATTGTGATGACCATACCTCTAGAAAACAGGACAAGCTGTATAGAATGAGATGTAGAGAATATAAGACCATAAAGAAGTAATAATTGCACACAGCACAGTACTGTAAATTTCTTTGTCCTACTACGTTTTAATGGAAAAAGAATAAATAATTGTATTTTTAACACCTGAAGTTCATTATACACAAAGTAATCAGAGAAATGTTTGTCCATATTCCTGCCCTCTTCACACAATTTACTGAGCTCAGGTAAAGAGAGCATATGCGAATATTTCACTCCTACAAACTGCAATGAATCTGCTGTAAAGAAAAAACAACTTTCTAAAGGCCAGGGAGTTCATCCCTACCGTCATTTAAAGAGTGGAAACAAGAAATATCTGTTGCTATGGAAACTTTAGCAGCCCGTGATGCACCAAGACTAGGTTCAAACGGGGTCCAACTATTTACAATCATATACAGTACCAGCTTAATACGCAAGGTTCCTTGCAAGCAATTACAAAAATATTATAACTACCATAGGGACAACTTGGACTTTAATTAAAGGGGTTTTCCAGGATTTTGATACTGATTACCTATCGACACCCGGGACCTCCGCTGATCAGCTGTTTGAGAAGGCATCGGAGCTCCTGTGAGCGATGCGGCCTTCTTGCTGCTCACCAAGCACAGCGTCGTACATTGTATAGAGGCTGTGCTTGGTATCGTGCTCAGCACCATAGAAGTGAACGGAGCCGAGCACAATATCAAGCACAGCTGCTATACAATGTACGGAACTGTGCTTGGTGAGCAGCAAGAAGTCTGCATCGCTCACAGAAGCGGCAGTGCTTTCTCAAACAGCTGATCGGCCGGAGCCCCCACCAATCAGGTACGGATGATCAATCCTGAGGATGTCATCAGTATCAAAAACCCAGAAAACTCCTTTAATGTAAATTAAAGCTAAAACCTTTAGAGGGGCTGACCCAAGAATAACATTTATCACCTATCCATAGGACAGCTGATAAATGTATAATGGTTGGAGATCAGACCACTGGGATCCCCACCAATTATAAGAATTGGGTTCAGTGAGTCCTCTGTGTGAATGCAGTGGTAGTGCTGTACTCAGAAGCCCCACAGACAAGGAATGGAGTGGTAGTCACCAGGTTTGGACTGGACCACTAGAGTACCAGAGGTTCCCCCAGTGGGCTCAGGCTCTAATATCATAGTGAGGCCCAAAGGTCCTGGAGAAAGAAATCCATTTGGCTACATTTGGAGCCAATTAATTGCTACTATGGTCTAATTCTTGTCTTCAAAACCTATTAAACATTACTGATGATATATGGGTTGGGCCAAGAGAATAATTTCCTCTGGTGGGCCCAAGGAACGCCAGTCCAAAACTGGTAGTCATGAAGGCGCACTACTGCTCCATACAAACAGCAGGCTTGGGAATTCCTGTTTTAGGGATGGGTGGGGGTCCCAGCAGTTGGATCCTCAGCAATCATACATTTATTACCTATCCTGTAAATAGATGATAAATGTCTTGAGTACCCGAATCTCTTTAGTAAAAAGGTAGTAGGTCTGACATTTTTAAAATATATGAAGGGATGAACTGCAAAATGTGTAGCAATAAATGATCCTATAAATGATAACCAGCATAAACTCATGAAAAACAAGTCATATCTAATGAGCATGCAGACAGCCACATCTCACACATTAGAATTGGAGGCAGATATTTTGATAGATGTGCATTTCACTCACCACCGCCCAGTATAGAGATATAAAGATTCATGCTGAGCAGATCTTCCCAGATGTAGGCAATCACAGCTCCACACGTATAGCGTAACTCCACCTGCTGCTGCAAGGCCCTGATCCCCACATTAATTGCTGAAGAAGGAGGACACAATAGTGTAGACTGTAGGAGAATTTAAAAACAAGAGGATTTATTCTCCATACTCACAAAAGTAGAAAAGACAAAGGCATATAATAAAAATCTCAAGATGCTGTTCCAAAGCCCAGCCCTGGGTTTAGTCTATTTCTGGCTTCTTCCGGGGCATGCTGGAACAGCATCTTAAGATTTTTACGCTTGTCAGTACATAAGCAAGCAAACAAACCACTTGCCAGTGTGCCCAAAGACTCAGTTACTGCTGTCCCCCTTACTGTGATTGGTCGTCATAATCAGCCTCATGGTCTTCCATAACCAACTCCTCCTCCAGGGGTAGCCCCTCATCCTCTTTGTCCACTTTCTCCTCCATAGGAATTTATTTGTGTGGGTCCCCAATAGCTACAGGGTGGCCAGCAAGATGCGGAAGTTGTTCTTCTTCCGTCCTCCCTTGTTGCATCAGTGTGAATATTTGCTGTAAGATAAATATCAGAGGGATGACATTATTGATGACGCACTTATCCCTACTGACCCCAAATTTGGTGGCCTCTTTGAAGGGTCTGAGTACATGACATGCGTCACTCCTGAGCTGCCACCATCAGACCTCAAAACAATACATGCTCCCTGCAAGAATACATAAGCACTCCAAACATTCATTAGAGCAATAAGGAAAACTAGAAGAAAAAGGACTAAAGCACTAAAACTATAATAATGTTAGAAGGGCTAAGTCAGGATCAGTAAACAATTACTGTTCCCGTACATATAGTATATACACATTGGGAGGAATTTATCATAAGTGTGATATCTGAACGCTGAAGTAAATTTTTTCTTGAGTCCGTGTTAGAGTACTTGGCACCAAATTTATCAGTTGTTTGCTAATTTGGTGCACTTTCAATCTAACTCTGTCTAGAAATGCTATTCCAGTTTTTCTATGTCACCCCCCTTACTGGAGTGACTTTGCAACCTTTTTCAAACTTAAAAAAAAATAATATTGCAGTGATCTGGAGTGAAGTGAAACAGCTAACACTCACAGTTTTCCACCTACAGTACTTTTCAAACTGGAATGCAAAATGTCACATTTCTGCACACGTAACCCAAAAAGTCATAGAGCCATATTTTGCAACTTTGTGATCTGAGAAGTTTCGAGTGCATGGCGTAATAAATTCCCCCTAAAGTGAACTAGAAGGCTGAAGAACATGTTATTATACATTTTGTTATATTTTATGTATAAAGCATAATTATCTTTTCAAGATAGGCCATCTCTTTTCCCTTCCTTTAAGTTGCCCATACACATAAGAGAATAGTTGTTGCAATCCACCCTTTTCAGTGGAATCATGTCATATACTGTATATGGAGGTGCCCAACTTTCCTCCAGAAGCAGATGAAGGATCAGGCATTTTGAAATCCTACAGCAGATAAGATGCCAGACAGCTTATTATCCTCTCTCCATTGAGGACACATGCATGAATGGTTAAACAAAGTGTTCATGGGTGTGGAGGAGTTAGGGAAGAAAAGCTGTTGGCCATAGCTTGTGAAGGTGTGTGGGCAACATTTTAGGGTTTATGTTTTACTTTCTATTTTATCAGATCTGTGTGATAGGACAATAGTTGAAGCTCATCTTTTAAATATAGAACATGGGTAGCTTAGCAGACAGAAATAAGGAAACTGAAGTTGGAAGCATTTTAGTATCGTTAATAGTGACATAGGTTGAAGGCAATCCAATTTTTGCAAAGGACTAATTATAAGTGATAAATAAGTAACCATAAAACAGTGGGAGCAAAGTCTTCAAAAGAACATTGGCCTAAGAATTACGGTACTACACAAAAAATTTAATTTAGTGCATGCACAAACTTTATTTTTTGTGTGGCGGCTTTCAGTCACACAATGTTTTTTGAAGACTTTTTTTTTCTGAAGATAAGTCTATGGAAAATGTTTGACAAAACATCATACCCAGGGAACACTGCATTTTACAAAAAAAAGACAACAAGAGAGCAAAAAACTGAAGCAAACTGTTTTAAAACTTCACTACAAATAAGTATTCGTAGAGCATATGTAACATCTGGCCACAGCCTTTTGCTCAAAAACAAAAATTGTCAGTAAAACTGGATGGCTTATCTGGTCAACTTACAGTAAGTTTTTTTTTCAAGAGCACAAGAGAAAATAGTAGGTGCACAGTTTAGGTTAGATTAACTAGAGCATGGTTGAAATACAGGAAGAAAAAGATACCATTGAAAGAGAAAGGTTGAGTAGGACATGAGATCAAGAAGCATATGGTTAAGTGAGCACAGCTAAGAGTGGCAGAAGTTACTAAAGAATAGGAAGCATTCAGATACGGTGGGACATTGCTGGGAGAATATGACATCATATGATGTCTTGACGGATATTATCAGTCTTGGTAGGAGACAAGGTCATTTGGACTAAGATGAGCAACAGATGTTTATATACTGAAAACAAGAAGTTAACCAAAGTTAACATGGATCCGTTTTCCCATTTTTTTTTTGTTTCAGTAGTGTTTCCGCTTCCGTTTTGCCATTTTGTTTTTCCGTTTGGTTTCCGTTTGCGATCCGGAAGCATACAATAATGTTTAAACATTAAAAACATACAAAAATTGGGCTGGGCATAACATTTTCAATAGATGGTTCCGCAAAAACGGAACAGATACGGAAGACATATGGATGCATTCCATATGCATTCCATTTTTGTTTGCGGAACCATTGACTTGAATGGAGCCACAGATCGTTATTTGAAGGCAATAATAGGGCAAGTTCTATCTTTCAGCCGAACTGAAATACGGAAATGGAATGCATACAGAGTACATTCCTTTTTTTTTTGCGGAACCATTGACATGAATGGTCCCGCAAACGGACCACAAACGTAATCCGCAAAAACAGAACGGAAAAAAAAACCTTTGTGTGCAAGAGGCCTTAGGGTCCATTCAGACGTCCGTAGTGTTTTGCGGTCTGCATATTGCGGACCGCAAAACAGTGACGCCGTACATCGCCGGCACTTAATAGAGGATTCCTATTCTTGTCCGCAGCTGCGGACAAGAATAGAACATGCTCTATTTTTTTCCGGCGCCGAAGTTTGGGGCCGCGGACCGGAAATGCGGATGCGGACAGCACACTGTGCGCGGTCCGCATGTTTTCTGGCCCCATTGAAAATTAATGGGTCCGCACCCGTTCCCCATAGTTGCGGAACGGATCCGGACCCATTCTACGGATGTCTGAATGGACTCTTAGAGACATAAAAGTAAGGTGGTTTTGCATTAATAATGTCAAGAGTAGAATATCTCACAATGGGTTTGTAATAAAGAAAATGAACACAGGGATATATCATTTTTAGTGATCGTAGATTTCATTTGCTTGCCCAGGTTGATGCCTGCAGCTTCTGCATTCATGGAGAAACTTTATGACCTTCTTACCAAACTTTATGACCTTCTTACCATTTTAGTTTAATACATGCTTTGCGTCGAGGTTAGGACAAAAGAGATAAGCTATGTTAAAAATTACCTGATTTATCAAGGCCAGCGTGTACTACATTACCCTTGATAGGGCCTGCACTGCCAGGGGAAGCATGTAATTATAATGAGGAGCAGGCCTCATCATAAATGACCTGCCTCCTCCGGCAGCTCAGAGGCAGTTTCTGGTGTAAATAATGATAAGTAACCAGAGGCTGGTGGCCCCATCCTCGCAAAGCCCTCACTCTGCCCTTACCACTCCCACTTTTTGTATACTTGGCAAGGACGGTGTAAAATGCAGATTGCAACTACAAAAATTGCAAATGCATTGAAAAGTTGCAAATCTGTTGCATATGCAAATTTTCTACACAAAAACAGGAGTAGGGGGAATAATAAATTTCCCTTTACATGTTTAAAATGTTGCTAAAATGTATAGTTTTCTGTGCATTTGATACGTACTGCGGGCATTTGTCCGCCCATTCCTCACCGCGGCCGTGATCTCGCGAGACTTCAGCGGCCATCTTGGATCACACTTCTGTCGCAGCACCAGTATCTTTCGGCCTCTCTCCTCTTCCGGTTCTCTCTCCTTCCTGCGCTGTCTCCTTTTTTGCGCCCTTTATTCACACGCTCCCTTCTCTCCTTCAGCCACGCCCTTCCGCTTCTGGTCTTTAGTCCGTGTGATCGGCAGCTCCTTCATTTGGCGCCTGGCTTACACCCTCGCTAGTGTTGGTAACTCACCTTACTGGCTTTAATCTACTGTGCCCAGATAGTTATTATACTTAGCTAGACTGCTTCCCTTACAGGATAGGTGCATTCTGTTTTCTGCAGACTTCTTCTTGTGATACATATCCTTCCACTATGTCCCAGCAAGGACTCTGATATGGGGGCCCATTCCCCTTGCCATAATCCCCCTCTATGCCCCAGTGGAGTTCCCCCCCTTTTAGACCTTTCCCAGGCTTTCCAGCGCTCTGTCTCAGACGCTATTTTAGCAGCCATAGGGTCAATGTCCCAGACCCTATCTAGGTCCATCTCTGACGCCCTGAGAGCGCAACCTTCCACATCCAGGGAGCTCCCTCATGCCTCCAGAAACCCCTCGAATGGTGTGTCTTTTGCCTACGACGCGCAAAGCAGCCTTCCCAGAAAGGGGCGCGGAACTGGAAATGTGCCACAGCACAACCGGTTACTGATTCTGAGTCCGAAGTCAGCTCTGATGAGGAGGCTAGAGCAGATGACCTGGACATATCAGGAGAAGAATTTTCAGGTATGTCCGACAGGCGTTCCACCCCAGCCCCTCCTGGTGTCACTGGGGGTGTCACCTTTCCTGAGTCCGCGGCCTTCACCTCGGCTCCTTTAACTGATCCTTCTGGTGAACCGCTTTTCGATCCTGATATTCTCCACCACCCTAGATCCGCAGAATGGCTCCCGGTGGACCATGTGGCACAATATTTGGAGTCACGTGTGCGCTGCCCTCTTAGTAAAGAGGTGCGCAATAAGTTAAGAGCTGAGTGCCCGAGGCCCCTCATAGCTAATAAAGTTTGCGACACCCCTGTTGTCGACCCTAAAATGAGCCAATTTTTTATCCAGATCAGGTTGGAACCCCCGTAAGGGTTTGGAGTCGGCCCTTAACCACCTCCCGACCGCCTAACGCAGGGATGCGTCCTGCGGGCGGCCGGGTTATTCCTCCTAGACGCATCGGCACGTCATCTCGCGAGACGCGAGATTTCCTGTGAATGTGCGCACACAGGAGCGCGCGTTCACAGGATTGGGAGGTAAACGAGTGGATCATTCGCTGGCAGCCTGTAGATGCGATTTTTTGAACCCCAAAAAGGTATATTAGACGCTGTTTTGTTAACAGCGTCTAATATACCTGCTACCTGGTCCTCTGGTGGTCCCTTTTGCTTGGATCGACCACCAGAGGACACAGGCAGCTCTGTAAGTAGCACCAAACACCACTACACTACACCCCCCGTCACTTATTAACCCCTTATTAACCCCTGATCACCCCATATTAGACTCCCTGATCACCCCCCTGTCATTGATCACCCCCTGTAAGGCTCCATTCAGATGTCAGTATGTGTTTTGCGGATCCACGGAGGGGCATGGCGAGTTCATGTAAAATTTTATTTTTTGTCACAAGTTAGTGGAATATGAGACTTTGTAAGAAAAAAAATATATAATAATAATCTTTTTCCGCTAACTTGTGCCCAAAAAAAAATATTCTAGGAACTCGCCATGCCACTCACGGAATACCTTGAGGTGTGTTCTTTCCAAAATGGGGTCACTTGTGGGGTATTTATACTGCCCTGGCATTTTAGGGGCCCTAAAGCGTGAGAAGTAGTTTGGAATCCAAATGCGTAAAAAATGCCCTGTGAAATCGTAAAGATTCTCATTGGAATTTGGGCCCCTTTGCGCACCTAGGCTGCAAAAAAGTGTCACACATGTGGTATCGCCGTACTCAGGAGAAGTAGGGCAATGTGTTTTGGGGTGTATTTTTACATATACCCATACTGTGTGTGAGAAATATCTCTGGATATGACAACTTTTTAAATTCTTTTTTACAAAGTTGTCAAGTTACAGAGATATTTCTCTAACCCAGCATGGGTATATGTAAAAATACACCCCAAAACACATTGCCCTACTTCTCCTGAGTACGGCGATTCCACATGTGTGACACTTTTTTGCAGCCTAGGTGCGTAAAGGGGCTGAAAGTCCAACGAGTACCTTTAGGCTTTACAGGGTTGCTCACAATTTAGCCCCGCCCAAAATGCCAGAACAGTAAACACACCCCACAAATGACCCCATTTCGGAAAGTAGACACCCCAAGGTATTCGCTGAAGGGCATATTGAGTCCATGAAAGATTGAACTTTTTGTCACAAGTTAGCGGAAAGGGAGACTTTGTGAGAAAAAACAAAAAAAAATCAATTTCCACTAACTTGTGCCAAAAAAAAAAAAACTTTGATGAACTCACCATGCCCCTCACGGAATACTTTGGGGTGTCTTCTTTCTAAAATGGGGTCACTTGTGATTTATACTGCCCTGGCATTTTAGGGGCCCTAAAGCGTGAGAAGAAGTCTGGAATCCAAATGCCTAAAAATGCCCTCCTAAAAAGGTACTCATTGGAATTTGGGCCCCTTTGCGCACCTGGGGTGCAAAAAAGTGTCACACATTTGGTAACGCCGTACTCAGGAGAAGTAGGGCAATGTGTTTTGGGGTGTCTTTTTACATATACCCATGCTGGGTGAGAGAAATATCTCTGTAAAATGACAACTTTGTATAAAAAAAATGGGAAAAGTTGTCTTTTACAGAGATATTTATCTCACCCAGCATGGTTATATGCAAAAAGACACCCTAAAACACATTGCCCTACTTCTCCTGAGTACGGCGATACCACATGTGTGACACTTTTTTGCAGCCTAGGTGCGCAAAGGGGCCCAAATTCCAAAGAGTATCTTTACGATTTCACAGGGCATTTTTTACGCATTTGAATTCCAAACTACTTCTCACGCTTTAGGTCCCCTAAAATGCCAGGGCAGTATAAATACCACACAAGTGACCCCATTTTGGAAAGAACACACCCCAAGGTATTCCGTGAGGGGTATGGTGAGTTCATGTAAAATTTTATTTTTTGTCACAAGTTAGTGGAATATGAGACTTTGTAAGAAAGAAAAAAATATATATATATATTTTTCCGCTAACTTGTGACAAAAAATAAACTTCCATGAACTCACTATGCGAATACCTTAGGGTGTCTACTTTCCGAAATGGGGTCATTTGTGGGGTGTTTCTACTGTCTGGGCATTGTAGAACCTCAGAAAACATGACAGGTCCTCAGAAAGTCAGAGCTGCTTCAAAATGCGGAAATTCACATTTTTGTACCATAATTTGTAAACGCTATAACTTTTGCGCAAACCAATAAATATACACTTATTGCATTTTTTTTTATCAAAGACATGTAGAACAATAAATTTAGAGAAAAATGTATATAGAAATGTAGTTTTGTTTGAAAAATTTTACAACAGAAAGTGAAAAATGTGATTTTTTTGCAAAAATTGAGGTCAATTTCGATTAATAACAAAAAAAGTAAAAATGTCAGCAGCAATTAAATACCACCAAATGAAAGCTCTATTAGTGAGAAGAAAAGGAGGTAAAATTCATTTGGGTGGTAAGTTGTAGAACCGAGCAATAAACCGTGAAAGTAGTGTAGTGCAGAATTGTAAAAAGTGGTCTGGTCATTAAGGGGGTTTAAGCTAGGGGAGCTGAGGTGGTTAAGGCCTGCCAGGATAAACTCCTGGACATTTTCAGGCCTTTAGCCAAAATATTTGATTTGGCTGAATCCGCCAGAGCGAGAGATGAACAAGTGGATCCGGAAGAACTCCGGGGCTGGATCCAACGTGCCATTTGCATTGCTGGAAACATGAACACCTCACTTTCTATTGAAAGGCGCAAAGCCATTTTATTCAAAATAGAACCCAAGTTAGCCAATTTAGCTCTCTCTGAAGCTGGAAAAGATGCGCAGGGCCTTTTATTTGGGATTCCTTTATTAAGGATTTGAGTCGATTCGTGGGCGCCTTCACGGCCCTGGACAAGGCCCAGTCCTCAATGAAAAGAGTGTTTCAGAGCAGGGTTTCCACCAGGGCCGGCAGTTCTAGGGGCCGTCTGTCCGGCCGCTCCACCTTTCAGACCCGAGGCTCGGGTCGAGGCTCCTACACCCATAGACCCTTTCCCCAGAGAACCGCCTTCCAGGAGGCCAGGCAGCCGTCAAGTTTCTTCCCCTCCAGAGGCGCACCAGGCCGATTCAGAGGTTACAGAGGAACCACCAACTCACGACGACCCTTTGGTAAGTGCCATACGTCTAATTTCTTCTCAGGTTGTGTAGGGGGCAGACTCCGACATTTTTCTTATGCTTGGACAAGCATCACCACGGACCGCTGGGTCCTGACTACGATCCTCGGTTTCCACATAGAGTTAGTGGATTTACCGCGCCACTTACCTTCCCCCCACCCTCAAGTCCTCTCCGTTGTCGCCCAACGTTACATAGACAGGGAACTGTCGGACCTCTTTTTGAAAGAGGCGATCAAACGGGCTCCACACCCACACTCCGGCGTTCTCAGCAACATCTTCCTGGTACAGAAGAAGGGAGGTCAGATGCGATCCGTCATCAACCTCCGACCTTTAAACAGGTTTGTCTGCTATCGACACTTCAAAATGGAGGGCATCCACCTCCTCAGAGACCTATTACTACGCGGGGATTGGATGGTGAAGCTCGACCTCAAGGACGCGTACCTCACAGTTCCGGTCACGGAGTCCTCCAGAGACCTCCTTCGCTTCCGTTGGAAATGGGAGATTTGGCGCTTCACATGCTTACCTTTCGGCCTTTCGTCTGCCCTGTGGTGCTTCACCAAGCTGATGCGCCCAGCTATGGCATGGCTCTGCAGCTGAGGAGTGCGACTGATTATCTATCTGGACGACATCCTTTTGTTGGCTCAGGATCCCACCATCCTTCTCAGACATTAAAATTCGACAATGACTCTCCTCCTTCGCCTAGGATTTCTCATCAATCAAGAAAAGTCGGTGCTGGTTCCATTCCAGACCATGGAGTTTCTTGGGTTTTCGGTGGACTCCTTGCTGGAGACCCTAAGTCTACCTATGGCAAAGATTCGAGCAATCCGCAAGGAGTTACTCTGTCTATGTCGCAACTGTCACTTCGGCACCTGGCCCGGATCATCGGCCTCCTCTCATTATCCATCCAAGCGGTGTTTCCGGCTCCACTTCATTACCGGGCCCTACAACGCCTGAAGACTGCCCATCTCCACTCCAGGGCCTCGTACGCGGACCTAATATCGTTGGATGCGGATACCAGAGACTGGTCCGGTCCACTGCTATACGCGTTCCCTCCGTTCTCTATGATCCCTCGGGTCTTGAACCAGGTTCGCCATCAACAAGCCGAACTGATCCTGATTTCCCCCTTTTGGGGCAGCCAGTCCTGGTTCCCTCAGCTTTTGGAACTTATGATCATTTCGCCCATCCTTTTGCCGGAACGTCCAGACCTCCTCTTAGGCCCATGGGGTCTACAATACCCTCTTCTCCTGGGCGGGTCTCTTCGTCTGCTAGCTTGCAGAGTTTCGGGTGTCCCAGAGAAAGCGGAGATATTTTGGAGGCAACTAGAAATCTTTTGGAAAAGGCATGGGTTCCCGGCACAAGAAGGGCTTATAGAGCAGCCTGGAGATCTTGGGCTAGCTGGTGCTTGGCTCCGTTTCAGCACCTGTAACGGACATCTTGCATTTCCTGACATCTTTATTCGAGGACGATAAAGCCTACCGTACCATTAATCTTTTCAGATCCGCCATTTCCTCTTTTAACCAGGGGTTTGAAGGGCGCTCGGCAGGTCAACATCCGCTGGTGTCGCTTGCTGAAGGGTTCTCGGCTGTCCCGGCCTCCTAGGCCTCGCTTTTCCTCTACATGGGACATCTCGTGTGTTTTATCCCTGTTGTCTTCCTGGCCAGCCAATGCGGATCTTTCTTTGTGTCAGTTGTCGGCCAAACTCGTTACTCTGTTCCTCCTCATCTCTTGCAAGAGAGTATCAGACGTCCGCGCCCTAGATCATGATGCTAGGTCGTTTACTCCCGAAGGCGTCTCCTTTAATATTACGTGTCGTACCAAGACGCACATTCGGGCAGTCTCTTACCCGAGGTTCCCTGCCTCACCGGCACTTTGCCCGGTGGCCTGCCTGCAAGAATATGAAGCACGGACCTTAAAGCATCGTTCACATGCTTTTGCCCACTTATTCCTTTCCTTCCGACGTCTATTCACCCCAGTCACTAGCACTACGCTAGCACGTTGGGTTAAATGGATCATGACCTTGGCGGGCGTGGACACTTCAGTTTTTACAGCCCATTCCGCTCAGGGCGCATCTTCCACTTCTATGGTCATCTCTGGTGCACTTTTGGAGGGTATCATGAAGATAGCAGATTGGTCCAGAGTCTCCACTTTAAGAGAATTATATTTTCGCCCTCCTCAACATGCTTTTTCTTCAGTCATGGAACAGCTTTGAACCTGCAATAGGAGCCTCTGTGTCTTGAAATAAAATTACATGATTTTCCTATTTCTTGACGTAAAGTCATGATTTTATGAAAGACACGGAGGCGAGTATTGCCCACCCCTATCTTTCTGGTCTCCCTCTCTGTTTTTCCAGTTGGGATTGTGACTTCTATGATCAATTTGTATAAGTTGTGTTATGTATATTATTATTTATTGACTCTGCAGCGTCATTGACTCCAGTGGGACTATAATATTCTCTGCATGTATTTTCTGTTTTCACAGGATGAACAGCCGATTTCTGCTAGATCTCGAGAACCTCCCGGTGGTTTTTCGTTCAGTTCCTGTGTTATTCTCTAGAGGTTGGAGTTGAAGCAGAAGTAGACGTGGCATCCGCCAAGAAAGAGGATTTCCTATTGCATGGACACTATATAGGGGCTATAAGGGGAGGGCCTATTGTCATGGTGATATGCTAATCTCAGGATGTTTTTTCTTTGCTGCTGTGGTTGTCAGTAAAGAAAGTTACAGCAATACTCGCCTCCGTGTTTTTCATAAAATCATGACTTTACGTCAAGAAATAGGAAAATCATGTAATTATTCAAGGAGGAGGCAAGTAAGAGGAGCATGAAAGCTAGAGAAGACAGTAGTTCATCAAATAACATGTTGAAGCTGCCCAAAATGAGCATTGTGTGTTTCATAAGAAGTATGTTACACAAGAAGAGTTATCAAAAGACTGAATAGGTAAAGGGGTTATCTGGGGTCTTTTCTCTGTCACAGCTGATGAACATGTAGAGGAGGCATCTGGCTTAGGTAATGAGCATACAAGCAACTTCTGGCAAAAGGATAAGCAACCTCTGGCACTCCAACTGTTCTGAAATTACAATTACCAGAATGCTTTATTCACTTCTATGGGAGTTACAAGAAAAGATGAACAAGTGGAAATGCTGGGAGTTGTAGTGTAATTGCAGCTAGAGTGCCGAAGCTTGCTGATCCTTGTTCTAGCACATCTACAACACACAGAGAAGTGGAGCTCTCTGCCATTGTTGAAAGAACAGTGCACCACACAACTGGAACAAACGTTTTCACAATTAAAGTGTATTAGAAAGTTTAATTTAGATTTGGAAACAAAAAAAAAATCAATCAATTCGTTGTTGTCTTTAATCTCTTTAGTTCAGTCAAGTAAAAGAGACTACGCTGCCAAGAAAATATTTCTTTTCTTTTCCTTTCCTTTCACAAACTTCTCTCCTCGGACTTAAAGGAAAATCTGGGTTTTCACCAGGTTCACAAGATGTAACAGAATCCTCCTTGGAATCTACAAGTGCCTGCAGAGTGCAAATAGAAATTCTATATGGTGAAGTACTGCCACTGTGTTTTACAACCGCAGGTGCTTCACTATCCTCCGCGTTTTTCTGGCTTATGAGAAAACAGGGATCTATGAGAAGATCAAAGGATACCGGAGAAGGTGTTTTCTGAAGCCTATGGAGTTGGGGGGACACAAGTGGTATTGAATACGCACACTGTGAATGGAATCTTGTGAGTATATTATCTCCCTGCGGTTGTAAAACACAGTGGCAGTACTTCACCATATAGAGTTTCTATTTGCACTCTGCAGGCACTTGTACATTCCGAGGAGGACTCTGTTACATCTTGTGAACCTGGTGAAAACCCAGATTTTCCTTTAAGTCCGAGAAGAGAAGTTTGTGAAAGGAAAGGAAAAGAAAGGAAATATTCTCTTGGCAGCGTAGTCTCTTTTACTTGACTGAACTTTGGATAAGTGACAAAAACCCACGTCACTCATTGCGGCTTGCAGCGCCGAGGATTTACCGTAAGATAACCAGAGACATTTTCCTTTGTATTTAATCTCTTTAGGCCAAGCAAAAGGTAAATCAATGATGTCTGTAGCTGGAACAGATTACAGAGGCTGGGGCATGAAATTTGAATTTTTTTAGTTAAAAAGTCTCATGAATCCCATTTTTTTGTTGGAAGCTTTTAACCCCTTCCCCTAAGGCCTCTTGCACACGAACGTTGTGTGCCAGGCCATATTGCGGCCCGCATACGGCAGGTCCACAATACACCGGCACCGGCCCGTGTGCACTCCGCATCACGGATGTGGACTCATTCACTTGAATGGGTCTGCAAATCCAGAGATGCGATGGATAATAGCAACTGCAGCATTTAGTACTTTTAGTCCCTAATTAAGTTAAATTTATATACAGTACTGTGCAAATGACTTAGGCAGGTGTGTGAAATTCTGCAAAGTAAGAATGTTTTTAGAAAATATAAGTGGTTAGCAGTTTATTTTTTATAAATGAACACAGTGCAAAATTAATGAACAAAATATTTGGTGTGACCTCCATTTTACTTCAAAACATCATCAATTCTTCTAGGTACATTTGCACACAGTTTTTAAAGGAACTCGGCAGGGAGGTTGTTTCGAACACCTTGGAGAGCTACCCACAGATTTTCTGTGCATATAGACTTGCTCAAATCCTTCTGTCACTTCATGCAATCCCAGGCAGACTCAATGATGTTGAGATCAGGGCTCTGTGGGGCCCTATCATCACTTCCACAACTTCTTTGTTCTTCTTCTGAAGATAGTTCTTAATAAGCTATACCACACCAAAACACAATACACAGCATGCAATTGATCTAAGACAATATTTTATTCATCTCATATTAGGAAAATAAATACATTAAAAGTGGTAGTGGCATGCATATACAGGAAAAAATAAGAACCACAAATAATATGTCAAATATCAAAAATCCAGACCCCAAGACAAACAGTGCTGGTATTGGAACTCCATTTCCCACAAAAAAAGGTAAAAACAATATAACAAATCCCAAAGTACAACTTTGGCATGTAATAAATTCCTAGTGGAAAAACAGGCAAATACTGGGAGAAAACCAATTACCGCACACATTATATGAACTTAAAGTGCCTAGTGCCATACATACTATACATAATCCATCAAGGAGTACTAAAAAGAACAAATAATACCGACCAGTGTGGTTGAGACCCCAACGCGTGTTTCACGTTTCGCTTCCTCGGTGTCTAGTGCCATACATAATCAATGGAACAAATAATACCTGGTTGGTATTATTTGTTCCATTTAGTACTCCTTGATGGATTATGTATAGTATGTATGGCACTAGGCACTTTAAATTCATATAATGTGTGCGGTAATTGGTTTTTCTCCCATTGTTTGCCTGTTTTTCCACTAGGAATTTATTACATGCCAAAGTAGTACTTTGGGATTTGTTATATTGTTTTTACCTTTTTTTGTGGGCAATGTAGTTCCAATACCAGCACTATTTGTCTTGGGGTCTGGATTTTTCATATCTGACACATTATTTGTGGTTCTTATTTTTTCCTGTATATGTATGTCGCTACCACTTTTAATGTATTTATTTTCCTAATATGAGATGAATAAAATATTGTCTTAGATCAATTGCATGCTGTGTATTTTGTTTTGGTGTGGTGAAGCTCATTATATATACACAGCACTTACTTAGTTGGGAGCTAGTGCAATTTTGTGCAGGTTAGTGCAGGTTTGTACCTATGAAACTGGTGGACCTGCCGGTAAAGTGTAGAGGGCGCAGCGGTTGCAGAGAGAACTAAGCCACTAGGAGTAAGAGCAGTGCTCCTAGAGGCTCATTTACATATATTAAAACTTCATTTTCTCAGCAATGCGGGCACATATGAACATGGGACCAACACAGATGTCTTCAGCTGCCAAGCGCACATACAGCAGGTCAGCCAGTTTCATAGCTACAAATATGCTGATAGATGCCATTTAAATTTAAACTACTAACTATTTTTTAAAGCATTCTTACTTTGCAGCATTTTTTCCACACCTGCCTACAACTTTTGCACAGCACTATATATATATATATATATATATATATGTGTGTGTGTGTGCAAAAATAAAATTGGTATTGTCAAAGTAAAATTGGTATTGTCTGCAATCGCCCAATTAATGGAATAAATATTACAGATGGTCCCACAAAAAAAAGAGGCCCCACACAGCTTTGTTGGCAGTAAAAAAGTTATGTATGTATATATGTGTTATGTGCATACAAAGAAATAAAGACTAATATAAAACATAAAAATATGGCATTTCCATAAATGTACTAACTAAAAACAATGGCATAATTGCATTAGTTTTTCACATTGTCACCCCAAATTTCTTTTAGAAAGCTATAAAATTCATCTGATGTATCCCAAAAAATGGTGCACTTAATAAATGCAGCTTGCCCCACATAACACAAGCTCTCATTGCACTATGTAGAGGGAAAAATGAAAAAGTTACAGCTTCTGAAATGTGGAGATCAGAAAATGAAAAAAATATTACCGATCTTTAAAGGGATTCTGTCACCTCTTTTTACCCTATAGAGATGCGGACATGCACGGCTAGATCGCCGCTAGCATGTCCGCAATATACCTGTCCCATATCTCTGAGTGGTTTTTTTGAGTGTAAAAAATTATTTTACATATATGGAAATCAGATCGCCATAGTCTCGCGGGAAGGAACGGCGATCTGACTTTGTGAGCAAGGAGGAGATTCCTGGATACAGGCGGTGCTAGGCTCCTTCACAGGAGGGCGTGGCTGGGCTCCAGGACGGTTAGTACAGCCCCTTGGGCTGATTTACATATATATAAAATTATTTTTTACACTCAATAAAACCACTCACCAGAGATATGGGACAGGTATATTGCAGACATGCTAGCCGTGCATGTCCGCATCTCTATAGGGTAAAAAGAAGTGACAGAATCCCTTTAAGTAGCAAACTAGGCTGCATTCTTAACAGGTTAAGAACAAATCTAATATAACTTGGCTTTACAATAAGGGATCATGCATATGACTATAGTTTTGGTCAGCATCCGATCCTCACTTTATGCGGGTCGGATGCCGACCCATTTATTTCAATAGAGCCACAAAAGATGAGACCATGTGCTGTCCACATCCATATGGCCGTTCCGTGGCCCCGCAAAAAAATGAGAACATGTGCTATTCTTGGCCTAGGCCCGGAAAGGAGCGAGAAGGCAGTGGCGCTGCGAGATCTCCACATTCATTGCTCCAATTGATTGACTAGATTTATTTAAAGCTGACAGCTCAGGGAGCATGTACTGCTGGTGGCAGAACTGAGCATGTGCGTCCACCTCCCTGTGGTAGAAAGAGAAATTAGAAAAAGAGCAAACCGCGGATAATGTTATACAGATAGATTTCATGGAACAACTGAGTAGTTATACAAAATTTTTAATTACATGCCATTACAAAAGTATTCAGATGCAGGTGCTGGTTTGAAAACTGCTGAATATATTTTATAGGACAACCCTTTTAAGATTTTTCTTTACAAGAAATAAGAAGCCTAGGCCAAACACCCAAAAAACATCCCCACAGCATAATCCCTCCTCGACCAATGAGGAAAAAAATGTGTGTTTTGTGTTAAAATTTCTAAATACTACTGATGTCAATCCATACCTCGATTGATAGAATTGTTCTTAACTCTAATTATTGATTTGTCTTGCCTTATACCATGTTGGCTTCTACTTGTAAAAAATGTTTAAAACCTTTAATAAAGATGTTCGTAGACAGGCATAGGCTACTTTCACACTAGCGGTTTTACTGGATACAGCAGGGTTCAGCAAAAATGCTTCAGTTACTTATAATACAACCATCTGCATCCGTTATGAACGGATCTGGTTGTATTATCTTTAACATTGCCAAGACGGATCCGTCATGAACTCCATTGAAAGTCATTTTCTATTGTGGCAGATTGTGGCAAAGAAAAAGGATCCGTCCCCATTGACTTGCATTGGGGGTCATGCCGGATCTGTCTTGCTCCGCATCCCAGGACGGAAAGCAAACTACAACATGTTGCAGCTGGCTCTCCGGTATGAGAAAGAAACGGAATGCCTTTTGGAGCTTTCCGTTCTGTTCAGTTACGTTTTGTCCCCATTGACAATGAATAAAACGGAAGCGTTTTTTTCCGGTATTGAGCCCCTATGACAGATCTCAATACTGGAAAACTAAAACGCTAGTGTGAAAGTATCCTTAGCTTATACGCTGAGTTTCACCTAGCTCAGGGCTTGAGGGGGCAAATTATAATACTGTCATTTAAAAAACACCAAAAGGAGAATCTCAGTGTCAGGCAATATTCCTTTAACTCTGTACTAGATGCATCAGTTTTGCTCAGGGTGTTTCTTTAAGTAATGTGTTTCAAGCTTGTAAGCTATTGTTTTCTTTGTATTTCAACAGTAGAGAATTTTCCTGTGACCAAGGACACTGTGTACTCAAACTAAAAAAGCAGTACACTATGTCCAGTAGAACAATGAAATAATAAAAAATAGCATGCAAAGTTTCTTTACTTTGAATACTCAGTTTTCATATTTTTGGTAACATCAGTGATCTCAGAAGAAGAGGCATTATCAAGAAGTGAATTCGCTCAAAACTTCGTTTTAATGCTGTACTGTGGTTGATGACCGAAGAATTCTTTCCCTGGTGAAGAAAACACCCTTCACAACAGTTGGCCAGATCAAGAACACTCTCCAGGATGTAGGTGTATGTGTGTCAAAGTCAACATTCAAGAGAAGACTTCACCAGAGTGAATACAGAGAGTTCACCACAAGGTGTAAACCATTGGTGAGCCTCAAAAACAGGAAGGCCAGATAAGAGTTTGCCAAACGACATCTAAAAAAGCCTTAACAGTTCTGGAACAACATCCTATGGACAGATGAGACCAAGATCAACTTGTACCAGAGTGATGGGAAGAGAAGAGTATGGAGAAGGAAAGGAACTGCTCATGATCCTAAGCATACCACCTCATCAGTGAAGCATAGTGGTGTTAGAGTCATGGCGTGGGCATGTATGGCTGCCAATGGAACTGGTTCTCTTGTATTTATTGATGATGTGGCTGCTGACAAAAGCAACAGGATGAATTCTGAAGTGTTTCGGGCAATATTATCTGCTTATATTCAGCCAAATGCTTCAGAACTCCTTGGAAGGCGCTTCAAAGTGCAGATGGACAATGACCCAAAGCATACTGCAAAAGCAACCAAAGAGTTTTTTAAGGGAAATAAGTGGAATGTTATGCAATAGCCAAGTCAATAACCTGACCTGAATCCGATTGAGCATGCATTTCACTTGCTGAAGACAAAACTGAAGGGAAAATGCCCCAAGAACCAGCAGGAACTGAAGACAGTTGCAGTAGAGGCCTGACAGAACATCACCAGGGATGAAACCCAGCGTCTGGTGATGTCTATGCGTTCCAGACTTCAGGCTGTAATTGACTGCAAAGGATTTGCAACCAAGTATTAACCACCTCAGCCCCCAGTGCTTAAACACCCTGAAAGACCAGGCCACTTTTTACACTTCTGACCTACACTACTTTCACCGTTTATTGCTCGGTCATGCAACTTACCACCCAAATGAATTTTACCTCCTTTTCTTCTCACTAATAGAGCTTTCATTTGGTGGTATTTCATTGCTGCTGACATTTTTACTTTTTTTGTTATTAATCGAAATTTAACGATTTTTTTGCAAAAAAATGACATTTTTCACTTTCAGTTGTAAAATTTTGCAAAAAAAACGACATCCATATATAAATTTTGCTCTAAATTTATTGTTCTACATGTCTTTGATAAAAAAAAATGTTTGGGTAAAAAAAAAATGGTTTGGGTAAAAGTTATAGCGTTTACAAACTATGGTACAAAAATGTGAATTTCCGCTTTTTGAAGCAGCTCTGACTTTCTGAGCACCTGTCATGTTTCCTGAGGTTCTACAATGCCCAGACAGTACAAACACCCCACAAATGACCCCATTTCTGAAAGTAGACACCCTAAGGTATTCGCTGATGGGCATAGTGAGTTCATAGAACTTTTTATTTTTTGTCACAAGTTAGCGGAAAATGATGATTCCTTCCATGAACTCACTATGCCCATCAGCGAATACCTTGGGGTGTCTTCTTTCCAAAATGGGGTCACTTGTGGGGTAGTTATACTGTCCTGGCATTCTAGGGGCCCAAATGTGTGGTAAGGAGTTTGAAATCAAATTCTGTAAAAAATGACCAGTGAAATCTGAAAGGTGCTCTTTGGAATATGGGCCCCTTTGCCCACCTAGGCTGCAAAAAAGTGTCACACATCTGGTATCTCCGTATTCAGGAGAAGTTGGGGAATGTGTTTTGGGGTGTCATTTTACATATACCCATGCTGGGTGAGATAAATATCTTGGTCAAATGCCAACTTTGTATAAAAAAATTGGAAAAGTTGTCTTTTGCCAAGATATTTCTCTCACCCAGCATGGGTATATGTAAAATGACACCCCAAAACACATTCCCCAACTTCTCCTGAATACGGAGATACCAGATGTGTGACACTTTTTTGCAGCCTAGGTGGGCAAAGGGGCCCATATTCCAAAGAGCACCTTTCGGATTTCACTGGTCATTTTTTACAGAATTTGATTTCAAACTCCTTACCACACATTTGGGCCCCTAGAATGCCAGGGCAGTATAACTACCCCACAAGTGACCCCATTTTGGAAAGAAGACACCCCAAGGTATTCGCTGATGGGCATAGTGAGTTCATGGAAGTTTTTATTTTTTGTCACAAGTTAGTGGAATATGAGACTTTGTAAGAAAAAAAAAAAATTTCCGCTAACTTGGGCCAAAAAATGTCTGAATGGAGCCTTACAGGGGGGTAATCCATGACAGGGGGGTGATCAATGACAGGGGGGTGATCAATGACAGGGTGGTGATCAGGGAGTCTATATGGGGTGATCACCCCCCTGTCATTGATCACCCCCCTATAAGGCTCCATTCAGATGTCCGTATGTGTTTTGCGGATCCGATCCATGTATCCGTGGATCCGTAAAAATCATACGGACATCTGAATGCAGCCTGACAGGGGGGGTGATCAATGACAGGGGGGGTGATCAATGACAGGGGGGTAATCAATGACAGGGGGGTGATCAGGGAGTCTATATGGGGTGATCACCACAGTCATTGATCACGCCCCTGTAAGGCTCCATTCAGACGTCCGTATGCGTTTTGCGGATCCGATTCATCTATCAGTGGATCCGTAAAAATCATGTGGACATCTGAATGGATCTTACAGGGGGGTAATCAATGACAGGGGGGTGATAAGGGAGTCTATATGGGGTGATCACCACAGTCATTGATCACGCCCCTGTAAGGCTCCATTCAGATGTCCGTATGCGTTTTGCGGATCCGATCCATCTATCAGTGGATCCGTAAAAATCATGAGACATCTGAATGGAGCTTTACAGGGGTGTGATCAATGACAGGGGGGTGATCAATGACAGGGGGGTGATCAGGGAGTCTATATGGTGTGATCACCACAGTCATTGATCATGCCCCTGTAAGGCTTTATTCAGACGTCCGTATGCGTTTTGCGGATCCGATCCATCTATCAGTGGATCCGTAAAAATCATGCGGACATCTGAATGGATCTTACAGGGGGGTAATCAATGACAGGGGGGTGATAAGGGAGTCTATATGGGGTGATCACCACAGTCATTGATCACGCCCCTGTAAGGCTCCATTCAGATGTCCGTATGCGTTTTGCGGATCCGATCCATCTATCAGTGGATCCGTAAAAATCATGCGGACATCTGAATGGAGCTTTACAGGGGTGTGATCAATGACAGGGGGGTAATCAATGACAGGGGGGTGATCAGGGAGTCTATATGGGGTGATCACCACAGTCATTGATCACGCCCCTGTAAGGCTTTATTCAGACGTCCGTATGCGTTTTGCGGATCCGATCCATCTATCAGTGGATCCGTAAAAATCATGCGGACATCTGAATGGATCTTACAGGGGGGTAATCAATGACAGGGGGGTGATCAGGGAGTCTATATGGGGTGATCACCACAGTCATTGATCACGCCCCTGTAAGGCTCCATTCAGATGTCCGTATGCGTTTTGCGGATCCGATCCATCTATCAGTGGATCCGTAAAAATCATGCGGACATCTGAATGGAGCTTTACAGGGGTGTGATCAATGACAGGGGGGTAATCAATGACAGGGGGGTGATAAGGGAGTCTATATGGGGTGATCACCACAGTCATTGATCACGCCCCTGTAAGGCTTTATTCAGACGTCCGTATGCGTTTTGCGGATCCGATCCATCTATCAGTGGATCCGTAAAAATCATGCGGACATCTGAATGGAGCTTTACAGGGGGGTGATCAATGACAGGGGGGTAATCAATGACAGGGGGGTGATCAGGGAGTCTATAAGGGGTGATCAAGGGTGATCAAGGGTGAATAAGGGGTTAATAAGTGACAGGGGGGGGGTGTAGTGTAGTGGTGCTTGGTGCAACATATTACTGAGCTGCCTGTGTCCTCTGGTGGTCGATCCAAACAAAGGGGACCACCAGAGGACCAGGTAGCAGGTATATTAGACGCTGTTATCAAAACAGCGTCTAATATACCTGTTAGGGGTTAAAAAAATCACATCTCCAGCCTGCCAGCGAACGATCGCCGCTGGCAGGCTGGAGATCAACTCTCTTACCTTCCGCTCCTGTGAGCGCGCGCGCCTGTGTGCGCGCCTGTGTGACGCGTTTATGCGTCGCTGAGCGCAGGGCTGCCACCTCCAGAACGCAAATCTGCGTTAGGCGGTCCGGAGGTGGTTAAAAAGTGAAAGTTTGATTTATGATTAGTATTCTGTCCCATTACTTTTGGTCCCTTAACAAGTGGGGGGCACATATGCAAGATGTTGTAATTCCTACACCGTTCACCTGATTTGGATGTACAGTCATGTGAAAAAATTAGGACACCCTTTGAAAGCATGTGGTTTTTTGTAACATTTTTAATAAATGGTTATTTCATCTCCGTTTCTACAATACAGAGAGATTAAAGTAATCCGACTAAACAAAGAAAACTGAAGAAAAGTCTTTTCAAGATCTTCTGTAAATGTCATTCTACAAAAATGCCTATTCTAACTGAGGAAAAAGATAGGACACCCTTGCCCCTAATAGCGAGTGTTACCTCCTTTGGCTGAAATAACTGCAGTGAGACGGTTCTTGTAGCCATCTACCAGTCTTCGACATCGGTCTGAGGAAATTTTACCCCACTCCTCAATGCAGAACTTTTTCAGCTGTGAGATGTTTGAGGGGTTTCTTGCACGTACAGCCCTTTTCAAGTCACCCCACAGCATCTCAATGGGATTCAAATCTGGACTTTGACTTGGCCATTCCAGGACTCTCCATTTCTTCTTTTTCAGCCAATCTTTGGTTGATTTACTAGTATGTTTTGGGTCATTGTCATGTTGCATGGTCCAGTTCCGCTTCAGCTTTAATTTTCTAACTGATGGTCTCACATGTTCTTCAAGCACCTTCTGATACACAGTAGAATTCATCGTGGATTCTATCATGGTGAGCTGACCAGGTCCTGCTGCAGCAAAGCAGCCCCAAACCATGACACTTCCACCTCCATGCTTCACAGTTGGTATGAGGTTCTTTTCTTGGAATGCTGTGTTTGGTTTACGCCAAACATGTCCTCTGCTGTTGTGTCCAAATAATTCAATTTTGGACTCATCTGTCCAAAGAACATTATTCCAGAAGTCCTGGTCTTTGTCAACTTTATCGCTGGCAAATGTCAGTCTGGCCTCGATGTTTCTCTTGGAAAGCAAAGGTTTCCTCCTTGCACACCTCCCATGCAAGTTAAACTTGTACAGTCTCTTTCTGATTGTAGAGGCATGTACTTCTACATCAACAGTAGCCAGAGCCTGCTGTAGTTCTCGAGATGACACTTTAGGGTTTTTGGATACCTCTTTTAGCATCTTGCGGTCTGCTCTTGGGGTGAACTTGCTGGGGCGACCAGTCCTGGGCATGTTGGCAGTTGTTTTGAAAGCCCTCCACTTGTAGACTATCTTCCGGACAGTGGAATGGCTGATTTCAAAATCTTTTGAGATCTTTTTAAATCCCTTCCCAGACTCATAGGCTGCTACAATCTTTTTTCTGAAGTCCTCTGACAGCTCTTTTGCTCTCACCATGGTGCTCACTCTCACTTCAACAGTCAGGAGCACACCAAACTAAATGTCTGAGGTTTAAATAGGGCAAGCCTCATTCAACATGCAGAGTAACGATCTACTAATTATGTGCACCTGGTGTGATATACCTGTGTGAGATCTGAGCCAATTTAAGAGGGAATACATGTGAGGGTGTCCTATCTTTTTCCTCAGTTAGAATAGGCATTTTTGTAGAATGACATTTACAGAAGATCTTAAAAAGACTTTTCTTCAGTTTTCTTTGTGTAGTTGGATTACTTTAATCTCTCTGTATTGTTGAAACGGAGATGAAATAACCATTTATTAAAAATGTTACAAAAAACCACATGCTTTCAAAGGGTGTCCTAATTTTTTCACATGACTGTAAATACCCTCAAATTAAAGCTGACAGTCTGCAGTTAAAGAACATCTTGTTTGTTTCAATTCAAATCCATTGTGGTGGTGTATAGAGCCAAAAATCTTAGAATTGTGTCGAAGTCCCAATATTTATGGACCTGACTGTATTTCCAAAGTCTCTCCAGAGTTTGGTGAATAACTTCGCCTATTGATTTTTAAACTTTAAAACCATTTTAAAACATGGATCTAAAGTCGATTGTTTTAAAGTTGTTTTAAAGTTTAAAAATCAAATGCCGATGTTATTCACCAAAGTCCCGAGCACAATGGAAGTCAATGGGAGAACCCGAGCATTAAACCAGGCACCTCCTGCTCTGAAGAGGGGAGGGTGTCTGGTTCATATGAAAAGGTCAGAAATTGATGGAAACACCACTGAAATTGTTTGGGAACAGCATGGGGAGGATGTCTAGATACATCTTGGACTCCCAGGTCGCTGCTGGGAACAATGTTGTCCGAGTAGTACGCCACTTTTACAGACTGACAATAATACGCACCAAACCGAAGATAAAACCGATTTTAGAGGAAAAATTGTTAGGAAACATTCTTTCCTGTATATTTACTTGTATATAAAGTGCAAGTGCTGCCAAAAATTACAAGGAAGAGGCACTCCAATACAACCTGTGTATCACATAAAGAAAGGCCTCATTCACATTGTGGTACAATTGTTCAGGTAGTGGGACTCCTACACTCATAAAGCCTATGCACTAAGGGAAAGGGCTGCCAAAATTACAAGGAACCGGCACTCCAATACACCCTTTATTACACATAAAGGAGAGCATCATACACACCCTTCAAAAATTATGATTGATGGCCTGCTGGTGACCCTCAAAAACATTAGGGACGAGGGCCTGATGATGAGCTGACCATCTAAAACATTAGGGGTGAGTGTCTGCTTCTGAGCTGACCATCTAAAACATTAGGGGTGAGGGCCTGCTGCCGAGCTGACCATCTAAAAAAATTTGTGGGCCTGCTGCCGAGCTGACCAACTAAAAAAATGTGTGGGTGAGGGCCTGTTGCCGAAATGACCATCTAAAAAATGTTGTGGTGGAGGGCCTGCTGCTGAGCTGACCATCAGAAAATTTAGGGGTGAAGGTCTGCTGCTGGGCTGACCCTCTAAAACATTATGGTTGAGGGTCTTCTGGTGACCTTCAAAAACATTATGGGTGAGGGCCTGCTGGTGACCATCTAAAACATTATGGATGAGGGCCCGCTGCTGAGCTGACCCTCTAAAACATTAGGAGCGAGGGCAGCCTAATAAGCATGTTGATATGATAGAGGATGAGAAAAGGGAGATTGAACCATATACCCTTTTTAGTGGTGGAAGGGGTCCATGGGAATACAGCATATTCAATACACCATAAAAGCCACATTTAGAGTGCCTTTATGGTTAGCCGCTTTCCTCTGGTGGAGTAGAGAAGTCAGGGGTAATCCAGGCCTTGTTAATTTTTTTAAGAGTCAACTGGTCAGCATTTTCAGTTGACAGGTGGATGCGCTTATCAGTTATTATGCCCCCAGCAGCACTAAATACACGCTCTGACAAAACGCTGGCGGCGGGGCAGGCCAGCACCTCCAAGGCGTAGAGCGCCAGTTCGTGCCACGTGTCCAGCTTGGATACCCAATAGTTGTAAGGCACACAGGGATCACTGAGGACGCTGACACGGTCTGCTACATACTGCTTCACCATTTTCCAATATTTTTCCCTCCTTGTGACACTAGGCCGCGCATCAGGTTGAGGGTGCTGGCGGGGTGTCATAAAACTGTCCCAGGCCTTGGAGAGTGTTGCCCTGCCTCTGTTGGAACTGCTCATCCTCCTCAATCGCCTCATCCTCTTCTACCCATCCACGCTGAACAGATGGAATAAAACTGCCATGGATACTAACCTCTGTAGCAGAGGCAACCGTCTCCTGCTCCTCCTCTTCATCATCCAATTTGCGCTGAGAAGACGAACTGAGGGTGGTCTGTCTATCACCCTGTGTACTTTCTTCCCCCATTTCCACCTCTTCCACATGCAAAGCGTCCACCTTAATTGTGAGCAGCGAGCGTTTGAGAAGACACAGAAGTGGGATGTTTACGCTGATAATAGCGTTATCACCGCTCACCATCTGTGTTGATTCCTCAAAGTTGCGTAAAACCTCACAGAGGTTAGACATCAATGCCCACTCAAAAAGAAAAAGGAGAGGCCCAGGAGAGGCATGTGTTAGAGTAGGCCCCGTCTGATGGAAGCCACCTTGTCATTCGGTAGATGGGCCCGACATTTTTGATCAATTATATGCGCAAAGAGCTTCCAACTTCTCCAGCAGTAAGTATAGCCATCAAGCAGCTCATTTTACATTCAGTATTTGCCTATATCTTTGTGCAATTGACTAGCAGTGTGCTGTTACTTGTAGATCTACTAATCACATTATCAATCCCCACTCATCGCTTGTGAAGAGCGGAAGCTGACTGGAAAGGCGACGACCATGTTGCAGCTGGTATTCCACTACTGCCCTCTGCTGCTGACAAAGCCTGGCTAACATGTGGAACGTGGAGTTCCAGCACGTGCTCACGTCGCACAACAGTCGGTGAGCTGGCAATTGCAAGCGCTTCTGCAGCGTTGCCAGACCAGCGGAAGCTGTTGATGACTTGCGGAAATGGGCACACAAGTGGCGGACATTCACCAGTAGCTCAGGCAAATTGGTGTAGGTTTTGAGAAACCGCTAAACCACTAGGTTGAACACATGGGCTAGGCATGGTATGTGTGTGAGCTTGCCGAGCTCCAAAGCCGCCACCAAGTTACGGCCATTATCAGACACAACCATGCCTGGTTGTAGGTTGAGTGGCAAGAGACAGAGCTCAGTCTGGTCCCTTATCCCCTGCCACAGCTCTGCGGCGGTGTGCTGTTTGTCTCCTAAGCAGATCAGTTTAAGCGCGGCCTATTGCCGCTTCCCCACTGTAGTGCTACACTGCTTCCAGCTACTGACTGAAGGGTGACTGGTGGTGCAAGATGATAATTCAGAGATGGAAGTGGAGGAGGAGGTGGAGGAGGAGAAGGGGAGGTTGCAGCCACTAACGTAGGTGGCGGTGGAAACCCTGATGGAAGTAGGGCTCGCAATCCTTGGAGTCTGTAGCACCTGTGCCATCCCAGGGTACGACTCGCTCCCGGCCTCCACAACGTTCACCCAGTGTGCCATCAGGGAAATGAAGCGTCCCTGGCCAAAAGCACTTGTCCATGTGTCAATCGTTAAGTGGACCTTCCCAATAACTGCATTGGTCAAAGCACAGGTGATGTTACGGGACTCATGCTGGTGCAAGGCTGGGACTGCACACCGTGAAAAATATTGGCGGCTGGGGACAGAGTACCGCGGGACAGATGCCGCCATCAGGCTGCGGAAAGCCTCAGTGTCCACAAGCCTAAATGGCAACATTTCCAGGGCCAGCAATTTGGAAAGGTGCGCATTTAGTGCTATGGTCTGTCGGTGGGTGGGTATTTGCGCTTTCGTTCAAAGGCCTGGAGTACAGACATCTGTACGCTGCTCTGGGACACAGAAGTGGATGTGCTAGCTGATAGTGCTTGCGAAGGTCCAGGTGCATGGCGGGAGGCATCCGAGTCTTGGACAGGGGATTGGCCAGCAAGTAACACAGGAGAAGAGGAGGCAGTCGTGTGACCCGCAGACACTGGTTGTAGACCCAGGCGTTCAGCACACCTATTAGGGTGCTTTGATGCCATGTGGCGGATCATGCTGGTGGTGGTGAGGTTGCTAGTGTTCACGCCCCTGCTCATTTTGGTACGGCACAGGTTGCAAATGACAAATCTTTTATTGTCCGCACTTTTCTCAAAAAAGCGCCAGACTGCAGGACACCTACCCCTTGGCAAGGGAGATTGGTGCAAGGGGTGCTCTGGGCAACAGTTGAGGGCCTGTTTGGTGTGGCCCACCTTCTCTCTTTTGCCACCCCACTGCCTCTTCTAGCCTGTTGCAGTGCTGCAGATCCCTCCCCCTCTGTACTGCTGTCCTCGCTCGGCTAGCCACCTTCCCAGGTTGGGTCAGTGACTTCATCGTCCAGCACCTTCTCTTTCACTTCATCACTTTGGTCATCCTCCTGACTTGTTGACCTAACAACCACCTCAGTTATTGACAACTGTGTCTCAAACTCTCATCCTCATCATGAACCTCTTGAGACACTAATTGCGGTTGACTTATTGGCAACTGTGTCTCATCATCATCATCCACCTCGTGAAACACTAATTTCGGTTCCCCACCATCATCTTCTTCTGACTGTGGATGCTTCAGAGTTTGGTAATCAGGTCACAAGATCTTCTCATGTCCCTCTTCAAGCTGGCTTGGCGAGAGGCCCAAATTAAGGAATAGCGATGAAAACAGCTCCTCGGAATATCCAAGTGTGGGATCACTTGTTTGCAAAGACTCTACATGGTGGGTGGAAGGAGTATCAGGGTGAGGATTGTGTTGACCAGACCCTTGGCTACCGAGACTGGACTTTGTGGAAGACAGGGTTGTGATTAACCGACTGGAAGCATTATCTGCTGCAATCCAACCGACCACCTGGTCGCACTGGTCTGACTTGTGAGAGTGGTGTCGTGCGCCGCCCTGCAAACTTGGACATGAAGCTAGGTATCGTGGATGAGTGTGTTTATTGTGCTCTGGCAGCAGGCACAGTTTCACCGTGCCCACGGCCACGGCCTCTGCGTGCACCATCAGCAGCACGGCCACTTCCCCGTCCCTTACTACTCACCTTGCGCATATTAATTGGTATATATGCTTGCAAGTATGTCACACGCATAGTAGCGCAGGTTTTGTAAGTGTATGCGCAAATAAAGTACAAAGAATGTCACAGACATTTTTAGGATGTGCACGCGTTAAACAGGAGGTATAATGCAAGTAATGTCGCTGCAACCAGCGCCTAATAAAAAAATTACACTGAATGAATGTCACTGATATTTAGGATGCACAAACGTTATACAGGAGGTATAGCGCAAGTAATGTTGCTGTCACCACCGGCTAATAAAAAATTACACTGAATTAATGTCACTTAGGATGGGCAATCATTATACAGGAGATGTAGCGCAGGTAATTTAACTGTCCGCAGCGGACACCGTCTACAGAAAAAGTACACTGGATGTCACAGATATTTTTATGCGGCGCACACGTTAGACAGGAGATGTAGCGCAGATAATGTCGCTGTCTGCAGCGGCCAAACAATTGCAAGCTACTTAGTGCAGGTTGCGCTAAAAATATACATTGCTGCCAGATACAACTATAGCCCTTAAAATGACTTTTGGGTCTCTAACAAGTGTTAGCAATTTAGCGCAGGTTGCGCTAAAAATATATATTGCTGCCACACACAATAGTTCTTAAAAGGACTTTTGGGTCTATAACAAGTATAAAAACAAAAATATTGCTATTTCAATCCCTACACTATCTCTCCCTTCTGCTCTCCAGCTCTCCCTGACTAATACTGAGCCGAACACGTGTCATCGGGTGCTATATAGCACCCGATGATGAGTTCTGGCCAGCAAATCACTGTAATGCCAGCAGCCAACATGGCTACTGCATTACAGTGAATGGCAGTACTTACCTGCACGTTTATTGGGGAGGAGACTCGAGCATCGCGCTCGAGCACACGCGGTATTCGGCCGAACACTGCAATGCTCGAGCCGAACTAGTGTCCGGCTGAGCCTGCTCGCCCAACACTAGTGTCTATGACATATCAAAAGTTATGTGAAAACTAAGTGACCCTTTACATTCAGGAATACATGTGATAAAAAAGTGAAGCAAAGCAGCAGCAGCACCACTGCAGTGTGACTAAATTAAATCCACTCATTTTAGTTCTAAGCACTTATCTGCTGTAATTTATTTGTTCAATGCACATCAGAATTTATACATGCTTCAATATACACTGCTCAAAAAAATAAAGGGAACACTTAAACAACACAATGTAACTCCAAGTCAATCACACTTCTGTGAAATCAAACTGTCCACTTAGGAAGCAACACTGAGTGACAATCTATTTCACATGCTGTTGTGCAAATGGGATAGACAACAGGTGGAAATTATAGGCAATTAGCAAGACACCCCCAATAAAGGAGTGGTTCTGCAGGTGGTGACCACAGACAACTTCTCAGTTCCTATGCTTCCTGGCTGATGTTTTGGTCACTTTTGAATGCTGGCGGTGCTTTCACTCTAGTGGTAGCATGAGACGGAGTCTACAACCCACACAAGTGGCTCAGGTAGTGCAGCTTATCCAGGATGGCACATCAATGCGAGCTGTGGCAAGAAGGTTTGCTGTGTCTGTCAGCGTAGTGTCCAGAGCATGGAGGCGCTACCAGGAGACAGGCCAGTACATCAGAAGACGTGGAGGAGGCCGTAGGAGGGCAACAACCCAGCAGCAGGACCGCTACCTCCGCCTTTGTGCAAGGAGGAACAGGAGGAGGACTGCCAGAGCCCTGCAAAATGACCTCCAGCAGGCCACAAATGTGCATGTGTCTGCTCAAACGGTCAGAAACAGACTCCATGAGGGTGATATGAGGGCCCAACGTCCACAGGTAGGGGTTGTGCTTACAGCTCAACACCGTGCAGGACGTTTGGCATTTGCCAGAGAACACCAAGATTGGCAAATTCGCCACTGGCGCCCTGTGCTCTTCACAGATGAAAGCAGGTTCACACTGAGCACATGTGACAGACGTGACAGAGTCTGGAGACGCCGTGGAGAACGTTCTGCTGCCTGAAACATCCTCCAGCATGACCGGTTTGGCATTGGGTCAGTAATGTGTGGGGTGGCATTTCTTTGGAGGGCCGCACAGCCCTCCATGTGCTCGCCAGAGGTAGCCTGACTGCCATTAGGTACCGAGATGAGATCCTCAGACCCCTTGTGAGACCATATACTGGTGCGGTTGGCCCTGGGTTCCTCCTAATGCAAGACAATGCTAGACCTCATGTGGCTGGAGTGTGTCAGCAGTTCCTGCAAGACGAAGGCATTGATGCTATGGACTGGCCCGCCCGTTCCCCAGACCTGAATACAATTGAGCACATCTGGGACATGGAGGCCACACACTACTGAGCCTCATTTTGACTTGTTTTAAGGACATTACATCAAAGTTGGATCAGCCTGTAGTGTGTTTTTCCCCTTTAATTTTGAGTGTGACTCCAAATCCAGACCTCCATGGGTTGAAAAATTTGATTTCCATTTTTTTATTTTTGTGTGATTTTGTTGTCAGCACATTCAACTATGTAAAGAACAAAGTATTTCAGAAGAATATTTAATTAACTCAGATCTAGGATGTGTTATTTTTGTGTTCCCTTTATTTTTTTGAGCAGTGTATTAGAAGTATGTATAGAAAGTGTTAAAAAGGAATTCCCCTGGATGGAATACTAATGCTGACACTGGAGAGACGGATCCGGTATTTCAATGCATTTGTCAGACGGATCCGCATTCGGATCCGTCTGACAAATGCCATCTGTTTGCGTCCGGATTGCCAGATCCAGTAGGCAGTTACGGCGACGGAACTGCCTGCCGGAATCCTCTGCCGCAAGTGTGACAGTACCCTAATAGGTAATAGGTGTGATTACACCGAGTACGCTGATGTAGGTCAAGGGAAAGCTGTCACTTTCTTTTAACTATTTTTAGGTATGAAGCCTCATGCACACAGAACGTGGTTTTGGTCCGCATCCAAGCCGCTATTTTTGCGGCTTTGATGCGGACCCATTCACTTCAATGGGACCACAAAAGATGCGGACAGAACTCTGTGTGCTATCCGCAACAGTTGCTCCGTTCCGTGGTCCGCGAAAAAAATATAACCTGTCCTATTCTTGTCTGTTCTGCGGACAAGAATAGGCAGTTATATCAATGGCTGTCCGCGCCATTCTGCAAATTGCGGAACGCACACGGACGTCATCCGTGTTTTGCGGATCCGCAATTTTTGGACCACAAAACACACAACGGTCGTGTGCATGAGGCCTAAACAACATAACTCTCCTGGAATGGGGGGCAGGTGTGCCATAAAAATGACTAAACGGTATCTTACAAACGTTCCTAACTTTGAAAATGACCTATTGTTTGAGACAAGATTTATGCTAAACATTTATTTTTTTTGAATTTTTGGTGATTTTTTTAACATTTTTCCATGTCACTATTTATATTTAAAATAAAAATACTACAATATTGTAGTTTTTGCACTGGCTATTAAGTGTAACACTATGTCAAGATTTCCTGTCCTGTATTTATCATCAGTAATTTTTATCATCACATGCAGGTAACACCTCCATATATATAACACAGGATTACACTATTCACATTAGGTGATATCCTAGATCACCTACTCCCCTCCCTGTACAGTGACCTCTGCACAGGTCACAGAGCATGTCTAGAAAAAGTTCCCACAGAAGTCAAGGAGACCCCTTCAGTCTATTTGGTCTATGGCCCATGTGGCTGCTGTAAAGCACATCTCTAAATGCTATTAAAAAAAGGTCAGGCATGATGACAGTCCCCATAATCATATTCAGAAAATAGAATAAAAAATAAATAAATCTATAAGCAGAAAATAAAAACAGAATAGAAAAAAAGGGTATGTGTTTCTCTCTGGTTTAATTGACAAAATACAGGTGACACATCGCCTTTAAAGGTCCTCTATTAGATTAAGTAGCAGAGATTGGGTGAGGATGAGATTTTTAAAAGTGAATATGAGGATATAGGATCACTTTCTCATAGTACAGTAATTAAGCACTGAAGGCTTATGAAGAATACTGAAAAAAATTCTTAAAATGTGAAATACATTGAACTGGGCAACTTATATTACCTTGGAAAATGAATGCAACCCTCGAGTCACAAGTTCAAAAAGGGCGATTGCTGCTAAAGGGGGATCTGCAGGTTATTAAATTCAAGGTTTTACTATCGTCTGCACTGTGGATGTTTACTTAACGTGCTCAATAAAAGACATGAAGAGTACAAATGCTAAATTGGATTATGTTTCTGTTATCTATTAACATGAACCTGAGAAGGCGATCATATGGAATATGTTAAGTCTAAAACGTAACTTTTAATACACATGGATAATATAGGTGTCCCTGAAAATATATACAATATACATTACATAAAGGTTGCAGTAGGAAGGAAACTGGTGCACGGCGGCACCTGTGATAAACCAATTGTCCTACCACAAACCAAGGTTCCAGAGCTCCACGGTCCCAGGAAGGAAGCTGGATACAAAATACTGTATAAGCTCAGGGATAGCTTATATTGTATCCAGCTTCCTTCCTGGGACCGTGGAGCTCTGGAACCTTGGTTTGTGGTAGGACAATTGGTTTATCACAGGTGCCGCCGTGCACCAGTTTCCTTCCTACTGCAACCTTTATGTAATGTATATTGTATATATTTTCAGGGACACCTATATTATCCATGTGTATTAAAAGTTACGTTTTAGACTTAACATATTCCATATGATCGCCTTCACAGGTTCATGTTAATGGATTATGTTTCTCTATAATTGTGACTTGGATAACAGTCAGACTACATTTTATCAGTAATATACTAATTAATATAGAAATCTAGGTGTTTTCATAGGGTTCACTTACTTTTTCTCAGAACTGTAAAGGTCCCTTTACAAAGGCCAACACAGCAAGCAGTTATCGGTAATGAACCATCGTTGGAGGTAAGAGCTGTATTTTAGTCCAGCAAACAACTCCTCTGTATGGGGAATAGCAATTGCTGTGATCACTCTTCCCCATAGAGAATCATTACCTCTGGGCAGCAAATCACTGTTTACACAGCAGGATCTGCTGCCTAGAAACAATGATTTCATCTGATGAATAAGCGTTCATTGGTTAATTGGTTACACCAGTACACTGGGGCAATTAATGGGAATGAGTGTTCCTAGAAATGCTCCTTCCTGATAATTGCCCTGATTGTTGGCCCATGTAAAGAGGTCTTAAGTCAGTACCTAAAGGTGCTAATTACCTATTATTTTCCTTAGATCTTGCTGCTTGACCGCCTTTTAGCTCAGCTCTCTCTGTGACCAGAGTTTAGGTACAACTCTACTGTTAATTCTCTGGTAACTCTGAGGTAGTCTAAGACGCCCCTGTCTTATTGTTTAAGGCTACACTTTAACTTTTTTATTTAGTTTCAAATATTATTTGGCTGTTTTGCAAAACTAAAGAGAACTGTGTGCAAATTTAGGAAATATGCAGGAGAGGCAAAAAGGAATCATGACAAAGATGAAACAGCCAAGGAGCAAGATTCTCCTGACTGGCTACAGTATATCATGACATGTAGAAGAAAATGTGAGGTAGATACAGTTTAGGGTTATTAGATTTGTCCACCAGAAAAATAGTGGCTAGGTAAACTACAAAGGGAAAAGAAAGGCATTGATCTCAAACAGATAATGTACATTATGAGAGAAGGAAGAAAACTACCAACGTTGCGACAATGGATGGTAAATATCAACAGTCAGTCAGTTCTGATTGTCTCACTTTTCTCACAAACTGCATGGCAATTCAATTGAATCTAGATTTAAGGGGGTTTTCTGGGACTTCCATATTGATAACCCATAGCACATTTTATAGCTTGGTATTGCAGCCCAGGCCTATTCACTTGAATGGGACTGAGCTGTGCCTCGGCGATGTGACCGATGAACGTGACGCCACTAGCCTATAAAAAGGGTGCGGCACTCACCGGTGTGCTGAGACCTCGCCAAACAGCTGATCAGTTTAGATCAGATATTGATGGCCTATCCAGAGGATAGGTCATCAGTATTATACCCTTGAAACAGTCGCAAGTCACGGCAACTGTGCCATTTTCTGCAACATTTAGTATTCCTTGCCACTTTTCAAAGTGGTCTAAGACCTGGATTATGGCACATTTACTATTTGCAACGTTTTCAAAAGTTAGCTACACCAGGCAACCCCCTGGTCTACTTCTACACATATAGGTGTAGACCACATTGCACTTTCGTCAGAAATATTATTAAGGTGCACCAGTTTCTAAATGTGGGGCAGACACACAAACCAAATACAGGCTTATAACTGCCACAAAAACAAGCGCAAATGATAATTATCCACTCTCGGTATATAAATTCAGGCTGCAAGCCGAATGTATTGGGCCCAGGGCCGTTTCTAGAGGCGGGCAAAGGGTGCGACCGGACGGGCGCATCCCTCAGGACAGAAGTGGGGGCCGCCATCAGCAGGGCCCAGCGCCGGAGGGGGGCCCTTTCTGTCCGGAGACAGCAGGAGTGGCGATGAGCGCTTCCATTGTGGAAGCGCTCATCTCCAAATTTATCTGTATCGCCGTCCTCAGGATAGCGATACAGATGAATGGTGTGGAGGAGCAGGGGAGAGGCGTCTCCCTTGGCCCTTCCTCTGATAGGCTACAGGCCGCCTGAGCCGTACAGAGCGGGACACAGGCCGGAAGAGGCCTGCATCGCATCACTGACAGCAACATAAGGTAAGTATATGTGTTTATTGTTTTTATTATTTATAGTATACTGTGGCAAGAAGGGGGGTGGGGGCCCTATACACTGGCACAATATGGAGGGGCACTATGGAGAAGAGGGAAAACACTATGGGGGCCCTATATACTGGCACAATATGGGGGGCACTATGGAGAAGAGGGGAAGCACTATGGGGGCCCAATATACTGGCACAATATGCGGGGCACTATGGAAAAGAGGGTACGCATCTACTGGGGACCCTATATACTGGCACAATATGGCGGGGCACTATGGAGAAGAGGGGACGCATCTACTGGGGGCCCTTTATCCTGGCACAATATGGGGGGCACTATGGAGAAGAGGGGACGCATCTACTGGGGGCCCTATATACTGGCACTCATTATGGGGGGCTCTATGGAGAAGTGGGGGATAAAGGAGCACTATGGGAGCATTTACTGGGGGCCCTATTTACTGGCACGCATTATGGGGGCACTATGGAGAATTGGGGGAGAAGAGCACTATGGGGGCATTATATAGGGGCATTTAATACTGGCAACCATTTTATTGGCACTATGGGGAAGGGGGAGAGGAGCATTATGGTGGCAGTCTAGACGGACATTTTATACTGCCACATTATGGAGGACACTATGGGGACAGGGGAGGAGCACTATGGGGCACAGTTTCAACTTAGCACAGTTATTTTTGGGGAACATTATGGTTACACTATTAGTGTCAGGGACACTATTTGCTGGGTGAAGTTATTTTTTTAGAGCATTGTGCTCCAATAATTATTGAAGGGGGCGCTATCTGTGTGTAACTAGTATTTTCAGGGGGTTTATCAGTTTATGCAGTATAGTTTTGGGGGTGCATGATGGGATGTTGAGAAGGTGGGAGGATGATGGAAAAGTAGGAAACTAAGATGTCTGTCAAACTCTGCAGAGAGAAGAGATGGCTGAAAGAAATCATCATGGCGGTCTGATCTGAATGGAGAAGATAAATAAAGAGAACGTCTAGATCAAAGGAGACATCACTGGATGTAAGAGGTATGTGGACCTGTATTAGGCTACTTTCACAACTAAGTTAGTGATTCTGCCAGGCTTTTCCAGCTGAAAACAGCCTGCCGGAATTCACTGGATCTGGCACTGCAGACTGAATGCCCGCAGTGCTTTTTTGATGTTCGCCCTGTTTCCCTAGAAACTGCCCTGATGGGGCCTGTTTAATTTCTGAAAATTTTAAATACCTTAAAAGGTAGACTGAAAGGTTCTTCTGAAATGGGCTATAATAGTACAGATGCAGCGTACTCAAGGTTCCCGTACACTACACAGATGTTAATCCAAAAGACGCTGCCTTACTGGACCACAAAATATGGTACATAGAGCCTTGGACCCTACAACAGTTATTTAATTTTTATACCTTTTTCTCAACCTCAAATCCTATACCTTATGATACTGTAGCTGTTAAAAGCAAATCCACCAACAAATCTACAATGCATGGGTATAACTGTTTTCTTCGTCTTCCTTTGTGAGAACCTACTAGGTTTTGCTTATGAGCTTGCATAAACTGAGCTAGGATAACTCTCCATTCTATCTTAAGGCAGACATTTCTTAGATGTAACTCTCACATGACATCACTAGGGTTTCTCAAACATGGGTGCATAGTTCAGACTTATGTAAACATTAGCAGAAAGTTCCATGCTGGAAAACAACATGCGACAATTCATCACTGCAGAAAAATCATCTAACTATACTGGGATACACAAGGGATAAAGTTTTTTTTTTTTGCGCTGAGTGAATTATAAGACCAAGGTAAATACATTAAATCGACGTCCTCAGCACTTAAAGGTAAGTGTTAGCTGTTTGTTATATGGACATACTGTAATAATGCAGTGGATATAAAAAGTCTACACACCGCTGTTAAAATGTTAGGTTTCTGTGATATAAAAAAAAATATGATACAAAGATAAATCATTTCAGAACTTTTTCCACCTTTAATGTGACCTATAAACTGTACAACTCAATTGAAAAACAAACTGAAATCTTTTAGGTAGAGGGAAGAAAAATGTAAAAATAAAATAATATGGTTGCATAAGTGTGCACACCCTTAAACTAATACTTTGTTGAAGCACCTTTTGATTTTATTACAACACTCAGTCTTTTTGGGTATCTATCAGCATGGCACATTTTGACTTGGCAAGATTTGCCCACTCTTCTTTGCAAAAACACTCCAAATCTGTCAGATTGCGAGGGCATCTCCTGTGCACAGCCCTCTTCAGATCACCCCACAGAGTTACAATCTGATTCAGGTCTGGGCTCTGGCTGAGCCATTCCAAAACTTTAATCTTCTTCTGATGAAGCCATTCCTTTGTTGATTTGGATGTATGCTTTGGGTCGTTGTCATGCTGAAAGATGAAGTTCCTCTTCCTCTTCAGCTTTCTAGCAGAAGCCTGAAGGTTTTGTGCCAATATTGACTAGTATTTGGAACTGTTCATAATTCCCTCTAGCTTAAAGAGGACCTTTCACCGATTCTTACCCTATGAACTAACTATACAGATATGTAGAGAGGCGCCCGGGGATCTCACTGCACTTACTATTATCCCCGGGCGCCGCTCCGTTCTGCCGCTATGCCCTCCGGTATCTCCGCTCACTAAGTTATAGTAGGCGGAGATACCAGTCCCTAAGTTATGGTAGGCGGAGTCTGCCCTAGCGCTGGCCAATCGCAGCGCAGAGCTCACAGCCTGGGAGGTTATTTTCTCCCAGGCTGTGAGATCTGCAATGCGATTGGCCAGCGCTAGGGCAGACTCCGCCTACCATAACTTAGGGAACGGAGATACCGGAGGGCATAGCAGGAGAACGGAGCGGCGCCCGGGGATAATAGTAAGTGCAGAGAGATCCCCGGGCGCCGCTCCACATGTATGTATACTTAGTTCATAGGGTAAGATTCGGTGAAAGGTCCTCTTTAACTAAGGCCCCAGTTCCAGCTGAAGAAAAACAGCCCCAAAGCATGATGCTGCCACCACCATGCTTCACTGTGGGTATGGTGTTCTTTTGGTGATGCGCAGTGTTGTTTTTGCGCCAAACATATCTTTTGGAATTATGTCCAAAAAGTTCAACCTTGGTTTCATCAGACCATAACACCTTTTCCCACATGCTTTTGGGAGACTTCAAATGTGTTTTTGCCAAATGTAGCCTGGCTTGAATGTTTTTCTTCGTAAGAAAAGGCTTTCGTCTTGCCACTCTACTCCATAGCCCAGACATATGAAGAATACAGGAGATTGTTGTCACATATACCACATAGCCAGTACTTGCCAGATATTTCTGCAGCTCCTTGAATGTTGCTGTAGGCCCCTTGGTAGCCTCCCAGACCAGTTTTCTTCTCGTCTTTTCATCAATTTTGGAGGGACGTCAGGTTTTTGGTAATGTCACTGTTGTGCCATATTTTCTCCACTTGATGATGACTGTCTTCACTGTGTTCCATGGTATATCTAATGCCTTGGAAATTCTTTTGTACCCTTCTCTTGACTGATACCTTTTAACAATGAGATCCCTCTTATGCTTTGGAAGCTCTCTGTGGACTATGGCTTTTGCTGTGGGATGCGACTAAGAAAATTTCAGGAAAGACCAACTAGAGCAGCTGAACTTTATTAGGGGTTAATCAGAGGCATTTTAAATGATGGCAGGTGTATGCTGACTCCTATTTAACATGATTTTGAATGTGATTGCTTAATTCTGAACACAGCTACATCCCGTTATAAGAGGGTGTGCTCACTTATGCAACCACATTATTTTTTTTGTTTTTGTTTTCTTCCCTCCACCTAAAAGATTTCAGTTTGTTTTTCAATTGAGTTGTACAGTTTATAGGTCACGTTAAAGGTGGAAAAAGTTCTGAAATGATTTATCTTTGTCTCATTTTTTTACATCACAGAAACCAGACATTTTAACAGGGGTGTGTAGACTTTTTATATCAACTGTATGTTTATTTTTACATTAAATCTTGCAACCGAACATGAAAAACCTCTCTAAAAAAGACTAAGCTGCATTGCTCATATAGGTTTAAATTGCTAGTAAATAGGCCACATACCTGTAAGCATGGTACTGTCAATGGCATATTTCTGCACCTGGAGTTATGAAGACCATGTAATTCATTACTATGCAATGGAAGCACCTTGTAACTTGGATGTTTATTGTCTTACACCCCCTACAGGTAGTTACTGCAATGACTGCATCGTGATGTCCATGACTCAGCACAGAGAGATGCTACGCAGCAATGTTACACAAGCACAGATTTGTTTTTTTAAAGAGGAATCTTATCATTTCTGCTTATATATGAAATATACCACAAAATAAAATGCCATCAAATGTGAGTTATGCATATTCACGTTCCTACCCTACAAACAATGTTTCTAGTGCTCCTTGATCCCAAAGTGAAGACACAATGATAAACTGCAAGTCATTACCCTGCAAACCAAAAGAATCAATACTTATACACAATCTTACTACAGTCCAACACCTTCGGAATGACTTCACTACCTTGAAATATATACGTTTATTAACCCTTTCAAGCCAAAAGGCGTAAATGTGATGAACCAAAGAAAATTATCACAGCAAAACAACACATATTCACAAGTGCGTCACAACGTATACATCAGACGTAAGAGGAATATCTCCAGAGCCATTTCCAAACAAATGATTTATATAAATTATTAGGAGTAACAGGAAACAGAAATCCAAATGTGACCCCTGCAAGTGCCAGTCAGAACTTAATGCATTTTACGTGGCTTCACAAGCCCTCAAAATTACTGTCAGAGCCTCTAATGTCTAACTAGGTTAACATGACCCCATCCATGAACATTTCTGTGGTCATACATTGGCAGTTATGCTGCCAAAAAAGCTATTTTAAAAGTTCATAAACCTAGGTCATCCTGTCTAAGCCTTTCAGAGCGGTCCAACTACTGTGAACAAAAATGTAAAACAGCTAGCATTTCTGTGGGAACCCAGCAACCTGTGCCCCTCTCGATGTCAGGTGTATTATATTGTAAGATCATTGCATGATGGGATAAGTAATGTAGTCTATGAATACAGAGATACTGGGGTTAAAAGTTTGCAGCAGGAAGAAAATGCCTAAATGGAAGATGCTCGGTTCTTATTGGGATATGTGTATAGTATTATATGATGACTGTCACATGTCTACTTTCAGTCATCTACTCCATTAACATTGGAATGATGCTTCACCTAAGTTCTTACTTAATATAACAATATATGAAAACAGAGACCAAAAGGGAAATGCATAAACATATCCAAAATCCTATAATATGGACAACACAAAATTCTCTTGATAATGATACTGCCAAAAAAAACATAATACGCAGTGAAAACAACGTAGATGAAATTTCAGAAGATGATCTCTGCCAATGGAAATCAGCAATTCACCTGCCACTGCCACTGCCCACCAATAAGATGCTGTGCTTTGGTTTGGAGCCCACCCCCAGCCAATCCTATTTGAGCTCATCCTCTAAACTAATGTAGAAGCAAAGGCAAGTACATCACATGGAGCCTGGAAATCTGCCAACATGGAGATGGTTAGAGAAAGAAACAGACAGGTAAACAAGTTCTCCAAGCAGGGAGAGGTGACATTTAGTTCTTAAACACTGCCCTGCGTTCTTGTACTGTACGACTGCCATCAAATGCTTGTTAACCCTTTAATGGAGCAGGAAGAAAAAAAAAAAAAAACTAAAACAACCTGTAGATAGTTTTGATGTCTAAACATGCTGCACTTCCCCTTGCTACCTTGGCACTGCAAATCCCAATCTCTTACCAGCTCTTGGCCAAATGAGCTGCTGCGCCATCATACTTCTACATGACGAAGAAACAGCAATAAAACCAGTACGGGAAGCAACTGCGACATAACTAGATAAAACACAGAAAAGAGCAGTATCCCGACACAAACAAATCTATGATGGAAAATGCATAAAAACATCCTACATTATTTGATGTAAAAAGGGATAAGAAAACACATGGGATCTGGCAGATATGCAACGTACCACTGGAAAAAAAAAAAATTCCATGCAGTTCACTAATGTATCCCACAGAAAAAAGTGCTGTTTTACGTAAAGATTTTACCGTTTTCGGCATCCGCTTATGTCGTGGTAGAGGTGACGCAGCTTTTAATACCTCCGGGGTTCTGTAATACGTCTGTGGAAGAAGACAGACTCTCGGAATATGAGAATGCTTGCCCCCAATTGCTGCTGCGTAGGTTTGGGTAACCGCGTGACCTCCATGTACGGGTAGAAGGTTCCAGAATTGCCATTAACCCATTCGTAAGCCCAATTTCCGATTATGAATCTTGTTGTTTTGCGCCCCCCCCCCCCCTCCTTTACTCCGAACACCATCGCCTCACCTTCTCCTTCTGCGGGATTAAAATTTGATGCCTTCCCGTCAGCTCCGAGATGAAAACAGAAAAATTAGGTGATGGAGCATTGGTTTAGAAAAAGATGTGAAGATCATGAGAGAACCCAGCCCATGATACTTCCACAGCTCTCCTCTCTGCTGTAGCAGCAGCAGCAGCAGCTGATTTTCAAAGACCTGTCGACACAGACTGTTTCTTCTCTCTCTGCTCTGTGACGCAGCTGAAAATTCTCAGCTCTGCTCCCAGTGTCACTTAGTGGAACTGCATTTTGGGAAAAGTGTTTTCATAGTTCTGCACAACTAGGTAAAAAGGGTGATGAGGTTAATGCTAAAAGTGATCCAGGGTTTAATCTCTGCTGCATCATCTAGAAAACTGGAATATTGTTAAAGACTAACAAACGATAAAACCATGTTATAATAAAAACTAAATAAACATTTGGAGATTATAATACAGTAAAGGCCTCATGCACACGACCGTTGTTCGGGTCCGCATCTGAGCCGCAGTTTTTGCGGCTCGGGTGCGGACCCATTTACTTCAATGGGGCCGCAAAAGATGCGGAGAGCTCTCCGTGTGCTGTCCGCATCCGTTGCTCCGTTCCGTGGCCCTGCAAAAATAAAATAACATGTCCTATTCTTGTCCATTTTGCAGACAAGAATAGGCATTTCTACAATGCAGAAGGCACACGGGTGGCTTCTGTTTTTTGCGGATCCGCAAAAAACGGAACGGTCGTGTGCATGAGACCAAAGGCAAATGTAACAACCCAAACATAACATAAGAAATGGGAGAAAATAGTGGTGTGGCCATTACAATAATTTCTGTTTCTCGATTAAAAATAAATTATACTTGCCTCTCATGATTTATATCACTGCAAATCTGTCCATACAGTTCAGTTATATTCCGTTCAGTCATATTCCTTTGTCAAATACAAAAATATGTTAATAGATATTTTGCCCAAAGATATTCAGAAACAGACCTCTCAGTGGATCTCAATGATTTTGATAGGGTTTTTGTCACGGATGGGAGTAGGAAGCGTGCACCCCTGACTGCCACCCACGCCTCTGCCCCTACCTACTTGCACAATCCATCCTAGGTAACAGGGCGCAACTGGAAAGCAGTCCCTAATTTAAGTTAGTGCAGGGGAAAACAAAAGACAGGACAAACAGAACACAAAGCAAGTCAAACTAGTCAAATACCAGGAAGTCAAATCAGTACAAGGGAGCAACAAGAGCGAGTCCAAACACAAACCGGAAGTCAGTACCAGGAGATCACGACAAGCAACAGGGGATGAGCAGAAGCGAGGTCAAACGAGCAGAGCCGAGGTCAGGATAAAGGAAAACAATGCCAGGAATACAGGAGCGTATAAGGACCTTAATCACAGGCAACCTGTGGCCAGCAGGCTGCCTGTTTAAATAGGCCTGGCTGGTGAGTCACATGACGTGGCCAGCGTCATGTCACTCACAGCAGCCCAACTCAGCCGAGCACCGATCATCATTATCGGTGCTCGGCTCCCTGCTGCTCGCCTGCTGCCATGGAGACGAGGATGCAGGCTACGTCCTTGCCCCTCTCCTTGCGCAGGTTGCGGGCGGTGCTGCGTAGGAAGCACGCGCTGCCTGCCCCTCGTTACAGTACCCCCCCTTTACGAGGGGCTACCGGACCCAAAGTCATAGGATTGGGTTTCTCCGGATGAGCCAGATGGAACCTCTTCACTAGTCTGGCAGCATGTAACTTACTCATCGGCACCCAAGACCTCTCTTCTGACCCAAAACCCTTACAATGCACCAGATACTGGAAAGAATTCTGGACCTTTCTAACATCAATAATCCTTAATTCCTCGAATTTCATTTGTCCGGCAACCTCAACTGGAGGCTGAGGTTCCTCTGAAGGTGACACATACTTCTTTAGTAAAGATTTGTGAAAACACATTGTGGATGCGAAAGGAATCAGGTAGTTTTAGTTTAAATGATACAGGGTTAATAACCTTAATAATCTCGTAAGGACCAATAAATCGTAGAGCAAACTTATTAGATGGTACTTTAAGAGACACATTTCTGGTAGATAGCCATACCTTCTCACCCACCACAAAATTCACCCCATGAGAGCGTCTATTATCAGCCCTGATTTTCTGAACCTCCTGAGCTTTCTTCAGGTTCGACTGAACCTGGGCCCAGACTGTACACAGTTCTCTAATCAATTTATCTGCTTCCGGAACTTGTGAAGAAGACGGCGACAATTAATTAAATCGTGGATGGAACCCAAGATTACAGAAGAATGGCGACACTCCCGTGGATGAGTTCACATGGTTATTGATAACAAACTCAGCCAAGGGTAGATGTCGCACTCACAACAGTTGATTATCAGAAACATAACATCTCAAGAACTGTTTCAACGACTGGTTCAACCATTCGGTTTGACCGTTAGTATCAGGGTGATAGGCGGAAGAATAGGACAAATAAATATCACATTAATGACAGAAGGCTCTCCAGAACATAGAAACAAATTGAATGCCTCTATCAGAGACAACATTCTCTGGAATCCCATGAAGACGTACCACATGATCCACAAACGGAGACGACAAAGTTTTAGCATTAGGGAGCTTTGCAAGTGGAACAAAATGCAACATTTTACTAAATCTATCGACCACTACCCATACCACCGACTTACCCTCGGAGACTGGCCAGTTCTTGATAAAATCCATGGAAATATGTGATCACAGTCTACTGGGAATGGGCAGTGGTCGTAACTCACCAGCCGGGCGAGTTCTGGGAGTTTTGGCTCTGGCACATACCTCACATGAAGACACATACGAGTTCACATCTCTAGATAGCGTGGGCCACCAGTAGGACCCAGAGATGAGTTCCTTAGTGGCATAAACACCGGGGTGTCCACATAACACTGAATTATGACACTCACCCAAAAGCCGGAGACATAAGTGAACTGGAACAAACAATTTATCATGGGAAGACTGTACCAGAGCTAGATGTTGTGCCGCCTCAATTTCGTAAGATTGGAGGACATTGAGGCCACAATGATACCAGCGGGCAAAATAGGTTCGGCATCGGCACATGGCCTGAAAGTAATAGAAAAGTTAAAACGCGTAAAGAATAATGCCCACCTTGTGTCACGGCGGACGTGCACTCAGACTAACAGTTAAACCACCAACCAGGCTCTAGGCGAGAGGCAGGGGAAGGGTCACCTCCTATTTTATCCCTGACCTCTCTCCCTGCACCGCTCAGCCCACATGCAGACCTTTGTGGTAGGTATGATGTGTCCTCGTGCCTGGACTGGAACACCCTAAATTCCCTGAGATGGTGAAGAGGGGAAATAGGAGCAGCCTGCTCGCACAGAACCTGGATGGGAGAGATGACACCAAACAATCAAACAAGAAACCACACTTATCTCTCTGCGCTGGAACAGACAACCTTCCTTTCTAGCTTCCAAGACCAAAGTGATTCATATAATCCGCTCAGAGCACTGGGGTGGAGTGCTATTTAAACTCATAACCCCACCCAGTGCACATGATGGGAGGCGGATCCAGCAGAGCTCCAAAACAAAACACTAAACTCGTGCTGCTATTCTGGCCGACCTCCGCACACCGTCAGGACGGGGCATGACAGTACCCCCCCTTCTACGGGTGACCTCCGGATACCCCAGACCAACCTTATCCGGATGGGACCTATGAAAAGCCCTCACCAGTCGGCTGGCGTTGACATCTAGCGCCGGAACCCACGTCCTCTCCTAAGGGCCGTATCCCCTCCAGTGCACCAGGTACTGAAGGGAACCCTGAAGAATTCTAGAGTTGAGAATCCTGGAGATCTCAAACTCCAAGTTTCCCTCGACCAGAAGAGGAGGAGGAGGCAATGGCGAGGTTCCACTGGTTTCACATATTTTTTTAGTAACGACCTGTGGAACACATCATGGATCCTCCAAGTCTGCGGATGATCCAGCCGAAACACTACAGGATTGATCACCGCAGAAATTTTATACGGACCAATAAATCTTGGACCCAGTTTCCAAGATGGCACCCTCAACTTGATATTCTTAGTGGACAACCATACCAGATCACCCACACACGTCCGGACCAGTCACACGTCTCTTGTCAGCCATTTGTTTATACCTCTCACACATCTTCTCCAAATTCCCTTGAATCCTCCGCCAGATGGAGGATAAGGCAGAAGAGAATCTCTTCCTCTGGCATCCCAGAGGAACCAGTCCCAGAAAAGGTACCAAACTGAGGATGGAAACCGTATGCGCCAAAAAATGGCGACTTACCCGTGGACTGATGTCTACGGTTATTCAACGCAAATTCTGCTAAGGACAAGAATGAGGACCAGTCCTCCTGATTCTCAGCCACAAAACACCTCAAGTAGGTCTCCAGGTTTTGATTAGTATGCTCCGTCTGACCATTCGACTGCGGATGAAAAGCCGAAGAGAAAGAAAGTTGAATGCGAAACCGAGAGCAGAACGCCCTCCAAAACCTGGAGACAAACTGCGTGCCCCTATCAGAGACCACATCCGAAGGAATACCATGCAATTTCACAATATTATCCACAAAAATCTGCATCAGAGTCTTAGCGTTAGGCAGACTAGTTAGTGATGTAAAGTGAGCCATCTTACTGAAACGGTCAACCACCACCAAAATCACTGTTCTCCCGGAGGAACTCGGCAGATCCGTAATGAAATCCATAGACAAATGCGTCCAAGGACGAGACGGAATAGACAATGGAAGAAGTGAACCAGCCGGTCGAGTATGAGCAACCTTTGACCGAGCGCAGGTTTCACAGGCTGTCACGTAATTCTCAATGCTCTTACGTAACCCTGGCCACCAGAACCTCCGGGACACCTGATCACAGGTGGACTTACCACCAGGATGTCCAGCAAGGACAGTATCGTGATGTTCCTTGAACACCTTGTATTGCAGGCCCTCAGGAACAAACAACCTCCATGGGGGACAAGAACCAGGAGCCCCCTCCTGGGCTCCCAACACCTCCATCTCCAATTCAGGGTATAGAGCGGAGACCACCACCCCATCCGCTAAAATCGGCGCAGGATCCTCTGAATCACTACCCCAGGAAAGCTGCGAGACAAGGCATCTGCCTTGACGTTCTTGACCCCTGGGCGAAAGGTAACCACAAAATTGAACCTGGTAAAAAACAGTGACCATTTGGCTTGCCTAGGGTTCAGACGCTTGGCAGATTGCAGGTATGCCAAATTCTTATGGTCTGTATATACCGTAACGGGGTGAACTGCCCCCTCCAACCAGTGGCGCCATTCCTCAAAGGCCAACTTGATAGCCAACAACTCTCTATCTCCAACATCATAATTCCTCTCGGCGACCGAGAGCTTCTTGGAGAAAAAGGCACACGGGACCCACTTGCCCGGGGATGAACCCTGTGACAGTACCGCTCCAACCCCCACCTCTGATGCATCAACCTCCACTACAAATGGCTGACACACATCCGGCTGCACCAGAATGGGAGCGGACGCAAAACGCTCCTTAATAGCCGAAAAGGCCTGCAATGCCTCATCCGACCAGACAGAGACGTCGGCGCCCTTCTTGGTCATATCAGTGAGAGGTTTTACTATGGTAGAATAGTTTGAAATACATGTTCTATAATAATTTGTAAACCCCAAGAACCGCATCAAGGCTTTCTGATTCTCTGGTCGGTCCCATTCCAGAACTGCCCAGACCTTCTCGGGGTCCATCTGAAAACCAGAATCAGAAAGCAGGTATCCCAAGAATGGAAGCTCTTGCACCGCAAACAAACATTTCTCCAATTTAGCATATAATTTATTCTCCCGAAGGATCGTCAAAACCTGTCTCACATGATCCTGATGGGTCTTCAGATCAGGAGAATAAATTAAAATATCATCCAGGTAAACTACCACGAACCTCCCCACCAAATGATGAAAAATGTCATGGACGAATCGCTGAAATACTGCTGGCGCGTTCGTCAACCCAAAAGGCATAGCCAGGTTCTCAAAATGACCCTCATGCGTATTGAAGGCCATTTTCCACTCATCCCCCTCCTTGATTCTGATCAGATTGTAGGCCCCTCTCAAATCCAACTTGGAGAACACCTTGGCTCCAACAATCTGATCAAAAAGGTCAGAGATCAAAGGCAGGGGATCTGGATCCCGAACTGTAATACGGTTCAATTCCCGGAAATCCAAACATGGTCTCAGTGATCCATCCTTTTTCTTTACAAAGAACAAACCTACTGCCACCGGAGACTTAGATGGCCTAATATGACCTTTTGCCAAACTCTCGGCGACATATTTTCGCATGACCTCTCTTTCGGGTTGAGAGAGGTTGTAAAGTCGAGACTTTGGCAACCTAGCCCCTGGGACGAGATTGACTGGACAATCATAGTCACGATGAGGGGGCAATTCCTGAGCCCCACCCTCCGAAAAGACATCAGCAAAATCTGAGAGATACGGACGTAAAGCCGAAGTGGACACACCAGAGATAGAAGTGCCAAAACAATTAGCCGAACAAAACTCACTCCAACCGATGATTTGTCTCGCTTGCCAGTCTATAATTGGGTTATGTTTAGTCAACCATGGCAATCCCAAAACTATAGGAGCTGGCAAATCCTTCAAGACAAAACAAGAAATAATTTCCACATGTGAATCACCCACCCTTAAGTGAATACCATGAACAATGTGAGTAAGGCTTCTTTGAGAAAGAGGGAAAGAATCAATTGCAAAAACACGAATCTCGTTCTCTAAAGTGCAAGTACTTAGTCCTAAATCTTGAAGGAAAAGAAAGTCAATTAGGTTTACACCAGCACCACAATCAAGGAACACCTCTAAAAAAACATTTCTTGACTCCAGCGCCACCATAGCTGGAAGGAGAAAACGGGAACTGCAGGGAGCTTGCATACCTGCCTGCTCCACCACACCATTCATGCTACCAAGTGTCAGGGAAGTTTTATTTAAGAAATCTGACCCAATTGCATGGGTTCCTCCGCTACCCCCGCGTTACCTGTAACATCACCCGGGGAGGCAGTAGAGACGAAACCACCCACAGAAGGGATACCTCGTGCAGGAGAAGCCCTATACCTCTCTCTGATACGTCTGTCTAGCCGTACTGCTAACGACATGGCGTTCTCCAAAGAGTCTGGGTATTCATGAAAAGCAAGGGCATCCTTCAGTCTTTCAGATAACCCCTGACAAAACTGGCTACGTAACGCAGGATCATTCCACTCTGATTCAGTAGCCCATCTCCTGAATTCAACACAATAAGCCTCTGCAGTATGTTCCCCCTGAAATAAATTACGTAATCTCGACTCCACCGACCGGAGGGCCCGAGAACCAGGCGGCAGAGAAAAGGCCCAGGATTGCGCGTCCCCTTTAAGCAGAGAAATAATTATTCCTATCCTCTGACCCTCATAACCTGATGAAGATGGACGCAGCCGAAAGTACAATTTGCAGGACTCTCTAAAACGGACAAAGTCATCCATACTCCCTGAAAATCGATCGGGAAGAGCCACTTTAGGCTCCACACAAACTAGACCTCCTCCTGATGCCAGAGCACTCTGACACCGTGCGACTGAACCTCGCAGCTCCGCAACCTCTAGGGATAGCCCCTGCATGCGGTCAACTAATGCCTCAATTGACGCCATTACAAAACCGCTGAGCAATGACAGTCAAAGTTTTGGGCGGATTATAATGTCACGGCGGACGTGCACTCAGACTAACAGTTAAACTACCAACCAGGCTCTAGGCGAGAGGCAGGGGAAGGGTCACCTCCTAACTTATCCCTGACCTCTCTCCCTGCACTGCTCAGCCCACATGCAGACCTTTGTGGTAGGTATGATGTGTCCTCGTGCCTGGACTGAAACACCCTAAATTCCCTGAGATGGTGAAGAGGGGAAATAGGAGCAGCCTGCTCGCACAGAACCTGGATGGGAGAGATGACACCAAACAATCAAACAAGAAACCACACTTATCTCTCTGCGCTGGAACAGACAACCTTCCTTTCTAGCTTCCAAGACCAAAGTGATTAATATAATCCGCTCAGAGCACTGGGGTGGAGTGCTATTTAAACTCATAACCCCACCCAGTGCACATGATGGGAGGCGGATCCAGCACAGCTCCAAAACAAAACACTAAACTCGTGCTGCTATTCTGGCCGACCTCCGCACACCGTCAGGACGGGGCATGACACCTTGCTTGTCTAGGATTCAAATGTTTTGCGGATTCCAGAAACAATAGATTTTTATGATCAGTAAGAACAGTGATGCAATGCTGAGCACCCTCCAAAAAATGTCACCATTCCTCAAAAGCCCAATCAATAGCGAGCAGTTCTTGGTTCCCAATGTTGTAATTTCTCTCAGTAGGGGAGAACTTCCGGGAGAAAAACTCACATAGCCTTAAATTAGTAAGATTAGATGATCCCTGAGAGAGAACTGCTCCTACTCTGTCCTCAGATGCATTGACCTCGACAATAAACGGCTTTTCTTGATCCGGCTGAATCAGGACCGAGGCGTTACCGAAACACCTCTTGAGGGTTACGAAGGCCTCAGATGACCAATTAACAAGATCAGCCCCCTTCCTGGTTAGGTCGGTCAGAGGTTTAGCGATTACCAAAAAGTTTTTAATACATTTTTGATAATAATTAGCAAACCCCAGAAAGCTTTGCAACGCCTTAAGGGAAGAAGGTCTCACCCACTCTTGAATAGCTTGTACTTTCACACGGATCCATCTTAAAAAAGAGTGAGGGGTAAGTATATAACCTAAAAACAAAATCTCTTGTACCCCAAATATACACTTTTCTTTCTTGGCAAATAATTGATTTTCCCTAAGAACTTCCAGCACTTGCCTGGTATGGGTGACATGGGATTTCCAACTAGGTGAAAAGATCAGGATGTCATCCAAGTAAACTATCATAAATTTGCCAATAATAAAATTTACCATCATTAACAAAGTTTTGAAATACCGCCGGCGCATTACAGAGACCAAACGGCATGACCAAATATTCGAAGTGACCCTCAGGAGTGACCCTCGTCCCCCTCTCTAATACGAATCAAATTGTAGACTCCTTTTAAAATCAAGCTTAGAAAACCAACAGGCTCCAAGCACCTGTTTGAACAGGTCTGGAATCAATGGTAGGGAATACTGATTTTTATTGTGATTTTGTTTAATTCCCTATAATCGATACAGGGTCTCAAACCTCCCTCCTTTTTCTCCACAAAAAAGATCCCTGCCCCCATAGGTGAAACAGAGGGTCTGATATGACCTTTTAATAAACTTTCTTTGAGATACTCCTTCATAGAGATTCGCTCAGGACCGGATAAATTATTAATTACGGCCCTTTGGAAACTTATAACTTGCAACAATATTAATGGCACAATCATATGGTCTGTGGGGTGGCAGCTTCTCAACATCAGATGAGGAAAAAACATCAATAAAGTCACTAATGTGCAGAGGGAGGTTTTTAGATTCAATCGTGATTCCAGCCTGGACAACTGGTAAACAATAGGAAAAACATTTAAGACCCCACTTCTCAACTTTGCCAGTAGCCCAATTAATGACAGGGTTATGAAGTTGAAGCCATGGCATGCCCAAAACCACTTCTACAGGTAAGTTCTCTAATACAAGAAAAGAACTAATTTTGGTGTGACAAACCCCCACAGTCATAGTAACCTCAGGAGTACAAAATTTGACTGTCCCACCCACTCAATGGCAACTATGTGGATGGGGTTAGGAAAAGCCAACATGGGTATTCCCATAGAGATAATACATTTATAATCAACAAAACTAGAGGCGGATCCCGAGTCAATAAAGGCCTCCCTAGTACCCTTACTTGAACCAAAAGAAATCATTGGTACTAATATTTTTTTCTTTACCACCTCTGGAAGTACCTTATCCTTGGAAACATCCGGTTTGGGTGACCTTCCGGAAGAAGGGACCTTGGGGCAATGTTGTACCTAATGGCCGAAGTCGCCACAATAGAAACATGTACCGCGCCAAGTTGCATGGGCTCATCTAAAAGAGTTTCCGCCTGGACCCCCACATAAAAGGAGTCAGGTTTGGTCATAGCCTGTGGAAAGAACAGATGCTCCCACGGACGTTCCCTAATGCGTCTGTCCAGTCTCACAGCAAGAGTCATTATTTGTTTTAAAGTGTCAGGACAGGGGTAGCTACTGTAACTAGCATGTCTTTAAGACTTTCGGAGAGTCCTGCCCTGAACTGACATTTCAGAGCAGGCACATTCCAGCCTCAGAGAAAACAATATTCCTCTACTGGTCGGTTTCCCTGGACTCAGCCATGGTCGCCCTATCCGGTTCATCATAGAGGATACCCAGAGCCTGAAAAAATGCTTCAACAAATATAAGACACGGGAAGTCAGTGGGCAGGCAGTATGCCCATTCCTGTGGGTCACCTTGTAACAGAGAGATAACAATCACCACTTTTTGCTGTTTGGATCCAGAAGAATAGGGGCATAAACGGAAGTACAACTTACAGCTCTCCCTAAATGCAAGGAAACATCTGCGGTCCCCCGAAAACCGATCCTGCAACTTAACATGGGGTTCCATGTGCTGTACGGAGGGACCCGGTACAGGTAGGGTATGAGCAGAATCCTGTTGCTGTAATCTTTCCGCTAACTCCTGTACAATTTGCGCAAGGTTATGGACCTGATCAGTGATCACTCGCATCCGGTCCATAATGTAGGTGGGCCTGTGATTCTGTCACGGACGGCTCTGACTGCCACCCACGCCTCTGCCCCTACCTACTTGCACGATCCGTCCTAGGTAACGGGGCGCAACTGGAAGGCAGTCCCTAACTTAAGTAAGTGCAGAGGAAAACAAAAGACAGGACAAACAGAACACAAAGAAAGTCAAACTAGCCGAAGTCAAATACCAGGAAGTCAAATCAGTACAAGGGAGCAACAACAGTGAGTCCAAACACAACCCGGAAGTTAGTACTAGGAGATCATGACAAGCAACAGGGGATGAGCAGAAGCGAGGTCAAACGAGCAGAGCCGAGGTCAGGATACAGGAAAACAATGCCAGGAATACAGGAGCGTATAAGGACCTTAACCGCCTCCGGACCGCCTAACGCAGGATTGCATTCCGGAGGCGGTCGATTCATTCCTCCTCGACAACCAGAGGACACAGGCAGCTCTGTAAAGTAGCACCAAACACCACTACACTACACCCCCCCCGTCACTTATTAACCTCTTATTAACCCCTGATCACCCCTTATTAGACTCCCTGATCACCCCCCTGTCATTGATCACCCCCCTGTAAGGCTCCATTCAGAAGTCCGTATGTGTTTTGCAGATCCGCGGATCGGATCCGCGGATCCGCAAAACACATACGGACGTCTGAATGGAGCCTTACAGGGGGGTGATCAATGACAGGGGGGTGATCACCCCATATAGACTCCCTGATCACCCCCCTGTCATTGATCACCCCCCTGTAAGGCTCCATTCAGACGTCCGTATGTGTTTTGCGGATCCGCGGATCCACAAAACACATACGGACGTCTGAATGGAGCCTTACAGGGGGGTGATCACCCCATATAGACTCCCTGATCACCCCCCTGTCATTGATCACCTCCCTGTAAGGCTCCATTCAGACGTCCGTATGTGTTTTGCGGATCCACGGATCCGCAAAACACGGACACCACGGATCCGCAATACACGGACACCGGCAATGTGCTTTCTGCATTTTGCGGATCCGCACATTGCCAGAACTATATAGAAAATTCCTTTTCTTGTCCGCAATTGCGGACAAGAATAGGACATGTTCTATAGGCTCTACAAAAAACGCAGTGTTCGCCCGATCAGGCCTGATCTTGTGCGCACACTTGCGTTCAGTCCGCCCCACCGCAGTGACAGATTTTTTTTTTCTGATCACTGCAAAAACACAGTAAAATCGCTGCGGCTCTATAAAAAGATCACTTTTGAGGGGCATGGCGAGTTCATAGAAGATTAATTTTTTTTTGTCACAAGTTAGCGGAAATTGTTTTTTTTTTTTTTTTCTTACAAAGTCTCATATTCCACTAACTTCTGACAAAAAATAAAATCTCACATGAACTCACCATACCCCTCACGGAATCCAAATGCATAAAATTTTTAAGACATTTATATTCCAGACTTCTCACGCTTTAGGGCCCCTAAAATGCCAGGGCAGTATAAATACCCCACATGTGACCCCATTTTGGAAAGAAGACACCCCAAGGTATTTCGTGAGGGGCATGGCGAATTCATGTAAAATTTAATTTTTTGTCACAAGTTAGTGGAATATGAGACTTTGTAAGAGGAAAAAAAAAAAAAAAACATTTTCCGCTAACTTGTGCCAAAAAAAAAAATATTCTAGGAACTCGTCATGCCCCTCACGGAATACCTTGGGCTGTCTTCTTTCCAAAATGGGGTCACTTGTGGGGTATTTATACTGCCCTGGCACTTTAGGGGACCTAAAGCGTGAGAAGTAGTTTGGAATCTAAATGCGTAAAAAATGCCCTGTGAAATCGTAAAGATTCTCATTGGAATTTGGGCCCCTTTGCGCACCTAGCCTGCAAAAAAGTGTCACACATGTGGTATCGCCGTACTCAGGAGAAGTAGGGCAATGTGTTTTGGGGTGTCTTTTTACATATACCCATGCTGGGTGAGAGAAATACACAAGGTATTCCGTGATGGGGCATGGTGAGTTCATGTAAAATTTAATTTTTTGTCACAAGTTAGTGGAATATGAGACTTTGTAAGAGGAAAAAAAAAAAAAAAACATTTTCCGCTAACTTGTGCCAAAAAAAAAAAATATTCTAGGAACTCGTCATGCCCCTCACGGAATACCTTGGGCTGTCTTCTTTCCAAAATGGGGTCACTTGTGGGGTATTTATACTGCCCTGGCACTTTAGGGGACCTAAAGCGTGAGAAGTAGTTTGGAATCTAAATGCGTAAAAAATGCCCTGTGAAATCGTAAAGATTCTCATTGGAATTTGGGCCCCTTTGCGCACCTAGCCTGCAAAAAAGTGTCACACATGTGGTATCGCCGTACTCAGGAGAAGTAGGGCAATGTTTTTTGGGGTGTCTTTTTACATATACCCATGCTGGGTGAGAGAAATACACAAGGTATTCCGTGATGGGGCATGGTGAGTTCATGTAAAATTTTATTTTTTGTCACAAGTTAGTGGAATATGAGACTTTGTAAAAAAAAATAATAAAAAAAAATCATCATTTTACGCTAACTTGTGCCAAAAAAAAATTAAAATTCTAGGTACTCGCCATGCCCCTCATGGAATACCTTGGGGTGTCTTCTTTCCAAAATGGGGTCACTTGTGGGGTATTTTTACTGCCCTGGCATTTTAGGGGACCTAAAGCGTGAGAAGTAATTTGGAATCCAAATGCGTAAAAAATTCCCTGTGAAATCCTAAAGGTGCTCTTTAGAATTTGGGCCCCTTTGCGCACCTAGCCTGCAAAAAAGTGTCACACATGTGGTATCGCCATACTCAGGAGAAGTTGGGCAATGTGTTTTGGGGTGTCTTTTTACATATACCCATGCTGGGTGAGAGAAATATCTCTCTAAAATGACAACTTTGTATAAAAAAATGGGAAAAGTTGTCTTTTAGAGAGATATTTCTCTCACCCAGCATGGGTATATGTAAAAATACACCCCAAAACACATTGCCCTACTTCTTCTGAGTATGGCGATACCACATGTGTGACACTTTTTTGCAGCCTAGGTGCCCAAAGGGGCCCAAATTTTTAAGAGCACCTTTAGGATTTCACAGGGCATTTTTTAGGCATTTGGATTCCAAACTTCTTCTCACGCTTTAGGTCCCCTAAAATGCCAGGGCAGTATAAATACCCCACAAGTGACCCCATTTTGGAAAGAAGACACCCCAAGGTATTTCGTGATGGGCATAGTGAGTTCATGGAAGTTTTTATTTTTTGTCACAAGTTAGTGGAATATGAGACTTTGTAAGAAAAAAATATATAAAATCATCATTTTCCGCTAACTTGTGACAAAAAATAAAAACTTCTATGAACTCACTATGCCCATCAGCGAATCCCTTAGGGTGTCTACTTTCCGAAATGGGGTCATTTGTGGGGTGTTTCTACTGTCTGGGCATTGTAGAACCTCAGGAAACATGACAGGTACTCACAAAGTCAGAGCTGCTTCAAGTCAGAGCTGCTTCAAAATCGGAAATTCACATTTTTGTACCACAGTTTGTAAACGCTATAACTTTTGCGCAAACCAATAAATATACACTTATTGCATTTTTTTTTATCAAAGACATGTAGAACAATAAATTTAGAGAAAAATTTATATAGAAATGTCATTTTATTTGAAAAGTTTTACAACTGAAAGTGAAAAATGAAATTTTTTTGCAAAAATTTCGGTCAATTTCGATTAATACCCAAAAAAGTAAAAATGTCAGCAGCAATGAAATACCACCAAATGAAAGCTCTATTTATGAGAAGAAAAGGAGGTAAAATTCATTTGGGTGGTAAGTTGTATGACCGAGCAATAAACCGTGAAAGTAGTGTAGTGCAGAATTGTAAAAAGTGGTCTGGTCATTAAGGGGGTTTAAAGGGCTTCTGTCACTAAACTCATTTTTTTTTTGTTGTCTCCTTAAAATCCTTATGCTGCGATTTCTCAATATATAGGGCTATTACTCAGTTTGCTTCAGTAGCAGGGGTGGATTAAGTGCATAATAGGCCCGGGGCTGTCTAACCAACTTGGGCCCCCCCTCCCCCTCCCACCTCCATTTTAGTTTAGTTTTTTTTTGTATGAAGAGGCTGCGGTGCTTCATGAGCGCCACAGTCTCTTCTTAGGCCATATGACATCTTCAGACCAAAAAAAATACCCCAAATTGGGTCCTAAACTGAAAAATTTGGTCGCCAAATTTAAAATACATATTTTTATATATATGTAATTATATTTTTACATATAATTATAATAAAAAAGACATGGAGGAGAATACAGCACCACATACCTCTTACATCCAGTGACATCTCCTGTCATGTAGACCTTCTCTTTCCTCTTCTCCTCCGTTTGACCCAGACCACCATGGCAAATTCTTTCAGCCGCATCTCGTCTCTACAGTTTGTAACACAGACACGTTAGATTTCTCAATTTTTCCATCAACCTCCTCATCCTGGTGTCCCCACAGTGTCATCCTGCAGCCACCCCCAATACTGTGCCCGTTGTGCTCCCCAATGTCCAAGGTACTATACTGCTGAAAAAATAGTGACCCTAATAGACATAATTGGAGTCATTTATCAAACTGGTGTAAAGTAGAACTGGATTTCCAAAAGAGCTGTCAAATATGAAAGGTGAGATCTGATTGGCTGCTATGGGCAACTAAGCCAGTTCTACTTTACACCAGTTTGATAAATTACCTCAAATGTTCCTATAGTTTCCACAGCAGCTATAATGTCCCCTAGAGTTCCCCAAGTAATAATACCACCCTCTATTGTGCTCCAGGCAATAATCCCTGTATAGTGTCCCCAAAAATAATAGAATTGCCCCTACAGTGCCTCCCCAATAGCAACACCCCCATATAGTAATTTCCACCACACTGCCCCCACATAGTAATCCCCCCATAGTAATTTCCCCCAAACTGCCCCAATATAGTAGTTTGCCCCTACACAGTAATTTCCCCTACATAGTAATTTGCCCCACACTGCCCCCACATAGTAATTTGCCCCCACACTGCCCCCACATAGTAATTTCCACCACAATGCCCCCACATAGCAATTTCCCCCACACTGCCCCCACATAGTAATTTGCCCCCACATAGTAATTTCCACCACACTGCCCCCACATAGCAATTACCCCACACTGCCCCCACATAGTAATTTGTCCCCACATAGCAATTTCCCCACACTGCCCCCACATAGCAATTTCCCCCACACTGCCCCCACACAATAGTTACCCCCACACTGCCCCACATAGTAATTTGCCCCCACACTGTTCCCACACAGCAATTACCCCACACTGCCCCCACACAATAGTTTCCACCACACTGCCCCCACACAATAGTTTCCACCACACTGCCCCCATATAGTAATTTTCCCCCACATAGTAGTCCCTCCCATAATAATTTGGCCCCACACAGCCCCATATAGTAATTTGCCGCCACATAGTAGTCCCTCCCATAATAATTTGCCCCCACACTGCCCCATATAGTAATTTGCCCCCACATAGTAGTCCCTCCCATAATAATTTGCCCCCACATAGTAATTTCCCCCCACATAGAAGTCCCTCCCATAATAATTTAGCCCCACATTCCCCCTCCCATGTACTCGAGGTCTCTTCCCTAATATGTCCTCCTCTGTGTGTCGTCCCCCAAAGTAGGCACATGAAATAAAAAATTAAAAAAAGAAAAAAAAAAAAAGAAAATCTAAATACTCACCGTCCAGGGCCAGGCACTTGCTCGCAGACGAAGGCGGGATGAGGCAGGCTGGCACACGTCAATGTGCTGTGTCCCGGCACAGGCGCGTGATGACGTCATCACACACGCCTGCGTCGGGATTTCACTACAGCATAGGCCTCAGGCCTACTAGGCCTGGAGCCTATGGCGGTAATAGGCGACGGGACAGGGAGCTATGTGGGGGCAGTATGTGGGCGTTCGGGTCGGCGTTGGGCCCCCCAGCGGTGCTGGGCCCGGGGCTGCCGACCCGAACGTCCCTATTGTAATCCGCCACTGTTCAGTAGTTATATAAAAAAACTGACTTTTATAATATGCAAATTACCTCTCTAGCAGCAGGTAGGGTGGCTACCTGCTGCTAGCAGCCGCATCCTCCATTCATAATAACGACCCCCCCTCATGTTGATTGACAGGACCAGCCAATGCGCTCGTCCTCTGACTGGCCCTGTCTGCGTTTTAAATCTCGCGCCGGTCTTCAGTTGGCGCAGGCGCACTGAGTGGAGGACGCTCGCTCGGCCGCTCCATCCTCAGTGCGCCTGCGCCGATGACGTCACATGTACAACCGGCGCAGGCGCACTGAGGATGGATCGGCCGAGCGAGCGTCCTCCACTCAGTGCGCCTGCGCCAACTGAAGACCGGCGCGAGATTTAAAACGCAGACAGGGCCAGTCAGAGGACGAGCGCATTGGCTGGTCCTGTCAATCAACATGAGGAGGGGGCGTCATTATGAATGGAGGATGCGGCTGCTAGCAGTAGGTAGCCGCCCTACCTGCTGCTAGAGAGGTAATTTGCATATTATAAAAGTCAGTTTTTTTATATAACTACTGAACCAAACTGAGTAATAGCCCTATATATTGAGAAATCGCAGCATAAGGATTTTAAGGAGACAAAAAAAAATATATGAGTTTAGTGGAGTGACAGAAGCCCTTTAAGCTAGGGGAGCTGAGGTGGTTAATCACAGGCAACCTGTGGCCAGCAGGCTGCCTGTTTAAATAGGCCTGGCTGGTGAGTAACATGATATGGCCAGCGTCTCGTGACTCACAGCAGCCCAACTCACCCGAGCACCGATCATCATTATCGGCGTTCAGCTCCCCTGCTGCTTGCCTGCTGCCATGGAGACGAGGACGCAGACTACGTTCTTGGCCCTCTCCTTGCGCAGGATGCCGGCGGTGCTGCGAAGGAAGCACGCGCCTCCTGCCCCTCGTTACAGTTTCTTTATATAGTCCATACACACTGTATTTGTCAGAAAGGATCCATTGTTACCTAAGGGACATCAGTAAGAAAAAATTTAGTTGTTTTCATATTTGCTGACACCTAGTGGCCACAGAGACGTGGGGCGGGGGGTATATCTTACAGTATTTTACTGAGAACTGTGAAACCGAAAAACGTCATTACCACTAGACGGTAAGGGACTCGCACTGTTCACGGTGCATAAGCGAAGCATATCCATAGGGCCTCATTAACTCACTGGATGCCAAAATAGTTTACTTTTGGCATCTGCTACGCTGATATGCACCAACACACCTTATATTAACTATATAGAATAGCGTATTTGACTGTTCTACATCGAAGCAACTTGTAAAAAAGACCAGTTGGTCAAAATATGCCACTGTTTAGGCCTACAATTGCATACACTGACCAATAGGAGCATTAGAGGTATATGTGTCGTAAGCCCTGGAGGGCAAGAGCGACGGATAGGAGTGGTAGTGGCTCTGGCTGCAATAAACGTTCACAGTGGCAACCCTCACACTGATACTCCCTAGGGAAAAGGCAGTGATAGGACGGTGCACCCTAAGAGCACACCCTGATGCTAGGACTCCTACCTGATGGTAGTTGGGGTGCTCTTGGTGTTATGAGTTTGGTACAGGTGCAAGGCAGGAGATGTAAGTGCAATGGCTGGCGCATTGTGCTGGAGTCTTTACTTGTATGCTGAATGGTAATGAAGAATGGGAATTGTAGTACATCCAATGGTATCAAAAACATAATAATTCATAGTGCAAATCTTCCCAGATAGCAATGCATGGATATACCGTAGGCCAGGATAGGGGTCATAGTGCTCTTTCCCTCTATCTCTCCAAAGTCTCTCTCTGCAGGGCTGGCAATATTACTCTTGCAATAGTGGCTATAATTCCCAGCTGACAGGTACAGGATTCTGAGAAAATTAGCCAGACTGTGTCTAAGTGTGGAGGGTTTTCTAACAATGTCCCTCTCACTGCAGTAAAGTCTCTATCTTAAACCGAAAATACCGTATTTTTCGCCCCATAAGACGCACTTTTTTCTCCCCCTGCGTCTTATGGGGTGAATACTAATGAGCGCGTCCATTGTGGAAGCGCTAATTAGTACCGGAGGACCAGAAAGCAGTGAAGGCTCTGTACTTCCTGTACCTCGGCTGTCGGCTGTGAAGGCTGCGCACAGTGTGAGGGCGTCCTGTGACCTCATGCTGTGTGTGCGCCAAGTCACAGCACAGCAGACGGAGGAGGAGGAAGACAGAGCGCGGGCGGTGAGGAGCGGCGGCGTCCAGGAGCAGGAGAGGTAAATGGGTTTTTTAAGTTTTCTGTGGCATGGGGAATGCTAACAGGCAATAGGGGCACACATGGGGGATGATAACAGGCACATATGGGGGCTGATGACAGTTACATACGGGGGCTGATGACAGTTACATACGGGGGCTGATGACAGTTACATACGGGGGCTGAGGACGGGCACATATGGGGGCTGATGACGGGCACATATGGGGGCTGATGACAGGCACATACGGTGGCTGATGATGGGCACATATGGGGGCTGATGACAGGCAGATACGGTGGCTGATGACAGGCACATATAGGGGCTGATAAAAGGCATATGGGGTCTAATATGAGGCAATGGGGCTGATGAGAGGCATGGTGCTCTTATCTGAGGTCTGATTGGGGTCTGATCCGAGGTCTTACTGGGGTCTTATTAACATTGGGGGTCTGATAGGAGCTGTGAGTTGAGGTCTGATTAACATTGGGGTTCTGACTGCTGGTCTGACCTAAGATCCAATGAAAAAATTTTTTTTCTTATTATTCTCCTGTAAAACCTAGGTGCGTCTTATGGGGCGAAAAATACGGTACTTACTGACTGACTACAATGTTCAGCCTTGCAGATTCTGTACCTTCTAGTTCTTTCTCTCTCTTTCTGAAGTACTGTAAAAGTAGTGATGGCTTGCTTGATGCCAAAATCCTCAGAGACAGTGATTCTCTGGAATTTAGGCCTAGTAATCTGAGAAGTGAACACACTTAGCAACCTCCCACTTCCTCTGCTAACTCTAGAATGAGCTAGGGGCAGACCTAAGCCCACACCTAACTTTCTGTAGGGGCTGAGTTAGGATCATAAATAGAGTTGAGTGAACCTGCCAAAAGGTTTGGGTTCAGGTTTGGGGTTTAAGTGAATTACGTAATGGATTCCGTTCTCATGGAATCCACAATGTACCATATTTTTCGCATTCCAAAGTGGAGGGAAAAAGTCAGTGCATCTTATAAACGCAAGGTGACCCCAAACATGCAGGCTGCGGCAGCTCAGGAGCTCTCACTAAACGCTCCTGAGCTGCCATGAAACTGTGGGCAGGCTGGCAGCAAAGACTTCAGTGAAGCCATGTCATGAATGGAAGCGCGGACTGCCGGGATCATTTAGCATTTAGTGAAGCAGTCAGCCCGCCCAAGGTGCTGCTTAGTGCCGTGATGTATGCTGATTGGTGGTGAGTGAGTCCTGCTCCCCCCCCCCCCCGCCTCCACCAATCAGCTCCCTACATTTCTTCCACCAGCTCTCCCCTGTCCTGGTACCATAAACTGCTGCCTAAGTCTGTTGGTGAGGACAGCTCAGGGGCAATATATGGTACCCTAAATAAAAATGTGCGCCAAATATGACTATAACCCCCCTCATCCATAGGAATCCACCCATGTACTGCAGTATATGGGTTGATTCCTATGGATGTGGGTGGTTATAGTTATGTAGCATGCCGGCATTGAATTACGTGATGGATTCCGGAGAACGGAATCCATTACATAATTCACTTAAAACCCGAAGTTGAACCTGCCAAAAGGCAGGTTTGATCAACTCTAATCATAAACCCTGACTGATCCATGCAGAGATTTACTGGTACATTACAAAGCATTAACATATTAAATTACGCTGGAAGGTTTGGGGTTTTACTGCATTATATGTCAATAGATATCTTAAATAAAATATATATCTATTGAAATAAAATAAGTAAAAAAATAATATGCCATACAACACATCAGTGTAATTCAGGATCAAGATGATGCAGAGAGTAAGCTGATAAGCTTCTAGAACAGTGTAGGTATATTGCTCCCACTACATTAAATTAGAAGTTACCTAAATACATAGTTACATAGCTGATAATGGTAAAAAAAAAAATGGTCCAATGTAGTCCAATCTATAATCCTACTATGTCGATAAAGAGAAAGGGAAAAATCACTATGAAGTGGTAAACAATTGCCTCATATTAGAGGAAAAAAATCCATCCAAACCTAGAAATTAGAATAAATCCGTGGATCAGTGTCCCATATTTAGCAGTCTAGTACCAATTTGAGCTTGTTCAATTAATCAACCTTAATAACAACTTGTGGCACAGAGATATACATAGTTACATAGTTGTTAAGGTTGGAAATAGACAAAAGTCCATCAAGTCCAACCTGTAATCCTGCTATATTGATCCAGGGAACAGATCCCTGGATCAATGTCCATCTTCCTTTTAAAAAGGGGTTGGGCCAAAGGGAAAGGGTGTGTAAAACAAGATTTCTATACATTGCCATAAGCCTCAATGTTATTTTGAATTAAAAAGTCATCTAAACCTTTTTTTGAAGCCATCTACTGTATTTGCTGTATCCAGCTCCTGCGCCAGGCTATTCCAGATATTCACTGCCCTTACTGTAAAGAATGCTTGTTGCCTCTTATGACTGAATCTTTTTTTCTCCAGGCGTAGGAAATGGCTCCTAGTTTTTTGAGGGGGTTTAACACAGAATAGCTTCCGTCAATATTTTTTGTATGGTCCGTTTATATATTTATACAGGTTAATCATGTCCGCCCTTAGACATCTTTTTTCAAGGCTAAAACAAATTCATATAGCTTCTCCACTCTTACAGTAAAGAACACTAATCTATGATGATGGTAAAACCTTCTTACTTCTAGAGTTGGAGGATGTCTTTATGTCATGGTCACAGGCTTAGGACTAATCATTACAAACATCTCTTCACTGTCCACATAAGTGTACATTGCAATTAGGTTGCCCCTAAGCCTTTTTTTTTTCCAACCGGAATAAGGCTAGTTTCATCCTGGCAGTAAAGAGACCTGCATATATGCCGGATTGCGGCCGGATCTCCGGCAGTCCCCATTATAGCTAATGGGGCCGGCGGGCATTTAGGTAGCATCAGGCAACGCCGAATCCAGAGAGCTCAGGCAGGATGTTCCCAGCTGGAACAGCCTGCCATATCTCTTTACTGCTAGTGTGAAACTTTTCTAACCTGTGAAAGTGAAAACCAACTATTCCTTTAAGTATCTTGGTCGACCTCCTCTACACCTGCTTTATTTGAGGTATTTCTTTCTTATACTCAGGTGCCCAAAACGGTACACAATATACCCTGTGTGGTCTGACAAGTGATTTGTTCAGAGGTAAAACAATGTTCTTGTCATGAGCATCCATGTCCCTTTTAATGCATCCCTTGATTTTATTTGCTTTGGCAGCAGTTGTCTGGCACTGGTTGCTAAAGTTAAAGGGGCCTTTTGGTTGTTTTAAGTTGTTACCTATTCGTAGGATAGGGGATAACTATTAGATCGGTGGAGGTCCTACTGCTGGGACCCCCACACAGCACGAGAACCCAGTGCAGACCCCCTGAAATGAACTAAGTGGCTGGTAGAAGTGAGTAGTTGGCATAATATGTTATCACAACTCCATCCTGCTTATTTACTTATTGTACCACAGTTTTCACGGACCAAGAAGGCTCTTTAGTTCGCTTTATGGATGAGCTGCAGTCGCTATCTTTCCTGAAAAGTTCTTGCTATCTGTAGAAAAAAAATTGAAAGAAACAAAATTAATATAAAACAAGTACTGAAGATCGTGTACTTTTCTACATTGTACAATAAAATTCAGATGTCCTTGACTTATCTTTGTTCCTTCCACTGATATACTCAGAGATGCCAACCAGGGAGAGCCCTTCATAGAGTGATACTGGCACAGCAGGTGGCCTTTTTGAGGGTGTGGCTTACATATTAGGATGTGGCTAACCTGCTTTTTGAGATCCAGTAGTAGTGCTGCCATACCAAGCTCATTACATAAATATAGCACCATAACCAAGCTTAGTAAATAAATACAGCACCAGAACCAAGCACAGTACATATATATACAGCACCAGCTCAAAAACAGCTTGATACAGATTATTTGCATAGTCAGGTTAGTAACTACCATATAAAATCATAGAGTATAAAAATACAGCTCACTGTATGGTCTGAACAGTCGTAGAACAATTGAAGTTGTGCTGAGAGTTGTTGTTTCACAAAAGAGAATGCTACAATCCGTTATCATGCTGTAGACCATACAAATAAATAGATATGATTGTAATCAGGGGCACAGTGTATATCACATACTATGCCCCCCCCCCCCCCCTTCAAAAAAAGGACTAGTGCCTCTAACATTTATGTTTCCTATATATATTGCCACACACTGTGTCTCCATATATACTGCCTCATGCTTTGTGCCCCTTTTATATTGCCACATCCTCTGTGACTCTTGCATTTAGTGCCAGGTTCTGTGCCCCCTGTATATAGTACCACTTTTTGTGCGCCTATATGAGTGCCCTTTATACAGTGAGAAACAGAAGTATTTGAACACCCTGCGATTTTGCACGTTCTCCCACTTAGAAATCATGGAGGGGTCTGAAATTCACATTGTAGGTGAATTCCCACTCCGAGAGACAGAATAAAATTTTTTTTTCAGGAAATCACAATGTATCATTTTTAAAGAATTTATTTGTCTTGCACTGCTGAACATAAGTATTTGAACACCTGAGAAAATCAGTGTTAATATTTGGTACAGAAGCCTTTGTTTGCAATTACAGAGGTCAAACGTTTCCTGTAGTTCTTGACCAGGTTTGCACACACTGCAACAGGGATTTTGGCTCACTCCTCCACACAGATCTCCTCTAGATCTGTCAGGTTTCGGGGCTGTCGCTGAGCAACACGGAGTTTCAGCTCCCTCCAAAGATGTTCTATTGGATTTAGGTCTGGAGACTGGCTAGGCCACTCCAGAACCTTGCTATGCTTCTTACAGAGCCACTACTTGGTTATCCTGGCTGTGTGCTTCAGGTCGTTGTCATGTTGGAAGACCCAGCCACGACCCATCTTCAATGCTCTGAGGGAAGGAGGTTGTTGCTCAGAATCTCACAATAAATGGCCCCATTCATCTTCTCCTTAATACAGTGCAGTCGTCCTGTCCCCTTCGCAGAAAAGCACCCCCAAAGCATGATGTTACCACCCCCATGCTTCACAGTAAGGATGGTGTTCTTGGGATGCAACTCATCCTTCTTTTTCCTCCAAACGCGACGAGTGAAGTTTACACCAAAAAGTTCTATTTTGGTCTCACTCTCATCTGACCACATGACTTTCTCCCATGCCTCCTCTGGATCATCCAGATAGTCATTGGAAAACTTCAGACGGGCCTGGGCATGTGATGACTCCTCCCTTGTAGTTCTGGGCTGATTCCTAATCTTTCTTATCATCGGTGATACCCCACGGGGTAAGATCTTGCATGGAGCCCCAGTCCGAGGGAGACTGAAAGTCGTCTTTGCTCCAACAGTTGATTTATTTTCACCAAGCTGCTTGGCAATTGCCCCGTAGCCTTACCAGCCTTGTGCAAGTCCACAATTTTGTCTCTGGTGTCTTTTGACAGCTCTTTGGTCTTGCCCATGGTAGTAATTGGCGTCTGACTGACTGTGGGATGGACAGGGCTCTTTAAAGAGCTCAGACAGGTGCTACTAAGTTAGTTTAATGAGTGGAGTAGAGGTGGACTTTTTAAAGGCACAGTAACAGGTCTTTGAGAGCCAGAATTCTTGCTGTTTCTCAGGTGTTCAAATACTTATGTTCAGCAGTGCAAGACAAATAAATTCTTTAAAAATCATACAATGTGATTTCATGATTTATTTATTTTTATTCTGTCCCTAGGAGTGGGAATGCACCTACAATGTAAATTTCAGACCCCTCCATGATTTCTAAGTGGGAGAACTTGCAAAATTGCAGGGTGTTCAAATACTTCTGTTCCTCACTGTATAGTGCCAGGTTCTTGTCCCCATTTATATAATGCTTCTCACTCTGTGCCCTATATTGCCTCTTACTCTGTATCCCCTATTGTGACTTAAAGGATAACTGTCATGTTTTCATAAAAAAATCAATTTTAGCATACGTTACTGCTTCAGCAGCATTATGCATAAAGCAATCTTTAGTTTCTTCACATACCAATGTTTTCCTTGAGTTTTTCCGTTAGTTACGGCTGTTTAAACATTTACAATATGAGGACCTTCTGAAGATGGCTCCTCTGCCAGTTCTCTGAAGCCAAATCTGCTTTCCCTCACTTCCCATACACACTTGCTGTAGCCAGCAGCTCACTGTTAGCCAATCAGATTGGATTACTGAGAGACATGCCTCCTCACTCTATAGCCTAATGCAGGCTTGCAGTGTGAAGATCAGAATAGGTATAAGTTCACATTAGGAGTTAAAAAAGGAGTGTCTTTGCAATGTTATTCCTCAGTATTCTGCAATAACAATCATATAAAATGTGCACATCCTCTCATCAAACGCACGACCCGGGTTTCGCCTCCTCTTCGTCAGGGGCATCTGTGGACTCATCTAGATTGCTTCTTTTTCAAGGTAATGTGGGCTCTACCACAACCTCGATTCACATGATTATAAGATAGCAAAAATCCCCATTCCTCATATCAGTTATAAAATTCCAATACAAACATATTCACATACATAAAAACACATGCTGCATTTAAAAAACGTTTTTCTGACTTTAAAATCCATGAAAATACCTCTGTCTTCTCCTCTTTTTGTCATATGGTTGATTACACCCATTCATCTTCTACTCCATTATTCTCTCCTACACCACAAAGATTTTACCTAGACTCCCCCACCATCATCTCAGCTCCACTTATCGTTCACCATACCAGCATCAGTGTTTTTAAATTTTGCTACACTTATCCCCTTCTAATAGATATCCAAATATACATAACCCCAGATACAATATACATAACCCCATTTTCTTTTTTCATTGCATAAAATAATCCACATTATGATAACTATCTTGCAAGTGAGAAAATTTCACACCAACTTCCCCGTATTGTTGCCAAAGGTTTATATTTACAGTCACAGATTCACAATTCTTGAATATACTGCATATCAATGGCAAACCCATATATTTATCTATTATACAGGCCTTTATATCAAATTCAACATTCAAACCATCAGGGCACAAAGTCCTGAATTTATAGATCCATTCTACTTCTTTTCTATTTATTCAATTCAATGGATCACCCCCTCTCCAGTTATTATGGACCTGTTCAAGTCCAATAAACCTCAAACCTTCTGGGTTTTTGTTATGTATTTTTTTTTCAAATGTGCAGAGACACTGTGTGTATCTAATCCTCTTTTTATATTTCGAATATGTTCTTGAATTCTGACTTTTAGTTTCTTAATAGTCCGTTCTACATACTGGAGGCCACATGGACACTCCAGCATGTAGACAACACCCATATGTTCACTCGAAAGTTCTCCCATTATTTTATGAGTGGTACCGTTGCTCCTAGAAACCACTGTCTCTTTTTTCCAATGGTTAGCAAAAACCGCACCATGTGAAACGATGTTTATTAGTTTTACCAGATTGTGTGAATATAAAACTGTGTACAAGTTTATTATTTAGATTAGGTGCTTTTTTGAAAATAACTAGGATTTTTGGGGATAATATCTCCTAATATGGGGTCATTTTTAAGGACAGACCAATTCTTTCTCACAGCTTCCTTTATTTGCCATGCATTATTGTTGAATTGTGTGATAAAACTCAATTCAGTTTCAGAGAAAACAGATCAGTCCTCTCTGACTTGCATTGTGGGTCATGCCGGTTCCGTTTTGCTCTGCATCCCATGACAGAAAGAAAACCGCTGCTTGCTGCGGTTTTCTCTCTGGTATGAAAATGCAACCAAAAGGAACGGAATGTATTTTGGAGCATTCCGTTCTGTTCAATTACCTTTTGTCCCCATTGACAATGAATGGGGACAAAATGGAAGCGTTTTTCTCTGGTATTGAGATCCTATGACGGATATAAATACCGGAAAATAGAAATGCTAGTGTGAAAGTAGCCTTACAGAGAGAGGCACAGGCAAGATGGGAACACGCCACTGACACTGTGGAGTCCTATGCTGCAGTCAGTGATGCCTTCCCGCCCTGTCTGTATCCCTCAGTCCCCTCCACACACCAAGTTGATTTTACCTTGAGTTTTTAAATCCCGGTCGGCTGGGGAGTGGGAGGGGCGTGGTCTAACCGTTCTGGGGTGTGGCTTAGCAAAGCCGGGGGCAGCGTTTTATAGTACCTCTTTTGAGACTGGCAGTGGCAGGGGTGATGTCTTCTCCAGCAGCACGTAAGTGTCCTTTGGAGCCTGAAGCTCCCTTACATGCTGCTGCTGCAGGAGAGAAGGGACTGAGCGCGCTGAGAGAGACAGCTTCCTCCACGTATAGGCGCCGAATGAAAGCGCTAAGAGAGACAAGTCCCGGTGCCTGCATGTGGAGGGACCTGTCTCTTTCAGTGTGCTCCTCCCCTTCCATACAGCGCCTGCATGAGGAGGAGCTTGTGCCCCAGCTCTTTCCGGCACACTGAGAGATTAGGAATCAGCCTAAAGTACTGCTTCCTATGGAAGGCATGGCAAGGATCCGGACAGCTGGCGTCCGCGGTCCGTATTTGGACCACGGTCTGCCAGTTGAGTACTTCTGACCTAGAGGCTCAGATCTCTTTTCAACTGCTGCGCCCTCTGCACTTAGATTGACAGGGCAAGGCAGTGTAAACATGATCATGCCTGGCCCTGACTTCTCCTAAAATCTCGCGCTGCACTGAATACTTCAATATCCGACACAGGTTCAGTACAGGAAAAAGGCTCACTGGCAGTTCTCTTTTCTGTACCATGAGCCTCTTTCCTGTACTTACTGCGCCTGCGCCGGATACTGAAATGTATGGAACAGCACAAGACTTTAGAAGTCATGTCCAGGTGTGATGACGTTTTCACTGCCTGGCACTGTCAATCAAAGTACAGAGGACGCGGCAGTTGCAGAAACAGCAGAGAGTATAGGTGTAATGGCAATGTCCATGTTGCTCGTAGAGGCTCATTTGTTCATTTTTAAGCAATGTGGGCACATATGATGAACATGGGACCAACATGGATGCCTTCAGCTGCCAAGCGCACATGCAGCACGTCAGCCAGTTTCATAGGTACAAATCTGCTGACAGATAGCAGGTATACATAAGGCCTGCAGACGGTCCTCTACATTGTTCCTTAACCCCTTGATGACATGGCGGTTTTGTGTTTCTGCATTTTTGTTTTACTCCCTGGCTTCCCAGAGCCATCACTTTTTTTATATTTCCATTCACATATTAAGGTTTGTTTTTTGCAGGACATGTAGCACTGTCAAAGTCATAATTTAATATTGCATACAATATAGTGGGAAGCTGGAAAAAAAACTATTGTCCCACAGGTCATTTTTACTGCATTCCCTATGCGGTAAAACTGACCTGTTACTTTTAATCTCTGGGTCAGTACAATAAAAGCAATACCATATTTACTGTATATAGCATTTTCTTGTGCTTTCTTCTTTACATCTCCATATTCTGACTCCCATAACTTTTTTATATTTCCATCTACGGAGCAGTGTGAGGCCTCATGTGGAGAGATCTGTAGTTCTTATTGAAACCATTTTGATGATGTTCCAATAACTTGTTATTCAATTTTTTTGGGAGTCCCATTAGGGGACGTTAATGAGTGATTGTTAGATCCCTTGTCCCATAGACTGCAATGACTTACCATTGCAGCCTATGAGATTTCCACTGTGGTTCTATGGAGCCCTGCCACCTGCAGGCCTCCATAGGAACTACTGTACTGCTGTGATAGCCTCCAATCAATTCAGAGGGACCAAGGCTATTACAAAGAATGAATGGCACCCCTTAATGGGCCCTGCAAGCACTGTGCACCCGGGAAAAGCTGCCACAAATATTAGCTCCAGGTGTCTGCTGTGTGTCTTTAAACAGAGGATATGTGCCGTACATGTATGGTGCATGCCGTGAAGGGGTTAAAGGACTATTCTGGTTATACCAAATTATCCCCTATACAGTTAAAATACCGTAGAGATAACTGATAGATCAGTGAGGGTCGACCACTGGGATTTCCACCGATCACAAGAACAAGGGTGCTTAGTAAAATTTTAATGGAGGGGTGGTCGAGCACGTGCACTACCACTGCATTCACTATCTATAGGACTAAAAGAGATAAAGAAGATAGTCTAAGGTACACTGAATAGGCAAAAACTGTTTCTTGCTAAAAGTGCTTCTTTTAGTGCTGTAAGCGGAGCAAATCCGTTCTAAAAGAAGCTAATTAGTTACGAATTTCCTAAAAATTATTCTTCCAGAAGTTTTCTTCCAGACGAATCGTGCAAAATGGCACCTCCCATTTTATGTATCAAACTTAGTACACTATTAATAAAAAAAAATGGAAAGAAAATTTAGAATATATCTAAATGTATTTGAGTATACGTGCACAGAAATACACTCACATGTCGTGGCATGCTATAAATGAGGTTATGATTAGTTGAGGAATGTTCTGCCATGCTAAATGCTCCTGGGCAAATGAATCACTAAGATCTGCTGTTGGCAGCTCCCTTTACAATTGCCGAACCAGGACGTCCCAGATGTCCTCGACTGAAGATGCTGCAGGCCATGGTATACATATTAGGTATCACCGCGTCCGTAAGATCCTGCTGTATAAAAATGCCACATGATCTAACCCCTCGGGTGAAAACAGATTTTATTTTAAAAAAATTACAGTATAAAAAAAGCCATTTTTTGTCATCTTACATCACAAAAAGTGTAATAGCAAGCGATCAAAAAGTCATATGCACCCCAAAATTATGCCAATCAAACCGTCATCTCATCCCGCAAAAAATGAGACCCTACCTGAGATAATCGCCCAAAAACTGAAAAAACTATGGCTCTCAGAATATGGAGACACTAAAACGATTATTATTTTTTTGTTTCAAAAATGATATTATTGTGTAAAACTTACATAAATAAAAAGAAAAGTATACATATTAGGTATCTCCACGTCTGTAATAACCTGCTCTTTAAAAATATCACATGACCTAACCCCTCAGGTGAACACCGTAAAAATAAAAATATAAAAACGGTGTAAAAAAAGCCATTCTTTGCCACCTTACATCACAAAAAGTGCAATAGCAAGCGATCAAAAAGTCATATGCACCCTAAAATAGTACCAATAAAACCATCATCTCATCCCACAAAAAATGAGACAGTCGCCCAAAAAATAAAAAATAAACTATGGCTTTCAGAATATGGAGACACTAAGAAATCATTTTTTCAAAAATGCTTTATTATGTAAAACTGAAACAAACAACCCATATTTGGTATTGACACGTCCGTAACAACCTGTTCTATAAAAATACCACAGGATCTAACCTGTCAGATGAACACTGTAAATAACAAAAACTAAAAATGATGCCAAAACAGCTATTTTTTGTTACCTTGCCTCACAAAAAGTGTAATATAGAGTAATCAAAAATCACATGTACCCTAAAATAGTACCAACAAAACTGCCACCTTATCCCGTAGTTTACAAAATGGGGTCTTTTTTGGAGTTTCTACTCTAGGGGTGCATCAGGGGGTCTTCAAATGTGACATGGCAGCTTAAAATTATGGCGTTCCTTTCCTTCTGCGCAATGCCGTCTGCCTGTACAGTAGTTTACGACCACATATGGGGTGTTTCTATAAACTACAGAATCAGGGCAATAAATATTAAGTTTTGTTTGGCTGTTCACACTTGCTTTGTTAGTGGAAAAAATTGATTAAAATGGAAATTCTGCCCAAAAAGTGAAATTCAGAAATTTTATCTCCATTTTCCATTAATTCTTGTGGAACACCTAAAGGTTTAACAAAGTTTGTAAAATCCGTTTTGAATATCTTGAGGGGTTTAGTTTCTAAAATGGGGTCATTTTTGGGTGGTTTCTATTATGTAAGCCTCACAAAGTGACTTCAGACCTGAGCTGGTCCTTAAAAAGTGGGTTTTGGAATTTTCTGAAAAATTTCAAGATTTGTTTCTAAACTTCTAAGCCTTCTAACGTCCCAAAAAAATAAAATGGCATTCACTAAATTATCCAAACATGAAGTAGACATGTGGGGAATGTAAAGTAGTAACTATTTTTGGAGTTATTACTATTATAAAAGTACAGAAATTGAAATTTGGAAATTTGCAAATGTTTCAACATTTTTGGTAAATTTGTAATTTTTTTTATAAATAAAAATGAATTTTTTTTACTCACTTTTACCACTGTCATGAAGTACAATATGTGACGAGAAAACAATCTCAGAATAGTCTGGATAAGTAAAAGTGTTTTAAAGTTATTACCACATAAAGTGACACGTCAGATTTGCAAAAATCGGCCCGGGATTTAAGGTGAAAAGTGGCTCGGTAGTGAAGGGGTTAAGCTTCATTCACACGTCAGTGTTTCGATCAGTGATTTCAATCAGTGACTGTGAGTCAAAGCCAGGATTGGAGCCTTCATAGACATAAGGTATAAGGAAAAAGTCTGTTCCTGTTCTGTGTTTTGAGCCGCACCTGGTTTTGGCTCAGAATCACTGATGGAAATCACTGACCAAAATACTGATGTGTGAATGAGGCTTCATTCTGAATTTATAAGCCAAGCCAGTAGCGGGAACAAACCCCAGAAGAGTTGCAAATGTCTCCTCTATACTTTTTCTCCAAATATGATCTTTACCTGGTATTGGCTTACAATTACTGATGCAAAAACTGACCAAAATACTGTAGTGTGAACGAGAACTTAACTTCTTCTTGACATCCACTGTACATATATGCTATAACATGGTTTACAGATCTAGCAGGCATTAAAGCGGTTTTCTGAGATTTTTATACTGACGACCTATCGTCACTGAAGTGAATGGAGCCGAGTGCGATATCAAGCACAGCCACTATACAATTTACGGTGTGGTAAGCTGTGAGAAGACCGCAACGTTCACAGGAGTCTCGCTGCCTTCTTCAACAGCTGATCGGCAGGAATTCCAGGTGTCTGAGCCCCATGATAGGTCGTCAGTATCAAAAAGCTCAGAAAACCCCTTTGAAGGGAATCTGTCACCCTGATTTTGGACTATTATCTGCAGTAATACATGAGCAGGACTTTAGATAAGGAGTCCAGATTGCTACTTTTTATTTTCCTACTGTTCCCTGCTGTCATCGCTCACAGCTGCGTTGAAATAAACTGTCAGAACTTCCGTGCATACGCACACAAGTCCTCTCCATTATGTTAGAAAAGCACAGCAATGCGCTGACAGAGGGGAAAATAGGGGCAGTAGGAAAGAAATTGGTGATTTGGACCCCTTACCTGCAGTACTACGTATGTATCACTATAGATAATAGTCCAAAATCGGGTTGATAAATTCTGTTTAAAGTAATTCCTGTCACAATAACACATGAGCATATCGTGCTGGCTTAGTTTCACAATGCGCAACGCTTCAAAAGCTTAAAGTTGGTACTTTGAGTTACAATGTTGGGATAACACTTTAACCCACTGATGTTGGGGCTTGCTACATCTGTATGTACCCCAAAATTGTGTCACTGAAAATAAAATATATTAATCATCTGACAAATAACATGCCCCCATATGGATATCTCAATAGAAAAAAAAAATTTTTTATAAGCCATTGGAACGTTGTGAAACACCCACCCAGAGACAGTGAACTTTACTTATACAACAAAACTAAAGATTGAATATCCATATAAAGATTTCCAAGACCAACTATTTCTTATAAACTATTGCTCTTTTTAATCAGAGTAATTTTAAACAGTTTATGTTTTTTTAGCTGTACATTTACATCTTCATGGGCATGTCAAAGCAGTAACAGGGGCAGTGATAGGGGGGTGTCTATGTTACTAGCTAGTGGGAGGAGCTATAAACTAGCTGGAAGTTGTTAAGGGCAGTGATAGGGGAGTGTCTATGTAACTAGCTAGTGGGAGGAGCTATAAACTAGCTGGAAGTTGTTAGGGGCAGTGATAGGGGAGTGTCTATGTAACTAGCTAGTGGGAGGAGCTATAAACTAGCTGGGGGTTGTTAGAGGCAATGATAGGGGAGTGTCTATGTAACTAGCTAGTGGGAGGAGCTATAAACTAGCTGGGGGTTGTTAGAGGCAGTGATAGGGGAGTGTCTATGTAACTAGCTGGTGGGAGGAGCTATAAACTAGCTGGGGGTTGTTAGGGGCAGTGATAGGGGAGTGTCTATGTAACTAGCTGGTGGGAGGAGCTATAAACTAGCTGGGGGTTGTTAGGGGAAGTGATAGGGGGGTGTCTATGTAACTAGCTGGTGGGAGGAGCTATAAACTAGATGGGGGTTGTTAGAGGCAGTGATAGGGGGATGTCCATGATACTAGCTGGTGCAAGGGAACTATAAACTTGCTGAAAGTTGTTAGGGGCAGTGAATGGGGGGTGTCTATATTACTAGCTGGTGTGAGGGAACTATAAACTAGCTGGAAGTTGTTAGGGGCAGTGATAGGGGGTGTCTATGTTACTAGCTGGTGTGAAGGAATTCTAAACTAGCTGGAAGTTGTTAGGGGCAGTGATAGGGGGTGTCTATATTACTAGTTAACTGGAATCTAAACAGACGCACAGCAATCCGAACACCATACAGATGCAGTACGTACTGACACATGGGAACCAGCATTCCAGCAACTGCACCACCTGGCAAATGGTTCACCCCTCCGGGAAACCAACCCCCTTCTGGAGGAATTAACATACCGGGTGACGTATAGCATACATGTAGGGACCAACACAAACAACATCCCAGACATGTAACAACCAACAAAACGCTTCACACACCCAGAACATAAACTGACACCACACATACAACAAGTGAGGGTAAGATACATAGAGGGTACATAAGGGAGGACAATTTATGTTTCATAAGGTGGCCCTCAAGGACTGGGCAGAAACATCCAGGCAAGGAGCAAAGCTCCAACACCAAGCAAGGCTGTTGCACAACTGCCCCCAGCCAGCAAGCCACAGGTTTATATCAAGCTCTCGACCACACCCAGGAAACACCTAAATCCCCACTAGCAAGAAGATTAACCCCTTGCTCACCAAACAGCAGGGAGGCACACCTTAAAGGAGAAGTGCACATGCAAACCGCAAACTACACGTTGCCCCTGGCAACTAGCCTGCAAGGCAACCGCGTCACGGTACAACAACAATACAACCGTGACAAAACCAGGGTGATTTGCTTACATGGTCAAAAAGTCTAAAATGGCTAGAGTCTAAGTTGAAGGGGAAGAGAGAAGGGAAACTATGGAGCATGTTAGTCCACCATTGAATGCAGGATGCAGGAGAAAGTGGACCAGAAGGGTAAACAGTCGGGGGCTCTACCAAAAAGGAAAATTAAATGTATGTAAAAAAAGAAATTTTTATTGTATGTACAGTTGCAAGAAAAAGTATGTGAACCCTTTGGAATGATATGGATTGCTGCACAAATTGGTCATAAAATGTGATCTGATCTTCATCTAAGTCACCACAATAGACAATCACAGTCTGCTTAAACTAATAACACACAAATAATTAAATGTTACCATGTTTTTATTGAACACACCATGTAAACATTCACAGTGCAGGGGGAAAAAGTATGTGAACCCTTGGATTTAATAACTGGTTGAACCTCCTTTGGCAGCAATAACTTCAACCAAACGTTTCCTGTAGTTGCAGATCAGACATGCACAATGGTCAGGAGTAATTCTTGACCATTCCTCTTTACAGAACTGTTTCAGTTCAGCAATATTCTTGGGATATCTGGTGTGAATCGCTATCTTGAGGTCATGCCACACCATCCCAATCGGGTTGAGGTCAGGACTCAGACTGGGCCACTTCAGAAGTCGTATTTTCTTCTGTTTAAGCCATTCTGTTGTTGATTTACTTCTGTTTTGGGTCATTGTCCTGTTGCAACACACATCTTCTGTTGAGCTTCAGCTGGTGGACAGATGGCCTTAAGTTCTCCTGCAAAATGTCTTGATAAACTTGGGAATTCATTTTTCCTTCGATGATAGCAATCCATCCAGGCCCTGATGCAGCAAAGCAGCCCCAAACCATGATGCCCCCACCACCATACTTCACAGTTGGGATGAGGTTTTGATGTTGGTGTGCTGTGCCTCTTTTTCTCCACACATAGTGTTGTGTGTTTCTTCCAAACAACTCAATTCTGGTTTCATCTGTCCACAGAATATTTTGCCAGTACTGCTGTGGAACATCCAGGTGCTCTTGTGCAAACTGTAAACGTGCAGCAATGATTTTTTTGGACAGCAGTGGCTTCCTCTGTGGTATCCTCCCATGAAATCCATTCTTGTTTAGTGTTTTACGTATCGTAGATTCGCTAACAGGGATGTTAGCATATGCCAGAGACTTTTGTAAGACCTTTGCTGACACTCTAGGATTCTTCTTTACCTCATTGAGCAGTCTGCGCTGTGCTCTTGCAGTCATCTTTACAGGATGCCACTCCTAGGGAGAGTAGCAGCAGTGCTGAACTTTCTCCATTTATAGACAATTTGTCTTACCGTGGACTGATGAACAGCAAGGCTTTTGGAGATACTTTTATAACCCTTTCTAGCTTTATGCAAGTCAACAATTCTAAATCGTAGGTCTTCTGAGAGCTCTTTTGTGCGAGGCATCATTCACATCAGGCAATGCTTCTTGTGAAAAGCAAACATAGAACTGGTGTGTGTTTTTTATAAGGCAGGGCAGCTGTAACCAACACCTCCAATCTCATCTCATTGAATGGACTACAGTTGGCTGACACCTCACTCCAATTAGCTCTTGGAGATGTCATTAGTCTAGGGGTTCACATACTTTTTCTCCCTGCACTGTGAATGTTTACATGGTGTGTTCAATAAAAACATGGTAACATTTAATTATTTTTGTGTTATTACTTTAAGCAGACTGTGATTGTCTATTGTTGTGACTTAGATGAAGATCAGATCACATTTTATGACCAATTTGTGCAGAAATCCATATCTTTCCAAAGGGTTCACATACTCTTTCTTGCAACTGTATATTGCAATAATACTTTATTTAAAATGTTTTGTTCATTGCATAATAATACTTTTTTTTTAGATAACTCCTTTAACAAGTGCAAAATATTAACCGATTTACATCCACATTTAGTAAATGTACACCCATTAAGCTTCTACTGCTTCCTTGGAATACTAAAGCATACATCATATGGTGGGTAAGGCTGATTCTAGTAATATAACAACCTGAGCACCGTGTTACCAAATGCAGAAGCGCCTGATTTTACATTTAAGCAGTTGACATGGAAAGCTTGTGGCCTAATCAATAGCTATAAGATCTTCTCTGCAAGTGATCTATAAAAATGGTAATGTAGGGAGAACACTGATTTTAAGGGGAGTTTAATGTTTTCTTGGCTAGAAATGTTACAATTTTTGGCAAGCTCATTGTTAGTGAAAACCTTTACCCCATTTTCCACTGCACTCATCACACTTCTAAAAAGTGGCCATGGAGAAATATTTGAATAATTGAAATAAAAGGCCACAGCTCTCTACCAGACTGTTGTTTCTTTGTCAGAAAAAAACTGCCTATTTGGAGGCAGAAAGCTTGTAAAACTAAAGTTCAAATCATGTGGATTTGCTCACACCAAGCATTTGGTCTTTGACAGACGATGAAAAATATAGAAGGAAAAACAGTCAAGGTGTGGGGACTTGCTAAGTCTGTATAAGAACTCTGATCACCTTATTCTTGACATATTTTCTCACCAAATGCACTTCCACTAAAGCTTTTATTAACCCTCACTCCTAAATATGAAAAAAGGTGTGAGTTTATATGTATGATTCTCAGGTGTTAAAAAATATCTCCACAGAAGCTGCCCCTCTGTGTTGACCAGCACAAGCTGTCACAGTCTTTCCTTCTCCAGTTGTCTCTAATTAAGATATGGAGGAGGGAGGCAAAACACGGATCATAGCACAGAGCCAGCCCTACCTTTAGCAGGCTGCCTGGCCTGCTACCAAACATACAGGAGAATACAACACTATATACCAATTACATCCAATGATGTCTCCTCTGATGTAGACATTCTCCTTCCTCATCCTTCCTCCTTCCTCATCTTCTCCATTCGGCCCAGACCACCATGATGATTACGTTCAGCTATGTCTTGGCTGTGTAGTTTGCCACACAGACATCTTAGGTTCTTCACTTTGCCATCAGCCTCTCCACCTTCTAAACACAAATTTGGCATCTTGGTACCCTAATAGTGTCATCCTGCGGCCACTGTCAATATTGTGCCAGCTGTGCTCCCCAATGCCTCCAAATGCCATACTGCAGAAAAATAGTGCCCAGTAGTAATGATGGCCCCTAAAGTGTCCCCAGAATAAATATGCTCCAGGAGTGGCTCCAGGAGAAATAGTGCCCCCAGTATTCACAAAGCACTCTATAGAACTTTATGTAGTTTTAAAGCTCCCTATAGTGTTCCCTCTAGTAATAATACACCTTTAAGCCACAGTAGTAATAATGCCCCCTATAGTAGCTTCAGTATTCATAATGCCCCCATAGAAGCCCCAATAGTAATAATGCCCACAGTAATAATAATTTCCCCATAATGGCCACAATATTAATATAGCCCCAGAAATAATATTGCCTCCAGTAATGGCCCTTATAGTGCCCCTAGTATTAAAAATACCTAATAGCGCCCACAGTCATGCCCCCTATGGTACTCCCACATATGGTGGAATTCCAGACTTGGCATAACTGAACATTCAATGTCTTCCACCATGCACCACCTCCTCATCTCGTCCTCTTTTTCTGTCAGTTTCCCTCAGGACCCTGTCCTGGGGCCCTTCTATTCCCTATCTATAAATTCACTTCTATGCTGATGACACACTTAAAAAAAAAATATTTTATAAAAATTTTCCATAAAGCAACATATACAAAAAGTAAACAAAAAAGAAAACAAAAAACACCCTTCTGCAAGAGTTAATAAGATGGGATGATTTCCCCAGAAGTACGAAGACTAGTCAAAATTTCAATGACCTCTCTAATCCATTAAATGCAGGGATCCTAGATTTCGTGATATCTAATCATATTACCATTCTGTATAAAGTAGCTTCTCTTTAGTGAAATTAGATACTTGGTGATGTTGTCGTTATTACAAAAAATATTTTTTAACATAATTTTTTTTCAGTTGGCATTCTGTTATGTGTCTATTGTGTGTCTATTGTCCGTCTGGCATTCTACTGTGTGTCTTTGTGTCGGGCATATTATTGCATAACAAGCATTTATACGAACACTCAGCAATAATCTGCTTGTATAAGGGTGCCGCCGACGATAGGATAATTTGTGCGGACACCTAAATCGTTGTTTGCCAGCAGCAGATCATGCTGTCTAAACAGCGCTCTGCTGCCAGAAAACAATAATTCTGTATTGGGACGAGTGATGGCATTAGCCATCACTCCTCCCAACACTGTGGAAGAGGTTGTTGCATGTAAATTCAACAGTCACCTACACTGAAGAGAAAGCAACTTTCAGGAAGGAACGCTTCCTTCCCTACAATTGCTTGCTACATTGGGTCATGTAAAGGGGCCTTTAGTTATATCATCTAAAAATGTGGAAGATCAAAGCACCCCTCCAATTGTTTAGCATACATTTTATAAATTTTTAACCTAATTTGTTTTACCAAATTAAATCCAACTAACTAATATTTGAAAGCATCAACTCAAACAGAAGAGTTATAGAATACATACAAAATCTCAGCATAATCATTTAAACTAACCCACATAGATCAAAAGAAGTTTCTTCCATAATTTAATGCTATAAGGGGTTATCTCATGAATAATGTAAAAAATGAAAATGATATAGTACATGCCAATATCTTTCTAACAAACCTAGAACCAGCCCTGTACCTCACATGGATCCAGAGATCTCCACATTCATTGCTCTGCTAGATTTATATCAAGCTGAAAGCTCAGGTGGAGGGTCTTTTCTGCTGCAGCTAAGGGGGCGTGTCCATCCTCTCCCTATCACAGTTCAGGAGGCAGTTGATGGATGAAACTGAGCATGTGCGGCCTTCTTAGTGAGCATGTCAAAGAAATGAGAAAAAGAAAAAACAGCAGGTGGCGCTATACATATACATTGTATTGAATAACTCAGTGGCTATTTAATTAAATGCAATTACAAAAGTATTAAGATCCAGGTGCTGGCTTAAAAACTGTATAATATTTTTCGTGGGACAACCCCTTTAATCTTGTTCAATAGTGGAGTTAAAGTTTTATATAATCATCTACATAAGCTGAAACACTTAATTCCATATATCTGAATGAAGAAGCTAGATTTAAAGCCTGGTTATCGGTCAAACACTGGTTATCAAGGAGCAATATATTAGACATTCAGATTAAGTCTCAAAGTTCTCTATTATTTCATATATGGCAGTAAAAGAACCCACCGTTTCTCCCAACAGTTTTTTTTTTGAAAAGTCACCTTATCTGAAACTCACCACCCATGGATTTAGTGTACTGTATTTTTCAGACTATAAGATGCACCTAGGATTTGGAGGAGCAATATAAGCAACTTACGAATATATTGTTATTATCCATATTGCTTCCTTTGATGAAGTGACAAAACCCATTTAAACTCAGCCCCCCAAGCTCAATCAGCCCCCATAAGACCACAGATCAGATGTTACAAAAAATAAAAATAAACTTACCTCGCTTGCTTTGGATAGCACCTCAGATCCAGGACTCACCGCTCTATTGCTTCTTCCGGGTGCCGCTGTGTACTGTGACCTGTCGGCACACAGCATCACGTCCTAGTGCTCACCTACATGCACTACGTCCTGTCGCTGTGTGTGGTTAGGACACCACAGCGGGACCTGGAAGAAGACCAGTGAAGGTGAGTGCAGCCAGTAGAGCGCTGTCTTAACCTCCCCATGTCTCCCACATGCTAATGAACACTTCCATAATGATGGAACTGATGGATATTGGCATGTCAATCGAGAAACATCAGAGAACAAGCACCCTGCAACCAGTGCTGAAAAAACATAAGCTGGTGGTGGCAGCATTATGGTCTGGGGAATGTTTTTGTGGCATTCTTTAGGCCCACTCATTCATGTGGAAGGCACTCAACTGATTTGGATATGAATCCATCCTTGCAGATCACGTACACCCATACATGCTGATTGTCTTCTCTGAAACAGATGGTATCTTCCAGCAAGATAATGCAACATGTCACACAGCTAGAAATGTCCAACATTGGTTGGAAGAGCATGATCAAGACATCCAAGTACTACCCTGGCCTCCTAATTCCCCAGACTTAAACCCGATTAAGCATCTGTGGGACTACCTTGATCGTCGTGTTTGACCTATGGGTCCTCCCCCACGCACCCTCCATCAGCTGTGGGATGCACTGTAGTCAGCATGGCTTCAGACACCTGTGACCTACCAGGACCTTACTGAGTCACTCCCAGCCACTCCCTGTCCATGCAACACACGGTGGTTACTCTGGATATTAGCCGGTGGTCATAATAATGTGATTCAACTGCTGTTTTAATAGTTGTAATGATCAGTTATCCCCTCAGTCTTTAGAAACTACCATAGAGGTGTTGAGCAGAAAGGAGTAACAATTAGCGGTATGGTTCTAAAAGAATTGAGTCTATGAACGGCACATAGTGTAGGTCTGCTTTACAGCTATGTAACATAAGCAGTGACTTACTTAATCTCAGAGGAAACGCTCACAATGGTCTCATTTTTAAATTTTCAAAAGGAAGCTAAAAAGAATGTATTGTCAGAAAAACAACTAAGCTTTTGTAAAACATTGTTTATTTTCTATTGCATTTATTACACACAGCGGGTGAAATAAGTATTGAACATGTCACCAAGTATATATATTTATTGTCGGTAACATACAGTTGCAAGAAAAAGTATGTGAACCCTTTGGAAGGATATGGATTTCTGCACAAATTGGTCATAAAATGTGATCTGATCTTCATCTAAGTCACAACAATAGACAATCACAGTCTGCTTAAAGTAATAACACAAAAATAATTAAATGTTACCATGTTTTTATTGAACACACCATGTAAACATTCACAGTGCAGGGAGAAAAAGTATGTGAACCCCTAGACTAATGACATCTCCAAGAGCTAATTGGAGTGAGGTGTCAGCCAACTGTAGTCCATTCAATGAGATGAGATTGGAGGTGTTGGTTACAGCTGCCCTGCCTTATAAAAAACACACACCAGTTCTAGGTTTGCTTTTCACAAGAAGCATTGCCTGATGTGAATGATGCCTCGCACAAAAGAGCTCTCAGAAGACCTACGATTTAGAATTGTTGACTTGCATAAAGCTAGAAAGGGTTATAAAAGTATCTCCAAAAGCCTTGCTGTTCATCAGTCCACGGTAAGACAAATTGTCTATAAATGGAGAAAGTTCAGCACTGCTGCTACTCTCCCTAGGAGTGGCATCCTGTAAAGATGACTGCAAGAGCACAGCGCAGACTGCTCAATGAGGTAAAGAAGAATCCTAGAGTGTCAGCAAAGGTCTTACAAAAGTCTCTGGCATATGCTAACATCCCTGTTAGCGAATCTACGATACGTAAAACACTAAACAAGAATGGATTTCATGGGAGGATACCACAGAGGAAGCCACTGCTGTCCAAAAAAATCATTGCTGCACGTTTACAGTTTGCACAAGAGCACCTGGATGTTCCACAGCAGTACTGGCAAAATATTCTGTGGACAGATGAAACCAAAATTGAGTTGTTTGGAAGAAACACACAACACTATGTGTGGAGAAAAAGAGGCACAGCACACCAACATCAAAACCTCATCCCAACTGTGAAGTATGGTGGTGGGAGCATCATGGTTTGGGGCTGCTTTGCTGCATCAGGGCCTGGACGGATTGCTATCATCGAAGGAAAAATGAATTCCCAAGTTTATCAAGACATTTTGCAGGAGAACTTAAGGCCATCTGTCCACCAGCTGAAGCTCAACAGAAGATGGGTGTTGCAACAGGACAATGACCCAAAACATAGAAGTAAATCAACAACAGAATGGCTTAAACAGAAGAAAATACGACTTCTGGAATGGTCCAGTCTGAGTCCTGACCTCAACCCGATTGGGATGGTGTGGCATGACCTCAAGAAAGCGATTCCCACCAGACATCCCAAGAATATTGCTGAACTGAAACAGAGGAATGGTCAAGAATTACTCCTGACCATTGTGCATGTCTGATCTGCAACTACAGGAAACGTTTGGTTGAAGTTATTGATGCCAAAGGAGGTTCAACCAGTTATTAAATCCAAGGGTTCACATACTTTTTCCCCCTGCACTGTGAATGTTTACATGGTGTGTTCAATAAAAACATGGTAACATTTAATTCTTTGTGTGTTATTAGTTTAAGCAGACTGTGATTGTCTATTGTGGTGACTTAGATGAAGATCAGATCACATTTTATGACCAATTTGTGCAGCAATCCATATCATTCCAAAGGGTTCACATACTTTTTCTTGCAACTGTATATTTATTTATATGTCAGAAACAACCCATCCAATCTACGCAGGCAAAGAAATCAAACCATAGATGACTAAGTTAAATTATGTGTGAGAAATTGGGAAAAAGTATTGAACACGCTTACTGAAATTTATTTAATTTCTTCGTACAAAGGCCTTTGTTGGTGATGGCAGCTTCAAGAAGCCTCCTGTATGGAAACTAGTCGCATGCATTGCTCAGGTTTGATTTTGGTCATTCTTCCACACAAACACTCTTCCAATCCTGAAGGTTCCGTGGGCTCCTTCTATGAACTCTGAGCTTTAGTTCCTTCCATACATTTGCTATTGGATTCAGGTCAGGTGATTGGCTGGGCCATTCTAGAAGCTTTATTTTCTTTCTCTAAAACCAATTGAGAGTTTCCTTGGCTGTGTGTTTTGGATCATTGTCTTGCTGAAATGTCCACCCTTGTTTCATCTTCATCATCCTGACAGATGGCAGAAGATTATTTTTTATCAAGAATGTCTCGGTACATTTGTCCATTCCTCCTTCCTTCAATTGTATGAAGTTTGCCAGTGCCATATGCTGAAAAATAGCCCCACATCATAATGTTCCCACCTCCAAACTTCACTGTTGGTATCAGGGGCGTTTCTAGGGTCTCAAAAGATCCAGGCCCAAGCCCCAATGAATATGGCCCAATTCTCTAAGTTGACCCCCAACAGCCCCACCGCCACACCAGATTTTGCTCTACTGCCCCCTCTAAAATACAGTCCCATGTAAATAACATCACTTCCCTCCCTTTAACCCCTCCAATATACAGTCCCATGTAAATAATATCATCCACTCCCCAGTCGCCTCCAACATGCAATCCTATGTAAACACATCACCCCCTGAAAATTCTGTCCCATGCAAATAACATCACTCGCTCCCCCAGCTGCCTTCAACATGGAGTCCCATGTAAATAACATCACCCCCTCCTACAGCCACCTTCAACATACAGTCCTATGTAAATAATGTCACCCCCTCCCTCAGCTCCCTTCAACATTCAGTCCCATGTAAATAACATCACTCCCTCCCACAGCCACCATCAACATACAGTCTCATGTAAATAACATCACTCCCTCCCACAGCCGCCTTCAACATACAGTCCCATGTAAATAACATCACCCCCTTAACATTCAATCTGATATAAATAACATCCCTCCCTTCAGCCCTAACATACAGTCCCAGTTAAATAACCACAACTCCCAGCATTCATCTGCCTCTCCATTCACTTACCTCTCCTCATGTAGCAGACCTCACTACAGCTTCTTCCCCACACTTCTCTTCAGTGCTGTCCTCTCCTGCAGTGTTCACATGATGGTGACATCATCACAGGTCCTCAACCACTGCCTGTTTTACTGGTCGCCCCACCTGTCATCACAGGTCCTTCAACTTTTCCACTGCATTCGATTCAATTGTATTGCTCTTCTGAGGCATTACACATAACTTCATTTATGGACATCTATGGTTTGATTTCTTTGCATGTGTGTATTGGATGGGTTGTTACCAACATTTGGTAAGAAGTTCACATCAACAGCACCTTTAGAAATATATTTACTTAGAAAATTGGTGATCAATACTTATTTCACCCACTTGCATGTTCCATGTTATTATCTATATTAAAAATACAAAAAAATGTAGTTCAAATGGGCCACTGAGGGCACTCATAGTAGTCTGGTACTTTCTAGTTTGTAAACTCACTTTTGATTAATGCTCTAATTTGATCTCATGATCATCAGAACTAAAGCTAGAGGCAAGGAACAAAGAAACACTTCACTTCCACTGACAGTAGGTAATTGCCACAGCTCATCTTCTACTCCTTTCTGCATGATGATCTCTGTACAGATCACAGAGCATGCACATAAAACTGCCCCACAGAAGGCACAGTCATCTCCACAGATGAGTTTCCAATGTCCTAGGAGCATTTTGTAAAGTATATATCTGAACTGCTGTTAACAGAGTGGAGCAGCAGCTCAGACAAAATAGCTGACCCTATAATCATGTATAGAAAACAGAATAAAAAATGTATAATCAAATATATGTTAGTTGATACAGTCCCAATATTGAAGAAAGGGCTCAGCATCAATGCGGTAAAATGATAGTAAGTACAACTAAGCTCATTGGATATCTGTTTGTTGTTAAATAATAGTTATCTTAAAGGGTTACTAATTGGGTATTTCTCTTTTCTATTTGTGTTGCATGCAAGAAAATAAATGCTAAGATATGTATGCTGAACTAGTTTACAAACAAACAGTTCTTATAAGTATTTCCTAATGTTCTTTTATGCTTCATCCATGTTCCTTCACCATTGTCCCATGTACTGCTCCCTCCCAGGATTCCGCCTCCATCTTTTGTGTGACTCATCTTGTATTTATGTACCTAATAAAGATTATTATATATTTTGATAAATATAGTGGTGGTTGCCTCTCTTTTTTGTAGGGATATATCCTACACCATCCAATAACTTCTCCAAACACTGTATGTGTTGAATAAGAGGGTGCAGCTATGGGACCCGAGAAACAGATGGGAATATTTTGCACAGAAATATATGAAAGGATATAAGGAAATTATCTGTTTAAAAGATTATTACACCTAGCATGGTGGTGGTAGGCAGCATTAAAATGTGTGTATAAATAGCAGCTTTTAAGACATCATTATAAAGAAATGGTAAAACACATCTGTAACGGAACGCCTAGCACCGCGACCGGGTACCTCCGTTGATAGATGCTCCTAGTGCTTCCAGAGGACTCCAAGCACTCCACTTGACACCGTAAGCACACAGACCCCACACATCCCCATAATGTATACATCCATGGATAGCTCTGATCTGGGTCAACAACATATCCAAAAATCACCTAGATCCGAGCAGGGGTTCCCGAATTCCATGGAAGTCACATTTGGCCGGCCGCAAGCATGGCTTTCCTGCCCAAAACAGTTCCACAGATTTAAGCTGTGCGGCCGGTCTGTCTTCTCCTTCAAAGTTAGTATGGGCCATAATCCTGGGGCAGGAGGCTGGCAAACAGCCCCCTCCAAAACACTGTGGCGAGGTTGGTTTCGCCACAACATCACTTGCAGGGGTTGGCAGTGCTGAATGCCACTACTGCAGTTTTTCTCCAATCAGTGTTCCTGTGAGAATGTTCTTCTCAAGATTTTTAGCCATATGGGCATTTATAGCTTTCCTTATTTTACTACTAAGTGGGATTTCTGGGAATAATTATTTCCCATTGGCCCCAAGCCTGCATTGCCTATTGAAAGGTTCATACTTTCCAGGCTACCCACTGCCTCTGGTCCTGCATGCTGGTCCCCTTTCCAGTCTCTGGCTGTTTTTTTTTCCAGTTGGGTCAAGGACATGGTCACCTGCACCTCTGCAGCCAATGATTCTTTTAAGCAGTGATGTGTCCCCAAGTGATATGTCGCTACTGCAGCAGAGTAGGTGAACATGTTTATGCCCTGGCCACAAAATAACAAGTTGAGAAGCACAAGTTTGAGGAACAACATCCAGTGCACAGGACTAGAGTAGCAAGTTGCAGGTAAATATGAATCAATAGATGATACAAGCTACAGGACTGATAGGAAATAGTTAATTTTCCCCGGAAAAATTCCTTTAAAGGAAATGTGCCAGTTAAAAGCAGATAGTATCACATCTCCTTTTTTCTAATCTGTTTTTATTTTCTGATTGTAGATTTTTTAGATTTTTTTTTCTGAACATTATTATGGGGGCTGCCATATTATGTGAGTTGTTCTTCACAGGATTTACACAGCATTAAAAATAATTGCTTTATGGCAGCTCCATGGGCCATAAACACAATGGACAGGAGGGGACCCTATTGATTTACATGGAAGAGTTTTCTAGGCATGCTCTGTGACCTGTGCAGAGGTCATTGTACAAGGAAAGAATAGATAAGCTTTGGCAATCACCTATTATGAATGGTGGATCCTGTCTTGAGGTGATATCTCCTTATCATTAAAGGCAGGATAAGGCCGGGTTCACACGAACGTGTGTGACCCGTGCCTGTGAAGCGGCCCGCAAATAGCGGGCCGCAATGCTTGTTCGCCGGCCGTAGGTCAGCCGCATCGGATCGCGGACCCATTCACTTTAATGGGTCCGCGATCCGGCCGTTCCGCGAAAAGATAGGACTTGTTCTATCTTTTAGCGGAACGGAACAACGGGACGTAACCCCAGGAGGCACTCCGTAGTGCTTCCGAGGGGTCCCGTCCCGTGCGGCCGTTCCGCGATTCCGGATTAGCGGACCCATTGAAGTGAATGGGTCCGCATCCGTGATGCGGAATTCACACGGAACTGTGGCCGTGTATTGCGGCCCGCGATTTGCGGGCCGCAATACGGCCACGGGTCACGCACATTCGTGTGAACTTAGCCTTAGAATGAGTTAACTGCAGTAAAGTGATCTGTACAGACCAAGAAGTTGTGTCAATTATTAGACATAGTGGCCAGTGCAAAAACTGCAGGTTTTTGCAAGTTTAAAACATCAAAAATAACATCATCAAAAATTATTAAAAAATATGTTAAACATAAAAACGTGATTTAAATTAGCAGGTCATTTTCTGATGACACATTCCCTTTAAGGACACAGCCTAGTTTGGTAATTTAGTGGTTTTGCTACTATTAAATGTTATTTTAATATAATTCAGCACAAAAGACTAGTTACTTTTGTAATTTACTTTCTGTTACAAAAATGCTCCATTTGTGAGATATTCTTTTTACTTCATTATAATGCGGGCGTTCTAGTGTTTAATTTGTGTAGTAATGTGCACATCCACCTACTCAGGTGATTGCACATTCTGAGTTCCAGACTTCAGCTGCCACCATCATATATAAACAGATAAGGAGAGAAAAAATAATAGCAGTAAAAAGGAGGGTAACCCACTTGATTAATCTCGGAATAAATTCCAAGTAATCAAATGGTCAGGCAGGGTGCCAGAGAGTGGAACCTATTAGACAGTATTAAAAATAGAATAAATAATTGTTGTAGTATAGATAGATCAGGGTTAAAATTAGGACAGGCTGCCGTAAGCGTTTCTTTGTGTGCCTGGGCACCAGGCACAGCCAAAAGCTAGGTACGTAGAGACAAGAAAAAATAACCGCAATATATCTGAAGGCGCCAGTCCGAGCAATTAACAGCTATTCAGAATCAGTATGTTGTATTATATCATTCAAGTTAAAATCATTGATTAGTGAACATCACTCACTTCACAGGGAGGATTTCCTATTGGGATAAAGCTCAAGACACCCAAAAGGAGTCCTCCCTATCCTGGGTCGCCTGTAGGATCTTAGGATGAAGCAGCAGTCCGAGACCCGGTGACTTCTTGCAATTTCCTTTATTGGTATGGAAGCAGGATATAAAATTCAAAGCTAAAAGCTCAAAGCTCAACGCGTTTCGGGGAAATGAATATCACCTTCATCAGGAGCAAGTCTAAATACGACTATATCATTCAAAGTTTTTATAGCCATAAAAAAAAAAAAAAAAACGCCAAGTAGGGGTCATCTGATGTCACTTCCTGTGACATGGAGTAATGATGACCTCACAGGGGCTCAGACTAAACATAATACATACAGCTATCAGTTCAGCATATATTCAGGACATTATCCTTTGACATTGGTGGGTCAGTGGGCCCTAAAAAAATGGTTTACATACTGTAGAAGAAGAAAGTTTGCGTCTCGGCTCCGGACTCTGGTTCCGGTCCGTGTAATGCATTAATTGATCAAGCAGAGGGGATGTGCATGCGCCGGAAAGAGTATGCCTACCTATACAAACAGATAAAACCCCTAAATAAAAGTTTATAGATATATGAATATTATAGGTAATTATTCTTGATAATGGGTATTAAAAAATAAATAATAAAAAATATTTAATATTTAAAATAAGATCTTAATGTGATACTTAGTATTGATTATTAATAGGGATGAGCGAACCCGAACTGTATAGTTCGGGTTCGTACCGAATTTTGGGGCGTCCATGACACGGACCCGAACCCGGACATTTTCGTAAAAGTTCGGGTTCGATGTTCGGCGCTTTCTTGGCGCTTTTTGAAAGGCTGCAAAGCAGCCAATCAACAAGCGTCATACTACTTGCCCCAAGAGGCCATCACAGCCTTGCCTACTATTGGCATGGCTGTGATTGGCCAGTGCAGCATGTGACCCAGCCTCTATATAAGCTTGGGTCACGTAGCGCTGCACGCCACTCTGCTGATACAAGCATAGGGAGAGGTTGCGGCTGCGACGTTAGGGCGAGATTAGGCAGATTAACTCCTCCAAAAGACTTCATTCAGTGATCGATCTCCAGCTGTGGATCATTGAAGTGCTGATATTCAATTGCTCACTTTTTTTAGGCTGCCCAGAGCGTTTTTATATCACTTTTTTCTGGGGTGATCGGCGGCCATTTTGTGGCTTGTGGTGCGCCAGCACAAGCTACCACCAAGTGCATTTAACCATCAATAGTGTGGTTATTTTTTGCTATATCCTACATCAGGTGCAGGCTGAGCCTGTGTCACCCAAGTGCATTTAACCATCAATAGTGTGGTTATTTTTTGGCCATATACTACATCAGGTGCAGGCTGAGCCTGTGTCACCCAAGTGCATTTAACCATCAATAGTGTGGTTATTTTTTGCTATATCCTACATCAGGGTCAAGCTTTCATCAAGTGCATTTAACCATCAATAGTGTGGTTATTTTTTGGCCATATACTACATCAGGGGCAAGTTGAGCCTGTCACCCAGCGCCTAAAAAATAGGCCTGACATTTATATTCCTCCAAATCAGTACTGTTTTAGCTGGTCAAGTTATTTTTAATGACCGTAAAAGCACAGTTTTTGTTCTGGGTTGAAAAACAATTCCCAAATTTGCCATTATAAAAATTAGTAGTTTCTGCTATATCAGGCCTACTTTAAATCTATCCCAAAAAGGGTATATTAGATTCAAGGTGCTGATAGGGTCATTCTGAAAAACTTAACACACACGCTACAGTACAGATACAAGTCTAATTCTGTGATTAAACGTATACCTGTCACCCAGCGCCTAAAAAATAGGCCTGACATTTATATTCCTCCAAATCAGTACTGTTTTAGCTGGTCAAGTTATTTTTAGTGACCGTAAAAGCACAGTTTTTGTTCTGGGTTGAAAAACAATTCCCAAATTTGCCATTCTCAAAATTAGTAGTTTCTGCTATATCAGGCCTACTTTAAATCTATCCCTAAAAGGGTATATTAGATTCAAGGTGCTGATAGGGTCATTCTGAAAAACTTAACACACACGCTACAGTGCAGATACAAGTCTAATTCTGTGATTAAACGTATACCTGTCACACAGCGCCTAAAAAATAGGCCTGACATTTATATTCCTCCAAATCAGTACTGTTTTAGCTGGTCAAATTATTTTTAGTGACCGTAAAAGCACAGTTTTTGTTCTGGGTTGAAAAACAATTCCCAAATTTGCCATTCTCAAAATTAGTAGTTTCTGCTATATCAGGCCTACTTTAAATCTATCCCAAAAAGGGTATATTAGATTCAAGGTGCTGATAGGGTCCGTCTGAAAAACTTAACACACACGCTACAGTGCAGATACAAGTCTAATTCTGTGATTAAACGTATACCTGTCACCCAGCGCCTAAAAAATAGGCCTGACATTTATATTCCTCCAAATCAGTACTGTTTTAGCTGGTCAAGTTATTTTTAGTGACCGTAAAAGCACAGTTTTTGTTCTGGGTTGAAAAACAATTCCCAAATTTGCCATTCTCAAAATTAGTAGTTTCTGCTATATCAGGCCTACTTTAAATCTATCCCAAAAAGGGTATATTAGATTCAAGGTGCTGATAGGGTCATTCTGAAAAACTTAACACACACGCTACAGTGCAGATACAAGTCTAATTCTGTGATTAAACATATACCTGTCACACAGCGCCTAAAAAATAGGCCTCACATTTATATTCAGCTAAATCTGTCATTACTGGTGTGCCTGTATTAGTGTAATACGGTACCTAAATAGATAGCCAGACAGTGTTAGGTGTCTGTAAAAAAAGGCCTGAATTTTAATTCAATACATTGGCCCGAATAATATTTTTCTTATTGTGGTGAACGGGAACAATGAGGAAAACATATAGTAAGGGACGCGGACGTGGACATGGTCGTGGTGGTGTTAGTGGACACTCTGGTGCTGGGAGAGGACGTGGTCGTTCTGCAACAGCCACACGTCCTAGTGTACCAACTACCTCAGGTCCCAGTAGCCGCCAGAATTTACAGGGATATTTGGTGGGGCCCAATGCCGTTCTAAGGATGGTAAGGCCTGAGCAGGTACAGGCATTAGTCAATTGGGTGGCCGACAGTGCATCCAGCACGTTCACATTATCTCCCACCCAGTCTTCTGCAGAAAGCGCACAGATGGCGCATGAAAACCAAGCCCATCAGTCTGTCACATCACCCCCATGCATATCAGGGAAACTGTCTGAGCCTCAAGTTATGCAGCAGTCTCTTATGCTGTTTGAAGACTCTGCTGCCAGGGTTTCCAAAGGGCATCCACCTAGCCCTTCCCCAGGGGTGGAAGAGATAGAATGCACTAACGCACAACCACTTATGTTTCCTGATGATGAGGACATGGGAATACCACCTCAGCACGTCTCTGATGATGACGAAACACAGGTGCCAACTGCTGCGTCTTTCTGCAGTGTGCAGACTGAACAGGAGGTCAGGGATCAAGACTGGGTGGAAGACGATGCAGGGGACGATGAGGTCCTAGACCCCACATGGAATGAAGGTCGTGCCACTGACTTTCACAGTTCGGAGGAAGAGGCAGTGGTGAGACCGAGCCAACAGCGTAGCAAAAGAGAGAGCAGTGGGCAAAATCAGAACACCCGCCGCCAAGAGACTCCGCCTGCTACTGACCGCCGCCATCTGGGACCGAGCACCCCAAAGGCAGCTTCAAGGAGTTCCCTGGCATGGCACTTCTTCAAACAATGTGCTGACGACAGGACCCGAGTGGTTTGCACGCTGTGCCATCAGAGCCTGAAGCGAGGCATTAACGTTCTGAACCTTAGCACAACCTGCATGACCAGGCACCTGCATGCAAAGCATGAACTGCAGTAGAGTAAACACCTTAAAAACAAGGAAGTCACTCAGGCTCCCCCTGCTACCTCTTCTGCTGCTGCCGCCTCGGCCTCTTCCTCCGCCTCTGGAGGAACGTTGGCACCTGCCGCCCAGCAAACATGGGATGTACCACCAACACCACCACCTGCGTCACCAAGCATCTCAACCATGTCACACGGCAGCGTTCAGCTCTCCATCTCACAAACATTTGAGAGAAAGCCTAAATTCCCACCTAGCCACCCTCGATTCCTGGCCCTGAATGCCAGCATTTCTAAACTACTGGCCTATGAAATGCTGTCATTTAGGCTGGTGGACACAGACAGCTTCAAACAGCTCATGTCGCTTGCTGTCCCACAGTATGTTGTTCCCAGCCGGTACTACTTCTCCAAGAGAGCCGTGCCTTCCCTGCACAACCAAGTGTCCGATAAAATCAAGTGTGCACTGCGCAACGCCATCTGTGGCAAGGTCCACCTAACCACAGATACGTGGACCAGTAAGCACGGCCAGGGACGCTATATCTCCCTAACTGCACACTGGGTAAATATAGTGGCGGCTGGGCCCCAGGCGGAGAGCTGTTTGGCGCACGTCCTTCTGCCGCCAAGGATCGCAGGGCAACATTCTTTGCCTCCTGTCTCCTCCTCCTCCTACTCAGCTTCCTCCTCCTCTTCTTCCACCTGCTCATCCAGTCAGCCACACACCTTCACCACCAACTTCAGCACAGCCCAGGGTAAACGTCAGCAGGCCGTTCTGAAACTCATATGTTTGGGGGACAGGCCCCACACCGCACAGGAGTTGTGGCGGGGTATAGAACAATAGACCGACGAGTGGTTGCTGCCGGTGAGCCTCAAGCCCGGCCTGGTGGTGTGCGATAATGGGCGAAATCTCGTTGCAGCTCTGGGACTAGCCGGTTTTACGCACATCCCTTGCCTGGCACATGTGCTGAATTTGGTGGTGCAGAAGTTCATTCGCAACTACCCAGAAATGTCAGAGCTGCTGCATAAAGTGCGGGCCGTCTGTTCGCGCTTCCGGCGTTCACACCCTGCCGCTGCTCGCCTGTCTGCGCTACAGCATAACTTCGGCCTTCCCGCTCACCGCCTCATATGCGACGTGCCCACCAGGTGGAACTCCACCTTGCACATGCTGGACAGACTGTGCGAGCAGCAGCAGGCCAAAGTGGAGTTTCAGCTGCATCACGCACGGGTCAGTCGCACTGCGGAACAGCACCACTTCACCACCAATGACTGGGCCTTCGTGTGCCCTGTTGCGCTGTTTCGAGTACTCCACCAACATGGCCAGTGGCGATGACGCCGTTATCAGCGTTACAATACCACTTCTATGTCTCCTTGAGGAGGAAGAGGAGGAAGAGGGGTCATTTTTAGCACTTTCAGGCCAGTCTCTTCGAAGTGACTCAGAGGGAGGTTTTTTGCAACAGCAGAGGCCAGGTACAAATGTGGCCAGACAGGGCCCACTACTGGAAGAAGAGGAGGACGAGGATGAGGAGGAGGTGGAGGAGGATGAGGATGAAGCATGTTCACAGCGGGGTGGCACCCAAAGCAGCTCGGGCCCATCACTGGTGCGTGGCTGGGGGGAAACACAGGACGATGACGATACGCCTCCCACAGAGGACAGCTTGTCCTTACCTCTGGGCAGCCTGGCACACATGAGCGACTACATGCTGCAGTGCCTGCGCAACGACAGCAGAGTTGCCCACATTTTAACGTGTGCGGACTACTGGGTTGCCACCCTGCTGGATCCCCGGTACAAAGACAATGTGCCCACCTTACTTCCTACACTGGAGCGTGATAGGAAAATGCGCGAGTACAAGCGCACGTTGGTAGACGCGCTACTGAGAGCATTCCCAAATGTCACAGGGGAACCAGTGGAAGCCCAAGGCGAAGGCAGAGGAGGAGCAAGAGGTCGCCAACGCAGCTGTGTCACGGCCAGCTCCTCTGAGGGCAGGGTTAGCATGGCAGAGATGTGGAAAAGTTTTGTCACCATGCCACAGCTAACTGCACCACCACCTGATACGGAACGTGTTAGCAGGAGGCAACATTTCACTAACATGGTGGAACAGTACCTGTGCACACCACTCCACGTACTGACTGATGGTTCGGCCCCATTGTACTTCTGGGTCTCCAAATTGTCCACGTGGCCAGAGCTAGCCTTTTATGCCTTGGAGGTGCCAGCGTTTTGTCTGAACGTGTATTCAGCACGGCAGGGGGCGTCATTACAGACAAACGCAGCCGCCTGTCTACAGCCAATGTGGACAAGCTGACGTTCATAAAAATGAACCAGGCATGGATCCCACAGGACCTGTCCATCCCTTGTGCAGATTAGACATTAACTACCTCCCCTTAACAATATATTATTGTACTCCAGGGCACTTCCTCATTCAATCCTATTTTTATTTTCATTTTACCATTATATTGTGGGGCAACCCAAAGTTGAATGAACCTCTCCTCTGTCTGGGTGCCGGGGCCTAAATATGTGACAGTGGCCTGTTCCAGTGGTGGGTGACGTGAAGCCTGATTCTCTGCTATAACATGAAGACTGATTCTGTGCTGACATGAAGCCAGATTCTCTGTTACGGGACCTCTCTCCTCTGCCTGGGTGCCGGGGCCTAAATATGTGACAGTGGCCTGTTCCAGTGGTGGGTGACGTGAAGCCTGATTCTCTGCTATGACATGAAGACTGATTCTGTACTGACATGAAGCCAGATTCTCTGTTACGGGACCTCTCTCCTCTGTCTGGGTGTCGGGGCCTAAATATGTGACAGTGGCCTGTTGCAGTGGTGGGTGACGTGAAGCCTGATTCTCTGCTATGACATGAAGACTGATTCTGTGCTGACATGAAGCCAGATTCTCTGTTACGGGACCTCTCTCCTCTGTCTGGGTGCCAGGGCCTAAATGTGTGACAGTGGCCTGTTCCAGTGGTGGGTGACGTGAAGCCTGATTCTCTGCTATGACATGAAGACTGATTCTCTGCTGACATGAAGCCAGATTCTCTGTTACGGGACCTCTCTCCTCTGTCTGGGTGCTGGGGCCTAAATATGTGACAGTGGCCTGTTCCAGTGGTGGGTGACGTGAAGCCTGATTCTCTGCTATAACATGAAGACTGATTCTGTGCTGACATGAAGCCAGATTCTCTGTTACGGGACCTCTCTCCTCTGCCTGGGTGCCTGGGCCTAAATATGTGACAGTGGCCTGTTCCAGTGGTGGGTGACGTGAAGCCTGATTCTCTGCTATGACATGAAGACTGATTCTGTGCTGACATGAAGCCAGATTCTCTGTTATGGGACCTCTCTCCTCTGTCTGGGTGCCGGGGCCTAAATATGTGACAGTGGCCTGTTCCAGTGGTGGGTGACGTGAAGCCTGATTCTCTGCTATGACATGAAGACTGATTCTGTGCTGACATGAAGCCAGATTCTCTGTTACGGGACCTCTCTCCTCTGTCTGGGTGCCAGGGCCTAAATGTGTGACAGTGGCCTGTTCCAGTGGTGGGTGACATGAAGCCTGATTCTCTGCTATGACATGAAGACTGATTCTCTGCTGACATGAAGCCAGATTCTCTGCTATGGCATGAAGAGACTGATTCTCTGCTGACGTGAAGCCCGATTCTCTGCTATGGGACCTCTGTCCAATTGATATTGGTTAATTATTATTATTATTTTTTTTTTTTAAATTCATTTCCCTATCCACATTTGTTTGCAGGGGATTTACCTACATGTTGCTGCCTTTTGCAGCCCTCTAGCTCTTTCCTGGGCTGTTTTACAGCCTTTTTATTGCCGAAAAGTTCGGGTCCCCATTGACTTCAATGGGGTTCGGGACGAAGTTCGGGTCGGGTTCGGATCCCGAACCCGAACATTTCCGGGAAGTTCGGCCGAACTTCTCGAACCCGAACATCCAGGTGTTCGCTCAACTAATTATTAAACATTAATGATAGAACATGATTAGTCCAGAATTCATATATATAAAATACAAAAAACATAATATATATAAAAAATATAGCATATATAAAAAAAAAAAATATATATATATATATAGAAGAGAAAAGAAAAGAAGCAGCACTCAAAAAAATAAATGTGGGTGCAAAAAGTCCTCCTTATAAGACCTGTGACCAAGGTCCAGATTGTAGACATACAGCAAAAACGAAGGCAGCACTCCAAGTTTGTGAAAAAAGTGGAAGGTTTATTCACCCAACCAGCAGCAACGTTTCAGCTCTCTCTATGGAGCCTTTGTCCAGCTAGCTGGACAAAGGCTCCATAGAGAGAGCTGAAACGTTGCTGCTGGTTGGGTGAATAAACCTTCCACTTTTTTCACAAACTTGGAGTGCTGCCTTCGTTTTTGCTGTATGTATATATATATATATATATATATATACATATAGAAAGAATTATACATATATATACAAAACAATTCCAGTATATATATATATAAAAAAGTGTATACATAAAAAAATACTTTATATATAAAAAAACTGTATAAATATTAATAATAATAATAATAATAATAATAATAAATAATAATAAAAATATATGAATCCATATGAATGCACCTGATCTAAGAATAATAAAAATAAAAAAAAATTAATAAATATATATATATAAATAGAAAATATACCCATGTACATACAATTGGGGAGGGGCATAGAGAAAAAAATTAATAATTAGTATATTCTAATGTTTCGTTTAAGCCAAACGGGGATATAGTATTAAGGTGATAGAGCCAGTACATCTCCTTGCGGGACAATTGTTGATATGATTGTGGCACCCATTCCAGTGGAGTGACTTTTAAAAGAGTTGCGTCACTATTATGGTGTTCGAAAAAATGTCTCGAAACACTATGTGTACAGACTTTACGATTAATATTAGAGCGGTGGTCATTCATTCTCTCTCTCAGACACTGTGTGGACCTTCCTATATAGCTTAGTTTGCAAGGACATTCTAATAAATAAATGACGTTCCTGGTACTGCAATCCATAGTATGTTTTAAGAAAAAAAACTTCATCGGACCCTGGGATACTGATTGTTTTCCTCTTATGAGTTATAATCTGGTAACATTTACATTTTTTACTGAAACATTTAAAGGATCCTTTTTTATCGTTTTGGGTAGAAGTTAGTCGATTAATCCTCTCTCTTTCCTTGAGATGAGGATACGACGGGGCCAGTAGATTTTTTAAGGTTGGAGCCCTTCTAAAGGTAACAGTCGGACGAGAGGGCAATACATCTTTCAAAACTGGGTCCATTGAAAGGATGGTCCAGTGTTTGGTCAATATTCTCCTTATTTGTGAATGTCTATTGCTGTATCAGGTGATAAGATTAACCTGGAGGTCTCTATTGGGCCTTGTTTTGATCATTTTAGGTTGTAGAGCTGTTTCTTGGTCTAATCTCAGGGTTCTCTCCATGGATCCTTTAATCAAGGTTTTTGGGTAGCCTTTTTCTCTGAACCGCTTTTGGAGGATAGATAACTGAGTTTTCAGGATTTTTTCGTTAGAGCAATGCGCTTCATTTGGCTAACAGGGATATTTTTCTTCCATTTAGCGTGGTGGCAACTAGTATATTCTAAATAGCTGTTAGCATCCACCTTCTTAAAGTATGTCTCTGTAGTTATCTTATGAGATTCTATTTTGAGATGAATGTCTAGAAAAGTTGCCTTGTTGGTATGATAATCCAAGCTAAAGGATAGTCCCCACTTGTTCCCATTAAGCTCACCCGAAAAAAGAAGGAGTTCTTCTTCCGTACCCTCCCAGATGAAAATGATGTCATCTATATAGCGATAAAATTTAATCTTATGGTGAGCGAGCAGGCCATGTCTTTCTTCAAAGAGGCCCATAAAAAGGTTAGCATACGATGGGGCAAACTTAGTCCCCATCGCAGTCCCTGTGCTGGATATTAAATTTTTCATTAAAAATGAAATAATTATGCCCTAGAATAAAATCTATGGATCTAATTAGGAACTCTTTTTGTGAATCTGGCATAGTGGAATCTAGAGAAAGATAGTGTTCTACAGCCAAAAGTCCAAGTTCGTGTTTGATGTTACTATATAACGAGGCTATGTCTAGGGTTACCCACAGATAATTGTCTTGCCAGTGAAAAGGTTTTAGAAGATTAATGAGATGGGCTGTGTCCCTCAGATATGAGGGAAATGTTTGTACATATTGCTGTAAAAAATGATCAACATATGCCGAAAGATTGGAAGTAAGTGAATCTATGCCTGAAATGATAGGCCTGCCTGGTGGATGGGTAATGGATTTATGTATCTTCGGAAGAAAGTAAAACTTAGCTAAAGAAGGATGAGGAGGTGAAAAGAATTGTTTTTCTTTTTTATTTAATAGATTGGAATGGAACCCTGAGTCTATTAATTCTACTAGTATTTTCTTACAAAATTGTTGTGGGATCTTCATTTAGGACTCTATAGTATTCAGGGTCTGATAGGATCCTATTTGACTTATTGACATATTACTCTCGGTCCATAATCACGACACCTCCTGCTTTATCGGCATTTTTGATGATTATTTCATCGTTCTCACGTAGATTTTTTTAAGGCTCTTCTCTCACAAGGTTTGAGATTTTGATGATCCGTACTAATATTTTTATTTTTGTTTTTATTTTTACAAGACTGGTCTTGCTTACACATTTTCTCCAATTCTTCTAGTACTATGTTATAATAGCTTTCTATATGTGCACCTCTACTCTCCAAGGGATAGAACGTGGATTTATTTTTCAGATTAGATGGTATAGGGATCGGTGAAGTGGAATGAGTAGTAGCCCTATTAGTTGTATTTTCTGTATTGTTCTCATTAGTAGGTTGTTTGGTAAGCTCCTTTATTTTAAAGTGACGTTTCAAAGTAAGTTTCCTGATAAATTTATTGAGATCTATAAATAGCTGAAACGGATCAGGGGTATTCGTTGGACAGAATGATAGCCATAAAAAAAAAAAAAAAAAAAAAAGGACTATAAAAAATTTGAATGATATAGTCGTATTTAGACTTGCTCCTGATGAAGGGGATATTCATTTCCCCGAAACGCGTTGAGCTTTTAGCTTTGAATTTTATATCCTGCTTCCATACCAATAAATTCCAAAGAAATTGCAAGAAGTCACCGGGTCTCGGACTGCTACTTCATCCTAAGATCCTACAGGCGACCCAGGATAGGGAGGACTCCTTTTGGGTGTCTTGAGCTTTATCCCAATAGGAAGTCCTCCCTGTGAAGTGAGTGATATTCACAAATCAATGATTTTAACTTGAATGATATAATACAACATACTGATTCTGAATAGCTGTTAATTGCTCGGACTGGCGCCTTCAGATATATTATGGTTATTTTTTCTTGTCTCTACGCACCATCATTTATACCAGGGGTCAGCAACCTTCGGCACTCCAGCTGTTGTGAAACTACAATTCCCAGCACACTCCATTCATTTCTATGAGAGTTCTGAGAAGAGAAGAGCAAGTATGCATGCTGGGAGATGTAGTTTCGCAACAGCCGGAGTGCCGGAGGTTGCCTACCCCTGATATATACTGTTAGAAGCTATGACAGTTACAGGGATAGAGCTGTAGCAGAAAATGACATGCTCCCTGAGAAAGGACACACCCCCTCAGCCTGAAGAAAATCTAGCAGTGCAACTGGAGCTATGAATGGGTACGGCCAACCAACAGATTAAACTATAGGCTAAGCCTAAGTGCATTATCCTGGCGGTTTCCTGGTTTTCACCCTTTAAGCTGGAGGATAGAAGAAAGCCAGCAGGTCTGGACTGCTAGAACAGAGGCAGCAGCACCAGCAGTGCCTGTGCCCACCTGGGGAAGTGGGCACGGGTCTCCAACATAACACCATGTGGAGTACTAAAACTAAACAATTTGTTAGGCCTCATGCACACGACCGTTTTTCGGGGTCCGCATCCGAGCTGCAGTTTTTGCGGCTCGGGTGCGGACCCATTCACTTCAATGGGGCTGCAAAAGATGCGGACAGCACTCCGTGTGCTGTCCGCATCTGTTGCTCTGTTCTGAGGCCCCGCTTTGCGGACAAGAATAGGCATGTCTACAATGGGCCGCCCGTTCCGCAAATTGCTTCCGTTTTTTGCGGATCCGTGGTATGCGGACCGCAAAAAACGGCACGGTCGTGTGCATGTGAAGGTGAAATTAGGCCTGTGTTGTTCATGCAGAGGCACAATGACTGAATTAATGATGTTATTCAAATAGTATGGTTTTGTCACTGTACCATTCACAAAGTGTAGGGCAGTTCTGTATTGACTAGACCTGCTTACATTATAACACCACCACCAAAGAGTCGTCCGGTGACAACAGTGGCTGATGCATAGCGCTCTCCTTGAAGTTTCCAACACTGTTGTCACCCATCATTTCTGCTTAGCGTGAATTGACTTTCATCAGTGAGCAGCACTGAGGCACACTGGTCCCTCATCCAGCGTAGATGCTCCCTGGCCCATGCAAGACGATGATGCCTGTGGTCAGGTACCATTGCAAGTCGTCTAGCATGCAGATCATGCTGTTGTAAATGATTTTGAAGGGACTGAGATGACACTTGGGTACCTCTCACCTCCCTTAAATGTGCCTGGAGTTGTGTGGCTTTCAGCATCCGGTTCGGCAGAGCACTGTTCACAATAAAGAGGTCATAAGTATGGGATGTGGCCAAAGGATGTCCATTTCTATGCCTTTCTGTGACATTTCCAGTTTCTCTGTATCTCTGTTGCAACCTGCTAATGACACTCCGAAAACATCCTGCTTGAAGCCTCACAATGGCAAGGTACTGTTGATCAATTGTTAGGTGTCGTCTTGGTCTCATGATGTCAAAATGTGAACAACATGATGAGGAGGACTGTTTAAATATCAATTCTAATTAAACCAGGAAATTTATTGGGCGATCTATGGATCAAACACCTGTTGTGAATTTTGCCATTAAGCTTTTTGTCAGAGAACAGCAAGTTCTGCAAAAAGTACTGAAACACTGAACAGTTGGACATGTGCATTCAAATGTTTAGAAGGTCACAATAAGTTCACCTCTAAAGGTTAGAGTGCATTTTAGGTTCATCCTGAAATTTCACCCACAAGTCAAATATACCTAACTGTCACTGTACCTTCTGTGACAGAGGATAGAAGATCGGAGAGACTGATTGCACATGAGGTTAACTGACAATCTCTTGATTCTCAGTGTTGTGGTTTGGTAATGACCACACATCTTGTCAGGTGCAGCCCGTGGTCATTACTGCATTCCCTAATTAGTTTGGTCTCACACTTCATACCGTGCAGTTGATATTCTCTGCTTGGATTTGGAAGAGTTGGTGTGTGGACCTTACCTGTGTTCCTGCTCATCCATTTTCTATAAGATAAGTTGTACTGCTCTTTGTGTTTGGTTGTTCGCCAGTGCTTGTTACTAGGCCCCAGGGAGACGCTAGTTCGTTCACCTGGGAAGGAACCAGTAGTCTCATTCCTTGCCACTACCTAGGGCATTTCAGGGCTCCTAGGGTCTAGCTTCAGGGTCTATACATACTGACAGACAGTAGTCAGGGCCAGGTTTAGGGGCTTCCTAGGAGGTGACCTTTTCCCTCTCCCTAGCCTTGAGGCCTAGTTCTGTGTCCCTCTTCTCCCCTGTATACGTGACACTAACTTTTTGTGAGTAGTGTATAATGTATTGTATAGAGGTGACAGTGTGAAAAAAACACTTTACCATTGTGTTTACAGTTTCATTTTTATAGTGTTCACTGCATGGTGAAAATTACATGTTAACGTTATTCTGCTGGTCAGTACAATTATTGAAATAGTATCATAAAGTATCACAGCACTCGGAAATCCAAAATTGTTATAATGACACGGCCCGGACCTTGTTCACGGCCATACAATCTACTGGTAGAGCGAGGAATGGATGCCACACAGTTTTTAACATGTTTTACTAATTTAAAATAGATGAAAATATTTTTAATTGCTTTACATTGTAATACTCTACACCCACCCTTTTTTATTTTTTTGCTGGTAAATCTATTTGGGATACATGCAACTTTTGCTAATTCAATTTTTTTTCTAGGAGGTGAGGTGAACATAAAATGACAAATAACATGACATTTCATATTTCAGAAATTTTCAGCCCTAGTAATAACAATTATGTTTTCCTTTTTTTTTTTTTTTGTATGTGAACAATGAGAAAATAATTTGGATTTTTTTTTTTTTTTTTACCATTTACCATTTTTTTTACATAATTTTTAAAAACTTGTAATAGAGGCCACAACATGGCAGGCTTAGGGCCTTCAGAAAGATGCCATGACAACTACTCGTCTCCCTGGAATTGCATTTGTGGGGTGGTGATCCAAGTACAGAGGTAGCTCCCTCCCTCTGTCTAAGTGCTCAGATTATGTGGTCACCATTGACCCCAGCATCTGAGAGGTTAAACTTCTGGGATTATTCTCTGATTCCGGCAGTGAGAACAGGGTCCAAGCTGTATAATACACCTGGTACTTACAAGGGATGGTGTAGGCCGAACCCAGCTCCTAAGCCCACACCATCAGAGCACCATACTAATATGGTGCTGAGCGTTAACAACATGCACTCAGAGCCATAAAGTATGCATCACTGTATGACAATTTATGGGCAAAATACCATATCCCCAATTTAATAATCTGTTAATATAACTAAGGAACTTAAAAGTTTAAAATCAGTCCACTTCCATAGTCATTTCACTTGGCCCTTTCAATCAAGAAGGAGAGGAAGGGGATGACAAAGAAAGCAGGAGAAGCAAGGGTGCCCTGAGTGGTTTGGGCCTGCCCTTGGTGCACCTAACTATTTATTTGCATATGATTTAAAAGTATCTTCATCCTAGAATGAAGCAACAGTAGGCTAAATGACCCTGAGGCTAAGAGACTATGTCACTTCGTACATACAGTTATGTCCAAGGGTTAAAGGGAAACTGTCAGGAGCTTCATCCTGATCAAACTACATGCAGCATGAAATACCAACAGGCTCCTAGGTTGCAAGCAGTTATTTTGTTTACTCTTAAACATTTAACAGTTTAAAATGGAGTGAGAAAAGGGAAGAAGAGTCAGAGGGTTAGCTACGCCATCCCCTCCTTTTCTCCCAGCCCTACTTAGCTTGATTGACTTAAAAGTTTCTCTCTATACACAAATCAGGTAGAGAGCTGGGTAAAGAGAAGCCAGTGGGGAACTGCCGAGATGACTTCTCTCTAGTTCCCCTTCTTTTTAAACTATGTTTTCTCTGAAATGTCTGAATCTATAACATTGTCATACATTAGACAATATACATATATGTATATATGTGTATTCACCAGAGAACTGGAGGAGTCATTTTGTGGGTATATGGGGTAAATATTATGAAGAAAAATTAAATTTAGTTTTTGCTCACTGTATATATAAGACCTACAAAGTAAAAAATATAACAGTTTCAAACAATAAGCTATATATCTCTAAAAAAATAAAAGAGAAATTAGGCTAACATTATCACAGACATGAAAGGGTAATAAAAAGAAACAATATAGGTTACTTTTTATTATTATTATTATTTTACTACAGTGCAGTTTCTCTTAGAACATATTGTTCTCTCTCTAGTGAATGAAGCTCAAGAGCTCCACATTTCTTATATTCTTACTGTTTAGAAGTGCTTCACAAACTTTTGCCTTACGTTGATGTTAGATGGCCATAAGCGGCCTATTTTGTCTGACATTTTTTATGAAATCTGCGGTGACGCATGTATGCAGAAGTGAATGAATCATGTTATAAAAGTCCTTTTTAGCTGATGTAGCTAAAACTACATAGCAAAACATAAACAACAAGTGAAGACAGATCAGTAAAAAAATTGTGGAAGCAAATACTATATTTGATACAAAGCGGCACATTTACTAAAGATGGCTGTAAATATATTTAGAGAAGCGAGCGTCTTAATAAATTTGTTGCACCTCATGTTGTGTGCCACAAACTGAAATAGATTTCAGTTAGTATTTATGACGGTTTTCTAGCATAAATTATTGTAAATGTGCTGGGACGGGGTGGCTACGCCCCTGTAGCTAAGCTCCACCCACTTAAAAGTGGCAAAGAGTAGTGGAGAATTGTTAAGTCACAAATTGCTGTCTACACTGACATTTGTATAACTTTGGTGAATGTGCCCTAATGTCTTCATTTGTTCTAAAATGTTTACTAGCCACAAATCATATGGCAATTATTCACCATGAATGTTTGAGCCAATAAGAAAAATCATGTTACAAAACAATATCACTGATGATTTTTATGTCATTTCAACAAATTACCATTGGTGATTTAATTAATTTTCCTCTTAATAGAAATATTGTAGATTTTCAAATATATTTTAGTACATGTGGCACTAATAAGGCTACTTTCACACTTGCGGTAGCAGGGTCCGGCAGGCTGTTCCGGGGAGGGAACAGCCTGCCGGATCTGTGCTCACGCTAGTCCACTGTGCTACCGGAAGTCCACTTTGGCCCATTCACTATAATGGGGGCAGACCGGAGGTCCGGCTGCAGCACGGCACACATGCTGAGAGGCGGCGGGACAAAAACTACAGCACGCCGCCAAATTCTGAAAGCAAGTTTGTTGATTGAAATAATCTTTGTATCGAGCTGACAGTTGCTTACCTAGAGTACAGCTGTATGTCTTTACAGAGGGACCAACCTTTATAGGTAAGTGTACAGCAAAACTGCTCAAGTCTATTAAAGAAAAAATAAGAGAAAACATAATCAAATATTGAATTTAATAAAGTTTTACATTTCCATGTTTTGCAGTCACCAATCTGAGGTCATAAGATTCGCAGCTACCATGCTGTTCCTGCTCCAAAAACATGTACCCGATTGCTATACTGAATCCATTGAACAAAGTATAAGGCTAGAGTCATATCACGTTGATATGCATCTAGCATGTAGGGCAAGAGAATTCCCATCGTACATGCAGAACATGTCCATAGCATTACATTGGCCTGACAGAGGCATTTGTCTGGCTGATATATGTCAATATAGCGCTATTAATTAAAAAAGATGGGACAGTGTAGTAAATTTATCAAAACTGGTGCATAGGGAAACTGGGTTCGTTGCCCATAACAACCAATCCTTTCAATTTCCAAAGGAGTTCAGAAAAATTAAAGGTGGAATCTGATAGGTTGCTATGGGTAACTAAGCCAGTTTTCCTTTGCATCAGTTTTGATAAATCTCCCTTGCTTGACAGCTGCCACTGTACAGCACTCTTCCCAAACATCCATTTAACATATACATCCTTGCATATAAACATAATGCAAAGAACCTAAGGTCCACATTTCCATCTGTTACATTTATTGGGAAAAATAGTGCTGCTAGCATTTTTACCTTCAAAATGACAGACACCCCAGCAAACCAATCAGATCCCATTGTAAATCAAGGCCCATTTGGTGCCAGAAGTATCTATTATACATCAGATTATCTGTGCGTCATAGTTTCCAATATAAGTGGGAAAATACAAGGTTGATATGTTAAAAATCAGTGGACCCTTTTAACGTAATATGACTTTTTTTTATTATGTATCACATAAGGAATCTGTTATCAATGATATGCTATACTGAAATATATAGTAGTCATACAGGTAATAATAGATCAGTAAAAATGTATAATGCATAGATGTATAATAACAGCCCGGCTGCCATGTAGGAACTTGCAAAGGCACTTAGGACTACAGTTCAAGATGTCGCAACTATTATTTGTAATGCAACCAACCAACTTGTGAATATAACACTTCATGTTCTTGCTGAAGAGGTACAGAACATTTATAGCTTGTACAAGGTGTACAGTGGCAGTAGCTTAAGAGTTTAAAATCATGGACTACTTAGCACCCTGGCGTCCGCAGGGGACCAAGAGGGGCCTCAGCAGAGGATGGGAGTGATAGTGGCTCTGGCTGTTACAGTGACTTTCCTCACAACGTTGCTCGCTGGTGAAAGGAGGGTGAACCTTTTCTTCCACTGGGGCTCACCCTGATTCTGTGGCTCCTGCCTGATGGTTACTGACGTACTCGTGATATTAGGTGCTTGTATGGGTGCAAGGCAGGACGTGCAGAGTGCAATGGCCAATGTATGGTGTAGGAGCTAGAAAACCATGCCAGATGTAGCAGAACTAACATCTCTTTTACTTAAGTGCAAAATGGGAGTTGTAGTACATCCAACAACAATGAAGTTCCAACTTTACACAGTGCAATTCTGAGGTATGGCAGCTGGCAAAGATGGGAGTTAAGGCAATTTTTGTATACTATCTTGCCAAACTCTCTCTCAGTAGAATCTATGGATAGTAACAGTACCTTGGCAATAATGGCTGTAGTGTCAACTGTGGGATACAGGGTATAGGAGGTATGTCTGGCCAGCATATGTACAAATGTGAAGGGTGTTTTAGGAGTGTCCCTCACTGCAGCAAAGTCTGAATGGCTGTAGTAACAGATTACCTTACTGACTCCAATGTTTGACCATGCAGATTCTAAGTTCTCCTCTTTCTTCCTGTTGATCTTGCACTAAGTCACAGACATTTGTCACTGGAACTTGACGCTTGAGGGGAGGTAGCATAAAGCACAGCTTCATTCCTCCCTGAACTCTCACCTAAGTCTTACGAAATGAGCTGGGGGGATAGTGGATATCTTGGATCCCGACCCAAACCTCTGCAAAGGGCTGAACCAGGAGTGTTAACCACTGTTGTGCCATCCATACATGGATATGCTAAGTATAATACAAAGCATAACAATACATAACAGTACATAAACAATTTGCAGATATTCCCTGCTCTAGGGTACACATGTCTGCTCCGCACCCTCTTCCTAGGTCAACTCCTAACTCAGTTGTCCTGATCTGACCTGTCTCAGGTCACCACTGCTCTTGCTCCCAATTTACTGCTGGAGTTCCTTTTGCTTCAGTCTGATCCGAAGCACCCAGGGCCAGTGTTAGGGGGGAAGGGGGCTGGGCAATTACCCAAGGCACACATCCCCAAATGGGCCCTCTGCTTTAGCACTGCTGTTCAGCTGCTTGCCTGTGGAGGCAGCTGTAAAGCAGTGACAGCAGGAGGAAACTGTGAGCAGCTGTCCCTATAACTCCAGTCAGCAGGTGAGGTTGTGAACTTTATGGCTCATCTGCTTAAAGGGATTGTCTCACTTCAGCTTGATTAATTTTTTGGATTGAATTATACGCTGCTCATCTCCAGAGGTTACAGCCACCACTGCAGCGCAGATGCAAGGTGACTAAAATGGGATTTGATGCACATGTGTGCCTATGTGTGCACCCACGTTTGCGGCCACCAGAGAGGCTGACGCTTTTTCCTATAGTGTGCAAGCATGACCACCATTTCTGGATTGCAGGGTGGTCTTAACCCTGGAAACGAGCAGTGTATAATGTGATGGAAAAATGAATCAAGCCAGCAAAGAAGGCAATATAGATTAGCAAGTGCCTTGTATGAACTTTGTCTACATCATAAATGGCATTTGCTTAAGGCTAAGTTCACACGAACGTGTGTGATCTGTGGCCGTATTGCGGCCCGCAAATCGCGGGCCGCAATACACAGCCACAGTTCCGTGTGAATTCCGCATCACGGATGCGGACCCATTCACTTCAATGGGTCCGCAAATCCGGAATTGCTGAACGGCCGCACGGGACGGGACCCCTCAGAAGCACTACGGAGTGCCTCCATGGGGTTACGTCCCATACTTCCGTTCCGCAAAAAGATAGAACAAGTCCTATCTTTTAGCGGAACGGCCGGATCGCGGACCCATTAAAGTGAATGGGTCTGCGATCCGATGCGGCTGACCTACGGCCGGTGATCGTGCATTCGTGTGAACTCGGCCTAAGTGAGACAAAATCTTTTCTGATGTGGTTTGATTTTTTAAAAATGTTCTCATTTGGGGCCTGTTTTTTTATTTCAAGTCTGGGTGTGTTTTTTATATTTTATGATCTGGATTTAGATTTTTTTATTCTAATTTTGTCTGGTTCTTTTTTTCTATAATCTGTGATGAGATAGATAGAGAGATGATAGATAGATAGATAGATAGATAGATAGATAGATAGATGGATATAGATAGATAATCAAGTGATCTCAGTAAAGCAGGGCCTTGCAATGTATTTTATAGGGGTTCCCTGTAAAAAATAAAAAATAAAATGACAAAAAATATTTAAAGTATAAAAAAAATGCCTTTAATTAGTAAAATAAATGTTTTATTTAGGGGAAATCAACGTGGGAAACAAAAATGGTAAATCATTATGTCAGAAACCCATCCTGGAACATCTAGAAGATGCAACAGGATGGGTTGCATTATTAAGCACCCCTTAAGCTGCATAACACTCCCTTCTTATATTGGCTGACTGGCAGCAGTGATATAAACGCTGAGCATGCACAGGATATGCCTGACAGGATATTGTAGCATTAGTATCTGCTCTGGAACAGCCAAATAGATATTATGTGACATTCTATAATAAGCTGCTGTCCATGCCTCCAAAATCTTCTAATGCTGCTGATACAGTATTTTAGGATTTGAGGACACACTTTCAATTTTGGCCAGGGTCATACTTAGTCTAAAACTGACCCTGGCAGCAGCAGTGCCTCTGTTCCCACTGCTACACAGTTCTCTCCGGCCCAGCTATCTAGTGGACCATGGGTTCTATATACTGCCACACCCTTATCCCCTCCAAGTTCGGTCACATGGTACCACATGCCATAAACCCTGACTGGCACCCTGCCAATATGGCACCACCTCCTCTAACATGGAGGCTGTTTACATATCTCCCTACTTTATACTCACTACCACTGCACTCTTTACACAGGCTTTAACAATAAACCACAGTTGCACAATAACAGCACTCCTTTTACAGTTGCAAGAAAAAGTATGTGAACCAATTGGAATGATATGGATTGCTGCACAAATTGGTCATAAAATGTGATCTGATCTTCATCTAAGTCACCACAATACACAATCACAGTCTGCTTAAACTAATAACACACAAAGAATTAAATGTTACCATGTTTTTATTGAACACACCATGTAAACATTCACAGTGCAGGTGGAAAAAGTATGTGAACCCTTGGATTTAATAACTGGTTGAACCGCCTTTGGTAGCAATAACTTCAACCAAATGTTTCCTGTAGTTGCAGATCAGACGTGCACAACAGTCAGGAGTAATTCTTGACCATTCCTCTTTACAGAACTGTTTCAGTTCAGCAATATTCTTGGGATGTCTGGTGTGAATCGCTTTCTTGAGGTCATGCCACACCATCCCAATCGGGTTGAGGTCGGGACTCAGACTGGGCCACTCCAGAAGTCATATTTTCTTCTGTTTAAGCCATTCTGTTGTTGATTAACTTCTATGTTTTGGGTCATTGTCCTGTTGCAACATCCATCTTCTGTTGAGCTTCAGCTGGTGGACAGATGGCCTTAGCAAAATGTCTTGATAAACTTGGGAATTCATTTTTCCTTCGATGATAGCAATCCATCCAGGCCCTGATGCAGCAAAGCAGCCCCAAACCATGATACCCCCACCACCATACTTCACAGTTGGGATGAGGTTTTGATGTTGGTGTGCTGTGCCTCTTTTCTCCACACATAGTGTTGTGTGTTTCTTCCAAACAACTCAATTTTGGTTTCACCTGTCCACAGAATATTTTGCCAGTACTGCTGTGGAACATCCAGGTGCTCTTGTGCAAACTGTAAACGTGCAGCAATGATTTTTTTGGACAGCAGTGGCTTCCTCTGTGGTATCCTCCCATGAAATCCATTCTTGTTTAGTGTTTTACGTATCGTAGATTCGCTAACAGGGATGTTAGCATATGCCAGAGACTTTTGTAAGACCTTAGCTGACACTCTAGGATTCTTCTTTACCTCATTGAGCAGTCTGCGCTGTGCTCTTGCAGTCATCTTTACAGGATGCCACTCCTAGGGAGAGTAGCAGCAGTGCTGAACTTTCTCCATTTATAGACAATTTGTCTTACCGTGGACTGATGAACAGCAAGGCTTTTGGAGATACTTTTATAACCCTTTCTAGCTTTATGCAAGTCAACAATTCTAAATCGTAGGTCTTCTGAGAGCTCTTTTGTGCGAGACATCATTCACATCAGGCAATGCTTCTTGTGAAAAGCAAACCTAGAACTGGTGTGTGTTTTTTATAAGGCAGGGCAGCTGTAACCAACACCTCCAATCTCATCTCATTGATTGGACTCCAGTTAGCGGACACCTCACTCCAATTAGCTCTTGGAGATGTCATTAGTCTAGGGGTTCACATACTTTTTCCCCCTGCACTGTGAATGTTTACATGGTGTGTTCAATAAAAACATGGTAACATTTAATTCTTTTTGTGTTATTAGTTTAAGCAGACTGTGATTGTCTATTGTTGTGACTTAGATGAAGATCAGATCACATTTTATGACCAATTTGTGCAGAAATCCATATCATTCCTAAGGGTTCACATACTTTTTCTTGCAACTGTATATGGTGTTCACCTCGTTTTTAAAATACTTTAAAGGGGTTATCCGACTTAAAAAATATGTGTTAGGGCTGCTTTATACATCATTAAAGATACATTTCTAATGTACTCACTTTATTGATTTTGCGCTGTTCCACACTGCTGATTTGGGTCATGTGACCCCCGACGTCATCAACCCTTCTCTGGCACTGACGTCTCGTTTACAAGCTTCTCCCTGCTCGAGGGAGTGGCCCAGCTCTGTAAACGAGACGTCAGAGCCTTTGGTGCCCGCCCCCTCTCTCCCTGTATTCGGATCTCATTAGCATATCAATAGAGCACCAGGGCTGTCATTACCATACATAGGGCTGACTGTACTGTGCAAAACAGAAGCTCCTGTGTTGCACTGAAAGAGTGTACAGGAGAGCTCTGATTAGGAAAGTGTTACCCAGGTGCTGCCAGTCGCTGTATTGCTGTGATCCAGGAGCAGGAATGAAGGACAAGCAGCTCAGCCAATAAAAGGGAGAAGGCAAGTCAGGACAGCCAATCAGATGAAAGACCCGCCCTCCCTACTGTTTACACTGGAGAGTAAAGACATGTGCTTCTGCCTGGGCTCTTAGGTTTCCCGGGGAGAGGAAAGTGGGGGTGACTGCATTGTGTACATTGTGTGTATGGAGGGGTGGGGGACACTGCATTGTGTGTATTGTGTGTATGGAGGGGTGGGGGACACTGCATTGTGTGTATGGAGGGGTGGGGGACACTGCATTGTGTGTATGGGGTGGGGGAGGGGGACACTGCATTGTGTGTATGGAGGGGTGGGGGACACTGCATTGTGTGTATGGAGGGGTGGGAGACACTGCATTGTGTGAATGGAGGGGTGGGGGACACTGCATTGTGTGTATGGAGGGGTGGGGGACACTGCATTGTGTGTATGGAGGGGTGGGGGACACTGCATTGTGTGTATGGAGGGGTGGGGGACACTGCATTGTGTGTATGGGGTGGGGGTGACTGCATTGTGTATATTGTGTATATGGGGTGGGGGAGGGGGACACTGCATTGTGTGTATGGAGGGGTGGGGGACACTGCATTGTGTGTATTGTGTGTATGGAGGGGTGGGGGACACTGCATTGTGTATATTGTGTGTATGGGGTGGGGGAGGGGGACACTGCATTGTGTGTATTGTGTGTATGGAGGAGTGGGGGACACTGCATTGTGTATATTGTGTGTATGGAGGGGTGGGGGACACTGCATTGTGTATATTGTGTGTATGGAGGGGTGGGGGACACTGCATTGTGTATATTGTGTGTATGGAGGGGTGGGGGACACTGCATTGTGTATATTGTGTGTATGGAGGGGTGGGGGACACTGCATTGTGTAGGGGGGGAGGGGGGACAGTAACTACATAGTATATAGTCAACATAGATATGGCTGTAATATAGCTTAGATAGATATAGGTGTCATATATGACACCTATATCTATCTAAGCTATATTAGATACATACAGCTTAGATACACAGAGCTGCCTCAGAGCTTAGGGTACTTTCACACTTGCGGCAGGACGGATCCGACAGGCTGTTCACCATGTCGGATCCGTCCTGCGGCTATTTCGCCGTGCCGCCGGACCGCCGCTCCGTCCCTATTGACTATAATGGGGACGGGGGCGGAACTCCGGCGCAGCACGGCGGTGCACGGCGAAAGGCCGCCGGACAAAAATTACTGCATGTCAGGCTTTTTAGTCCGGCGGCTTTCGCCGTGCTACGCCGGAGCTCCGCCCCCGTCCCCATTAAAGTCAATGGGGACGGAGCGGCAGTCCGGCGGCACGGCGAAATAGCCACAGGACGGATCCGACATGGTGAACAGCCTGTCGGATCCGTCCTGCCGCAAGTGTGAAAGTACCCGCTGTCATATAGCTTAGATACATAGAGCTTAGATACACAGAGCTGCCATAGAGCTTAGATACACAGAGCTGCCATAGAGCTTAGATACACAGAGCTGCCATAGAGCTTAGATACACAGAGCTGCCATAGAGCTTAGATACACAGAGCTGCCATAGAGCTTAGATACATAGAGCTGTCATATAGCTTAGATACATAGATCTTATATACACAGAGCTGCCATAGAGCTTAGATACACAGAGCTGCCATATAGCTTAGATACACAGAGCTGCCATATAGCTTAGATACACAGAGCTGTCATATAGCTTAGATACATAGAGCTTAGATACACAGAGCTGCCATAGAGCTTAGATACACAGAGCTTCCATAGAGCTTAGATACACAGAGCTTAGATACACAGAGCTGCCATAGAGCTTAGATACACAGAGCTGCCATAGAGCTTAGATACACAGAGCTGCCAAAGAGCTTAGATACATAGAGCCTGTGTTTCTGCAATGTGACAGGATGATCTGTCTGTGTGAGCTAGGAGATGATCATGTGACTGGTTTATGCAAAGTTAGGATGTGCAGAGCAGGGTGAGGGGAAGGTCAGATTGTTCACGCCCAGAAATATTCATGAGGCAGAGCTCAGGCTTTGTTGTTATACGCGCCCTCAGCATGTACTTCAGCATGTAAACAAAGCAATGACAGAACCATGAAAAGGTGTAAATATGGGTTTTAACTTGATGAAATCTAGCTTAACCAAATTATATGTATATCCAGATGGGTTTTAAGAGGTTTTATATTTTTTTTATTAACTCGGATAACCCCTTTAATGTATATGTTACATGACAAAAACAAACATATGCAATTTTAGGGTTCTTGTTTCCTTTCAGCATATACATTTAACAGTTCAATACATTTGTGTCTGTTTAAAAAAAAAAGAAATCTATATTTTTTTGGTGGAATCTTTTCTGCTTTAAATAAAAATTGGAAGATTTGAAGGCATCATTTGAAAAAAAATGGATACAATTAATGTATGGAAGACCTCATGCACACAGCCGTTGTTTTGGTCCGCATCACTTCAATGGGGCCGCAAAAGATGCGGACCGCACTGCGTGTGCTGTCCGCATCCGTTGCTCCGTTCCGTGGTGTGCAAAAAAAAAAATTACATGTCCTATTCTTGTCTGCGCTTTGTGGACAAGAATAGGCAGTTATATTAAAGGCTGTCCGTTCCGTTCCACAAATTGCGGAACGCACATGGACGCTATCCGTGTTTTGAAAATCCGCGGTTTGCATACCGCAAAACACACAACGGTCGTGTGCATGAGGCCTAAGACACAGAACTAAAATGAGATGTAAACTGCCTTTTGCTCTTACACATTTCCACAATTTTACAGACACCTGTAAAAGTAACCTGACCGCTGTATATGTGCTAAAAAGAATTTGACAAATAAACATAACTCAAAGCATCAATATGTTTGAACTAGGGCTGTCTTGTCTATCAGATCATTCTCTGAGGTATTCAATGGTCCTAATTTCTTTTATAGGGAAAAGACCAATGTTTTCTTTTCAAAGGAGGATGTAAGCTACAAGTGCCAACAGATTCAGCGGGACAAAATGTCCTTTACCTAAAAGCTGTTCAAAAAGAAAATCAAAATGCAGCTGATGTCGTAATAGTTGGCAAAAGTTTTAAAAAGAAAAAGAAATGCAAAGTAGGCCTTGAATAGTCAGCATTTAGCCATGTATCTTAGAAGAGGGCAGATAAAGCATAACATGTTTTATTATGAGTAGAATACTGCAAATTGGTAAGCTTACCTTATCTATTATATTAAAGCACTAAATATAGAAAACACAGAAATAAAATAAATACAATCCCCAAAATTCCTCCTTTATCCCCTTAAGGACGAAGACCCATTTTTTCAAATCTGACATGTCACTTTATGTAGTAATAACTTTAGAATTAGGTTTTCTCATGAAACATTGTACTTTATGTTAAAAATCACAGAAAAAGATACAAAACATCCTACACAATATGATAAATGAATATGCGGATGTACGTGGCAACATTTATAAGTAAAAAAATTACGGAAAATAACACAATATATATGGAGTAAGCCCTGATTCTGGTATGATAAAATCTGAGACTCTCAGCCAATATATTTTGATCAAAACACATATGTGCCCACCTACCCGCACCAAGGTGGTCTTAGTCAAGCAGGCCCTACTCTAAACCTACCTACAAAATATTTTTCCTTATAAATGTTGCCATGTACAGTACAGACCAAAAGTTTGGACACATCTCATTCAAAGAGTTTTCTTTATTTTCATGACTATGAAAATTGTAGATTCACACTGAAGGCATCAAAACTATGAATTAACACATGTGGAATTATATACATAACAAACAAGTGTGAAACAACTGAAAATATGTCATATTCTAGGTTCTTCAAAGTAGCCACCTTTTGCTTTGATTACTGCTTTGCATACTCTTGGCATTCTCTTGATGAGCTTCAAGAGGTAGTCCCCTGAAATGGTTTTCACTTCACAGGTGTGCCCTGTCAGGTTTAATAAGTGGGATTTCTTGCCTTATAAATGGGGTTGGGACCATCAGTTGCGTTGAGGAGAAGTCAGGTGGATACACAGCTGATAGTCCTACTGAATAGACTGTTAGAATTGGTATTATGGCAAGAAAAAAGCAGCTAAGTAAAGAAAAACGAGTGGCCATCATAACTTTAAGAAATGAAGGTCAGTCAGTCAGCCGAAAAATTAGGAAAACTTTGAAAGTAAGGGCTATTTGACCATGAAGGAGAGTGATGGGGTGCTGCGCCAGATGACCTGGCCTCCACAGTCACCGAACCTGAACCCAATCGAGATGGTTTGGGGTGAGCTGGACCGCAGAGTGAAGGCAAAAGGGCCAACAAGTGCTAAGCATCTCTGGGAACTCCTTCAAGACTGTTGGAAGACCATTTCAGGTGACTACCTCTTGAAGCTCATCAAGAGAATGCCAAGAGTGTGCAAAGCAATAATCAAAGCAAAAGGTGGCTACTTTGAAGAACCTAGAATATGACATATTTTCAGTTGTTTCACACTTGTTTGTTATGTATATAATTCCACATGTGTTAATTCATAGTTTTGATGCCTTCATAGTCATGAAAATAAAGAAAACTCTTTGAATGAGAAGGTGTGTACAAACTTTTGGTCTGTACTGTATATATATATATTGCAGTATCCTGCCCGTGTGTGAGAGGCTGCAGGCCCACAGACTGTACGGTGTGCACACCACTCATATAGGGTGTCACAGTACCTTGCAAATAAAAAAAAGTCAATTTATTATTATTTTTTTAATATAATCGCAGTTGCCAGACAGTGAGAGGCTGCAGGCTCACAGACTGTACTGTGTGCACACCATTCATACAGGGTGTCACAATACCATGCAGATAAAACTAAAGTCAATTTATTTTTTCTCTGTAATAAATATAATCGCAGTTGCAAGCCAGTGAGTGTCTGGCCCACACAGACTGTACTGTGGCCACTGGCCAGGCCACCACTCATACCGTTACAGAGTGTCACAATACCTTGCAGGTAAAACTAAAGTCAATTAATTTTTTCTCTGTGATATAATCGCAGTTGCAAGCCAGTGAGTGTCTGGCCCACACAGACTGTACTGTGGCCACTGGCCAGGCCACCACTCATACCGTTACAGGGTGTCACAATACCTTGCAGATAAAACTAAAGTAAATTTATTTTTTCTCTGTAATAAATTCACTGCTCAAAAAAATAAAGGGAACACAAAAATAACACATCCTAGATCTGAGTTAATTAAATATTCTTCTGAAATACTTTGTTCTTTACATAGTTGAATGTGCTGAAAACAAAATCACACATAAATAAAAAAATGGAAATTCAAATTTTTCAACCCATGGAGGTCTGGATTTGGAGTCACACTCAAAATTAAAGTGGAAAAACACACTACAGGCTGATCCAACTTTGATGTAATGTCCTTAAAACAAGTCAAAATGAGGCTCAGTAGTGTGTGTGGCCTCCACGTGCCTGTATGACCTCCCTACAATGCCTGTGCATGCTCCTGATGAGGTGGCGGACGGTCTCCTGAGGGATCTCCTCCCAGACCTGGACTAAAGCATCTGCCAACTCCTGGACAGTCTGTGGTGCAACGTGACGTTGGTGGATAGAGCGAGACATGATGTCCCAGATGTGCTCAATTGGATTCAGGTCTGGGGAACGGGCGGACCAGTCCATAGCATCAATGCCTTCGTCTTGCAGGAACTGCTGACACACTCCAGACACATGAGGTCTAGCATTGTCTTGTATTAGGAGGAACCCAGGGCCAACCGCACCAGCATATGGTCTCACAAGGGGTCTGAGGATCTCATCTCGGTACCTAATGGCAGTCAGGCTACCTCTGGCGAGCACATGGAGGGCTGTGCGGCCCTCCAAAGAAATGCCACCCCACACCATTACTGACCCAATGCCAAACCAGTCATGCTGGAGGATGTTGCAGGCAGCAGAACGTTCTCCATGGCGTCTCCAGACTCTGTCACGTCTGTCACATGTGCTCAGTGTGAACCTGCTTTCATCTGTGAAGAGCACAGGGCGCCAGTGGCGAATTTGCCAATCTTGGTGTTCTCTGGCAAATGCCAAACCTCCTGCACGGTGTTGGGCTGTAAGCACAACCCCCACCTGTGGATGTCGGGCCCTCATATCACCCTCATGGAGTCTGTTTCTGACCGTTTGAGCAGACACATGCACATTTGTGGCCTGCTGGAGGTCATTTTGCAGGGCTCTGGCAGTGCTCCTCTTGTTCCTCCTTGCACAAAGGTGCAGGTAGCGGTCCTGCTGCTGGGTTGTTGCCCTCCTACGGCCTCCTCCACGTCTCCTGATGTACTGGCCTGTCTCCTGGTAGCGCCTCCATGCTCTGGATTCTACGCTGACAGACACAGCAAACCTTCTTGCCACAGCTCGCATTGATGTGCCATCCTGGATAAGCTGCACTACCTGAGCCACTTGTGTGGGTTGTAGACTCCGTCTCATGCTACCACTAGAGTGAAAGCACCGCCAGCATTCAAAAGTGACCAAAACATCAGCCAGGAAGCATAGGAACTGAGAAGTGGTCTGGGGTCACCACCTGCAGAACCACTCCTTTATTGGGGGTGACTTGCTAATTGCCTATAATTTCCACCTGTTGTCTATTCCATTTGCACAACAGCATGTGAAATTGATTGTCACTCAGTGTTGCTTCCTAAGTGGACAGTTTGATTTCACAGAAGTGTGATTGACTTGGAGTTACATTGTGTTGTTTAAGTGTTCCCTTTATTTTTTTGAGCAGTGTATAATCGCAGTTGCAAGCCAGTGAGTGTCTGGCCCACAGACTGTACTGTGGCCACTGGCCAGACCACCACTCATACCGTTACAGGGTGTCACAATACCTTGCAGATAAAACTAAAGTCAATTTATTTTTTCTCTGTAATAAATATAATCGCAGTTGCAAGCCAGTGAGTGTCTGGCCCACACAGACTGTACTGTGGCCACTGGCCAGGCCACCACTAATACCGTTACAGGGTGTCACAATACCTTGCAGATAAAACTAAAGTCAATTAATTTTTTCTCTGTAATAAATATAATCGCAGTTGCAAGCCAGTGAGTGTCTGGCCCACACAGACTGTACTGTGGCCACTGGCCAGGCCACCACTCATACCGTTACAGGGTGTCACAATACCTTGTAGATAAAACTAAAGTCAATAAATTTTTTCTCTGTAATAAATATAATCGCAGTTGCAAGCCAGTGTGTGTCAGGCCCACACAGACTGTACTGTGCCCACTGCCCACCACTTATATAGGGTGGCACAGTACCTTGCATGCATAGTACCACTTATCTAAAAAAAAATGACAGGCAGAGGCAGGCCACCCCGCAGGGGCCGTCGTGGTCATGGTGCTGTGATTTCCACTGGCCCTGGAATAATGCCCAGTGTTCCGAGGCCACGTACCCTGAACCTGAAAAATTCTGAGGACATAGTTGACTGGCTTACACAGGACACCCAATCTTCAACAGCTTCCGCTAAGAACCTTGACGCACCATCCTCCTCCAGCTCAGCTTTGGTCACCTGCTCTCAAGTTACCACTCTCCCGCCCGCCGCCACCACCACCACAGCCGCTTCACTTGATCCGTCAGAGGAGTTATTTACACATCAGTTGGATGAAATTAGTGATGCGCAACCATTATTGCCAGAGGATGTAGATAACAGGGATATGTCTCAGTCAGGCAGGATTACACACATGGACGTACAGTGTGATGATGATGATGATGATGATGTTGTACCCGCTGCTGCTTCCTTTGCTGAGGTGTTAGATACAAGTGAAGTGGTTGATGATGACGATGTGTCCGTGGATGCCACGTGGGTGCCTGCTCGAAGAGAAGAAGAAAAGGGGGAAAGTTCAGAAGGGGAGACAGAGAGAAGGAGGAGACGAGTTGGAAGCAGGGGGAGGTCGTCGGGAGGAGCTAGTGGCACAGTCAGACAGCATGTATCGGCACCCGGGGTCAGCCAGACAGCACGCCAATCAACGCATGCTGTTACCACCACCAGAATGCCGTCATTGCAAAGCTCAGCAGTGTGGAATTTTTTTTGTGTGTCTGCCTCTGATAACAGCAATGCCATTTGCAACCTGTGCCAAAAGAAACTGAGTCGTGGGAAGTCCAACACTCACCTCGGTACAACTGCTTTGCGAAGGCACATGATCTCACATCACAAACGCCAATGGGATCAACACATGAGTACAAGCAGCACACAAACTCAAAGCCACCATCCTCCTCCTGGTCCAGCATCTTCAGCCACGTCAACCACTGCTGTCCTCCTTGCCCCCTCTCAACCACCCGCCACTCCGCCTCTCACCTTCAGCAGTTTCTGCTCATCTGCCCACAGTCAGGTGTCTGTCAAGGAAATGTTTGAGCGTAAGAAGCCAATGTCACAGAGTCACCCCCTTGCCCGGCGTCTGACAGCTGGCTTGACGGAACTCTTAGCCCGCCAGCTTTTACCATACCAGCTGGTGGAGTCTGAGGCCTTCAAAAAATTTGTCGCTATTGGGACACCACAGTGGAAGGTACCCGGACAAATTTTTTTTCAAAAAAGGCAATCCCAAACCTTTACTCTGTTATTGAAAAGGAAGTCATGGCATCTCTGGCATACAGTGTTGGGGCAAGGGTCCATCTGACCACTGATACCTGGTCTGCAAAGCACGGTCAGGGCAGGTATATCACGTACACTGCGCATTAGGTCAACCTGCTGACGGCTGACAAGCATGGAATGCGTGGCTCTGCAGCGGAGTTGGTGACACCGCCACGACTTGCAGGCAGGCCTACTGCCACCTCCTCTACTCCTCCTACTCCATCCTCTTCGATAACCTCCTCAGTTGAGTCCTCTTCTGATGCGGCGTCTGGCTGCACATTAACTGAATCCCCCCAGCTCACCAGGGGCTATTCCACATCCCGGATACGACAGTGTCACGCTGTCTTGGGGTTGACTTGCCTGAAAGCAGAGAGCCACACCGGACCAGCACTCCTGTCTGCCCTGAACGCACAGGTGGATCAGTGGCTGACCCCGCACCAACTGGAGATCAGCAAAGTGGTGTGTGACAATGGAAGCAATTTGTTGGCGGCATTGAATTTGGGCAAGTTGTCACATGTGCCGTGCATGGCACATGTGTTGAATCTCATCGTACAACGCTTTGTGTCTAAGTACCCAGGCCTACAGGAAGTCCTCAAGCAGGCCAGGAAGGTGTGTGGCCATTTCAGGCGTTCCTACACGGCCATGGCGCACTTTTCCGATATTCAGCGGCGAAACAACATGCCAGTGAGGCGCTTGATTTGCGACAGCCCGACACGTTGGAATTCAAAACTCCTAATGTTCGACCGCCTGCTCCAACAAGGAAAAGCCGTCAATGAGTATTTGTATGACCAGGGTGCTAGGACAGCCTCTGCGGAGCTGGGAATTTTTTTGCCACGTTACTGGACGCTCATGCGCAATGCCTGTAGGCTCATGCGTCCTTTTGAGGAGATGAAAAACCTAGTCAGCTGCACCGAAGGCACCATCAGCGACCTCATCGAATTTGTTTTATTTCTGGAGCGTGCCCTACGAAGAGTGCTGGATCAGGCTGTAGATGAGCGTGAAGAGGAAGAGTTGTGGTCACCATCACCACAAGAAACAGCCTTGTCATCATCGCTCGCCGGACCTGCGGCAACGCTGGAAGAGGAGTATGAGGAAGAGGAGTCAGAGGAGGAATGTGGCTTTGAGGAGGAGGAAGACCAACCACAGCAGGCATCCCAGGGTGCTCGTTGTTGTCACCTATCTGGGACCCATGGTGTTGTACGTGGCTGGGGGAAAGAATTGACCGTCAATGACATCAGTGAGGACGAGGAACGGGAAATGAGTAGCTCGGCATCCATCTTGTGCAAATGGGGTCTTTCATGCTGTCATGTCTGTTGAGGGACCCTCGTATAAAAAGGATGAAGGAGAACGACCTGTACTGGGTGGCCACGCTACTAGACCCCCGGTATAAGCAGAAAGTGGCGGAAATGTTACCAAATTACCAAAAGTCGGAAAGGATGCAGCAGTTCAAAACCAAACTAAAAAATATGCTTTGCACAGCTTATAAGGGGGATGTCACAGCACAACGGGAATCTAACTGGGGAAGAGGTGAAATTAATCCTCCTCCTACCACGACCACGGCGGCAAGGACAGGACGCTTTACAGATGTGTTGTTGATGGAGGACATGCAGAGCTTTTTCAGTCCTACGCATCGCCACAGCCCTTCGGGATCCAGCCTTAGAGAACGACTCGACTGACAGGTAGCAGACTACCTCGCCTTAACTGCAGATATCAACACTCTGAGGAGCGATGAACCCCTTGACTACTGAGTGTGCAGGCTTGACCTGTGGCCTGAGCTATCCCAGTTTGCGATAGAACTTCTGGCCTGCCCCGCTTCAAGTGTCCTGTCAGAAAGGACCTTCAGTGCAGCAGGAGGCATTGTCACTGACAAGAGTAGTCGCCTCGGTCAAAAAAGTGTTGATTACCTCACCTTCATTAAGATGAATGAGGCATGGATCCCGAAGGGACTGAGGGTGGGGGATACGTTTGACTAACAAAAGGCCTGATGATATGCCTTGGCCTCAAAATGGTCCCCGCGCTGCTGTATTTAATGTCTGCATACCGGATGACTTTCGTGAATTCTCCGCCACCAACTAGGGTTCAAGCCGCAATGTTTTAGTCACCTTTCTGCCTGGAAAACATAAATTTTTCCGGCCGCTGCTACAACAGCGGCTGCAACAATACCATTATTTTTCAGGCATGTGTACATGCCTAATTTTTCTGTCCTCTGGTGGCTGCAAAAAAAAAAAAAAAAGGCACATAAAAGTGTCAAATCCCCTTCGTGATCGTTACCTTGTTGTGGTGAAGGGGCTTGCGTATCACAATGAAGCGATCATCATCTCTATGAGTGTGTTGGCAATGTTGCCACACCCCAGATGATAAGGCCGTTGCTTCATTATGATCAGACCAAAAGCGATCGGCTCGATAATTTCTCATAGAAAAAACATAATTTTTTTATTTATTTTTTAAGTTGTATGGGTTTTTAATACATAAAATAAAAAAATCATAATAAAGTCTCTTAATAGTTTATTAGAAATAATGCAGACAATTTAAAAAATCCCCATCAATTCCAATACAAAGCAAGTACAGAGCTCAGAACTAAATTATTTCAGGATGTCGTAATGGTTCGTTAATTCGACAATGGTTAATAAATTCGACACAAGTCCCCGGATAGGGGACGTAACAGGGATTAAACTGATAGGAATAGTACTAGTTAAGACACCACTCATATAGGGTGTCACAGCACATTGCTCCGTGCACGCGCAGTGCCCCAACTTGGGAGTAAGAGGACCGACCAAGCTGCTTTTTCCATCTCCCGGTTCCTAAAATCAATTCAGTTTGGTGTATCAGAGTTTGGTCTGTCACTGTGAAGGCAGTCGAAGGTACCCGGCCTAAATTTTTTTTCACAAAAGGCAATCCCTGATATGGGACGTAACAGGGATTAAACTGATAGGAATAGTACTAGTTAAGACACCACTCATATAGGGTGTCACAGCACATTGCTCTGTGCATGAACAGTGCCCCAACTTGGGAGTAAGAGGACCGACCAAGCTGCTTTTTCCCTCTCCCGGTTCCTAAAATCAATTCAACACAAGTCCCCGGATAGGGGACGTAACAGGGATTAAACTGATAAGAATAGTTAACACACCACTCATACCGTGTGGCAGCGTACATTGCACGGCGCACGCGCAGTGCCCCAAATTGGAAGTAACAAGAAGGACGCACACAGATAAATCACATTTCTGCAAGGAGTTTGTCAACTTTTGACAACTATTTGCGGTTGTCTAAAATCCATTCAATACACGTCCTGATAGGGGACGTAACAGGGATTAAACTGATGAGAATAGTACTACAGAAAATACCACTCATATCGGGTGTGACAGTAAATTGCACAGCGCAGATGCAGTGTCCGTGGATTCAAACAAAGGGGAGGGAGCCAGCGTTTTTTTAACCATCTCCCCGTTCGAAAAATCAATTCAATAAATGGACCCCAGATTGGGGACGTAACAGGGATTAAACTGATGAGAAGAGAACTACAGAAAATAACGGTGCAGACGCAGTGACCAGGGATTCAATTGTTATGTATATACCGTAATCGCATAATCAGCGCCTGTATACTTACAAGCACTCGGTAGGTAGCAGAGAGGAGGGAGGAGGCAGGCCGGGAGGACGGGCACTGGCAGCGTGAGTCACTACGTCACGCGCCTGCGCCGCCCACTTTATGAATGAAGCAGGCGGCGCAGGCACGTGTAAGTATACAGGCGCTGATTATGCGATTATGGTATATACATAACAATTAACTATTAGAGATACGATTATACAGTGAGCGGGGCCCGTGTAGTAGAATACAGTCACTGCACGGGCCCTGCTGTCATCATAAAAGCAGATGCCGGCCCCCAGCCCCTCCTCCATCACAGCTGATACACCCGCCGCGCGGCATCGCGGCGGGTGTATCATTGAAAATATGGCAAAATCAGCAGTATTCGCCCCATAAGACGCACTGCTATTTCCCCTCCACTTTTTTGGGGAAGAAAGTGCGTCTAATAGGGCGAAAAATACGGTACATAAAGGGAATCAACAAGGTAAAAGAGGAGAGAATATTTATAAGAAAAACTGCTACAAGAGGACATAGTTTTAAATTAGAGGGGCAAAGGTTTAAAAGTAATATCAGGAAGTATTACTTTACTGAGAGAGTAGTGGATGCATGGAATAGTCTTCCTGCAGAAGTGGTAGCTGCAAATACAGTGAAGGAGTTTAAGCATGCATGGGATAGGCATAAGGCCATCCATCATATAAGATAGGGCCAGGGGCTATTTATAGTATTCAGTATATTGGGCAGACGAGATGGGCCAAATGGTTCTTATCTGCCGACACATTCTATGTTTCTATGTTTCTTTAACTTCTAGTTGACATAATAAAGGAATGGCACAACATGTAGCAATAAGACTAGATGCTCCAGAATTGTTATTACATGGGGAATGTATATAGATATTAAAACAGACATGTCAGGAGTGGCGACATGTCCTCTGTAAATGCCATTGCTCGTCCTCATACTGCTACATTGTTTCTGTGCAGCAGAATGTTGTTTATACAGCATGATCTGCTGCCCAGAAATGACGATTTAGGTGTCCGCATTAAAGATTGTTGCACCTGATGAACCAGCATTTCACTCATTCTTGGGGTGATCTGCAGCACCTTTACACTGGCAGATTATCAGGAACGTCCCCAGTAATCTGCCTGACAATCAGGCAGTGTAAATCCACCTTAACATGATAAAATCCTATCAGCCAACAGCTGTCAATAACATAATACAATGGGGAAAATGTAGACAGTCTAAAAATGCTCCAAAATTATTAAAGTGGTTCATTTTGGATGATAAATTTGATGCATGGTTACAGACTTTCTTATAACTTTATGCCACCTATTGGTTAGCTTACTATGTGGCAAAATTTTGCAATGCATTGTTGCACTGTAGGCCATGCCCCCTCATCAACTGCAGCACAGTGGTTAATTTTTTTTTGTGAATTTGGGGGATCATTTATTAAGACCGGGCGTTTTACACACCCCTCTTAATACCCCTTTAGCTGGCAGTGGATGTGCCGAATTTATGTAGAGGCCACCTGTCCAAATCTATGCCAGCCTCCCTTGCTGGTGTAGATTCGGACCATTTGCTACACCTAAAACAGGCATAGAAAATGATAAATGAGACAGGCCTGCCAGCCTGCCCCGTTCCCTGTTCACTTCACACCACCTTTTTTAGACCTGGCGTGAGCAGGGAAAAGACGCAGATTGTGGCGCAAATAACCTTTGCGCCACAATCAGTCACAGATGTACGTCAAAAAGTGCTGTATAACTATTAGTAAATGATCCCCCCTTGGTTTATAAATAGGCTTGATTCAACATTATGTCCTAGAATTGTACCAAATTTTGGTGTATTTCAAATTCTAGGTATAACTACATTAGTATGATTAATCTGTTTTGATTAAAGTTGTGTATAAGGACAAATCTTGAGAACAAGTATAACATTGGATCATGCAGGGCCCACAACTGTTAAATATAGAAGAGACAATAGCTAATCATAATAGATAATCGATATTCCCAAAAAAATTCCAGAACATGTAAAGTCTTCCATATGTATTAGACTTTAAAATGACGTTGCAGTCTGTTCTGGATGAGAATAAAATATGAATGTGTTGATGAGCATAACTAGCAGCAAGTAAGAACAAGATAAAAAAAAAACTGGCTCTTAATTGGAGAAAAAAATAAAGAGGACCAAAATACCCCCCCAAAACTAATAATACCAAAAGAGAACATAAACCAGGATCCCGAGACACAGTAGGAACTTGTGAGCCCAGAGACCAAAATGACCCAGGGTAGCCCCTAACAAAGAACACACATCAAATGAACAAATTTTGACAGTCAGGAAGCTCTTGGAATTTAGTCCAGTCTTGTCACAGCATTACAAATTTTGAGGTGTCACTAGATGATTCTGCAGATAACCGCTCCGCCAGGTATAAATATGTAATCTCCTGATGCCATTCCAGTGTTGAGTAATAACTGATATAGCCGCTGTTACGCAAAAGAGCAAGAAGTTTCCCTTTTGAGAATCAATGGAGGCCAGTAAAATGGAGAGTAGTGCAACTTGCAGTGTATTACACACCAGCTTCTGAGCAGTGGAGTAATATGCAGCGAACACTTTATCGGAGAAAGGTTTATCCCTGTCGCACCCCCAAAATATATGTACCATACACTACTGGAAAATGAAAAAAGAACACCACAAACTTGCTGAAATCAACAAAATATATAATGCTAGAGGTGCTTGGTCAATGATCACACCACCAAGGTGGTCCACCCTTTATTTTGGGTTCTGCAGCAGGGTTTATGTTGTGGCAGGGTCACATTAATACTGGGTGGCATCTCCACTTGCTGTGATACAGGCTACCATTCTGGCATGGTAATGGTCATATAGATGCTGGATATCCTCCGGAGGCAGGCTCGGAATGGCCCACAGGGGAACAGGTGATGGGATCCTCTTTCCTCACCCCTGTTACAAGTGGCACATGGCACAGTAGACTGACAGCACTAGATATAGATAGGCAGCATAGACACCCAAACCAAGATAGTTCCTTTTTATTAAAGGGCATCTGTCAGCAGATTTGTACCTATGGAACTGGCTGACTTGTTACATGTGTACAGTCGTGGCCAAAAGTTTTGAGAATTACATAAATATTGGAAATTGGAAAAGTTGCTGCTTAAGTTTTTATAATAGCAATTTGCATATACTCCAGAATGTTATGAAGAGTGATCAGATGAATTGCATAGTCCTTCTTTGCCATGAAAATTAACTTAATCCCCAAAAAACCTTTCCACTGCATTTCATTGCTGTCATTAAAGGACCTGCTGAGATCATTTCAGTAATCGTCTTGTTAACTCAGGTGAGAATGTTGACGAGCACAAGGCTGGAGATCATTATGTCAGGCTGATTGGGTTAAAATGGCAGACTTGACATGTTAAAAGGAGGGTGATGCTTGAAATCATTGTTCTTCCATTGTTAACCATGGTGACCTGCAAAGAAACGCGTGCAGCCATCATTGCGTTGCATAAAAATGGCTTCACAGGCAAGGATATTGTGGCTACTAAGATTGCACCTCAATCAACAATTTATAGGATCATCAAGAACTTCAAGGAAAGAGGTTCAATTCTTGTTAAGAAGGCTTCAGGGCGTCCAAGAAAGTCCAGCAAGCGCCAGGATCGTCTCCTAAAGAGGATTCAGCTGTGGGATCGGAGTGCCACCAGTGCACAGCTTGCTCAGGAATGGCAGCAGGCAGATGTGAGCGCATCTGCACGCACAGTGAGGGGAAGACTTTTGGAAGATGGCCTGGTGTCAAGAAGGGCAGCAAAGAAGCCACTTCTCTCCAAAAAAAACATCAGGGACAGATTGATCTTCTGCAGAAAGTATGGTGAATGGAACAAAGTCATATTCTCCGATGAAGCCTCTTTCCGATTGTTTGGGGCATCTGGAAAAGGTTTTTCCGGAGAAGAAAAGGTGAGCGCTACCATCAGTCCTGTGTCATGCCAACAGTAAAGCATCCTGAGACCATTCATGTGTGGGGTTGATTCTCATCCAAGGGAGTGGGCTCACTCACAATTTTGCCCAAAAACACAGCCATAAATAAAGAATGGTACCAAAACACCCTCCAACAGCAACTTCTTCCAACAATCCAACAACAGTTTGGTGAAGAACAATGGATTTTCCAGCACGATGGAGCACCGTGCCATAAGGCAAAAGTGATAACTAAGTGGCTCAGGGACCAAAACGTTGACATTTTGGGTCCATGGCCTGGAAACTCCCCAGATCTTAATCCCATTGAGAACTTGTGGTCAATCCTCAAGAGGTGGGTGGACAAAGAAAAACCCACTAATTCTGTCAAACTCCAAGAAGTGATTATGAAAGAATGGGTTGCTATCAGTCAGGAATTGGCCCAAAAGTTGATTGAGAGCATGCCCAGTCGAATTGCAGAGGTCCTGAAAAAGAAGGGCCAACACTGCAAATACTGACTCTTTGCATAAATGTCATGTAATTGTCGATAAAAGCCTTTGAAACGTATGAAGTGCGTGTAATTATATTTCACTACATCACAGAAACAACTGAAACAAAGAACTAAAAGCAGTTTAGCAGAAAACTTTGTGAAAACTAATATTTGTGTAATTCTCAAAACTTTTGGCCACGACTCTACTTGGCATGAAGGCATCTGTGTTGGTTCCATGTTAACATATGACTGCATTGCTGAGAAAAATGAAGTTTTAATATATGCAAATTAGCCTCTAAAAAGGTCTGCTCCCTCTGAAATGTTGCACTCTCTCCACCTTGATTGAAGGGCCAGGCGTTTTCACTGCCTGGTCCTGTCAATCAAAGTGGAGAGGGAGCGGCAGTTGCAGAGAAAGTGGAGCCTCTAGGTGTAAAAGCAATGCCACCGTTGCTCCTAGAGGCTCATTTGCATATATTAAACCATAATTTTTTTCAGCAATACGGGCACATATGAACATGGGACCAACACAGATGCCTTCAGCTTCTAAGCGTACATGTAACAGGTCAGTCAGTTTCACAGGTACAAAACTGCTGGAAAGCGCCTGACTGTATAGGGAGGGTGCTTAGGGACTGATGGTCCTCCCCCCCCCCCTTTTCCCCTTAGGGGCATTTAGGAATCTGGCCCCGTCTCAGTAATGGTTAAGTAGGTTGCAGATTAGGGTCATTGAGGGTTAATCACTGGGGAACCTCCTTAGACAGGATGAGGGCGGTGCAGGAAATCCTGAAGGTCACATATACCTCCTCTCTCTCCTGGTCACTTCCTCTTGCAAGTGGAAGCAGATTGGTATGTACATACCCCTTTGCTCTGTCCACACCAGGAGTCCACAGGTGGTTCTGCCCTTTGGCTGCTTCCTGGTGAGTTACATGAGGAGGGGAGGGTTAGCTGTGCTCTGTTAGAGCAGCTTGAGCTCTACCCTGCCATCCTCCTCCCCTGTGCCTGCTTCTGGGGCTTTGTGCAGCTGCTGCTGCGGTATACATGCAGCTCCAGCGCTTCAGCGAAGGTCCGGCGGTCTGCTCGCCGTTCCTCCTAACCCCCCCCGACTTTTATTATCCCCCAGCTTCCCGCGTGTGTGCGCTGTTTCTTTCGACCCATCCTGTGATGTCTGTGGTGCTGCGCTGTGTCAACGCCCCCCCCCCTCCCTTCCTAGCTTCTGTTCCATGGCGTTAGGGCTAAGCAAGCCGGGCGGGATTGTTGGTCTCCCCGGTAATGTAGGGCAATATGGGGTCCTCACCCCCCCCCCCTGCTGCTTTGGACGGCCTCCTTTAGCTCCCATGGCGCAAGCTAGGTCGCTTCGCCTAACCCCCGCCCCCCTTCCCCTGCAGCGTTTACCGGGTCCCGTACTGGGCACCGCTGGGCAGGCGAGTTTTCATATGTGGTGCTTGTTTTAGCTTCCCCCAGTCTCCTGTCCAGTATTATAGATTAACCTCTCGTGCTTGCCATGTCCGATTTCGGTGCACCTGTGCCTATAGCTTCCTACTGTCCCAGCTTTGCGATCAGAGCCCCTTCCGTACAATGAGGCTCTCTGGGTCTTATTTGCAGCCATTATGGCGACACCCCCCCCCTCCTTCCTCCCCTTCACGCAGGCACAGGTGCGGTTTTTTCTTCCCTTAGGTTGCCTGGAGGCATGGCCGTAATGGATTCCACATGCGCCAGTCCTGTCGCCGTTCCTGGGTTTCAGGGAGAAATGGGCGCTCCAGATCCTCAGGTGGCGCTTATCATCGTCTTTAGGACGGATGTCAGGCGCATCGGAGGAGTCTGGTTATACAATCACCGTATCGAGGCTGTTGCCTGACCGTCACTCCAGGGCTCGGCCTGGTCGCTGCAGCCCGTACCCGCTCCTTTGGAGGTTCCGTCCCTCTCTGTGACTGGTGAGTACTGCGGGGAGGATGGTTCTTGTGCAGAGTTAGAATCACTGGTAGAGGCGGTGTCCCTGCCTTAATAAATAAAAAATTTAAAATACAAAGAAAAACAATCTCGATGGTCGTTTAATGGCTTCAGGGTGGATTTACAGAGCCTGTAGGTTACCCGCACATATTTTCCTGGAAATTGGGCAACTCAGGTGCAGCCCTGAGCAACGGGATATCATTAGCATATATGGAGGTTTTTTCTGTCTATACGTTTTAAAAAAAAAAAAAAAAAAAAGAAAATTACTAACCGAATTAATATATTATAGGCATTAAAATATATAAATGAATAACAAAGGGTATTATAAAAAAAATAAAAAAATAAAAAAAATTAAAAATAATGGAACTGAGTATATATATATATATCGAGGTATTATAAAAATAAAAAAAAAAATTAAAATAAAACGTGATTAAAAAGAATGAAATGATACTAATAATAAATAATTTAACAATGTAATTTTATGGATAAAAAAAAATAAAAAATAAAATCTGGAATATACATATTACGATAAAGGTATATAAAAAATAAATAAAAAAATAAATACATATATAAATAACTAAACAGGTTTGATCGATGTATATATTTATTATGTATGTTTATATTCTCCTGCATGAGAAGCCTTGCTTCTATCTTGTGTCTTGTTTATTGGCTGCCTTTTTTTTTTGTGGATGTTTTTCAGGATAGATCAGTCCTGCCGGGTGTTCTCCCAATTTCCCTTTCAGCATGGAGTGTAGTATTTAAAAAATAAAATAAAATAAAAAGTAGTACTGCCTGTTATGCTCCTATCTGCGGGCACTAGGCCGTGTGTATATAAAAAAAAAAAAAAAAAAAAAATATATATATATATATAAGCGTTTTATTTGGCCTTTCAACAATGACATACAGGACATGGTTAGTACATATATACGGAGGCGAGACGCAGAAGTAGTAATCCCTCTAGCATTCAGCTCTATAGCTCGTGGCTATGGACCTTCCTTTAATGTAAATGGTTGTGAGTTCATATCATCACAGCCGCAATTACGGTTTTCTCTTTCTGCAGTCTACGGTACGGGTCACCGGCCAAGGTTCCGTTGGTATGGTTTATACCGGGCACTTCGGCTGAGCTTCTAACATGTCTGTGCAGGCGGGCAGCTTGGTGGTGATGCACTTTCCTCATGTCCAGTGCTACAGGAGTTACAGTGCGGTGGGATCCAGTTGGGTCGAATCCAGGGGAGATGTCCACGATGTTAGCAGTTCATGAGACTTTCTTCTAGTCCAGCTGGGTTGGTTGCCGTTAGGGCGGTATTAGTATACTGGTGCCACATGGTTTGTACGAAGCAGGGCTGCCCCTTGTTGAGTGGATATGGCGGAATCAGTAGTCGCAGGTATAACTAGATGTAAGCCAGTAGCGGATAACCAGGTCCGTTCGTAGACATCGCTCAGGGGGAGCCTTGATATAACACCATTCATGGAGTTACACTGTAAAACTGCAGCCTTTCATTCCCCGTTCGGATCTATGTTGTGATGCGGGTCAGACCCACTGACTGGTCCTCTTGACAGGACTTCACAGGTCGGCATGGTGACCCTCCAAGCATTATTTGCATGTATCGTTTCATTGTATGGTAGGCGATACCGGTATAGTTAGGGAGTATTTAGTTTGGATAGTCACGTCCCGTCTCCTTCAGCCTTCTGTTCTGGCTGATTGATATTTTCTCCAAGGTGTTTGTTTCTTCATTCAAGGCCGCACTGCGCGGGGGGTTGTTATTCCAGAATTTTTGTATGGGGTAATAGTACTCGGGATTGGGGTCCGTCTATACCTGTCGATCCAGTTAATACAGTGGGATGCAAAAGTTTGGGCAACCTTGTTAATCATCATGATTTTCCTGTATAAATCGTTGGTTGTTCCGATAAAAAATGTCAGTTAAATATATCATATAGGAGACACACACAGTGATATTTGAGAAGTGAAATGAAGTTTATTGGATTTACAGCAAGTGAGCTATAATTGTTTAAACAAAATTAGGCAGGTGCAAAATTTTGGGCACTGTTGTCATTTTATTGATTCCAAAACCTTTAGAACTAATTATTGGAACTCAAATTGGCTTGGTAAGCTCAGTGACCCCTGACCTACATACACAGGTGAATCCAATTATGATAAAGAGTATTTAAGGGGGTCAATTGTAAGTTTCCCTCCTCTTAAATTTCTCTGAAGAGTAGCAACATGGGGGTCTCAAAACAACTCTCAAATGACCTGAAGACAAAGATTGTTCACCATCATGGTTTAGGGGAAGGATACAGAAAGCTGTCTCAGAGATTTCAGCCGCCTGTTTCCACAGTTAGGAACATATTGAGGAAATAGAAGACCACAGGCTCAGTTCAAGTTAAGGCTCGAAGTGGCAGACCAAGAAAAATCTCAGATAGACAGAACCGACGAATGGTGAGAACAGTCAGAGTCAACCCACAGACCAGCACCAAAGACCTACAACATCATCTTGCTGCAGATGAAGTCACTGTGCATCGTTCAACCATTCGGCGCACTTTACACAAGGAGATGCTGTATGCGAGAGTGATGCAGAGGAAGCCTTTTCTCCGCCCACCGCACAAAAAGTGCCGCTTGAGGTGGGCGAAAGCACATTTGGACAAGCCAGCTTCATTTTGGAATAAGGTGCTGTGGACTGATGAAACTAAAATTGAGTTATTTGGCCATAACAAGGGGCGTTATGCATGGAGGAAAAAGAACACTGCATTCCAAGAAAAACACCTGCTACCTACAGTAAAATATGGTGGTGGTTCCATCATGCTGTGGGGCTGTGTGGCCAGTGCAAGGAGTGGGAATCTTGTCAAAGTTGAGGGACGCATAGATTCCACTCAGTATCAGCAGATTCTGGAGACCAATGTCCAGGAATCAGTGACAAAGCTGAAGCTGCGCCGGGGCTGGATCTTTCAACAAGACAACGACCCTAAACACTGCTCAAAATCCACTAAGGCATTTATGCAGAGGAACGAGTACAACGTTCTGGAATGGCCATCTCAGTCCCCAGACCTGAATATAATTGAAAATCTGTGGTGTGACTTAAAGAGAGCTGTCCATGCTCAGAAGCCATCAAACCTGAATGAACTAAAGATGTTTTGTAAAGAGGAATGGTCCAAAATACCTTCAACCAGAATCCAGACTCTCATTGGAACCTACAGGAAGCGTTTAGAGGCTGTAATTTCTGCAAAAGGAGGATCTACTAAATATTGATTTCATTTCTTTTTTGTGGTGCCCAAATTTATGCACCTGCCTAATTTTGTTTAAACAATTATAGCAGACTTTCTGTAAATCCAATAAACTTCATTTCACTTCTCAAATCTCAAATATCACTGTGTGTGTCTCCTATATGATATATTTAACTGACATTTTTTATCGTAACAACCAACGATTTATACAGGAAAATCATGATGATTAACAAGGTTGCCCAAACTTTCGCATCCCACTGTATAAAGGGGTGTGTACCTCCCCTCCGCCTGGTTTCGATCCGGCTGGTCGGTTCGTTTGGTATTCTGTAATGACTTCACGCATGGTGGGGCTCCAATTGTTTTTCCCTTTAGGTTAGGTTTTCCCCAGGCGGTTTGACAATTTGTGGGTGATTTGGGCCGGCGCTCGGGGCGCCCGGGGGGGTGTGTACCCGGACTGGTTTGTTCGGGTACGGTAAAATAAAATAAATCTGGTTGCATTTATTATCTCTGCCAGTCTGCATAGGCATATGATATGGGCTTATTACACTGGGACTTTAATTGTGAGAAACATCTAGGTCTCCAGGAAAATCGAGTATTCATCGATTAAGGATATTGTTTTGTTAGTTGCTTTTTAATTTTATGCATGTATCTTACCTTCTCCAGAGCAAGGGGTGGCTCTCTTCGTCCAGAGCACCTAGCGTGATCACTCACAGTGAGCCATCCGTTTACTCTTTCCAAGTGCACTATGGTTTGACAATTTACCTTGGTTTTAAAAAAAAAAAATATATATAATAATAATAATAACAAAAAAGAAAATACTTTTTGGATGAAATATAACTATTCTGTGTCTAGTTGTGCGATCCTCTTTTGCGTGTTGTGGCTCGGGCTAATTGTTTTTTCTTTCAGATTTGGGGCGTTTAGCGGTTCGATGGCTGGCTTTCGTATACCTTCTGTGCGGTGCGGAGAGAGGAACAGAGGCTGGTGGGCGCTCTTTGGTTTTTCGAGAGGTGGAAGTCTTTTGGACAAGGATCCTGGAATTCTGGTGGTCATAACTCCATCCAGAGGTGGTTGGTATAGAGTTCCGCCGGAGGCGCGGTGATGCTGGTGACCCGCGCTGTGGTAATGCGCCTTTGTCTATTCCAGAGCTCTGGACCTCATGTGTCCTGACATATGATTATCCCTTTCTCACCCACCTCCTCAGGCAGATTGTCCCATAGTCTCACTGCTCTTACCGTAATTAATCCTCTTCTATGTTGTGAAAATACATTCTTACCTCCAGACACAGAGAATGTTCCCCTTGTCACAGTCCTGGGGATAAATAGATGAGGGGAGTGATCTCTGTACTGACCCCTGATATATTTATACACAGTTATTAGATCTCGCCTTAGTTGTCTTTTTTCTACAGTGAATAAACCTTATTTTGCCAATCTTCCAGGGTACTGTAGTTGCCCCATTCCAGTCATTACTTTAGTTGCCCTCCTCTGAGCCCAGAGCTGTACACAGTACTCCATGTGTGGTCTGGCTAGTGATTTGAAAAGTGGTTGGACTATGCTCTCATCACGGGCCTTATTGGCCTTGGTTTTTAATGGGACCTGATGGTGTCTTCCTTTTGGGTGTTAATTTGGACAATTCCTTTTCTGGCCTGTACGTGAGCTAAAACGGACTCGGTTATGCTGGGTGGTGGTCGGAGCCCCGTTGGGAGAACGGGCCTCCTCCGTGGCGGCATTTGAGTACAGCGGAGATATGGTGGTTGCAGATGGAGTAACTGCCCGCTGGGAGTCCAGCGGTTGGCAGACAGCTCGGATGATTACGGTTTAACTTGCCCGCTGGGAGTCCAGCCTTTGGCATACCGTTCCGATATTATGGTTTATTAAGGTTTGCCGCTTTAATAAAGAAGCTGTGGCCGATCACCATCCAGCAATAAAGTGATACAGTTGTCGTGTCTTTTGTTATGGGTCAAGGTTGGGTAAAGGGGCCAAGGGTGAGTTAAAGGTGGTATCCCCTCCCCCTGTTACCCTGGATACCAGCAGTCTGGAAAGCGCCTGACTGTATAGGGAGGGTGCTTAGGGACTGATGGTCCTCCCCCCCCCCCTTTTCCCCTTAGGGGCATTTAGGAATCTGGCCCCGTCTCAGTAATGGTTAAGTAGGTTGCAGATTAGGGTCATTGAGGGTTAATCACTGGGGAACCTCCTTAGACAGGATGAGGGCGGTGCAGGAAATCCTGAAGGTCACATATACCTCCTCTCTCTCCTGGTCACTTCCTCTTGCAAGTGGAAGCAGATTGGCCCTCCCTCCCTCCCTTTGCGGTTATTCTTGGGAGGCGGGTCGAAGTGCACGGTTCTGTTCAGTTATGGATACTTGGTTATTCTGTTTTGTTTTTCTATTTTTAAGAGACCCTGCTGGGAGTCCAGCGGTTTTGGATGTTGCTCCGATGATTACGGCTTTGGAGAAGCTGCGAATTTTGGTCGAGTTTATCAATAAAGTGAAAAAATAAAAAATAAATAAAAAAAAAAGTCACAGCTGGCGGCATTTGAGTACAGCGGAGATATGGTGGTTGCAGATGGAGTAACTGCCCGCTGGGAGTCCAGCGGTTGGCAGACAGCTCGGATGATTACGGTTTAACTTGCCCGCTGGGAGTCCAGCCTTTGGCATACCGTTCCGATATTATGGTTTATTAAGGTTTGCCGCTTTAATAAAGAAGCTGTGGCCGATCACCATCCAGCAATAAAGTGATACAGTTGTCGTGTCTTTTGTTATGGGTCAAGGTTGGGTAAAGGGGCCAAGGGTGAGTTAAAGGTGGTATCCCCTCCCCCTGTTACCCTGGATACCAGCAGTCTGACAGATGCCCTTTACAGGCTGTCAGTTCAAACAGAGTTCAAGGTATGCAACTTATCCTGATCAGATGATATGGACGCAGGGCCGTCTTTAATGCGGGGCAAAAGGGGCAGCTGCCCGGGCCCAGTTGCTCCTGGGGGGGCCCAAGGCAGCTGCCTCTTGAGTCCTGCTGGCCAATGACAAAATTCCAGGGAGCGCTAGCAGGGCCGCACTGCCAATTAGGCAAAGTGAGGCAATGGCCCCAGGCAGCGCGGCCCTGGTGACAAGTGGGGGGCGGTGGCAGGGCACAGGGAGATGAGCGCTTCCATTGTGAAAGCGCTCATCTCCATAGTCATCTGTATCGCCGTCCTCAGGACAGCGATACAGATAGATGTGCTGCGGCAGGGCAGGGAGAGGAGTCTCCCTTCCCCGTTCCTCTGATAGTCATCGCGGCGCCTGAGCCATACAGCGCGGGACACAGGCCGGAAGAGGCCTGCATCGCATCGCTGCCAGCCTGATAGAGGTAAGTATAAGTGTTTCTTTTTTTATATGGTACTACTTACTGGCACATGATTGGGGGGCATCTATGGGGGCACCTGTTACTGGCACATGATTGGGGGCATCTATGGGGGCACTTGTTACTGGCACATTATTGGGGGGCATCTGTGGGGGTACTTGTTAATGGCACATGATTGGGGGGCATCTATTGGGGCACTTGTTACTGGCACATGATTGGGGGGCATTTATGGGGGCACTTGTTACTGGCACATGATTGGGGGTATTTATGGGGGCACTTGTTACTGGCACATGATTGGGGGCATCTATGGTGGCACTTGTTACTGGCACATGATTGGGGCATCTATGGGCGCACTTGTTACTGGCACATGATTGGGGGGCATTTATGGGGGCACTAGTTATTGGCACATGATTGTGGGCATCTATGTGGGTACTTGTTACTGGCACATGATTGGGGGCATCTATGCGGGTACTTGTTACTGGCACATGATTGGGGGCATCTATGGGGTACTTGTTACTGGCACATGATTGGGGGGCATCTATGGGGGTACTTACTGGCACATGATTGGGGGGCATCTATGGGGGCACTTGTTACTGGCACATTATTGGGGGGTATCTATGGGGGCACATCTTACTGGCACATTATTATGGGCACTGTGGGGGCACTTCTTACTGGCACATTATTTGTGGCACTTTTTACTGGCACATGATTGGGTGGCACTATGGGGGCACTTCTTACTGGCACATTATTGGGGGCACTATGGAGGCATCTACTGAGGACACAAAGAAGAGGTATTTTATATGGGGAAGGGGGGGGGGTAAACACTATGGGGGCTTCTACTGAGGCCACAAAGAAGGGGCATTTTATACTGGGGCACATTATGGTGGGTACTATGGGGAAGGGGAGATAGGAGCACTTTGGGGTAATCTATGGGGGGCACTAAGAAGGGGTATTTTATACTTGCAAATTATGGGGGACACTGAGGGCATCTACTGGGGCACTATATATGGGGAATTTTATACTGGTACATTATGGGGGGGCACTAGAAAGAAGGGGGAGAGGAGCACTATGGGGGCATTTACTGGGGGCACTATATAGGGGTATTTTATACTGGCACATTATGGGGGCACTATGGGGACATTAGCTCAACGGGGGGCATTAAAAGGGGGTATTTTTGCACTGGCACATTATAAGGAGAATTATTACTACTGGGGGGGCATTATGATGGGCTTTATTACTACTGGGGGTCTATGGGGAATATTATTACTAGTATGGGCAGTATGGGAGCATTATTACTTCTGGGGCACAGTGGGGACATGTTGGGGCACTGTAGGAGCACTATTACTACCATATGTGCTCTAGCAGAGAATTATTCCTATTGGTGGGACTTTTAGGAGCACTATTACTGTGGGGGCACCTTGGCACAGTATCAGCTTTCCACAATTATTTTTGGGGGATGTTATGTTTACACTATTTAGTGTCAGGGGCACTATTTGCTGGGCTCAGTTATTTTAGGGCACTGTGTGCCAATAATTATTGACGGGCACTATCTGCATGGTACTACTATTATTAGGGGGCTTATCTGTTTCTGAAGTATACAGGTGAAACTTGAAAAATTTGAATATTGTGAAAAGTTCATTTATTTCAGTAATGCAACTTAAAAGGTGAAACTAACATATGAGATAGACTCATTACATGCAAAGTTAGATATTTCAAGCCTTTTTTTAAAAATATAATTTGGATGATTATGGCTTATGGCTTAGGGCTCTTTCACACCTGCGTTATTGTCTTCCGGCATAGAGTTCCGTCGTCGGGGCTCTATGCCGGAAGAATCCTGATCAGGATTATCCTAATGCATTCTGAATGGAGAGAAATCCGTTCAGGATGCATCAGGATGTCTTCAGTTCCGGAACGGAACGTTTTTTGGCCGGAGAAAATACCGCATTATGCTGCGCTTTTTGCTCCGGCCAAAAATCCGGAACACTTGCCGCAAGGCCGGATCCGGAATTAATGCCCATTGAAAGGCATTGATCCGGATCCGGCCTTAAGCTAAACGTCGTTTCGGCGCATTGCCGCATCCGACATTTAGCTTTTTCAGAGTGGTTACCATGGCTGCCGGGACGCTAAAGTCCTGACAGCCATGGTAAGTGTAGTGGGGAGCAGGGGAGCAGTGTACTTACCGTCCGTGCGGCTCCCCGGGCGCTCCAGAGTGACGTCAGGGCGCCCCAAGCTCATGGATCATGTGATCGCATGGATCACGTCATCCATGCGCATGGGGCGCTCTGACGTCATTCTGGAGCGCCCGGGGAGCCGCACGGACTGTAAGTATACCGCTCCCCCGCTCCCCACTACTACTATGGCAACCAGGACTTTAATAGCGTCCTGGGTGCCATAGTAACGCTGAACGCATTTGGAAGACGGTTCCGTCTTCAAATGCTTTCAGTACACTTGCGTTTTTCCGGATCCGGAGTGTAATTCCGGCAAGTGGAGTACACGCCGGATCCGGACAACGCAAGTGTGAAAGAGGCCTAAAGAAACCCTAAAGTCTCAGTTTTGAGGTACCCTTTGACCAGGGGATATGGATTAATTAGCTTACTAGAGTGTGACACTTTAAGCGTAGAATATGGAACCTTTTCACAAAATTCTAATTTTAAGCTGCATTAATGCAATTCCTTTTAATTTGCATTACTAAAATAAATGGACTTTTGCACGATATTCAAATTTTTCGAGTTTCACCTGTAGTATTGGGGAGCACAGCGGTACAGTATTGGGGGTGGTAGGATGATATGTCCAGATGATGGGAGGATGATGGAAAAATAGCAAACTAAGATTTTGTTTGTCAAACTGCAGAGACGAGAAATGGCTGAAAAATGGTGGTCTGGTCTGAAAGGAGAAGATGAGGAAAGAGAACATCTACATCAAAGAGACGTCACTGTATGTAAGAGGTATGGGGCGCTGCATTACCCTGGATGTAAGAGGCATGAGGTGCTGTATTACCCTGTATGTAGGGGTGGATGGAGGGGTTTGTAGTACAGTACTATCTGCACATTGTAAAAATAAAAAAAAAAGTAATCTGCAAAATACTATATATTTGTGTCAGAATTTGTGCTTTTTTAATTTTTAGAATAATGATATAGCCATTTTATTTGATACTTTTGTGCTGATTCTTTTCCCCCCCTCTATATTAAGGGTCACTATAGTCACCAGAACCACAACAGCTAAACGTAGTAGTTCTGGTGTCTATAGCATGTCTCTGCAAGCTTTTTAATGTAAACACTGCCTTTTCAGAAAAAAGGCAGTATTTACATTACTGCCAAGGAACACATCTAGTGGCCACCCATCATTATTAAAGTTTACTACTCTACGAGGTGTGTGGATTTTTTATTTTTTTGTGTGTGTTGTGGTGGAGGGCGTGATTGCATGCTAGGGTGTGGGAAGGTGGGATCCAGGGGGCCCAAGTAAATTCTTGCCCAGGGTCCAATCAATATTAAAGACGGCCCTGTATGGACACATCCAAGTATTCTATAGCATGCGGCAACCGCATTAGTAAATGTGGAACAATATGTGATTTGGAACACTATAGCTATTCTGCTTGAGTACAATAGTTTTAGATGCTGCCTCTTCACCATGGAGTTTATTTTTAAAACTGCTGAAATTGGTAAAATGAGAACTACAAAACAAGCCAGAGGCACAAAAATGTCATGGTAAAAAAAAGTAACTGAATGAAATCACGGCAGCCACTGCAACAGGATCAGCTGAATTAGAATAGTGCCAGAGTATGAAACTTGCTTGTTGACATGCTAAAAAAAGAACATTCTCACCCAGAGGCCCCTTCTGTGTGTCCAAGGTTTCTGATTTCACAGACTGAAAGGAAGACTAGTGTAGACACTATATCTACTAGATAATTTAGCTCCTTTAAAACTACATATACAATTCCCAGATGCCATATATCCAGCGTACGCAGGATTCAATTATAGTGCCTGATGTGGCTTACCTACACATTTTAGGTCTGTATTTCTTTCATTTGCTCATTTCTGCAAATGCACATAACCTTTCCTGGTGTGATAGAAGAACTATGCTGAGTCCAGTAGAACACCCCAAAATCCCCAAATCTTCTTTTTCCACCTCTGGTCCAGTAGAACACTGAGGACAGTGATTGGCAGCAGCGGTCACGTGTCATATCCTGCTGCAGTTTGTAAATAACTGGCGGTAGGAGAACCAGACCAGAAACAGAGGGGGAGAAAGGGTCAAGTATAACATGTTCTTTATTTTACGGCATTTTAGGGTTGATCTGAGATTTTGAATTATCTCAGACAACCCCTTTAAATCATAAATGATGGTACATCAAACAGTACCTAGCACTTAGGTAGGTTGTCAGAAGAATGATGGTCATTTACATATTTTGTGTGGACCTGTTCAGTGGTACAGATATTATGATACTAGCTAACACTAGGCCATGTGACATCAAGTATATTGGTCACGAGGCCTAGGCACAGATCTGTACCATTCAAGTGAATGAGGCTGAGTTGCAATACCAAGCAGAACTGTTATACAATGTACACAGCTGTGCTTGAGGCCACAGTGCTCAACGAAGTGCCAAAGTGCTCACCAAAGTGCCACTGCCCCCTCAAACGAATGATCGGCAAAGGTGTCAGACCCCTACCAATCAGATACTGATGACCTATTCTGAGGATAGGTCATCAGTATAAAAAAGTTGGTGACCCATTTTTCTGATAGGTGATCAATATGAGATTGGTGGGGATCTGAATCTCTGCATTGCCGCCCATGAGCTGACTGGCACACACAGATCTCTGTAAACTGTGTAGTGGGTTAGTTTGGTTACTGAGTTCAGTCCCATACAAGTGAATGGGGAGAGAGCTGCAGCAACCAGGTACAGCCACTATAAAGTGAATGGAGCTGTACATGGTTCGGGTGCGAGACATGCTCTGTATCAACTGATTGGTGGGGCTGCTGGGAGTTGGACACCTGCTTATCTCATATTAATGCTAAGGATAGGTCATTAATAGGGATGAGCAAATTGACTTCGGATGAAACATCCGAAGTCGATTCGCATAAAACTTCGGTCCAATACTGTACGGAGCGAGTGCTTCATACAGTATTAGAATTTATTGGCTCAGATGAGCCAAAGTTATTACTTCGCGAAGTCTCGCGTGACTTTGCGTAATAACTTCATAGATAAATTTTTACTGTAAAAAAAACATTTCCCGAACTTGGGTTTGGTTCCAAGTGGTACCTTGGAACCAAACCCGAGTTTGGGAAATGTTTTTTTACAGTAAAAATTAATCTATGAAGTTATTACGCAAAGTCACGCGAGACTTCGCGAAGTAATACATTTGGCTCATCTGAGCCAATACATTCTAGTCCTGTACGGAGCACTCGCTCCGTACAGTATTGGACCGAAGTTTTATGCGAATCGACTTCGGATGTTTCATCCGAAGTCAATTTGCTCATCCCTATTGATGACCTATCCTTAGCATCAATATGAGATAAGCAAGTGTCCAACTCCCAGCACCCCCACCAATCAGTTGATACAGAGCATGTCTTATACCCGAACCATTGAAAAAAACCAGCTCGCCTTCTCCCTGGTTGTGACACACTCCACTGTGATTAAACAGTGCCACAGCCAGATAGAAGAAACGCCCATGAAGAAAAGCTGTCTCCTCCCCGGTGTTCCGATGCTATTAATTAGCATACAGCGTGCCTAAACTGAACGAGGGGCAGATCGACACAATGGAGGAGCGGATCAAGAAAAAAATTTGCGATATCACATCTACTGAACATGGGCTACAGTGTGAGGTATCACTTTTCTAAAGTACAAACTGGTGAAAGGTCATCTTTAACTATTCCCAACCTACAATTGGACAGTTTCCTTCCTAGCAGGGGCGTACATAGAAATCATTGGGCCCCATAGCAAGAATCTGAATTGAGCCCCCATGCCCTATCCATAGCTATTCCCACTACCCATTCCTGGCCCCTCCTTTTACCTGCGCCTAATCCCTCTCATTGCTCCATGAACTGTGCTTGCTGCTGCATATTATATAGTGTGCCATCATGGACAGACTGGACTTACATAACAGCCCTGGCACACAAACTCCACCAACCCATACATATCGCATAAAACTAATGGTGTGCAATGCATACTGCGGAGGTGAATATTGCTTTACTTTTTCATGCCCCCATGGGTAAACCATCAATACAAGAAAAGAAATAAAAGTGGAACACAAAAATGCGATATCATATGGTCTGGGGCATACATTACCCTCTCAACACATACCATGATAAACGCAAAATACCTCTACAGCAGTGTGTGATATCAGCGTGCAGCCCAAAATACCGCCCCAACTACGCAATATAAATACCACCATCAAGTACAAAATACCCAGCATTATTGTCCCCACTACAACCCCTCCCCCACTGGCAGCAGCATTGTCCCCATTCAAATGCCTCACCTCTGTTTGGGACTTGCAGGACAGGAGCAGTGAGGCTGGAGTTGGAGGGAGAGAGCCTTCTGGTAGAAGGTAAAATGTAGTGTGTAAAAGGAGGTGTGATGTCACAGGTCACATGGTAAGAGGTACAATAGATGCAGTGTGTACAGATATATAGTACCGCGTATACAGGGATGCACTGATATATGAGGTACAAGCAGGGGCGTAGCTAAAGGCTCATGGGCCCTGGTTCAAGGGTTCAGCTTGGGCCCCCCCTTCCCTCAGTGTTTTGTGGCTAGGGAAGCACATAGCCTTCATGCTGCCTGCGGCAAAAAATTGAAACAGTAGACCCCCCCTCAAGCCAAATTCTTGACCTAACCCCTTCCCTCCAGCCAGAGCTATAACTTGACCAGCATGTACTTTCTATAATACTGGTGTCTTTCTATAATACTGGTATCTTCTTATGTGGCACAAGGGTCTTTGGGAACCCTCAGGCTCCTGGGCTCGGTAGTGACTGCTACCTCTGCACCCCCTATAGCTACGCCCCTGGGTACAAGGTATAAATTACATTACTTGTACCTCACATATCAGTATACTGTATGAAATATACAACTGTACACACTGCATCTATTATACCTCGTACCTCACATACTGTATCAGTTCACTGCTGCATATATTACATATCTGCAGCTACTGCATCTATTATACCTCGTACCTCACATATCAGTACACTGCTGGATATACTATACCTGTATATCTGTACCCACTGCATCTATTGTACAGTCTAATATATGCTGTATATAATATATATATATGTATATGTATATATATATATATATATATATATATATTATACAGCAGTGTACTAAGGTACAAGGTGTAATACATGCAGTGTGTACAGATATATAGTATATAGTGCAGGTACTGATATGTTAGATACAAGGTATAATGGATGCAGTGAGTACAGATATTTGATGAAATTTATACATTATGGTCAATGTGTGAGGTATTGGGAGTTGTAGCTGTCTGCAGTACTATATATGAGTGAAGTACCGTATGAGGTACTTCTCAGTTATAATGTATAATGTGGTCCTTCTGAGGCATGGAAATCAATGAGGCATGGGGTACTACTTGTGAGTAAAAAAAATGGGGGCACATGGAGAGAAAAGGGGAGGACCTCTTTTTACCCACTCCATTCCAGACTCAAAGGAGCGACTCTCTTGTAGTTCTTCTCCATGCTGTCACGGGGTGAAGGATCTGGCAGCTGAAATTTCCTAACCAGGGAACTACACCATTCTCTGTGCAGTTCCTTTACTAGATGGTGCAGGACCTGTGATGATGTCATCACAGTTTATGGCAGCTGCACCTTTCTACCTGGGAACTACACAATTCTCTGTGCAGTTCCATTACTAGATGTGCACAACCTGTGATTACATCGTCACAGGACCTTTAGCTTTCTAAACCTTCAGATTGCACTGATGACAGGGACTCTGGATGGAAGCCTGTATTAAATGTAATTAAAAGACAGGGCCTTTTGTCCTCACAGGTCCCCCTTCCCCTGAGGGCCCCATAGCAGCTGTGTGGTCTGCCTCCATTGGAGGTAAGCCACTGCTTCCTTGCCTGCTTTTCCTACCCCGTACACAGCCATTATTCAGTTAATTTAATCTAGTTGTATTAATTTTGTTTAAGATGAATGTATATTCATTACTAATTTATTATTTATGTAAATGTATCTCTTGAATTGGCACAATCTCCTTTGTGCAGGTCACCCACCATGAATATTCTAAAAAAAAACCTGTTTTATTGTGTATACTGTAAAGATGTGTGTGTAATATATATATATATATATATATATATATATATACAGTACAGACCAAAAGTTTGGACACACCTTCTAATTCAAAGAGTTTTCTTTATTTTCATGACTATGAAAATTGTAGATTCACACTAAAGGCATCAAAACTATGAATTAACACACGTGGAATTATATACATAACAAACAAGTGTGAAACAACTGAAAATATGTCATATTCTAGGTTCTTCAAAGTAGCCACCTTTTGCTTTGATTACTGCTTTGCACACTCTTGGCATTTTCTTGATGAGCTTCAAGAGGTAGTCCCCTGAAATGGTTTTCACTTCACAGGTGTGCCCTGTCAGGTTTAATAAGTGGGATTTCTTGCCTTATAAATGGGGTTGGGACCATCAGTTGCGTTGAGGAGAAGTCAGGTGGATATACAGCTGATAGTCCTACTGAATAGACTGTTAGAATTTGTATTATGGCAAGAAAAAAGCAGCTAAGTAAAGAAAAACGAGTGGCCATCATTACTTTAAGAAATGAAGGTCAGTCAGTCAGCTGAAAAATTAGGAAAACTTTGAAAGTAAGGGCTATTTGACCATGAAGGCGAGTGATGGGGTGCTGTGCCAGATGACCTGGCCTCCACAGTCACCGGACCTGAACCCAATCGAGATGGTTTGGGGTGAGCTGGACCACAGAGTGAAGGCAAAAGGGCCAACAAGTGCTAAGCATTTCTGGGAACTCCTTCAAGACTGTTGGAAGACCATTTCAGGGGACTACCTCTTGAAGCTCATCAAGAGAATGCCAAGAGTGTGCAAAGCAGTAATCAAAGCAAAAGGTGGCTACTTTGAAGAACCTAGAATATGACATATTTTCAGTTGTTTCACACTTGTTTGTTATGTATATAATTCCACATGTGTTAATTCATAGTTTTGATGCCTTCATAGTCATGAAAATAAAGAAAACTCTTTGAATGAGAAGGTGTGTCCAAACTTTTGGTCTGTACTGTATATATAAATATAAATATTATATATAAAATTAAATCATTCCCATAATCAGCACTTATCACCTATCTACAGAATCAATGATAGTGTCTGATTGCTAGAGGTTTGAATGCTGGGGCCTCAACTGATTATGAGAACAAAAGTCTTTATGTCACCCACTTGAATAGAAAAGAATCGAGTTTGCATACTGCCATGCCATTCAGTTTATTACTGCAAAGCTTGCACTAAAATTGAGTATTGTCTTTTATAGCAAGTCAACCTAATACCACTGCCTACTACATAGAAATACTAAAGCAGTTGCCCAGCAACACAGTCTATCTGCCAGTGAGATCTAAATATACAAAGTCTGTCTAATGACAAAAATACCAGAGATGAGAATGAATGTCTTTATGAATTTGAGACATACCAGTCAGGTCCATAAATACTGGGACAGACGCCACCACAGTGGATTTGAAATGAAACAAACAAGATGTGCTTTAACTGCAGACTGTCAGCTTTAATTTGAGGGTACAGTATTTACATCCAAATCAGGTGAACGGTGTAGGAATTACAACAGTTTGCATATGTGCCTCCCACTTGTTAAGGAACCAAAAGTAATGGGACAGAATAATAATCATAAATCAAACTTTCACTTTATAATACTTTAATACATTTTCCCTTCAGTTTTGTCTTCAGCAAGTGAAATGCATGCCAAATCGGATTCAGGTCAGGAGATTGACTTGGCCATTGCATAACATTCCACTTTTTTTCCTTAAAAAACTCTTTGGTTGCTTTTGCAGTATGCTTTGGTCATTGTCCATCTGCACTGTGAATCACCGTCCAATGAGTTCTGAAGCATTTGGCTGAATATGAGCAGATAATATTGCCCGAAACACTTCAGAATTCATCCTGCTGCTTTTGTCAGCAGTCACATCATCAATAAATACAAGAGAACCAGTTCCACTGGAAGCCATACATGCCCACGCCATGACACTACCACCACCATGCTTCACTGACGAGGTGGTATGCTTAGGATCATGAGCAGTTCCTTTCCTTCTCCATAATCTTTCCTTCCCATCACTCTGGTACAAGTTGATCTTGGTCTCATCTGTCCATAGGATGTTGTTCCAGAACTGTGAAGACTTTTTTAGATGTCGTTTGGCAAACTCTAATCTGGACTTCCTGTTTTTGAGGCTCTTTTGGGTTTACATCTCCCATGATCTATTTGTATTCAGGACTGGGGACAACCTTTACATCTAAAGGAACAGAGGTTTCTACACCAACATAGAAGAGGATTACTTGTTGTAAGTGCAGGTTGACTACGGATATCTCTGCCAGAGGAGGTTGTAATGGCAAACTTACTAAAAGAGTTCCATAGGGGCCTGGACAGGGGCGTAGCTAAAAGCTCATGGGCCCTGGTGCAAGAGTTCAGCTTGGGCCCTCGTCCCTCAGTGCTTGTTGGCAAGGGGCAGGGGAGCATATATCCTTCCTGCTGCCTGAAGCAAACATTGAAAGGGCACCCCCTCATGCCAAATTCTTAACCTAACCCCTTCGCTCCAGCCAGAGGTGTAAATTGACCAGTACACACTTTCTATAATGCCAGTGTCTTATGTGGCACAAGGGTATTTGGCCCCCTCAGGCTCCTGGGCCCGGTAGCGACTGCTACCTCTGCACCCCCTATAGCTACGCCCCTGGGCCTGGATGTATTTCTTAAATATACCGTATTTTTCGCTCTATAAGACACACATGATCATGAAAAAATATATTTTTCATAAGATCTCAGATCAGACAACTCCCAATCTTCATCAGACCCCCAAACTTCATTAGACCCCAATGTTCATCATACCTCAGAACAGACAAAAAATAAATCAACTTAACTTTTCTGCTCGGGACAGGGCCGCCACTTGGGAGATCCAGTGTGCTCTTCCTGCTGCGCTGCACTGTGACACTTTTGTGGGAAGAAATGCATCTTATAGACCAAAAAATACGGTAATAATATTAGAAGGTATACACTCCTCAACATTAAAATTGCAACAACAAGAAGGAAAAGTCATAGAATTATGGGAATCACAGGATCAGTAGATATAGTGATATACAAATGATAAAGAATGTAAACAAATAATTTTGATTTATTCAGCATAGGCGCTGTACTCGACTATCTACAGAACTCCAATAGAAATTAATAGAGCAGCAGTGAGCATGCCCGGACAGGGGCTCCATGGGGTATTGGGTTTTCTCGTGAGGACCCCCACCAATCTAATAATTATCCCATATCCTGTGTATATGGGATACTTTAATATAATCAGAATACCCCTTTAATGGTTGTCTGAGGAATCTTCTGCCACGCTGAATGCACTTGGGCACGCAAATCATTTCGATTTGCTGCTTGCAGGTCTCTTTACAATTGCCAACCTGATGCCCTAGATATGTCCAATGGTTTGATGGAAGACAAGTCTGGAGATGCTGCAGGCCATGGTACCACATTTAAGCCACAGAGGCTGCTCACAGTAGCATAAGCAACATGCAGTTTTGAGTTTTCCTGTTGAAAAACAGCACCTAGGACACTTTGGAGAAATTGCTGTAACATTGGTTCCACTACCAAATTTATGTAAAGCTGGGCTGTTAGTGTACCTGAAATGAAGACTAGGGGGATCTGGCTACGGTAAATTATGCAACCACATACTATAATCCCAATCCAGCTATCACTGTGTCTGAGACATTGCCATCTTGCTGTGCACCATGATAGCCTTTCTGATGGTTTGTGTAGACACCGTTTGCTGCCATAGGCATGTGATGTGAAATCCAATTTCACTTTCAGTACAGAATGGCTCACTACACGGCATTCTTGTAATTCTAATCTGTCCCCGTGCAGATGTTCACCTCTGTGCACCTCTTGCTGTCATTCCAGTTTGTTATTGTTCTCCCAACCACCGGGACACACAATGTTGAACAGTGCTGACATTTTGGCCTAGGTGGATAGTGACCTACTGGAGTGATAAACCAAGGTCTCTAAGTTCAAGGAGTTTTTGACAACTGGTAATAACTGGCATGTCAACGAACAAGAGGCATTACACAATCATCCCACACGACTTGATACGATTTTTGATACGAGGTGTTATGTGGCAAAAAAAACTTTTCTTTCAGTCTGGCTTTTATCCACAGATTGGAGCTAGGCACTTGAAAATTTGATCAACTGTAGATCTTAGGCTGGGTTCACATCACATTTTTTTTTATATACTTTGGCATACTGTGGCATCCATCACTATAGAGTTCCATTGTAGAAAAAAATGTGTAGGTTAACGTATCCATTTTTTTTGCTGGACTTTGCAGGATGATCAAATCTTCAAGTGCCTAAAAAAGTATGACAAAAACGTGATGGGAACCCACTCTTGGCGACACCAGCTGCTTCCTTGATTTGCTTGTCCTTGCAATAATAATAATAAATGGTACCAATAATAAATTATATGGATACATCATGGTGGCTGAAGGGGTTAAAAACTGGACTTCTGCTGTGCATGTACAGTGGAGTTCTGGAAGAAGTTAATACTGATGACCTTTCCACAGGATATCAATACCAGATCAGCAGGGGCCCGACACCCTGCAACCCTGCCAACAACTGTTTAGTTTAAAGAGGCCGCAGGTTCTGGAGAGAGCAGCTGGCTTCTTGCAGCTTAACAGGCATAGCGTGGTCTATCATATAGAAGCTGTGCTTTGTATTGCACCTTAGGCACATTCACTTCAATGAGCCTGAGCTGCGCCTAGGACATGTGACTGATGAATGTGACATCACTGGCCTCCACGATCATCGAGCACTGCAGTCTCTTCAAACAGCTGATCGATGGGTGTGCGGACCCCCCACCAATCAATATTAAACACCCAGAAAACCCCTTTCTAAGAATACAGAAAAATGAAAGAATGATGTGTCCTTAGGATAGGTCAATATCAGATCGGTGGGGATCTGACTCTAAGCACCACCACCAATCAGCTTTTTGCAGAATTGGTTGTGCTCTGGACCAATGCACTTAGCCATATTCAATCCTGATGATGCAGATAAGCAGTAAAACATATTAGGGGACTGTCCTTAGCAATTAGCACATTAGCAGTGGGCGCACACTTCAGACGCTTCTCACTGTGTACTGCACATTGATAAACAGACAAACAGTGGAACACTGATTTTCAAAAAAGATTGACAACAAAGACGTATGGGGTCATTTATCAAACTGGTGTAAAGTAGAACTGGCTTAGTTACCCACAGCAACCAATCAGATTCCACCTTTCGTTTTCCAAAGGAGATGTCAAAAATAAAAGGTGGAATCTGATTGGTTGCTATGGGCAGCTAAGCCAGTTCTACTTTATACCAGTTTGATAAATGACCCCATAAGAGTCTTGTAAATATATGAAATACAACAGTAGTGGAACGCTGCATGGTATTTGACTGACAAAATAAGCTGAGTGTTATAACCCATATGAGTCTAGTGGATGATGACCTGCAAAGTCCTGCAAAATCATAATATGTGTGTGACGGACTGAACCGTCACTGGGGCTGCTGGAGAGGCCTGAGGGCTAGCCTCCTTCCTATGGACTATGGACACAGAACTATGGAGACCCCCCGTTCCCCTGGCTCGTTATTCTACAAAGGGAAAAATGTGTTGATTAATTGAATCACATGTGTGTGTGTTTTCTGCCTGTAACTGCATGTGATTGGTTTTTGTAAAAACTGTCTCAGTCTTCCACAAGGTCCCCATGGGGAGTGTCCCTTGCTGGAAGATCTGCATAAAAGGCTGGCATGTAGCCTCATTAAAGTGTCCGGTTTTACCCTTCATGAAGTCTGGGCTCATGTTTGAGGGATTGGAGAACTACACTCTGGGGAATGCTATAATCCCTAGCTCTTGTAAGAGCTGTCCCTGTTTTGCTCTCTGGACTAAGGAGAGGTTCACCCACTGGAAGCTGGAGCCAGTCCTTGGGTCCAGGGTGGGTGGAGTACAGCGAAAACCCAAACCAAGCTGTGGCGGTTTGTGGGGTTTGCGGTGTCAAGTGGAGTGCTTGGAGTCCTCGGGAAGCACTAGGAGCATCCATCAACGGAGGTACCCAGTCGGGTGCCAGGAGATCCGTTACAATGTGAAATATATTCGCAGTGGTGATACTATGTGTATAATGCATAAACAGCGAAAAAAGCAATGGTCCTCTGTTACTGTTGTGTATGTGCGTATAAAATACACATCAATGCTAGCTCAGTTATCTAATCATTTTAACTATTTATAGGTGTGAGTAGCTTTTGGTTTAGAACAATATATTTTTTTTTAGGAAAACCCAAATTAAACGTTAAGTTTTAACTCAAATTAGTAGTGGGTAAGTAATCTGCATGGGCATTTGTGGATAGTGATCCCATTACCCACTAGAGATTGGCATTTCAACATGGAACCATGCAGTGGTACACCACAACTTTGTGCACTGTACTGTGGCCATGACTGGTTACTACAGTGCTGCTCTTATTCACATGAATCTAAAAGGGAATCTCTCAGCTAGGAAACACCCTCCAAGCTAGAGAAAGGGGTGTATAGTGTGACACAGAGTCTGGTAAAGTAATATATATCTTCATACACACTTGTATTCCGACACTGTGCTCCAACAAACCAGCAGTGATATGCATTGAAAGGACTCTTCATGCACATTTTACTGCTGTTTTGAGGGAGAACATTGTCAGAATGCAAGTGGGTATTAAGATAAAAATTACATAATCAGACTCAGCACAACTTACACTAGGTTTGGGGGCTGTTTTGGAGATGACAGAGTCCATTAAGGATAGGTCAGTATTAAAGTCCCAGAAAACCCCTTTACAGTTCATGAGCCCAGAATGCTTTCCATCTCCCTCACCAATGACTGACAAACAATGGCATACCTCTTAAGGCAGACTACACGACTGCTATGGGCCCAGGACGATGGGGTCCAGCAATGAACACTGCATTTTCATTCAGCTGTAACGAGGAGGAGCTCAATGTAAAGAGAGTTTTACAACTTAAATTGCAGTCAATGATACTCATATAAATTCTTATGCAGTGAGCTCCACCTTTTAGTGGCTTCAGGCAGAAAGTTTTATAATACACTGTTTGAGGAAAAAAAAAAAGAAAATGTTGACCTCGGCCTTTGTCATATGGACCCATATGCCCATATAAATCTCCCCCAGATTTGGGGGATCCTTGCGGTTAACAATTGGAATGTTCATGACCGCTGCATGATCAAAGGAGACTCGCCCAGTTTCTAGAGACTCATGTGGAGATGGGGGAGGTATCTGCTGTCAGCCTTGGGGTCAAGCAAAGGACCCAAAGGCTGTCTGTCCAGTTTTCCTGCTGTCAGGGCACACTAGTGTTGCCCAAACAGCAGTTTGTGTCAAAGTGATAGAAAGTATAATGTAACAGCATGCAGGAGTATGTGAGTACATTGTAACTGTAAAATAAAATGATATTATAGTAATTACATAATGGGATTTAAAAAATGCTATAAATAATATAAAAAATAGTCTGATGAGATATAAAAATGCTTTTTTTTAATTTAAAATACATTTTATCGCGCATACACATATTAAGTATCCAAATTACCATAATAGCCTGAAGAAGTGCAGAAATTAGCCACGTAACAAGACTATAGTTAAAATGTACAATAAACACTTAGAAAACTTTCAGGTCACTTGAGCTGCTTGTCAGATGTTCCCTGGTTGTCCCTCCATGAACTATGTAAACAATCCACAATTGTGGCCGCCCCATCCATGGCAACCACAATGGAACATATTATGTGGTTTCATCACATGACTATTTTCTTTCCCGTCCACGGCCTTATCTTCTGCCCGGCACTGAACAGTAGTGGCTACTGTCTAGCACCTGCACAGAAGAGGATGCAGAAGTGCATGGGTACTGCTGTCATTGTGGTTGCCATGGACAGGATGGCCACGGCAGTGCGCGGTTTATACACATAGCTCCTGGATGGGCGGTGGGAGCCTTCTGACTAGCCTCTCAGGGGAGCTGAATGTCACGACCCGTGGTTAGGTCATGACTCTGTGTCTTCACATGCGGTTGCCTTTGGCAACGTGGTTTGCATGTGAGGCACTTTTCCTTGGATGTGGTGTTTCCCCATTTTGGTATGCACGGGGTTAAGGTGTGTCTGGTAGGTGTGGTGGGTGTGACCTCAGGCCTCCTTATATGTTGGTGTGGTGAAGCCTGAAGGTCAGTTTGATTTTGGTTGTCAGCTTGGTGTGGAGCTCTGCTCCTGGGCTGTTTGTGATTATGTCTGTGTGAGTCACCCTTATTTGTTATTTTGTTTACCTTGCTCTGTCTGTTGTCCCCTCCGGTGTGTTTCTGTCATTTCTCCCCCCACCTGGTGTATGTAGTTATAGTGTGGGTTTTGCTTGGAGGTTTGATTGTGGTATGTGGCTCCGGAAGGGGCGTGCTTTCCAGGAGGGGTTTAAGTGAAAAAACAAATAGGGATAGCTCACACAGACATAATCATTCAGCCAGGGAGCAAAGCTCCTAAACAGACTGAAGCAAAATCAAACTAAACTTCAGGCTCCACCACACCAACATATAAGGTGGCCTGAGGTCACACCCACCACACCAACCAAGCACACCTTAAACCCGTGCAGACCAAAGCAGGGAAAGGAAACATCCTTAAAGGGAAAGCGCACACACATGCATATCAACAAGTTGACATCGGCAACCAGCATGTGCGGCTAAAGGTTCCTACAGTATATGCATGTTGTGTCACAGCATGGACTGTGTTCCCATTCAGCACATATTTTAAAATGTAAAATGTATGAGGGTATTTAGTGTGAAATATGGATGGTATAACAAATGTACATAAACAATTAAAAAAACAGTTTTTCTCTATTTTTCCACAGCCCAAAAAAATATTACATAAATTACAGTGTAATGTATATGCACCCCTGGCCTGGTACTGGTCCATCTCCTGGTGGTTGGGGGCCGCTGATCTGAGTGGTTTAATTAATTGCAGCTGGCTACATTCAACAACTGCGTTGTTGGTGGAGTAACTGCGTCACAACTGCATTCCAACTGCGCTGTGTGCCAGTACCCTTACTGCTTCAGCAAACATGCATTCACAGCGCAGTTTTTGAATGCAGCCAGCTGCAATTAATTAGATAATTTAGAGGATTTCTCCTATGCAGTGCATCATTATTAGACCTCGTTCACATTTCTGTTTTTCACTGAAGCAAGCTGACCACTTATTCCACGGAAAGTACATGTACCCGTTGAATTTAATGTGTCTGTTCATGGATGACACACAGAGGGCCAAAAACAGACACAAAGGACCAAATATGAACATCTTCACGGATGAAAAACGTATTGATTTCTTCATGGACGTCAAACGGACATATAATTGTGAACAAGGCCTTAATGAGGTGCTAAACTGGCTAAGTTCTATAAGGCCTCATGCACAAGGTCATTGCCGGCCGTGGACCGTATACTGCATGAGTCAACTTTACAGAGTTTTCAACTGCATCACCACTGTGCTGTGGGCCAGCACCATTTGGCCTAGTCTGTAAGGAATTAACATATATTCTTAGCAAGCATGAAGTTCTAATGTATATTGTTTACTTTTGATTTATTTGACTTGTATTTTAGAGGTTGTAGAGTCTCTAAACATTTACAGAGAATATGAGCATATGGAACATAGACCTGTAGAGTGCTGAAGGTAATCAATCTCTCTGACATTCAGTTAACCCTGCCACAACAACAAGTGTTACAGAAGGGCTTATCATTCTCCCCAGCAGGCAAATTTGAATATTTTGAAATTATTAAATATTTGGAGTTATTTGCCCGCAAACTCCATTTCAAAAATTATTTTGGCCGCGGTCAAGAGATGGCCCTCCTAACATCACCCCCTGAGAGATAAGCATTAAGGGTCCTAGAGTCTTTATTGGAGGATCAATTTGAGATTAAGACCGAGAGACTTCCTGTACATCTGCACCGGCGCTCACATACGTTTCCCCCCAAATCCCTGTGCCCGGCAGTGGATGTCTTTGTTAAATTGGTCAAACAGGATCTAACTGAAGTAACCCCATATATTAGGGGCGACAATCTGACCAAAATACAGAGACAGGCACTACGAGAAATACAAGAGTTCAGGGAAGTGGTTATAAAATCAGCAGATAAGGGGGGCAATGTCCTGATATGGCTGGTGCAGATGTACGAGAAGGAGGTCTTTCGCCAGTTAAATAATAAACAATGTTATGGTAAAATTGAGAGTGATCCCACGGCCCTTTATAAGAGGGAGTTAGATGAGATTTTGCTGGAGGCACAAGATCAAGGTATTATCAGTCTGAAAATGATGGAGGGATTGATGGTGGAATTTCCTATCAAGCCAACACTATACTTACTCCCGAAGGTCCACAAAAATCAGATTAATCCTTCGGGGCGCCCCATTGTGTCGGGGATAGGGGGCCTATGTGCTAATGTAGGCAAATTCATTGATTTCTTTCTTTAAAAAAGTGTCGAGATCCTTCCATCATTTGTGAAGGACACCACAGATATGCTGAGAAGACTTAACGGCATCCATGTGGGGGAGGATGCGTTCCTCGTCACGTGTGACGTAGAGTCACTATACACGTCTATATACCATGACCAGGGCGTGCGAGCATCTAGGTTCTTTTTATCTATGTCTGATTATGACAATGATTTAGTCGAGTTTATCTTGGCCTTGTTAGAGTTTATGTTAACTCATAATTATTTTCTTCTTAAGGACCGCCTCTTCCTACAGCTCCAGGGAACAGCAATGGGGGCGTCATGTGTGCCCTCATATGCTAATTTGTTCCTGGGGCTGTGGGAGAGACAGATTGTCCATAACTCTCCAGGATATGATGCCGCACTCCTATGGTCTAGGTATATAGACAATGTATTTTTTTCTGTGGCAGGACTCTGAGCCTGCATTAGAGAATTTCCTGACTAGTCTGAATGTCAATGATCGTAATATCAAGCTGACCTGGAAATATAGCCAGACCAAGGTAGAATTCTTGGCTATTATGATTATGAAAGGACCTGATGGAACTATATCCAACAATCTTTTCAGGAAAACTACGGCTGTCAATTCCCTTCTCCACGCTTCATCTTCGCACCATCCGAAAACTATACAGGCGATACCAACGGGGCAATTTTTGAGAACATGTAGGATCTGCTCCAGTGATAAGCACTTTGAACAACAGGCGTCCCTCCTGACACAACGATCCTTGGAGAGAGGCTATCAACCAAACACGATTCGGCAGGGTTATGAAAGAGCTAAAAAGACCACGTGAGATTCCTTGTTGGTAAGCAAAGTGAGACGTAAAAATGATAGAGATTCTGGGGTGAGATTTATTACTCCTTTTAATAACAAATGGAGATTTATCCAAAAGATCTTAAGTAAACACTGGCCGGTTCTTCAAACTGATGGAGACCTGGCGGCTTGCTTGACCCCCTATCCCCAGATTACATGGAGGAGATCACGGAATTTACGTGATCTCCTTACCAAGAGCCACTATGTAGTACAAACAACAGGTAACATTTTTGGTAGCAGAGGTCCTAGATGGGGATCATTTTTGTGTGGATCATGTGCTGCGTGTAAATATATGGTTCATTGCAGCGCTTTCTGTGATTCTGCAGGGAGAAAAAACTTCAAAATTGTCCATAATATTACATGCAACACAGAGGCAGTGATATACCTGATTACATGCCCGTGCAGCCTCCGAAGTACCCGAAAAAGATCTTGATGCACTGCAAGCAGTGCCACGACATTTTCGAAGGTATCATGCATCGGACCCACAGAGTTTAAAAGTTAGAGGTATAGACAAAATCAATTTGGGGTTTAGGGGCGGGACCATCAAATTAGCCCTGCTCCGTAAAGAAACCATATGGATAGTTATCCTAAATACCGTAGCCCCGTACGGTTCTAATGAGTCCAATAGCTTCTCTTCCTTCCTATAAGAATAGCGCAAATTTTATTTGCAGGGTATAATATTTTTAAGTTGTACAATTTTTATTCTTTATTAGTAACTTTGTCTTTGGTTCTTTCTTTTGAGATTATCAGTTCATTTCCTTATGTGGGATAAGGTGGAAATGGATCTAACATGTGGATCTAAAAAGTGGTCAAGGGACGATTTTTGGATAATTTAAGAAGATCTGGAATCGATAAGAACAAATACATATGTGAATGTACTATATCAATGATGCTTAGATGAGATGGGGGCCCCTATTTTCACTCTCTTTGGGGGATTGTAGCTTTACCTATGGATATAGAATCATGTAGGGGAAGATCTATTGGTATAGGTCACTGTCATATAGATACAATAAATTGTGTTTTTTGGGTCAATTATGACCTCTATAGGGGATGGGTCATGAGTGCCACAGTTGACTGCATTGGTTGGGTTTTGTCCTAGCCCCTTCTTGGGATCGGCCATCACCTCAGCTGTTATGCAGTATCACCTCTGGCACTCGTGTTCCTCCCTTGTCACGAATGCACCTTATATTACTATGTACTGAGCCTAATTTGGGCACTGATATTCTATTATGGACACTATATGCACTTTATACCAGTATGCACTGCGATTATTTGTTAGGGTTCGTGAGACCCAACATATTATGAATTATATTATGAAATGTGTGATGCCCTTTAATAGGGATTACGCTATTAATCACATATTGTATGTATAATTGTTATCACAATTTTCTTATCATTGCTTTTTTATTAATTTTTTATTTATATTTGTCATAATTCTTTTCCTTTCACTCATAGGGTGTGTATGTTATTATTTTAAGTATAGCATAATCATGTAATATAAATGTACAATTCCAATCATGTGTAGTATTTGAATTGTTTATTAATTGACTTTTGAGATATCAATGATGCATTGGTTGGATATAGCAATTATATTGATATATGTACTGTCATTTTTACATAGTGTTTTTATGGACGGACTATACAATATATGTGGTCACTGTTCATTTTCTTATATATCGATAAACATGATGATTCTGAAATGTTCTGACGAGTTGGCTATTAATAATGTAAAATATGGGCCTAATATGGATTGCTGTTATGGAGTGGAATTTGCAGCATTATCTATTATTGAGATCCAGCCACAGCCGTTACATGAATAGGAGCCGATCGTCCAATGGCCAAGTGCTTGCGGGTCACATGCGTTCCACCTTGCGGCTCCACGCATGCGCTGTCCGGCTCTATATCGACGTGCTCCGTTACGTCATTATGCGCTGCGCATGCGCAGTGAGTTGGCGTGGACACGCTGAGAGATGGCGCCGTACATCATGGTGCTGTCGCGCCCGATTTGTGGGAGCAAGGTGTCCGCAATCCAGGTACCTTACTCACTAATGTTACTAGTATATATACCCTGCTCTTTCATTCCTTTATACCTTCTGACGAAGCCGCTGAGGTGAAACGCGCGTCGAGGTCTTGCGCTTAGGGCTATTACATCCATCTGGGCTTGGTCATGTCTTCAGGTACGTCCCAGGACTAAAGTGTCTATTGAGACACCATTATAGACACTGCCATATACAGCATCCATATTAGGCCTATGTTATTGATCAGGTCATACATATATACCATCGTGTGCTGTGTTTAGATTAGGCTGTGGATATTTTGGTACCAGGCAGGTACCAGGTGCTTGTGGTTGCCATGGACGCAGGCTGTGGATCGCACTAACATCCATGAATTTTTATTGAGATAATTGTATCATATTATGCAATTCCCCATTGGGGTGTATACACTCACCTAAAGAATTATTAGGAACACCTGTTCTATTTCTCATTAATGCAATTATCTAGTAAACCAATCACATGGCAGTTGCTTCAATGCATTTAGGGGTGTGGTCCTGGTCAAGACAATCTCCTGAACTCCAAACTGAATGTCAGAATGGGAAAGAAAGGTGATTTAAGCAATTTTGAGCATGGCATGGTTGTTGGTGCCAGTTCTTTTTGTATATTCTAACCTGAAGCGTCCCCATCACCATGGGAACGCCTCTGTGTTAGAATATACTGTCGGATTTGAGTTTCACGATGTAACTCAAATCCGACGGTATATTCTAACATAGAGGCGTTCCCATGGTGATGGGGACGCTTCAAGTTAAAATATACCATCGGATTGGAGAAAACTCCGATCCGATGGTATATTAACTCCTGACTTTACATTGAAAGTCAATGGGGGACGGATCCGTTTGAAATTGCACCATATTGTGTCAACGTCAAACGGATCCGTCCCCATTGACTTGCATTGTAATTCAGGACGGATCCGTTTGGCTCCGCACGGCCAGGCGGACACCAAAACAACTTTTTTTTTCATGTCCGTGGATCCTCCAAAAATCAAGGAAGACCCACGGACGAAAAAACGGTCACGGATCACGGAAAAACGGAACCCCGTTTTGCGGACCGCAAAAAAATACGGTCGTGTGCATGAGGCCTAAAGAGGATAAAATAATAGGTGAAATGATCCCTAAAGACCCCAAATTTGTGTTTCGAAAGGCACAAAATGTAGGCAACATAATTGCATCTACAAACAAATGTACAGGAATAAATACAAATAAGAAAAATCAAAAGCAAAAAGGGCAGAAAAAAGGTGGCTTCTATCCATGCAAAATGTGCAGAGGATGCAAAATATCCCAAGATAAGAAAATAAAAACACAAATAAGCAACATGGAGGGGACTTACAAACAAACTATAAAAGACTTCATAACGTGCAACAGCAAGGGAGTCATATACACACTAACATGCCCCTGTAATAAGATTTATGTAGGCCGTACCAAAAGAGCCCTAAAGAAAAGGATAGGGGAACACATATATAACATAAACAGAAAATATGAAGGTCACCCACTATCTCGTCACTACAATGCAAAACATGGAGGTAGCTTTGTGGGATCCCATTTTTGCGGGGTAGAAACAATACAGATGAACAAAAGGGGAGGGGACTACGTTAAAGAAATGTCCAAAAAAGAGTCAAAATGGATATTCAACATGGACACCCTAATACCCAATGGTTTAAATGCAGAGATAGAACTGATTGCGTTTGAATGATGACTGGTGATGGACTCATGCAGGATTGGCAGGGAAGGGGCTAAGGTTCCAGATAAGCGCATAAATAGAGAGAGCGTGAACAGCCAGGTAATACTCCCTGAGGAAGAACAGCGTCTGTTCAAAACGCGTTGGAAAGAGATACCTGGTACCGGTGGTCATTGATGACCGCTGCAGTGACGTCACTCACAGCTCCGAGTGAGCGCTAATCACTTTCTGTGTAAACCTCCACCTGCTGTAGCATCGTGCCACCGGCCGGGGCGTGAGGCAGCACGCCAAGCTACACAATACCGGGACTGATTCTGGATTCCAGCATCGATGATCCAGTGAATAACACACACCTAATGGACAATCACTGACTGCAGGAAAGCAAAACTTCTGCACCAAGTACGGGAGCACGAGTAGGAGCATCAGCGCACAAACAGGAGCCTACATTTCAGGTATACTGGTTAAGCCAGTTGAATACTTGTATATTGATGTATACCCATGTGCATAGATATAGCTCATCTTTGATACCTGTATATTAACCTCAACACGTCCCAAAGCGCAGTATCATAAATATTTAAAACATTTCTAAAGAATGCTATCAGCACCTTGTTGAATCAATGCCACGTAGAATTAAGGCAGTTCTGAAGGCAAAAGGGGGTCCAACACCGTATTAGTATGGTGTTCCTAATAATTCTTTAGGTGAGTGTATATTCTATATTATACACCTCTTTGGCGCACATTGGATGTTTGAGTCACAGCACGGACCTGGTACCCGATAAGTGCTTATTAGCCTTATGGGGATACATGACAGTCTAGTGGAATATATGCCCTTTGCTTTTCTGTATACTTTTTCCACCTTGCCCTTTCTCTCTATATTTTATACATAATAAAGTGATATGAATTTGGATATATTATCTCCACTGGCTTTTTTGTTATGGAGTGCTGAAATATGCCTGTGACGAATACCACGCCTTGTGCCCGCTTGACGTCACCTACGTCGAGCTCACGAGACACAGTATGGTCACTTGTTACCAAAGCATGACGTTACGCCCTCCACAGGAGCAGGTAAGGTCAGCTTGGTACAGTTTACACAGACACCTCCTGTCCATGCGGGCACAGAGAGGCAACGAGCTGAGAGCCTTTTCACTGCCGCCGTGAAACAGCGCCTTGTCAGCCCAGGTATCCTGCCAACAGCTGCTCGTTTGATATAAGCCCGGTCCGCTAACGGGATTAGATAGGGTGAGAAACCAATTGTCATGGATGTAGTAGGGGAGAACACCAAAAGACAATCAAGAAGGAAGGGGAAAGACACTAGGCCTCACTGCTAGGGAAGGAAAAGGGTCATCACCTATAAAACCCTGCTCCTGGCCCTAACTCCTATTCATATGGTCACCTCTCGATGGTAGAGATACCCATACACGGGAACCTAGAAAACCCTGGTGACCCTCAGATTCCCTAAAGATAATGACAGGGCAGAGACCACCTGTTCCTTCTCTGGTGAAGGAACTAGCGTCTCACTGAGGCCTAATAAACAACTGGGGGGGGGGATACAAAACATGACAAGCGGAACGCTTAACTTCAGAGGATGAAGGATGAACAGGACTTCAACACGAACCACACTCCAGCTCTTCCAAGACCAAATGAAGCTATCCCAAGCAAGGAGTGATGGGAAAAGTCAGACTAAATAGGGCGAGGTAGAGGTCACATGATCCACACCTGAACAGGAGGTGTGGACATACCAGCAACACACAAACAAAGTGAAACTAAAAGAGGCTGTCAGATCACTAATGCATAGATAATCTTTCAGACCTTCTGGGACCTGTCACAGATGTGACACTAACCCGCGGTAGCTTATAACTAGGCCGAAACATGGACGTGGGGATTCGTGATCGAGATACAAGATAGCACAAGATTAAATTATATATTTAATCGCCTTAAGGGCACACTAGATATAAAACACAATATACACAGAGAATATATACAGTGGTCTGAGGTTACAAATACAGGTGATATAGGTACAACAGGGTTAAGCAGAGCAAGAGTCAGTTACCGGGTAAGATGAAAGTTCCTTTGGGTTATAATGGTGGAATAGTCCTTGGCTGCAGTCATGTGGGGGCAGTGAGGTCAGCTGGTTCCCGGTCTCTCCAAACACATTGGCACGATGTGACCCCCCTTCAGAAAAGAAACCACCCGCTGGCTTGCATGGGCTTATGACCTGTAGCCGGCCCCTCCCCACCGATGGGTAGGGTACACCCCTCCTTCTCTGGTGCTGGCACCAAATGACCGATAAAACCCCTTAGGGCTCATAGCCCCAGCCCAGAATGTCAAAGGAAGATGGTTCCGGACCCAATTGATCCGCCTGGGTTCCAGCTACAACTAGAGTCCAAACATGGTGCCGCTATGTGGTTTCTGTGGGGAGATATGTATATTTCCCCTCCCGGGCTTCCTAGCCTCAAGCCAGGACCACATGGACATTTGGCTTTGCCCCAGGATCGCAAAAAGATAACCGAATTATGCCTGGGATGGACGGACGATTCATAATTCCTTAGAAATGTAGGTGCCACTGCCAACATGTCTGGGAGGTATCATTGATCCTCCTGCTGGGGGTTTTCCTGCAAGATTAGCTTACCTCCAACCTGGCTGGTTGAGGTGTGACTTTATCCACCTGGGGCTCCTTGAAGCCTGGGGCTTCATCCCTTGCTAGCTGACATCAGATGGTTGGAGGGGGGGGGGGGAGAACTTATTTTGCATGTACACTAACTGTGTACATGCCATAAGGTGAATAAAATGACAATCAGGGCTGCCAATAAATTATAATCCATATCCCTCACAATGCCACTTTGTTAGGGACACCAAAGCAAGAGGGAAATTTGGCTCAAGCTAAGCAGCAGCACTCAAAGGCAAATAGCTGTAAAAGTATTTTAAAAAATTAGGGTGTGTAAAAATATACAGTACAGTTTTGTTTTTAAAAGGATATAGGAGAGCTAGAAAATTGGGTTAGCTCAGCTTAGAAAGAGGACTCCTTTAGATTTGTATGCTTATTAACATGAAAAAATATAATCAGGGTCAGTAGAAAGCTTTGGTGTATGCAATTTCAAAGTATTGAGCAACTTCAGTGTATCATTAGTGTTTTGCATTTGTGATTGTTATCCAAAACCAGAGGTAGATCCTCCGTAATGGAAATATGCGCACAGGTTTGTAAGTGATTTACTGTCTTAGGCCTCATGCACACGACCGTATGTATTTTACGGTCCGCAAAAAAGACGGATGACGTCCGTGTGCATTCCGTATTTTGCTGCCCAAACCCCTGATGAAGCCAGATCACTGGTGAAACATGTTAGGTTTTAGACGCTGATCTCTCATGAAAATGTGCTCTAGATTGTTAGGAAATATTCTCTTACACACGCATGTTTAAGATTAGATAGTGTGTGCCAGCGTGCCAGCAATCAGAGTGGTGGTGTGGGGAAGTGCACTCCCAGCCAACTTCTACAAACAACAGTGTACAATCACGCAGCTATATGGCACTAATAATGAGGATCACCTAGTTTTAATCCACATAAATGTTGCTCACTTATAGTATTGTAATAGTTTAATTGGTTTGTTTATACTATTTTAACCAATTTATTAAAAGTTTTATTTTAATATCTGGGACAAGAGAGGATATTAGCTTGTAGCTATTTAATTGTGTATTTTGAGGAATGGAACAGCTGGCCCCTTCTGACTCCAAAACTTATCTTCACAATAACCACTTGAAAAATGAAGATGCAATATTCCAGAGAACTTGAAGCCAAAACTGTGGATAAATTCACCCAGTGTAAGAGCGACATTTCAGTCCCTCAATGGAATTCAAGCAATGACAAAGCTGTACAACCACATCTATATATACCGAGAATTCCACCTACATCATCATTTCATTATAAAATACATAATTGCGCAATAAATAAGACAGTAATACAAAAATAAAGTGTACAACAACAATTCATAATGTTTGTGTAAAGTGCAGTGCATATTTATCTGTCTGATGGAATCATACATTTCATATCCAAATATCTCATTTAGTGACAGTGTTAATAAAATTAATACTGTAGTTTTACTCATCTAATAAAAATCTCATAAAACAGGGAGGTCAGACCTCATATCCCATAGATAACATATACCAAAAACGGCATGAGTCCACCATACAACGTCTTGCAAAATTACAGCATATGTTAGACTAGGGCAGTGATGGATAACCTCCGGCACTCCAGCTGTGGTGTAACTATGATTCCTAGCATGCTCCATTCATTTCCATGGAGTTCTGAGAACAGCCAAGCAAGTATACCTCTTAGGAGTCGTTGTTTTACCATAGCTGGAGTGCTGGTGGTTAGCTATCACAGGACTAGGTGAATGAAGAGAAAGAGTGCTCCAGTAGCAGAGCACATATGTGTCAAGGATATCAGTCTACTAGTGCCATATTAGTAAAGTGAAATGCAGTGTTGAGGATGGCCTGCACAGTTGTGCTTTGGCCCCAACCTGCGGCTTCTTATTGAAGAGGAGGAGCATGACAAAACAGATTCTGCTGGTCCCTCATTGGCCGTATCTGATGCTACCTGGAATTAAAATGATTTTTTATTTATTTTTTTGGCAAGGGGGGGGGGCATCATGCTATTACATTTACACAAAATGCCTACTGATTTGAAGGTGCAAACATTTTTTTTTTGTATGACACAAACAATAATTAAGACACATTTAATGTTCATAAGTATTCACCCCTTCAAATACTTTGTAAAACCACCATCTGTTGCAATTACAGATGCATGTCAGCGTATCCAGATAGTGGGATATTTGCCCATTCTTCCAGGCAAAACTACTTTAACTCCTTTAAGTTAGATGAGTTCTTCAGTGCACAGCGGTCTACAAGTCATGTCACAGATTCTCAGTTCAACTGCGGGCTGGACTTTGGCTAGGCCTGTGATGGCTAACCTCTGGCACTCCAGCTGTGGTAAAACTACAACTCACAAGATGTACACTTGCTTGGCTGTACTCCATAGAAATGAATAGAGCATGCTGGGAGTCGTAGTTTCACCACAGCTGGAGTGCAGGAGGTAAGCCATCACTGGGCTAGGCAATTCAAACACATTTAAAGGGAGTCCATATGGCCATATACAGTGCTTACGTGGCTCTGTAGCACACCTATACAGGATTGTAATGGTACCTTTATTCTTTTCTTTAGACTTGCACCAGCAGGAAAAACGAATTTTAATTCATATGCAAATGAGCGCTCGCAAGTGCCCAGGGGCAGAGTTCAGTGTGTAGGTGCCCAGGCTGCCCTGCCTTCTGTTCACTTTACTCCTCCCCAGCCTCTTCCTTTGCCCGCCCTCCAAGTCCGGACCTATCGATGAGGCAAGAGACTTGGAGGGCGGGCAAAGGCAGAGACTGGGGAGGAGTAAAGTAAAAAGAAGGCAGAGCAGCCTGGGCACCTACAAACTGAACGCCGCCCCTGGGCACTTGCAAGTGCTCATTTGCATAAGAATTAAACTTCGTTTTTCCTGCTTGTGGAAGTCTAAAGAAAAGAACAAAGGTACCGTTACAATCCTGTATAGGTGTGCTACAGAGCCATGTAAGCACTGTATATGGCCATATGGAGGTGACAGACTCCCTTTAACCTTGAAGCATTCCGCTGTAGCCTTAATGTGGATTCACATCACGTTTTATGCCTCCGTTTGATGTATAGGTTACAAAAAAAAGGATATAAAAAAGCAGTACACCACATTCTTGTATCCTGCACAGTCCAGTAAAAAAAACGTATACTTTTTTAGCAATGGTAAAAAAAAGTATACTTTTTTTTTTTTTACAATGGAACTCTATGGTGAACAGATGCGACTTTATGTCATCACTCTAAAGCATCCGTTTAACGTATACGTTAAAAGGATGGCAAAAATGTGATGTGAACCCACTCTTAGCAGTATTTTTAGGCACATTGTCTTATTGGAAGGTGAACCTACATCCCAGTCTCACATCCCTGGTAGACTGAAGTAGGTTTTACTCAAGACTTGACCTGTATTTATCACCATCCATTTTCCTTCAATCCTGCTCAGCTTTTTAGTCCCTGCAGATGAAATGCATCCCCACAGCATGATGCTACCAGCACCATATTACACTGTGGGAATGGAGTGATGGGAAGTTTTTGGCTTGTGACACACATAACATTTCCCATGAAGGAAAGTAAAATTTTAGTCTAAATTGAGCGCAAACCTTTCAATGTGTTTGCAGTCTGCCGCAGGCTGTTTGGTGAACTTAAAATGTGTTTTTTTTTGCTAGTTTTTTTTTAAAGAAAGACTTATTTTGGCCAATCTTCTATAAAGCCCCATTCTGTGGAGTGTACAATTTATATACAGTCCTGATCAAAAGTTTAAGACCACTTGAAAAATGGCAAAAAATCATATTTAGCATGGCTGGATCTTAACAAGGTTCCAAGTAGAGCTTCAACATGCAACAAGAAGAAATGGGAGTGAGACAAAACATTTTTTGAGCATTCAATTTAATGAAAACAACAAATAAACTGAAACAGGCTGTTTTTCAGCTGATCTAAATTTTAGGACCACATGCCTTTAAAAGGCCAAATCTGTGCAAAGATGTGGATTCATTGTCATTTTCTGTCAGGTAGTCACAAGTTGTGATGGCAAAGGCAAAAAAACTCTCCCTTTTTGAACGTGGTCGGGTTGTTGAACTGCATAAGCAGGTTCTCTCACAGCGCGCCATCGCTGCTGAGGTGGGACGCATTAAGACAGTCATTTGGAATTTCTTAAATGATCCTGAGGGTTATGGAACAAAAAAGTCAAGTGGAAGACCCAAAAAAATTTCATCAGCACTGAGCCGGAGGATCCAATTGGCTGTCCGTCAAGACACTGGACGATCCTCGGCCCAAGTTAAGGCCCTTACTAACTGCAAGTTAAGGCCCCTACGACTGCAGCCCCATAACCATCAGACGGCATCTGAGACTGAAGGGCTTCAAAAACAAAAAACGTCTTCAAAGACCTTGTCTCCTTGAACGCCACAGAACTGCTTGTTTGGACTTTGCAAGAGAGCACCAAACATGGGACATTCAAAAGTGGAAGAAAGTTTTATTCTCTGATGAGAAAAAATGTAACCTTGATGGTCCTGATGGTTTCCAACGTTACTGGCATGACAAGCATATCCCACCTGAGATGTTTTCTACGCGCCACAGTGGAGGGGGCGCCATAATGGTCTGGGGTGCTTTTTCCTTCAGTGGAACAATGGAGCTTCGGGAAGTGCAGGGGCGTCAAATGGCCGCTGGCTATGTCCAGATGTTGCAGAGAGCATTCCTCATGACTGAGGGCCCTCGTCTGTGTGGTAACGACTGGGTTTTTCAACAGGACAACGCTACAGTACACAATGTCCGCAGGACAAGGGACTTCTTCCAGGAGAACAACATCACTCTTTTGGCCCATCCTGCGTGTTCCCCTGATCTAAATCCAATTGAGAACCTTTGGGGATGGATGGCAAGGGAAGTTTACAAAAATGGACAACAGTTCCAGACAGTAGACGGCCTTCGTGCGGCCGTCTTCACCACTTGGAGAAATGTTCCCACTCCCCTTATGGAAACGCTTGCATCAAGCATGCCAAAACAAATTTTTGAAGTGATAAACAATAACGGTTGAGCTACTCATTACTGAGTTCATGTTTGGAAGTTGGATTTCTGTTTTGGGGGGGGGTTTAGTTTTTTTTGGAGGTGTGGTCCTAAACTTTTGATCAGCTGAAAAACAGCCTGTTTCAGTTTATTCATTGTTTTCATTAAATTGAATGCTCAAAATTTTTTGGGTCTCACTCCCATTTCTTCTTGTTGCATGTTGAAGCTCTACTTGGAACCTTGTTAAGATCCAGCCATGTTAAATATGACTTTTTGCCATTTTTCAAGTGGTCTTAAACTTTTGATCAGGACTGTACTTTCATCTCCACTGTGGATTTTCAGCGCTCTTTCAGTGTTATTATTGGTGAGTTTGTTGAATCTTTGATCATTGTCCACCTTGCCCAATATGTAAATTTTGGTGGATGTCCTTTTTTCTGGATTGTAGTTCTGCCATATTCCTTTAATATTGTTATAATGAATTTAATGGTGCCCCATGGAATGTTCAAAGTTTACTATATTTCTTTATATCCCAACCCTGATCTCCACAAGTTTGTCACTGACCTGTTTGAAGAGCTCCTTGGTCTTCCTGTTCTTCGCGGAGTAGTGCTGCAAACTCAGGGCCTTTCAGAACAGGTGTCTTTATACTCACATATTTTTACATATAACACTAAAACTGCCTTAATTGACAATTTATTCCTAACTAAGCCTGACTACAGGGAGTGCAGAATTATTAGGCAAGTTGTATTTTTGAGGATTAATTTTATTATTGAACAACAACCATGTTCTCAATGAACCCAAAAAACTCATTAATATCAAAGCTGAATATTTTTGGAAGTAGTTTTTAGTTTGTTTTTAGTTTTAGCTATTTTAGGGGGATATCTGTGTGTGCAGGTGACTATTACTGTGCATAATTATTAGGCAACTTAACAAAAAACAAATATATACCCATTTCAATTATTTATTTTTACCAGTGAAACCAATATAACATCTCAACATTCACAAATATACATTTCTGACATTCAAAAATAAAACAAAAACAAATCAGTGACCAATATAGCCACCTTTCTTTGCAAGGACACTCAAAAGCCTGCCATCCATGGATTCTGTCAGTGTTTTGATCTGTTCACCATCAACATTGCGTGCAGCAGCAACCACAGCCTCCCAGACACTGTTCAGAGAGGTGTACTGTTTTCCCTCCTTGTAAATCTCACATTTGATGATGGACCACAGGTTCTCAATGGGGTTCAGATCAGGTGAACAAGGAGGCCATGTCATTAGATTTTCTTCTTTTATACCCTTTCTTGCCAGCCACGCTGTGGAGTACTTGGACGCGTGTGATGGAGCATTGTCCTGCATGAAAATCATGTTTTTCTTGAAGGATGCAGACTTCTTCCTGTACCACTGCTTGAAGAAGGTGTCTTCCAGAAACTGGCAGTAGGACTGGGAGTTGAGCTTGACTCCATCCTCAACCCGAAAAGGCCCCACAAGCTCATCTTTGATGATACCAGCCCAAACCAGTACTCCACCTCCACCTTGCTGGCGTCTGAGTCAGACTAGAGCTCTCTGCCCTTTACCAATCCAGCCACGTGCCCATCCATCTGGCCCATTAAGACTCACTCTCATTTCATCAGTCCATAAAACCTTAGAAAAATCAGTCTTGAGATATTTTTGGCCCAGTCTTGACGTTTCAGCTTGTGTGTCTTGTTCAGTGGTGGTCGTCTTTCAGCCTTTCTTACCTTGGCCATGTCTCTGAGTATTGCACACCTTGTGCTTTTGGGCACTCCAGTGATGTTGCAGCTCTGAAATATGGCCAAACTGGTGGCAAGTGGCATCTTGGCAGCTGCACGCTTGACTTTTCTCAGTTCATGGGCAGTTATTTTGCGCCTTGGTTTTTCCACACGCTTCTTGCGACCCTGTTGACTATTTTGAATGAAACGCTTGATTGTTCGATGATCACGCTTCAGAAGCTTTGCAATTTTAAGAGTGCTGCATCCCTCTGCAAGATATCTCACTATTTTTGACTTTTCTGAGCCTGTCAAGTCCTTCTTTTGACCCATTTTGCCAAAGGAAAGGAAGTTGCCTAATAATTATGCACACCTGATATAGGGTGTTGATGTCATTAGACCACACCCCTTCTCATTACAGAGATGCACATCACCTAATATGCTTAATTGGTAGTAGGCTTTCGAGCCTATACAGCTTGGAGTAAGACAACATGCATAAAGAGGATGATGTGGTCAAAATACTCATTTGCCTAATAATTCTGTACAGGGTGTATATGTCTGTGATGACATTGTACAGAGTTGCAGAATATGCTGGCGATGTATAAATGAATAAAATAAAATCGACCAAATTAAATTAACTGCTCGCTCTATGCCTAAATAAGACTAAGACCCACTAACAATAACATACAGAAACGTTCTTTTCATAATGATAACCACTTACGAACTGACACCGGCAAACTGACCCAGACTAACACTACCAAACTCATGCTGACTTTCAGACAGTGAAACTGACAATCTCAAAGATTTGCACTGTCTGACTGATGATGACTGATTCAGTTCATGACTAATGCTAAACTAATCGTTAACCCTAACCTTCTGTACTATAACCCTATCTCTTAACCCTAACCATCTTGCACTATAATCTTAAACCTAATTTTGCTATCTAAATCCTTTTTTCTTTGTTTTCGAGTTTTATGATTTAAAGGTGTTATCCAAATATTTGTAGGTTTATTGGTATATGATCGGTGGTGGTACAACACCTGGGACCCCGCTGATCATCCATTTCAGAAGGCCTAGTGCTCCTGTGAGTGCTGCAGCCTTTTTGCTGCTAACCCTAGGCCAGTGATGGCCCAACCATTAGTCATGTGGCCTAGGTGCAGCTTAGATCCATTCACTTGAGTGCTGGGCCTACTCAAACAATTGATCGGTTGGGATCTAGAGTGTCAGACCCCTATGATCAGATGCTGATGGCGTATCCAGAGGATAGGTCATCAGTTACAAATAGTCCCCTTTAATTAAAAAAGTACAATAAGCTCCCTTATACAATGCAAGTTGTGCAGAGTGGTGACTGGGGCAACTGGGGTAGAAGGGCCTTCAATGAGATGACTAATAACTCTACAGTCACTCATAGAGCGCCACAGTCTTGATGTGGAGAAAGGAGTACCTTCTCAAAGGACAAACATCTCTGCTGCACTCCATGATTCATGCCTTTATGCTAAGTATGTAGGTTTTGCGACTTTTTCAGTTAAAGCTGTATTTTTACGCCACCCTCACCAGTTTCTGAAAAGGGGACGTGGCGAAGGCAGGGCCATTGGCCCCAGCACATTCATCAGATACTGACGTAGATAATGACTGCTGTAGATTTTATTCGGGCACATGGAGTGCCGGAGGAATCATGTAATTTATGATGAGACCAGCCGCCTCTTCATAAATTATCACCTATACAGCTCAAAGAGCAACCACACAGAGAGTAATTCTAATTAATTATTCTTTATTGGATATCCAAAACATTAGATGGTATATCAGTTAAAACATATACAAAAACAGCACATACTGGGAACACAACGGTGTTACAATAAATGTATAAAAACAGAGTAAGCTCCAAACCAATAAGGGACTAGTATCCCCCCATGCACAATAAAGCAGTATCAACTTGGTGGGGCGCATATAGCGATAATAGCATCCAGAGCATACATACACAAACACTCCAACCATTTAAGGGAGTGTAAGCCTGGGTGCCGCCCACACCAAGCAGAGACTGCAAGGGAAGAGGGGGGAAGAAAACACAGTAAAGTGCAAGTGCAATGAATACCTACTGACCCTGGTCTGAAACAGCCGCCCGACGATCATTTCGCAAAATGCTTCCTCTTGGGGCCCCAAGAGGAAGCATTTTGCGAAACGATCGTCGGGCGGCTGTTTCAGACCAGGGTCAGTAGGTATTCATTGCACTTGCACTTTACTGTGTTTTCTCCCCCCCTCTTCCCTTGCAGTCTCTGCTTGGTGTGGGCGGCACCCAGGCTTACACTCCCTTAAATGGTTGGAGTGTTTGTGTATGTATGCTCTGGATGCTATTATCGCTATATGCGCCCCACCAAGTTGATACTGCTTTATTGTGCATGGGGGAATACTAGTCCCTTATTGGTTTGGAGCTTACTCTGTTTTTATAGATTTAGTGTAACACCGTTGTGTTCCCAGTATGTGCTGTTTTTGTATATGTTTTAACTGATATACCATCTAATGTTTTGGATATCCAATAAAGAATAATTAATTAGAATTACTCTCTGTGTGGTTGCTCTTTGAGCTGTATAGGTGATAATACGAATAACTCCATGCGAGATATTTATGATATAGTTGTTTTTTGGTGCTCTTCATAAATTACATGCCTCCTTCGGCAGTGCAGACCCTATTAAGACCAAAGTACCATGCATTAGTCTTGCTAAATTAGGGCCTTTGTTTTAATGATTTTGCCTAATAAATCAGATTTTCACTTTTGATGAGATTGTAAAGATTTACTCATGGCATAAGCAGCATGTATGCACTCTAAACATGATAAACTTTTTCTTTTAGGAGGTGTTCTGTATTTTAGACACAACTAAATCAAGCTGTAATCCATCATAATGTTCATGAGTGTAAGGTACTGGGTGGTATTTTTACTTGCATTTCGATCTGCCATGTGTGTACTTTCCAAAAATATGTGGCCATGGGTTATAATATACATTGTATTTTCATTTATAATTATTTCAGAAGTGTGAACATTGTCTGGAAGCTCCTAGCAGCATATATATTAAACCAGGAAAAAGTATATCAAGGACAACAAGAATTACTGTAAACTTCTTGTCCTGGTATTCTTAATATAAAGGGAAATAAAGGCTAGAATAATAGCTATAAAGGAATGGAGTAAATAATGTAAAAAGCTAGCTTACTGTAATTTACATTCTGGGGGTGTTTCATAAAGGAGACGATGGCAGAATTTCAGTAACAGAAATCAGTGATTGTTGCCAAGGAGGTTGTGAATGCTGTGTAGTCTTTTAATTCTAGAAATGAGCAGTACTTGGAGATCACAGACTTCACAAATATGATCTTCACTTATATCTTTGGCATATCAAAATATCATTAAGACTGGATTTACCCTTTAAAATCTTGCTCTTGCATTAAAAACTGAAAAAAATGATGTTACTGGCACTTTACAAGGCACTGCAACAATTCTAAAGGTTTATTTAAAAATATATTTTAGAAATTTGTGAGAAGTTTTGAAAAATGATGTCAAAAACCACAACTCGATTGCGCCATCTGAATTAGTCCTCCAAGTCCTACTTTTTATATTCCATTTTCAAATGTAATATTTGTATTAGTAATGTATAACCAAGCTTTTCACCATGTATTTGTTATATACCCTGCAAACATCACACATATCAACATTTCCTGTGTGGGAATCACGCTCCGTTTGTGAAAAAATATGTACAGTACAGTACAGACCAAAAGTTTGGACACACCTTCTCATTCAAAGAGTTTTCTTTATTTTCATGACTATGAAGGCATCAAAACTATGAATTAACACATGTGGAATTATATACATAACAAACAAGTGTGAAACAACTGAAAATATGTCATATTCTAGGTTCTTCAAAGTAGCCACCTTATGCTTTGATTACTGCTTTGCACACTCTTGGCATTCTCTTGATGAGCTTCAAGAGGTAGTCACCTGAAATGGTCTTCCAAGAGTCTTGAAGGAGTTCCCAGAGATGCTTAGCACTTGTTGGCCCTTTTGCCTTCATTCTGCGGTCCAGCTCACCCCAAACCATCTCGATTGGGTTCAGGTCCGGTGACTGTGGAGGCCAGGTCATCTGGCGCAGCACCCCATCACTCTCCTTCATGGTCAAATAGCCCTTACTTTCAAAGTTTTCCCAATTTTTCGGCTGACTGACTGACCTTCATTTCTTAAAGTAATGATGGCCACTCGTTTTTCTTTACTTAGCTGCTTTTTTCTTGCCATAATACCAATTCTAACAGTCTATTCCATAGGACTATCAGCTGTGTATCCACCTGACTTCTCCTCAACGCAACTGATGGTCCCAACCCCATTTATAAGGCAAGAAATCCCACTTATTAAACCTGACAGGGCACACCTGTGAAGTGAAAACCATTTCAGGGGACTACCTCTTGAAGCTCATCAAGAGAATTCCAAGAGTGTGCAAAGCAGTAATCAAAGCAAAAGGTGGCTACTTTGAAGAACCTAGAATATGACATAGTTTCAGTTGTTTCACACTTGTTTGTTATGTATATAATTCCACATGTGTTAATTCAAAGTTTTGATGCCTTCAGTGTGAATCTACAATTTTCATAGACCTGAAAATAAAGAAAACTCTTTGAATGAGAAGGTGTGTCCAAACTTTTGGTCTGTACTGTATGTCCTTTATGGTTCCATCATATAAAATGGAAAATGTATTTCATAAAACAAGGGAGACTTTGAAAATATGCAACTGCGTGGAACCAAAATGTATTCCGTAATAAAATCTGTTTTACACCACATCTATCAGGGATAACTACTACCTACTTAACTATTACAGGTTTAAAAGAACATTATAGAATAAAATCTATTTAAAATAAGATCAATGTGTAAAGCAACTCAATTTTTTCAATATGCAATTACTAAATTCCAATTGAAAGTATTATTGAAAGGATTAAATTTAGTTCCTAATACACACTTTGATTTATATACTAACTTTATTGGATATCAACCGCTATGTCAGAGGTTTCACAGTAAAACATAATTTCTATGAAGATAAGGCCTCATGCACACAACCGTTTTTTTTAAGGTCCGCAAAAACGGGGTCCGTAGGTCCGTGATCCGTGTCCGTTTTTTCTTCTGTGGGTCTTCCTTGATTTTTGGAGGATCCACGGACATGAAGAAAAAGTCGTTTTGGTGTCCGCCTGGCCGTGCGGAGCCAAACGGATCCGTCCTGACTTACAATGCAAGTCAATGGGGACGGATCCGTTTGACGTTGACACAATATGGTGCAATTGCAAACGGATCCGTCCCCCATTGACTTTCAATGTTAAGTCAGGAGTCCTTATTATACCATCGGATCTGAGTTTTCTCCAATCCGATGGTATATTTTAACTTGGAGCGTCCCCATCACCATGGGAACGCCTCTATGTTAGAATATACCATCGGATTTGAGTTAGATCATGAAAACTCATATCCGACAGTATATTCTAACACAGAGGTGTTCCCATAGTGATGGGGACGCTTCAAGTTAGAATATACTACGAACTGTGTACATGACTGCCCCCTGCTGCCTGGCAGCACCCGATCTCTTACAGGGGGCTGTGATCCACACAATTAACCCCTCAGGTGCCGCACCTGAGGGGTTAATTGTGCGTATCATAGCCCCCTGTAAGAGATCAGGTGCTGCCAGGCAGGAGGGGGCACACCCCCCTCCCTCCCCAGTTTTAAATTCATTGGTGGCCAGTGTGCCCCCCCTCCCTCCCCTGTATTACTGTACATTCATTGGTGGCCAGTTTAATCGCTGGGACTCCGATCGGTAACCATGGCAACCAGGACGGTACTGCAGTCCTGGTTGCCATGGTTACTTAGCAATTTTAGAAGCATTATACTTACCTTTACTGTCTGTGACCGGCTGGGCGCTCCTCCTACTGGTAAGTGAAAGGTCTGTGCGGCGCATTGCTTATAGCACAGACCTGTCACTTACCAGTAGGAGGAGCGCCCGGCCAGTCACAGACATCGCAGGTAAGTATAATGCTTCTAAAAATTGATAAGTAACCATGGCAACCAGGACTGCAGTAGCGTCCTGGTTGCCATGGTTACCGATCGGAGCCCCAGCGATTAAAGATTAAACTGGGACTCCGATCGGAACTCTCCGCTGCCACCAATGATAGGGGGGGATTTTAATTAGGAGGGGGAGGGAGGGGGGGCCACACTGGCCACCAATAAATGTACAGTAATACAGGGGAGGGAGGGGGGCCCAGTGGCCACCAATGAATGTACAGTAATACAGGGGAGGGAGGGGGGGGGCCATTGGCCACCAATGAATGTACAGTAATACAGGGGAGGGAGGGGGGCCCACTGGCCACCAATGAATGTACAGTAATACAGGGGAGGGAGGGGGGCCCACTGGCCACCAATGAATGTACAGTAATACAGGTGAGGGAGGGGGGCTCACTGGCCACCAATGAATGTACAGTAATACAGGGGAGGGAGGGGGGCCCACTGGCCACCAATGAATGTACAGTAATACAGGGGATGGAGGGGGGCCGCACTGGCCACCAATGAATGTACAGTAATACAGGGGAGGGAGGGGGGGCCCAGTGGCCACCAATGAATGTACAGTAATACAGGGGAGGGAGGGGGGGCCCATTGGCCACTAATGAATGTACAGTAATACAGGGGAGGGAGGGGGGCTCACTGGCCACCAATGAATGTACAGTAATACAGGGGAGGGAGGGGGGGCCCACTGGCCACCAATGAATGTACAGTAATACAGGGGATGGAGGGGGGCCGCACTGGCCACCAATGAATGTAATACAGGGGAGGGAGGGGGGTCACACTGGCCACCAATGAATTTAAAACTGGGGAGGGAGGGGTGTGTGGCCCCTCCTGCCTGGCAGCACCTGATCTCTTACAGGGGGCTATGATAGGCACAATTAACCCCTTAGGTGCGGCACCTGAGGGGTTAATTGTGCGGATCACAGCCCCCTGTAAGAGATCGGGTGCTGCCAGGCAGCAGGGGACAGTCATGTACACAGTTTAGTATATTCTAACTTGAAGCGTCCCCATCACTATGGGAACGCCTCTGTGTTAGAATATACTGTCGGATCTGAGCTTTCACGAAGTGAAAACTCAGCTCTGAAAAAGCTTTTATGCAGACGGATCCATCTGTGTGAAAGTAGCCTACGGCCACAGATGCGGATGCCAATCTTGTGTGCATCCGTGTTTTTTCATGGACCCATTGACTTGAATAGGTCCGTGAACCGTTGTCCGTCAAAAAAAAAATAGGACAGGTCATATTTTTTTGAGGGACAGGAAACACGGATCACGGCCGCGGATGAACAACGGTGCATTTTCCGAGTTTTGAACGGACCCATTGAAAGTCAATGGGTCCGCACTAAATCACGGAAAACGGAACAACGGCCATGGATGCACACAACGGTCGTGTGCATGAGGCCTAACAGGGAAGTTTCTTTAGATGACAATATTAACACAAATGCACAGCTTCAACAGAATAATCCTAGCACTAATATACTGTATATCAAGAAGTACTTTGAAGAGGATTTTAGATGCGGGCTCTCAATATTTAGCCAAAAAAAGTATTACACTTGGCAATATTCTAGCTGCTTCTGTTTATGTATCCCAGTCAGGTCCAAAGGGCAATTGGTTAAGAAAAACCACAAGTCTTTATAGATGTGGAATAAAACGTTGTAAAACTGGCCAATATATTTCTACTAGCAATATGTTTCTTGCCACTAGCAACCAGTTAACCAAAACATGGTCTACTTTAACCATGGTGCCATGCATGTTATATATGTCATTAAGTGTACACATTGTTGTTTACAATACATAAGATGTAACATAGTAACATAGTTTATAAGGCTGAAAAAAGACATCCATCCATCCAGTTCAGCCTGTTATCCAGAAAGTTGATCCAGAGGAAGGCAAAAAGACCCCTGTGAGGTAGAAGCCATTAACATGCGTTAGGAACAGGAAGGAGAGAACAGCCCATTGCTAGCTGTACTCACCTTCCCTGATCTCCTTCTGGCCCTACGCGGTGTCCTGACACGTACAGTGTCAGGACGTAGTGCACGTAGATGTGCACTATGACCTGACCCTTTGCGTTGTCAGGTCACAGTACAGCGTGGCAGGAAGAAAACAAAGGATGGTAAGTGAATCTGATCTGAGGTATGATTGGGGCTGATCTGAGTGTGGGGAGGGTCTGATGAGGTCTTATCTGAGGCGGGGGGGGGGGGTGATCTAAGGCTGGGGAGGGTTTGATGAGGGTCTGATCTGTGGCTGATATAGGCTGGGGGTTTGATAGGAGGCTGATTTGAGGCTGATGGGGGTGGGGGGGGAGATCTGAGGCTGAGAAAGGGACAAAGGTAGGGACAGCTGCGAAGAAAGAGGCAGGGACAGTGGCAGGGAGAGTAAAATCTGGGTGGACCCTACTGGGATGAGCTTGGCTGCCATTAATGCCAAATAAATATATAACATTCTCAACTTAAATATTAGCCTGCTATATGTGGTCAAAATGGCGCCTGTACTATTTGTAATATATAGTGCAGGCGCCATTCTGTGCTGCAAATATACGGCGCTCTAGATGTTTTAAATTGAAGCACAATTTCTGTAACTTACCCCTAAGTCACTTATATGTTTGACCAAATATAGCCATCCTTAAGTTGAGAATTTTGTATGGCCTCGGAACGATGTTACAAATATTCAAATGGCCCTTGGCAGCAAAAAGGTTCCCCACCCCTGCTTTAGGGGAAAAAATTCCTTCCCGAATCAAATCAGGCAATCAGAATTATTCCCTGGATCAACAACCCATCTCTAGTAATTATAACATGTAATATTATTACCCACCAGAAATACATCCAGGCCCCTCTTGAACTCTTTTAGTGAATTCACCATCACCACCTCCTCAGGCAGAGAGTTCCATAGTCTGACTGCTATTACAGTAAAGAATCTTCTTCTATGTGTAGAAACCTTCTTTCCTCTAGTGTAGAGGATGTCCCCTCATCACAGTCACAGTCCTGGGAAGAAATAGATGATAGGAGAGATCTCTGTACTGACCCCTGGTATATTTATACATAGTTATTAGATCTCCCCTCAGTCGTATTTTTTCTAAAGTGAATAACACTAATTTTGATAATCTCTCTCGGCACTGTAGTCCACCCATTCCAGTTATTAGTTTAGTTGCCCTCGTCTGAACCCTCTCCAGTTCAGCTAGGTCTGCTTTGTTCTCAGGAGCCCAGAACTGTACACGGTACTCCATGTGTGGTCTGACTAGTGTACATTTTGTTTCAAACACTAGAGTTCTGAAGCTAGCGTCTGCAACTGGCGATAACGCCGATCGCAGACATTTATCCATTTAGCTTCCGTGGTCAAATGTAATCATGGCATCTAAATGCTAAAAAACCCGGGAAACACTGAGCTTCTGGGCCAGGAACAGCTCCTTCATGCGGCGACTGGGGAAGCTGTTCTTTCGCTCTGATGCACTGGTTCTCTCTGAAAAGACCCAGACTCAAAAATTCTAATCATCCCTCTTTCCCCAGAAGTAAAATAAAGATAAACAATAAAAAATAAAAACATAAGCATTGCCATGTCCCAAAATACCCAAACTATTAGCATATAACAATATTTATCCCATAAGGCAAATAGTGTTATGGGAAAAAATCAAAATGGCTTATTCACCATTTTTTCATTGCTTCACTTACAAAAAACAAGTTGAATAAAATGTGATAAAAAAGTCACACTTCAAAATCGTATCAATGAACACTACAGATCATCCTGCAAAAAAACAACACAGCTACGTAGACGTAACTATAAAAAGTAATAGGGGTTAGAATATAGAGATGAAAAACACATTATTAAAACACAAAAAAGTACAACTGGTCCTGCAAAAGACAAGCCCTCTAACGGCTATGTGAATGGGAAAATTAAGGCTCTGGAAAGGCAGAGAGGAAAAACAAATATCCTCCAGGACTCAAGAGGATAATCAACACCTTTTATAAGAAGGCAGCCTCTCTGATGTGGTTTATGCTATGACTAAAAGCCTGTTATGCGCTTGAAACATGTTTTTAATATATTTTTTTTGCATGGAGTAAATATAGAATAAACTTTTTATACTGAGTGCTGAATTTTACAGATTAAAAAAAAAAAGATTTTTAAATAAAATCTATTTAGGGAGAACTTATTTTTAGGGATCAAACAAAAATGTGAAGGCTGCCACGTCTCCCAACAAAATGTTAAAAATAATCTATTCAACTCAGTTGCAAAAGAGGCATAAACCATTTTAGATAGGAATCAAAAATCTCAAATGACACATTGCAGAACTTTTTATTTTTGTAGTCAAGAGTCATTTCTCTTTAAAGATAAATACAGCTGGAAAGCATGAAGCCCCAATACACAATGACACCTGGGGAGATTGTTCCTGTGACGTGATGAATGTGTGAAGATTCTGGCTGTATGCGCAAAGTCCACTAATCTTCTTACAGATTACAGTTCCTAATATAAACCTTTATTCAGTTGAGAAAAACTGGGTCAGAGCAACAAAAGAGCAGGCACGGATTGTGCCAGTTTTTCAACCCTCAGGTTCTGTTTCAGTAAACAAAGTTATGAATCCCATATAGTAAAAATGTACTGTGGAAAAATTCTTAGTGCAAAATTATCCTTCATTTTTAAAAAGGAAGAAAATAAATGGTTAATCATTAATTAATTCGCAAAGAGAATTGCATAGCCTCCATAAGGCCTAGTTCACACGAACGTTTTTTTTGCGAGTGTACGGGACGTTTTTTTGTGTTCCGTATACGGTCCGTATACGGAACCATTCATTTCAATGGTTCCGCAAAAAAAACGGAATGTGTTCCGTATGCATTCCGTTTCCGTATTTCCGTTTTTCCGTTCCGTTGAAAGATAGAGCTTGTCCTATATTTGGCCGTAAATCACAGGTCGTGGCTCCATTCAAGTCAATGGGTCCGCAAAAAAAACTGAACACATACGGAAATGCATCCGTATGTCTTCCGTTTCCGTTCCGTTTTTTCTGAACCATCTATTGAAAATGTTATGGCCAGCCCAATTTTTTCTATGTAATTACTGTATACTGTTCATGGCATACGGAAAAACGGAAAGGAAACGGAAACACAAAGGAACTAAAAAATGGAACAACGGATCTGTGAAAAACGGACCGCAAAAAACAATAAAAGCCATACGGTCGTGTGAACTAGGCCTAACTCAGGAGTTACAGAGACAGCACTTTCTGTGCTACGTTGTTCACATAGATACCACTCGAGGCCACTGGAGTTGTGTTCACAATGTAACATGACATGTAACATTTTGTAACTGTACCCACCCCAGGCTGCCACTTATGAGAGTGTTCCCATCTTAGCCCTAATAGGCAGAGATGGAAATAACTCTTTAAGATGGAATTTAAGTTTTTAGAGTCAAGGAAATCAGGTAGGGCAAGTATTAGCCTTTCCTCTATATATATCATTCCTTTTGAATTCACTTCAAGCTTTAGGTCAAGAAACTGCACCAAAAATGAGCAAATGCGGAGTGAATAGGAGTATCAGCTGCAGTACCTGAGAACAGACACTGGAGCTGTGGTGTTCTGGCTCCATAAACTGTTTACTTCCAGAACCTGTGACTGCTGCTAACAGCTGATTGATATCAGTATCTCTTGTTGGACCCCCACCAATTTCATATTGATAATCTATCCTGCGGAGAGGTAATCAATATGTTAGTCTAAGAAAACTCCTGCAAACAGCACACCCTACCTGAAAGAGACTCACTTTTAACTCATTCACTGTCATGGGTATTTGGACACTTTACATCTCTGGTATCCAGGACAATTTTTGCACTTTGAACATGTAAAAAAATAATAATAATAAAAAATTTAAATTACACTAACCCTTTACCCCTATACTTACTGTATATGTTTTCTAAAAGTAGACATCTGACACATTTGTCAGGCACTTTATATCCACTGGCATCCTCACGTAATGTTGGGTTTACAGTGTAATTTTTCATGAAAACTGCATAGAAGTTGATATTAGTGGTTAAGAGTGTGACCCAAGTAGAAAATTACACACACTACACCTCTTAAAATAAAAGTTAAACATGTACAGATTGTATAGATGCCTTACTTTGCTTCAGAAACGTGCATCAGAATTTTGGTGGATCTAAAGCCATTCACTTTTTTACTCCCCTTGTCAGCTCAGCGCACAATTTTGGCCAGAGTTCTGGAGCATTTGCAATAGAACATGTACCGCATTATGTGCAGACTACTTACTGCTTTAGTGTTCTATATTACATAGCTCAGTTTACTAGCATATGGAAACTGATTTGTTGATTCTATGTACAACAGTACATTTAGAAAGTTATTAGATCCTTTCCCTTTTTTCCACATTTTGTTATATATAAAGTTCTGCGGAATATGTCAACGCTATATAAGTGAGTATCACAATAAAATATTGTGGCGTTCTGCTAAAATAAAAATAAAAATTATATTTCTTCCCCATTCTGCACTCAATACCCTATAATGACAAAGTGAAAACAGATTATTCAAAATATTTGATAATTTATTGAAAAGGAAAAACTAAAATATTGCTTTGACATAAGTATTCAGACCCTTTACTCATTACTTAGTTGAAAAACCTTTGGCAGCGATTATGGCCTCCAGTCTTCTCCACAAGGTTTGCGCTCCTGGATTTGGCAATTTTCTGCCATTCTCTGCAGATCCTCTCAAGCTCTGTCTGGATGGGGACTGTCGATGAACAGCCATTTTCAGGTTTCTCCATAGTTTATTTTAGTTTACCATAGTTTAGATTATAAGGCTGAAAAAAGACATCCGTCAATCCAGTTTAGCCTGTTATCCTGCAATTGTGTTCATGTCAGGGTTCTGGGTAGGCCACTCAAAGACATTCGCAAAGTTGTCCCTAAGCCACTTCTAGGTTGTCTTGGCTGTATGCTTAGGATCATTTTCTTGCTGGAAGATAAACTTTCATCCCAACCTGAGGTCCAGAGCACACTGGATCAGGCTTTCATTAAAAGGGTTTTCTGAGGATCTTTTTACTGATGACCTATCCTCTGGATCTGATCAGTGGGGGTCCGACACCTGGGATCCCCGATAATTAGCTGTTGGAGAAGGCACCGATGCTGACAGTAGCGCTGCGGCTATCTCTCTGTTCACTAAGCACAGCACCATCTATTTGATAGCGGCTATGCTTGGTATCGCAGCTCAGCCCCATTCACTTCAATGGGACTGATCTGCGCCTAGGCCATGTGACCGATGAATGTGATGTCACAAGGCCTAGGAAAAGCTGTGAGAAGGGAGCCACGCTTTTGCAAGTGCCAGTGCCTTCTCAAACAGCTGATTGGTGGGGTCCCACATGTCAGACCCCTACCAATCAGGTCCTGATGAACTAACCAGTCTCCCTGTCCCATCTGCTGAAAAACACCCCCACAGCATGATGCTGCCACCATCATGCTTCACTATAGGGATGGTATTAGGCACTGTCTGTTTCCTCCAAACATGATGCTTAGAATTCAGGCAAAAAAGTTCAAGCTTGGTTTCATCAGACCTGAGAATCTGGTTTCTCACAGTCTGAGAGTCCTTTAGGTTTTTGCAACTTTCATCTGTCTTTTACTGAGGTAAGAGATGCTTCTTTTTGGCTACTCAGCCATAAAGCCACATTGGTACAATGATGCATTGATGGTTGACCTTCTGGAAGTTTCTCCCATCTGCACACAAGAACTTTAAAGCTAAGCCAGAGTGACCATTGGGTTCTTGGTCACCTCTCTTACCAAGGCTCTTCGTCACTGATTATTTAGTTTGGTGGGGTAGTCAGCTCTAGTCAGTGAAGCAGAAATTTTAGTACCCTTCTACAGATCTATGACTACACACAATCCTGTCTCTGGGCTCTACAGGCAGTTCTCCTCAAGGCTTGGTTTTTGCTCTGAAATAAAGTCTCACAGTTGACGATGCATATTGACAGGGATGTGCCACTGAATTTACCACAGGTAGATTCCAATCAAGTTGTAGAAACATCTCAAAGATGATCAAGAGAAATGGGAAGCTCTCACAGCAAAATTTCAAGTGTCATAGCAAAGGCTGAATATGTATATACATCCAAGATTTTTGTTTTTCCTTTTTAATAAATTTGGAAACATGTCTAAAATTCTGTTTGAATTTTTTTGTTAAGGAGGATTAAGTGCAGACAGGTAAAACTAGATTTTTTTTATTTTAGCAAGTCTGAAATGTGAAATAAGTGAAACAGCCTAAAGACTTTCTGAATGTACTGTATATAGTACCAGGCATTATTTTATATATTCCATTTTATATATTCTATTTTTAGCCTGCTACTGTTGCTATAATATGCAATAATTTTTTGAACTGAGGAAATTCAACTCTTAGGATCCCCACAGATCCTGAGAATGAATTGGCTGTGTTCTGACAGATTACTATACCTTATCAGAATGCTATACCCTCGTCACTTCCGGTCACGCGGTCGCACCGGAAGTGATGAGAATCAGCTGGAGAAAGGGGTGTGCGGCACTGCAGAAGCGCAGATCCACGGGTAAGTCAAAATTATAGCACCGCCATGGGAGAAGCGCTTACTTAATGCACATGCGCAAAACCATCCGGGACACACTGCGCCTGCGCCGGGAGCCACGTCTGGGTAGGAGAGGGTGCGCACACGCGGTTAAATACTCCCGTTGGCCACACACATCAGGGTTACACCACGCGCGCGCACTCAGGGGTAAATTTGTGAGTGCAAAATGTTCCATCAGATCTTGCTACCCCTGAGTGCACACACGCAGTGTAATCCTGATGTGTGTGGCCGACGGGAGTATATAGTCGCGCGTGCACACCCTCTTCTACCCAGCCGTGCCTCCGGGCGCAAGCGCAGTGTGTCCCAGCCGATTTCGCGCATGTGCATTAAGTGAGCGCTTCTCCCATGGCGGCGCTATAATTCTGACTTACCCGTGGATCTGCGCTTGCGCAGCGCCGCACACCCCTTCCTCCAGCTGATTCTCATCAGTTCCGGTGCAGCCACGTCACCGGAAGTGATGAGGGTATAGCATTCTGATATAAGGTATAGTAATCTGTCAGAACAGCTGCAGTGCTGATGTTGTTGCTGGTTTGGTGTTGTGGTACAGTTTTACCCTTAATATCAGTGCTTCAGTCTAGGGTTCTGCAGCACTAAACCATTCAAGTGACGGCCATTGTAGCATGAAAATACTGTAACTGACAATAACTTTATAAAAACTAGTAGTTGTTTCCAAATCCCCCAAAATATCAACCCAAAACTTAAGAAAAAATATTTTTTTTTAAAAGGATTGCAAAAAGCACACAACTAATAAAAATAAAGGAGCAAGTTCATACATACAAAACGGAATATTAATTTTTTATACTAAGAAAGGAGCTTATATTGAGCCCTGTATAGGACGCGCACTCCACAGTAAAAACAAAATGCATCAGCACTGCCTGTGACATTGTAAGTTGAATGTGGTTTCGAGTTAGAATGGCCCAGTAAATATCAATATACAGTACAGACCAAAAGTTTGGACACACCTTCTCATTCAAAGAGTTTTCTTTATTTTCATGACTATGAAAATTGTAGATTCACACTGAAGGCATCAAAACTATGAATTAACACATGTGGAATTATATACATAGCAAACAAGTGTGAAACAACTGAAAATACAGTCAGGTCCATATATATTGGGACATCAACACAATTCTAACATTTTTGGCTCTATACACCACCAGAATGGATTTGAAATGAAACGAACAAGATGTGCTTTAACTGCAGACAGTCAGCTTTAATTTGAGGGTATTTACATCCAAATCAGGTGAATTGTGTAGGAATGACAACAGTTTGCATAGGTGCCTCCCACTTGTTAAGGGACCAAAAGTAATGGGACAATTGGCTTCTCGGCTGGTCCATGGCAAGGTGTGTGTTAGTTATTCCCTCATTATCCCAATTACAATGAGCAGATAAAAGGTCCAGAGTTCATTTCAAGTGTGCTATTTGCATTTGGAATCTGTTGCTGTCAACTCTCAAGATGAGAGCCAAAGAGCTGTCACTATCAGTGAAGCAAGCCGTCATTAGGCTGAAAAAACAAAACAAACCCATCAGAGAGATAGCAAAAACATTAGGCGTGGCCAAAACAACAGTTTGGAGCATTCTTAAAAAGAAGGAACGCACCGGTGAGCTCAGCAACACCAAAAGACCCGGAAGATTGCGGAAAACAACTGTGGTGGATGACCGAAGAATTCTTTCCCTGGTGAAGAAAACACCCTTCACAACAGTTGGCCAGATCAAGAACACTCTCCAGGAGGTAGGTGTATATGTGTCAAAGTCAACAATCAAGAGAAGACTTCACTAGAGTGAATACAGAGAGTTCACCACAAGATGTAAACCATTGGTGAGCCTCAAACACAGGAAGGCCAGATTAGAGTTTGCCAAACGACATCTAAAAAAGCCTTCACAGTTCTGGAACAACATCCTATGGACAGATGAGACCAAGATCAACTTGTACCAGAGTGATGGGAAGAGAAAAGTATAGAGAAGGAAAGAAACTGCTCATGATAAGCATACCACCTCATCAGTGAAGCATGGTGGTGGTAGTGTCATGGCGTGGGCATGTATGGCTGCAAATGGAACTGGTTGTCTTGTATTTATTGATGATGTGACTGCTGACAAAAGAAGCAGGATGAATTCTGAAAAGTTTTGGGCAATATTATTTGCTCATATTCAGCCAAATGCTTTAGAACTCATTGGGTGGCGCTTCACAGTGCAGATGGACAATGACCTAAAGCATACTGCAAAAGCAACCAAAGAGTTTTTTAAGGGAAACAAGTGGAATGGTTTTTTTTTGTTTTTTTTAAAAACAATTTTTATTTCGGAAAAGAATAGGCAGTATACAAATACATAGATTGCAGTAAATATTCATGCACGCAGGCATGTGTACATTATACATTTCGCCTTGCAAGATCATATACATGCTAGACAGCCGCCCAGCATTTAATTAGTATGTGCCTTTTCCGAATTTTTTATTTTCTCCCCCCCTAAACAAATCCCCCCCCCCTCCCTCCCAACTGTTTCCCAACTTACAATGCCATGACAATATCTCATATTAAGACTTCCGGACCAAGTACTTCTTATTCGTATACAATAGGAATATCACATATTAATATTTTCTCCCTCTAGACCACCTCTAATCTATCTAATGTACCCTTCAATTTCCCTTCTAGATACCACCTAGTATGTATGAAAGGCATAACAACTTCCGATATTTCTGCTGGTGCCAATGAATGAACAATAAATCTTTCCCAAGTATGAAAAAACTGCTTTGCAGACTTCTCATTGCTACGTTCTACATCTAGCCTATCCAGATACATGACATACTTCATCACCCCCAATGCTTCTTGGAATGTAGGAACTGTGGGATATATCCAATGTCTGAGTATGGTCTTTACAACTGCTAAGAGGAACAAGTGTACCCCTTTAATATGAGTAGAATGGGATATTTCTCCCTTTTCATCCAGTGGTATATAATGAAAAATGCAGTGCAAAGGTGACAGTTGTGGTTTTATTCCCCATACTTGCTGGATATATTCGACAGATTCCTCCCACAAAGACTTCAAGTTAGGACAATGCCAAAGCCCATGCAGTAAGTTAGCCTTTTGCTGTAGACATTTGGGACACCATCTCAAATAATGCGCAGGCGCGTCTCTATAAGATAAGTCAAAGGCGTACGAAGCTTTATGAAGGATCCTAAAATGCATCTCCCTCCATGTTTCACTTGTAATCGCCTGTCTCACTTTCTCCATCCCTTCCCTCAATTTAGGAGTGACTGTATCTTCCCCTAGTTCTTCTTCCCACCTCTTATACACTTTATCTCCTAATGGGGTAGAAAGAATGTTCTGCATTCTCCTATAAAGGTCAGATAATGAGTAATCCTGGGCTCCCTCCAGGGCCCCAAACCAGTTCAATCTCTCAGGGTCTCCCAGTTTCACTGATTGAGCCATGCAGTATGAGTGTAACTGCTTATATGACAGAAAATGGGAAGCTGGGATCTGATATTTGGACTGAACCTCAGGCCATGTTAAAAGCCCAGTACCCCCCTCACTCAGTAATTGTTGCAATATAAGAATCCCTTTACTCTTCCACATTCTGAAAAGACCAGATTGCCTACCCTCCGGAAATGCCGGGAGATTCCACAATAGCATATAGGGAGTAATGTACATGGGCAATTTATATAATTTACGTATGCTCCGCCATGCAGCCAGAGTATCCCTCAGAACTACATATTCTTTGAACGGCTTAGGGAGATCTCGGACTCTTGTGTGTAATAAGGCTACTAGATCCCAAGGTGCGACCAGTTCACTTTCCAGAGGGGTATTTGAAAAGTACGAGGAACCTTTCAGCCAATCCCTAGCATGTCTAAATAGCGAGGCCAAGTTATATCTTCTAATGGACGGCATCTGAAGTCCTCCCTCCCACTTAGTGAGGCAAAGTTTGTCATATGCTATTCTAGTCCGTTTTCCTTGCCAAAGGAACCGTACAAACGCTCTTTGGATCCTATTGACATCAATATGTGTCAGCAGGAGGGGTATAGTCTGAATAGGATAGAGCAATCTCGCAAAACTTACCATTTTTAAGAGGTAAGCTCAACCAAAAAGCGAAATCGGTAGTTTAGCCCATTTGTCTAATTCCGTTTCTATTTTCCTGATTAGGGGATCATAATTTAATTTATACAACGAGGATGGGTGACGCCCTACTATGATACCTAGATAGGTTAAATACTGTGGTACCACTTCGACATTGCAAAGGTCTCGTTCCAGTTGGGCTTGAGACCCCCCCCTTTATCCAAGAATAATAATTGGCTCTTAGTTACGTTTATTTTATATCCCGTAGTTCCCCCAAAATATTCAAAAGTGTCTAGTATCTTTTTAAGGCAAAGGTGCGGGGAGTCTATAAATAGCAATATATCGTCTGCAAAGCAAACTAGTTTAAGTTCTTTCTTACCTATCCGGATCCCTTTAAAAATATCCGACTGAATCAGGTGTTGTACCAGTGGTTCTAGAGCCAAATTGAATAGGAGGGGAGATAAAGGGCAGCCCTGCCTTGTACCTCTGCCGAGCCGGAAAGGGGCCGACAAGAAGCCGGGCAAACTAACCTGAGCTTGCGGGCTCTGATAGATGTTCTCAACTAATGATTTGAAAGATCCCTCTACTCCGAAAGCAGTCATGGATCTCCACAACCAATTCCAGTTTACAGTGTCGAAAGCTTTCTCCGCATCGACAGACAACAAGGCAGGGCTCCTTCCTACACATCCAGGACCATGATGAACATAGTCCTGCGCCACCAAAACCGATCTGATGTTAGTCACCGCCGCTCTATTTTTTATAAATCCCACCTGGTGCGCCCCTATAAGGTACGGCATATGTTGTGCCAATCTATTAGTTAATAATTTGGTCAGTATTTTAAGGTCTTGGTTAATTAAAGAGATTGGTCGGTATGAGGCGGGCTGTTCCATATCTTTGCCTGGTTTGGGGATGAGTTTGATATGCGCCATGTTCCCAGATTGCATGATACCCTGACCCCCCAGGCAACTATTGAAAAGCAATGTTAAAAAAGGGGTGATTTCTTCTTTGAGACCTTTATAAAAGTCTGCTCCAAATCCGTCCGGGCCCGGAGCTTTCCCACTTACAAGGGATTTAATGGTAGATTTGACCTCATCTTCCGTGATCTGCTCATTAAGATGGGCGCGCATTTCCTCTGTAAGCCGCGGTAGCGAGATCTTAGATATGAGCTCCTCTGCTAATTTAGCATCATATTCTGCTTGACCGTATAAAGCAGCATAGAATTGCCCAAAGCAATCTACTATTCCTTTCGGGTCTGTAACCCTGCGCCCCGACGCATTTATTAAGCTTTTAATATTGGTGTTAGGCACATAAGGCCTGGCTAGATTAGACAGCATCCTCCCTGCCTTATTTCCATATTTGAATAGATGCGACTTTTTATAATCCCCAGTCAGTTTTGTATTTTGTTCAACATAGAAATCATAACTGTGTTTAGCCGTGACCCATTGGGTTTTACTAATATCTGTTGGATTATTTAGGAAAGTCGTATATGTACGTCTCACCTCCTCTGTTGCTGCATTCATTTTCTGGGCCAGTTTCTTCTTTTTAGCTGCGGCGTACGAAATTATTCGCCCCCTAATGACTGCCTTAGCTGTGTCCCAGAATAGGGTATAATTATCTCGGTGCGCCCTGTTAGTATCTGTAAATTCCCACCACCACCCTTTCAGCTGTAGGAGAAATTCCTCATCTGTGGCCAAATAACTGGGCATGCGCCATATATAATCTGTACCTTTGGGTATATTTTCCAAGAGGGAAAGGGATACTGGGGCATGATCAGATATTAGAATATCTAGTATCTCTGCTCCCTTCACCTTCCCCATCAGTCCTGGTGAGATAAGTGCATAGTCTATTCTGGACCATGACTGATGAGCGGGCGAGAAATGGGTAAACTCACGCTCCGTCGGGTTTAGGTGCCTCCAAACATCTTTCAGGGCAGTAGATTGCAAAAAGGAGTCAAGTGTCATTATCTGAACAGTTGTTCCTCGTCTCTGCATATCTATTGCCTCGACCCTCCTGCAGTCTTCCTGTGTGTTATGAACTACATTAAGGTCTCCCATCACTACCATACTATCACAACTCTCCTGCACAACCTTCAGCTCCAACTCTGAAAAAAAACTAGCTTGCATAGCATTAGGCCCATATACATTAAACAATGTTAACCTGCCTGCATCGGTATCTAGATCAAGCTTCAGCAATCTGCCTTTATCATCTCCATCTGTCGATAAAACCTCACATCTAAGCTTCTTATGGATTAATATCATCACACCTGCTCTTCTTCCGTCTGAGGGAGAGCCGTATATTTGTCCCACCCACATGCGTCGCATCCGCCAAAAATCAGCCTCCCCAGGTGCGTCTCCTGAATCAAGGCTATATCAGCCTGTAACCTCTTTAGGTGGCGTAGGACCATTATTATTTTATGAGGGGACCTCAGCCCTCTAACATTCCAGGATACCAATTTAATCATTTGGGCTGGATATATGGTATTAGTAAAGTAGAAGCACCTTTGGGAGGCCGGTTCCCGGCGAACATCCTCCCATAAAGCCCGTCAGTGACATTGCAATTCAAGTTATTAGATGGCATAATAAACATAATCCCCCCTCCCAACATAACCCCGGTAAACATGTAGACACTCTCTCCCCTGAGAACCTTGAGAGCGCTCAAACAAAACAGCAAATCTTCTATAGACTCCTCTTTTTTCGCACCGACCTGGGCTAGACTGCTGCATACCTCTAGCCCAGAGTCCATTTCTTAAAACCACTTCTTCCATGTCCGACCTCCTCCCCCCGGACAAAATGCATACATGATATTAAACTTGCCTACTAACCTCCCCTCTGCTAGACCTAATCAGCGCATGAAAAGAAAAAAAAAAACCCCATACATTTCTTACTGAGTTCCTTACAAGCGTAGGCCGCCATCCACAGCATTGATTTGCGACTCCCCGCTAACTAAATGATACTTAGTGCGGTTATCCCCAGTCCGGACTGGAAGCAGGATTTCTCTTTCGTCTCGGAGATACTCCAGGTAATGCAGTTGACCACGTGTTTCTTGCATTACCAAAGCGACCCTGTCTTGGCGAATCGGCTCCATTATTAGGCGATCTTGTGGCTAGGTCCCTTGGTATGTTGCAGTCCTCCAGGGCATCTGCTGCATCCGAAGGTGTAAGGTAAGTGTCCACTCCACCATCCATCCTGAACACTCTCAGTACCGCCGGGTAGATCAGGGCAAACTTTACTTTCTTGTTTACTAGCTGGGTACATATTTGAGAAAAGGCTCTCCTTTTCTTGGAGACCTCCATGGAATAGTCCCCAAAAATTTAAATCTGATGGCCGCGTAATTTGAGCGGCTGCTTGAGCCTTCTATACTTGAACAGGATGGCCTCCTTATCTGTGTACTTCAGGTACTTTACTATGGTCGTTCTGGGTCTCCTCTGCGGTTCGGTCTCACCGGTATCTTGCGGCGGGCCGATTCTGTGCGCCCTCTCGACCGTTGCTGGGGCCTGGAGTCCCAATGCTTGTGGTAACTCGTCTGAGCAGATCCGAGATAGCTGATGCACTGGGATGTTCTCCGGTAAACCTAGAATACGCAGATTGCTTCTGCGGGACCTGTTTTCCAAGTCCTCAACTTTATCTCGGAGCGCCTTGTTAGACTGTGTAACGTCCCTGAGCTGGGTGTGAACTCTCTCCAGCTCGTCCTCCACAATGCCCATTCTTTGCTCAAGTTCTTGCACTTGCTCCGAGTGTTGATTGACCGTGGCCTGCAGTTGCTTTAAGGAAGTTGAGATCGTTGCTTCCAGAGTGGCTTTTATATCTGGCGCCAATAATTTTGCTACCGCTATGGCCATTTCTCTGCAGGAAGACTCCAAATCGTCAGCCTGCTGAGCCCCTTCCAGCTGTGTGAGTATTAGCTTCTACGCCTCTTGTGGCTGAGAAGTTTGTGAGGACGAGCGGGTCATCATCTTCCTAGCGTCCGCCATCTTGCCCTTCTGAAGTTCAGCTAGGTCGCGCGGCGGGAGAGGCGAGCTGGTTAGCGGGGTGCCATTGCACACTATAAACTTCTCCATCTACCTCCCTCTGTGTCGGGGAGATGTATAGTTGGGGTGATGAAGCCCCGGGTCTCGGCAACACCCGCTGTTAGTGTCCGGGGAGACGGAGCTCTCTCTGCTCACTCCTTACATGTGCGCGCCGGAACCGGAAGTCCCTGGAATGTTATGCAATGGCCAAGTCAATCACCTGACCTGAATCCAATTGAGCATGCATTTCACTTGCTGAAGACAAAACTGAAGGGGAAATGCCCCAAGAACAAGCAGGAACTGAAGACAGTGGCAGTAGAGGCCTGGCAGAGCATCACCAGGGATAAAACCCAGCATCTGGTGATGTCTATGCGTTCCAGACTTAAGGCTGTAATTTGACTGCAAAGGATTTGCAACCAAGTATTAAAAAGTGAAAATTTGATTTATGATTATTATTATGTCCCATTACTTTTGGTCCCTTAACAAGTGGGAAGCACATATGCAAACTGTTGTAATTCCTACACCGTTCACCTGATTTGGATGTAAATACCCTAAAATTAAAGATGACAGTCTGCAGTTAAAGCACATCTTGTTTGTTTAATTTTAAATCCATTGTGGTGTATAGAACCAAAAATGTTAGAATCGCGTAGATGTCCCAATATTTATGGACCTGACTGTATGTCATATTCTAGGTTTTTCAAAGTAGCCACCTTTTGCTTTGATTACTGCTTTGCACACTCTTGGCATTCTCTTGATGAGCTTCAAGAGGTAGTCCCCTGAAATGGTTTTCACTTCCCAGGTGTGCCCTGTCAGGTTTAATAAGTGGGATTTCTTGCCTTATAAATGGGGTTGGGACCATCAGTTGCGTTGAGGAGAAGTCAGGTGTATACACAGCTGATAGTCCTACTGAATAGACTGTTAGAATTTGTATTATGGCAAGAAAAAAGCAGCTAAGTAAAGAAAAACGAGTGGCCATCATTACTTTAAGAAATGAAGGTCAGTCAGTCAGCCGAAAAATTGGGTAAACTTTGAATGCAAGGGCTATTTGACCATGAAGGAGAGTGATGGGGTGCTGCGCCAGATGACCTGGCCTCCACAGTCACCGGACCTGAACCCAATCGAGATGGTTTGGGGTGAGCTGGACCGCAGAGTGAAGGCAAAAGTGCCAACAAGTGTTAAGCATCTCTGGGAACTCCTTCAAGACTGTTGGAAGACCATTTCAGGGGACTACCTCTTGAAGCTCATCAAGAGAATGCCAAGAGTGTGCAAAGCAGTAATCAGAGCAAAAGGTGGCTACTTTGAAGAACCTAGAATATGACATATTTTCAGTTGTTTTACACTTGTTTGTTATGTTTATAATTCCACATGTGTTAATTCATAGTTTTGATGCCTTCATAGTCATGAAAATAAAGAAAACTCTTTGAATGAGAAGGTGTGTCCAAACTTTTGGTCTGTACTGTAAGTTGAAAATACTAAACCTGAGGGACCATGTATTAAACTCCTCCTTTTATTAGGGTACTTTCACACTTGCGGCAGAGGATTCCGGCAAGCGGCTCCGTCGCCGATCCGGCAATCCGGACGCAAACTGATGGCATTTTGTCAGACAGATTCGGATGCGGATCCGCCTGACAAATGCATTGAAATACTGGATCCGTCTCTCCTGTGTCATCCAGAAAAATGGATCCGGTATTATTATTTTTTGCATTTTTACAGGTCTGCGCATGCGCACACTGGAAAGCCGGATCCCGCACTAATAGTCTTCAATGTAAATTAATGCCGGATCTGGCATTCCGGCAAGTGTTCAGTATTTTTGGCCGGAGCATGCTGCGGTATTTTCTCCGTCCAAAAAACATAAGCGGGACTGAACTGATACATCCTGATCAGAATGCTCTCTATTCAGAATACATTAGGATAACTCAATACCGTAAAACAAAAATGCTAGTGTGAACGTACCCTTAATATTTGTAAAATAACAGGACTTTGCTGCTCTAGATAAAATGCTGAAACATGTGATGGCTCTATAGATGGCAGGAGCATCCCCGGGCGTTCACGATGCCCGGAAAGCAGTTCGTACAGCGATCACCAAGATGGCACCCATGGATGACGTTGAAACCTACCTGGCGGTATTCGAGAAAGTGGCCGTGAGAGAGAATCTACCCCGAGATCAGTGGGCTGAGGTCGCCTCTCCTTTCCTGGCATCCGAGTCCCAGCAGGTGTATTTCGACTTCACAGACGAGCAAGCGTCCGATTACCAGAAAGTCAAGGGTGAGATCCTGGCGAGGCTGGGGGTGAATGTTTTGGTCCGAGCCCAGAGGGTGCATCAGTGGAAGTTTAACCCTCGCTGAGCCCGCGAGACCCCAGTATTATGCTTTATTCCATCTTTTTCAAAAATGGCTACAACCGGACGTAGTGCGTCCCACTGCTATGCTGGACCGTATTTTAGCTGATATGTTCTGGAGGGCGTTGCCATACCCTCTTCAGCATTGGATTGGCCAGGCGTCTCCTGTTAATGGCCTTGAAATGGTGGACCTGATTGAACGATATGAGGCTACCAGGAAACTAAAAAGGGGGCTCTTTCGGGAAGGGGGCAGTTAAACCCTGACAATCCCCACCCCAGACCCGGAGACTAGAGCCAAAAAAGCCCGCCCAGGAGGTACCCACTGCAGACCTTGCTCCGGTGATCTGATGGCGATGTCATGAGCCTGGTTACGTAAGGGCCGACTGTCCCCATAGGGTTGAGCCCATGGACACTAACTATGGCTATCGTCTGTCGCTATATGCCAGGAAGCTGTGTGCAACAGGTACCAGAGAGTCTCTAGATAATAATCACCTGTGCCAGGTGGAAGTGGGAGACACTCCAGCGGTGGCTCTACTGGACTCGGGGAGTCTGGTGACCCTGGTAAGGGTATGGAGGACTCATGAAGTGGCCATCGCCACAAGTCTACACTATGAACTAATAATAGGAAGAGACTTCCCGGGCTTCCCGGAACTGTGGCCAGCTATGAGACTTACCGGTCCCCAAGAGTCAGGGATAACCCCAGGGGATTGGCCTTGCTCAAATGGGAGGCCAGAACCCTGGGAACCCGAGGCCAAAGGGCCAGCGGTAGGGGTGACCGCCACTTCGGTGGATGAGGGGAGAACAACCCCGTTGAATGTGATAGTTGGGGAGGTTGAGGACTTGCCGCCGGGCCCTGAATTGGCAGACTTGAATGTCTCCGGTGATAATTTCGGTACAGCACAACACAGGGATCAGACATTATCCCGAGCCTGGGAGAATGTGTTAATGATCGATAGAGAGCAACAACCGGGGGCCAAGTCGATATTTCCGTGTTTTGTGGTTCTCCATGATTTGCTGTATCGGGTCAACCAACTACTGGGGGAGAAAGTGGAACAGTTGGTGGTGCCCAAGGCTTATCGCAAACTGGTATTAGATCTAGCACACCAACATGTTCTCGGGTGTCATCTGGGATTGCAGAAAACACAGGACCATATACTACAGCGGTTTTAATGGCCCAATGTGTTTAGAAAGGTGGAACATTTTTGTAAGTCTTTCCCGACCTGCCAGATAACTAGCCCCCAGCCTCATTTCCGTAGTCCCTTAGCACCTCTCCCAATCATCGAGGTTCCATTTGAAAGAGTCGCTATGGATTTCATAGGACCAGTACCAAAGTCCGCTAGAGGGCACCAACACATTCTAGTCATCCTAGACTACGCTCCCCGGAGGCGGTGCCATTGTGGCATACATCGGCCAAACTCATAGCTAAAGAGTTAATGGAGATGGTTTTTCCACGTAGGACTACCCAAAGAGGTTTTGACGGACCAAGGGACCCCGTTCATGTCCAAGGTCATGAGGGAATTGCGCAAGTTGATGCACATAAAACAGTTACGGACGTCCGTCTACCATCCGCAAATGGACGGGCTGGTAAAAAGGTTTAACCAAACCATAAAGAAATATGTTAAAAAGAGTGGTGTCCAAAGATGGAAGGGACTGGGATCTCCTCCTGCCCTATCTCATGTTCGCAGTGCGAGAGGTGCCCCAGGCCTCTACTGGGTTCTCGCCCTTCGAACTGCTATATGGCAGACATCCTCACGGGCTGTTGGACGTAGTCAAGGAGGCATGGGAACAACAGCCCACTCCGTATAAAAGTGCTATTGAATACGTCACCCAGATGCAAGAACGGACAGAGATCGTGTTGCCTCTGGTTCGGGAACATATGGAGGCAGCTCAGCGAGCCCAGAGTCGAATCTATAACCGGCAGGCTCAATTCTGGAGCTTTAACCTGGGTGATCAGGTCTTAGTTCTGGTACCGACAGTGGACAGTAAGTTCTTGGCTAGGTGGCAGGGGCCTACGTAATAGAGAAAATTGGAGATGTAAATTACAAGGTACACCAGCCAGGGCGCCGAAAGCCGGAGCAGGTCTACCATGTTAATCTACTAAATCCTTGGAAGGATAGGGAGACCTGTGCCGAGGACAGACCTCAGTCGGTTTGTTTAGGGGAAGAGATTTTGGCCCCTCTGTCTGCTGCAGGGGAAGCGGTTGCCACAATAAGAATTGCTGACAGCCTCTGCTCTGAACAGGCTCAGGAAGCCAGAGAGTTTGTTAGTCGTAACACAGATGTGTTCTCTGATCTCCCTGGACGCACTTCCATAATCCAGCATTATATTGTCACCGAGCCCAAGGCAAAAGTCTAGTTAAACCTGTACCGGGTGCCCGAGGCTCGGCGAAAAGCCATCACGGAGGAAGTGCAGCTAATGCTGAGGCTGGATGTCATCAAGGAGTCTAAAAGTGAGTGGGCCAGCCCAATAGTTCTAATACCCAAGCCAGACGGGACATTACGGCTCTGTAATGATTTTCGTAAATTAAATGAGATTTCTAAATTTGATGCGTATCCCATGCCCCGGGTGGGAGAGCTAATCGAGCAGTTAGGACAGGCAAGGTATTTCTCGGTCTTGGACCTCACTAAAGGGTACTGGCAAGTGCCCTTAATGGAGGCTGCCAAATAAAAAACTGCCTTCATCAGCCCTGAGGGGCTGTATCAGTATAAGGTGTTACCTTTTGGCCTTGATGGCGCTCCCGCCACGTTTCAACGATTAATAGTACAGGTACTTTGTCCCCATCGTAGGTAGGCCTCGGCTTACCTGGATGATATTGTCATTCATAGTACCAACTGGGAGAGTCACCTGCCCAAGGTGCAGGCCGTAGTGGACTCCCTTCGGAAGGCTGGACTAACCGCTAACCCAAAAAAATGTGCGATGGGGTTAGAGGAGACTAAATACCTAGGATATGTCATTGGGCGCGGACTCATCAAACCCCAATTGAACAAAATAGAAGCGATACGGAACTGGCCCCGACCTGTCACCAGTAGAGATGTCGCGAACATAAAATTTTCCATTCACGACCAGCGAACGCGAATTTCCGCAAATGTTCGCGAACGGGCGAACCGCCATAGACTTCAATAGGCAGGCGAATTTTAAAACCCACAGGGACTCTTTCTGGCCACAATAGTGATGGAAAAGTTGTTTCAAGGGGACACTAACCTGGACTGTGGCATGCCGGAGGGGGATCCATGGCAAAACTCCCATGGAAAATGACGTAGTTGACGCAGAGTCGGGTTTTAATCCATAAAGGGCATAAATCACCTAACATTCCTAAATTGTTTGGAATAACGTGCTTTAAAACATCCAGTGTGTGTATACGATCAGGTATGATGTTGTATCGATCAGGTAGTGTAAGGGTTACGCCCACTTCACAGTGACAGACCAAACTCCCCGTTTAACGCACCGCAAACAACCGCAAACAGTCCATTTGCACAACCGCAAACTCCCCATTTGCACAAGGTTGGATACCAAGCTAGCCATGTCCCGTTCCTTGTCCTCACTGACGTCATTGAAGGTCTCTTCCTCCACCCATCCAGGTACAACACCAAGGGCCCCGGAAAGGTGACAACAAGCCCCCTGGGACACCTGCTGTTGCTGGTCTTCCACCTCCTCAAAGCCACCTTCCTCCTCTGACTCCTCTTCTTCAGACTCCTCTCTCTGCGTTGCCGCAGGTCCAGCAATCGACGACGACAAGGCTGCTTCTGGTGGTGATGGTGACCACAACTCTTCCTTCATGCTCATCTACGGCCTGATCCGGCACGCTCCAGAAAAAAACGCATATGGGATGAGGTCGATGATGTTGCCTTGGGTTTGACTGACCAGGTTTGTCACCTCCGCAAAAGGACGCATGAGCCTACAGCCATTGTGCATGAGCGTTCAGTAACGCGGCCAAAAAATACACAGCTCCGCAGAGGCTGTCCTCTTTTTTTTAGATTAAAAAAATCTGTTCTTACCAGTTTAATCTCTGTTTTGTCCCCTATCAGGGGCCGGTGTATGGAATAGATTTTAGGAACCGGGAAATGGAAAAAGATGGTTGCTCGGTCCTCTTACTTCCAATTTGGGGCACTGCGCGTGCGCCTTGCAATGTACTGTGCCACCCTATATGAGTGGTGTGTTAAGTAGTACTATTCTTATCAGTTTTATCCCTGTTACGTCCCCTATCAGGGGACGTGTATCGAATAGATTTTAGACAACCGCAAAGAGTTGTCAATATTTGACACACTCATGACATAAATTTTATTCCTCTATGCGTCAATCTTGGTGTAGTGATGACTGTGCTTGTGCGCACATTTGGGAGATTGCAGGCGATGGCGGTTTTTCAAAGCATATGGTCGTGCTGAGGTAGTTCAGTGACAGTTAAGTGACCCAGAAAACAATGATTCTGCAGTGTGGGCCCATTGTTTCATGTTTTTTCTATGCAAAATTATCCAGCCGATCGCTTTTGGTCTGTTCACAATGAAGCAACGACCTTATCATCTGGGGTGTGCCAACATTGCCAACACACTCATAGAGGTGATCGCTTCATTGTGATACGCAAGCCCCTTCACCACAACAAGGTAACGATCACGAAGGGGAATTGACACATGTATGTGCCTTTTTTTTGTTTTGGCAGCCACAGTGCAGCACCAGAGGCCAGAAAAATTAGGCATGTACACATGCCTAAAAAATTAAGTATAATAGCAGCGACCGGAAAAATAGATGTTTTCCAGGCAGAAAGTGCACTAAAACATTGCGGCTTGAACCCTAGTTGGTGGCGGAGAAGTCATGCAAGTCATCCGGCATGCAGAAATTAAATACAGCAGCGTGTGGACCATTTTTAGCCCAAGGCATCTCATCAGGCCTTTTTTAGTCAAATGCATTCCCCACTGTCAGTCCCTTCGGGATCCATGCCTCATTCATCTTAATAAAGGTGAGGTAATCTAGACTTTTTTGACCTAGGCGACTTCTCTTCTCAGTGACAATACCTCCTGCTGCGCTGAAGGTCCTTTCTGACAGGACACTTGAAGCGGGGCAGGCCAGAAGTTCTATCGCAAATTGGGATAGCTCAGGCCACAGGTCAAGCCTGCACACCCAGTAGTCAAGGGGTTCATCGCTCCGCAGAGTGTCGATATCTGCAGTTAAGGCGAGGTAGTCGAGTCGTTCTCTGAGGGTGGACCCCGAAGGGCTGTGGCGATGTGTAGGACTTAAAAAGCTCTGCATGTCCTCCATCAACAACACGTCTGTAAAGCGTCCTGTCCTTGCTGGCGTGGTCGTGGTAGGAGGAGGATTACTTTCACCTCTTCCCCTGTTAGATTCCCGTTGTGCTGTGACATCACCCTTATACGCTGTGTAAAGCATACTTTTTAACTTGTTTTGGAACTGTTGCATCCTTTCCGACTTCCGGTAATTCTGTAACATTTCAGTCACTTTCTGCTTATACCGGGGGTCTAGAATTGTGGCCACCCAGTACAGGTCGTTCTCCTTCAGCCTTTTTATACGAGGGTCCCTCAACAGGCATGACAGCATGAAAGACCCCATTTGCACAAGGTTGGATGCCGAGCTACTCATGTCCCGTTCCTCATTCTCACTGATCTCATTGAAGGTCTGTTCTTCCCCCTCTGACTCCTATGACTCCTCTTCCTCAGACTCCTCTTCCAGCGTTGCCGCAGGTCCAGCAAGCGATGATGATAAGGCTGTTTCTGGTGGTGATGGTGACCACAACTCTTCCTCTTCACGCTCATCTACGGCCCGATCCAGCACTCTTCTCAGGGCACGCTCCAGGAAGAAAACAAATGGGATGATGTCGCTGATGGTGCCTTCGGTGCGACTGACTAGGTTTGTCACCTCCTCAAAAGGACGCATGAGCCTACAGGCATTGCGCATGAGCGTCCAGTAACGTGGCAAAAAAATACCCAGCTCTGCAGAGGCTGTCCTAGCACCCCGGTCATACAAATACTCGTTGACGGCTTTTTCTTGTTGGAGCAGGCGGTCGAACATTAGGAGTGTCCATGTGTGTAATGCTGCCTGACTGAGACATATCCCTGTTATCTACATCCTCTGGCAATAATGGTTGCGCATCACTCATTTCTTCCAACTGATGTGTAAATAACTCCTCTGACAGATCAAGCGAAGCGGCTGTGGTGCTAGTGTTGGTGGTGGCGGCGGGCGGGCGAGTGGTAACTTGAGAGGTGCCCGAAGCTGAGCTAGAGGAGATTGGTGCGTCAAGGTTCCGAGCGGAAGCTGTAGAAGATTGGGTGTCCTGTGTAAGCCAGTCAACTATGTCCTCAGAACATTTTCGAGTTCAGGGTACGTGGCCTCTGAACACTGGGCATTATTCTAGGGCCAAAGGAAATCACAGCACCACGACCACGACGGCCCCTGCAGGGTGGCCTGCCTCTGCCTGTCATTTTTTTTTAGATTAGTGGTACTATGCGTGCAAGGTATGAGTGGTGGGCACTGGGCACAGTACAGTCTGTGGGCCTGACACTCACTGGCAGGCAACTGCAATTATATTACTGAGAAAAAATGTAATGACTTTTTTATCTGCAAGGTACTGTGCCACCCGATATGAGTGGTGGGCACTGGACACAGTACAGTCTGTGGGCCTGACACTCACTGGCAGGCAACTGCAATTATATTACAGAGAAAAAAATGTATTACTTATTTTATCTGCAAGGTACTGTGCCACCCGATATGAGTGGTGGGCACTGGGCACAGTACAGTCTGTGGGCCTGACACTCACTGGCAGGCAACTGCAATTATATTACAGAGAAAAAAATGTATTACTTTTTTATCTGCAAGGTACTGTGCCACCCGATATGAGTGGTGGGCACAGTACAGTCTGTGGGCCTGACACTCACTGGCAGGCAACTGCAATTATATTACAGAGAAAAAATTTAATGACTTTATCTGCAAGGTACTGTGCCACCCGATATGAGTGGTGGGCACTGGGCACAGTACAGTCTGTGGGCCTGACACTCACTGGCAGGCAACTGCAATTATATTACAGAGAAAAAAAATTATGACTTTTTTATCTGCAAGGTACTGTGCCACCCGATATGAGTGGTGGGCACTGGGCACAGTACAGTCAGTGGGCCTGACACTCACTGGCAGGCAACTGCAATTATATTACAGAGAAAAAATTAAATTACTTTTTTATCTGCAAGGTACTGTGACACCCGATATGAGTGGTGGGCACTGGGCACATTACAGTCTCTGGGCCTGACACTCACTGGCAGGCAACTGCAATTATATTACAGAGAAAAAATTGTATTACTTTTTATCTGCAAGGTACTGTGTCACCCGATATGAGTGGTGGGCAGTGGGCACAGTACAGTCTGTGGGCCTGACACTCACTGGCAGGCAACTGCAATTATATTACAGAGAAAAAAATTTATTACTTTTTTATCTGCAAGGTACTGTGTCACCCGATATGAGTGGTGGGCAGTGGGCACAGTACAGTCTGTGGGCCTGACACTCACTGGCAGGCAACTGCAATTATATTACAGATAAAAAATTAAATTACTTTTTTATCTGCAAGGTACTGTGCCACCCGATATGAGTGGAGGGCACAGTACAGTCTGTGGGCCTGACACTCACTGGCAGGCAACTGCAATTATATTACAGAGAAAAAATTAAATTACTTTTTTATCTGCAAGATACTGTGCCACCAGATATGAGTGGTGGGCACTGGGCACAGTACAGTCTGTGGGCCTGACACTCACTGGCAGGCAACTGCAATTATATTACAGAGAAAAAATTTTATTACTTTTTTATCTGCAAGGTACTGTGCCACCCGATATGAGTGGTGGGCACAGTACAGTCTGTGGGCCTGACACTCACTGGCAGGCAACTGCAATTATATTACAGAGAAAAAATGTAATTACTTTTTTATCTGCAAGGTACTGTGACACCCGATATGAGTGGTGGGCAGTGGGCACATTACAGTCTGTGGGCCTGACACTCACTGGCAGGCAACTGCAATTATATTACTGAGAAAAAATGTAATGACTTTTTTATCTGCGAGGTACTGTGCCACCCGATATGAGTGGTGGGCAGTGGGCACAGTACAGTCTGTGGGCCTGACACTCACTGGCAGGCAACTGCAATTATATTACAGAGAAAAAATTAAATTACTTTTTTATCTGCAAGGTACTGTGCCATCCGATATGAGTGGTGGGCAGTGGGCCTGTCGCCTCTCACACACGGGCAGGCAACTGCAAAATATATATATATATATATATATATATATATATATATATATATATATATATATATATAATGGAAAAGATGGGCAGCACTCCAAAAAGTAAAAAATACAAAAATCTTTATTTACCCCAGTGGGAAATGCGACATTTTGGCTCTAGACAGGAGCCTTCCGCTTGAGGAAGGCTCCTGTCTAGAGCTGAAACGTCGCATTTCCCACTGGAGTAAATAAAGATTTTTGTATCTTTAACTTTTTGGAGTGCTGCCCATCTTTTCCATTTTGTATTTGTGGATTGGCTCGAATCCGTATTGGGCTGTTGCACCCACCAGCTTGCATCAGGGACGGTGCTGCCACTGTTTTTTCTTTTTATATATATATATATATATATATATATATATATATATATATATAAAAAAAATTAAAAAAAAGCAGACTGATGTACCAGCCCTAAAAAGGGCTTTTTGGGGTGCTGTCAGGACGCTGTCCTTACAGCAGAAGAGTCTTTGAGGACTGGAGTGGACACAGAACACTGGCCTAGCTAAAGATTTCCCTATTAATTCAGCAGCAGCAGCACTCTCCCTGCTCTAACTAACACTGCAGCTTCAGAATGAATCTAAGATGGATGCTGTCCTTGCTTTTTGGTAGGAGGTGGGAAGGTGGGTATGCTGATTGGCTGGAATGTGTCTGCTGATTGAGGTACAGGGTCAAAGTTTGCTCAATGATGACGTATAGGGGGCGGACCGAACATCGCATATGTTCGCCCGCTGTGGCGAACGTGAACAAGCGATATTCGCCGGCGAATAGTTCGGGACATCTCTAGTCACCACTAGGCAAGTAAAGTCTTTCCTGGGAATGGTGGGCTACTATATGAGGTTTGTTCCCTATTTTGCCACTTTAGCGGCTCCGTTGACAGGGCTCTTGAAGGGACGGAAGTCCGTGATGGTCCGCTGGAATGACGAGGCGGAAGAGGCTTTTTCCGCATTGAAGTCGGTCCTGTGCAGGTTACCGATTTTAGTGAAGCCCGACTTTAAGAGGGAGTTTGTGGTACAAACCGATGCCTCTGAAGTAGGCCTTGGAACTGTACTCTCTCAGGAAATCAATGGGGAGGAACATCCCGTTGTTTTCCAGAGCCGCAAACTCACCCCAGCCAAGACTAGGTACAGTATAGTGGAGAGAGAGTGCCTGGCCATCAAATGGGCACTCGAGTCTCTCCGCTATTATCTGTTGGGGAGAAAGTTCCGTCTGTTGACCGACCACTCTCCTCTCAAGTGGATGAGCCAGGCCAAAGAGAGGAATGCTCGGGTCACCAGATGGTTCTTATCCTTACAGAACTTTAAGTTCTCAGTAGAACACAGAGCAGGCCGGTTGCAGGGAAACACGGATGCCCTGTCCCGGGTGCACTGTTTGGCATGTGTTCACCCCCTCAAGGGGGGGGGGGGGGGGGGGTAATGTGACACAGTAAAGGGAGTTGTATGGGGAGGCAGGAATTTTCCTCCCAATGTGTGCTGCTGGACTGATTAGTGGCCAGGTGGGGTCAAACACCAGACTGGACTGATATGCCGGTTTGGGTTTTGACAACACCTAGCTGCCTTTAAAGGGCTTCTGTCACCCCACTAAACTGTTTTTTTTTTTTTTTTGGTTACTTATAATCCCTATACTGCGATTTATGCATACATACTGTAATTAATCATTTTGGTTCAGCAGATTCTGTTAAAAATTTATTTTTAAAATATGCAAATTACCTTGCTACCAGCAAGTAGGGCGGCTACTTGCTGGTAGCAGCCGCATCCTCCTATCCTAAAGACGCCCCCTCCGCATGTTGATTGACAGGGCCAGCGGACGGGATCGTCCTCTGGCTGGTCCTGTCTGCTATCAAGATCTCGTGCCTGCGCCGTAACGGTATTCAGTCGGCGCAGGCGCACTGAGAGGCGGACGCTCCTTCGGCCACTCCATCCTCAATGCGCCTGCGCCGATGACGTCACATCTATACCCGGCGCATTGAGGAAGGAGCAAGCGTCCTCCTCTCAGTGCGCCTGCGCCGACTGAAGACAGGTATGGCCAGATTTTGAATGCAAACAGGGCCAGCAGAGAAAGATCCCGTCTGCTGGCCCTGTCAATCAACATGCGGAGGGGGCGTCTTTAGGATAGGAGGATGCGGCTGCTACTAGCAAGTAGCCGCCCTACTTGCTGATAGCAAGGTAATTTGCATATTTTAAAAGTACGTTTTTAACAGAATCTGCTGAACCAAAATGATTAATTACAGTATGTATGCATAAATCGCAGTATAGGGATTATAAGTAACCAAAAAAAAAAAGCTGTTTAGTGGGGTGACAGAAGCCCTTTGAAAGACAGCTGGGTTCAGCAGAAAGGATCTCTGGATTGGGATCTGAGGCTTGTGCTGGGCTTGGAGGTCTGAGACCAGTGTGAGGGGAAACAGGCCATCTAAGTCTGTTCATGGACTCTTTGAGGCAGAACTGCCAGCTGAGTGTAAACTAACACCAAAAGGTGACTTTTTGTGTTGAATGTGACTTTTTGTTTATAAACTTGCCAAGAGTGTGAATAAACACTGAACTGTTTGATTTAAGAACTGGTTGGTGCCTCTATACTGCCTCCGCTTATCATGTCTACCAGAGCGAATCCCCACAGTATATATGCAATATACACTCATTGACAAAAAAAATAACGCATCACGAAGGAGTTGCTGAAATCAAATGAAACTTTATATGTGTGAATATAATGATGAAATATGTAAAAGTGGTTGCAATATTAGAGCAAAAGGATGTGTATTTCAGAAAACAGTACAAATGAAAGGAAACTCTAGTAACTGTTGGGTCACCTCTAGCCTGGATAGAAGATGAGATTTGGTTGGGCATTGAGGCATAGAGGTTCTGTATGATATCCTGTAGCACATTTGCCCACACATGTTGCAGCTGAGCCTGTAGATCTTGCCCACTCATACGTTGCCAAAGCTGACATCTCATCTGGTCCCATTGATGATCGATTGGTGACAACTCTGGCGACCAGGCAGGCCAAGGAAATGTTGTAATCTGGCGGAGACATTTCTGGGGAACCTTATATTTCTGCATTTTTTACCTAAAACTACAAACAATTTTTACACAAATTCTATAAAGATCACCAAATCAAACTAAGGAGTCAAAAACATTAGACATGGTTAATTATTTATTCACATGTCTGAGTGGCATAGTATGTGAACCTTTAGGATTAGCAGATAATTTAGAGTAATTTAATAAGATAAGGTGAATTAGAGTCAGGAGTTTTTAATCAATGGGATGACTATCAGGTGTTAGTGTACGACCTGTTTTAACTAAAGAAAAGGTATCTATCAAAGTCTGATCTTCACTTATACATGTTTCTGGAAGTGTATCATGGGAGCCATCAACAAAGGATATACCTAAGGACCTCAGAAGAAGAGTTGTTGACGATCATTAGGCTGGAAAAGATTACAAAACGATCTCTAAAGAGTTTGGACTCCATCAATCCACAGTCAAACACACCTGGGATCATTTATCAAACTTGTGTAAAGTAGAACTGGGTTAGTTGCCCATACCAACCAGATTCCTCCTTTCATTTTCCAAAAATGAAAAGGTGGAATCTGATTGGTTGCTATAGGCAACTAAGTCAGTTCTACACTGGTTTGATAAAATTACCCCAACTGTGTAAAAAAGGATGAAATTCAAGACCATTATTACCCTCCTCAGGAATGGTCGAGAAAAAAGATCACACCAAGAGCAAGGCATGTAATAGTCCATAAGGCCACAAAGGAATCCAATGTAACCTCTAATCCAATGTAACTAAAGGACTTTTTCACATTAGCTAATGTTAATAAGTCCACCATCAGGACAGTGAACATCGATGGTGGGCACAGCAGGATTGCAATGAGAAAGCCGCTGTTCTCCAAAAAGAATGTTGCTGCCTATCTGTAGTTTGATAAAGATCACCTGGATTGGAACAGTGTTTTGTGGACGAGACCAAGATGGAACTTTTTTTATTTAAATGTGAAGCTTTATGTTTGCAGAAAAAGAAAACAATGCATTGTAGCATAAAAATCTCATCTCATCTGTGAAACACATTGGTGGTAGTATCAGGGCTTGGGCATGTCATCTGTGCCTGGATGGCTTTCCATCATTGATGGAACAAAGAGTTCTGAATGAACCGAGCAAATTCTAAAGGAAAATGTCAAGACACCTGTCCATAAGCTTAATTTCAATAGAGCGTGGCTAATGCAGCAAGACAACTACCCTAAGCACACAAGTCATTCCACTAAAGAATGGTTAAAAGAGAACAAAATTAAAGTTTTGGAATGACCAAGTCAAAATCCTGACCTTAGTCCAAGAGAAAACAATACATTAACTGTAACACCACTGATGCAGTGTATTGCATTTCATGTACTCTCTGTTCCCTCCAGTATATTGGTTGCACCACCAATGGCCTCAAGGTCAGACTGTGCAGGCACATCTCTGACATTCCTCATTCACACGCCAGGAATGTGTCTGCAGTCAGCCTGCATTTCTCAGTGGTGCATGGTGGCAACACAGAGGGTTTAACAGTGCAAGGCCTGAAGAAGAAGCTTTTGAATCGTGAGTCTTTTTGGATCTTTAAAATGGGGTCCACTACACCTAGTGGACTCAATCGGAAACATGACCTGATATTACATTATTGAATTTTTGATCCATGACTCGTGTGTGCTCTCTTGTTTTAATTAACCATGCTTTTTAGCACATGTTGTCAATTTCATTTGAAGGAAGGGCTTGTAGTTAGTGCATCCACCTGCTTTTAAGTGGAGGCGCTATATATCTAACCCCCTCCTCAGTATGTGTATGTCATGAGTAAGGATCGCTATTGTCTCTGATCCGAAACATGTAGACTGGACTGTAACGGGCTTTTATCTGCACTGAAAAATAAAGGTATCATTTTAACCGAGCTGGACGTTTTTCTCTTTTTACCTAGTCCAAGAGAAAGGTTGGGAAGGACCTTAAGCGAGCAGGTCATGGGAAGAAACCCACCAACATAACAGAGTTCAATCTATTTTGTAGAGAGGAATAGACTAAAATGTATCTAAGCTAATGGGCAGTACTAATCAACAACTACCAGAAATATTTATTTGCAATTATTGCTGCACAAGGGGGAAGGGGGTCACACCAGATACTAAAAGGTTTATATACCTTTGCCACTCACTAATATTTTTGACTCATTTGTTTGATTAAGTTATCTTTATCTATCTTTAGGACTTGTGAAAATCTGATGCTGAAATATCGAAAATTCTGAAGGGTTGAAAATATTCCAAGCACCACTGTAACTGCATGCTAATTTTTGAAGCAATCTGACATTTCTACCTGGGTGCATTATTTTTATGTCAATGAGTCTATATCTCAGTGAATAGACATTAGTCATAGACAACAATGTGGTTCAAGGAGACAATGGCCTACATTTACAAATTCTGTCTAACAGCGTAAACTTAGACCAAGCAGTCACAAGATGCTCCAAATTTATCAGAGAACTGGACGTATCTTGCACGGAGTTAGACACTTTTCTCATTGTAAGCCAACTGTTAGTTAGCCCAACTGTTAGAATATTATTTTGTCCCAGAGAACTAGTATGCACCAGTATTAAATATTGTATATTTTATGACTTGACAAAACCATGAATCCTTTTCGAAACACTTTTGAAAAGTGTCTAGCAAGGTGCAGCTACAACCCTTCTTTTTAATGCACATTAATACTTCTTTAAATTTATCCACACCAAAAAAGAAAGCACGACTTACACCAGACATTTGGCGCAAGAACTTTAGTAAGGCCTCATTCACATGTCTGTGTCCATGATGAAATCCGTGTAAAGATGGTCAGTAATTCACCAGTGAAGATTTCTGTGAAGAATCCGTGTTTGGTCCATGTGGCCATTTTTTGCTCTTTATGTGTCATTTGTGTTTCACGAACAGTGCACAGCTGAAAACCCATTTTCAGAAAATCTCCTCTTAAATGGTCCGTGAAACACGGATGGCATCCAAGTTGCGTCCATGTTTTTCACTGACCCATAGACTATAATGGGTATGCTAGATCTGTAAACACTGACAAAATCGGGCATGCTTCAATGCTAAAACCATGGACCATGCTAAAACACTGATGTGTGAATACACACAGCCCACGTCCGTGAATCACTGACGTGTGAATGAGGCCTAAATGTGGGCCAATGAGTTTTTTTTGTCAAGATTCAAATTTCTTTTCAGGATACCTAGAATGTTGACCCACATTTTTTTAAAGAATATACTATTCTTAAAATAATACAACGATCTAGCAAGAGTTAGGTCTATTGAATACGTGTTGAGCAATTTCCTTACAATTTTAGGAATATTACAATCATTGTATTTTTTTATTTTATATTACAGTTTTTATCCAGCTCCTTGAGGCATGCCAATAGGCCTGGCACAGAATCAAGTGCATTACGGTCTCATAATCATCTACTATACAGTATGTTTACCGTACATTGTACAGCATTTCCTCATAACATATCATTGAGATAACTAGATCAATATCATTCTCGTGTGAGCTGTAGTGACAACCATTATTAAGTACTATCTTATCTGTTATGCAGCAAAGCATACCACCTCTCGCCTTGTATTACTGCATAGAAAGACAAAATTGCCCTTCTGTACTTCAAATCAGTTTTCACCCAGCTTAACCCAGGATTTTGCTTTAAAAATACTAGTAGGTAGTTTTCTGTTAACTGGTTGGCGGTCATCACCTGACCTCTATAAGAAAGCGTTAGCAGAGCCAATACGGCATTCGCTTTTGAGTAGGCTGCCAGGTAGTAATCCCTGATTTGTATTTTCTTTGGCACCTCTAATTAGGACTTTGAGAAGCCATTAACTGCAAGTAAAGACAGTATTATTAAGGAATCTAAGGGTGCCTGCACACTAGGCAGATTCTGTTGCAGAAAATATTCTAAGTCAGTTCCATTTATGTGAATGAGGCTTGCAGAAATCCTGTGATTGCTGCCAACACAATCCCATTCATGAATGGAACTGATTTTCAGTCGCAGACCATTTTCTGCAATAAAATCTGCAGTGTAAAGGCACCCTAATAGTTACATTCATGTAAATAGGTAAAAAGATATGCCTTGTGGTAGATGATCTTAAATTAAAAAAAAGTTGTAGTCTTACATATAATTCAATCTCTCGCAACATGTATAAACGTCACACAGAATATAAGTGAGTCATAAATTTGTTTAGAACTTATTATAACATATTCACAGGACCCCAAACTATCGGGATAGAACGGTAATTGTAAGATAGAGGAGAGTCCGGGGAGAGCACGGCATGCATGCTCTTCACTGGAAATACGGAAACAAAAGGAAATTCAATAAGAAAAGTATCATTATGAGATATGGATGACTAATAATCAGTAAAATTGCAAAAAAAATGCTAATTGTGTCTTGTGAATGGGCCCTGACATGCATGTTCACAATAGAGGTCTTCTAGAGCCTTGGACAGTGCAGCAGCCAACTGAATGACACAAGGTAAACAATGGTTAAATATTCATAATAAAACCTAATAACATCTTTGTAATTTGATTACTTTACTATAAAAGAAGATAATATCTTATAATGAATCATCATCCAATGAGTCCAAGTGACTATAGACAGCAGCCATATTGAGTGTTTATTTTCAGCTCCACTTCGGGTGGGGTCATTCTACAGACCTGGCTGGCTCATGCGTGTCAGTAATTGATTAAAGGATATTGACATGATTAACCTGTGACAAAGCTTCAAAGATTAAATGAATATTATCTCTATCACATCTGAAAGGTCAGTGTTTGCAGTGAACGAGAGAAATAGTAACAAGATGTTCAGTATTCTAAAATGTGCACAGTCTATGTCGGCATATGCAGTACGGTTCTTAGGGAAAGAACTGGCAATGGAATATTCCACTTTTAAAGCTTAGGCGTAAACATGGCGACTGAGCTCTGTCTGTTGCTGCATAGCCCACACCTGATCCGGTCTCTCATTTTCTGTAACCATTTCCTAACCTACATACATACCACGCTTGGAAAGCTGGCGCTAACTGACTACCTGGCCCATAATCTGAAGAATCCCTATTATGCAGACCTATAAAATGATGTCTTATGATTGGCCCTGGCATAGCAATATGTATTTGTAAATCTATATAGTCACATAAAAAAAAAAGCCTCTATTTCCCTTTTAGCTGACTTTGTGACGTGTCTGACAACATTATAATAAAAATCTGCCATTTGTCAGGATGCAAAATGAAACCTGTCTATAAATTCAAGAAGTCACTAATCCTATAGAACATAAAGGATTATATAGCTTTATTGCTTATTTTAAAAGAAATAACAAGCAGGGTAAACCGATGTCACAGGACCGTTGATGAAATATTGGCTTAATATTTACTATATACCTCAAGTACTAGTAGATATAGAAGACTGCGCAATACCATAAAAATATTACCCATAGCCCAAGAGTTCAACTCCACCCCTCCCAGGTGAGGATTGCATGGTGCTTGCAGTTCTTTTGTTACTCAAATAAAATCATAAAGGATTCCTTAAAACCTCTGTGAGAAAGCACATTAAATACGGTAAAATACGAGTATATTTCCTACAATAACATAACCAGTGGTCAGATTTCACAGAAGAGAGGGATAAGGAGCAGACTCCTATGCTTTCTAGGAACATCATCCAGGCACCATTCCTCAAAAGCTGCCCAATATGTGAACAGTTGAGCTACGCAACTCGAGGTTCAACAACTGTCAATGGCGAATCTTCACACAGACGACATTTTTTTCTCATACGCAGTATATCTCCTGCTGAACGCTGCCAATATTCTCACAAATAAGCTGACAGTTTTCAGCAGGACTGCAACGTAAACACACGATCAGACTATATATAAAGGCTGCAAGTGCGAATTGTGGCTTTACTGTTGATACTTTAAATAGTTAACCATTTACTTGCCTGAGATTAAAGGAGGAGAGATTGCTCTTCTCTCTTCATTGCTGCAGCGTGCTTAGGGAAGCCTCAGATTAAATCAGCTTCTATAGTAAAAAAAAACAACAACCATTTATTGAATTTCCTCCTGAAATAGTGCAGATCATCAAGACTTTTCAGCCCAAGGGTCTACACAGAAGCTGTTTCAGAGTGACACTTTGCAGAATTAGAGACCGATGAAACCTGCAGCATCTTCCTACCTCTTTTCCCTGTGTATCCACCACTCCCTCACTGTGTGACAAGGAAATGCTGCAGAGGACGCTCACAATAGGATTGGCTCAGGGAGAAACACCTCTGTGGTCTCATTGGCTGGCCTCATTCTCCTGTTCAAAACAAACCACAAAAATGAAGATCATGGAACGTGATCTAGGAAGAAAAACAGGTCACAATCTCCTCCGAGTAATAGTCGAACAATATGCCACAGATCGCAGATATAAAGAATGACAGAGAGATCCGGGGAGTAACATAAAAGAACTGCTGCATAGTAACAGCACTACAGAAAAGAACACACACAAGTACATGGCTGTAAAGCAAGCACGTCTATGGATGACGCTTATGGAAAACTTACCAGGGAGGGTTTATCGAATGATGAGAAAATAGATGTTACCAACACAGAAAATGGGCAGCTTCTAAGCACAGGTTTTATATACCGCAACTGCTCTGCCTTAATAATAGTTTATAACAAGGACACTGCAATTATCTATGCAAATGTACTTTAATCCATTAACAGCATTATCTGTAACGAAGAGTGAAGCAAATGCTGCACTCAGACCTTGGAGGCAGCAATCACGACCCAGGAGGTTAGGAGTTCTATTAAAGGTTTAGTGGTTGGTAAGAGTCCTGGACCGGACGGGTTCACCTCCCGTTTTCTGGAAGACATATCAGGTCCCTTCACCAATATGTGCAACTCCCTGGTGGAGGGTGCTTCCTTCCCACCACAGGCTCTAACAGCGCATATTTGTGTTATCCCCAAGCCTGGGAAAGACCCCCTTGCATTTAGTAGTTATCACCCGATATTATTGATCAACATCGATGTTAAGATTTATGGCAAAATACTTGCCGAAAGACTGAAGCCCTATTTGCCTTCGTTGATACATGAGGACCAGACAGGTTTTGTCCCTGGACGTTTAGCCAGAGATAACACCATCCGCTCTTTGGCCTTAATTGCCCGAGCGTCCGTGACAAAGTCCCCCCTCTGCCTGCTCTCGGTTGATGCCGAGAAGGCATTCGATCGGGTGGATTGGTCTTTTATGTTGGAGGTCCTTAGGGCGTTTGGTTTTGGTCCCAACCTGTTATGCAGAATTACTGCTTTATATCACAATCTGAGAGCCCAGGTGAGGGTTAATGGATCTTTGTCGGCCCCATCTCAGATCTATAATGGCACGAGGCAGGGCTGCCCCCTCTCCCCCCTACTGTACATATTGGTGATGGAGTTTCTGGCTAGAGCTCTTAGAGCTAACGATTCCATTAAGGGTCTCCAGGTAGGAGACATGGTATCAAAGATCGCTGTATATGCGGACGACCTTTTAATCTTCTGCTCAGACCCGAGGGTTAGTCTTCCTAACGTTTTGAAAGAGTTTGCTCTCTTTGGAGACCTTAGTAATTTTAAGGTCAACTTAGATAAGTCTGTGATGCTAAACATCAACCTTCCTGAATGCCTGGTACGCGACCTAAAGACCCAATTTCCATTTAGATGGTCCTCCAGCCACCTCACTTACCTAGGTACGTCTATCCCCTCAGGCTTGACAGATGTTTTTCCACTCAATTTTACCCCCCTGTTAGAGGAGGTCCGAAGGGATCTGAAGGCTTGGAGGCAACTACCGTTGTCATGGTTTGGGAGAATCCATGCGATCAAAATGAATATCCTCCCTCGGATTCTATATTTGTTTCGCACCATACCGATACCCTTACCTTGTGGTTTCTTTATTTATTTGGGCGGGTTCCTCCCCTAGATTAGGTATGCGCTTTCTGGTTCGTCATAGGTTAAAAGGGGGAATGGGGTCCCTGATCTCTCCAACTACCACAAAGCTGCAATCTTCTCGTACATCTTAGATTGGTTCCATAGTGGTTCTTCTAAGAGGTGGGTTCAGTTCGAGCTGAAATGGGAAATGGAACTCCCAACCCAAAATCTGCTCTGGCTGGCCAGAACCCTTAGGCCTTCGAAGCTCCCCTTCATAACGGCAGGCATTCTGAAAGTCTGGGATAAACACGTGGTGGCTCTAGGGCTTACCACTTTTCCGGGGGCGCTGATTCCCATATTTAACAATCCAGGATTCCCCATGGGGGAGGGCACTCAGAGGGTTCTAGGGCTTCGAAAAGAGGATAACCCACAGGTTAGACAGTTAATAGCTGGCGGGGCTGTTAGACCTTTAGATTCACTTGTTGCCCCAGCCTATGGGGGGGGGGGGGGGGGGCGTGGTTACAATATCACAGCATAAAGAAGTTCCTACAAACACTAGGCCCCTTAGAAAACCTATCTAGGGAGCTTACCGCCTTTGAGTCTCTTTGCATCCAGAATACATCATCCACACACTTAGTGTCTCTGGTTAACGGGCTACTCCAGGAGGGGGGGGGGACCCCTCTCGTCCCTGCCATATGTGGGGGCATGGGAAAGAGAGTTAGGTAAAACCTTCTCTTCCGACCAGTGGGAGAAGGTGCTCACACTGTCTGACAAATCGTCTGTCAGTTGTAGCTTGCAAGAAAATAATTTTAAGATTCTCTCTAGATGGTACAGAACCCCCGTTCTGTTGCATTCTTTCTTCCCCACATGCCCAGATATCTGTTGGCGTTGTGAGAGAGAAAGGTACTATGGTACATGTTTGGTGGCAGTGTGATCGCATATCCCCATTTTGGAGGAAAATCAATGAGCTGTATGGTCTACTCAGGGGTAATACCACAAGGTGGACACCGGAGGGCGCATTATTGTCCATGTTCCCTGGCTCCATCTCCTCCCTGAAGGGGGGTCTCCTGAGATTTTTCGTACAGGCCGCTCGCCTGGTTATCCCTCGACATTGGAAATCTACAGAGACACCGCGCTTTGAGTAGTGGCTTAACACATTTGAAAAGATACATAGAATGGAGGAGCTTATTGCTGAGGATGGGGGTCAGGAAGCTAAATATCTTAAGATTTGGTCTCCTTGGTTGCTCTTTAAAGGTTCCCAGTCTTATCTTACGTGGTTGAGCAATATCTCTAGTAATGCTTAATACTACTTATTCTGATGGGTTTAGGCACTTCCCTTCTCTTCCCCTCTGTTTCTGTCTGTTTGTGTATATGTTCCCCGATGTTCTTGCGCTCTTCCAGAGTAGGTGTATATCTATTTGCGAACGGTGTCACTTTATTGTTGGACCACCTATATTTGCTATGTACACAACCATTTTCAATATCCTTGTACTGTAAATTCCAGATTTGGCATATTGCTATGTATTGTGGTTGTATACCTCTGCATTCACAACCTATTCTTGTCCTTAATAAAAGAGATTGAACAACAAATGCTGCACTCAGAGGTATTGATCAGCTGGCATGGGTAATGCATAAGCTCTCTACGCTTGGACGGACTGGGAACTTAAAGTGGCCTGGAAAAAAAAAAAACTAAGAGGTTGCCCCATGTAGAATTGTAGATTTGGGTGATATTAAAAATATTCCCACGATAAATATATTACGAAATTTATTGTGATAATGCAAAAACACTTGAGGCCGCAAGAAGACATTATACTCTATGAGTGCAACAGCTACATAGCCACCATACAGTTAAATGTCTCCTTGTTGAGAAAGACGTATTTGGATAGACATTACATACTGCTAAACATACAGGGTAATACAGCACCCCATACCTCTTACTTCCAGCGATCTCTCCTCTGATGCAGACGTTCTCTTTCCTCGTTTTCTCCATTCAGAGATCAGCCACGTCTCGTCTCTGCAGAGTCTAACAAACAGACATCTTAGATTCCAAATTTTTCCATCATCCTCTCACTCCTGGTGGGCCAGAACTGTTATCCTGCTGCTACCCCCAATACTGTGTTCTCTGTGCTTCCTAATGTCCACAAACACTATACTGCAGAAATAATAGAGCCATACAGATAATCCTCCCATAGTAATGGTGCTCCCAGACTGCCCTAAAAATAGTAAAAGTGCCCTCTACAGTACCCCCAATAGCATCCCCATTAGTAGGAGCGCCCTCCATGTTGTGCCCAATAATAATGCCCCCACAGTACCCCCTGTCAGATCATTACTTATCTGGCTGGCAGTTTTGAGGAGGACTTGGGTGCCCCCCTGGGCATTGGCCCACCAAGAAGTTTCCCTGTAAGGTCTACATCCAAAAAGCTCCTGGCTCTAGGTGCTACTGACTGGGTCAGAGACATTACACTCATTCGTTCCAATAACCCTAAGTAAAACTTCTATGCTCCCATCATAAGGTGGTGGAACATTTAGTGGGTCAGACCTTAGTTAGATGTGTTGTCTCACTTCAGCAAATAGCATATATCATGTAGAGAAAGTTAATACAAGGCACTTACTAATGTATTTTAATGGTCCATATTGCCTCCTTTTCTGGCTTGTTTCATTTTTCCATCACATTATACACTGCTTGTTTCCAAGGTTATGACCACCCTGTAATCCAGCATAGGTGGTCGTGCTTGCACACTATAGGAAAAAGCACCAGCTTATGTGCTCTCCCACAGTCCCGACCACCAGAGAGGTTGGTGCTTTTTCCTATAGTGTGCAAGCACGACCACCACTGGTGGATCACAGGGTGGTCGTAACCATGGAAACGAGCACTTTATAATGTGATGGAAAAAAGAATCAAGCCAGCTAAGGAGGCAATATGGACCATTAAAATACATTAGTAAGTGCATTGTATTAACTTTCTCTGGCATAGAAGCAGACAATCCGCACCTTTCTGAGGTCCCACTGTGACAGCCCCACTGCCCCATTCCCGAATGCTTAGGAAGTGGCTTGGTCCCTGACAGCTACAGTTAATCACTGGCTTCAGCTGTTACGTGCTTGAATGGCTCGTCACTAGCAGTGACATGTTGCTCAAGCAGATGTAATCAATTCTTAAATTCTTTGGGTTTTATAGTTGGGGGTTCATTTGGTTTTATAATCTCATTAGCTTCAGAAATGCATTTTGAACCAGAAACAGGACCCTCTTGTATTCTAGTATATTACAGTATAAAATAATGCCACCATTGCCAAGTACAATGTTCTCCAGTGTCAGATACATTAACACTCCCTCTAGTAAATTCTCACCTCCTCCTCTGTTTTCTCAGCGATGCTGCTTTCCCTTCCTTCACATCCCTAGGCTCAGCACAAATAAAATAAACTGCACACCAATAAAAACGACAGACTGAAGAACAAAGGGAGATAAGGGGGAACTGGAAACCACTATTTTTAGGAAACCCACGGCCACCAACTCCCTCCTGAAGTGGGAAAAGTAGCCATTCATATGCTTCGAAAAAAGGAATTCCATGGAGGCAATACCTCCATTTAAGGAGGATCTGCTCCAATAAGAGGCAATTTCTCAAACAGGCAAAAGACCTGGGTACACACTTCACAGACAGGGAGTGACCAGACAGCACGTTGAGACGAGTCTTCCAAACAGCTTTACAGACAAACAGGACAACTATGTTAAATCCGGTAGATAAGGCCTCTGAAAGGGAAGAGAAAATCAACAGCCCGATAACCACATTTAATGAGGAACCCTCCATATTCCATGATATTATCACGAAACATTTGGGCGTTCTCAAGATGAATCATGATATCAGCGGGGTTATTGGCGATCTAACCAAGATGACTCAGACGAGGGAGAATCCTCAGGGATAGGTTAGTTTGCAGTCATTTTGTACCACTATCCGCACCTGGACCATGGTTGCAGAGGCGTATTGTAGGCTGTTTTAGATGCAGCGGCTGTGTAGCCTGTAAGCATATCCATTTTATATCATCCTAATTGCAATTCTACCCATGTTGTATATCTACTTGAGTGTCCCTGTCATTTGCAATATGTAGGTCGTACTGTCCAAAACTTGCATAATAGATTCAATAAGCATCGATCTAATATTAAGAAGAAATACCTGAAACATAGCGTGTCTAGACATGCACTGAACATCACGAGGGCAGTTCTGTCGACTTTTCTGTGACTCCAATCGAACAAATTCCAACACATCTTCAAAAAGATATCCTGTACATTAGACGCCGCAAGATGTATTGAATTTTTAAACTGAACAGCCTCAATCCCTATGGTCTCAATGAGGCATTTGAAATAAATCTATAAAATAGATTTATCAATTGCCAAATACATCATACTCCCCATTATACTTATGGTTTGAAATAATTATACATCAAGAGTGGGGCACTCTACACTTCCCATGCCCCTATCCAGACTTGTAACACTTCATACTATCAATTTTCCATATACAACAATCCAAAATGATGAGTAGTGTCTCTGTGTGTGCCCCTCTATAGACTATTATAATATTTTCGCTGAAAATTGTATGGGTACAATATAAGGCCTAATTATTTTCATAATTATTTTTATCATTATTATCACTTTTACTATAATACAGTCCTGATCAAAACTTTAAGACCACTTGAAAAATGGCAAAATATCATATTTAGCATGGCTGAATCTTAACAAGGTTCCAAGTAGAGCGTCAACATGCAACAAGAAGAAATGGGAGTGAGACAAAACATTTTTTTGAGCATTCAATTTAATGAAAACAACGAATAAACTGAAACAGGCTGTTTTTCAGCTGATCAAAAGTTTAGGACCACATGCCTTTAAAAGGCCAAATCTCTGCAAAGATGTGGATTCATTGTCATTTTCTGTCAGGTAGTCACACGTTGTGATGGCAAAGGCAAAAAAACTCTCCCTTTTTGAACGTGGTCGGGTTGTTGAACTGCATAAGCAGGGTCTCTCACAGCGCGCCATCGCTGCTGAGGTGGGACCAATAAGACAGTCATTTAGAATTTCTTAAATTCTTAAATGATCCTGAGGGTTATGGAACAAAAAAGTCAAGTGGAAGACCCAAAAAAATTTCATCAGCACTGAGCCGGAGGATCCAATTGGCTGTCCGTCAAGACACTGGACGATCCTCGACCCAAATTAAGGCCCTTACTGGTGAGGACTGCAGCCCCATAACCATCAGATGGCATCTGAGACTGAAGGGCTTCAAAAACAAAAAACGTCTTCAAAGACCTCGTCTCCTTGAACGCCACAGAACTGCTCTTTTGGACTTTGCAAGAGAGCACCAAACATGGGACATTCAAAGGTGGAAGAAAGTTTTATTCTCTGATGAGAAAAAATGTAACCTTGATGGTCCTGATGGTTTCTAACGTTACTGGCATGATAAGCAGATCCCACCTGAGATGTTTTCTACGCGCCACAGTGGAGGGGGCGCCATAATGGTCTGGGGTGCTTTTTCCTTCAGTGGAACAATGCAGCTTCAGGGAGTGCAGGGGCGTCAAACGGCCGCTGGCTATGTCCAGATGTTGCAGTGAGCATTCCTCATGACTGAGGGCCCTCGTCTGTGTGGTAACGACTGGGTTTTTCAACAGGACAACGCTACAGTACACAATGCCCGCAGGACAAGGGTCTTCTTCCAGGAGAATAACATCACTCTTTTGGCCCATCCTGCGTGTTCCCCTGATCTAAATCCAATTGAGAACCTTTGGGGATGGATGGCAAGGGAAGTTTACAAAAATGGACAACAGTTCCAGACAGTAGATGGCCTTCGTGCGGCTGTCTTCACCACTTGGAGAAATGTTCCCACTCACCTCATGGAAACGCTTGCATCAAGCATGCCGAAACAAATTTTTTAACTGATAAACACTAAAGGCCGAGCTACTCATTACTGAGTTCATGTTTGGAAGTTGGATTTCTGTTTTTGGGGGGGGGGGTTTAGTTTTTTTTTGGAGGTGTGGTCCTAAACTTTTGATCAGCTGAAAGCCTGTTTCAGTTTATTCGTTGTTTTCATTAAATTGAACGCTCAAAAAATGTTTTGTCTCACTCCCATTTCTTCTTGTTGCATGTTGATGATCTACTTGGAACCTTGTTAAGATCCAGCCATGCTAAATATGATTTTTTGCCATTTTTAAAGTGGTCTTAAACTTTTGATCAGGACTGTACAGTCATGTGAAAAAATTAGGACACCCTTTGAAAGCATGTGGTTTTTTGTAACATTTTTAATAAATGGTTATTTCATCTCCGTTTCAACAATACAGAGAGATTAAAGTAATCCAACTAAACAAAGAAAACTGAAGAAAAGTCTTTTCAAGATCTTCTGTAAATGTCATTCTACAAAAATGCCTATTCTAACTGAGGAAAAAGATAGGACACCCTCACATGTATTCCCTCTTAAATTGGCTCAGATCTCACACAGGTATATCACACCAGGTGCACATAATTAGTAGATCGTTACTCTGCATGTTGAATGAGGCTTGCCCTATTTAAACCTCAGACATTTAGTTTGGTGTGCTCCTGACTGTTGAAGTGAGAGTGAGCACCATGGTGAGAGCAAAAGAGCTGTCAGAGGACTTCAGAAAAAAGATTGTAGCAGCCTATGAGTCTGGGAAGGGATTTAAAAAGATCTCAAAAGATTTTGAAATCAGCCATTCCACTGTCCGGAAGATAGTCTACAAGTGGAGGGCTTTCAAAACAACTGCCAACATGCCCAGGACTGGTCGCCCCAGCAAGTTCACCCCAAGAGCAGACCGCAAGATGCTAAAAGAGGTATCCAAAAACCCTAAAGTGTCATCTCGAGAACTACAGCAGGCTCTGGCTACTGTTGATGTAGAAGTACATGCCTCTACAATCAGAAAGAGACTGTACAAGTTTAACTTGCATGGGAGGTGTGCAAGGAGGAAACCTTTGCTTTCCAAGAGAAACATCGAGGCCAGACTGACATTTGCCAGCGATAAAGTTGACAAAGACCAGGACTTCTGGAATAATGTTCTTTGGACAGATGAGTCCAAAATTGAATTATTTGGACACAACAGCAGAGGACATGTTTGGCGTAAACCAAACACAGCATTCCAAGAAAAGAACCTCATACCAACTGTGAAGCATGGAGGTGGAAGTGTCATGGTTTGGGGCTGCTTTGCTGCAGCAGGACCTGGTCAGCTCACCATCATAGAATCCACGATGAATTCTACTGTGTATCAGAAGGTGCTTGAAGAACATGTGAGACCATCAGTTAGAAAATTTAATCTGAAGCGGAACTGGACCATGCAACATGACAATGACCCAAAACATACTAGTAAATCAACCAAAGATTGGCTGAAAAAGAAGAAATGGAGAGTCCTGGAATGGCCAAGTCAAAGTCCAGATTTGAATCCCATTGAGATGCTGTGGGGTGACTTGAAAAGGGCTGTACGTGCAAGAAACCCCTCAAACATCTCACAGCTGAAAAAGTTCTGCATTGAGGAGTGGGGTAAAATTTCCTCAGACCGATGTCGAAGACTGGTAGATGGCTACAAGAACCGTCTCACTGCAGTTATTTCAGCCAAAGGAGGTAACACTCGCTATTAGGGGCAAGGGTGTCCTATCTTTTTCCTCAGTTAGAATAGGCATTTTTGTAGAATGACATTTACAGAAGATCTTGAAAAGACTTTTCTTCAGTTTTCTTTGTTTAGTCGGATTACTTTAATCTCTCTGTATTGTTGAAACGCAGATGAAATAACCATTTATTAAAAATGTTACAAAAAACCACATGCTTTCAAAGGGTGTCCTAATTTTTTCACATGACTGTATATAAGGCCTTTCAACTTTTTAACCCTTATAACTATTGTAATCATATAAAAAAAAAATTAAATTTTCCCTCTCTCTGTACAAATATACTGTTCACACCTCTACATTTTATATATATAGCTCTATATGTCCACAATACTGGCTGAATCTTGATAAACGAACATCTGCCGGGACGGTATTGTATTTTTCAAATCTGCCATCTCCATTCATAATTTTTTTCAATGCGAAATATCGGCAATGTAATTTTCATGTACGCGCATGCGCAAATGCACTATACAGTACCCAAATGCACTATAAAGAAAGTATATTGGTATATAACACCCTGCTTCAATCAGTTTTTTTGGGGGGCGACTGGTATATCACACTAGTAGAAATTATTTGTTCCAATAATGCTTGTCCCTCTATATACCTGCAGTATCGCAGCAGAACCGCACACGACTGCCGCACAATACAAATGCACTATAATATACTTTCTAACATAGAAAGTATATTATAACATTGTGCAAGGAAGGCAATCCATTAGAATATACATAAAGATAAAACGTAACCTTTAATAATTTTACTATAAGGGTCCATTCACATGTCCGTAAGTGTTTTGCGGATCCGCAAAACACGGACACCGGCAATGTGCATTCCGCAATTTGTGGACCGCACATCGCCGGCACTATAATAGAAAATGCCTAATCTTGTCTGCAATTGCGGACAAGAATGGGACATGTTCTATTTTTTGGCGGAAACGAAAGCACAGATGTGGAAGTGCGGATCCGCAAATGCGGATGCGTACAGCACATTCCGGCCCCATTGAAAATGAATGGGTTCTGCACCCGTTCCACAAAATTGCGGAACGGATGCGGACCCATGAATGGAAAAGATATCCCTCAAATTAAATTATTAAAGTTAAGCAAAAAGCATAGATGTGGTAGGCAATAACAAGTGCTCGGCGGCACCAAATCAGAAACCATATGTCCTACCACAATCCGGGGGTTTCCAGTGCACATCCGTGAATCCCGGAGGGAAAGCAAAAATCATCTATCCCTGGGCTAAATGATGGGGTATTGAAGGACAGGGTGGGCAAAGAACTGTCCCGGATATTGCACTACAGGTGGGTGCTATTCTGGCCCTGATAGCCTAACCACAGACCACCCGCCCTGATGAGAGCGACCCTGTCCGGAACCTTACCCTATATAAAAATGGCCCTAGTAAGCCCCTAGCCCCCTGACTTCCAGGTGATCACTATATAGATCTATGTGTTTTTGACTCATTATAAAAGTATATTATAAGTATATCGCACCCCTCTGTGTATCACACCGATCGATAGCACACCTATACTAGTCCTTAAAAGGACTTTTGTGGCCCTATTAGCTAGCGTTTGGTGTCCCTAACAGCCTGTCCCTGCTCCACACAGCAACCTCTCCCTACATTGGCAAAACACTGAAAAATGTAAAATGGCGGCCAGATCGGGTCTATTTATAAGGTATAAATAAAGGGTAAGTCCATGTGCTGAAACGCCTCAATTGGCTGTCCTGTACCACCTGATGGATGTGTCATGGGTCAAAGTTCTACACAATGTAAAAGAATATGGCGGGCGCGAATTTTTCCGTATGTTCGCATGTTTGGCGAATCGCGAACACGCAAAGTTCGCCGCAAAATGACCGCCGGGCGAACCGCAAGGCAATCTCTACGGCTGAACCTTTTGGCTATTCATTTAGTTCAATCTTATAGTATTGTTTTATCTGACCTAGAGTTCGCCACCACATTGAATCTGGCGTCCCCAGTTCCATGGTAACGAGTCACGTGACAGCGCTGGTTGCGATCACATGACTGCCCTGTCACTCGCAGGCGCGCCGGCTCATCGCCATCGCTTGAAAATCAAAGCGCGTGAGCCAACCTGCTGACTACAGTCCGTCGTGGACTGCCTCCTCCGCCCTCCTAATTGAGAAGCAAAAATGAAAGCCACGGGAGGGTTCCCTCTCCGCCTTCCTCATCAATATACATGTCACGTGACCGCTCATATTGCGGTCACATGACTCATGTGCAGAAAGCGTCATGTGATTCTATCTTTAATAGTTTATAATGGTTTAAAACACTAATTTTTATTCAAGGACCACTGGGATTACTTATATACGTGCCCCTAAACCTATTACATATATTTATTAGTGATTTTATCTATACAGTGGATTCTGCCTCCTGGATGACACCTGGGGACAACCCCTCCCTTAGTGGGCGGCCCCCAGGTGCGTCTTTTTGGCGGTTTTTCTGTGTTTATTTTGTTGCCTATAAATACACACTTATTTATTGTCTACACCATATTGTTGTGAAACCTGATGAAGGGGAAGTGTTAACCCCCGAAACGCGTTGTTTATTTATGCGCTACCTTTAATTAACCCCTTAAGGACTCAGCCCTATTTCACCTTAAGGACTTGGCCATTTTTTGCAAATCTGACCAGTGTCACTTTAAGTGCTGATAACTTTAAAACACTGACTTATCCAGGCCATTCTGAGATTGTTTTTTCGTCACATATTGTACTTCATGACACTGGTAAAATGAAGTCCAAAAAAGAATTTTTTTTGCATAAAATATACCTAATTTACCAAAAATTTGGAAAAATTAGCAAATTTCAAAGTTTCTCTACTTCTGTAATACATAGTAATACCTACAAAAATTGTGATGACTTTACATTCCCCATATGTCTACTTCATGTTTGAATTATTTTGGGAATGATATTTTATTTTTTGGGGATGTTACAAGGCTTAGAAGTTTAGAAGCAAATCTTGAAATTTTTCATAAATTTACAAAAAAACAATTTTTAGGGACCACTACAGGTCTGAAGTCACTTTGCGAGGCTTACATAATAGAAACCGCCCAAAAATGACCCCATTCTATAAACTACACCCCTCAAGGTATTCAAAACTGATTTTACAAACTTCGTTAACCCTTTAGGTGTTGCACAAGAGTTATTGGCAAATGGGGATGAAATTTGAGAATTTCATTTTTTTGCCTAATTTTCCATTTTAACCCATTTTTTCCACTAACAAAGCAAGGGTTAACAGCCAAACAAGACTGTATCTTTATTGCCGTTTACAGAAACACCCCATATGTGGCCGTAAACTACTGTACGGGCACACAGTAGGGCGTAGAGGGAAAGGTGCGCCGTATGGTTTTTGGAAGCCAGATTTTGCTGGACTGGTTTTTTGACACCATGTCCCATTTGAAGCCCCCCTGATGCACCCCTAGAGTAGAAACTCCAAAAAAGTGACCCCATTTTAGAAACTACGGGATAGAGTGGAAGTTTTGCTGGTACTAGTTTAGGGTACATATGATTTTTGGTTGCTCTATATTACACTTTTTGTGCGGCAAGGTAACAAGAAATAGCTTTTCTAGCACTTTTTTTTTTTTTTCATCTGACAGGTTAGATCATGTGGTAATTTTATAGAGCAGGTTGTCACGGACGCGGCGATACCTAATATGTATTCAATTTTTTTTATTTATGTAAGTTTATGTAAGTTTTACACAATGATTTCATTTTTAAAACAAAAAAAATGTTTTAGTGTCTCCATAGTCTAAGAGGCTTAGTTTTTTCAGTTTTAGGGCGATTATCTTAAGTAGGGTCTCATTTTTTGCGGGATGAGATGACGGTTTGATTGGCACTATTTTGGGGTCTAAATGATCGCTTGCTATTACACTTTTTGTGACGTAAGATGACAAAAAATGCCTTTTTTTTACACCGTTTTTATTTTTATTTTTTTACGGTGGTCATCTGAGGGGTTAGGTTATGTGATATTTTTATACAGCCGGTCGATACGGACGCGGCGATACCTAATATGTATACTTTTTTTTTTTTTAAGTTTTACACAATGATTTCATTTTTGAAACAAAAAAATTCATGTTTTAGTGTTTCCATAGTCTAAGAGCCATAGTTTTTTCAGTTTTTGGGCGATTATCTTGGGTAGGGTATGATTTTTGCGGGATGAGATGACGGTTTGATTGGTACTATTTTGGCGTACATGCAACTTTTTTGATCACTTTTATTACCTTTTTTGGGAAGTAAGGTGGCAAAATTTCAATTTTCTCACTTTTTATTTTTATGGCGTTCACCGTGCGGGGAAAGTAACATGACCGTTTTATAGATCAGGTCGTTACGGACGCGGCGATACCAAACATGTGTAGGGAATTTTATTTTTTTCATTTTTAATCAGTGATAAGTATTTTTTTTATTTTTATTTTCACATTTTTTTGGACCCAGACCCACTTGGTTCTTGAAGATCCAGTGGGTCTGATGTCTGCATAATACAGTACAATATATAGTGTACTGTACTGTATTTTACTTACACTTTGTCTGAACAGATCTATGCCTTTAGCACAGATCTGTTCAGCACCATGGACAGCAGGATGCCTGAGAAGGCGTCCTGTTGCCATGGGAACCTTCCCCGTCTGCTCAGTTGTGGCCACAACAACTTCGCAGACGGGGAAGGGTAAGGAGGGGGGCTGTCTGGGGGCTCTCTCCCTCTCCATCGGGGGGCTGCAAAGGCACAGCAGTCCCCCGATGGGAGAGGGAGCCCCCTCTTACTGTTAACTTTTTCCATACCGCGGTCCGTACGGACCGTGGTATGGAAAGGGTTAAACGGCTGACATAGCATCACAGATGTCAGCCGTTTATACCAGAGTGTCAGCAATGTGCTGACACTCTGGTATACCACTGGCCACCAATGATTATTCAAGAGAAGGCGGGCGGGGGATCGCGATCCCGCCTGCCGCACCGCCCGCCTCCCGCAACACCCCCCATGCACCACCCGCCTCCATAAAATCATTCAGGGGTGCAGGAGGGGTGAATAAAACTTTATTTGGGGCATTTTAAAGTTTGATCTACCGTGGGGATCAGAATCGTCAGAAAGCGCAGCAAACCGCAGGTCTGAATTGACCTGTGGTTTGCTGCGATCGCCAAACCGGGGGGATCACATGACCCCCCTCGGCGTTGTGATAGGATGCCGGCTGAATGATTTCAACCGGCATCCTGTTCGGATTAACTTCCGCAGCGCCGCAATCTCATTTTTAACTCATGACGTACCGGTACGTCATGGGTCCTTAAGGAGTCGGGAAACATGCCGTACTGGTACGTCATGCCTCCCTAAGGGGTTAAAAAAAGAGGAATTTCATTTAATAAGACTGTCTCCACCAGTGATTTTGCGCCATAGCAGAACCTCTTCCGTTGCAAGTATCCTATGGGGGACTGGACATCCTATCCAAAAGAAACTTAGTTTGCGGCTGGAGTACTGGTGTAAAATGTCTAATTTACACAAGTTTACAGTAGGGTTGTGCCTATATTAGCACAACCCCATAAGGTGAGCCTCCAGATTCCTCACTTCTTTCTGTATTTTCACTGAACATACTACACTATCGTGCACCCCTTTCTCTTTTCTCTATTCCCCTCATGTATTTGAGTGGAATCTAGATACGTCCAGTATCAAAAATGCAAGTATATCCCGACAGGCAAGTAACCATGAAAGAATACAAAATACGGAAATGTAACAACTGTAAATTACAAGGGGCCATTTATGAGGGGACATGCACCTGCAGATTAGAATACATAGGCAAAGCTACCTGGGAACTCAGAAGGCGGATAGGAGAGCACTTTGAGGATGTTACTAACAAAAGGGACACCCCAATTACGAGGCATGTCTGGGCCCAACACAATGGGAGCCCCACTTGAATTTAATGGGTATTGATCTGGTGAAACCATCCTACTGTAAGGGTGACTGGGATCGACAGAATCTGCAACGAGAAGCAAGATGGATTTTTTATTTAAAAACTGCAGCTCCCAATGGCCTTAAAGAGGACTTGTCACCCCAAAAAATGCAATGCAATCTGAAAGCATTGTGTTATAGAGCAAGAGAAGCTGAGCAGATTGATATATATTTTTGTGGGAAAAGATTCAGTAAAACTTGTAGTGAAGTGCTATTGGTACAGGGAGGAGGGGTTATCAGTGACTGACAGCTATCTGTATGCACACTTATACACCTTATACACAGTCACTGATAACACCTTCTTCCTGTACTGATGCTGCAGATGGTAGAAAAAAGCAGAGATACAAATGTATAAATTACAGCTTTTACTGAATCTTTTCCCAAAACACTATATCAATCTGCTCAGCTCCTCCTGCTCTATAACATGGTGCCGTCAGATTGCAATGCATTTTTTGGTGTCAGGTCCTCTTTAACCACCTCCCGACCGCCTAACGCAGGGATGCGTCCTGCGGGGTTATTCCTCCTGGACGCATCGATGCGTCATCTCACGTGAGCCGAGATTTCCTGTGAACGCGCGCTCACAGGAGCGCGCGTTCACAGGATCGCAAGGTAAACGAGTTGATCTACAGCATGCCAGCGGTGATCATTCGCTGGCAGGCTATAGATGCGATTTTTTTAACCCCAGAAAGGTATATTAGATGCTGTTTTGTTAACAGCGTCTGATATACCTGCTACCTGGTCCTCTGGTGGTCCCTTTTGCTTGGATCGACCACCAGTGGACACAGGCAGCTCTGTAAGTAGCACCAAGCACCACACTACACTACACCCCCCCCCCCGTCACTTATTAACCCCTGATCACCCCGTATAGACTCCCTGATCACCCCCCTGTCAGGCTCCATTCAAACATCCATATGTGTTTTGCGGATCCACAAAACACGGACACTGGCAATGTGCTTTCCGCATTTTGCGGATCCGCACATTGCCAGAACTATATAGAAAATGCCTTTTCTTGTCCGTTCTATATTTTTGCGGAGCGGAAGTGGGGACCCGGAAGTGCAGATCCGCAATTCCGGATACGAGCGGGACAAAGTCTGTCCCCATAGAAATGAATGGGTCCGCAATTCTGGACGTGTGAATGGGGCCTAAGGGTCCCTTATTATCCCCAGTTAGTTAGCCACTTGTTAGGTAGTTAGCGCCCACCGCACCGCAGTCACTGATTAGTCGCTGATTACTATATAGTATCTGTAAGTGATCAAGACTGATCGCAATCAGATCTATCAGTACATTAGGGTCACCTTAGGCTCTACAAAAAACGCAGTGTTCGCCCGATCAGGCCTGATCTTGTGCGCACACTTGCGTTCAGTCCATCCCACCGCAGTGACAGAAATGTTTTTTTTCTGATCACTGCAAAAACACCGTAAAATCGCTGCGGCGCTATAAAGATCACTTTTGAGCTTTTTGGATCTTTATTAGCGATCGCAGCTTTTTTTTTTTTTTGCAAATTTTTGGGCAGAGATTTTTTCATCCACATTGATCGATGCGAATGAAGAAATCTGTGCCGTTCATTTTTTCTTTCAGCCCAGAGGCGGAACGAAAAAAAAAATATATCTCATTACCCGTATGCTCAATATAAGGCCTCATGCACACGACCGTGCCATTTTTTGCGGTCCGCAAACCGCAAATGCGCAAAAAACGGAAGGCGCCCGTGTTGACTTCCGCAATTTACGGAACGGGCGCTGGCAATATAAATGCCTATTCTTGTCCGCAAAGCGCGGACAAGAATAGGACATGTTATATTTTTTTAGCGGCCCCATTGAAATGAATGAAATGAATGGGTCGGATGCGGCTCGGATGCGGACCCAAACAACGGTCGTGTGCATGAGGCCTAAGGAGAATAGCAGAAACTCCTAATGCTGGCCATACATATAATGATTGCGGAGACCCTCAAATGCCAGGGCAGTAAAAACACCCCACAAATGACCCCATTTTGGAAAGAAGACACCCCAAGGTATTCGCTGAGGGGCATATTGAGTCCATGAAAGATTGAACTTTGTCACAAGTTTGCGGAAAGGGAGACTGAGAAAAAAACAAAAAAAACAAAAACAAACAATTTCCGCTAACTAAAAATAATCTATGAACTCGCCATGCCTAGATGTGGTTGTCTACTAAAAATATTAAACTGAGAGTACCATCTTGGAAACTGGGTCCAAGATTTATTGGACTGTACAAAATATCTGCGGTGGTCAATCCAGTGGCGTTTTTTTTTCCGTCTGGATCTTCCGCAGACTTGGAAAATCCATGATGTGTTCCACAGGTCTTAACTGAAAAAAATATATGTGAAAACGGTGGAACCATCGCCTTTGCCTCCTCCTCCTGTTCTGGTTGATGGAAATTTAGAGTTCGAGATCTCCAGGGTTTGGAACCTTAATGAATGTAACAATGTGCCTTTGTGGAATAATCGCTTCATCCCCAGTGATACTAAGCCGTACTAAGATCAAAATTTCATTATTTTTAGCCATCAAGCCTATACATGTATAGAATCGCATCTGTTCTTTGCTCCCCGCTTGTGTTAACAGCGCTCCCTGCTGTTGCTTAGCAGCAGAGGTGCTGTTTTCACATCTATAGCACACCACGCCCTCCTGGCGTCTCATTGGTTGACATCCATTCCGGTGCTCCATGCTGTGAGACACGGGGTGGGGATTACTCATTATGTGTATGTGACGACTTCTGGCCAGATGCAGACCACACGGGTGGAGTTGCGCGGAAGCCAGCTGTTTAAGGAGCAGACTGCATTTATAAGAATGCCAAGATCCATGTGGATGCGCCACTGTTATTGGTGAGGGAACACTAACCTAGGCCCACTAGCTACAGCTTTCCATTAGGGCCCCTCTCTTCTATGAGGGGGGGGGCCCACTGTTTTGTATTGGCCAAAGATAGTCGTACATTTATGTATGCAACACAGCACACTTGAGTCTCTACTAGTTACCTATTACCCCCTGAAGATTCCCAACAAGCAGGATGAAATATGTCATGTTGGGAGTGGTGTGTAAGGGACTGTCACGGCGGACAGGATATAGAAACACAGATAAATAAACAAAAAAATTTCTAGGCGAGAAGCTGGGGATCAAGGTCACCTCCTGATAAATCCCTACCAGCTCTCCTTATACTGCTAAGATGGGAATAAAGTGTCCTCGTGCCTGGGCTGAGAATACCCTAAAAATCTCTAAGATGAAGAAAGGGGGGGATAGGGACAGCCTGCTCCCTCCGAACCTGGAGGGGCAGGCGTCTCTCTAACAGCCTAGACAGCAAACCACAAGAGAACAAAAAACAAACTTATCTTTTGAGCAGGAACAGCCAATCCTTCCTTCCTTGCAAACACAGAGCCAGACAGAAGCTATAACCCGCAGGGAACACTGGGAGTGGGTGTGATTTAAACTGAAACCAACGACCCCACCCAGTGCACCTGAAGGGAGGCGAATCTAGCTTGACTCCAAAACAAAACAAGAGACTAGACATGTGCTGCTAATCTGGCAGACCTCCGCACATAGCCTGAGCAGGGCATGACAGTACCCCCCCCTTCTACGGGTGACCTCCGGACACCCTGGCCCAACCTTATTCGGGTGGGATCTGTGAAAAGCCTTCACCAGACGGCTGGCACTAACATCCCGAGCCGGAACCCACATCCTTTCCTCAGGGCCGTATCCCCTCCAGTGTACCAGATACTGAAGGGAACCCCGAAGAACTCTTGAGTCAAGAACCCTGGAGATCTCGAACTCTAAATTTCCATCAACCAGAACAGGAGGAGGAGGCAAAGGCGATGGTTCCACCGTTTTCACATATATATTTTTTCAGTTAAGACCTGTGGAACACATCATGGATTTTCCAAGTCCACGGAAGATCCAGACGAAAAAAAAAAACGCCACTGGATTGACCACCGCAGATATTTTGTACGGTCCAATAAATCTTGGACCCAGTTTCCAAGATGGTACTCTCAGTTTAATATTTTTAGTAGACAACCACATCAGATCACCCACACACAGGTCCGGACCAGTCATACGTCTCTTGTCAGCCATTCGCTTATAGCTCTCACCCATCTTCTCCAAATTCACTTGGATCCTACGCCAGATAGAAGACAAGGCAGAAAAAAATCTCTCCTACTCTGGCATCCCAGAGGAACTAGTCCCAGAAAAGGTACCAAACTGAAGATGAAAACCGTATGCGCCAAAAAATTGTGACTTACCCGTGGACTCCTGCCTACGGTTATTCAAAGCAACTTCTGCTAGGGACAAGAATGAGGACCAGTCCTCCTGATTCTCAGCCACAAAGCACTTCAATTAGGTCTCCAGGTTTTGATTAGTACGCTCTGTCTGCCCATTCGACTGCGGATGGAAAACCGAAGAGAACGAAAGTTGAATGCCAAGCTGAGAGCAGAACGCCCTCCAAAACCTGGACACAAACTGTGTGCCCCTATCAGAAACCACATCCGAAGGAATGCCATGCAATTTCACGATATTATCCACAAAAATCTGCGCAAGAGTCTTGGCATTGGGTAGACTAGCTAACGATATAAAGTGAGCCATTTTACTAAAACGGTCAACAACCACCAAAATTACTGTCCTCCCGGAGGAACTCGGCAGGTCCGTAATAAAGTCTATAGACAAGTGCGTCCAAGGACGAGACGGAATAGACAAAAGAAGAAGTGAACCAGCAGGTCGAGTATGAGCAACCTTTGACCGTGCACAGGTTTCACAGGCTGTCACGTAATCCTCAACGCTCTTACGTAACCCGGGCCACCAGAACCTCCGGGAGACAAGATCAAAAGGTGGACTTACCACCAGGATGTCCAGCAAGGACAGTATCGTGATGTTCCTTGAACACCTTATATCGCAGTCCGTCAGGAACAAACAACCTCCCTGGGGGACAAGAACCAGGAGCCCCCTCCTGGGCTCCCAACACCTCCATCTCCAATTCGGGATACAGAGCGGAGACCACCAGCCCATCAGCCAAAATCGGAGCAGGATCCTCTGAATCACATCCCCCAGGAAAACTGCGAGACAACGCATCTGCCTAAACGTTTTTAACCCCCGGGCGAAAAGTAACTACAAAATTGAACCTGGTAAAAAACAGTGACCATCTGGCCTGTCTAGGGTTCAGACGCTACGGTTGCAGGTAAGCCAAATTCTTATGATCCGTATATACAGTAACGGGGTGAGACGCCCCCTCCAACCAGTGACGCCATTCCTCAAAGGCTAATTTGATGACCAGCAATTCTCTATCTCCTACATCATAATTCCTCTCGGCGACCGAGAGCTTCTCGGAAAAAAAAAGCACACGGAACCCATTTGCCAGGAGATGAACCCCGAGACAGCACTGCTCCAACCCCCACCTCTGATGCATCAACCTCCACCACGAATGGCTGAGACATCGGGCTGCACCAGAATGGGAGCAGATGCAAAACATTCTTTAATAGTCGAAAAGGCCTGCAATGCCTCATCCGACCAGACAGACGTCGGTGCCCTTCTTAGCTATATCGGTTAGAGGCTTCACAATGGTAGAATAGTTCAAAATAAAATTTCTATCATAAATAGTAAACCCCAGAAACCGCATCAAAGCTTTCTGATTCTCCGGTCGGTCCCATTCCAGAACCACCCGGACCTTTTCGGGGTCCATACGAAAACCAGAGTCAGCAGATATCCCAGAAACGGAAGCTCCTGCACAGAAAACACACATTTCTCCAATTTGGTATATAATTTATTCTCCCGAAGGATCGTCAAAACCTGTCTCACGTGATTCTGATGGGTCTTCAGATCAGGAGAGTAAATTAAAATGTCATCCAAGTAAACTACCACAAACCTCCCCACAAAATGATGAAAAATGTCATTGACGAATCGCTGAAATACTGCTTGCGCGTTCGTTAACCCAAAAGGCATAACCAGATTCTCGAAATGACCCTCATGTGTGTTGAAGGCCGTTTTCCACTCATCCCCTTCCTTGATTCTGATCAGATTGTAGGCCCCTATTAAATCCAACTTGGAGAACACCTTGGCTCCAACAATCTGATCAAAAAGATCGGAGATCAAAGGAAGGGGATACGGATTACGGGCCGTAATACGGTTCAATTCCCGGAAATCCAAACAAGGTCTCAGCGATCCATCCTTTTTCTTTACAAAGAATAAACCCACTGCCACTGGAGACTTAGATGGCCTAATATGACCTTTTGCCAAACTCTCGGCAATATACAGTACAGACCAAAAGTTTGGACACACCTTCTCATTCAAAGAGTTTTCTTTATTTTCATGACTATGAAGGCATCAAAACTACGAATTAACACATGTGGAATTATATACATAACAAACAAGTGTGAAACAACTGAAAATATGTCATATTCTAGGTTCTTCAAAGTAGCCACCTTTTGCTTTGATTACTGCTTTGCACACTCTTGGCATTCTCTTGATGAGCTTCAAGAGGTAGTCCCCTGAAATGGTCTTCCAACAGTCTTGAAGGTGTTCCCAGAGATGCTTAGCACTTGTTGGCCCTTTTGCCTTCACTCTGCGGTCCAGCTCACCCCAAACCATCTCGATTGGGTTCAGGTCCGGTGACTTTGGAGGACAGGTCATCTGGCGCAGCACCCCATCACTCTCCTTCGTGGTCAAATAGCCCTTACTTTCAAAGTTTTCCCAATTTTTCGGCTGACTGACCTTCATTTCTTAAAGTAATGATGGCCACTCGTTTTTCTTTACTTAGCTGCTTTTTTCTTGCCATAATACAAATTCTAACAGTCTATTCAGTAGGACTATCAGCTGTGTATCCACCTGACTTCTCCTCAACGCAACTGATGGTCCCAACCCCCTTTATAAGGCAAGAAATCCCACTTATTAAACCTGACAGGGCACACCTGTGAAGTGAAAACCATTTCAGGGGACTACCTCTTGAAGCTCATCAAGAGAATGCCAATGAGTGTGCAAAGCAGTAATCAAAGCAAAAGGTGGCTACTTTAAAGAACCTAGAATATGACATATTTTCAGTTGTTTCACACTTGTTTGTTATGTATATAATTCCACATGTAGTAATTCATAGTTTTGATGCCTTCATAGTCATGAAAATAAAGAAAACTCTTTGAATGAGAAGGTGTGTCCAAACTTTTGGTCTGTACTGTACTTCCGCATGACCTCTCTTTCAGGCTGAAAAAGATTGTAAAGCCGAGACTTTGGCAACTTAGCCCCTGGGATGAGATTAACTGGACAATCATAGTCACGATGAGGGGGCAATTCCTGAGCCACACCCTCCGAAAAGACATCCGCAAAATCTGAGAGATACAGAGGTAGAACCGTAGTAGACACACCAGAGATAGATGTGCCCAGACAATTATCTGAACAAAACTCACTCCAACCAATGATCTGTCTTGCTTGCCAATCAATAATTGGGTTATGTTTTGTCAACCATGGTAACCCTAAGACTATAGAAGCGGGTAAGTCCTTCATAACAAAACAAGACATAATCTCAGCATGTGAATCACCCACCCTTAAAAAAATACCATGAGCAATATGAGTGAGACTCCTTTGAGAAAGAGGGGAAGAATCAGTTGCGAAAACCGGAATCTGTCTTTCAAAAGTGCAAGTACTTAGACCCAGATTTTGAAGAAAAAGAAAATCAATAAGGTTTACTCCAGCACCACAGTCAATAAATACTTCAACAAAAAAAAATTCTTGAGTCTAGTGCCACCATAGCTGGAAGGAGAAAACGAGTACTACAGGGAGCTTGCATACCTGCTTGCTCCACCACTCTATTCACACTACCAAGTGTCAGGAATGTTTTTTTTTTTTTCTTTAAGTAAACCTCTTGGTGATTCTCTCTCATCAACATGCGGTTTAACGAAAGGACAAGCAAAAATAAAATGACCACTTTTTCCACAGTAATAACATAGTTTATGCAACCTCCTAAAGTCTCTATGACCAGAACGGAAAGATACCTGACCCAGCTGCATGGGTTCCTCCCCTACCCCAGAGTTACATGTAATATCACCCTGGGGAGCAGGTGAGACGAAACCACTCACAGAAGGGATCCCTTGCGCGGAGGGAGCCTTACACCTCTCTCTCTCTAATACGTCAATCTAACCGTACTGCCAAAGACATTGCATTCTCCAATGTATCCGGGTACTGATGAAAGGCAAGGGCATCTTTTAATCTCTCAGATAACCCCTGACAAAACTGACTACGTAACGCGGGGTCATTCCACTCTGACTCAGTATCCCATCTCAAAAACTAAACTCAACGCAATAAGCCTCTGCAGTATGTTCACCTTGTAATAAATTGCGCAATTTAGATTCCGCCATCGAGACCCGATCTGGATCATATATTAATCCCAAGGCATTAAAAAAATTCTTCCACCGACCGGAGGGCCAGAGAACCGGGCGGCAGAGAAAAGGCCCAGGATTGCACGTCCCCTTTTAACAGAGAAATTATTATACCAACCCTCTGACTTTCATCACCAGATAAAGATGGACGCAGCCGAAAATACAACTTGCATGATTTTTTAAAGCGGATAAAGTCATCCACACCCCCTGCAAATCTATCAGGGAGCGCGACTTTAGGCTCCCCATAAATTTGACTTGCACCTGATGCCAGGGCATTCTGACACCGCGTGACCGAATTACGCAGATCAGCAACCTCTAGGGATAATCCCTGCATGCGATCAACTAGCGCATCAATTGACTCCATCTCAAAACCGCTGAGCAATAGCAGTCAAAGTATTGGCGGGTTATAATGTCACGGCGAACAGGATATAGAAACACAGATAAATAAACAAGTTTCTAGGAGAGAAGCTGGGGATCAAGGTCACCTCCTGATAAATCCCTACCAGCTCTCCCTATACTGCTAAGCCCATGTTCAGACCCTTAAGGTGGGAATAACGTGTCCTCGTGCCTGGGCTGAGACTACCCTAAAAATCCCTAAGATGAAGAAAGGGGGAATAGAGGCAGCCTGCTCCCTACGAACCTGGAGGGGCAGGCGTCTCTCTAATAGCCTAGACAGCAAACCACAAGAGAACAAAAAAACCAACTTATCTTTTGAGCAGGAACAGCCAATCCCTCCTTCCTTGCAAACACAGAGCCAGACAGAAGCTATAACCCGCAGGGAACACTGGGAGTGGGTGTGATTTAAACTGAAACCAACGACCCCACCCAGTGCACCTGAAGGGAGGCGGATCTAGCTTGACTCCAAAACAAAAACAAAAGACTAGACACGTACTGCTAATCTGGCAGACCTCCGCACATAGCCTGAGCAGGGCATGACAGTGACACTGTTAGGGATTTAGCCCCTTGAGGGTCAGGTTCCAAATGGGGTCACCCCTATCGGGGTGGGTGCTCTGTGTTAGGTAGGGCCCCATCAATATATAGGGCACAGCAGAGTCAGGGACACCACACTTCATCTTTCAGTACCAACGGATCCCCTGTCTACCCGTCTTAAGCCATAGGTTATGTCCAGGCATCTGGATATTAACGGATAATGAGATAGATACGACCCGACCAGTAAGACCTGTCTATGTTGTCAATTATTTCACATCCTTGAATCATTTACGGAGATTTGCTTTTTAGTGCGTTCCGTATATTTTTTGCTTATAGTGTAAAGTATAAAAGTTAGATTTTAGCGTTTCTGCCCCACCCCCTGGTTTTGTAAAACAAGTAAACCTGTAAAAACTGGCCTAGTGTCAGAGTTCTACATTTAGCTGGTGTGTGTAAATTAATTTTAATGGTGGTTTGGGAATAACATTTGCCTCCGTTTGTGGATCAACAGCCTCTAGTCCACTGGCCACCATCCGGATGGGTTGTTGAGGAAAATCTTGCCCTATGGCCTTAATGTCCGGGTAAATTGCCAGATTACGCAGGCTAGGGGAATATTTGTGGGCTAAAATGGGAGGTAAAGAAACATGGAGGGCAGTTCATACAGCTTGTAGGCCAGTGGATCATTGCCTGGGAGATCTGGACATATCAGTCTTCCTAGTTGAGAGCAGGCGCCTGGATGAGGAGGGTTTGGATGCGGGTCACCTTGATCGGCGGGCATCCAGGATGGTATTTCAATGGGTGCAATTCCAAGCGATTCCCAGGCCGCTTTTAGGTCTTGAGGTGATCTGATGGTAATTTGCTTCACGTTCTTTATTATAGCGAGGCCAAAAGGGTAAAGCTATCGAAATGGGTTCGCTGAGGCTTTTAAGGCTTCCAAGAGGGGATGTAATATTCTGCATTTAGCCAATGTAGATCTCTCCTCAGTGGGGAGAATCCCAACTCCAGCATATCTTGGAGGATAGATTTTGATCTCGATGGGTCTCTCCGAGCAGTTATGCGATCCGATGCGTCAGAGATGCTGTCACAATATAATTATATTCCCCCTAAACTATAAGAAGCAAACTCTGTCAGGCAGAGTAAAGACACTAAATTTCAAAAAGGCTAATTCCCCTGGGTTGAGGGCAGCATTTCTGGGCATAGACTGGGTGCAGCTACTGTCACATAATACTGAGGATAAATAGGAGAGCTTTAAATCCACATTGAGTAATTGCACAAATTTTTTTATTCCTTTAGTTAACAAGTATAAACGCCTAAAATTAAACTCCCATGGCTTACAGCTACTGTAAAAAGGGCAATAAAAGACAAAAAAAGGGCATTTAAAAAAATACAAATCTGAGGGGTCAGCTGTAGCGTTTGAAGATTACAAAGAGCTTAATAAAATCTGTAAAAAGGAGATAAAATTATCAAAAATACAAAACAAAAAGCAGGTAGCAAAAGAGAGCAAAACAAATCCCAATTTTTTTTTTTTAATATATAAATGTAGGTCCACTAAATAATGGTAAAGGGGGGGGGGGGGCAGTCACTGAAGATAAGTATATGATAAGAAAGGAGCTGATATCTGTGGTGCTGGGGCTGTTACCCAAGTGAGTATATTACTGGATGTGCTAACTGTAGATATGGTCCAAGACAAGTTAATAAATAGGGTAAACATAAAGAAGGCTCCGGGTACAGATGGATTACACCCAAGAGTGCTTAAAGAGCCCAGTTCAATCATTGCTGTGCCCCTGTTTATAATTTTTAAAGATTCTCTAGGTACAGTGCCAAGTGATTGACGCAAGGCAAATGTGGTGCTCATATTTAAAAAAGGATCAAGGTCCTTCACAGGTAATTATAGACCAGTTAGTTTAACTTCTGTTGTGGGAAAAATGTTTGAAGGACTCTTAAGGGACTATATACAGGAGTATGTGACTGTAAATAATATTATAAGTGATAACCAACATAGGTTTATCAAGGACAGAAGTTGTCAGAGTAACCTGATTTGTTTTTATAAGGAGGTGAGTAGTAGCAAGGACAGAGGGGCGGCTGTGGATGTAGTGTTTCTTGATTTTGAAAAGGCTTTTGATACTGTCCCTCATAGACGTTTAATAGGTAAAGTAAGGTCTATAGGCTTGGAAAGTATAGTTTGTAATTGGATTGAAAACTATTGGCAAATAGACTTTTACCTTTATTACCATCCCTCATAAAAGTGGACCAGGTGGACTTACTAAGATACATCATGTCAATGTACAGAGACTGCCTTCGCTGTTTCCACCATTAGATGCAGAGAAGGCTTTTGACAGAGTACACTGCTTCAGGATGTTTTGAATTTGAGGGCTCTATAGTGTCAGCTATTCGGTCCTTATACTCGTGCCCATCAGTGCAAGTAATAGTAAAAAGGATACTATTAGACTCCTTTAATACTCATAAATGGCACACGCCATGGGTGTCCTCTATCCCCATTGATCTTCTGTTATAATGGAACCTCTAGCGGAGATGATTAGGTCAGATAACGCGGTGGTTGGTGCAACAATAGACTCTATTCCACATAAAAACAGTTTATTTGCAGATTATGTCATTCTTCTACTTACCAACCCACAATCCTCTCTTTTAGCAGCAAAGACTGTTTTGGATCAATTTAGCGCACTCTTGTATTACATGATTAATGTGAATAAATCCCAGATTGTCCTCTATAAGATGCTGATTACTATAAATTCTTTGCACCTTACCAGTTTCTATGCCTCCAGAGATTTTCAAATCCTTTAGGTTGCAAATGTCCTCCTGTATTTGGCATTGCGTCAGACCATGTGTGACCTTCTCTACTTTGACTAAATATATGACAGTGGGGGGCATGGGAGTACCAGATATCAGTCAAAACTACAACACCTTCTTAATTGAGCAATTTCAAAATTAGTCACATACTGAGACGGACAACCTGTGGTCCCAAAAGGAAGCTAGTATGTGTCCTATAGAAAACTTAGAGGTGGTACATTTCATGCCTGTCTCAACTGCCTCATTAGCAAACAATACCCCTCCTACAGTGATAACAACGTTAAAGGCATGGCAAGCAGGCTTATGTTCTTTGAACAGCTCTAGTTCTACTGTAACAGTCCCAAATCCCAAAGAGGCACTGTAGAATCACATAACAGATCTGCATTTGACTACATGGAGAAACAAAGGCATACGTTATATTTCATATCATTACATATAATAAAATGATGTCCTTTCCGCAACTTCAGGATAGATTTAATCTCCCAGACACAGAGCAGTACAAATATAACCAAGTTGCTTCTTTTCTCTCCAAACCTCATTCCTATAACTTGACAGTACCTTAACCTCTAAATGCAGTCATCCAGACTTCTTTTCTACAATGCAGAAGAGGGGTTAGACCATTTTACTTATTACTCACAAAGAATATGATATTTCATAAAGGCCCACAGATGTCACAATGGGAACAAAACATTCACCTAAAAAGAGTGCGATTAATTGGGCACACAGTACATGTTGTGCATCACATTAGGAACAATATCATAGATTGTTTATTCCATGGTACTATACACCTCTATACCTGTTCTGCATGCATCCTTCGCCTTTCTGTTTGAGAGGATGTGGGGAAGTAGGTTCCATATTTCACATATTCTGGACTTGTCATAAGCTTACCCCTTTATGACATTCAGTCTCTCTATTGTTTAGTAACTTCCATACCCTTAAGAGCATATTTACACCAGAATTGGCACTATTATTAACAGGTATTGACAAGTTCCCATGCAGTTATTGTTTGTCATGTCCTTCACACAGCTAGACTTCTGATAGCAAAAAATTGGAAGGGAGCAGTAATACCCACAAGAGGGGAGATTCACTCAATAGTTGATAATTATATATTTGAATGAATACTGGCTCATCAAAGAGGAAGGTCGAAATCATTTCACCATCATTGGTCCAAGTGGGGATCTCTGCACCCTTGCCTGGTCATTTGTCTTGGCAGATGCCTCTATTAGACCCTGCAGCATTAATTGTAACACGACTACCTACCGTATTTTTCGCTTTATAAGACGCACCTAGGTTTTTGAGGAGGAAAATAAGAAAAAAATATTTTGAACCAAAAGGTGTGCTTTTGGTAGCTTTTGAACTAATGGTGGTCTGTGAATGACGCACTGTTATGGGGGGGGGGGGGGGATCTGTGAATGACACCGAGGGGTGGGGATCTGTGAATGACACCGGGGGGGGGGGGAGATCTGTGAATGACACCGAGGGGGGGGGATCTGTGAATGACACCGAGGGGGGGGGGGGGGAAATCTGTGAATGACACCGAGGGGGGGGGGGGGGGGATCTGTGAATGACACCGAGGGGGGGGGGGAATCTGTGAATGACACCGAGGGGGGGGATCTGTGAATGACACCGAGGGGGGGGGGGATCTGTGAATGACACCGAGGGGGGGGGGGATCTGTGAATGACACCGAGGAGGGGGGGGGGAGGATCTGTGAATGACACCGAGGAGGGGATGGAGGATCTGTGAATGACACCGAGGAGGGGGGGAGGATCTGTGAATGACACCGAGGAGGGGGGGGAGGATCTGTGAATGACACCGAGGAGGGGGGGAGGATCTGTGAATGACACCGAGGAGGGGGGGGGGATCTGTGAATGACACCGAGGAGGGGGGGGGGATCTGTGAATGACACCGAGGAGGGGGGGGGATCTGTGAATGACACCGAGGGGGGGGGGGGGATCTGTGAATGACACTGATGGGGGGGGATCTGTGTGGATGACACTGATGGGGGCGGATCTGTGGATGACACTGATGGGGGGGATCTGTGGATGACACTGATGGGGGGGGGGGATCTGTGGATGACACTGATGGGGCTCAGTGGATGACACTTATGTCATCCACAGATCCCCATAAGTGTCATCTACAGATCCCCCATCAGATGCATCAGTGTGGAGGCGGGGACACTCATGGCGGGGCCCGGTGCAGTGACTCTACTCTAATACACCGGACCCCGCAACTGTTAAACATTCAATCTGATCTATATCTTATTGTATATGCTCTGTACGGTACTTACTGTAGTATCGTAAGTATAGCATTAAGACGGCGCAGACCGGCATTTCCCTCAGCTCCCTCCTCATGCGCCGCCTGCCCCAGCTCCCTCCTCATGCGCCGCCTGCCTGCTTATCTCACTTTATGAACAGGCAGGCGGCGCGTGACAGAGGGAGCTGGAGCAGACGGCGCATGAGGAAGGAGGTGCGGCAAGCGGCGCATGACCGAGGGAGATGCCGGTCTGCGCTCTGTAAGTACCGTACAGAGCATATACAATTAGATCTAGATCAGATTGAATGTTTAACAGTTGAGGGGCTCGGTGTATTAGAGTAGAGTCACTGCACCGGGCCCCGCCATGAGTGTCCCCACCTCCTCCCTCCACACTGATACTTCGCTGGCCGCGCTGTGCAGCATAGCGGCCAGCGAAGTATTCGCTTTATAAGACGCACGGCCATTTTCCCCCCACTTTTGGGGGGGGGAGAAAGTGCGTCTTATTTATAAAGCGAAAAATACTGTATTCTATACACAGTCAAGAACAGCTGTGAAGTGATTACTTGTCTCAAGTGTACTCTCTATTAATATCAATATTTTTAATGACTTATCAAAGTCCTGTGTTTATTTTTTCATTGTTTTAGTCTTTCTATTATACATTTTCAACTTAGGGCAAGGTAATAGAACTGGAGGAGGAATGGAAGGAGAGACTAGATCAGTTTAAAAGGAAAGGTGTACGATAAATATACATAAACCTCTCAACTGTATGTATACTAATGCCTTAGGCCTGACTAATAAAACGGGAACTGTAATTAGTGATGTGTGAGGAGAACTATGACATAGTGGGAATAACTGAGACATGGCTGGATGATAGCTATGACTGGGCAGTTTATGTACAGGGTTGCAGTCTGTTTAGAAAGGATTGACAAAACCGGAGGGGGGAGGGGTTTGCCTTTATTAAAGTCCTGTATAAAGCCCACACTCTGGGAAGATATAAGTGAGGGACATGAACTTGTTGAGTCAATGTGGGTAGAAATACATTGAGCCAAAAATAATAATAAAATACTAATGGGAGTTTATTATAAGCCACCTAATATACCTAAAATCCACTGAAAATCTACTTCTAACGAGATAGATAAGGTGGCAAATCATGAGGTCATTATTATGGGGGACTTCAACTACCCAGATATAGACTGGGAAACTGAAACCTGTACATCTCATAACCAAAGACAATTACCTCTCCCAACTGGTTCCGGACCCGATTAGAGGGATGGCCACAGTGGACTTAGTATTAACCAATAGACCTGACAGAACAACAGATGTGCAGGTTGGGGGGGACACCTGGGAAATAGTGACCATAAAGTAATAACCTTCCAATTCTTATTCAAAAGAGTGTTTCTTCAGGGAGGAACAAAAATACCAAACTTCAAAAAAGCTAAATTTAGCCAACTAAGAGGAGGCCATTGGCCTAACTAACTGGGACAAAGTCCTCAAAAATAAAAATACAGCCACAAAATGGGATATTTTTAAAAGGCATCCTAAATGTTAATTGTGAGAGGTACATACCTTATGGGAATAAAAGGGTAAGGAACAAGAAAAAAAAACAAAAAAAAACTATGTGGATATTATAGAATTGTAAAGAAAACTATAAATGACAAAAATAAAGCATTTAAATCACTAAAACAGGAGGAAATATTGAAAAACTATAAGAAAAAAAATTGAAATTGTAAAAGACAAATAAAATCAGCCAAACTAGAGACAGAGAGATTCATTGCCAAAGAGTAAAACTAACCCTAAAATGTTTTTCAATTATATACTGTACATGGTAAAAAGTATAAATCTGAAGGTGATGTGGGGCGAGAGACAGACAGCGATGAGGAGAAAGCAAAAGCTATTAAATATTTTTTTTCTCCACTGTATTCACTGAGGAAAATAAACTGATAAAATGCAGAATTTAAAAGTAAATTCCCCATTAAAAGTGCCCTGTCTGACTTAGGCCTCATGCACACGACCGTATTTTTTTGCGGTCCGCAAAACGGGGTTCCGTTTTTCCGTGACCGTTTTTTCGTCCGTGGGTCTTCCTTGATTTTTGGAGGATCCACGGACATGAAAAAAAAGTAGTTTTGGTGTCGGCCTGGCCGTGCGGAGCCAAACGGATCCGTCCTGAATTACAATGCAAGTCAATGGGGACGGATCCGTTTGACGTTGACACAATATGGTGCAATTTCAAACGGATCCGTCCCCCATTGACTTTCAATGTAAAGTCAGGAGTTAATATACCATCGGATCGGAGTTTTCTCCAATCCGATGGTATATTTTAACTTGAAGCGTCCCCATCACCATGGGAACGCCTCTATGTTAGAATATACCGTCGGATTTGAGTTACATCGTGAAACTCAAATCCGACAGTATATTCTAACACAGAGGCGTTCCCATGGTGATGGGGACGCTTCAGGTTAGAATATACTAAAAGAACTGTGTACATGACTGCAGCCCCCCCCCCTGTAGTTAACACATTGGTGGCCAGTGTGGCCGGCTCCCCCCCTCCCTCCCCTGTAGTTAACTCGTTGGTGGCCAGTGGGCCCCCTTCTCCCTCCCCCTCCTAATTAAAATCTCCCCCCTATCATTAGTGGCAGCGGAGTGTACCGATCGGAGTCCCAGTTTAATCGCTGGGGCTCCAATCGGTAACCATGGCAACCAGGACGCTACTGCAGTCCCGGTTGCCATGGTTACTTAGCAATTTGTAGAACCATTATACTTACCTGCGAGCTGCGATGGTCTGCGTCCGGTCGGGAGCTCCTCCTACTGGTAAGTGACAGGTCCGGCCGGGAGCTCCTCCTACTGGTAAGTGACAGGTCATGTCACTTACCAGTAGGAGGAGCTCCCGGCCGGACCTGTCACTTACCAGTAGGAGGAGCTCCCGACCGGACGCAGACCATCGCAGCTCGCAGGTAAGTATAATGGTTCTACAAATTGCTAAGTAACCATGGCAACCGGGACTGCAGTACCGTCCTGGTTGCCATGGTTACCGATCGGAGCCCCAGCGATTAAACTGGGACTCCGATCGGTACACTCCGCTGCCACCAATGATAGGGGGGAGATTTTAATTAGGAGGGGGAGGGAGGGGAGAAGGCCCACTGGCCACCAACGAGTTAACTACAGGGGAGGAAGGGGCCCACTGGCCACCAATGAGTTAACTACAGGGGAGGGGGGGCCCACTGGCCACCAATGAGTTAACTACAGGGGAGGGGGGGGGGCGGCCGCACTGGCCACCAATGTGTTAACTACAGGGGGGGGGGCTGCCCCCTGCTGCCTGGCAGCACCTTCCAGGCAGCAGGGGGCAGTCATGTACACAGTTCTGTTAGTATATTCTAACCTGAAGCGTCCCCATCACCATGGGAACGCCTCTGTGTTAGAATATACTGTCGGTTCTGAGTTTGCCAGCACAGGGAATGAACATGATACCGACACTGCGCATGCGCTAGCTCGCGCATCGCGAGATTTCAGCGCTCCAGCTCTGTGACGTCAGCCAGCAAGGAGGAGATTCCAAGGACGCGGGGGCGGTGCTGGGCTCCTTTCCGCTTGACTCATCTCCGGACACAGGACTCATATCAGGTCATTTGCATATTGATCAAAAAGGTTTAACACAATAATAGAGCAGAGAGCTGTGGGGACTGGGTATTGCAGATGTGCTAGCGGCCATCTAGCAGCCCATGTCCCCAGCTCTATGCACAAAATCCTGGTGACAGGTTCCCTTTAATATTTGTGAAGCCCCTGTGGTATTAATAAAATAAAAGAGTATTACACTCACCGGTAATCCGGTTTCCTGGAAGTCTCCATGACACCAAGTCCTGAGATTGACTTCCTTCTGATTGGACAGGAAAAACACAGAGAGGTTAAAACCCCCACCCCCTCCTCACATCACCAGTGTATTTTAACGAAGAACCCCAGGATGAAAGGATAATAGCTAATAGCAGAAAAAAAGGGTGGGATGTATGTGGTGTCATGGAGACTTCCAGGAAACCGGATTACCGGTGAGTGTAATACTCTTTTCCCCAGTCGTCTCCATGACACCAAGTCCAGAGACAATATCAAAGATACAATTAGGGGGGGACGACTGCAGACAGGACCTTACGTCCAAATCTGAGGTCATCATTAGCAGCTAAATCTAGTCTGTAGTGCTTAGTGAAAGTATGAACTCTTTTCCATGTTGCTGCCCTGCAAATATGTTGTAAGGAGGCTGAAGCTTTTTCCGTCCAGGAGGCAGCCATGCCCCTCGTAGAATGTGCCTTAGGGAAGCAGGGACGTCTTTTCCCTGAGCTTTATATGCTTCTGAGATTGCCATCTTAATCCATCTGGAGATGGAACTTTTCGCAGCTTTCTTCCCTTTGTTAGGACCTGAAAATTGGACAAACAGATTTTTGTCTATTCTCCAAAGACTGGTAGCTTCCAGGTACTTTGAAGAGGACCTTTCACCTGTGTAAACAATGTTAACTGAGTATGCTGCCATATAGAGCGGCGCCCGGGGATCTCACTGCACTTACTATTATCCCCGGGCGCCGCTCCGTTCTCCCGTTATAGGCTCCGGTACCTTTGCTTCCTAAGTTATAGTAGGCGGGTCTTCTCTTGTCCTGTGGGCGTCTCCTTCTCCTAGGCTGCAGCGCTGGCCAATCGCAGCGCACAGCTCACAGCCTGGGAGGTTTTTTTCTCCCAGGCTGTGAGCTGTGCGCTGCGATTGGCCAGCGCTGCAGCCTAGGAGAAGGAGACGCCCACAGGACAAGAGAAGACCCGCCTACTATAACTTAGGAAGCAAAGGTACCGGAGCCTATAACGGGAGAACGGAGCGGCGCCCGGGGATAATAGTAAGTGCAGTGAGATCCCCGGGCGCTGCTCTATATGGCAGCATACTCAGTTAACATCGTTTATACAGGTGAAAGGTCCTCTTTAACCACCTCAGCCCCCAGTGCTTAAACACCCTGAAAGACCAGGCCACTTTTTACACTTCTGACCTACACTACTTTCACCGTTTATTGCTCGGTCATGCAACTTACCACCCAAATGAATTTTACCTCCTTTTCTTCTCACTAATAGAGCTTTCATTTGGTGGTATTTCATTGCTGCTGACATTTTTACTTTTTTTGTTATTAATCGAAATTTAACGATTTTTTTGCAAAAAAATGACATTTTTCACTTTCAGTTGTAAAATTTTGCAAAAAAAACGACATCCATATAGAAATTTTGCTCTAAATTTATAGTTCTACATGTCTTTGATAAAAAAAAAATGTTTGGGTAAAAAAAAAATGGTTTGGGTAAAAGTTATAGCGTTTACAAACTATGGTACAAAAATGTGAATTTCCGCTTTTTGAAGCAGCTCTGACTTTCTGAGCACCTGTCATGTTTCCTGAGGTTCTACAATGCCCAGACAGTACAAACACCCCACAAATGACCCCATTTCTGAAAGTACACACCCTAAGGTATTCGCTGATGGGCATAGTGAGTTCATAGAACTTTTTATTTTTTGTCACAAGTTAGCGGAAAATGATGATTTTTTTTTTTTTTTTTTTTTTTCTTACAAAGTCTCATATTCCACTAACTTGTGACAAAAAATAAAAAGTTCTATGAACTCACTATGCCCATCAGCGAATACCTTGGGGTCTCTTCTTTCCAAAATGGGGTCACTTGTGGGGTAGTTATACTGCCCTGGCATTCTAGGGGCCCAAATGTGTGGTAAAGAGTTTGAAATCAAATTCAGTAAAAAATGACGAGTGAAATCCGAAAGGTGCTCTTTGGAATATGGGCCCCTTTGCCCACCTAGGCTGCAAAAAAGTGTCACACATCTGGTATCCCCGTACTCAGGAGAAGTTGAGGAATGTGTTTTGGGGTGTCTTTTTACATATACCCATGCTGGGTGAGATAAATATCTTGGTCAAATGACAACTTTGTATAAAAAAATGGGAAAAGTTGTCTTTTGCCAAGATATTTCTCTCACCCAGCATGGGTATATATAAAATGACACCCCAAAACACATTCCCCACCTTCTCCTGAGTACGGAGATACCAGATGTGTGACACTTTTTTGCAGCCTAGGTGGGCAAAGGGGCCCATATTCCAAAGAGCACCTTTCGGATTTCACTCATCATTTTTTACAGAATTTGATTTCTAACTCCTTACCACACATTTGGGCCCCTAGAATGCCAGGGCAGTATAACTACCCCACAAGTGACCCCATTTTGGAAAGAAGACACCCCAAGCTATTCCGTGAGGGGCATGGCGAGTTCCTAGAATTTTTTATTTTTTGTCACAAGTTAGTGGAAAATGATGATTTTTTTTTTTTTTTTTTTTTTCATACAAAGTCTCATATTCCACTAACTTGTGACAAAAAATAAAAACTTCCATGAACTCACTATGCCCATCAGCGAATACCTTGGGGTCTCTTCTTTCCAAAATGGGGTCACTTGTGGGGTAGTTATACTGCCCTGGCATTCTAGGGGCCCAAATGTGTGGTAAAGAGTTTGAAATCAAATTCAGTAAAAAATGACGAGTGAAATCCGAAAGGTGCTCTTTGGAATATGGGCCCCTTTGCCCACCTAGGCTGCAAAAAAGTGTCACACATCTGGTATCCCCGTACTCAGGAGAAGTTGAGGAATGTGTTTTGGGGTGTCTTTTTACATATACCCATGCTGGGTGAGATAAATATCTTGGTCAAATGACAACTTTGTATAAAAAAATGGGAAAAGTTGTCTTTTGCCAAGATATTTCTCTCACCCAGCATGGGTATATATAAAATGACACCCCAAAACACATTCCCCACCTTCTCCTGAGTACGGAGATACCAGATGTGTGACACTTTTTTGCAGCCTAGGTGGGCAAAGGGGCCCATATTCCAAAGAGCACCTTTCGGATTTCACTCATCATTTTTTACAGAATTTGATTTCTAACTCCTTACCACACATTTGGGCCCCTAGAATGCCAGGGCAGTATAACTACCCCACAAGTGACCCCATTTTGGAAAGAAGACACCCCAAGCTATTCCGTGAGGGGCATGGCGAGTTCCTAGAATTTTTTATTTTTTGTCACAAGTTAGTGGAAAATGATGATTTTTTATTTTTTTTTTTTTTTCATACAAAGTCTCATATTCCACTAACTTGTGACAAAAAATAAAAACTTCCATGAACTCACTATGCCCATCAGCGAATACCTTGGGGTCTCTTCTTTCCAAAATGGGGTCACTTGTGGGGTAGTTATACTGCCCTGGCATTCTAGGGGCCCAAATGTGTGGTAAGGAGTTTGAAATCAAATTCTGTAAAAAATGACGAGTAAAATCCGAAAGGTGCTCTTTGGAATATGGGCCCCTTTGCCCACCTAGGCTGCAAAAAAGTGTCACACATGTGGTATTGCCGTACTCAGGAGAAGTTGAGGAATGTGTTTTGGGGTGTCTTTTTACATATACCCATGCTGGGTGAGATAAATATCTTGGTCAAATGACAACTTTGTATAAAAAAATGGGAAAAGTTGTCTTTTGCCAAGATATTTCTCTCACCCAGCATGGGTATATATAAAATGACACCCCAAAACACATTCCCCACCTTCTCCTGAGTACGGAGATACCAGATGTGTGACACTTTTTTGCAGCCTAGGTGGGCAAAGGGGCCCATATTCCAAAGAGCACCTTTTGGATTTCACAGGTCATTTTTTACTGAATTTGATTTCAAACTCCTTACCACACATTTGGGCCCCTAGAATGCCAGGGCAGTATAACTACCCCACAAGTGACCCCATTTTGGAAAGAAGAGACCCCAAGGTATTCGCTGATGGGCATAGTGAGTTCATGGAAATTTTTTTTTTTTGTCACAAGTTAGTGGAATAGGAGACTTTGTATGAAAAAAAAAAAAAAAAAAAAAAATCATCATTTTCCACTAACTTGTGACAAAAAATAAAAAATTCTAGGAACTTGCCATGCCCCTCACGGAATACCTTGGGGTGTCTTCTTTCCAAAATGGGGTCACTTGTGGGGCAGTTATACTGCCCTGGCATTTTCCAGGGGCCCTAATGTCTGGTAAGTAGGTAAATGACCTGTGAAATCTGAAAGGTGCTCTTTGGAATGTGGGCCCCTTTGCCCAGCTAGGCTGCAAAAAAGTGTCACACATCTGGTATCTCCGTACTCAGAAGAAGGTAAGGAATGTGTTTTGGGGTGTCATTTTACATATACCCATGCTGGGTGAGAGAAATATCTTGGCAAAAGACAACTTTTCCCATTTTTTTATACAAAGTTGGCATTTGACCAAGATATTTATCTCACCCAGCATGGGTATATGTAAAATGACACCCCAAAACATATTCCCCAACTTCTGCTGAATACGGAGATACCACATGTGTGACACTTTTTTGCAGCCTAGGTGGGCAAAGGGGCCCAAATTCCTTTTAGGAGGGCATTTTTAGACATTTGGATACCAGACTTCTTCTCACGCTTTGGGGCCCCTAAAATGCCAGGGCAGTATAAATACCCCACATGTGACCCCATTTTGGAAAGAAGACACCCCAAGGTATTCAATGAGGGGCATGGCGAGTTCATTGAAAAAAAAAAATTTTGGCACAAGTTAGCGGAAATTGATTTTTTGGATTTTGTTCTCACAAAGTCTCCCTTTCCGCTAACTTGGGACAAAAATTTCAATCTTTCATGGACTCAATATGCCCCTCAGCAAATACCTTGGGGTGTCTTCTTTCCAAAATGGTGTTATTTGTGGGGTGTTTGTACTGCCCTGGCATTTGAGGGTCTCCGCAATCATTACATGTATGCCCAGCATTAGGAGTTTCTGCTATTCTCCTTATATTGAGCATACGGGTAATGAGATTTTTTTTTTCCGTTCAGCCTCTGGGCTGAAAGAAAAAAATGAACGGCACAGATTTCTTCATTCGCATCGATCAATGTGGATGAAAAAATCTCTGCCAAAAAAAGAAAAAGGAGGGGAAAGGCGTCTGCCAGGACATAGGAGCTCCGCCCAACATCCATACCCACTTCAGCTCGTATGCCCTGGCAAACCAGATTTCTCCATTCACATCAATCGATGTGGATGAATAAATCATTGCCGGGATTTTTTTTTTTATATATACAAAGTGTTTGCCAAAGTATATGAACACCGCCACCTCCTCAGCTCATATGCCTCGGCAAACATATCTTTTACTGCAGAGGAGAAATCTCGTCTTGCAGCGCCGCATACACCGACTTGCGTGTAATCTGACAGCAGCACAATGCTTCTGTCCGAATGCACATCAGTGCTGCAGCTGGTCGATCGGTTGGTCCACCTGGAAGGTAAAAAAAACAAAACAAAAAAGAAAAAACCAGGCCGCAAAGCAATAACTTTATTAACTTTAGAACAGAACATATTAACTTTTTTAAACTTTTTTAACTTTTTTACTTACCGGTAATTTTTTTTTTGTTTAGTTTTTTTTACCTTTATAGAACAAACCTCTCCTTCCCCATGGGACAATGTGCAAAGCGCAAATCGCCCAAAGATGTGGCGAAGTACGTTATGCACTTTATCCCAGGTGAAAGGAGAGGTTTGCAGCAGCTGAGAGTAAAAGGGCCCTAATAGCCCTGTGTGCCTGTCCTGTGAGATGCAATCCCTATGCTAGGTGTACCTGTGTGTGGTACTTCCGGAAACACTCTCCATAGCATAGGGCAGGGTGGTCAGCACAGTCAGGACAGAAATAGCGGGTGTCACGCCTTATTCCACTCCTGCTACAGACACGACATCTTTTTCGGGGTGACGGTTGGGTTGAGGTACCAGGAACGACACTGGGGAAATGTCGCTCGTGTAGACGGCTAACTACACTGGGGGATGGGGCCACGGAACCTCCTGGGTAAAGGAGGTTCTCGATGATCTCTTCCTGGAATTTGAGGAAAGATCGTGTTCTCCCAGCCTTACTGTAGAGAACAAAACTATTGTACAGCGCCAATTGAATTAAATATACAGACACCTTCTTATACCAGCGTCTGGTTCTGCGGGAAACTAAATACGGAGACAACATCTGGTCATTGAAGTCCACCCCTCCCATGAGCGCATTATAGTCGTGGACACAGAGGGGCTTTTCAATGACACGGGTTGCTCGCTCAATTTGGATTGTCGTGTCTGCGTGAATGGAGGAGAGCATGTAAACGTCACGCTTGTCTCTCCATTTCACCGCGAGCAGTTCTTCGTTACACAAGGCAGCCCTCTGCCCCCTTGCAAGACGGGTGGTTACAAGCCGTTGGGGGAAGCCCACGCGACTAGTTCGCGCGGTGCCACAGGCACAAATCCGTTCTAGAAACAAATGCCTAATGAGGGCCACACTTGTGTAAAAATTGTCCACATAAAGATGGTACCCCTTGCCGAATAAGGGTGACACCAAGTCCCAGACTGTCTTCCCACTGCTCCCCAGGTAGTCAGGGCAACCGACCGGCTCCAGGGTCTGATCTTTTCCCTCATAGACACGAAATTTGTGGGTATAGCCTGTGGCCCTTTCACAGAGCTTATACAATTTGACCCCATACCGGGCACGCTTGCTTGGGATGTACTGTTTGAAGCCAAGGCGCCCGGTAAAATGTATTAGGGACTCGTCTACGCAGATGTTTTGCTCGGGGGTATACAAATCTGCAAATTTCTGGTTGAAATGGTCTATGAGGGGCCGAATTTTGTGGAGCCGGTCAAAAGCTGGGTGGCCTCTGGGACGGGAGGTGGTGTTGTCGCTAAAATGCAGGAAACGGAGGATGGCCTCAAATCGTGCCCTGGACATAGCAGCAGAGAACATGGGCATGTGATGAATCGGGTGCGTTGACCAATATGACCGCAATTCATGCTTTTTTGTCAGGCCCATGTTGAGGAGAAGGCCCAAAAAAATTTTAATTTCGGAAACTTGGACTGGTTTCCACCGGAAAGGCTGGGCATAAAAGCTTCCCGGGTTGGCGGATATAAATTGTGTGGCATACTGGTTGGTCTCTGCCACGACTAAGTCCAAGAGCTCCGCAGTCAAGAACAGCTCAAAAAATCCCAGGGCCGAACCGATTTGAGCCGTCTCAACCCGAACTCCAGACTGGGCGGTGAAAGGGGGAACTACAGGTGCGGCTGAAGTTGGTGACTGCCAATCAGGGTTTGCCAGCACCTCAGGGATTCTAGGGGCTCTACGGGCCTGTCTTTGCGGTGGCTGCGACGGGGTAACTAGTGCACGTGCCACCGTACCAGCTTCAACTGCCCTTCTGGTGCTCGCCACGTCACCATGTTGTACGGCAGTGCTGGTACTAGGTCCAGGGAGGGCTGCGCTGCTGGTGTATGCCTCACCACGTGATCCGGCAGCGACAGCCCCACTCTGCTGCTCTTGAAGCGGATCCTGCATAACCTGTGGTCTAGCGACATGGGGCCGGGTACGCCTGGTGCTGCCAGGGACCTCCACCTCCTCGTCCGAACTTTGGGTCAGAGAGCCACTGCTTTCCACAGGTTCATATTCTGACCCGCTAGATTCATCAGATGAGGGTTCCCACTCCTCATCCGACTGGGTCAGAATCCTGTAGGCCTCTTCAGAAGAATACCCCCTGTTTGACATTTTGGACTACTAAATTTAGGGGTATTCCCTGAGACTACCCAAGAAAAAAAGCAAACCTGTCTTACAAAGGGGAGGCTAGCGAAGTACCGGAGGCCGCTGCGGTTGATAAAAAATATCAAAACTGATTTTTTTATCGCCGCAGTGCGTGTAAAATGAATGTGCAGTGATCAAAAAATATATATTTTTTGTCACTGCGGTGGGGCGGGCGTGGGTGAACGCACGTGTGGGCGACCGATCAGGCCTGATCGGGCAAACACTGCGTTTTGGGTGGAGGGCGAACTAAAGTGACACTAATACTATTATAGATCTGACCGTGATCAGTTTTGATCACTTACAGATACTATAAAAGTACAAATGCTGATTAGCGATACGCTATTCAGCGAATAAAAGTGACTGCGGTGCGGTGGGGTGGGCGCTAACTGACGCTAACTACCTAACCAAGGGGCCTAAACTATCCCTAAAACCTAACAGCCAATACTAGTGAAAAAAAAAAAGTGACAGTTTACACTGATCACTTTTTTTCCTTTCACTGGTGATTGACAGGGGCGATCAAAGGGGTGATCAAAGGGTTAATTGGGGTGCAGGGGGGTGATCTGGGGCTAAGGTGTAGTGTTGGTGCTACTCACTGTGAAGTCTGCTCCTGTGCTGGATCCAACCGACGAAAAGGACCAGCACAGGAGCAGACAAGCCATATAACAGATCATATTTACTAATATGATCTGTTATATGGCTTGTGATTGGATTTTTTAAAAATCGCCAGCCTGCCAGCCAATGATCGTTGCTGGCAGGCTGGTGACTAACTTGTTCTTTAACTTTTGCCGGCCCGCGATGCGCATGCGCGGGCCGGCTTGGAGCGAAATCTCGCGTCTCGCGAGATGACGCGTATATGCGTGACTGTGCGCAGCGCTGCCACCTCCGGAACGCGAATCTGCGTTAGGCGGTCCGGAGGTGGTTAAGACCGCTCTCCGGACGTCTAGTGTGTGGTAAGTGATTTCCTGATCATTTTTCGGATCGTCACAGAACGAAGGGAGAACAATGTCCTGAGATCTATGGCAGGTTGAAACTACCTTGGGGAGGAAAGTCGGATCTAGTTTGAAAATTAATTTGTCCTCAAATACTGACAGGAATGGTTCTTGGATGGACAAGGCCTGTAGTTCACAGACCCTTCTGGCTGAGGTTATTGCCACCAAAAAATAGTTTTAATGGTAAGCCATTTGATGTGGGAAGAGTCCAAGGGTTCGAACGGATCGGAGGTTAGACCCCCTAGTACCGTATTAAGGTTCCATGGTGCCACCATGTTCCTAATCGTAGGTCTGATCCTATCTGCTGCCTTAAGGAATCTGGATATCCAGGGATGTTCCGTTAGCTTGGTATTGTAAAGTGCTCCTAGAGCCGATACCTGGACCCTAAGGGTATTGGGGGATAGACCTAAATCTAGCCCTTCCTGAAGAAAATCAAGGATTAATGGGATGTTGGCTCTGAACTGGTTGAAGGAGGTTCCAGACCAATCAGCAAATTTCTTCCATATTATTAGATACTTGTCGTTGGTACTCTGTTTCCTGCTAAGGAGTAAGGTGTTCACTACTTTTTTAGATAAACCAAAGTTTAATAAGTTAAAGGCTGTTAATTTTAGTATTTTTAGGTCTGGGTGAGTGATGGGCCCCTGACTTAGAAGGTCCGGCCTCCGAGGTAGAAGAAGAGGAGCTTCCACGCTGAGGGCTTTCAAGAGAGAGAACCAACTTCTCTTGGGCCAGAAGGGGGTTATCAGGATTAGTGTACACTTTTCTTTTAGGAACTTCTGTAACACTCTGGGGATAAGCGGAAATGGGGGGAACGCGTAGACTAAGTTTGTTGTCCAACTCTGGTTGAAGGCGTCTACCGCCCGAGGATAATCCCTGGGGTCCCACACTGCCCTCAGCTCCTTGAAATTTGAGGACTGCTGACTCACGTAGTTCCCCCATGTACCCTGGTAGGAGTTCCCCTGGACGACCGCTCCCCAACCGTGGAGGCTGGCATCTGTTGTAATGACTAGAGGGAGCTCTTGCGCCCAGAAAATCCCGTTCTCTAGGTTGGATTTGCTGAGCCACCAATTTAGTGATTTTTTGGTCTCTGCATCTAAGAATATTTTCCTTTCTAGAGTTAATTGCGATCTGTTCCATTTGTTTAAAATGAACTTCTGGAGTGGTCTCAGATGGAACTGTGCCTAGGCTACTGCTGGGATGCAAGCAGAAAGACTCCCTAACACCTTCATGGCCTGTCTTATTGAACAGAATTTCTCCTTCTTGAACTTCCTCAAAGCTGTTTGAAGTTTTACAATCTTTTGAGGTGGGAGAAAGGATCTTTGGGAAACTGTGTCTAAAGTTATGCCCAAAAAAAACACTTCCGTTTGGACGGGATTAAATCCGATTTTCCCCAATTGATGAGCCAACCTAGGTTCTGTAGATGCTCCAGGACTAACCAGAGATGGATTTCCAGGGTCTCTCTGTTGTCTGCCACTACCAGTAGGTCGTCCAGATAGGGGATCACACAAATTGCCTTTTCTCTCAAGGTTGTCAAGGCTTCCGCCATTATTTTGGTGAAAACCCTTGGGGCAGAAGAGATCCCGAAGGGGAGACACCTGAACTGGAAATGCTGAATGCTTCCCTCCAATTTTATCGCGAACCTTAGGAACTTACTTGATGACGTGTGAATTGGGACGTGATAATAGTCATCGCTTAAATCTATTGTGGCCATCACTGCATCCTTCTTTAAGAGCTTCACTGCTGACTTCAGGGTCTCCATTTAGAATTTTTGATATCTTACATATTTGTTTAGGTGTTTCAGATTTATAATTACTCTGGATTTCCCGTTTGGTTTCTTTATAATGAAGAGACGGGAATAGAATCCCTGTCCTGTCTGATTTTTTGGAACGGGCTCTATCGCGGCCAAGGTTAACAGGTTTTTTATGTCGTTTTTTAAGGTCGTAGTTTGAGATGGGGGAAGGGTAGTGATCACATATTTCTGTGGAGGGGAAGAGAGAAGATCTATCAAATAACCTTCTTGTATAATACTTAAAATCCACCAGCTGTTTGTTACGTGCTCCGAAGATTTTAGAAAGGAGCTGAGTCTTCCCCCCACTGGTATGGCATTGTTTGCTGTTGGATGAGGAGGCTTCAGCCCGATTTGGGTTGAAGAGGAAACTTCTCCCCCTGCCTCCCTTTGCATAGCTCCACCTCCCCGTCTTCCCTTTATCTTTTTTATTGTCGGGCTGAAAGAATCAGTCACGAAAGGGCTGCCTTTTTTGTTTATATCTTTCCTCTGGAAAGCCCCTTTTTTTATGTCGCGTTCTCTAGGATTTTGTCTAAATCTTCTCCGAAAACGTACTGACCGTGGAAGGGGAGTGCGATTAATTTATTTTTAGACGTGATATCTCCTGACAACGCTTTAAGCCATAGTGCCCTTCTCGCTGTATTTGAGAGAACAGCTGTACGGGCAGATAATTTAACTGATTCGGCTGCTGCGTCTGCTAGAAAGGAGGTTGCCATCTTTAGCAGAGGCAAGCTCTCTAGAATTTGATCCCGCGGTGTCTTGTTGACCAGATGTATCTCCAGCTGGTCTAGCCAAAGGTTTAGTGTTCTGGCCACACATGTAGAGGCGACACCCGGTTTGAGAAGGGCCGCCGTAGTCTCCCAGGTCTTTCTTAAGAGACTCTCCGCTTTCCTGTCTAGAGGATCTTTCAACTGTGCTGAGTCCTCGAATGGTAGAGCCGTATGTTTTGCCACCTTAGCCACTGGCGCGTCTACTTTTGGTATGGTCTCCCAATCAGTACAGTCCTCTTGGCTAAAGGGGTAGCGCCTCTTAATTCCCCTTGGGATAAAGGATCCTTTATCCGTTTTTTCCCATTCTGACCGGATTAATTTTTGGACACTATCAGGAACTGGGAAAACCGCCTTCTTCCTTTCTCCTAGACCCCCAAAAATTTCTTGTTGGGTAGATTTAGGAGCTTTTGGCATTTCCATTTGAATGGTGGCCCTGATAAGTTCATCAATGTCCTCAGGATTAAACAGGAAGCGCTTGTATTCACCCTCTTCATCTGAAGATACCGGGTGTTTTTGCACTGATTCGGAGTCTGAGACCGCCAGCCCCTCAGAATCGGAATCCAGGATAAGCGATTTAACACTACGGGAGTCCTGAGTGGGGGGGGGGGGGGGGGGGGGGGCTTTGGGGGGAGTAGGCTCTCTGGCAGTTAAGGCTAGCTGAACCTCTTCCTTAACCACTTTTCTAATGTCTTCAATTAAACTAGAAGACTCAGATTTGATGACACTGGAGGTACACTCTTTACACAGGGGCTTGGATCCAGTGTTAGACAATTTTTTACAGCAGATACCACATTTCCTAGTTTTTTTAGCTGCAGAAGCCGAATCCTTTTCTCCCTGAAATGGTAAGGGAGGAAAGGATGAGCAGACTGAACCATCCATACAACGCATGTGCCTGAGAGTCAGGTTACTCACTGTCCCAGGGTTTGATGCAGGCTCGGTTCCAGAGCCCGGCGTGAGGGGGGTGCTCATTCTGACTGCCGACCGCTCCAGAGATGCTTCACCGAAATGTGAGAGCCATGCTATGCAGGGCGCCGTTACACAGGTCCTGTGCGGTTTTATACTGTCTTCTTAGGCTTCAGGACCTGTGGCGCATGTGGATGACGTCAGCGCGCTTAGCTCCGCCCCCGGCGTCTGACGTCATTCGCCTGCCGGCCGGAAGGGACACATCACAGTGCCGATCCGCCGCGTTCCTCCTTCCTTCTGCATTAAGCCCTCCGGGACCGCCGCAGAGGGAATCTTCGCAGGGGCAACTATGTATGCGCCCGAGCCCAGGCCTAACCAAACGGAGGAGGGAGAGCTGCACTGCAGATCCGACCTCGGCCTGCAGATGAAATAAATCCAGGTGAGCCCAAACGAGCTCCGTGCACCTCTCCTGCTTCCTATCCTGATGGGACAGGAAAAACACTGGTGATGTGAGGAGGGGGTGGGGGTTTTAACCTCTGTGTTTTTCCTGTCCAATCAGAAGGAAGTCAATCTCAGGACTTGGTGTCATGGAGACGACTGGGGAAAAAACATTAATACTCACCTAGCCCGATTCCCACAATGAAAGCAGCACATCCTGCTCTCTCCCGCAAGAGTAATGCAGTGACATCATAGTGACTACTGAGTAGGAGAGTGCACAGCCCCTGCGCTTCTTCTACTCGGCCCAGCAGGCATGATACTGTCACTGCATCGCATCTGCTGGGGAAAGCATGGCTGGTGAATGAAGCCTGGGCACACATTGTAATCATTATTACTATATGTGTGTCGGGGAGGCTTAGAGATAGTTCCAGATCTGAATTATAAGACCAGCAGTCTCTTTAGCAGACTAGAAAAAGGAATAAAATGTGCACCTTTTGTGAGCCAATCAACCACTACTAGGATGGGAGTCCTCCAAGGACGTGATGGGGATGTACAAGTTCTATACATAATGTTGCATTCCTTCACATGGTTTGATAATTGGGCCACCAGAAATCTTGTCTCATTGGAATCCCTAAGCGGCCTGCAAGCTTGGAGTCATGAATTGTTTTATAAAGGGATTCTGTCACCAGGTTGCTTTATTTTCAAACACACATTCTCACATTTATTAACCCCTTCAGGACCCAGCTTCCTTTGACACCTTGTCACCAACTTGTGTTATTAAAGCCATCATGACAAATCATGTGCATTATGGGGACATTTATTAAGATCGGCAATTGTTATGCCGGTCTTAATACCTGTACGCTGCCGGTGGATGTGCCTAAGTCAGGGGTGTACATAGAAATCACTGGGTCCCATAGAAAGAATCGAAATTGGGCCCCCATTCCCCTTTTATAGCCCCTCCCACTACCCATTCCAGGCCTCTCTCTTTGTTCCATGAACTATGCTTGCTGCTGCATTTTATAATTTATACCATCAGGGCCGGATTGGGATTACAAAACAGCCCTGGCACACAAGAGGTATAATAGATGGAGTGTGTACAGATGCATAGTGTAAACAGCAGTGTACTGTTATGTGACGTACGAGGTATAATAGATGCAGTGTGTATAGATTTATAGTATATACCGTAGTGTACTGATATGTGAGGTACAGGGTATAATATATGCAGTGTGTACAGGTATATACAGTAGTGTAATATGTGAGGTATGAGGTATAATAGATGCAGTGTGTACAGATATATTGTATATACAGCAGGTACTGACATGTGAGGTACGAGGTATAATAGATGCAGTGTGTACAGATACATAGTATATACAGCAGTGTACTGACATGTGAGGTACGGGGTAGGGGTGGGCGGTATAGGCGATATGCGATATAAATTTGGGCCACGATATGGATTTTCGCCATATCGCCAGACCGCGATATGATTGCGCTCTCTGCGCGCACCATTTGCTCCTGAGCCGGCCGGCACAGTGGAGGGAGAAGGAGGGAGACCCTCCCTCCCCACTGTGCGCGGCTGCCGCTGAACACCAATGAGGAGAGGACAGAGTAGGAGGAGGAGGGGAGGGACTGTGGCCGGCCATATCCCACAGGGTCCCCCTCCCCCCCCCGTAGTTCATTGATGGCAGTGGGCAGTTCCGATCGGAGTCCCAGCAGTGTAATGCTGGGGCTCCGATCGGTTACCATAGCAGCCAGGACGCTACTGAAGTCCTGGCTGCGATGGTATGTTAGTGAGCAGCATTATACCCACGTGCGCCGTGGCCGCCGGTCGCTCCTTCTTCTGTCTGTGCGGCGCATTGCTAATGCTTATAGCATTAGCAATGCGCCGCACAGACCTATGAGAAGAAGGAGCGCCCGGCGGCCACGGCGCACGTGAGTATAATGCTGCTCACTAACATACCATCGCAGCCAGGACTTCAGTAGCGTCCTGGCTGCGATGGTAACCGATCGGAGCCCCAGCATTACACTGCTGGGACTCCGATCGGAACTGCCCACTGCCATCAATGAACTAGGGGGGGAGGAGGGGGACCCTGTGGCCACTGCCACCAATGATTAATACTGGGGAGGGAGGGGGGGTGGGATTGAGTTACCATAGGGGGGCAGATAAGAGGCTGGGGGGGGGCGCAGATCAGAGGCTGGGGGGGCACATGAGAGGCTGGCTGCCATGGTCAGCTCCCTGCTGTTGTGTGCACAAAGCACAGGGCAGCAGGGAGAGTGTAAAGTCCTATTCACCCTAATAGAGCTCTATTAGGGTGAATATGACAAGGGTTCTAGCCCTTAAGGAGGCTAATAGTTATTAAATAAAAAGTAAAAAAAAATAAAAAGTTTAAACACCCCCCCAATATAGAAAACAATATATATCGCATATCGCACATGCTTAAAATTATATCGCAATATAAATTTTAGGCCATATCGCCCACCCCTAGTAAGGGGTATAATATATTCAGTGTGTACAGGTATATAGTATATACAGTAGTGTAATATGTGAGGTACGAGGTATAATAGATGCAGTGTGTACAGGTGTATAGTAAATACAGCAGTATATTGACATAAGGTATAATTTACAGCTCGTACCTCACATATCAGTCCACAGCTGTATATACTATATATCTGTACACACTGCATCTATTATACCTCGTACCTCACAGACCTCTCCAGGACTATCCGTCACTGAGGCTGCCATCAGACGGGACCATCTGCGTTAGCAGACTTTAAACTAATAAAATAATGGTAGTCAAGGCACTGATTGATTTGTATTAAATAAAGCCGGAATTAGACTTACCGGTAATTCATTTTCCACGAATCCACCATGACGGCCCAGAGAGATTGACCCCTGACCTCTGTAGGGGCAGGAACAGAGATAGGTTTAAAGGACCCCTCCCACCACCATTCACCAGTGAGTTCCAGATTATAGTGCCACAATCACCAGTTAACAAGTGAAACCACAAAGTGTTTTTTTTTTTTTTTTTTTGGTATTAAGTCATACCAAATTTTGGAGTAAAATGCATTTTCGGGTGGGATATAATGCCGTCATGGTGGATTCGTGGAAAATGAATTACCGGTAAGTCTAATTCCGGCTTTCCACTTCACCACCATGACGGCCCAGAGAGACATAACAAATTATATACGTCTTAGGGTGGGGCAATGGCCTGTAGGACCTTGCGACCAAAAGCCAGGTCAGAGGACCTGGATAAGTCAAGTCTGTAATGTTTAGTGAAGGTATTTACACTAGACCAGGTTGCAGCACGGCATATTTGATCTAGGGAAGCTCCTGCTCTTTCAGCAAAAGAGGCCGACATGGCTCTCGTAAAGTGAGCCCGAATGACCTCTGGACAACTGATGCCTTCGATCCTGTAGCAGTCTGTAATAGCCTGTTTTACCCATCGGGCAATGGTAGATCTGGAAGCTGCCTTCCCCTTATTTTTACCACAAAAGAGCACTAGTAAGTTGTCCACTTTCCTCAGGTCTCTAGTGACCTCTAGGTATTTTAGCACTGTTCGTTTAACGTCCAGGGTATGGAAATGTTCTTCTCCAGAATTCTTAGGGTTTACACAGAAGGAGGGAAGGATGATCTCCTGGTTCCTATGGAAGTCAGTTACTACTTTTGGTAGAAACGTCGGATCTAGCCTCAAGGTGACACGGTCGTCCTGTATTGTGAGGTATGGTTGTCTTATTGGCAATGCTTGGATCTCGCTCAATCTTTTTGCTGATGTTATAGCAATAAGAAAAGCCGCCTTCTGGGAAAGATGCTTCAGAGAACTTGAGTCCAAGGGTTCGTAAGGCGGACCTGTGAGTCCGTTAAGGACAGTGTTTAAGTCCCAGGTAGGTACCTTAGATTTGAGAGAAGGTCTTAGTCTGGCTGCCGATCTCAGGAATCTTTGGATCCATCTATGGCTGGCTAATTCGGAATCGAAATATGCACTAAGTGCTGAGACCTGGACTCTAAGGGTAGAAGGACTTAACCCAGACTCTAGGCCCTTCTGCAGGAAATCCAAAATCTTCAGTATATTCGGTCTGGTTTGGTCTGGGGCTTCGTCGCCCGACCAGGTACAGAACTTTTTCCAGATCTTAAAATAAATGGCGTTTGTCACCTTCTTTCTGCTGGCCTTCAAGGTGGAAATAACCCCCTCAGAGAGACCTCTACGTCTTAGAAGGTTGGACTCAGGATCCAAGCCGAGAGACTGAAGATTTCCGGATGGGGATGGAGAACCGGCCCCTGGATCAGGATATCCTTCGTCTTGGGGAGAATAAAGGCTTCCTGAGAGGAGAGTTTGGTTAGAACCGAGAACCAGCTCCTCTTGGGCCAGTACGGAGTGACCAAGATTACTCTGGCTCTGTCCCTGATGATTTTCTGGAGAACCCTTGGGATTAATGGGAACGGAGGGAAGGCATATGCAATGTCCCAGTTCCAGTGTAGGGAGAAGGCGTCGATTGCTAGGGGCCTGTCCCTTGGATTTAGGGAGCAAAAGGTTGATACCTTTGCGTTTATTCTTGTAGCAAATAGATCTACCAGAGGGAGGCCCATCCTCTGGACGATCAGATTGAAGACGTCCCGTTTAAAGACCATTCCCCCTGGTCTATGGTAGTCCTGCTGAGGAAGTCCGCTGCACAGTTTAGGCTTCCTTTTAAATGAATCGCAGATATCGACCTTACGTTCTTTTCCCCCCAGAGGAAGATCTTTTTGGACAGACCCTCTAGTTTCTGAGACCGTGTGCCCCCCTGATGTTTGAGGTAGGACACGGTCGTTACATTGTCTGAATAGACCTTTATATGTTGATTTCTTAATTTTGGAGCGGCTACCTGTATTGTCTCCCAAACTGCCCTGAGCTCCCTGTAGTTTGAAGACTGAGCTGCAATACTTTGAGGCCAGTCTCCCTGGTAGAGATCGGAAGAAATTTTTGCGCCCCACCCCTTTACGCTGGCGTCGGTATGAATAAGCACTGCTGGGGATTTGAACCAGACCATGCCCTTCGTTAAGTTTTTTGTTTGAAGCCACCACCGTACTGAGGATTTTATGTGGCCTGGGATCAGGATTTTCCTGTCCAAAGAGGATAGATTTTTGTCCCACTTCCTTAAAAGCCAGGACTGAAGGGCTCTGTAATGGGCCTGGCACCAAGGGACTGCTACTATGCAGGCTGTCATCTGACCTAAGAGACTCATCGCTTCTCTGCACGAGAAGGCTTGACGTCCCAGGAAGGCCCTGATAGCTGACTGCAGGTTCTGAATTCTTTCTGCTGGAAGAAAGGTTGTTAGTTTTTCTGAATCTAACAGAACCCCCAGGAATTTTACCCTGGTCTTTGGAACTAGGGATGATTTTTTTAGGTTTATCACCCACCCCAGAGATTCCATCTTGAATTTTTTGTAGGTAACAAATTTGTTTAGCCTTTTGAGATTTATGATCATCTGGAAGGAACCCTCCGGTTTCTTTACTAAGAAAAGACTGGAGTAGAAACCCTGCCCCGTTGAAGTTCGGGAACAGGAATTACCACTCCCAAGTCCCGGAGGTTCTGAACCTCCCTCCAGATCTGGCTGTGCTGACAAGGAGATGGGTGGTGAGAAACCAGAAACATATTTGGAGGGGGGGAAGATAACTCTATCCTGTAACCGTATCTGACAAGATTTTGAGCCCAGAGGCTGCGAGAAGTCTGTTGCCACTGAGCAAAAAACTGGGATAGTCTTCCCCCCATCCTGGCGTCACTGTTTGTCACCTCCCTTGTTTTGGGGATTAAGGAGGAAACCTCTACCCCTCCCCCCTTTTGGGTAACTCCAACGTCCGGATCTACCCCTACCACGAAAGGAGCTATTTTGGAAAAATTGGCTAGGAAAGGAAGATTTCCTTTTAACGGTCTTCTCTTCAGGGAAACCTTTCTTCTTATCTGTTGCCTTCTCAAGGATCCTGTCCAGTACAGGACCAAACACATATTCCCCTGAGAAGGCTATAGAACATAACTTCATCTTGGAAGAGATGTCACCCGACCAAGATTTCATCCAAAGTGCCCGTCGGGCAGCATTGGACAAAGCGGCGTCCTTGGCTGAGAACCTAATAGTCTCTGCAGAGGCGTCCGCTAGAAAACCCGTGGCGGATTTTAGTAGGGGAATAGTATCGAGTATCTGGTCCCTAGATGTCTTGTTAACTAGATGACCTTCTAATTCATTCAGCCATAGGTACATAGACCTGGCGACTGAAGTAGCAGCTATGTTTGTCTTGACGCTAAACATGGCAGCCTCCCAAGACTTTTTTAATAAACAGTCAGCCTTCCTTTCCATAGTGTCCCTTAACTGACAACTGACCTGGACGTCAATTCTAGGAACCTCGTCAAAAATCTTAGAATCTGACGGGTCAAACACAAGGCGGTTCCTGAACTCTTTGGAAATTCCCAGTTTCTTTTCAGGATGGGCCCATTCATCCATCACCATCTCCTTAATGTTTTCATTTATGGGGAAGACCCTGGAGCGTTTGATCTTCAATCCACCAAACATCTCCTCCTGAACCGTATGGGGTCGCTGGATATCCTCCACCCCCATGGTATCCCTGACAGCCTTTAAAAGGTCACTCATCTCACTGGAGGTAAAGAAATATTTCCTAGCGTCCTCGACGATCTCGCCCTCAGATAGGGGGTCGTCGTCCTCCTTTTTAGAGGATGAGGCATCGTCCTCTAAATCCTCGGAGTCAGAAATATCCGCCATCCTGGGCCGTTTAGGTGGGCGAGACCCCCCGATATCCTCACGGAGGGAGGCCAGGGAAGATTTAACCTCTTCCTGAATCATGGATCTGAACTCCTGCATAATTTAGGGCTGTTCCTCTCTCACTAATTTAGCGATGCAATCCCTGCAAAGTTTTTTTGTATAGTCATCAGGAAGCCGGACGGAGCACTGGATGCATCTGGCGGTCTTCTTTGACTTTTTTAAAGGTAATTTGGCCTAAAGTGAGAGAGGCAGTCCATTAAATTATGCCCCTCAGGTATAGGAGCATAATATAGATGCAGTATACCCGCAGACCCCCCAGGGGGAGGGAACAGTGAATATACTAGGGTGTGCACACCTACATACACCACCCCCCCTCCCCCTGGTATCCGTGAAGCTGCCGGCTGCCCAGGTGGGCTACTCACGCAGGGGCGCTCTGAAGCGGTCTGCTCCTTCAGCTGCGGCTCCTTTTGCTGCGGCTCTTTCTCCCTCTCCTGGTCCGACATGTCCGGTGGGCGAGCGATGCAGAGAGCGCAGCGGGGAAGAGTGCTGGGAACATTTTTGTAGAGGCCCCGTCTACTTCCGGGTTTCACCGGCAACCCGGAAGTGACGTCAGACACGCGCGACTGCGCAGAACGTCCTTTCGGTCGGCTCCCCCACAGGGAGGTAGGCGACCTGCGGCAGCTCAGGGCAGGCTTCCCTCCGTAGGGAGCGTGACCCCGGCGTCACCCTGCCAGCTTTGGAACTAGTCCGCCGGAGAGCAGGGGACGCTTTCCAGGATGATAGACCCGTAAGGGAGGCCACAAGGACCGCCGATGCAGTCACCCAGGTAACTTAGAAAATAAAAAAACAAGGTCCACTTCACCTCCCTGAAGCCAGAGAGGACTTTTCTCTGTCCTGGCCACTATAGGGGCAGGAACACACTGGTGAATGGTGGTGGGAGGGGTCCTTTAAACCTATCTCTGTTCCTGCCCCTACAGAGGTCAGGGGTCAATCTCTCTGGGCCGTCATGGTGGTGAAGTGGAAATTAATATTAGCTTCTCACACTAGAGAGGATATTGAACTGCTAGTTACACCATTTAACCGCTTGCTGCAAATGGACATAGCTGTACGTCCAGATGGCATGTAACTTGCTGCAGACGCACAGCTATGTCCACCTTACCGGATTTGGCTACTATTGTTTATGGTAACCCAGGGCTTGACAAATTTCCTTGGAATCTAGGAGCCAGCTAAAAAAGTTAGGAGCCAGGCAGAGCCGCGTCATAAAATCTATATTGCGATATAATTTTAAGCATGTGCGATATGCGATATATATCGCAATATATTGTTTTCTATATTTAGGAGGGGGGGGGGTGTTGCGCCGTGATCGCCGGGAGCTCCTTCTTCTCATAGGTCTGTTCGGCGCATTGCTAATGCTATAAGCATTAGCAATGAGCCGCACAGACAGAAGAAGGAGCCCCCGACGGCCACGGCGCACGTGAGTATAATGCTGCTCACTAACATACCATCGCAGCCAGGACTTCAGTAGCGTGACTCCTGGCTGCCATGGTAACCGATCGGAGCCCCAGCATTACACTGCTGGAACTCCGATCGAAACTGCCCACTGCCACCAATGCAGACAAACATTCCCGGCACCCGACCTCTGACAGGCCCAGCCACCATCTTTCTTGACCACTTTAACACCTGGCTACTACACTTTCTTTCTGCCGACATCCCCACTATCATCATGGGCGACTTCAACATCCCTATTGACACATGCCACTCGGCCGCCTCTAAACTCCTGTTACTCTCTTCCTCCTTCGGCCTATCACAGTGGTCTTCAGTTCCCACCCACAGAGATGGTCACACTCTGGATCTGATCTTTACCCGCCTCTGCTCCCTATCTAACCTTTCTAATTCGCCTCTCCCCCTATCCGACCACAACCTACTCACCTTCTCTTCACTGGTCTCTTCTGCTGCTCCCCCGGTCCACACACTAACACACCCCCGCAGGAACCTTAAACATCTCGACTTTCACTTGCTTTCCGACTCTCTTCTCCCACTCTCTACCATCTGTTCCCTCCTAGACCCAGAAGCTGCTACCACCCTATATAACACCACAATAAGTACAGATCTGGACACTGTTGCCCCCCTCACACACAACAAAACCCGAAAAATCAACAGACAACCCTGGCACACCAACCTGACCAAAAAACTCAGACAAGCTTCCAGGGCTGCTGAGCGGCAATGGAAGAAATCCCATTCAAATGATCATTTCACCGCATACAAGCAATCCCTCCTCATATTTAAATCCTCACTCGCTGATGCAAAACAGGCCTACTTCTCATCTCTCATATCTTCCCTGTCACACAGCCCTAAACAACTTTTTAGCACTTTTAACTCCCTTCTCCGCCCCCCAGCGCCCCCACCCTCTCCTCTCTTCTCAGATGAGGACTTTGAAATATTTGGCAAACAAAAGATAGTCAACATCAAGCTTCACCACACAGTCCCCACAGACCCTCTACACAACAGCTCGGTCCCCTTCTCCCAAAACCCGCTTCTCCACCATTACAGAAGAAAAACTCTCCACTCTACTCTCCAAATCTCATCTGACCACCTGTGCACTTGACCCAATCCCATCCCACCTCATCCCTAACCTCACCACAGTGTTTATCCCAGCCCTAACTCATCTCTTCAACCTATCACTAAACTCTGGTGTCTTCCCCTCTGCTTTTAAAACATGCTACGATTACACCCATCTTCAAAAAGCCTTCACTTGACCCATCTTCCTTGTCCAGTTATCGCCCCATATCACTTCTTCCGTATGCCTCAAAGCTACTTGAACAACATGTCCATTCAAAACTGTCCTCCCACCTCTCCTCCTGCTCCCTCTTTGACCGCCTACAATCTGGCTTCCGACCCCACCACTCAACCGAGACTGCCCTTACCAAAGTCACCAATGACCTACTGACAGCCAAAACCAAGAAACAATACTCTGTGCTCCTTCTCCTTGACTTGTCCTCTGCCTTCGACACTGTTGACCACTCCCTTCTGTTGCAAACTCTCTCATCTCATCACCGACCTGGCCCTCTTCTGGATCACATCATACCTCACAGACCGGACGTTTAGCGTCTCCCACTCTCGCACCACCTCCTCGTCTCATTCCCTCTCTGTTGGTGTCCCGCAAGGCTCTGTCCTAGGACCCCTGCTCTTCTCTATCTACACCTTTGGCCTGGGACAGCTCATAGAGTCCCATGGCTTTCAGTATCACTCCTACGCTGACGACACACAAATCTACCTCTCTGGTCCAGAAATCACCACCTAACTATCAAGAATCCCACAATGTCTATCTTCTATATCATCCTTCTTCGCCTCTCGCTTTCTAAAACTTAACATGGATAAGACAGAATTCATAATCTTTCCCCCATCTTGTTCAACCCCCTCAACAGACCTATCTATCATGATCAATGGCTGCACACTCTCCCCGGTCAACAAAGTCCGCTGCCTTGGAGTGACCTTGGATTCTGCACTTTCCTTCCGACCGCAAATCCAAGCGCTTTCCACCACCTGCCGCCTCCAACTCAAAAACATCTCTCGCATCCGTGCTTTCCTTAACTTTGAATCTGTGAAAATTCTTGTACATGCCCTCATTATCTCTCGCCTAGACTACTGCAACATTCTCCTCTGTGGCCTTCCATCTAGCACTCTCGCACCCCTCCAATCTATCCTCAACTCTGCTGCCCGACTAATCCACCTCTCCCCCTATTACTCCTCTGCATCTCCCCTCTGCCAATCCCTTCACTGGCTCCCCATTGCCCAGCGAATTCACTTCAAAGTACTAACAAATACATACAAGGCCGTCCATAACCTGTCCCCTCCCTACATCTCTGAGCTACTTTCCAGATACATCCCCACACGCACTCTTCGATCCTCACAAGACCTCCTTCTCTCCTCTCCTCTTATTGCCTCTTCCCACAATCGACTCCAAGATTTCTCCCGTGCATCCCCCATACTCTGGAACTCGCTACCCCAACATATTAGACTCTCACCTACATTGGAATCCTTCAAAAGAAACCTGAAAACCCGCCTCTTCAGACAAGCCTACAACCAGTGACCCCGCTGCCTCTATACCGCCATGACCAACTTAACTCGTACCTACTGTGTCCTTCACCCATACCATGTAGATTGTAAGCCCTCACGGGCAGGGCCCTCTCTCCTTCTGTACCAGTTTGTAACTTGTCTTTTTTATGATTAGTGCAATTGTCTGTATTATGTATGTGCACCGCTCATCATATGTACAGCGCTATGGAATGAATGGCGCTTTAATAATAAATAATAATAATAATAATCCGCGCGATTAACCCCTCAACTGAGGGGTTAATCGCGCGGATCACAGCGTGCAGTCATAGGGGCCGGGATATGGCCGGCACATTGGTATTCAGGCATTCATTGGTGGCGCAGTGGCCACAGTCCCTCCTCCTCCTACTCTGTTCTCATTGGTGGTCAGCGGCAGCCGCGCACAGTGGTGAGGGAGGGACTCCTCTCCTTCTCCACTGTGCCGGCTCAGGAAACCATGGTGCGCGCCGAAAGCGCATCTTTGAAAACGGGCTGACAAATACCCAAGCGCTAGGACCAAATTCCTGGTCGCCATGGCGACTGGGATTTGTCGAGGCCTGTGGTAACCACCACTGAGACTCTGCACCGGACAGCGACTAGCTAACCCATCATATTTTGTTTTCGTATATTTATAAAAAAAACTTGCTTCCTGATTTTATAACTCAGCTACTACCATAATGCATCCAGTTCCTGGAGCAGGTGTACATGAATATCCACTTAACCATACTTTTCTGGTTCCTGAGTCATTTAAAGGCTACATGAACAAGACTGGATACATTTTGTGATCAGCAAACCGAGGATCCACAGAAAAGGGATGCAGGTCATATATATGCCTCAGTAGAAATGCCTATTCTTGTCAGAAATACAAGATTAGGGCATGTTGTATCATCTGCAGGAGGCACACACGGAGGCATTTTCCTCAGTAATGTAATGTGAACACATCCCTGTGATGGAGGGTTACATAAGTATGGGTGACATGGAGTGTTTGTTCCAGCTTCGGATCCAAGATCTCAAGCCGAAAATACATTTTAATGGTGTACGTTGATCCGTCTCTATATAGCATTCAAATGTATGGGCTCCAGTGAGGTCAAATTCGTTATCACTGAAGTCCAATAGCTTCGGCCATCGATTTTTAAACTTGAAAACCATTTTAAAACTTGGATCCGAAGTCGGCTTCCAGACAGGCTGGTACCTCGGTACTGAAGCCAACTTTAGATCCAAGTTTTAAAATGGTTTTCAAGTTTAAAAATATAAGTGAATCTCCGTACAGCATTCTAACGAAGCTCGATTCGCTCAACACTAGTTTGTACATCGACTGAGTGGTGGAGATTTATTAATACCAGTGCAAAGGAAAACTGGTTTAGTTGCCCATAGCAACCAGATTCCACCTTTTCATTTTCCAAAGGAGATCTAAGAAATGAAAGGTGGAATCTGATTGGTTGCTATGGGGCAACTAAGGCTACTTTCACACTAGCGTTCGGGGCTCCGCTTGTGAGCTCCGTTTGAAGAGTCTCACAAGCGGCCCCGAACGCATCCGTACTGCCCTAATGCATTCTGAGTGGAGGCGGATCCGCTCAGAATGTATCAGTCTGGCAGCGTTCAGCCTCCGCTCCGCAAGCGGACACCTGAACGCTGCTTGCAGCGTTCGGGTGTCCGCCTGGCCGTGCGGAGGCAAACGGATCCGTCCAGACTTACAATGTAAGTCAATGGAGACGGATCCATTTGAAGTTGACACAATATGGCTCAATTTTCAAACGGATCCGTCCCCCATTGACTTTCAATGTAAAGTCTGGACGGATCCGTCTGAAGCTACTTTCACACTTGTAATTTTTTCTACAATATAATGCAGACGGATCCGTTCTGAACGGATCCAAAGTCTGCATTATATGAGCGGATCCGTCTGGGCAGACATCAGACGGATCCGCTCTGAACGCTAGTGTGAAAGTAGCCTAAGCCAGTTTTCCATTACCTTCCCCAGAGCCTTCTAGTGACATCCTCATTCTCCCCTCTCTAATGACTACTTCTTATTCCAGACCTGTGTTATTACAGCCACAGCAGGTTTAACCCTTACTCTGCCTCCCTGAATACACTTTTTTTTGCAGAGAGGCAGAGTAAAGGTTAAAGGGTTTCTACCACCAGAAATACCGTTATGTAGCTGACTGACATTAGCGATGCGCTAATGTCGGCACTACATAACAGTATGTTTGTTACATTTCTCCCTGCAGCCGTTCTGATAAAATAAGCACTTTTATTATATGCTAATGAGCCTCTAGGTGCTATGTGGATGTAAAATCAGCACCTAGAGGCTCCGTCTACTCACCCTTTATCCCGCCCAGCTCCTCTTGATTGATGTCCAAGTTCCATGCATCGTTGAGGAAATCCCACGCCTGCGCCGTTCACCTCTGTATTCGGCGCAGTGAGTGAAGGCCGCGCTCCCGGCTTCTTCACTGTTATGTAGTCGGCGCAGGCGCAGGGAGGAATCTGGCACCAGGAGCGCATCATTCACTCACTGCGCCGAATACAGAAGTGGACGGCGCAGGCGCAGGATTTTGTAAGCGATGCTGCGAACCGTGACATCATTTAAGAGGAGCGGGGCAGGCAGAACAGGGGACCTGGGCGGCATAAAGCGTGAGTAGACGGAGCCTCTAGGTGCTGATTTTACGCCCACATAGCACCTAGAGGCTCATTAGCATATAATAAAAGTGCTTATTTTACCAAAACGGCTGCAGGGAGAAATGTAACAAACATACTGTTATGTAGTGCTGACATTAGCGCATCGCTAATGTCAGTCAGCTACATAACGGTATGTCTGGTGGTAGAAACCCTTTAATCCTCCTGCCTTGTCAACTGGTGATAGAGACCATGAGGGGCCATAGAGAGCACTGTTTGTAGCCCCCGCTCAGCATTGTATCTATGGAGAACACAGACCAGCACTGAATGTGGCTGTGCTCTCCTCGCGCGTCTTCTCTGCATGTGCCAATATAACAGGTTATAATACAGTTTAAACGTCTGGTCCCTTCATTCTGTGACAAGGCCAGACTCCATACTGCAGTGCACACTCCCACCTGCCTATCACTAGGACATAATTACTTTACCTCACACATACGGCAGCGCTGAGCAACCGTTGTCGACTGTCATTGGCTGAAACGTGCGTCAGTCACTTTGCATCACGCTTTACTGGACCTTGTGATTGGCTTTTTTAAATGCCAATCATTAATTTTAACCCGCCTCACTTCCTGGCCGTCACATTAGTGATTCTGCTAGTGGATTGGCTGTTCCAGTTGTCAGTCATCGCCTCCTCGCCTCTGATTTGGCTGCGTATCTAGTAGTCTGGCACTCACGGGGCCCTGTGCTGCTTGTTTACAAACATGCGTGTCACGTGGAGCGACAAGCGGCGCACAGGGTCAGCACGTGATTATGAATCGTGTCGCAGAGCTGAGGAGACTGAGGTAGCTGCAGTGATGGCGGCGGAGTGTGAGTCACTGCCTGAGTCACAACAAGCCATATGTTTGTTATTGGTGAAGAACACCCAGAGTGACGTCTATTATTTTACGTTCTCCTTATCGTCGTCATTATTGAATTGTGTATCACCTGTTTTAACCCTTTAAAAACCACTAAAGGCTAATAAACAGGACCATAGCGATTTTATTTAGTTTTACCCTACACTGTTCTAATCATTTTGTCTTCTTATTTATTGTGTAACTTTTCTTATGGCATTTTGAAGTACTTAGTATTAGGCCTCATGCACACGACCGTGTGCGGTCCGCATCCGTTGCTCTGTTCCGAGGCCCCGCAAAAAAAATATAGCATGTCCTATTCTTGTCCGTTTTGCGGACAAGAATAGGCATGTCTACAATGGGCCGCCCGTTCCGTAAATTGCGGAAGGCACAAAGGCTTCCGTTTTTTTGCAGATCCGCGGTTTGCGGACTTCAAAAAACAGCACAGTCGTGTGCATGAGGCCTTATATTGATGTTATTTTTGAGAATCATAAAAGCAGTGAAAACAAAATAGACTGACAATGGGGCAAATATGTTAACCACTTAAGGACCACAGGTTTATACCCCCCTAGTGACCAGGCCCTTTTTTGCAAATCGGCACTCCACAACTTTAGCGGTTTATTGCTCGGTCATGCAACTTACCACCCAAATGAATTTTACCTCCTTTTCTTCTCACTAATAGAGCTTTCATTTGGTGGTATTTCATTGCTGCTGACATTTTTACTTTTTTTGTTATTAATCGAAATTTAACGATTTTTTAGCAAAAAAAATGACATTTTTCACTTTCAGTTGTAAAATTTTGCAAAAAAAACGACATCCATATATAAATTTTTCTCAAAATTTATTGTTCTACATGTCTTTGATCAAAAAAAAATGGGTAAAAAAAAAAAAATGGTTTGGGTAAAAGTTATAGCGTTTACAAACTATGGTACAAAAATGTGAATTTCCGCTTTTTGAAGCAGCTCTGACTTTCTGAGCACCTGTCATGTTTCCTGAGGTTCTACAATGCCCAGACAGTACAAACACCCCACAAATGACCCCATTTCGGAAAGTAGACACCCTAAGGTATTCGCTGATGGGCATAGTGAGTTCATAGAACTTTTTATTTTTTGTCACAAGTTAGTGGAAAATGATGATTTTTTTTTTTTTTTTTTCTTACAAAGTCTCATATTCCACTAACTTGTGACAAAAAATAAAAAGTTCTATGAACTCACTATGCCCATCAGCGAATACCTTGGGGTGTCTTCTTTCCAAATTGGGGTCACTTGTGGGGTAGTTATACTGCCCTGGCATTCTAGGGGCCCAAATGTGTGGTAAGTAGTTTGAAATCAAAATGTGTAAAAAATGGCCGGTGAAATCCGAAAGGTGCTCTTTGGAATTTGGGCCCCTTTGCCCACCTAGGCTGCAAAAAAGTGCCACACATGTGGTATCGCCGTACTCAGGAGAAGTTGGGGAATGTGTTTTGGGGTGTCATTTTACATATACCCATGCTGGGTGAGATAAATATCTTGGTCAAATGCCAACTTTGTATAAAAAAAATGGGAAAAGTTGTCTTCTGCCAAGATATTTCTCTCACCCAGCATGGGTATATGTAAAATTACACCCCAAAACACATTGCCCAACTTCTCCTGAGTACAGCGATACCACATGTGTGACACTTTTTTGCAGCCTAGGTGGGCAAAGGGGCCCACATTCCAAAGAGCATCTTTCGGATTTCGCCGGCCATTTTTTACAGATTTTGATTTCAAACCACTTCTCACGCATTCGGCCCCTAAAATGCCAGGGCAGTATAACTACCCCACAAGTGACCCCATTTTGGAAAGAAGACACCCCAAGGTATTTCATGATGGACATAGTGAGTTCATGGAAGTTTTTATTTTTTGTCACAAGTTAGTGGAATATGAGACTTTGTAAGGAAAAAAATAAAAAAATCATCATTTTCCGCTGACTTGTGACAAAAAATATAAAATTCTAGGAACTCGCCATGCCCCTCACGGAATACCTTGGGGTGTCTTCTTTCCAAAATGGGGTCACTTGTGGGGTAGTTATACTGCCCTGGCATTTTCCAGGGGCCCTAATGTGTGGTAAGTAGGTAAATGACCTGTGAAATCCTAAAGGTGCTCTTTGGAATGTGGGCCCCTTTGCCCACCTAGGCTGCAAAAAAGTGTCACACATGTGGTATCGCCGTATTCAGGAGAAGTTGGGCAATGTGTTTTGGGGTGTCTTTTTACATATACTTATGCTGGGTGAGAGAAATATCTTGGCAAAAGACAACTTTTCCCATTTTTTATACAAAGTTGGCATTTGACCAAGATATTTATCTCACCCAGCATGGGTATATGTAAAATGACACCCCAAAACACATTGCCCAACTTCTCCTGAGTACGGCGATACCACATGTGTGACACTTTTTTGCAGCCTAGATGCGCAAAGGGGCCCACATTCATTTTATGAGGGCATTTTTAGACATTTGGATCCCAGACTTCTTCTCACGCTTTAGGGCCCCTAGAATGCCAGGGCAGTATAAATACCCCACATGTGACCCCATTTTGGAAAGAAGACACCCCAAGGTATTCAATGAGGGGCATGGCGAGTTCATCAAATTTTTTTTTTTTTTGGCACAAGTTAGCGGAAATTGATATATAGATTTTTTTTCTCACAAAGTCTCCCTTTCCGCTAACTTGGGACAAAAATTTCAATCTTTCATGGACTCAATATGCCCCTCACAGAATACCTTGGGGTGTCTTCTTTCCGAAATGGGGTCACATGTGGGGTATTTATACTGCCCTGGCATTCTAGGGGCCCTAAAGCGTGAGAAGAAGTCTGGAATATAAATGTCTAAAAATTTTACTTATTTGGATTCCGTGAGGGGTATGGTGAGTTCATGTGAGATTTTATTTTTTGACACAAGTTAGTGGAATATGAGACTTTGTAAGAAAAAAATAAATAATTTCCGCTAACTTGGGCCAAAAAAATGTCTGAATGGAGCCTTACAGGGGGGTGATCAATGACAGGGGGGTGATCAATGACAGGGGGGTGATCAGGGAGTCTATATGGGGTGATCACCCCCCTCTCATTGATCACCCCCCTATAAGGCTCCATTCAGATGTCCGTATGTGTTTTGCGGATCCGATCCATGTATCAGTGGATCCGTAAAAATCATACAGACATCTGAATGCAGCCTGACAGGGGGGTGATCAGGGAGTCTATATGGGGTGATCACCCCCTGTCATTGATCACCCCCCTGTAAGGCTCCATTCAGACGTCCGTATGTGTTTTGCGGATCCGATCCATGTATCAGTGGATCCGTAAAAATCATACGGACATCTGAATGCAGCCTGACAGGGGGGTGATCAGGGAGTCTATATGGGGTGATCACCCCCCTCTCATTGATCACCCCCCTATAAGGCTCCATTCAGATGTCCGTATGTGTTTTGCGGATCCGATCCATGTATCAGTGGATCCGTAAAAATCATACGGACATCTGAATGCAGCCTGACAGGGGGGTGATCAGGGAGTCTATATGGGGTGATCACCCCCTGTCATTGATCACCCCCCTGTAAGGCTCCATTCAGACGTCCGTATGTGTTTTGCGGATCCGATCCATGTATCAGTGGATCCGTAAAAATCATACGGACGTCTAAATGGAGCCTTACAAGGGGGTGATCAATGACAGGGGGTGATCAGGGAGTCTATATGGGGTGATCACCCCCCTGTAAGGCTCCATTCAGACGTCTGTATGTGTTTTGCGGATCCGATCCATGTATCGGTGGATCCGTAAAAACATACGGACATCTGAATGCAGCCTTACAGGGGGGTGATCAATGACAGGGGGGTGATCAATGACAGGGGGGTGATCAGGGAGTCTATATGGGGTGATCACCACCGTCATTGATCACGCCCCTGTAAGGCTCCATTCAGACGTCCGTATGCGTTTTGCGGATCCGATCCATCTATCAGTGGATCCGTAAAAATCATGCGGACGTCTGAATGGAGCTTTACAGGGGGGTGATCAATGACAAGGGGTGATCAATGACAGGGGGGTGATCAGGGAGTCTATATGGGGTGATCAGGGGCTAATAAGGGGTTAATAAGTGACAGGGGGGGGGGGTGTAGTGTAGTGTGGTGCTTGGTTCTACATATTGCTGAGCTACCTGTGTCCTCTGGTGGTCGATCCAAACAAAAGGGACCACCAGAGGACCAGGTAGCAGGTATATTAGACGCTGTTATCAAAACAGCGTCTAATATACCTGTTAGGGGTTAAAAAAATCACATCTCCAGCCTGCCAGCGAACGATCGCCGCTGGCAGGCTGGAGATCCACTCGCTTACCTTCCGTTCCTGTGAACGCGCGCGACTGTGTGCGCGCGTTCACAGTAAATCTCGGCTCATGCGAGATGACGCCAATCGGCGTTAGCGTAGCCTGGGAGAGCCGCAGCAATGACGCCTTTCGGCGTTACAGTTGCGGGAAGTGGTTAAAGGAGTTTAACTAATGACCTATCCTCTGGGTAGGTATCTGATCGGTGGGGGTCCAACACCCGGGACGCTGCAGCTGGACGCCCCATCTTGCATTTAAATATGTCCACTTGGCGTTCCCCTATTCAAAATGCGCACGCTCAGTATAATTCTGAACCTCCCCCAAAGTTGATCACATGACTGCAAAACTCCGATCCACGTGACGTCCTAGGCTATGACTCATCTCGGTCATGTGTCTCCACACAGATCACATGATCGCACAGCTCCGCTCACGTGACCCAGACCGGAACTTGCTTCCATTAGAAGCTCTCCATCGCCATAGAGACCAACTGCTTCATATGATATATCGGCCAATTCACACGAATAATACATATCCTAACTTATTATTAATTACAGGGCAGCCATATATGTTAAAGATATAAAAAAAAAAAACATTAGCTAATCTTTCTTCATATTTACTGAATTCATATCGCGCTTGTTGGGGGATCCAGATGCAATCCAACCTTCAACTATAAAGCACAGATATAAAAATCTGATACAAAATTGAAAAAACACATTAAAGACAACTTAAAAAATAAGACCCCTATTATACATTGTTGACTGATAAACATTATTCAATACCACTCACATTAAATTCTATATTCAATCCATATGGTTGTAGCGCTTTCAGAGTAAAAATCCACTTCAATTCCTTCTTCCTGAGTATTGCTTCTCTATCTCCACCCCTCCTCAATACTCCTACAGAATCAATCACGTGGAATCTGAGTTGATTAATTGAATGTCCACTCTCCACAAAATGTTTAGCCACCGGTTTATCCATCATCTTCTTCCTAATGGTACTTTTGTGTTTATTAATACTCTCCCTGATCCCCATAGTGGTCTCACCCACGTAAATTAAACTACAAGGGCACTGGATCATATATATCACATCCCTTGATCTACAAGTATAGTAACCATTTATTTTAAATACTTGTCCAGTATATAGATGTCCAAAGGTATCCCCTTTGATCATATTACCACAATTACAGCAACCCAGACACGGAAAATTGGCTAACTTACGTGGGGCTAAATATCGTTGTATATCCACCTGTACACCACCCACATAAGATCTCACCAATCTATCTCGTAAATTGATGACCTATCCTCTGGGTAGGTATCTGATCGGTGGGGGTCCAACACCCGAGAACCGGTCTTTTATATTCCATCACGGGTTGTACCTGGAACTCCTTTACTGAGGGTAACCCTTTTTGTAAAATATGCCATTCTTTTTTCAAGATTCGTGCTATTTGACCACTATGGGTACCATAAGTAGACACAACTGGAATCTTCCGTAATTCACTAACTCTAGGGTTCACTTGTAGGGTAGTTTCCCTTGCTGTATTAATCAGCCTCTCACGAGATCTGTTACAATCTATGTGGATAACCCCTATTTTAAACTTGCTGCACATTTTATCTATTCTCAAAATGGATCGTTGTTCATCAGATACTATTCTCCTTACGCAAAGTAGTTGGCTCCATGGAAGTGATTCTATCATTCGCTGTGGATGACAACTGTCGTATCTAAGTAGATTGTTTCTATCTGTAGGTTTTTGATAGAAGTCAGTTCTAATGTGACCATCTTCCATATAAACCATGACATCCAAAAATCGCAATTGTTCTCGTGACACTACCTTTGTGAACTGTAGACCGGGGACCCCTGCATTCAAATGGTGATGAAAACTTTCAAGTTCACTAAGTGTACCACACCAAATCCAAAAAATTTCATCAATGTAGCGCCACCACCACAGGATCCTCTCCTAAAATGGCGACCAGTACACATCCTCCACCTCGGCCATATAGATGTTAGCATAAGTGGGGCCACATTAGACCCTATGGCCGTCCCCTGCTTCTGTTGATAGTAGGTATCCCCAAAGAGGAAATAATTCCTCTTGTGGACCACCTCGGGGAGCTGGGGGACAAACCCTCGGAGAGAACCCTGCACTGGACAGCGCCACATCAATCACTCACAAACATGTCGTAGTTTTATTCCAGCCGCATCTCGGCATGTTTGCCGTGCTGCCATCGTAACTCCGGACTGCCTTCATTATAGTTAATGGGGCCGGAGCGGTAGTCCGGGGCAACGCATGCACTAACTGCAGCACAGATCCGACAGGCTGTTCACGCGCCGGAACAGCCTGCCGGAGTTCCTTGCCGCTAGTGTGAAACTAGCCTTATAGAAAGTGGTGAAGGGAAGATGCGCCACAATGAGGGGCATTTATCAAGACTGGCATAGTCTTGATCTCCCTGCACTGGGGTGAGATGCGCCTAATCTATTAAGAGGCAGATGCTGTTAATAAACATTCTAAAAATGTTCTATAATTCACAGGACACGTGGACACTGGACAGCACACAGATGACATCCCTGTGCCGAGTAGAAATTAAAGGGGTTTTCCCATCACATACAATCGGGGCATATCGCTAGGATATGCCCCCATTGTCTGGTAGGGGAAATTAATGGAGGGCGCACTGCGCACAGCCGCTCTCCATTCATTTCAATGGGGCCGCCGAAAATAGCCAAGCGCTGGCTTGGCTATTTCTGTCTGCCCCATAGAAATGAATAGGAGCAGGGGCCACGCGTGTGCGATGCGCTCCCATTCACTTGTATGGGAGCAGCGCTTGGTGGTGGACGAAACCCGGGGTCCTGCAGCCACAGCTCTCCGTTCTCCTCTAAGACCCGCACCTATCAGACAATGGGGGTATATCCTAGCCATATTCCCCCATTGTATGTGATGGGAATACCCCTTTAATGGGTCTGCGAGCAATCCGCAAAAGATGTGGATTGGACGCATTTGAAAAATATGGTTGTGTGAATAAAGCCTAAAATTTTTAGTAAAATATGTTAACAGCATACATATTTATTTATATATTTGTAGCAACCTGTAGAATAAAGTCGAATTGTTATTCTTTATTGTATGGTAACATTAATAGAAGCTAGTATATAAAATATATTTAAGAATACAACAGGAAGGTATAACAATTATGGTTGGAATGCAATAACGAAGAAAATAGCTTGGTCCTTAAGGCCTTTATTTTGGGCATTAAAGGGGTTGCCACCTTTGGGTGTCTTTCAGGCAGACACCGTCACATGGCCGGACCTGCAGAGAGAAGCATACTTACCTAATTCCTGCTGCTGTGTTCCGGCCCCTTCGCTCCTCCACCGCTAATGCCTTGCTCTGGTACTTGCCTGTCAACATCCTGTTTGATGTGCATCACATGACACACAGAGGACTCATGTCTGCTGCAGCAAGGCATTGGCTGCAGCTGCCATGTGACCTGCGTCAAACTGGATGAGACTGGACCGAAGTAACGACAGTAGGGGAGTGAAGGAGCCAGAACCCAGGGAGAAAGTAAGTATGCTTCCCTCCCCATGTGTGGCCACTTGAATGGGTCTGTCAAAAAGACCGCCTAAGGTGAAAAAACCCTTTAAGGGTTAACTGTTGGCATATTTGCCAAGTTTTGTAAGATGTCCTCAGGGCGCAACATAGCCATTACTTTTTCCATCAGACCATGCCTTTTTACTGGGCCACGCCTCTTTTAGTGCCATAGCGCTGCCACTTGATGCACTTTTTGGGCACAGTTTCAGTTAATCGAAGCTGCTTTCTCCATGCGGATCCTCAGAGATTTTCTAGATCTTTCTGGACTCCGGGAGGTCTTTCCTTTTTCTGAAAGACTCCTGGATGTTCTGGGAAAATTTGCAAGTTTGACAATTGCCATATCACCACTCTGATATAAATGGAATTCAAGATTTAGGGGAGGGGTCGCTCACCAATATCAGGCCTGTCTTATTGTAATGGTGTCAGCAATAAAAGATCTGTGAGGCCTCCAGCAGGAATAGCCCTCAAACTCTTCTGCTTCCCATCAGGGGGTCTCTTTATGTGTCCTTCCTAGGACTGTGTGTCTTGCCTGCAGCCCCTTCTTGGGTCCCTAGAGTGCATGTGGTCCTCTTAGTTTCTTGAAGGGCAAGTGCATGCACATCTCCTGTTGCTCACAGCCTTTGTCACCTTTTTCTGGGGTATATAGGGTATGCTCCAATTGGGGCAGGTGCCTAAGAAATAGGTTCAAGTTACCTAGTTTACTGCAAAGGTGTACCATTGTCCTGTTTGCCTTTCTGTGTACTGATCTCTGCCTGCTAGTGGATTTGAACCTGTTGCTGTCTGACCTGACCACTCTGTTCTTCTTTTCTCACCCTGACCAGACTGTTTACTGGATTGCACATACCCTGCTTGCCCTGACGTCAGCTTGTTTCATGTCTATGGTTTTGCCTGATTCCTCGGTACACTGCAGCAATGTCTCAAGAGGTCTGTTTGGTGGCTTAGTGATCCACATCTGCTTCCATAACAGTTTACTCAGGCCATGGATTGTGCTGGTCCACACAAGTTAGGTATGCAGGATGTAATAAAAGCACCACTCCTGTCAAAAATGAAATATCAGCCATCACTTGGTATGTATATGTGTTCCTTACTTTTACATTGTCCTTGCTCCCTTTTATTTCCTTTTACTACAAATATTCTACATTGCAGCCGGCCCTTCTAAAAATGGGATGACCAACTGAGCTATAACCTACAGGATTTCTTGTTGACCTGCCATAAGGTTTTTGTGGAGCCGGGTCGGATGTCCTCTGCAGCATCATCTTTATTGTTTCTCCGCCAGGGAAACCTCAATGTTGTACAGTATACTATTCAGTTCTATAACCTGTCACGGCCTTTGGTGTGTGCCGTGACACTGCTGCCACTCTTGCAGTTGCCTGTGGCAACGTGTTGCTGTTATAGTGTCACGGCTGTATGTGAGCAACAATAGTATACACAGTAAAAGAGCTACTGACCGGACCCAAACTAGGGAGGATAAAGGGTGACCCCTGTCAGACCCTCAAAGCTCTCCCTATGCTGCTAAAGCACATGCCCGGATCCAAATGGCGGAACGAGGCATGCCCACGTACCTAAGACTGATGACCACTGTAACCCCTACAATAGTGGAAGGGGCACGGCCACCGGTGCCCTGCTCAGTATATGGAGGGAACCGTGGCCACCTCAGATCCAGTCAGAAAATAACCAGGTACACAACAATGTCTGCACACTTAGCTGAAGGTGTTGCAGCCGCAGAGAAGACGGATCCAAGGACAGCTGGCAATATCCGGAGTGCTTGCTGCAGCAGAACACAGGTCCAGTGAACTGATAGCTACAAGTGAAGATACTCAAGCAAGAGCTACAACTGAAATGAGAACTATAATCCACGCCCTACAATAGGAGGAGGGGTGATATAAAGGGAGGGAAATCAAATGCAGGAGGAACAGCTGGGAGGAAGGAAACAGAAAGTAAACAGAGCAGTGAGAACTCCTCCCAGCTCTAGTAGTGACATCATCACAGGGGTGGAGAAACAGAGCTGTGAGAACGTCCCAAAGCTCTGGTAGTGACATATAGCATGCAGGGGCAGTGTCACGCCCTTTGTTGTGTGCGCTGTGACATGGTTGCCATGCATGCTGTTGCCTGCGGCAACGTGTTGCTTTTTATGCTTGTGTGTGCACTTCCCCTTTAAGTTGTTTCCTCCTTCTGTCTGGTGGTCATGGGGTTAATGTCTTCCTTGGTGTGGAACTGGGTGTGGTCTCTAGGCTCTATTTATCCTTGTGTTTCCACCTCATCACCACGACGGCTACAAGGAGATTGACCCCTGACCTCTGTAGGGGCAGGAACAGAGAGAGGGTTTAAATCCCCCCCTCCCACCACCAACACCAGTGTTTCCTGTCCCTACAGAGGACAGGGGCAGAGAGAGTCTCCCTGTGGGGAGATGAAGATGGTTATTTTCCTGGCACCTACCGGTGTTCCTCCTGCGGTCGGCGTACTAATGCTGGGCAGGGGTGAAGGAGGGAGGCCTCGCTCCATTATTAGATGTGAGCCTGCTCCCGGCTGCGATCTCCCGCCGAGCCTTTAGGCCGTTCGCCGGGTTCGCACCGAAGCGCTTCTGAGGGCGGCCGACGTCACTTCCGGTGGAGGGAAGTGACGTCATCCAGGAAGCGTCTCCAGCTTCAAATTTTGGCGCCAGCAAGCGCTGAATGCCTCCTGTACGGCATACCTGGAGCTGTGTGCGGTCATGTCGGCTGAACCCCGCTCCCCTGGAGACCCTCCTGTGCTGCCTACAGTAAGTCCCCTGTGGGGAAGCGCTTGTTACTCTGCTACTTGTTTCTAAACACTGTACCAGGTTGCCTACTCCTCCTCCTCCACTTCTCAGGCTTGGGGCTTTTTTCTCCATGACATTTATTTCATGGCTGATAGGGATTATTTCCCCCAGGTTCCTAAGGAGGCCCAGAAAAAAATCAGGAAACAGGCCAAATGCATGTCCTGCCTCAAACGGCTTCCGGACGATTATCGCAAGAAACTCTGCAAGGACTGCATTTCTAGCGTCATTGCGGAAGAACAGCCTGCCTTCCTAGAGGAACTGAGGTCCATGATCCATGATGAAGTGAAGACCTCCTTATCCCAAATTTCCCCCCCACTCCGGGATCCGCCTCCACCGAAAAGGCGAAGGGAACCCTCTCCCTCCTTATCTGACCCGGAGGTAACAGGGGAGGATGCCTCTACATCTAGAGCCTGGGAGGACGAGGAGGTTCTCTCTGATATTGACATGGCTGAGTCAGAGAGGAAATTTTGTTTCTCGCTAGATGAAATGCCAGACCTCTTAAGGGCTGTCCGGGCCACGATGGGGATAGAAGACACCCCAAAAGCCCACTCAATACAAGATGAGATGTTTGGGAGACTCCGGGTTAAGAAACCCGTGTGTTTCCAATTAATGAAAATATTCGAGATATGGTTCTGGACGAATGGTCCAACCCTGAAAAACGGTTGGGGGTTTCCAAATCCTTCAAGAACCGGCTATTATTTGATTCTAATGAGGTGAAGATTTTCAATGAGACTCCCAAAGTGGACATTCAGGTCGCCAAAGTCAATAAAAAGACTGCCTTGCCCTTTGAAGATACCTCACAGTTGCGTTATCCTATGGATAGGAAGGCGGATAGTCTCCTGAAAATTCATGGGAAGCGGCCATGGTTAATCTGAAAGCTAACATCGCGGCCACCTCGGTAGCCAGGTCCATGAGGATATGGCTTGACGAGTTAGAAAATCACATTAGAGATAATACCCCAAGGGAAGAGCTACTCAGGTCCCTCCCCTTATTGAAGTCCGCCACAGCCTTCATGGCAGACGCCTCGGCCGAATCTGTTAGATTCGCTGTGAAGGATGCGGGGCTTTCCAACACTGCCCGCCGCGCCTTGTGGATGAAGAGCTGGTCGGGCGACAATACTTAAAAAATGAAGCTATGCTCCATCCCGTTTCAGGGGAATATGTCTTTGGCCCGGTCTTGGACCGTATCCTGGAAAAGGCCGCGGACAAGAAGAAGGGCTTTCCTGAGGAAAGATCCTTTAAAAGGAAATATTCCTTTCGGGCCCCCTCTAGCCAGAATAAACCCTTCAGGGATAAGGGAAAGTCAGGGCGTTGGAGCTATTCTAAAGGGGGCAGGGGTAGAGGTAACCCCTCTTCCTCCCAAAGTAAGTCCTCCGACAAGCAATGACGCCAGCGTGGGGGGGAGATTGAGGAAATTTCTGACTCTGTGGGAGTCCATTTCCCCGAATCCTTGGGTCCGGGACATCTTAAAATTCGGTTACCGGATTGAACTTTCCTCATCTCCCCCAAACCGCTTCATCATTACGATTCCAGGCTCCTCCAGCACTCGTTTAAAAATTCTACAGGGAATTCAGAGCCTTCTAGCTATGGACGTGATAGTATGGGTCCCCCCTTCTCAACTGGGGCAGGGCTTCTATTCAAGCCTTTTTCTGGTGGAGAAGAAAGAGGGGTCTTTCCGTACAATTATAAACCTAAAAGCCTTGAACAAATTCATAACTTATCGAAAGTTCAGGATGGAATCCCTAAAATCCCTGATCCCCTTAATAAGGAAGAACGCCCTGATGTGCTCAGTAGATCTTCAGGACGCCTACTACCACGTCCTAATTCATCCGGATTCCCAGAGGCTCCTAAGATTTGCTATCCAGGATCACAAAGGGGTAACCAGCCACTTCCAGTTTTACGGCCCTCCCCTTTTGGGATATCATCTGCACCCAGAATCTTTACGAAGCTGGTAGTCGAGATGGTAGCCTTCCTGAGACACAAGGGACTAGTGATTGTTCCATACCTGGACGACTTCCTCTTGGTTGGGAACTCAGACCTACTAACCTTCCTATCTCTCATCCAGGATCTAGGATGGTTGGTGAACCAGAAAAAGTCACATCTGGTACCTTCCAGCACTATCCAGTTTTTAGGGGTCATCCTGGACTCCCGGGCTCAACGTACCTTCCTTCCACCAGACAAGATCAAAAGCCTCCAACTGAAGATTCGTCGGTTTCAGAACAGAAGGTTTTGTCCCATAAGAGAAGCCATGAGCCTCCTGGGCCTTCTTTCATCCTGCATCCTGTCCGTTCCCTGGAGCCAGTCCCACTTTCGATCTCTTCAGCTATGGATCCTCCGATCTTGGGACAGACGACTCTGAACCACAAGATTCTGATTCCCCCTGCGGTGAAGGTCTCCCTGAACTGGTGGAAACATTCAGCCAACCTGTCCTTGGGAGTCGCCTGGGAGAAGACCCCCTACATCCAAGTTCTCACGGATGCGAGCGAAAAAGGATGGGGTGCGAAAGTGGGAGATCACTTCTTTCAGGGGTCCTGGGTTTCGGTAACCTGCTCCCAATCTTCCAACTTCAGGGAGCTGGAAGCGGTCCGGAAAGCTCTGAAGGCGGCAGAAGCCCTCCTTGTGGGTCATTACATAAAAATACTTTCCGACAATACGACGACAGTGGCGTACCTTTCTCATCAGGGAGGCACGAGATCGGAGAAGCTGATGTCCATCGCAAGAAAAATCTTCGACTGGGCAGAGTCCCGCGTGAGGTCCATCTCCGCAATTCATTTGAAAGGGATACTAAACGTGGAGGCAGACTATCTCAGTCGTCAGTTGATAGACCATACCGAATGGTCTTTGAATCAGGACGTGTTCTAGACTCTGGTGGAAAAGTGGGGCACTCCGCAGGTGGACCTGTTTGCCTCCAAGAAGAACGCAAAGGTGCCAACATTTTGTTCATTGAACCCTCGAGACAACCCTTGGGCTCTAGATGCGCTGATGATTCCTTGGGACTGGGATCTCTGCTACGCATTCCCACCCTTGCCTCTGCTTCCCAGGGTAATTCAAAAGCTCAACCTAGAAAACTCGACTCTGATCCTAATAGCTCCCTATTGGCCGAAAAGGAGCTGGTTCCCTTCCTTAAAGAACCTATCGATAGAAGATCCGTGGCCTCTTCCCTCCAGAAGGGACCTTCTTCATCAAGGGCCGATACTTCATCCAAACCGAGTTTTCTCAAGTTATCGGCCTGGATCCTGAAGTCCAGAGGTTGAGATCACAAGGACTTTCTGATCAGGTGATTTCTACCCTTAAAGCAAGTAGGAAGAAAGTTACCTTCTCTATATATCTGAAAATCTGGAAGCGCTTTTGTTCCTGGAGCGGCAGTCCTGCCCCAAATCTAGAGCCACCCAACTTCCAGAAGATCTTAGATTTCCTCCAGCAGGGACTTGAATTGGGTCTCAGGCCTTCCACCCTGAAGGTACAAGTCTCGGCCCTAGCCTGTTTTTTTGATCAAGACCTAGCCAATCATCGCTGGATCAAAAGATTTATGAGAGCCGCTTCTCGACTTCGTCCCTCCCTGAAAACTAGGATCCCCAATTGGGACCTCAATACGGTGCTCACAGGCCTGACCCTCGCCCCGTTTGAGCCTTTGGCCAGTTGTTCTATCAAACACCTCTTTCTAAAAACAGCCTTTTTAGTGGCCATCACGTCTGCAAGAAGGTTAGGCGAGATTCAGGCTCTATCCATTCAGGAACCCTATCTCTGCATCACCGATGATCGAATTGTCCTAAGATTAGATCCAGGTTTTCTACCTAAGGTAGTATCAGACTTCCACCGGAACCAGGAGATAGTCTTACCTTCCTTTTGCAGTAATCCCTCTAATGATAGGGAGTCTAGCTTCCATTCTCTGGATGTGAGACGTTCAGTACTGCGATATCTTGAGGTATCTAAAGATTTCCGTAAATCTAATAACCTATTTATCCTTTTCTCAGGTAAGAATAAGGGACTAAAAGCCTCCAGGTCCTCCTTAGCTCGGTGGATCAGGGATTCCATTTCCATTTCTTATGAGTCTCAGGGTCTTCCTTGCCCCACAAATTTGAGAGCCCACTCTACTCGAGCTATGTCCTCCTCCCAAGCCGAGCGAGCAGGAGCTTCCCTGGATGATATCTGTAAAGCTGCTACCTGGTCTAACATTCACACCTTCACTAAGCACTATAGGTTAGACCTATCCAGTTCAGACCTGTCTTTTGGACGTAAGGTCCTTCAGGCGGTCGTCACCCCCTAGGCTATAATTTTTTATTTTCCAAACGCCCCCACAGCGGCACGACAGGAGGAGGATACCCCGCCTCCCCAGGGACAGGAAACAACGTGGAGATCTTTAAATACTCCCCTCCCCTTACCTGCTCCAGTTGTTTCCTGTCCCTCTGGGAGCAAATGTGGAGTTTTTTTCGCTGGTGGGATTTCGTTCGGTTTCCCATCAGTAAGGTCGCCGGCAGGTCGATAGGGGAGCAGGATCGCGGGACTGCGGTGCGGTTCTCCCTGACTCCCAGGCACAAGTCCTCCGGTGGAGGCAGCCCCGGGCAGCGCTTCCTTGCGGGTATCGCGAGAGGAAGCCACAGGATCGCAGGTCACGTGAGCGCAGCTCACAGGCGCAGGAGTAGGACGTCATTTCCCTCAGAGAGTTCAAAAAAGCGGCGGGAATCGGCGGTGTCCTGAGAACAGCCTGCAGCATGTCGGCATCAGGAGAGGACGCAATGCGCAGACCCTCGGATCCTTCCAAGACCGGCAGCCCGGTAAGCTACCCTCCTCCGGAGGGAAATGATAAATGCCTATGTTTTCCGTGTGTTCACTGAGGGGTTAAAATTTCTGGCCTTCCGTTACACTGGATAAGGGACTGTACCTCTCCCTTTCTTTACAGACTAGGCAGCCCCCTTTTGTTATTAAACAAATTTTCTGACTTATATCTATAGGTCAGGGAAGTTCAGAAGTCAGAGTCCCAGCGAGTCAAAAAGTGTTCCATTTGTAAAAAGGCCTTACCGTCAGGGTATAAGAAAGCCCTTTGTGCAAAGTGTTTGGAAAAGATTGTGTCAGAAGAGTCCCCCTCCTTATTGGACAATATTAGGAATATTATTAAGGATGAAGTAAGCAGCGCTGTGGATCAAAGACTAGCTGCTACGTCCCAGAAGCCTTCTACTTCTATGACTGAGATGCCTGCGACTTTAGAGTCGGAATATCAGGAAGAGGATTTTGATGAAGGGGAGCTCTCGGAGTCTGAACCTCTTTCCTCTGAAGATGAGTCCGGGAAACCTCTTTGTTCCATTGAGGAGACCGAAGTATTATTAAAGACCATTAGGGCAACTCTAAACCTAGAGGAGTCTAAACAGTCCAAAACCATACAGGATTTAATGTTTAAGGGCTTAGGAGAAAAAGGGAAGAGGGTGTTCCCCCTCCACTCTAATATTTTAAATTTAATTAATAAGGAGTGGACCGATGTGGAAAAAAGACCAAGCGTATCTAGGGTCCTAAAAAGAAAATATCCCTTTGCTGAGGAAGATACGTCCTCTTGGGACAAATGTCCTAAGGTGGATGCCCCCGTAGCAAAAATTACGAAGAAGTCAGCCTTACCCTTTGAGGATTTAGGTCTCTTAAAAGACCCAATGGATAAGAGAAGCGAGGCCCTACTAAAAAAATCTTGGGAGGCTTCCATGTCCATCCTTAGACCTAGCGTAGCCTCAACGTATACAGCCAGGTCCAACGTCTATCTGGTTAAACCAGCTTGAGGAACACCTAGTATCAGGAACCCCTAGAGAGGATATTTTAGCATCTCTACCAGTTCTTAAACAGGTGGCAAAGTTTTTGGCCGATGCCTCGGTCGACTCTATTAAGTTAGCAGCCAGATCTGTGGCCCTCTCAAACTCTACCAGAAGGGTGGTGTGGCTTAGGTCCTGGTCAGGTGATGCGGCATCCAAAAACAAGCTCTGCGGCATCCCCTGCGAAGGTGATAGGGTGTTCGGGTCAGTCCTGGACGACATCCTAGAAAAGGCCACAGACAGAAAGAAGGGGTTTCCCTCGGAACAAAAGAATTTTCGTCAGAGACGTTTTTTTCCTACATCTAGGGGCAGACAAGACCAAAAAAAGGATTTTTCCCCCCGGTGGCGTTTGGGAAGAGGAAGAGGTCGAGGTTTTTTATTCAACCCCTCTGACTCCTCCCAAAGGTCATCAAAACAATGACGCCAGATGCAGGGTAGGAGGAAGGCTGAAGTACTTTCTTCCAGCCTGGGAGAATATCTCCAATTCCCCTTGGGTGTTGGATATAGTCTCATCAGGCCTAAAGTTGTAGTTTTCCACTCTTCCCCAGGAGGTGTTCCACATCACCAAAAAAGCCGATCCAGTCCAAACTTTAATACTAGATCAGGTAAAAATCCTTTTACAAAAAAAAGCTATAGCGTCAGTTCCCCTAGCAGAACAGGGAACAGGCTATTATTCCCCCTTATTTCTAGTCAAAAAAACAAACGGCTCATACAGAGCCATTATAAACTTAAAGGGACTGAACCAACATCTACTCTACAAACGGTTCAAGATGGAGAGCATAAAATCCACTATAAGTCTGTTACAGAAAAACACCTTTATGGCAACCCTAGACCTTACCGACGCGTACTACCATATTCCAATCTGCAGAGAGCATCAGAAATTCCTAAGATTTTCAGTACAACAAGGTTCGGTGGTACTCCATTATCAATTCCAGGTCCTTCCTTTCGGCATTACGTCAGCACCAAGAGTCTTCTCCAAAGTGATGGCAGAGGTGATAGCAGATCTTCATCTAAAGGGCATATTAGTTGTGCCTTACTTAGACGACTTCCTTATAGCGGCTGCATCAGAGAGTCTCCTATTAGAACAGATAGAATTAGTGAAGCAAAGCCTAACAGACCTGGGGTGGCTAATAAATATAGAAAAGTCAGACCTCCAGCCCGAAAGAAGAAAGATCTTTTTAGGAATGCTGCTGGACTCAGGTCTCATGAGAACCTTCCTCCCACAGGAAAAAGTTCAGACTATCAAGCAGGAATTTACTCTGTTCCGCAGCAAATCAAGAGTGACAATCAGGTCAATAATGAAAATCTTGGGCCTAATGTCCTCAGCTATCCCAGCAGTAAAGTGGGCTCAGGCTCACTCAAGAACCCTTCAGGCTTTCATGCTCAGAGAATGGGACAAGAGCATAGCCTCATATGCAATCTTTTTTCAATCTTGAACCCAGAGCAATACAATTGCCTCTAAAAACCACTTTGTGCGCCTCCCACAGGGGGGAAACCGAAGAGACAGAGCGTTGATTAAGAGAGAAATATTCAGTGCTTAAGTCATGGTTTGGCTAGGAAAGTATCATTTAATCGCAAATGTCATACTTTAGTGTAATTTCCTGATGCATTAATGGAGATGGATATTGGTGCATGGTCTGACCATGTGATACTCCCTACTTCTGCATCACTGAGCATCCGGAGAGTGGGGACATGTCATGCCCGGCTCTGACGGTGTGCGGAGGTCTGTCAGATTGGCAGCACGTGTCTAACCTTTTGTTTGTTTTGAAATCATGCTGGATCCGCCTTCCTTCAGGTGCTCTGGGTGGGGTCATTGGCTTAAATTGCCTTCAATCCCAGAGGGCCGTGCGTGTTATAGCTTTCTGTCTGGCCTTGGATTCAAGGAAGGAAGGATTGTCTGTTCCAGCTCAGATAAGTTTGATTTCTGTTTGTGTTGTTTGCGGTCTAGGCTATTTGTGTGTCTTCTGCCCCTTCTCCCCTCTCACCATCTCAGGGATTCTAGGGTGTTTGCAGTCCAGGCACGTGGACACTTCATTCCTACCATTAAGGTCTGAAAGTGGGCTTAGCAGCATAGGGAGAGAAGTCAGGGATGTGCTAGGAGGTGACCTGTCCCCAGCATCTAGCCTAGACACTTGTGTATTTTGTTGTTTGTGTATCTGAGTTCCTGTCCGCCGTGACATTATAACACGCCATACTGTGACTGCCATCACTCAGCGATTTTGTGATGGCATCAATTGATGCACTGGTTGACCGCATGCAGGGATTGTCCCTGGAGGTTGCGGATCTGCGTGGTTCGGTCAGAGGGTTCTGCGGACAGGAGGTGCGGATGATTTTGCCTGCTTTAAAGAGTCATGCAAACTGTATTTTCGACTGCGTCCATTGTCGTCAGGTGATGAAAGTCAGAGGGTTGGTATCATCATGTCTCTGCTTAAAGGGGACGCGCAATCCATGGCTTTTTCTCTGCCGCCCGGTTCTCTGGCCCTCCGGTCGGTGGAGGAATTTTTCAAAGCCCTCGGATTGATTTACGATGACCCAGATCGGGTCTCGATGGCAGAATCTAAATTGCGTAACTTACTACAGGGTAAACATACTGCTGAGGTTTACTGCACAGAGTTTAGGAGGTGGGCTACTGAGTCAGGGTGGAACGACCCCGCCTTACGTAGTCAGTTTTGTCAGGGGTTATCTGAAAGGTTGAAAGATGCCCTGGCTTTTCATGAGTACCCGGATACTCTAGAGAATGTCTTTTGGCTATACAGTTGGATAGACGTATCAGCGAGAGGTGTAAGGGTCCCTCCGTGCAAGGTATACCTTCTGCATGTGGTTTTGTCTCACCTGCTGCCCAGGGTGATATTACTTATAACTCTGGGGTAGGGGAGGAACCCATGAAGTTGGGTCAGATATCTTTTCGTTCTGGTAGGAGAAACTTTAGGAGATTACATAAGCTATGTTACTACTGTGGTAAAAGTGAACATCTTGTTTTTGCTTGTCCTTTTGTTAAATCACGTGATGATATGAAAGAAAGAGAAACCGTCCTGACTCTTGGAAGTGTGAATGGAGTAGTGGAACAAGCAAATATGCAAGCTCCCTGTAATTCTCCTTCCAGCCATGGTGGCGCTAGACTCAAGAAAATTCTTTGTTGAGGTATTCATTGACTGTGGTGCTGGGCTAAACCTTATTGACTTTCTTTTCCTTCAAAATCTGGGTCTAAGTACGTGCACTTTGGAAAGGGAGATTCCGGTGTTTGCAATATATTCTTCACCTCTTTCTCAAAGGAGTCTCACTCATATTGCACATAATATTCAGTTGAGGTTGGGTGATTCACATGTAGAGCTTATTTCTTGTTTTGTCATGAGGAATTTGCCTGCTCCTTTGGTCCTAGGTTTGCCTTGGTTGACAAAACATAATCCAATTATTGATTGGCAGGCAAGACAAATTATTGGTTGGGGAGAGTTTTGTGCGGAGAATTGTCTTGGCACATCTATCTCAGGGGTGTCCACTGCGGTTCTACCTCAATATCTCTCAGACTTTGCGGATGTCTTTTCAGAGGGTGGGACCCAGGAATTGCCCCCTCATCGTGACTATGATTGTCCAGTTAATCTCATCCCAGGAGCTAAATTGCCAAAGTCTCGCCTTTACAATCTTCCCCAACCTGAAAGAGAGGTCTGAGTTTGGCAAAAGGTCATATTAGGCCATCTAAGTCTCCGGTGGCAGTAGGTTTTTTCTTTGTCAAGAAAAAGGATGGATCACTGAGACCGTGTTTGGATTTTCGGGAATTGAACCGTATTACGATCCGGGATCCGTATCCCCTTCCTTTGATCTCCGATCTTTTTGATCAGATTGTTGGTGCCAGGGTGTTCTCCAAGTTGGATTTGAGAGGGGCCTACAATCTGATCAGAATCAAGGAAGGGGATGAGTGGAAGACGGCCTTCAACACGCACGAGGGTCATTTTGAGAATCTGGTTATGCCTTTCGGGTTGACGAACGCGCCAGCGGTATTTCAGCGATTCGTAAATGACATTTTTCATCACTTGGTGGGGAGGTTCGTGGTGGTTTACTTGGATGACATTTTAATTTACTCTCCTGATCTGAAGACCCATCAGGATCATGTGAGACAGGTTTTGACGATCCTTCAGGAGAATAAGTTATATGCCAAATTGGAAAAATGTGTGTTTTCTGTGCAGGAGCTTCTGTTTTTGGGATATCTGCTTTCCGACTCTGGTTTTCGTATGGAACCCGAAAAAGTCTGGGCGGTTCTGGAATGGAACCGACCAGAGAATCAGAAAGCTTTGATGCGATTTTTGGGGTTTACTAACTATTATAGAAAATGTATTCTAAACTATTCCACCATTGTTAAACCTCTGACTGATATGACAAAGAAGGGCACTGACGTCTCTGTTTGGTCGGAGGAGGTATTGCAGGCCTTTTCGACTATTAAGGAGTGTTTTGCGTCTGCTCCCATTTTGGTGCAGCCCGATGTGTCTCAACCATTGGTGGTGGAGGTGGATGCATCAGAAGTGGGGGTGGGAGCGGTGCTGTCGCAGGGTTCATCTCCTGGCAAATGGGTCCCGTGTGCTGTCTTTTCCAAGAAGCTCTCGGTCGCCGAGAGGAACTATGATGTGGGAGATAGAGAGTTGCTGGCTATAAAATTGGCCTTTGAGGAATGGCGTCACTGGTTGGAGGGGGCTTCTCACCCCGTTACTGTTTATACGGATCATAAGAATTTGGCTTACCTGCAATCTGCCAAGCGTCTGAACCCTAGACAGGCTAGATGGTCACTGTTTTTTACCAGGTTCAATTTTGTGGTTACCTTTCGCCCAGGGGTCAAGAACGTCAAGGCAGATGCGTTGTCTCGCAGTTTTCCTGGGGGAGGTGATTCAGAGGATCCTGCTCCGATTTTGGCCGACGGGGTTGTGGTTTCCGCCCTGTATCCCGAATTGGAGATAGAGGTGTTGGGAGCTCAGGAGGGGGCTCCTGGTTCCTGTCCCCCAGGGAGGTTATTTGTTCCCGAAGAACTGCGATACAAGGTTTTCAAGGAACATCACGATACTGTCCTTGCCGGACATCCTGGTGGTAAGTCCACCTGTGACCTTGTGTCCCGGAGGTTCTGGTGGCCCGGGTTACGTAGGAGCATTGAGGATTACGTGGCAGCCTGTGAGACCTGTGCACGATCTAAGGTTGCTCATACTCGACCGGCTGGGTCACTCCTTCCTTTATCTATTCCGTCTCTTCCTTGGACGCACTTGTCCATGGACTTTATTACGGATCTGCCGAGTTCTTCGGGGAAAACAGTAATTTTGGTGGTAGTTGATCGTTTTAGCAAGATGACTCATTTTATATCGTTAACTGGTCTGCCTAATGCCAAGACTCTTGCGCAAATTTTTGTTGACAATATCGTGAGATTGCATGGTGTTCCTTCGGATGTGGTTTCTGATAGGGGCACGCAGTATGTCTCCAGGTTCTGGAGGGTGTTCTGCTCTCGGCTTGGCATTCAACTTTCGTTCTCTTTGGCTTTCCATCCACAGTCGAATGGTCAGACGGGGCGTACTAATCAGAACCTGGAGACCTACTTGAGGTGCTTTGTGGGGGAAAATCAGGAGGACTGGTCCTCATTCCTGCCCTTAGCGGAGTTTGCTTTGAATAACCGTAGACAGGAATCCACGGGTAAGTCGCCATTTTTTGGCACATATGGTTTTCATCCTCAGTTTGGTACCTTTTCTGGGACTAGTTACTCTGGGATGCCAGAGGAGGAAAGGTTTTCTTCCATCTTATCCTCTATCTGGCGGAGGATACAAGTGAATTTGGAGATGATGGGTGAGAGATATAAGCGAATGGCTGACAGGAGACGTGTGACTGGTCGGGACCTGTGTGTGGGTGATCTGGTGTGGTTGTCCACTAAAAACATTATATTGAGAGTGCCATCTTGGAAACTGGGTCCAAGATTTATCGGCCCGTACAAAATATCTGCGCTGATCAATCCAATAGCGTTTCGACTGGATCTTCCGCAGACTTGGAAGATCCATGATGTGTTCTATAGATCTTTATTGAAAAAATATGTGAGATCAGTGGAACCATCGCCATTGCCCCCTCCTCCTGTTCTGGTCGATGAGAATTTAGAGTTCGAGATCTCCCGGATTCTTGACTCTAGAGTTCTTCGGGGTTCCCTTCAGTATCTGGTACACTGGAGGGGATACGGCCCCGAGGAGAGGATGTGGGTTCCGGCACTGGAGGTCAACGCCAGCCGACTGGTTAGGGCTTTTCACAGAGCCCACCCGGATAAGGTTGGTCCAGGGTGCCCGGAGGTCACCCGTAGAAGGGGGGGGGTACTGTCATGCCCGGCTCTGACGGTGTGCGGAGGTCTGTCAGATTGGCAGCACGTGTCTCACCTTTTGTTTGTTTTGGAATCATGCTGGATCCGCCTTTATTCAGGTGCTCTGGGTGGGGTCATTGGCTTAAATTGCCTTCAATCCCAGAGCGCCGTGCGTGTTATAGCTTTCTGTCTGGCCTTGGATTCAAGGAAGGAAGGATTGTCTGTTCCAGCTCAGATAAGTTTGATTTCTGTTTGTGTTGTTTGCGGTCTAGGCTATTTGTGTGTCTTCTCCCCTCTCACCATCTCAGGGATTCTAGGGTGTTTGCAGTCCAGGCACGTGGACACTTCATTCCTACCATTAAGGTCTGAAAGTGGGCTTAGCAGCATAGGGAGAGAAGTCAGGGATGTGCTAGGAGGTGACCTGTCCCCAGCATCTAGCCTAGACACTTGTGTATTTGGTTGTTTGTGTATCTGAGTTCCTGTCCGCCGTGACAGGACATTACCAAAAAAATAATACAGGTATGTGTGCGATGCGGATAGGAATAAAATGTGTAGGACTTGGATGTAGGCTAATTTACTTGCCACAGGTCATACAGTTCAAACTTCCAGGCCAGACGCCTGAAAAGACGTGAGCCCCAGTAATAGACATTCTATCCATATATTCAGAGAAGGAAAAATTAAAATCTCCCCCAATAATCACTGCTGCTGGAAGGTATTAAGTGAGTTTTGAGAGTACCTTATTCAGGAAGGGGATTTGGGCTGTATTCGGAGGATAGATATTACAAAGCATCAGTGGAGTACCGTGAAGAGTAGTTTTGAGGATAATAAATCTACCATTTGCGTCAGAGACACAAGACTCAACTTGTAGTGGGCAATTAGTAGATAAAAGAATCACCACTCCTGCAATTTTTTATCTGCAGATGCAGAGTATACTCGCGGAAATGATTTAGCTGCAAACTTTAACGAACCACTGCAATCAAAATGAGTCTCCTGTAGGAAAACTAGATCTGCTTTCTGAGAGCAACATTCGTCAAGGGCTGATTTCCGTTTGGTATTGGAATTAAGGCCCTTGATGTTTAGTGAGAGACATTTATTCATTTTGTAAGTGAGTGAAAGTACCATACTTGCTATTAGAGATGTGCAGAGTTTCCCTCCAGGAGAGTGAAGATCAGAAAGACCAGTCAGGAGTCGCCAGTGGAAGGGTGGTAACCTTGAGATGCCTGTGTGTGAACGAGCAGGAAAAAAACAAGGAAAGGGGGGGGGGGTACACAAGACCATAAGTAGTTTGCATAATAATATAGCATGTATCTAACACAAAACAACGAATTCTTCCAATCATTGGACACCAGTGTTGAGATAGGGATCAATTGAGTACACCAAGCACTCTCCAAGTCACTCTGTGTCTCTCCCCCACTCATAAAAGGGATAGGGGAGAGACAAAGGGTAAGAATAAATATCCCATTTGTAAGGGCATGACTGGATGCCCTCCAAAATTACATAAAAGTACATAAACAAGAAAACTTTAAAAAAAAGTGTTAACCTACGCAAAAAATTTGATAGTCTGTTCAGACTTCAGAGACACCGCTCAATACTGTGTCTTTGAACAGGGGACAGTCAGTGAGGAACTTCTCATAGTTGGTTATATTCAGGTAGGTGCATCCCGGGGGCCTGGTTTGGACAACTCATTTTGTGGCGGAGAGCGAAGCTATTTCTGTTGAACCGTGCACCAGATCAGAGCGGGAACAGGTGGTGGTTCAGGGACTTCCCAATCATCGATGGGTGGGATGGAAATGAGCAGAGCAAAACGTTGGTAGGTCTGAGTGGGACCTTAGGATAGATGTCTTGCCATTTTTCATCACTAGCAATGCAAAAGGGTATCCCCAGCAGTATGGTAATTTCTTATCTCGTAGACAGGTTATTAAAGGTTGTAATGATCTTCTTTTCTACAACGTCAGCCAGGAAAGATCTTAATAAAGTTGTAAGGCCGTTCCATGGAAATCAATGGTTCGCAGTAAGCAAGCTTTGGTCATAATGGCTTCTCTGAGTTGCAAGTCATGTACACAGCAGATGATATCACGGGGTTGCACAGAGGAATTTTTAGGACGTAATGACCTATGTGCCCGGTCCAGCTTGATAACCTGGGGTGGTTGAGAGCCCAGCAGAGTATTAAAAAGTTCTTCCAGCAGATTTTGTAGATTCTCATCTGTCTTGCTCTCAGGCAGTCCCCTGATTCGGATATTGTTTCTACGCCCTCTGTTATCTAGATCTTCCAGATGGTGGGACTGGTCCATAATATTTTGAGAGTAACAGGTAATAAGAGATTGTAGGTGACCGATATATCTACGAGTATAGTCATGGTCTGTTTCTATAGCATCAATGTGGGCAGACATTTGTTTAAAATCTTGGCGTAGAGAGGATATTTCAGATTTACAAGTGGTTCTCACCTCTGTTATTAGGACCTTGAAATCCTCCTTAGTAGGTAGGTAAATGTTGTAAGGTTTGCTGGAGTATTATGGAGGTATGTGATAGTGTAAAGCCCCTTCTTCTCCATCATCTGAAAGTTGCCCCCAGTTTGCATTATCCTCTTCATGTCACTCTAAAGACTGTGTGACATCTTTGGGGTCTTCTGGGGGGTCAGCCGAGTCACGGCAACGCTGTGAGGGTGTCGCTGCCTGACGTGTCTGCTTGGCTGCCACCTTAGGCGGCATGGCGGTGGCTTGGCAGGTTTGAATATGGGAGCCTGGTAATGCCTCCGCGCAACCCCTTTCTTTAGACAACTGAGGGATAAATTCTCTTGCTTCTGTGGAGAGACGCGGTAGTGGTGTTTGCTGAGGTTCGCTCTGCAGGAAGTCCCATAGCGAGGACGCGTGGCTGGTGCTGCATCACTCCCCTCCTCAAAGGTCGTGGGTGGGAACAAACCGCGCGCGACTGCCGGAGCAGCGGAACCACGATACAGGTACCCGTCTAGCAAGGAGCTCAACAAGCTGGTGACCAGAGCGTTCCTGGATATTTTTAGGGGCAGTTTCTTCCCCATGGGATGGTGTGTTGGCGCTTATGGGTCCCCTGAGCTCAGCTCTAATGCGGCCATGTTCTTCAGATGTCCAGGCCATTTCTGATCATCATGATGATCAGAAAATCTTTTCTTCCTTGGCCAGTGTCCTCTTACTTCAACCATTTGAGTGAGACAAACGCTGGTTGTCAGTTGTGGGTTCCTCTTCCTGTACCAGTTTCCACCTGAGTACCAGCTGCTGAGGCCATTGTCAGTGATTACTTTCAGAGTTGTCAGAAGACTAGATCATCTCTGCTTCAGGCTAAAACTCACATGAAGAAGTTTGCTGATTGGAGTTACTGGTCACCACCTCAATTTGCCCCAGAGAGAAGATTTGGCTCTCCTCCACGAACATTAGGCTTAAGGTATCTTTGAATAAATTGGCACCAGATTCATCAGATCTTTTGACGTCCTGAAGATTAATTTGGTCTGTTACAAGCTACACCTCCCCTACTCATTACTCATCTCTAATTCCTTCAACGTCTTCTCCTCAAGCCAGCAGTACTCATTCTGTACTCCTGTTCTTCTGTTTCTACTCCCAGTCCAGTTGGAACTGATGAATACTAGGTCAAAAGTATTTTGGATTTGAAGACCGATGCAACTGGTGGACTGGAAGGGGTTTGCTCCTGAGGAGATATCTTGGGAACTCACCGAAAACAATTCAAGGCTTCTTCTCTTCTTAGGAAAATTCTCAGACTGTTATGTCGGTGGTCCAGGCCAGCCAGAGCTTCTCTGCTCTCAGTGAGCATGGACACTTAGTCACCCACCCATCCTCTTGTACTTCTATGATGGTCGGTGCCTGTTGGTGTCCTCCTCAGTCGGTACAGTTGCTGGGGAGCTCTTTTTGTGTTCTTGCTAGTGTAACACCCCAGAGTTGTGTTATTACACGCCTCTACCCCGCTACTATCTTCTAAGAGCCATTATACTGTCATCAGATATGATTTTGCTCATATCTTCCACAAATGTGCATATAAATCCATGTTAAATGCAATTGTTCCTGTAGTTTGCCTGGTTACCAGTAGGTGGCAGCAACTCATTGGCAAGTTCAGCTTAGTGTTTAGTGAATCTAGAATGGATTATTCCAGCTTAGCTACCCCTCTGTGAGCGAAGTGGGCAGTTCCCACATCCTGCAGCATGGGTGGAGAAGGAAGTTAGAGTGAGTGTAGCCCACCCCCTGCTAGGGGTAGGGTGTGTGTGTGAGGAGTTCCCCTGCATAGGGAAGACAGCAAGGACCTAGTCTCGGCTGAGACTTGGCCATATACCCAGTTTGAGCACCTTCAGCTCTGCTGGATGAGAAAAGCAGAAAACTACAGACAACCTCCAGAGTTCCAGGAAGAAAGAATCCCCTGAGAATCCATCTGTGAGATAAGTCCAGAGACCTAGGAGAAGATATTTACACCTCAGCTAGTCTGTCCCCACACAGCAGAAGTTACAGATAAGTGCAGAAGCTAACCCTGCCATAGTTACAGAGCTACCACGCAGACGTTTATCCTGCAAGCTACAGATTTAAAGCAGAAGCACTCATTCCTGCCAATCATTGCCAAAACCTGCTGGGACCAAGAGAACAAAGCTGTATACTGTTTGGATGCAAGTTATTTCAAGTGAAGAAACCTTTAAACTTCATCTAAAGGTGTGGACTTCAGTTCTTCTGCAAAATTCTTCTATTACTTCTACTATCACTACACTCAAATTTATTGCAAGTGAGCCAGGAGTCCGACCGTACCCAGGTAGGAGACACCGTGACACAATTATCACTACCCTACAGAGAGATTATAGGCCATTACACCACTCTGGCATTCCTAATCTGGGATGTGCGTTATAACACCTTGGAAGGGCCCTGGGATAGTACCCTGTGCACGCTGCAATTGGCGTCACAAACAAATACAGAATATTATCCACACATATCCTGGCCATTGCACTAGCATTCTGTATGCAGCCTCTTCTGGTGTTTCTATGGTGTGTGCTCTCCTCTCAATTTCTTAAAGCACCAGACAGTCTTCCAGGGGGGTATATAAGTTATTTTTACTCTGGGACAGGTGCCTGAGTAATAGGTTCTAGTTAGCTAGTTTCCTGCAAAGGTGTCTTGCTTACCTTCCCATGTACCAATCTCTGCCTGTTACCAGATTTGACCCTTCACTGCCTGACCCCCGTTTTGACCCTGTGCTGCCTGCCCTTACGTTTGGACTGCTTACTGGATTGTATGTACTCTGCCCAACTTGACCACTTTTTTCCTGACTATGGTTTTGCTTGATCCATTGATGCTTCTTACCAGTGTTTCTTGATCCCTGTGAGTTAGCAGCCACTAAACCGAGACTACTCCAAGAGGTAGCAGCTTGGTGGCTCCCCTGCAGCGAAGTCCATATTCCAGTATAGGGATAAAGGTTGAACACCAGGTGGGCTACTTAGATAGTGCCCTTAGTTGTAGCCCCAAGTCAGATCTGTTCAGTGGCACAGTGGATCCACAACCGCTTCTGTAACCCAGCATACATTATTCTAGAGATGTATGTGTGTCATGATTGGCAACACCACTTCAACCCCATCAGGTGTTATGTTCCAATAGTTGCTGGAATCACATGGCGATATAGACCACTAGTCCAAATAATGCAACTATGTTATGTATTTAAAATACCACAGGCACAATCATCAGGAACCTGACACTCATACATTGTTGATACTGCATGTGTCACAATGAAGTTCCTTAGCATCCAGTTGTCACAACTTTATAAAGTGCCCTGTGTTCTGGGCATTCATTATCATGTAGCGACAGTGAAAAGAACAGAAATATGTTTGTTTTTTTTTGCAACAAGACATTTTGTCTTCCAGTTCCTGATCTGCTCTTCCTCCTACCCTACATCAGCTCTTTGTTCCTGGTACAAGTTAACCCTCAGCAACCCATTAATTGATACATTTGCATGGAGAGGTAATGTTAGGAATGAAGAGCAGAAAAATCAATATAGTAGCAACTGTCCTGAATTGATGGCCTACATTTGTGGACTATACATACTCTCTATTTTGAAGCAACATGTATCCACCTTACAAAAACTTCAATCCCTTAATGACCAATGACGTACTCAGCCTGCATCATAAATACCTACAACAAACTGGCAGACCACATGAGTTATATCCTTTGTTCTCTTCCAGTGATGGCAACATCACTGGAGGAAAACACAATGGCAGAAATTCCTAATTGTTCAGAAAACAACTGGATAAAGGATAGAATCAGAATCTCCTCCAGGATGGCTCCAACCTCTGCGCGCGTTTCAGCTGACCTTCATCTGGGCACTGGCGGATCCAGGGGGGGGCAACAGGGGGGTACCTTCTCCCGCGCTGTATAGTAATTGCTACTATCGAAACACCAGGCAGGAGTCTGCCCTGTTTCTCCCTGGGCGTTCCTTCTCCCTGGCTGTAGCGCTGTCCAATCGCAGCGCAGAGCTCACAGCCATGGAAAAAAAAAACCTCCCAGGCTGTGAGCTCTGCACTGCAATTGGACAGCGCTACAGCCAGGGAGTAGGAACACCCAGGGAGAAACGGGGCAGACTCCTCCCTGGTTTACCGATAGTAGCAATTACCATACAGCGCAGGAGAAAGTAACGGGGCCACAGCGGGCGAACAGAGCGGCGCCCAGGGATAATAGTAAGTGCAGTGAGATCCCTGGGCGCCGCGCTACATATACAGTTATCTTACAATGTTTGGACCCATGAAAGGTTCTCTTTAATAGGTTTTTCAGGGCCCCTTCACATACACTGGCGTGGCGGCGGCGACATTGGTGGCCTGCCCTGTCCCTTCCACCCCCACCCCCGTGCATCTTACTGGCAGCCAGAATCAAGCCGGTACAAGCTGGCGCCGTTTTAATTTGGCCCGCCCACCAAGTTCCGGTCCTGGGAATTGGAAGTCCGGAACAGAGGAGCGCCGCCGGAGTCGGGACAGGGATGGGACCTCACCTCAGGGGTTGCGGACAACTGCGGAGGTGACAGTGACAGACTGTGCACCTCCCGAGACCACGCTCTGGATCCGCCACTGTGTCTCAGCTGCCATCACTGTGGGACACACTCTAAATACTCCATACCACCAATCAGAACTTCACACCAAAGCATAAATAAATTACATGCGTCTGAATATGGAATATGGCGAGAAGAGGGTCGCACATACCTGATGCAGGTCATCATGTGACAATACTGTCATGTGATCAGACACCACGTCAAGTAATGATGCAGGCATAACTACTGGTGGCATCAAAGTTGTGCCCCTGCGCAGGGCTTGTAATGCCCCTCTATGCAACATTAAATATAACACATAGTTTTTATCATGATGATTAAACTAAAACTCATAATCAATTACAAATAACAAGTTCATTAGTGCAATAAATCCAGAATATATACACCATAATTAAATGGGATTACAGTATGAAATAATCATATGCCAACGATGAGTAATACAAAAATGATCAATAATAAAAGAAGTGGAAATGTATAATATCATGATTATAATACTGAATGAAGGACCCATTAAAAGTAAAAAAAGTGTCAAAACAAAACCCAATAAATCCAGTTAAAATTTCCTTCTCAAATCATCCACAGCCTGCATCATAGCCCACACACCTAAGCCACATAAAGAAATAAATCTCCCCCAGCATGCATGTGTAACACCCCAGAGTTGTGTTACTACACTCTTCTACCCCGCTACAATCTGTTAAGAGCCTTGACCTTGTCGTCTCATGATTTAACATTATGTCTTCACAACTGTGCATTATAAACCATGTTAAATGTATATTGTTGCAATTTCCATGTTCACCAGCTGGTGGCAGCAATGTGTTAGTAAGGACTTAAGTTCAGTTTAGTATTTCTAAGCTGGAATAGTTCATTCCAGCTTAGCTTCCCCTCTGTGAGCAGAGTAGGCTGTGCCCACATCCTCCAGCTTGGGTGGAGAAGGAAGTTAGAGTGCCAGCCACCTGGATAGATTGGAGGCTTGGGCAGATAAGTGGCAGATGAGGTTTAACCACCTCCGGACCGCCTAACGCAGATTTGCGTTCCGGAGGTGGCAGCCCTGCGCAGAGTCACGCATATACGCGTCATCTCGTGCGAGCCGAGACTTCCTGTGAACGCGCGCACACAGGCGCGCGCGCTCACAGGAACGGAAGGTAAGAGAGTTGATCTCCAGCCTGCCAGCGGCGATCGTTCGCTGGCAGGCTGGAGATGTGTTTTTTTTAACCCCTAACAGGTATATTAGACGCTGTTTTGATAACAGCGTCTAATATACCTGCTACCTGGTCCTCTGGTGGTCCCCTTTGTTTGGATCGACCACCAGAGGACACAGGTAGCTCAGTAAAGTACCACCAAGCACCACTACACTACACTACACCCCCCCCGTCACTTATTAACCCCTTATTAGCCCCTGATCACCCCATATAGACTCCCTGATCACCCCCCTGTCATTGATTACCCCCCTGTCATTGATCAACCCCCTGTAAAGCTCCATTCAGATGTCCGCATGATTTTTACGGATCCACTGATACATGGATCGGATCCGCAAAACGCATACGGACGTCTGAATGAAGCCTTACAGGGGCGTGATCAATGACTGTGGTTATCACCCCATATAGACTCCCTGATCACCCCCCTGTCATTGATTACCCCCCTGTCATTGATCAACCCCCTGTAAAGCTCCATTCAGATGTCCGCATGATTTTTACGGGTCCACTGATAGATGGATCGGATCCGCAAAACACATACAGGCGTCTCCCTGGAGCCTTCCAGGGGGGGGTGATCACCCCATTCAGACTCCCTGATCACCCCCCTGTCATTGATCACCCCCCCCTGTCATTGATCACCCCCCCCCCTGTCATGCTGCATTCAGATGTCCGTATGATTTTTACGGATCCACGGATACATGGATCGGATCCGCAAAACACATACGGACATCTGAATGGAGCCTTACAGGGGGGTGATCAATGACAGGGGGGTCACCCCATATAGACATATATCACCCCATATAGACTCTCTGATCACCCCCCTGTCATTGATCACCCCCCTGTCATTGATCACCCTCTGTAAGGCTCCATTCAGACATTTTTTTGGCCCAAGTTAGCGGAATTATTATTTTTTTTTCTTACAAAGTCTCATATTCCACTAACTTGTGTCAAAAAATAAAATCTCACATGAACTCACCATACCCCTCACGGAATCCAAATGCGTAAAATTTTTTAGACATTTATATTCCAGACTTCTTCTCACGCTTTAGGGCCCCTAGAATGCCAGGGCAGTATAAATACCCCACATGTGACCCCATTTCGGAAAGAAGACACCCCCAGGTATTCCGTGAGGGGCATATTGAGTCCATGAAAGATTGAAATTTTTGTCCCAAGTAAGCGGAACGGGAGACTTTGTGAGAAAAAAATAAAAAATATCAATTTCCGCTAACTTGTGCCAAAAAAAAAAAATTTCGATGAACTCGCCATGCCCCTCATTGAATACCTTGGGGTGACTTCTTTCCAAAATGGGGTCACATGTGGGGTATTTATACTGCCCTGGCATTCTAGGGGCCCCAAAGCGTGAGAAGAAGTCTGGTATCCAAATGTCTAAAAATGCCCTCCTAAATGGAATTTGGGCACCTTTGCGCATCTAGGCTGCAAAAAAGTGTCACACATCTGGTATCGCCGTATTCAGGAGAAGTTGGGGAATGTGTTTTGGGGTGTCATTTTACATATACCCATGCTGGGTGAGAGAAATATCTTGGTCAAATGCCAACTTTGTATAAAAAAATGGGAAAAGTTCTCTTTTGCCAAGATATTTCTCTCACCCAGCATGGGTATATGTAAAATGACACCCCAAAACACATTCCCCAACTTCTCCTGAATACGGCGATACCACATGTGTGACACTTTTTTGCAGCCTAGGTGGGCAAAGGGGCCCATATTCCAAAGAGCACCTTTAGGATTTCACAGGTCATTTACCTACTTACCACACATTAGGGCCCCTGGAAAATTCCAGGGCAGTATAACTACCCCACAAGTGACCCCATTTTGGAAAGAAGACACCCCAAGGTATTCCGTGAGGGGCATGGCGAGTTCCTAGAATTTTTTTTTTTTTGTCACAAGTTAGTGGAAAATGATGATTTTTTATTTTTTTTTTCCATACAAAGTCTCATATTCCACTAACTTGTGACAAAAAATAAAAACTTCCATGAACTCACTATGCCCATCAGCGAATACCTTGGGGTCTATTCTTTCCAAAATGCGGTCACTTGTGGGGTAGTTATACTGCCCTGGCATTCTAGGGGCCCAAATGTGTGGTAAGGAGTTTGAAATCAAATTCTGTAAAAAATGACCAGTGAAATCCGAAAGGTGCTCTTTGGAATATGGGCCCCTTTGCCCACCTAGGCTGCAAAAAAGTGTCACACATCTGGTATCGCCGTACTCAGGAGAAGTTGGGGAATGTGTTTTGGGGTGTCTTTTTACATATACCCATGCTGGGTGAGAGAAATATCTTGGCAAAAGAAAACTTTTCCCATTTTTTTATACAAAGTTGGCATTTGACCAAGATATTTATCTCACCCAGCATGGGTATATGTAAAAAGACACCCCAAAACACATTCCCCAACTTCTACTGAATACGGAGATACCAGATGTGTGACACTTTTTTGCAGCCTAGGTGGGCAAAGGGGCCCAAATTCCAAAGAGCACCTTTCGGATTTCACTCGTCATTTTTTACAGAATTTGATTTCAAACTCCTTACCACACATTTGGGCCCCTAGAATGCCAGGGCAGTATAACTACCCCACAAGTGACCCCATTTTGGAAAGAAGAGACCCCAAGGTATTTCGTGATGGGCATAGTGAGTTCATAGAACTTTTTATTTTTTGTCACAAGTTAGTGGAATATGAGACTTTGTAAGGAAAAAAAAAAAAATCATCATTTTCCGCTAACTTGTGACAAAAAATAAAAAGTTCTATGAACTCACTATGCCCATCAGCGAATACCTTAGGGTGTCTACTTTCCGAAATGGGGTCATTTGTGGGGTGTTTGTATTGTCTGGGCATTGTAGGACCTCAGGAAACATGACAGGTGCTCAGAAAGTCAGAGCTGCTTCAAAAAGCGGAAATTCACATTTTTGTACCATAGTTTGTAAACGCTATAACTTTTACCCAAACCATTTTTTTTTTACCCAAACATTTTTTTTTATCAAAGACATGTAGAACAATAAATTTAGAGCAAAATTTCTATATGGATCTCGTTTTTTTTGCAAAATTTTACAACTGAAAGTGAAAAATGTCATTTTTTTGCAAAAAAATCGTTAAATTTCGATTAATAACAAAAAAAGTAAAAATGTCAGCAGCAATGAAATACCACCAAATGAAAGCTCTATTAGTGAGAAGAAAAGGAGGTAAAATTCATTTGGGTGGTAAGTTGCATGACCGAGCAATAAATGGTGAAAGTAGTGTAGGTCAGTAGTGTAAAAAGTGGCCTGGTCTTTCAGGGTGTTTAAGCACTGGGGGCTGAGGTGGTTAACACTGACAAATGTGAAGTTATGCACATGGGAAGGAATAATGCAAGTCACCCGTACATACTAAATGGTAAAACACTCGGTAACACTGACATGGAAAAGGATCTGTCATTGCCAGTTCTGTGAGAAGGTTTGGCAGACGTTCTTCTCTACCTCTTGTATGATGTTCTTTGTTTTGGTTTCACTTTCTCATCTCCTTTCCTTCTGCCAGGTGTCACTTATTTAGACTAATCGTCTTCCTTTATATTCCCTCCCATACTGCCTCACTTTGCGGTTTATACTACTTCCTGGATGAAGTGTTCACTGTTGGAGGCAGCTTCTGCTGTTTGCTCAGATAAGTCCTTTACTTTATTGTGTTTCCTTGCTGGCTTGATTATGGGTGACCCTGACTCAGTCCGTATTAAGTGCAGGGAGTCGGTGGTCGTGTTCTCTCACTATTATAGGGTTTTCAGGTGTCACACAGACTTAGGTACGTGGGCATGCAATCGTCTACCATCGAGACCCTTGCATGTGCATAGCAGTCAGGGAGAGCTCTTAGGGTTTTATAGGGCTCACCTATAAGCTCCTTAGTTTGGGATCAAGCCAGTCGCTCGTTTATTCATAAGTTCAATCATGCAAGGTCTTTCGCCGGAGGTAGCAGATCTCCGTAAAACTGTGTCTCAGTTTCAGGTGACCGGTTCTGCTGGCGTTCATGGAGTTTGTTCCGAGCCTAAGATCTCGCTTCCGGATACGTTCTCCGGGGGTAGTGAGAATTTTGTTCGCTTTAGAGAGGCTTGCAAACTCCATTTTTGCCTACATCCCCATTCCTCTGGTGATGAGGAGCAGAGGGTGGGGATCATCATCTCGCTGCTCAGGGATAACGCTTAGTCTTGGGCCTTTTCGCTGCCGGTGGGGGCACGTCCCCTCCGATCGGTGGATGAATTTTTTGTAGCCCTGGGGCAGATATATGATGACCCGGATCGTATTGCTCTGGCTGAATCTAAACTGCGTCTTTTATGCCAGGGTAAACAGTCCGCAGAGATATATTGTCCTGAATTTCGGAGATGGGCAGCTGATACTGGTTGGAATGATGCTGCACTCCGAAGTCAATTTTGCCATGGTCTTTCGGAAAGATTGAAAGATGCATTCGCTTTTCATGAGAGACCAGCGTCGTTAGAGTCAGCCATGTCTCTAGCTGTTCGTATTGACAGGCGTCTTAGATAGAGAGAGGAGACTACTCTTTCCTGTCATATTCAGCCCAAGGAGAGTGGGGCTGTCTCATTCAGTGCACAGGGGTCTCAATCTGTTTCAATCCCCTCTGAGGAGGAGGCCATGCAGCTGGGTTTGCTTGCCTCTGATAGTAGAGGATTCAGCTCTCAGAGGAGGGGTTGTTTCTGTTGTGGCGGTATAAATCATTTAGCTAATGTTTGCCCCTCTAGGAGATTCATGAAGTTTTCTGAGGGTGATCAAAACAAAACTAAAAAAACCTCTCTAAAACCTTTCCATTTGCTACTATTGGCAAGGTTGATGCGGAAATTGAAGGTTTGCCGTTTGCTTGTAGTTCCCGTTTTCTCCTACCTGCCAGGGTGGCGCTAGACAGCAAGAACATTGTTTGTGAGATTTTTGTAGATAGTGAAGCTGCTGTCAATCTCATTGATAATCAATTTGCAACAACGCATGGTTTCCAGGTATGCACTTTGGAAAAGGATATACCTGTTTTTGCTATCGATTCCGCTCCACTTTCTCAAAGATCGTTAAAGGGCATAGTTCACAATATCCGTTTGACTGTGGGTGACGCTCATGTTGAGGATATGTCATGTTTTGTCTTAAGCGGATTACCTACTCCTCTAGTGTTGGGGCTACCCTGGCTTACTAAACATAACCCCACCATTGATTGGCAAGCAAGGCAAATAAATGGTTGGAGTGAGTTTTGCAGAGAGAATTGCTTCACGGCATCTCTTTCAGAGGTTTCTTCCAAGACTGTGCCATCTTTTCTCTCTGAATTTTCGGATGTGTTTTCCGAGAGTGGTGTCCAGGATTTGCCCCCTCACCGGGAGTACGACTGCCCTATTAATCTCATCCCAGGCGCCAAGCTGCCAAAATTCCGACTATACAATCTCTCCCAACCTGAAAGGGTCGCTATGCGTACTTATATCTCTGAGACCCTGAGAAAGGGACACATCCGACCCTCGAAGTCACCTGTTGCCGCTGTTTTTTTTTTTGCTAAGAAAAAAGATGCTTCTTTAAGACCTTGTCTGGATTTCAGGGAGCTGAACCGTATCACAATTCGTGACCCATATCCGCTTCCTCTGATCCCGGACTTGTTTAACCAGATTGTTGTGGCTAAAGTTTTTTCTAAGTTGGATTTAAGAGGGGCATACAACCTAGTCAGGGTCAGGGAAGGGGACGAATGGAAGACGGCCTTCAATACCCCTGAGGGTCATTTCGAGAATTTGGTTGTGCCCTTTGGTTTGAAGAATGCTCCGGCCGTCTTCCAACATTATGTGAACAGCATTTTTTATAATTTAATGGTTAAATTTGTACCGGTGTATCTAAATGACATTTCTATTTTTTTTCTCCTGATTTCAAGACTCATCGGGACCACCTATGTCAGGTCTTGCTGATTCTGCGGGAGAATAAATTGTACGCTAAACTGGAAAAATATGTGTTTGCGGTTCCAGAGAATCAATTTTTTGGTTTTCTTCTCTCCGCTTCTGGTTTTCGGATGGACCCTGAGAAGGTCCGTGCTGTGCTTGATTGGGAGCTTCCTGAGAATCAGAAGGCGCTGATAAGGTTTTTGGGTTTTGCCAATTATTACAGAAAGTTCATTTTGAATTATTCCTCTGTTGTTAAGCCACTCACTGATATGACTAAAAAGGAGGTGGATTTTTCCTCGTGGTCGGTAGATGTGCTTAAAGCCTTTTCTAGTATTAAAGAGAGTTTTGCTTCCGCTCCCATTTTGGTACAACCTGATGTCTCTCTACTAGGGATGAGCGAACCCGAACTGTATAGTTCGGGTTCGTACCGAATTTTGGGGTGTCCGTGACACGGACCCGAACCCGAACATTTTCGTAAAAGTCCGGGTTCGGTGTTCGGCGCTTTCTTGGCGCTTTTTGAAAGGCTGCAAAGCAGCCAATCAACAAGCGTCATACTACTTGCCCCAAGAGGCCATCACAGCCTTGCCTACTATTGGCATGGCTGTGATTGGCCAGTGCAGCATGTGACCCAGCCTCTATATAAGCTTGGGTCACATAGCGCTGCACGTCACTCTGCTGATTCAAGCATAGGGAGAGGTTGCTGCTGCGACGTTAGGGCGAGATTAGGCAGATTAACTCCTCCAAAAGACTTAATTCAGTGATCGATCTCCAGCTGTGGATCATTGAAGTGCTGATATTGAATTGCTCACTTTTTTTAGGCTGCCCAGAGCGTTTTTATATCACTTTTATCTGGGGTGATCGGCGGCCATTTCGTGGCTTGTGGTGCGCCAGCACAAGCTACCACCAAGTGCATTTAACCATCAATAGTGTGGTTATTTTTTGCTATATCCTACATCAGCTGCAGGCTGAGCCTGTGTCACCCAAGTGCATTTAACCATCAATAGTGTGGTTATTTTTTGGCCATATACTACATCAGGGGCAAGTTGAGCCTGTCACCCAGCGACTAAAAAATAGCCCTGACATTTATATTCCTCCAAATCAGTACTGTTTTAGCTGGTCAAGTTATTTGTAGTGACCGTAAAAGCACAGTTTTTGTTCTGGGTTGAAAAACTATTCCCAAATTTGCCATTCTCAAAATTAGTAGTTTCTGCTATATCAGGCCTACTTTAAATCTATCCCAAAAAGGATATCTTAGATTGAAGGTGCTGATAGTGTCATTCTGAAAAACTTGACACACACGCTACCGTGCAGATACAAGTCTAATTCTGTGATTAAAGGTATATCTGTCACACAGCGCGTAAAAAATAGGCCTCACATTTATATTCGACCAAATCTGTCATTACTTGTGTGCCTGTATTAGTGTAATACGGTACCTAAATAGATAGCCAGACAGTGTTAGGTGTCTGTAAAAAAAAGGCCTGAATTTTAATTCAATACATTGGCCCGAATAATATTTTTCTTATTGTGGTGAACGGGAACAATGAGGAAAACATCTAGTAAGGGACGCGGACGTGGACATGGTCGTGGTGGTGTTAGTGGACCCTCTGCTGCTGGGAGAGGATGTGGCCGTTCTGCCACAGCCACACGTCCTAGTGTACCAACTACCTCAGGTCCCAGTAGCCGCCAGAATTTACAGGGATATTTGGTGGGGCCCAATGCCGTTCTAAGGATGGTAAGGCCTGAGCAGGTACAGGCATTAGTCAATTGGGTGGCCGACAGTGCATCCAGCACGTTCACATTATCTCCCACCCAGTCTTCTGCAGAAAGCGCCCAGATGGCGCATGAAAACCAAGCCCATCAGTCTGTCACATCACCCCCATGCATATCAGGGAAACTGTCTGAGCCTCAAGTTATGCAGCAGTCTCTTATGCTGTTTGAAGACTCTGCTGCCAGGGTTTCGCAAGGGCATCCACCTAGCCCTTCCCCAGGGGTGGAAGAGATAGAATGCACTAACGCACAACCACTTATGTTTCCTGATGATGAGGACATGGGAATACCACCTCAGCACGTCTCTGATGATGACGAAACACAGGTGCCAACTGCTGCGTCTTTCTGCAGTGTGCAGACTGAACAGGAGGTCAGGGATCAAGACTGGGTGGAAGACGATGCAGGGGACGATGAGGTCCTAGACCCCACATGGAATGAAGGTCGTGCCACTGACTTTCACAGTTCGGAGGAAGAGGCAGTGGTGAGACCGAGCCAACAGCGTAGCAAAAGACAAAGAGGGAGCAGTGGGCAAAATCAGAACACCCGCCGCCAAGAGACTCCGCCTGCTACTGACCGCCGCCATCTGGGACCGAGCACCCCAAAGGCAGCTTCAAGGAGTTCCCTGGCATGGCACTTCTTCAAACAATGTGCTGACAACAAGACCCGAGTGGTTTGCACGCTGTGCCATCAGAGCCTGAAGCGAGGCATTAACGTTCTGAACCTTAGCACAACCTGCATGACCAGGCACCTGCATGCAAAGCATGAACTGCAGTGGAGTAAACACCTTAAAAACAAGGAAGTCACTCAGGCTCCCCCTGCTACCTCTTCTGCTGCTGCCGCCTCGGCCTCTTCTGCTGCTGCCGCCGCCTCGGCCTCTTCCTCCGCCTCTGGAGGAACGTTGGCACCTGCCGCCCAGCAAACATGGGATGTACCACCAACACCACCACCTGCGTCACCAAGCATCTCAACCATGTCACACAGCAGCGTTCAGCTCTCCATCTCACAAACATTTGAGAGAAAGCGTAAATTTCCACCTAGCCACCCTCGATCCCTGGCCCTGAATGCCAGCATTTCTAAACTACTGGCCTATGAAATGCTGTCATTTAGGCTGGTGGACACAGACAGCTTCAAACAGCTCATGTTGCTTGCTGTCCCACAGTATGTTGTTCCCAGCCGGCACTACTTCTCCAAGAGAGCCGTGCCTTCCCTGCACAACCAAGTGTCCGATAAAATCAAGTGTGCACTGCGCAACGCCATCTGTGGCAAGGTCCACCTAACCACAGATACGTGGACCAGTAAGCACGGCCAGGGACGCTATATCTCCCTAACTGCACACTGGGTAAATGTAGTGGCGGCTGGGCCCCAGGCGGAGAGCTGTTTGGCGCACGTCCTTCCGCCGCCAAGGATCGCAGGGCAACATTCTTTGCCTCCAGTCTCCTCCTCCTCCTACTCAGCTTCCTCCTCCTCTTCTTCCACCTGCTCATCCAGTCAGCCACACACCTTCACCACCAACTTCAGCACAGCCCGGGGTAAACGTCAGCAGGCCGTTCTGAAACTCATATGTTTGGGGGACAGGCCTTAAACCGCACAGGAGTTGTGGCGGGGTATAGAACAACAGACCGACGAGTGGTTGCTGCCGGTGAGCCTCCAACCCGGCCTGGTGGTGTGCGATAATGGGCGAAATCTCGTTGCAGCTCTGGGACTAGCCGGTTTGACGCACATCCCTTGCCTGGCGCATGTGCTGAATTTGGTGGTGCAGAAGTTCATTCGCAACTACCCCGACATGTCAGAGCTGCAGCATAAAGTGCGGGCCATCTGTTCGCGCTTCCGGCGTTCACACCCTGCTGCTGCACGCCTGTCTGCGCTACAGCGTAACTTCGGCCTTCCCGCTCACCGCCTCATATGCGATGTGCCCACCAGGTGGAACTCCACCTTGCACATGCTGGACAGACTGTGCGAGCAGCAGCAGGCCATAGTGGAGTTTCAGCTGCAGCACGCACGGGTCAGTCGCACTGCGGAACAGCACCACTTCACCACCAATGACTGGGCCTCCATGCGAGACCTGTGTGCCCTGTTGCGCTGTTTCGAGTACTCCACCAACATGGCCAGTGGTGATGACGCCGTTATCAGCGTTACAATACCACTTCTTTGTCTCCTTGAGAAAACACTTAGGGCGATGATGGAAGAGGAGGTGGCCGAGGAGGAAGAGGGGTCATTTTTAGCACTTTCAGGCCAGTCTCTTCGAAGTGACTCAGAGGGAGGTTTTTTGCAACACCAGAGGCCAGGTACAAATGTGGCCAGACAGGGCCCACTACTGGAGGACGAGGATGAGGAGGAGGAGGATGAGGATGAAGCATGTTCACAGCGGGGTGGCACCTAAAGCAGCTCGGGCCCATCACTGGTGCGTGACTGGGGGGAAACACAGGACGATGATGATACGCCTCCCACAGAGGACAGCTTGTCCTTACCTCTGAGCAGCCTGGCACACATAAGCGACTACATGCTGCAGTGCCTGCGCAACGACAGCAGAGTTGCCCACATTTTAACGTGTGCGGACTACTGGGTTGCCACCCTGCTGGATCCCCAGTACAAAGACAATGTGCCCACCTTACTTCCTACACTGGAGCGTGATAGGAAGATGCGCGAGTACAAGCGCACGTTGGTAGACGCGCTACTGAGAGCATTCCCAAATGTCACAGGGGAACCAGTGGAAGCCCAAGGCGAAGGCAGAGGAGGAGCAAGAGGTCGCCAACGCAGCTGTGTCACGGCCAGCTCCTCTGAGGGTAGGGTTAGCATGGCAGAGATGTGGAAAAGTTTTGTCACCATGCCACAGCTAACTGCACCACCACCTGATACGGAACGTGTTAGCAGGAGGCAACATTTCACTAACATGGTGGAACAGTACCTGTGCAAACCCCTCCACGTACTGACTGATGGTTCGGCCTCATTCAACTTCTGGGTCTCCAAATTGTCCACGTGGCCAGAGCTAGCCTTTTATGCCTTGGAGGTGCTGGCCTGCCCGGCGGCCAGCGTTTTGTCTGAACGTGTATTCAGCACGGCAGGGGGCGTCATTACAGACAAACGCAGCCGCCTGTCTACAGCCAATGTGGACAAGCTGACGTTCATAAAAATGAACCAGGCATGGATCCAACAGGACCTGTCCATCCCTTGTGCAGATTAGACATTAACTACCTCCCCTTAACAATATATTATTGTACTCCAGGGCACTTCCTCATTCAATCCTATTTTTATTTTCATTTTACCATTATATTGCGGGGCAACCCAAAGTTGAATGAACCTCTCCTCTGTCTGGGTGCCGGGGCCTAAATATGTGACAGTGGCCTGTTCCAGTGGTGGGTGACGTGAAGCCTGATTCTCTGCTATGACATGAAGACTGATTCTGTGCTGACATGAAGCCAGATTCCCTGTTACGCGACCTCTCTCCTCTGCCTGGGTGCCTGGGCCTAAATATGTGACAGTGGCCTGTTCCAGTGGTGGGTGACGTGAAGCCTGATTCTCTGCTATGACATGAAGACTGATTCTCTGCTGACATGAAGCCTGAATCTCTGTTATGGGACCTCTCTCCTCTGCCTGGGTGCCTGGGCCTAAATATGTGACAGTGGCCTGTTCCAGTGGTGGGTGACGTGAAGCCTGATTCTCTGCTATGACATGAAGACTGATTCTGTGCTGACATGAAGCCAGATTCTCTGTTACGCGACCTCTCTCCTCTGTCTGGGTGCCGGGGCCTAAATATGTGACAGTGGCCTGTTCCAGTGGTGGGTGACGTGAAGCCTGATTCTCTGCTATGACATGAAGACTGATTCTCTGCTGACATGAAGCCTGAATCTCTGTTATGGGACCTCTCTCCTCTGCCTGGGTGCCTGGGCCTAAATATGTGACAGTGGCCTGTTCCAGTGGTGGGTGACGTGAAGCCTGATTCTCTGCTATGACATGAAGACTGATTCTGTGCTGACATGAAGCCAGATTCTCTGTTACGCGACCTCTCTCCTCTGTCTGGGTGCCGGGGCCTAAATATGTGACAGTGGCCTGTTCCAGTGGTGGGTGACGTGAAGCCTGATTCTCTGCTATGACATGAAGACTGATTCTGTGCTGACATGAAGCCAGATTCTCTGTTACGGGACCTCTCTCCTCTGTCTGGGTGCCAGGGCCTAAATGTGTGACAGTGGCCTGTTCCAGTGGTGGGTGACGTGAAGCCTGATTCTCTGCAATGACATGAAGACTGATTCTCTGCTGACATGAAGCCTGAATCTCTGTTATGGGACCTCTCTCCTCTGCCTGGGTGCCTGGGCCTAAATATGTGACAGTGGCCTGTTCCAGTGTTGGGTGACGTAAAGCCTGATTCTCTGCTATGACATGCAGACTGATTCTCTGCTGACATGAAGCCAGATTCTCTGTTACGGGACCTCTCTCCTCTGCCTGGGTGCCGGGGCCTAAATATATGACAATGTACTGTTACAGTGGTGGGTGACGTGAAGCCAGATTCTCTGCTATGGCATGAAGACTGATTCTCTGCCGACGTGAAGCCAGATTCTCTGCTATGGGACCTCTCTCCAAGTGATATTGGTTTATTTTTATATATTTTATTTTTATTTTAATTCATTTCCTTATCCACATTTGTTTGCAGGGGATTTACCTACATGTTGCTGCCTTTTGCAGCCCTCTAGCTCTTTCCTGTGCTGTTTTACAGCCTTTTTAGTGCCGGGTTCGGGACGAAGTTCGGGTCGGGTCCGGATCCCGAACCCGAACATTTCCGGGAAGTTCGGCCGAACTTATCGAACCCGAACATCCAGGTGTTCGCTCAACTCTACTCTCTACCTTTTTATTGTTAAGGTGGATGCTTCTGAGGTGGGTGTGGGTGCGGTTTTTTCTCAGGGTCCCTCTCCTGCCAAATGGCGACCGTGTGCCTTTTTCTCAAGGAAACTCTCCTCTGCAGAGAGAAATTACGATGTGGGAAATAGGGAGTTGTTGGCCATCAAATTAGCTTTTGAGGAATGGCGCCATTGGTTAGAGGGAGCCAGACACCCTATTACCGTGTTTACCAACCATAAGAAGAATCTGGCCTACTTGGAATCGGCCAAGGGTCTGAACCCGAGACAGGCCAGATGGTCTTTGTTCTTTTCTAGGTTTAATTTTGTTGTTACGTTCCGCCCTGGGGTTAAAAATGTGAAGGCGGATGCCCTGTCACGTTGTTTTCCAGGAGGGGGAACTTTGAAGACCCGGGTCCCATTTTGGCTGAAGGGGTGGTCGTCTCTGCTCTTTATCCTGATTTGGAGGCAGAGGTTCAGGCAGCCCAGGCAGAGGCTCCTGATCTTTGTCCTCCTGGGAGGTTGTTTGTGCCTCTCGCTTTACGACACAAGGTTTTTAAGGAGCACCACGATACTGTCCTTGCTGGGCACCCGGGGAGTAGAGCCACAGTGGATCTCATTGCTCTGAGATTCTGGTGGCCGGCTCTTCGTAAGACGGTTGAGGGTTTTTGTGGCAGCCTGCGAGACCTGTGCTCGTGCCAAGGTCCCTCATTCACGGCCATCGGGTTCTCTCCTCCCGTTACCCATTCCTTCCCGTCCTTGGACGCATCTGTCCATGGACTTCATTACGGACCTGCCTCGTTCCTCGGGGAAGACTGTGATTCTGGTAGTAGTGGACCGTTTTAGCAAAATGGCACATTTCATTCCCTTTCCTGGGTTACCCAATGCTAAGACGCTGGCGCAAGCGTTTGTTGATCATATTGTTAAATTGCATGGCATTCCTTCAGACATCGTTTCTGATAGGGGCACGTAATTTGTTTCCAGATTCTGGAAGGCCTTCTGTTCTCGCTTGGGGGTTGTCGTTCTCTTCTGCTTTTCACCCGCAGCCGAATGGTCAGACCGAACGCGTCAATCAGAATCTGGAAACATATCTGTGCTGTTTTGTGGCGGAGAATCAGGAGGATTGGTATTCTTTTTTGTCCCTTGCTGAGTTTGCTTTAAATAACCGTCGCCAGGAGTCCTCTGATAAGTCACCATTTTTTGGTGCATATGGGTTTCATCCGCAGTTTGGGACATTCTCTGGAGAGGGGTCTTCTGGTTTACCTGATGAGGAGAGATTTTCCTTGTCTTTGTCATTTATTTGGCAAAAGATTCAGGGTAATCTGAAGAGGATGAGTGAGAGATATAAGCATGTGGCAGATAAGAGACGTGTGCCTGGTCCGGACCTGAATGTGGGGGATCTGGTGTGGTTGTCTACAAAGAATATCAAACTGAAGGTTCCCTCCTGGAAGTTGGGTCCTAAGTTTATTGGGCCTTACAAGATCTTGTCCGTCATCAATCCCGTTGCCTTCCGTTTTGATCTTCCTCAGACTTGGAAGATCCATAATGTTTTTCAAAAGTCCCTATTAAAACCTTATGTCCAACCCACTGTACCCTCCTCTTTGCCTCCTCCTCCGATTATTGTTGATGGTAATCTTGAATTTCAGGTCTCTACGAATGTGGATTCTCGCATTATCCGCGGTTCTTTTCAGTACCTCGTTCATTGGAAGGTTTATGGTCCTGAGGAGAGGATGTGGGTCCCAGTCCTGGACATTAAGGCCACTCGTCTCATCAGGGCTTTCCATAGGTCTCATCCTGAGAAGGTGGGCTCTGAGTGTCCGGAGTCCACCCGTAGAGGGAGGGGTACTGTCACCGCCAGTTCTGTGAGAAGGTCTGGCAGACGTTCTTCTCTACCTCCTTGTATGATGTTCTTTGTTTTGGTTTCACTTTCTCATCTCCTTTCCTTCTGCCAGGTGTCACTTATTTAGACTAATTGTCTTCCTGTATATTCCCTCCCATACTGCCTTACTTTGCGGTTTATACTACTTCCTGGATGAAGTGTTCACTGCTGGAGGCTGCTTCTGCTGTTTGCTCAGATAAGTCCTTTACTTTATTGTGTTTCCTTGCTGGCTTGATTCTAGGTGACCCTGACTTTGTCCGTATTAAGTGCAGGGAGCCGGTGGTCGTGTCCCCTCACTATTATAGGGTTTTCAAGCCAGTTGCTCGTTTATTCATAAGTTCCAGCTATCTGCAAACTTCCCCGATGACAGGATCTAGGAATTTTAATAAACAGCAAACTAAGCTGCAAAAACCAGTGTCAGGCAGCTGCTGCCAAGACCAATAAGACTAATAATAATGGGTTGCATCAAAAGGGGCATAGATGCCTGTGATAAGAACATAATCCTACCACTTTACAAATCGCTAGTCAGACCACACATGGAGTACTGTGTACAGTTCTGGGCTCCTGTAAACATGGCAGACATAGCAGAGCTGAAGACAGCCCAGAGGAAGGCAACTAAAGTAATAACTGGAATGGGGCAACTACAGTACCCTGAAAGATTATCAAAATTTGGGTTATTCACTTTAGAAAAAAGACGACTGAGGGGAGATCTAATTAACCACCTCAGCCCCCAGTGCTTAAACACCCTGAAAGACCAGGCCACTTTTTACACTTCTGACCTACACTACTTTCACCATTTATTGCTCGGTCATGCAACTTACCACCCAAATGAATTTTACCTCCTTTTCTTCTCACTAATAGAGCTTTCATTTGGTGGTATTTCATTGCTGCTGACATTTTTACTTTTTTTGTTATTAATCGAAATTTAACGATTTTTTTGCAAAAAAATGACATTTTTCACTTTCAGTTGTAAAATTTTGCAAAAAAAATGACATCCATATATAAATTTTGCTCTAAATTTATTGTTCTACATGTCTTTGATAAAAAAAAAATGTTTGGGTAAAAAAAAAATGGTTTGGGTAAAAGTTATAGCGTTTACAAACTATGGTACAAAAATGTGAATTTCCGCTTTTTGAAGCAGCTCTGACTTTCTGAGCACCTGTCATGTTTCCTGAGGTTCTACAATGGCCAGACAGTACAAACACCCCACAAATGACCCCATTTCGGAAAGTACACACCCTAAGGTATTCGCTGATGGGCATAGTGAGTTCATAGAACTTTTTATTTTTTGTCACAAGTTAGCGGAAAATGATGATTTTTTTTTTTTTTTTTTTTTTTCTTACAAAGTCTCATATTCCACTAACTTGTGACAAAAAATAAAAACTTCCATGAACTCACTATGCCCATCACGAAATACCTTGGGGTCTCTTCTTTCCAAAATGGGGTCACTTGTGGGGTAGTTATACTGCCCTGGCATTCTAGGGGCCCAAATGTGTGGTAAGGAGTTTGAAATCAAATTCTGTAAAAACTGACCAGTGAAATCCGAAAGGTGCTCTTTGGAATGTGGGCCCCTTTGCCCACCTAGGCTGCAAAAAGTGTCACACATCTGGTATCTCCGTATTCAGTAGAAGTTGGGGAATGTGTTTTGGGGTGTCATTTTACATATACCCATGCTGGGTGAGATAAATATCTTGGTCAAATGCCAACTTTGTATAAAAAAATGGGAAAAGTTTTCTTTTGCCAAGATATTTCTCTCACCCAGCATGGGTATATGTAAAAAGACACCCCAAAACACATTCCCCAACTTCTCCTGAATACGGAGATACCAGATGTGTGACACTTTTTTGCAGCCTAGGTGGGCAAAGGGGCCCATATTCCAAAGAGCACCTTTCGGATTTCACTCGTCATTTTTTACAGAATTTGATTTCAAACTCCTTACCACACATTTGGGCCCCTAGAATGCCAGGGCAGTATAACTACCCCACAAGTGACCCCATTTTGGAAAGAAGAGACCCCAAGGTATTCGCTGATGGGCATAGTGAGTTCATGGAAGTTTTTATTTTTTGTCACAAGTTAGTGGAATATGAGACTTTGTATGAAAAAAAAAAATATATAAAAAAAATCATCATTTTCCACTAACTTGTGACAAAAAATAAAAAATTCTAAGAACTCGCCATGCCCCTCACGGAATACCTTGGGGTGTCTTCTTTCCAAAATGGGGTCACTTGTGGGGTAGTTATACTGCCCTGGCATTTTCCAGGGGCCCTAATGTGTGGTAAGTAGGTAAATGACCAGTGAAATCCGAAAGGTGCTCTTTGGAATATGGGCCCCTTTGCCCACCTAGGCTGCAAAAAAGTGCCACACATGTGGTATCTCCGTACTCAGGAGAAGTTGGGGAATGTGTTTTGGGGTGTCTTTTTACATATACCCATGCTGGGTGAGAGAAATATCTTGGCAAAAGACAACTTTTCCCATTTTTTTATACAAAGTTGGCATTTGACCAAGATATTTATCTCACCCAGCATGGGTATATGTAAAATGACACCCCAAAACACATTCCCCACCTTCTCCTGAGTACGGAGATACCAGATGTGTGACACTTTTTTGCAGCCTAGGTGGGCAAAGGGGCCCATATTCCAAAGAGCACCTTTCGGATTTCACTCGTCATTTTTTACAGAATTTGATTTCAAACTCCTTACCACACATTTGGGCCCCTAGAATGCCAGGGCAGTATAACTACCCCACAAGTGACCCCATTTTGGAAAGAAGAGACCCCAAGGTATTCGCTGATGGGCATAGTGAGTTCATGGAAGTTTTTATTTTTTGTCACAAGTTAGTGGAATATGAGACTTTGTATGAAAAAAAAAAATATATAAAAAAAATCATCATTTTCCACTAACTTGTGACAAAAAATAAAAAATTCTAGGAACTCGCCATGCCCCTCACGGAATACCTTGGGGTGTCTTCTTTCCAAAATGGGGTCACTTGTGGGGTAGTTATACTGCCCTGGCATTTTCCAGGGGCCCTAATGTGTGGTAAGTAGGTAAATGACCAGTGAAATCCGAAAGGTGCTCTTTGGAATATGGGCCCCTTTGCCCACCTAGGCTGCAAAAAAGTGCCACACATGTGGTATCTCCGTACTCAGGAGAAGTTGGGGAATGTGTTTTGGGGTGTCTTTTTACATATACCCATGCTGGGTGAGAGAAATATCTTGGCAAAAGACAACTTTTCCCATTTTTTTATACAAAGTTGGCATTTGACCAAGATATTTATCTCACCCAGCATGGGTATATGTAAAATGACACCCCAAAACACATTCCCCACCTTCTCCTGAGTACGGAGATACCAGATGTGTGACACTTTTTTGCAGCCTAGGTGGGCAAAGGGGCCCATATTCCAAAGAGCACCTTTCGGATTTCACTCGTCATTTTTTACAGAATTTGATTTCAAACTCCTTACCACACATTTGGGCCCCTAAAATACCAGGGCATTATACCTACCCCACAAGTGACCCCATTTTGGAAAGAATAGACCCCAAGGTATTCGCTGATGGGCATAGTGAGTTCATGGAAGTTTTTATTTTTTGTCACAAGTTAGTGGAATATGAGACTTTGTATGAAAAAAAAAAATATATAAAAAAAATCATCATTTTCCACTAACTTGTGACAAAAAATAAAAAATTCTAGGAACTCGCCATGCCCCTCACGGAATACCTTGGGGTGTCTTCTTTCCAAAATGGGGTCACTTGTGGGGTAGTTATACTGCCCTGGCATTTTCCAGGGGCCCTAATGTGTGGTAAGTAGGTAAATGACCAGTGAAATCCGAAAGGTGCTCTTTGGAATATGGGCCCCTTTGCCCACCTAGGCTGCAAAAAAGTGCCACACATGTGGTATCTCCGTACTCAGGAGAAGTTGGGGAATGTGTTTTGGGGTGTCTTTTTACATATACCCATGCTGGGTGAGAGAAATATCTTGGCAAAAGACAACTTTTCCCATTTTTTTATACAAAGTTGGCATTTGACCAAGATATTTATCTCACCCAGCATGGGTATATGTAAAATGACACCCCAAAACACATTCCCCACCTTCTCCTGAGTACGGAGATACCAGATGTGTGACACTTTTTTGCAGCCTAGGTGGGCAAAGGGGCCCATATTCCAAAGAGCACCTTTCGGATTTCACTCGTCATTTTTTACAGAATTTGATTTCAAACTCCTTACCACACATTTGGGCCCCTAAAATACCAGGGCATTATACCTACCCCACAAGTGACCCCATTTTGGAAAGAATAGACCCCAAGGTATTCGCTGATGGGCATAGTGAGTTCATGGAAGTTTTTATTTTTTGTCACAAGTTAGTGGAATATGAGACTTTGTATGAAAAAAAAAAAAAATCATCATTTTCCACTAACTTGTGACAAAAAATAAAAAATTCTAGGAACTCGCCATGCCCCTCACGGAATGCCTTGGGGTGTCTTCATTCCAAAATGGGGTCACTTGTGGGGTAGTTATACTGCCCTGGCATTTTCCAGGGGCCCTAATGTGTGGTAAGTAGGTAAATGACCAGTGAAATCCGAAAGGTGCTCTTTGGAATATGGGCCCCTTTGCCCACCTAGGCTGCAAAAAAGTGTCACACATCTGGTATCTCCGTACTCGGGAGAAGTTGGGGAATGTGTTTTGGGGTGTCTTTTTACATATACCCATGCTGGGTGAGAGAAATATCTTGGCAAAAGACAACTTTTCCCATTTTTTTATACAAAGTTGGCATTTGACCAAGATATTTATCTCACCCAGCATGGGTATATGTAAAATGACACCCCAAAACACATTCCCCAACTTCTCCTGAGTACGGCGATACCAGATGTGTGACACTTTTTTGCAGCCTAGATGCGCAAAGGGGCCCAAATTCCTTTTAGGAGGGCATTTTTAGACATTTGGATACCAGACTTCTTCTCACGCTTTGGGGCCCCTAGAATGCCAGGGCAGTATAAATACCCCACATGTGACCCCATTTTGGAAAGAAGACACCCCAAGGTATTCAATGAGGGGCATGGCGAGTTCATAGAAATTTTTTTTTTTTGGCACAAGTTAGCGGAAATTGATATTTTTTATTTTTTTCTCACAAAGTCTCCCGTTCCGCTAACTTGGGACAAAAATTTCAATCTTTCATGGACTCAATATGCCCCTCACGGAATACCTGGGGGTGTCTTCTTTCCGAAATGGGGTCACATGTGGGGTATTTATACTGCCCTGGCATTCTAGGGGCCCTAAAGCGTGAGAAGAAGTCTGGAATATAAATGTCTAAAAAATTTTACGCATTTGGATTCCGTGAGGGGTATGGTGAGTTCATGTGAGATTTTATTTTTTGTCACAAGTTAGTGGAATATGAGACTTTGTAAGAAAAAAAAATAATAATTCCGCTAACTTGGGCCAAAAAAATGTCTGAATGGAGCCTTACAGGGGGGTGATCAATGACAGGGGGGTTGATCAATGACAGGGGGGTTGATCAATGACAGGGGGGTTGATCAATGACAGGGGGGGTGATCAATGACAGGGGGGGTGATCAATGACAGGGGGGGTGATCAATGACAGGGGGGGTGATCAATGACAGGGGGGGTGATCAGGGAGTCTATATGGGGTGATAACCACAGTCATTTATCACGCCCGTGTAAGGCTTCATTCAGACGTCCGGATGCGTTTTGCGGATCCGATCCATCTATCAGTGGATCCGTAAAAATCATGCGGACGTCTGAATGGAGCTTTACAGGGGGGTGATCAATGACAGGGGGGTAATCAATGACAGGGGGGTGATCAGGGAGTCTATATGGGGTGATCACCACAGTCATTGATCATGCCCCTGTAAGGCTTCATTCAGACGTCCGGATGCGTTTTGCGGATCCGATCCATCTATCAGTGGATCCGTAAAAATCATGCGGACGTCTGAATGGAGCTTTACAGGGGGGTAATCAATGACAGGGGGGTGATCAGGGAGTCTATATGGGATGATAACCACAGTCATTGATCATGCCCCTGTAAGGCTTCATTCAGACATCCGGATGCGTTTTGCGGATCCGATCCATCTATCAGTGGATCCGTAAAAATCATGCGGACATCTGAATGGAGCTTTACAGGGGGGTGATCAGGGAGTCTATATGGGGTGATCACCACAGTCATTGATCATGCCCCTGGAAGGCTTCATTCAGACGTCCGGATGCGTTTTGCGGATCCGATCCATCTATCAGTGGATCCGTAAAAATCATGCGGACGTCTGAATGGAGCTTTACAGGGGGGTAATCAATGACAGGGGGGTGATCAATGACAGGGGGGTGATCAGGGAGTCTATATGGGGTGATCAGGGGTGATTAGGGGTGATCAGGGGCTAATAAGGGGTTAATAAGTGACGGGGGGGGGGGTGTAGTGTAGTGTAGTGGTGCTTGGTGGGACTTTACTGAGCTACCTGTGTCCTCTGGTGGTCGATCCAAACAAATGGGACCACCAGAGGACCAGGTAGCAGGTATATTAGACGCTGTTATCAAAACAGCGTCTAATATACCTGTTAGGGGTTAAAAAAAACACATCTCCAGCCTGCCAGCGAACGATCGCCGCTGGCAGGCTGGAGATCAACTCTCTTACCTTCCGTTCCTGTGAGCGCGCGCGCCTGTGTGCGCGCGTTCACAGGAAATCTCGCGTCTCGCGAGAGGACGCGCCGGCGCGTCCAGGAGGAATGAATCAACCACCTCCAGGACGCGTCTGTGCGTACAGCGGTCCGGAGGTGGTTAATATGTATAAATATATCAGGGGTCAGTACAGAGATCTATCCCATCATCTATTTATCCCCAGGACTGTGACTGTGACAAGGGAACATCCTCTGCGTCTGGAAAGAAGGTTTGTACACAAACATAGAAGAGGATTCTTTCTGGTAAGAGCAGTGAGACTATAGAACTCTCTGCCTGAGGAGTTAGTGATGGTGAGTACAATAAAGGAATTCAAGAGGGGCCTGGATGTATTTCTGGAACGTAATAATATTACAGGCTATAGCTACTAGAGATGGGTTGTTGATCCAGGGAGTTATTCTGATTGCCTGATTGGAGTCGGGAAGGAATTTTTTATTCCCCTAAAGTGGGGAAAATTGGCTTCTACCTCACAGTTGTTTTTTTTTTGCCTTCCTCTGGATCAACTTGCAGAATGACAGGCCGAACTGGATGGACAATTTGTCTTTTTTCGGCCTTATGTACTATGTTACTACTATGTTACCCCTGTTGGGGAAGGCTGTGTGTGTTAGGAGCTCCCAGATATAGGGAAGAAAACCAGGATCTTGTCTTGGCTGAGACATTGATCAAATTCCCAGTCTGAGCCCTGCAGCCTCAGCTGGATGAAACAGCAGACAGCCTCCAGTTCCAGGAAGAAAGCATACCCTGAGAAGATAACTGTGAGTAAAGTCCAGAGACCCAGGAGAAGTCATATTCCTCCGCAGCTAGTCATTTTCCATATAGTAGAAGACAGAAAGTGCAGAAGCCAAATTCCTGCCACATGTTTAGAGCTACAAAGCAGACTTCCTTTCCTGCAAGCTCCAGGTTGATAGAGCAGAAGATAAATTCCTGCCAACCATTGCTGAAAACCTGCTGGGACCTAAGACAAAAAGCTGTACCTTGCTTGGATGAAAGCTATCTTCAGTAAAGACGAGTTTGAACTTTATCAAAGGTCTGGATCTCAGTTTCTGCTGCAAAATCCCTCTATTACTCCTCCTATCACTACACTCATTTTATTGCAAGTGAGCCAGGAGTCCAGCCGTACCCAGGTAGGAGACACCGTTGACACAATTACCACTACCATACAGAGACATTACACCACTCTTGCATTCCTAAACTGGGACATAAGTTATAACACCTTTGAAGGGCCCTGTGATAGTACCCTGCGCACGCTGCAATTGGCGTCACGAACAAACATAGACTATCATCTACACCTGACCCAGACATTGCATAATTTAGCGTCTGTGTGTATACCCCGTATTGTGCTCATTGCACATGCGCTAGGGGGAGAGACAGAGCGAGCGCTCCATAGTTATGGACACGCTCACGTTACCAAGGGGCGTGGCTGGGCACAGAGTGCGCAGACCACCATTGCATCTGACACAGTGTGGTGCAGCGCCAGACCGCAGTAATTTTGCCAGACAGGTAAGTTGGTGGCAACGATGATGCCAATTAGGGTTATTGACCGAGGAGTGGTCCGTTCTAGAGGTTGTAAATGATGATTTTGGCAAATTGATTCATCTTCTGGATATGGTATCTCCACTGGGACTAATTGAAAGTTTAACCCCTTCCAGCAAAAGCCAGTTTGGCCCAAATGCTGAAGCCCTATTTTTCAAATCTGACATGTCTCTATCTGGTAATAACTTTGGAAATCTTTTACTTATCCAAGTGATTCTAAGATATATTTTTTTTTGTGACACATCATGTGGTGAATTTCATTTTATTTGTTTTACCTTTATGGATAAAAAAAAAAATCTGAAATTTACTGAAAATTTTGAATAATTAGCAATTTTCTAAGTTTGAATTTCTCTACTTTTAAAGGGGTTGTCTCACCTTGCAATTTGAGCCCAGCGTGGATATTTAGCTGTGCACTTTCAGTTGATTCTGGGGGCAGTCACACTTTACTTGATTGATGGCATAGGTAATTACGCCCACAGCTTGTCTGTGCCCTGCTCGCTCCCCTGGCTGCGAGTGAAAGGACACACTATATTACTAAGTTAAAAGCAGGCCAAACAGCCCTGAACAGCTGTCATCTATCACTAGATGACAGCCTAGATCCTGCACATACTGTATATTAGGTTAGTTCCCCCATGCCTGGAGCTGCTTTTTCTTGTGTTGAACAGCTCCAAGGCTTCTGACATTGCTGGGAGCTGTACAACACAGTACATAGGAGGTGGCCGGGGCAGGAGGGAGCTAGTGCGTATGTGCAGGTATGAGAGCTCACTCCCCTGATCCCGACCACCATACAAGCCAGCGTTGGCAGACGCGGCCACTGCTGCTACATTACAGAGGTGGCCGTAACCCCTGACAACTGGCATGTTCTAAAGGACTACAAGATGAGGATTATCTAGGAGAGGAGCCAGCTTTGAAACATGAAGTATATTATTAAGTTGTTTATTATGGGCTTATATTGAATATAACTATCATTGTGCCAAGTGAGACAACCCCTTTAAGACAAATAGTGATTCCTCGCAAAATAGTTATTAATTAACATTCACCATATGTCTACTTTATGTTGGCATCATTTTGCAAATATTATTTTTTTTAGGATGGCAGAAGCCTTAGAATTTTTGAAATTTTCAAGAAAATTCAGTTTTGAAGTGACTTTAAGGGTCTACATAGTAGAAACCACACAAAAATGACCCCTTTTTAGAAACTACACCCCTCAATTTTTTCAAAACTGATTTTTAAAAATGTTGTTAACCGTTTAGGTGTTCCACAGGATACAAATTAGATTTTGCATTGCCATATATTAACATCCATAACGTTCTTTATTTTACCAATGTAATTTATTTGGGACGGGCTGTAGTTTCTATTGGTATCATTTTGGGTTACATATGTCTTTTGGATCACTTTTTATACCTTTTTTGGGAAGTGGGGTGGGCAAAAATTTCAATTCTGTGGGTGTTTTTTTTATTTTTTATAGGGTTCTTTATGCGGTATACATGATATGATAATTTTATTCTGTTGGTTGACATGATTATGACGATACCAAATTTATATATTTTTTCATGTTTTACTACTTTTGCAGCAGTCCAATGAAGGAGATAGTGAGCTGTTATCCCTTCAAATCAGTGGTCACTACTCACCTAAGCATGTAAGGGGCATCGGCATACAATAATGTGGCACAGAGGGGAACCGGCTGCAGGGGCAAAGGGGTCATCAGGGGTACAAAGGGGGCATCGGAGGCAGGAGAGGGTCATACCTGATTTCAGGCTCTGCAGCGGGGAAAAGCAGCACTCAGCTGAGCTCTTCTAACTCTTTGTTCTAGAGACTGGCGAAGGTCTCAGTGCTGACACTCCCACCGATCAAACATTTACCCTTTAAAGGGGTTGTTTCACTTCAGCAAATGGCAGTTATCGTGTAGACAAAGTTCAAACAAGGCACCTACTAATATATTGTGATTGTCCATATTGCCTCCTTTGCTGGCTTGGTCCATTTTTCCATCACTTTGAAGTCTGTTTTGCTTGACCTTATGTTGGCATGCTTTATGCCGCATTTATCAAATGTCGCATGTTTGATAAATGTGTCTCATCCTTAAAGGGGTTTTGCAAGAATGGACCCCTCCCCCCCGCCCATTCGGCCAGACCTGCAAAGGGAAGATGACTTACCTGCTTCCTGGTGCCGGCTCCCCGCTCCTTCTCCTGTAGGCCTATGATGCTCCGCTGGACTCCAACGATATTAACATCCGGAGTGAGTGGTGTAAAAATGCAAAAAAAGCAAAAAGTGAGTCCAAATAATTTTGCGACTTTTTGAAGCGTGGAATCTTAAGTGAAGGCTTTATAAATCAAGGCCTCAGAATAGTGTAGAAAACATTAGCAATGCTTCAGAGTGCTTCATTTTGTATACTATTGTCTCCCCCTTGTGGGCAAGCATTGATAAGGACATGAGGTCTACATTAAAATGGAGACAGACTGCTACTGTAAGGCTCATTGGGCCTCTGCATAGATGGAACCAGGGGTGTTGCTAGATTAAAACACTTAGGGCCTGGGCCAGTTTCTTTCTGCCCCGCCATTCTCTCTCATAGGACCAGGCGGCATGGTGACTTCAACACAAGTGCCTGAGAAGCTAGGAACTCATCCCTGCTTCACTGACAGCGGTCGGAAGTCAGGTGAGTATTCCATTTTTCCTTAGCTGTTGGGGAAAGTACTACTGGGCAGCATGGGGGCATTATAAGTACAGCGTGTCACTATAAGGTCTGGGGGCACTATGATGGCCACTTTAAGGTCTGGGGGCACTACAGGGGGGCAGTTTAAGGACTGGGAGCACTACAGGATGTGCTATAAAGACTGGGGACACTAAAAGGGGCACTGTAAGGACTGTGGACACTACAGGGGGCCAGTTTGAGGACTGGGGGCATTAGAGGGGAGTACTATAAAGACAGGACACTACAGTGCGGCACTATAAGGAATGTTGGCACTACAGTAGGACAGTTTAAGAACTGTGGGCACCACAGGAGGACAGTTTAAGGACTGGGTTTACAGTGAGGTCTGAAGACACTATGGGGGGCACTATAAAGTTTGAAGGCACTATAATGTCTGGAGCACTACAGGGGGCAGTTTAAGGAATATGGGCACTAAATATGAGCACTGTGAGGTCTGGGGGCACTACTGGGGAGTACTATTAGGTCTTGGGGCTCTGTAAGGACTGAGGCACTATAGGGGCATTTAAATTACTGGGGCATTAAAACTAGTGGGAGCACTACAGGGTACATTATAACTACTGAGGGCACTAACAAGGGGATGTAATACTACTGGGAGCTCCATAGGTGTGTCTTATTAATACGAGAGATGTCTTATTAGTACTGGGTGCACTATGGTGGGCATTATTGGCATAATATATACGCACTACTATTGGGCATAGTAACTAATGGGCAGGGACTTTAACCCCTCTGTACCAGTCTGTTACAGATTTTATGTTTGTTTACTGTATTATGTATTTTTAACCCCCTCTTGATGTACAGCGCCATGGAATTAATGGCACTTTCAAATAAAAAATAATAATAATGAGGGCACGCTGGGTGAGAATAATTGTGATTGGTGGGACTTTTATATTCACAAAAAAAGAGAGCGTGGAAGCAGCACCCCAAAATAAGGAAGTAATGCTCTTTAATCTATTAATGATAATCCAATCCCAGGTACATGCGACGTTTCCGCTGTTACCCTGCCTTCCTCAAGCAGGGACTTTTATATTACTATGGGGGGACTATCTTTATGACAGTATAATTTCTGCAGAATAGTATTTCGAGGCATTGGGGTGCACAGTATCAGTAAGATCACATGTTGTGGCACCAAGTCAGAAGGATAATGATAGAAAAGTGAGAAACCTAAGATATCTGTGTGTCAACCTCTGCAAAGATGAAACCCGGCTGTAAGAAGTTTTATGAGCCGAAAGGAGAAGATGAAGAAAGAGAACATCTGCATCAAAGGAGACATCCCCTATGAGGCACTTGATGTAATAGGTATGTGGTGCTGTATAATCCTGTATGTTTGGTAGTGTCTATGCAGCAAGTAAAATATGTCTTTAGTGCTAGAGCTTGTGTGTTGGAGGGGGGGTCATGTTATAGTATTCGGCCATATGCATTGGGGCTTGGGCCACCGATCGTTTGCAACCCTAGCAATGCTCCTGGATGGAACACTCTACAGGGCTCCAGATGGCGACCAAAATGGTCGCCAATGCGACTTATAATTGCAAAATGGCGACAAGACTTTGTTGTCTTGTCGCCATTTGCGCCTAGACCCTCCACTGCTCTGCCTCTTTGAACAGGGGGCCTCACAGCATGGAACCCCGAAACATAAAAACCAGTGCAAGCGGGAGAAACCGGGCCCAGACCAGCCGCGGCCTCCCCTCAACCAGACTATTCGCTTCGGACTGATATTCTTCCTGTGCCGCCCGTAATCGCTGGTACTCCCGGCATCACAGCGCCAGCGGCGGGAAATACTGAGGGATACCTGTAAGCTCCTGCCTGCAGGCGGCGCTGTGGTCGGGATGGTTATGCTGCCTGCCAGTAAAGTGAATGGCCAGGAGGTGATAACGGAGGATGGCCCCGGTGTGTGCCAGGTCTGCGGTGTCCGCTCTTCTCTCCCTCCTCAGCGCCGTCTTCCTGGTGACCGCTGAAGTCCGGGCTGCCGCGCTCACATCGGGACAGGAGGAGAGCGACAGCTCCAGGTGGCGGCGTGTGAGGCGCTCACTGCGGCAGGTAGGAGAGGACGGTTAGCAGTTGCCCTTGGCAACCAATCGGACCCGTTTATGTTCTCTGAGCTGCAGGCTGACTAGTTGCTATGGGCAACTGCTACACAGAGGATATGACGCCCCAAAATGTTCTTGTCTGGTAGAATAATTGGGGGGGACTGTTTAGGCTGGACACCTGCAGTTTTTGGTGCCCCTCAGCAAGGATACAGCCTTATGAAGGTTTTATTTTTTTTTTCATTTATCAAACTGGTATAAAGTAGAACTGGCTGAGTTGCCCATAGCAACCAATCAGATTCCACCTTTCATTTTTGACAGCTCCTTTGGAAAATGAGAGGAGGAATCTGATTGGTTGCTATGGGCAACTCAGCCAGTTCTACTTTACACCAGTTTGATGAACCCCCTTAGCTCTTAGTAAATCCTTTACAGTAATTCTGGTGTCAGGGTGTGTTCACACGTGGCGGATTTATTGGAGACATTTCTGTGACTGTCCCATTCAACTGAAGGCAGTAAACTATGCACCTGCTGCAGGAACAACCCCATTCAGATGATTGGAAGTGCGTTTCGGTCACAGAAATTTCTAGAACAAATCTGCTGCGTGTGAATACACCTTTAGGCAACATTCAGACGAACGTATTTTGTTTTTGTGTCCGTATGTCCGTTACGTAGCCCTGCAAAAAAGATAGAAATTGTCCGTTTTGCGGACAAGGATAGACATTGTTGCAATAGATCCGCAAAAAATAGGATTTTGCGGACGCCAGTGCTGCAGATGGCGACCAAAATGCAATTGAATAGAATTGCAGAATGGCAACAAGACTTTGTTGTCTTGTCGCCATTTGCGCCTGGACCCTCTGCTCTGCTCTGGCTTTCTTCCAGCAGACACACGCTGCAGACGTCTGCTGGGTGAAGATCCGCCCCTCACACTGTGGCCAGCGATTGTCTTGATGCCACTGCAGCCAAACGTTTTCATGGAGAAACCCAAGACAAGCAGCGGAGGTCGGGAAGCGAATGAGCCAGGACCCAGCACCTAGGGATTACCAAAGCGGCTAGTCCGACAGGTCATGGAAATGAGTGCACAACCCCTTTAGCTGCGTGGGCTGTAGCTTAGAAAACCCCATGCTCCTAAGCATCCCAGCTATATTATACGTATTTTAAGTTTGGCGACTAAAAATTTAATTTGGCTCCTAAATTTTTCAGGTTAGGAGCCAATGGCTCCTTGATATTTTTTTTAGTCTGGAGCCCTGCTCTGTGTCACAATGAAGCTGTTCAGCAGCCAGAGGTCATGACTTCATAAAGGTTCTTGTCTGCTGGACAGCCATGACTTGCTGAGTAGCTGAATGAATTAGAAATAAAAAAAATTTACAACATGACATTCCCACCTCCTGAGTCTGGTACCTGACCTGTTCTTCCTTCCCTACACCGCCTTCCTGGTCTATGTAACAAGCTGCACCTAAGTGGAGCGGTAAAATTAGGTTGCTTTCACATGTAGCAGATTTTATTGCAGAAAATTTATACATCTGAAAATCAGTTCCATTCTGGTGAATAGGACTGTTTTGGCTGCAAGCACATGGATTTCTGAAGCAATTTTGAAGCAACGTGTACCTACTTTGCAAATGCCTTGACCGAAAAGGAACAGTTGTGAATGCTGCATGCACAGCTGAACATATTGCATACTGTGCTCTTTTAAAATTATTAATTTCTACTTTTTACATTGTTGTCTCCACGTGGTGGACTGAAAAGGACAGTTGTTAACCTCTTCAGGACACAGTCATTTTTCACCTTCCTGGCATGTTCAAATTTTGCAAATCTGACGTGTCACTTTTTGAGATAATAACTTTGGAATGTACAAACTGAAAAGAATGGCGTGGTATTAAACAAGCAGGAAGTGCTCAAACCCACATGCAGTTGTGCATATATGTACAGGGGAGCAAATCCTGCACTTGTGGCCCGTTGCTAATGACAATCCCCAGCAAAAATGCATATAGTGGAGGATGCCCGCAGCGAACCACAAGTACCACAATAGACATCCTACACAAGATAGCAATTATGTAGATGTGATAATCAATATAACAAAATAATAACAAAGACAGGTGCACTCTGCGGTCTTACTAAACCCTCAAACTGATTTTAAAATTGAGAGATTAGCCAACATGTCCTACGGTGTAGGACATGTCTGAGCCCGAGCACCGCGCCAAGGTTTCTCAAGTAGCTCGGGACCCAACACTCACCTACCTGGGCCATGTGGGCAATACCAGGAGCCAGTGGGCAAATTACAGGAGCATGAGGCCGACTCACAAACAACTCGCCAGTTACCTCCAGCATGTAACCATGCTAGCAATGGGAGGAGGGAGGAGTCTGCGAGTCCCACTCAAGACTGGCTGATAAGGCCCAGGCCTCACAGGTGCACCTAAATGTAGCCTGTAGATGGAAAGCAGGCACATTTAAATTGGAGTTTATACACCTCCAGGCATCTCTATATATACAAACGGAAAAGAATGGAGTGGTATTAAACAAGCAGGAAGTGCTCAAACCCACATGCAGTTGTGCATATATATACAGGGGAGCAAATCCTGCACTTGTGGCCCGTTGCTAATGACGATCCCCAGCAAAAATGCATACAGTGGAGGATGCCCGCAGCGAACCACAAGTACCACAATAGACATCCTACACAAGATAGCAATTATGTGGATGTGATAATCAATATAACAAAATAATAGCAAAGACAGGTGCACTCTGCGATCTTACTAAACCCTCAAACTGATTTTAAAATTGAGAGATTAGCCAACATGTCCTACGGTGTAGGACATGTCTGAGCCCGAGCACCGCACCAAGGTTTCTCAATTAGCTCGGGACCCAACACTCACCTACCTAGGCCATTGCTAGCATGGTTACATGCTGGAGGTAACTGGTGAGTTGTTTGTGAGTCTGCCTCATGCTCCTGTAATTTGCCCACTGGCTCCTGGTATTGCCCACATGGCCCAGGTAGGCGAGTGTTGGGTCCCGAGCTACTTGAGAAACCTTGGTGCGGTGCTCTGGCTCAGACATGTCCTACACCGTAGAACATGTTGGCTAAGAACTGCACCTGAGGGGTTAATTGTGCGGATCACAGCCCCCTGTAAGATCGGGTGCTGCCAGGCAGCAGGGGGCAGTTATGTACACAGTTCTTAGTATATTCTAACTTGAAGCATCCCCATCACCATGGGAACGCCTCTGTGTTAGAATATCCTGTCGGATCTGAGTTTTCACGATCGTGAAAACTCAGATCTGAAAAAGCTGTTATGCAGACGGATACGCACTGAACGGATACCATTGTTTGCATTTATAGGTGCGGATCCGTCTGTGCAGATACCAGACGGATACGCACCAAGTGCAGGTGTGAAAGTAGCCTTAAAAGGCTATACTATAATAAATAATATATAATCATATAATAATAAGGCCTTACTTTATTGAGCATAGTTTTGTTTTTTCCCCGCTAAAACCTATTACCTTTTTATTCACAGGCATAATATATGATTATAAAAAAGCCAGTAATATTTATTATCTTTCTAAAAAAACATTATTCTCAATATGATAAGGACATAGACTTTTCCTATGGGATAAATATGGAAGAAAAAAAAATTCTAAGTCTCTACTAAGATTCAAACCAGGGATCTCTACATGCAAAACCAATAGCTTAAAGGGGTTATCCCATGAATAATGTAAAAAATTAACATCAGACATAATATAGCACAGAACAATAATTTTCTAAGAAAGCTATAACCAACCATATACCTCACCTGTATCCAGAGATCTCCCCGTTCATTGCTCTGCTAGATTTATATCAAGCTGACAGCTCGAGGGGAGTGTCTTTTCTGCTGTAGCTCAGGGGGCGTGTCTCAGCTCTCCCTATCACAGATCAGGAGGCAGTCGAAAGATGAAACTGAGCATGTGCGGCCATCTCAGTGAGCAGGTCAAAGAAATAAGAAATTAAGTGTAGAATATTTTTTGTGGGACAACCCCTTTAACTTCTAAGCTACAGCATTAGCTCATAAAGGTGTATGTTTTTTCTATACTTAGAAGCTAACACATATTACCAGTATCTGTATGATATATTCTGCCAGTGAATAAAGCAGTAATATGTAGATTAGCTTTCTCAGTAGATCTCAGTGTGGTGAAGCTATAGTACAGTATATGATATTTACATGCTAGCACACAGCTCTAAGAAACAGCTCTGCCCTCAGTCTGATGTCTAGCCCTGTCAATCAAGGGGAGGGGGAGTGTGCAGAGTACAGGATTCAGCCCTGCCTCTTAGGGCTCGAATGGCTCATTTGCATATGACTAAAAACAGACAAAAGAAAGGTATCATTTTAATCTGCCCTTCCAGACAGTATGTTTGGTTTGATAGGGTTGATCCAGGTGAGAAACCTCTTTAACCCTATACATTTTTCACAAGAATTAAAAGAAAATTGAGGTGAAATTTCAAAATATTATTATTTTTTTTGTAAATTTAACATTTTAATCAATTTTTTCCTGCAAGGCAGAAAGGTCTAACAGGAAAATAAACCTCCATATTTATTACCCCGATTATGCAGTTTACAGAAACACCCCATATGCATTTGTAAACTGCTGTATGGGAACAGAGCAGGGATCAGAAGGGAAGGAACGCCATTTGGTCTTCGGAGGGCAGATTTTAGTGGAATGGTTTTCAAGGGTAATGTCGCATTCCAAAAGACACTGAGGTACCCATAGAGTGGAAACCCCCCATTTTGGAAACTACACCCCTCAAACAATCTATTAAAGGGTGTAATGAGTGCTTTTACTCCACAGATGTTTAATAGAATTTACAAACACTTGGCTGTTAAAATGAAAAATTTTCTTTTTTTCCAATAAAATGTTGCTTTAGCCCCAGATTTTTCATTTTCACAAGGGGTAACATGAGAAAAAGGACCCTTCACTTTGTTACGCAATTTCTACTGAATATAGCAACACCCCATATGTGGTGGTAAACTGCTGTATGGGCACACCGCAGGACTCAGAAGGGAAGGAGTGCCATATGCTATTGAAGGGCAGATTTTGCTGGAATGGTTTTCAGTTGACGTTTTCATTGGTACCATCTTGGCATACATAGTAATTTTTCATAGCTCGCTACTACAATTTCTGCAAATCAAAGTGACCAAATAATGGCTATTTTGGCATCATTTTATTTATTTATTTGTTTGTTACGGTGTTCATCTGACAGGATAGATCATGTGATTTTTTTTTATAGAACCGTTTTTTATGGATGTGGCTGTTACATCTGTTTATCTACTCATTAGTGATCTGACAGCCTCTTTCGGTTTCACTTTGTCTGTGTGTTGCTGGTATGTCCACACCTCCTGTTCAGGTGTGGATCATGTGACCTTTACCTCGCCCTATTTAGTCTGACTTTTCCCATCACTCCTTGCTTGGGATAGCTTAATTTGGTCTCGGAAGAGCTGGAGGGTGGTTCGTGTTGAAGTCCTGTTCATCCTTCATCCTCTGAAGTTAAGTGTTCCGCTTGTTGTGTTTTGTATTCCCCCTTCCCCCCCGGTTGTTTACTAAGCCTCAGTGAGATGCTAAAATTGAAAGACAGAAATATGCAATGTGACAATTAACTGCAATATAGAGTACAAAATTGTATAATAATAACAAGTGCTACACTATAAGTGCGAGATACTTGGCAAATCGTTTTGTACAAAATTATTTGAGCCCATCTGCCGAGCGTCAAGGCGATCTCTGTTAGACGGGTTCCTACGCTAAATTCTACCTGTTAGGTGCCATGACGGCTACCATACACTTCAGGGAGTGTAGGTTCCACATTCCTACGCTAAATTTTACCTATTAGGTGCCATGACGGCTACCATATACTTCAGGGATTGTAGGCTACACAGCAGGCCCACTCCACGACATCACCGGCGCCAAATGGCTACCAAGGACTGCAGTGAGAGTCCACAAACTATCCCACTCCTGGTGCCATGGCTTCAGTGAGTGAAGGGGAACAGGCCTGACTATGTACTAACACTAATTAAAATCAGCCTATAGGGCAGACAGGGTGGTCAGGAGTGCATGACTGAGGAGGCAGCCACACCTCCAGTACAAACTGCAAAGAAAAACCAAAAAAGGGGGTCAGTCAGCACATACCAAACCGCAGAGGCACATTGCCCTGGCAGGGAACAACATTGAACAACATTGGCGCCGGTGATGTCGTGGAGTGGGCCTGCTGTGTAACCTACACTACCTGAAATATATGGTAGCTGTCATGGCACCTAACAGGTAAAATTTAGCGTAGGAATGTGGAACCTACACTCCCTGAAGTGTATGGTAGCCGTCATGGCACCTAACAGGTAGAATTTAGCGTAGGAACCTGTTTAACAGAGATCGCCTTGACGCATGTTTCTGTCTTTCAATGTTGTTCCCTGCCATAGCAATGTGCTTCTGCGGTTTGGTATGTGCTGACTGACCCCCTTTTTTGGTTTTTCAGTGAGACGCTAGTTCCTTCACCAGGTAAGGAACAGGTGGTCTCTGCCCTGTCATTATATTTAGGGCATCTGAGGGTCACCAGGGTTTTCTAGGTTCTCGTGTATGGGTATCTCTACCATCGAGAGGTGCTAGGGCCAGGAGCAGGGTTTTATAGGTGGTGACCCTTTTCCTTCCCTAGCGGTGAGGCCTAGTGTCTTTGATTGTCTTTTGGTGTTCTCCCCTACTACATCCGTGACATTATCCCAAGCCTATACCGCAATTTTTGTTCTTATCTGTGCAGCTATGGATACTATGTCTGCGCTGGTCGAACAGATGCAGAATCTGACTTTGGATGTAGACCTCCGCGCAACTGTCTTGCAGATTCAGAGTCCACAGGCTGCTGGTTCCGGTGGTGGGTCCCAGGCCTGTCCTGAACTGAAGGTGGCTCTCCCGGAAAGGTTTTCCAGGGGTAGTGACAATTTCATCCGGTTCAAGGAGTCATGTAAATTATACTTTAAGCTGCATCCATACTCTTCTGGGGATGAGTGTCAACGTGTGGGGATGATTATTTCATTGCTTAAAGAGGACTCCCAATCTTGGGCTTTTTCTCTGCCAACCGGATCACTGTCCCTCCGGTCAGTAGATGAATTCTTTAGAGCCTTGGGTCTCATCTACGATGACCCGGATCGGATCTCTCAGGCCGAGACCAAGTTACGGAATCTGCGGCAGGGAGAACGTTCCGCGGAGACCTATTGCTCTGAATTTAGGAGATGGGCTACCGATCCTGCTCTCCGTAGCCAATTCTGTCAGGGTCTCTCTGAGAGACTGCAGGATGCATTGGCTTTTCATGAAAATCCTGTGTCATTGGAGGCAGCTATGTCCCTTGCTGTACGTCTAGATAGACACCTGAGGGAGAGATCTAGGGGTCCTCACTAGAGATGTCCCGAACTATTCGCCGGCGAACATAGCTTGTTCGCCGCGGCGGGTGAACATATGCGATGTTCGGTCCGCCCCCTATACGTCATCATTGAGCAAACTTTGACCCTGTACCTCACATTCAGCAGACACATTCCAGCCAATCAACAGCATACCCTCCTTCCCAGACCCTCCCACCTCCTATCAAAAAGCAAGGACAGCATCCATCTTAGATTCATTCGGAAGCTGCAGTGTTAGTGAGAGCAGGGAGAGTGCTGCTGCTGCTGATTTAATCGGGAAATCGTTAGCTAGGCCAGTGTTCTGTGTCCACTCCAGTCCTCAAAGACTCATCTGATCTGCTGTAAGGACAGCGTCCTGACAGCACCCCAAAAAGCCCTTTTTAGGACTAGTACATCAGTCTGCTTTTTTTTTCTCTGTAATATAATTACAGTTGCCTGCCAGCGTGTGTGTCAGGCCCACAGCGTGTACTGTGCCCACTACTGCCAGTGCCCAGTGCCACCACTCATATCTGGTGTCACAGTAGCTTGCATTTAAAACAGTAAAACAATTTTTTCACTGTAATATAATTGCATGATTTTCCTAAAATATGACGTAAAGTCATGATTTTATTAACCACCTCAGCCCCCCTAGCTTAAACACCCTTAATGACCAGGCCACTTTTTACACTTCTGACCTACACTACTTTAACCATTTATTGCTCGGTCATGCAACTTACCACCCAAATTAATTTTACCTCCTTTTCTTCTCACTAATAGAGCTTTCATTTGGTGGTATTTCATTGCTGCTGACATTTTTACTTTTTTTGTTATTAATCGAAATTTAACGATTTTTTTGCAAAAAAATTACATTTTTCAATTTCAGTTGTAAAATTTTGCAAAAAAAACGTCATCCATATATAAATTTTTCTCAAAATTTATTGTTCTACATGTCTTTGATAAAAAAAAAATGTTTGGGTAAAAAAAAAATGGTTTGAGTAAAAGTTATAGCGTTTACAAACTATGGTACAAAAATGTGAATTTCCGCTTTTTGAAGCAGCTCTGACTTTCTGAGCACCTGTCGTGTTTCCTAAGGTTCTACAATGGCCAGACAGTACAAACACCCCACAAATGACCCCATTTCGGAAATTAGACACCCTAAGGTATTCGCTGATGGGCATAGTGAGTTCATAGAACTTTTTATTTTTTGTCACAAGTTAGCGGAAAATGATTTTTTTTCTAACAAAGTCTCATATTCCACTAACTTGTGACAAAAAATAAAAACTTCTATGAACTCACTATGCCCATCAGCGAATACCTTGGGGTGTCTTCTTTCCAAAATGGGGTCACTTGTGGGGTAGTTATACTGCCCTGGCATTCTAGGGGCCCTAATGTGTGGTAAGTAGTTTGGAATCAAAATCTGTAAAAAATGGCCGGTGAAATCCGAAAGGTGCTCTTTGGAATGTGGGCCCCTTTGCCCACCTAGACTGCAAAAAAGTGTCACACATGTGGTATCTCCGTACTCAGGAGAAGTTGGGCAATGTGTTTTGGGGTGTCATTTTACATATACCCATGCTGGTTGAGAGAAATATCTTGGCAAAAGACAACTTTTCCCATTTTTTTTATACAAAGTTGGCATTTGACCAAGATATTTATCTCACCCAGCATGGGTATATGTAAAATGACACCCCAAAACACATTGCCCAACTTCTCCTGAGTACGGAGATACCACATGTGTGACACTTTTTTGCAGCCTAGGTGGGCAAAGGGGCCCACATTCCAAAGAGCACCTTTCGGATTTCACCGGCCACTTTTTACAGATTTTGATTTCAAACTACTTACCAAACATTTAAGCCCCTAGAATGCCAGGGCAGTATAACTACCCCACAAGTGACCCCATTTTGGAAAGAAGACACCCCAAGGTATTCCATGAGGGGCATAGCGAGTTCCTAGAATTTTTTATTTTTTGTCACAAGTTAGCGGAAAATGATGATTTTTTTTTTCTTACAAAGTCTCATATTCCACTAACTTGTGACAAAAAATAAAAACTTCCATGAACTCACTATGCCCATCAGCGAATACCTTGGGGTGTCTTCTTTCCAAAATGGGGTCACTTGTGGGGTAGTTATACTGCCCTGGGATTCTAGGGGCCCTAATGTGTGGTAAGTAGTTTGAAATCAAAATCTGTAAAAAATGGCCGGTGAAATCCGAAAGGTGCTCTTTGGAATGTGGGCCCCTTTGCCCACCTAGGCTGCAAAAAAGTGTCACACATGTGGTATCTCCGTACTCAGGAGAAGTTGGGCAATGTGTTTTGGGGTGTCATTTTACATATACCCATGCTGGGTGAGATAAATATCTTGGTCAAATGCCAACTTTGTATAAAAAAAATGGGAAAAGTTGTCTTTTGCCAAGATATTTCTCTCAACCAGCATGGGTATATGTAAAATGACACCCCAAAACACATTGCCCAACTTCTCCTGAGTACGGAGATACCACATGTGTGACACTTTTTTGCAGTCTAGGTGGGCAAAGGGGCCCACATTCCAAAGAGCACCTTTCGGATTTCACCGGCCATTTTTTACAGATTTTGATTTCAAACTATTTACCACACATTAGGGCCCCTAGAATGCCAGGGCAGTATAACTACCCCACAAGTGACCCCATTTTGGAAAGAAGACACCCCAAGGTATTCGCTGATGGGCATAGTGAGTTCATAGAAGTTTTTATTTTTTGTCACAAGTTAGTGGAATATGAGACTTTGTTAGAAAAAAAATCATTTTCCGCTAACTTGTGACAAAAAATAAAAAGTTCTATGAACTCACTATGCCCATCAGCGAATACCTTAGGGTGTCTAATTTCCGAAATGGGGTCATTTGTGGGGTGTTTGTGGGGTGTTTCACCGGCCATTTTTTACAGATTTTGATTTCAAACCACTTCTCACGCATTCGGCCCCTAAAATGCCAGGGCAGTATAACTACCCCACAAATGACCCCATTTTGGAAAGAAGACAGCCCAAGGTATTTTGTGATGGGCATAGTGAGTTCATGGAAGTTTTTATTTTTTGTCACAAGTTAGTGGAATATGAGACTTTGTAAGGAAAAAAATAAAAATAAAAAATCATCATTTTCCGCTAACTTGTGACAAAAAATATAAAATTCTAGGAACTCGCCATGCCCCTCACGGAATACCTTGGGGTGTCTTCTTTCCAAAATGGGGTCACTTGTGGGGTAGTTATACTGCCCTGGCATTCTAGGGGCCCTAATGTGTGGTAAGTAGGTAAATGACCTGTGAAATCCGAAAGGTGCTCTTTGGAATGTGGGCCCCTTTGCCCACCTAGGCTGCAAAAAAGTGTCACACATGTGGTATCGCCGTATTCAGGAGAAGTTGGGTAATGTGTTTTGGGGTGTCATTTTACATATACTCATGCTGTGTGAGAGAAATATCTCGGCAAAAGACAACTTTTCCCATTTTTTATACAAAGTTGGCATTTGACCAAGATATTTATCTCACCCAGCATGGGTATATGTAAAATGACACCCCAAAACACATTGCCCAACTTCTCCTGAGTACGGCGATACCAGAGGTGTGACACTTTTTTGCAGCCTAGATGTGCAAAGGGGCCCACATTCCTTTTATGAGGGCATTTTTAGACATTTGGATCCCAGACTTCTTCTCACTCTTTAGGGCCCCTAGAATGCCAGGGCAGTATAAATACCCCACATGTGACCCCATTTTGGAAAGAAGACACCCCAAGGTATTTAATGAGGGGCATGGCGAGTTCATAGAATTTTTTTTTTTTGGCACAAGTTAGCGGAAATTGATATATATATTTTTTTTCCTCACATAGTCTCCCTTTCCGCTAACTTGGGACAAAAATTTCAATCTTTCATGGACTCAATATGCCCCTCACGGAATACCTTGGGGTGTCTTCTTTCCGAAATGGGGTATTTATACTGCCCTGGCATTCTAGGGGCCCTAAAGCGTGAGAAGAAGTCTGGAATATAAATGTCTAAAAAATTTTACGCATTTGGATTCCGTGAGGGGTATGGTGAGTTCATGTCAGATTTTATTTTTTGACACAAGTTAGTGGAATATGAGACTTTGTAAGAAAAAAAAAAATTTCCGCTAATTTGGGCCAAAAAAATGTCTGAATGGAGCCTTACAAGGGGGTGATAAATGACAGGGGGGTGATCAGGGAGTCTATATGGGGTGATCACCCCCCTGTCATTGATCACCCCCCTATAAGGCTCCATTCAGATGTCCGTATGTGTTTTGCGGATCCGATCCATGTATCAGTGGATCCGTAAAAATCATACGGACATCTGAATGCAGCCTTACAGGGGGGTGATCAATGACAGGGGGGTGATCAATGACAGGGGGGTGATCAGGGAGTCTATATGGGGTGATCACCCCCCTGTAAGGCTCCATTCAGATGTCCGTATGTGTTTTGCGGATCCGATCCATGTATCAGTGGATCCGTAAAAATCATACGGACATCTGAATGCAGCCTTACAGGGGGGTGATCAATGACAGGGGGGTGATCAATGACAGGGGGGTGATCAGGGAGTCTATATGGGGTGATCACCCCCCTGTCATTGATCACCCCCCTATAAGGCTCCGTTCAGATGTTCGTATGTGTTTTGCGGATCCGATCCATGTATCAGTTGATTCGTAAAAATCATACGGACTTCTGAATGGAGCCTTATAAGGGGGTGATCAATGACAGGGGGGTGATCAGGGAGTCTATATGGGGTGATCGCCCCCCTGTACGGCTCCATTCAGACGCCTGTATGTGTTTTGCGGATCCGATCCATGTATCCGTGGATCCGTAAAAAACATACGGACATCTGAATGCAGCCTTACAGGGGAGTGATCAATGACAGGGGGGTGATCAATGACAGGGGGGTGATCAGGGAGTCTATATGGGGTGATCACCCCCGTCATTGATCACCCCCCTCTAAGGCTCCTCTCAGACGTCCGTATGCGTTTTGCGGATCCGATCCATGTATCAGTGGATCCGTAAAAATCATACGGACATCTGAATGGAGCCTTACAGGGGGGTGATCAATGACAGGGGGGTGATCAGGGAGTCTATATGGGGTGATCAGAGGTTAATAAGTGACAGGGGGGGGTGTAGTCTAGTGTAGTGGTGTTTGGTGCTACTTTACTGAGCTACCTGTGTCCTCTGGTGGTCGATCCAAACAAAAGGGACCACCAGAGGACCAGGTAGCAGGTATATTAGACGCTGTTATCAAAACAGTGTCTAATATACCTGTTAGGGGTTAAAAAAATCGCATCTCCAGCCTGCCAGCGAACGATCGCCGCTGGCAGGCTTGAGATCCACTCGCTTACCTTCCGATCCTGTGAACGCGCGCGCCTGTGTGCGCGCGTTCACAGGAAATCTCACGTCTCGCGAGATGACACGTAGATGCGTGACTGTGCGCAGGGCTGCCGCCTCCGGAACGCGATCCTTTCTTTGCAAGGACACTCAAAAGCCTGCCATCCATGGATTCTGTCAGTGTTTTGATCTGTTCACATCAACATTGCGTGCAGCAGCAACCACAGCCTCCCAGACACTGTTCAGAGAGGTATACTGTTTTCCCTCCTTGTAAATCTCACATTTGATGATGGACCACAGGTTCTCAATGGGGTTCAGATCAGGTGAACAAGGAGGCCATGTCATTAGATTTTCTTCTTTTATACCCTTTCTTGCCAGCCACGCTGTGGAGTACTTGGACGCGTGTGATGGAGCATTGTCCTGCATGAAAATCATGTTTTTCTTGAAGGATGCAGACTTCTTCCTGTACCTCTGCTTGAAGAAGGTGTCTTCCAGAGACTGGCAGTAGGACTGGGAGTTGAGCTTGACTCCATCCTCAACCCGAAAAGGCCCCACAAGCTCATCTTTGATGATACCAGCCCAAACCAGTACTCCACCTCCACCTTGCTGGCGTCTGAGTCGGACTGGAGCTCTCTGCCCTTTACCAATCCAGCCACGGGCCCATCCATCTGGCCCATCAAGACTCACTCTCATTTCATCAGTCCATAAAACCTTAGAAAAATCAGTCTTGAGATATTTCTTGGCCCAGTCTTGACGTTTCAGCTTGTGTGTCTTGTTCAGTGGTGGTCGTCTTTCAGCCTTTCTTACCTTGGCCATGTCTCTGAGTATTGCACACCTTGTGCTTTTGGGCACTCCAGTGATGTTGCAGCTCTGAAATATGGCCAAACTGGTGGCAAGTGGCATCTTGGCAGCTGCACGCTTGACTTTTCTCAGTTCATGGGCAGTTATTTTGCGCCTTGGTTTTTCCACACGCTTCTTGCGACCCTGTTGACTATTTTAAATTAAACGCTTGATTGTTCGATGATCACGCTTCAGAAGCTTTGCAATTTTAGGAGTGCTGCATCCCTCTGCAAGATATCTCACTATTTTTGACTTTTCTGAGCCTGTCAAGTCCTTCTTTTGACCCATTTTGCCAAAGGAAAGGAAGTTGCCTAATAATTATGCACACCTAATATAGGGTGTTGATGTCATTAGACCACACCCCTTCTCATTACAGAGATGCACATCACCTAATATGCTTAATTGGTAGTAGGCTTTCGAGCCTATACAGCTTGGAGTAAGACAACATGCATAAAGAGGATGATGTGGTCAAAATACTCATTTGCCTAATAATTCTGCACGCAGTGTATTTTTCTAGGGTTTTCTAGTTTCCTGTGTATGGTTATCTCTACCATCGAGAGGTGCTCATACGGATAAGAGTTAGGGCCAGGAGCAGGGTTTTATAGGTGGTGACCCTTTTCCTTCCCTAGCGGTGTGGCCTAGTGTCTTTCCCCTTCCTTCTTGTTGTCTTTTGGTGTTCTCCCCTACTACATCCGTGACAGTGGCAATACCTAATATATAAAAAAAAAAATATTTATTTTATTTTATACTGCTTGACGAGAGGAAAGGGCGCTTTTAATATTTTATTAAAAAAACTACACTTTTTAAACTCTTTTTTTACTTTTTATTTTTGTCCCACTGGTACTTAAACTTTTGGGGGTCCAATCCCCTCTACAATGCATTAAAATACATTTTGTATTGTAATGCATTTCCTGTCAGTGGAATACACTGACAGTGTGCCTATGAGACCCAGCCTGGATGGGTGTCATAGGCTTCCGTAGCTGGCAGGCTCCGATGCCTGTGTAAGGCATTGGGCTACCATAGCAGCCATCGGTTCCCTTTCACCGCAGAACTGGGACCTGGAGGGATGAGAGGGAGCCCCCTTCCGCGAACACAATAGATGTTGCGTTTGGGTTTGACTGTGGCATCTAATGGGTTAATCCGGCATTGGTGTTTTCAGTGATGCTGGTGGATGCACCTGTCCGATCAGCATATCGTAAATGTACAGAAACTGTCAGGAAGTCACTTTCCACTGTACATATACTGTGGGTGTCAGGAAGGGGTTAACATAGACATGTGGCCTAGTCCAAATTAAAATGGAGGATGTCTGTTATTGTAAGGCTCATTGGGCCTTTGCAAAGATGGAACACTGCATATCGCAGTGAAGACGCTTCAGCAACTGCAGATCATAAAGGGCCCTGTCTTGTGGACAGCCATTACATGACATGCTGAGCAATTGTGCTCATTTGCATCCCCTATCATCATAGTTACCGAAGAACATGTCTGAGTTACTGACATATCTATCATAAGTGTTATATTCACAGACTTGTGCAGTAGCTGTGTTTATATGTGCAGCAACTCCAGGAGAGGGCAGAGGATAGGAGTGATAGTAGCAAAAATGATGGTTGTATTTGGTGGCCACTGACACTCTTCTGGCCACACAGTGATGGGAAGGGTGCATCTTTCTTTCTTTTGAGGTATACTCTGGTTCCTGGGTTTCTCAAGCTTCATGGTGGTTCAGGGTGTCCTTGATGGTGATGAATTGTGAGGTGCAAGGCAGAGTCCCCTGTAGTGAGGATGCAATGATGAGGCAGTTTTTTTTTAACAGTAGAACAGTTCTTTACTGAAGGATCAAGTTCAGGTATATTAGTCATAGTTCTCTGCAACCATGGACTGGCAGTTCACAGCTCACAGGTCTTACAGACTGCGAAAATAGGCAAAGATGTCTTGTTAAAGCAGTTTTCCTCATACCTCACTTCTCTGGCTGACTTTTAAGCAGAAATAGGGGTGCAACACTTCTTATTCACTATGCATCCATGGGGCGGGCATGTCAGACTAAGTTCTGCACCATTTTCATGGGTTGCCAATGCCATATTCAAACTTTAATGTGCTACAGGTTTTCATGGCGGGAGTATAGTAGGCATATACAGATTCTGCCTTTTTTCAGGTCTGTCGAAGCATCAGAAGAATTGAGTCTACTGAACAGGTTTGTTGTGGAGCCTCTAAGCTACTTCCTAAGCATTTTGGTGGAGATAGCAACCAATCAGATTCCACCTTTTATTTTTCACAGCTCCATTGGAAAATGAAAGGTGGAATCTGATCTGTTGCTATGGGCAACCAAGTCAGTTCAACTTTACACCAGTTTAATAAATCTCCCCCGTTGTCTCTACAGAGCTTCTGCACACACCACCTCTCAATGCTGGAATGCTTTTCAAGTTCTATTTTGTCTTTCTCCTGTGTAGCTGGTTTTAAAGGGAATCTGTCACCAGATAATGCCCTATTGTCTAAATTACATTTTTAAGAATTTTTGGAGATTTTATTTTTAATTTCACATGTTAATATCTATATTTAAAAAAAAAACATGAAATCCTGCAGTTTTCACACTGGCCACTATGTCTAATAATAGGCACCACTTCCTGGTTTGTACATATCACTTTACTGCAGTTATCTGCTTACCTGTCATTCTGATCTTGATAGTTAAGCATATATCACTTTTGTGTATTGATAACTCAAGATCCACCATTCACAATAGGTGATTTTCAAAGCTTATCTATGCAGTGGCCAGATTTGGAGTTGCCCCAACGCTACTCTGTGTCCCCCGGACACAGTCAAGGTGTCACCACATGTTGCTGCTCTCCGGAAGGGATTGTAAGGCGTGGTGCACCCCAATGGGAAATAAGTCCAGAGAGTCAGTGTCTGCAGTAAACCAGAGTGCTTCTTTACTGGAGGAATTCAGGTATAAAACAATACAGGCGAGGTATTGAGCTGGCTTCTCCAGTCTCCTCCCTGGCAGAAGAAGGGTTTGATGCTGAGGAAAGGCCTGAGCTACCTGTCCCTCTTTCTCTTCAGAAGGCTGGCACCCTGATCCAAGGCTGGTAATCCAGGGTCTGTAGCAGCGTATCCCCGTCTCAGTGTCTTCTTCTGGTCACTCAGTAGTCTGACAAAGTCTCCTCTTCCAAGCACTGTTCCCTAACTACAGCACACTAGGGGTTCTGACTGCTCTCCTTATATACAGTTTTAGCTAGACTAGATCCTTCTAGTGGGAGGGGTGGAGTTAGAGCTTCATTAATATTCAATAGCAATGAAAGAGCAGTTTTTCCAGACAAAAACAAGTTTCCAGACATAACAACATAGCTAAAACCAGACTTTTAAAAGGTCAGACTGTCTGCTTTTGGTGGAAAACAAGTCTGGGTTTTTCCCGTCCAAAACAGGGTGGTAAACAAGTCTGAATTTTTCCCTCCAAAACAGGGTGGTAAACCAGTCTGGGTTTTTACCTCCAAAAGATGGTCTTTTTTAACCCCTTCAGTACCGAGCCACTTTTCACCTTAAATCCCAGGTCGATTTTTTTAAAATCTGACATGTGTAACTATGTGGTAATAACTTTGGAACGCTTTTACTTATCCAAGTCATTCTGAAATTGTTTTCTCGTAACACATTGTACTTTATGAAAGTCATACATTTGAGTCAGTATATTTCACATTTATTTATGAAAAAAATCCAAAGTTTACCAAAGATTAAAAAAAATTTCAATTTTCAAAATTTCAATTTCTCTGCTTTTAAAATAGAAAGTGATACCTCATAAAATATTTATTACTTAACATTCCCCATATTTCTACTTTGTTGGCAGCATTTTGTAAATCTCATTTAATTTTTTTATTAGGATGTTAGAAGGCTTAGAAATTTAGAAGCAATTTTTCAACAAAATTTCCCAAACCATTTTTTTGAGCACCAATTTAGTTATAAAGTGATTTTGAGGGTCTTACATAATGGAAACCACCCATAAAGGACCCCATTTTAGAAACTACACCCCTCAAATTATTCAAAACTGATGTTACAAACATTTTTAACCCTTGAGGTGTTCCACGAGAATCAAAGGAAAATGGAGGTGAAATTGAAAAATTAACTTTTTTGGTATTTTTTTATTTTAATACATTTTTTCTTGCAACACAGCAAGGGTTAACAGCAAAATAAATCTCAATATACACTGCTCAAAAAAATAAAGGGAACACATAAACAACACAATGTAACTCCAAGTCAATCCCACTTCTGTGAAATCAAACTGGCCACTTAGGAAGCAACACTGAGTAACAATCAATTTCACATGCTGTTGTGCAAATGGGATAGACAACAGGTGGAAATTATAGGCAATTAGCAAGACACCCCCAATAAAGGAGTGGTTCTGCAAGTGGTGACCACAGACCACTTCTCAGTTCCTATGCTTCCTGGCTGATGTTTTGGTCACTTTTGAATGCTGGCTGTACTTTCACTCTAGTGGTAGCATGAGACGGAGTCTACAACCCACACAAGTGGCTCAGGTAGTGCAGCTTATCCAGGATGGCACATCAATGCGAGCTGTGGCAAGAAGGTTTGCTGTGTCTGTCAGCGTAGTGTCCAGAGCATGGAGGCACTACCAGGAGACAGGCCAGTACATCAGGAGACGTGGAGGAGGCCGTAGGAGGGCAACAACCCAGCAGCAGGACCGCTACCTCCGCCTTTGTGCAAGGAGGAACAGGAGGAGCACTGCCAGAGCCCGGCAAAATGACCTCCAGCAGGCCACAAATGTGCATGTGTCTGCTCAAACGGTCAGAAACAGACTCCATGAGGGTGATATGAGGGCCCGACGTCCACAGGTGGGGGTTGTGCTTACAAACCAACACCGTGCAGGACGTTTGGCATTTGCCAGAGAACACCAAGATTGGCAAATTCGCCACTGGCGCCCTGTGCTCTTCCCAGATGAAAGCAGGTTCACACTGAGCACATGTGACAGACGTGACAGAGTCTGGAGACGCCGTGGAGAACGTTCTGCTGCCTGCAACATCCTCCAGCATGACCGGTTTGGCATTGGGTCAGTAATGGTGTAGAATGGCATTTCTTTGGAGGGCCGCACAGCCCTCCATGTGCTCGCCAGAGGTAGCCTGACTGCCATTAGGTACCGAGATGAGATCCTCAGACCCCTTGTGAGACCATATGCTGGTGCGGTTGGCCCTGGGTTCCTCCTAATGCAAGACAATGCTAGACCTCATGTGGCTGGAGTGTGTCAGCAGTTCCTGCAAGACGAAGGCATTGATGCTATGGACTGGCCCGCCCGTTTCCCAGACCTGAATCCAATTGAGCACATCTGGGACATCATGTCTCGCTCTATCCACCAACGTCACGTTGCACCACAGACTGTCCAGGAGTTGGCAGATGCTTTAGTCCAGGTCTGGGAGGAGATCCCTCAGGAGACTGTCCGCCACCTCATCAGGAGCATGCACAGGCATTGTAGGGAGGTCATACAGGCACGTGGAGGCCACACACATTACTGAGCCTCATTTTGACTTGTTTTAAGGACATTACATTAAAGTTGGATTAGCCTGTAGTGTGTTTTTCCACTTTAATTTTGAGTGTGACTCCAAATCCAGACCTCCATGGGTTGAAAAATTTGATTTCCATTTTTTAATTTTTGTGTGATTTTGTTGTCAGCACATTCAACTATGTAAAAAACAAAGTATTTCAGAAGAATATTTAATTAACTCAGATCTAGGATGTGTTATTTTTGTGTTCCCTTTATTTTTTTGAGCAGTGTATATTACTCTGATTCTGCAGCTTACAAAAATACCCCATATGGTTTTTAGGCACCATTTTGTATTTGAAGAGACCCTGATGTACCCTTACAGTGGAAGCCCTCAAAAAGTGAACCCATTTTGGAAACTACACCCCTTAAAGAATATATTAAGGGGGGCACTGACCACTTTGACCCCTTAAGCGTTTTACAGAATTTGGAAACACTTAGCTGTGAAAATGAAAAGTTTCATTTCTTCCAATAAAATGTTGCTTTAGCCCCAAATTTTTCATTTTCACAAGTGGTAACAGGAGAAAAAGCACCCAAAATGTTGGTGATACATTCACTTTAAGTAAAACTGAAACAGCTTGGCAGATGTATTCTTGCAGGTACACAATGTATGGGCTGTGTACAAAAATAAACCATTGTCTAGGATAGCCATGTAAAGAGAGGGTTTAATTTATGAAGCTGAAATACTCCTATATTAGGCGTACCTGTATTTCAGGCACAGATTGCGGCGCAACGGTTAGTTGTGTCTCAATCTGCAATTTCTCCCCGCTTACACCAGGTCTAAAATTGCGGTGGAGGCGAGGGCGAGGAAGAGGACGGCCCAGCAGGCCTGTCTCTTTTACCATTTTCTACGCCTGTTTTAGGCGTACAAAATGGTATAAATGTAAGATAGCTAGGAAGCTGTCTTACATTTAGAACTTCACTAGATGCACCAAAGTTATGTAGAGGCCTGCGCCTCTTCATAACTCCGGCGGATCCACCGCCAGATTATGGGTTTATTAAGACCAGCGTCTAAAACGCCGGTCTTAATAAATGTGTCCCTCAATGTCTGCCGTTACCCAGCAAAACACATTGCTCTAGGCAAAATGATCCATGGCCAGCAAAAGAGCTTTTGTGTCTGCATAGTGTGAACTAAAGGTTAGCTTTAACCCCTTAGATTAGCTTTAACCTCTTAGTGACCAGCCTGTTTTTGGCCTTACTGACCAAGTGTTTTTCTTCCTTTTTTCATCGTCGCGTTACAAAAGCTATACCGTTTTTATTTTTGTGTCTATATAGCTGTATAAGGGCTTGTTTTTTGCAGGAAAAGTTGTAGTTTTTAATGACGCCATTTTGGGGTACACATAACTTTCTGAATAACTTTTATTAAAGGGAACCTGTCATCAACTTTATGTTGCTCATACTAACGGCAGCATAAAGAAGAGACATATAAGTTGATTTCAGAGGTCTGTCATTTAAAAGTTAAAAGTAAATGGTTGCCGAGAACCAACATCACAATCATTGTAGACTGGGCCTGGAACAGAGCCAAGGCCACCTGAGAAGAGTCATGGTTATTAATAAATTCCTGCTCTCCCTGCCCACCTGCTGATGATTGACAGTCTTCTACCTAGTTTTCTCCCTTTCTCTCTAGGAGAGAACTGGCAATCATCAGCAGATGGGTGAGAGTGAAGGAGATTATGAATAACCAGGACTCTTCTCAGGTAGATTTGACTCTTTTCAAGCACTGTGCTGCAATGATCATGATGCTGGTTCTCAGCAACCACTTACTATTAGCTCATGTGTGACACACCACTGAGATCAGCATTTCTGTCACTATTTTATGCTGCCATTAGTGAGGTCAGCATAAAGTTGATGACAGGTTCCCTTTAACGTTTTCTGGGAGGGAGATGGGAAAAACAGCAATTCTGCCACTGCGTATTTACGTTATAAATTTTATGGTGTTCATTTTTCGGTATAAATAACATAATATCTTTATTCTCTGGGTTAGTACGATTACAGTGATACCAAATACATATAGTTCTTTTTAACGTTTTGCTATTTTTTTGCAATAAAACCCCGTTTTTTAAAAGGAACACCCATAACTTTTTTTTTTCTTTATAAATGACGCTTTTTGTGGCAAGAATAAATGAAATAAAAAAAATTTCTACGGCGTTCACCTTAGGGGATAATTTACATGATATTTATGTAGTCCGGATCATTATGGACGCAGCATTACCAAACATATGGGGGGATTTTTTTTTTTTCAATTCCATTTTCAATGGAAAAAAAGCTTTTTTTTAATGGAATTCTTTTAATTTAATAAATGTGTTATTTTTTATTTTTTTTACCACTTAATAGTCCCACAAGGGGACTATAGCAGACAGTATTTTGATTGCTTTTAAAATGCAAAGCACTGTGCCTATAGTGCATTGCATTTTAATGGCAATGCTATTCTGACATTGACCTGCAGGCTGAGCTAGTGAGGTGCAGCCTGCTGGAAATTACTCAAGGCTGGTCTGGGGCCTACACGAGACACCAACCAGCCTTCACACACATTGGCACCCCGCGATTGCAAAGTGGCAGCCAAGCCTAAGGCCCCTTAGTGACCCATTAAAAACACGTATGGGTGGTCACTAAGGGGTTAAAGGATTGTGGTCTAATTTAAGATATACAGTACAGACCAAAAGTTTGGACACACCTTCTCATTCAAAGAGTTTTCTTTATTTTCATGACTATGAAAATTGTAGATTCACACTGAAGGCATCAAAACTATGAATTAACACATGTGGAATTATATACATAACAAACAAGTGTGAAACAACTGAAAATATGTCATATTCTAGGTTCTTCAAAGTAGCCACCTTTTGCTTTGATTACTGCTTTGCACACTCTTGGCATTCTCTTGATGAGCTTCAAGAGGTAGTCCCCTGAAATGGTTTTCACTTCACAGGTGTGCCCTGTCATGTTTAATAAGTGGGATTTCTTGCCTTATAAATGGGGTTGAGACCATCAGTAGTTGCGTTGAGGAGAAGTCAGGTGGATACACAGCTGATAGTCCTACTGAATAGACTGTTAGAATTTGTATTATGGCAAGAAAAAAGCAGCTAAGTAAAGAAAAACGAGTGGCCATCATTACTTTAAGAAATGAAGGTCAGTCAGTCAGCCGAAAAATTGGGAAAACTTTGAAAGTAAGGGCTATTTGACCATGAAGGAGAGTGATGGGGTGCTGCGCCAGATGACCTGGCCTCCACAGTCACCGGACCTGAACCCAATCGAGATGGTTTGGGGTGAGCTGGACCGCAGAGTGAAGGCAAAAGGGCCAACAAGTGCTAAGCATCTCTGGGAACTCCTTCAAGACTGTTGGAAAACCATTTCAGGGGACTACCTCTTGAAGCTCATCAAGAGAATGCCAAGAGTGTGCGAAGCAGTAATCAAAGCAAAAGGTGGCTACTTTGAAGAACCTAGAATATGACATATTTTCAGTTGTTTCACACTTGTTTGTTATGTATATAATTCCACATGTGTTAATTCATAGTTTTGATGCCTTCATAGTCATGAAAATAAAGAAAACTCTTTGAAGGAGAAGGTGTGTCCCAACTTTTGGTCTGTACTGTATATACGATGATCCTGTAACATTTAGCTTTTGTTTGTAGCCATGATCATGCTTCTGCAACTTTTCTTGATTTGATGTTAGTGGGAGATGCCCAGGTTCACACTGTTACTTACTGTTAGGGCTCATGCACACGACCGTATGGCTTTTTCAGTGTTTTGCGGTCCAGTTTTTATGGATCCGTTGTTCCGTTTTTTGTTTCAGTTGTGTTTCCGTTTCCTTTCCATTTTTCCGTTCCGTTTTTCCGTATGCCATATACATTATACAGTAATTACATAGAAAAAATTGGGCTGGGCATAACATTTTCAATAGATGGTTCAGCAAAAACGGAACAAATACGGAAGACATACAAATGCATTTCCGTATGTGTTCCGGTTTTTTTGCGGACCCATTGACTTGAATGGAGCCAAGCACCATGATTTGCGGACAAGAATAGGACATGTTCTATCTTTTCATGGTACGGAAATACTGAAACGGAATGCACACGGAGACACTTCAGTTTTTTTTGCCGAACCATTGAAATGAATGGTTCAGTATATGTACCGCATACTGAACTACAAAAACGGCCAGTATACTGAACGCAAAATACTGTCGTGTGCATGAGCCCTTAAGAAACTGCGGGAAACACAACATTGTGGCAACTTCATGTCATCTTTTCTTAAAGAACCAGCTTTGATTGAAAATAGATTGGCACAGAGAAAACACCCTAAATGGACACTAACAAGAGCAAACATACTGCTGCACAAGAAAATAGATCTCAGCTATTGGCCTTTAAGAAAAAGCCTTAGCGCAAAATAATCCTGCTGTGTTTGCCACCAATTATAGTATTGACATTTTACAAATCTGTTCTATTGTAAGGAAACATTTTTCCATTTTGAATTTTGTGGGACTCTTGGAAGAAAGTGTGACAGCAGGAGTAAAACGTGTAGCCAGACGTGCCCCTACTCTAGCTCTAATAGTTACTCCTAGCCTTTATAGTGAAAAGAACAATTTGCAACCTGCTTGGTTACAATATAAAGGCAGTTACAAATGTGGCCATTCATGTTGTATCTGTTGTAAATACATGACTGATATACAATATATACAATCGATGGGAAATAATCGCATTTTTTGAATTTCAAAATATCTTCTTAACTGCAACACCTGCTATGTGGTTTATTTTATCACATGTCTCTCTTGTCGGCTACAATATGTTGGCTGTACCACGAATGAAATAAAGACACAAGTCCACAAACATTTATCAGATATGCCCCACTATAAAACAAGAAATGCATCAGCAGCATCTCCTCATTTTGCCACCGTGCATAACGGTGATGTGTCATCATTTGCAGTTCAGGGCCTGGAACGTGTAAATGTTCCAATGAGCTATACTATTGGATGTGCCAATTAAATAGCTGTGTTTGTAAATGGTCTGAACCACAGATATGACCTAACCTTGCACTATTAATGATATTTTTAAATTGTTATTTTGGACATAGGTGTATTTTATTTACAGCTGTGTATAATTTAACTTGATTTTTCTTTACATTTTTATTGGTTATTCACTACTATATACTGTAGGTGTCTTGTTAATCTTAGCATTATATCATGAGTAAGGATCAGAATGTGATGAAACGCATAGATTGTGCTATTGTTTGTGCTTTTTAGTTTTATCCTTGTATTTAAATAAGCCATCAATTTTATTGGAAGCTGTACTTTTTCTATATTTTGGGGTGTATGTGAATTTGATCACTTTTTATTCAATTTAAGGCTAATTGCAAAACAAACTCTATATTTATTACCCTGATTTTCAAGTTTACAGAAAAACCCCATACTTGGTCGTTAACTGCTGTGGGGGCACACGGTAGGGCTCAGAAGGAAAGAAGTGCCATGTGATACCCCTACGGTGGGGTACCACTACAGTGGAACTCCTAAAAAGTAACCTCATTTTGGAAACTACACCCCACAAAGAATTTTCTGTGAGTGTAACTGAGCACTTTAACCCAACAGGCATTTCATAGAATTTAGAAACGGCTGTAAAAATTAAATTTTTTCAAATAAATGACCCGAAGTTTTCATTTTTACAAGGGCTATCAGGAGAAAATAACCTCTCAATTTTTTACCCATTTTCTCCTGAATATGGCAACATGCCATATGTGGTCGGTAACTAGTGTATGGGGACACTGCAGAAGAAAGGAAGTAGCACCATTTGGCTTTTGGAGGGCAGATTTCGCTGGGGTGCGTTTAGCATTTTGATCCAACAGATGTTTCATAGAATTTAGAAACACTTGGCTTTGAAAACGAAAATTTACATTTTGTTTTTACAATAAAATGCTGTATTAGCCTCAAATTGTTTATTTTAACAAGGGGTAACAGGAGAAAATGCGCTCCACAATTTCTTACCCATTTTCTCTGTGAATATGGCAAGATTCAATATATGGTCATAAACTGCTATATGGATACAACATAGGACTCAGAAGTGAAGGAGTGCTATATAAGCTTTTGGAGGGCAACCCTTACAGTGGAAACACCAAAAAAGTGACCCCATTTTGAAAACTACACTCTCCAAAGAATTTTTCAAGGGTTGTAGAGAGCATTTTAACCCCACAGATGTTTTGCAAAACAGATGGTACTAAGTGAAAATTGCCATTTTTCCACAGATATGCCATTTAAGTGCTCAATATCTTCTGCCAGTTATCTGCCAGTGTGACCAGTCAGCCCTCTAATTATTGTGCTGTGCTTCCAGGTTTTAGAAACACCCAACATGCAGCCCTTTCTTTTGTCTGAACATATGAGAGGTCTCAGAAGTAAAAGAGCTCCATGCACATTTTGAGGGCCAGTGTGGTGATTAGCACCACTTGTGCTGACAAATGTAGAGGCTCTGGGGCAAAATAATAATGGACCCCACTTTGGAAACTACACCCCTCAAGGTATTTATTAAGGAGTCAGCATTTTGATTCCATGAGTATTTTGCAGAAATGAATGCACAGCCCACTGTGCAAAGTGAAAATTGAAAGTTCTTCACAGATATGACATTTCAGTGTTTAAATATGTTGTTCCTGTCCATTGCCGTGTAATACACACCACTCCCGTTAAGTTGTTAGGCGCGTTCTACAGAGTATGGAAATACCATAAATGTGTACAGAAACTGCTGTTTGTGTATGCTGCAGGGTTCAGAAAGGAAAGACCATGTTTTGGCTTTTGTGGCACAGATTTTGGATTGGTTTATGGGCGCCATGTTGTTTTTGCACAACCTCTGGGATACCAGTACAGTCATTTTCTAATAACCATAGTTTTTTTCTTTTTCTTTTGACAGAGCTGTGAGGGCTTAGATTTTTGCTGGATGAATTGCCATTATCATTGGTACTATTTTGCAGTACATATGCCTTTTTGATCACTAAATATTATGATTTTTCTGAGGCGAGGTAACCAAAAATGTATGTTTTGGCATAGTTTTTAATGATTTTTTTTTTAAGGTATTAACCTGATGGGATAGGTCATGTGTTATTTTCATAGAACAGGTCATTACGGTGTGCAGCTATAACAAATATGTAAAAAAAAAATTTAAATGATCAGTTTTACACAATAAAGCTGTTTTTAAAGTAAAACATGCTTTTCTGTTACCATTTTCTGAGGGCCTTTTTTCTGGCAAAGGCCTTGTATGAGGGCTTGTTTTCTGCTGGACGAGTTTACATTTTTGGTACATAGCAGGGGCGTAGCTATAGGGGAAGCAGGGGAAGCGGCTGCTTTGGGGCCCTGACCCAGAAGGGGCCCATCCAGGAAGAAGAGGACTAAAAGATTTTGTCAGGGCCCCCTCAACAGTATTACACAATGAAATTATATGCAGTGGCAGTATAGACAGTGTAGAAAACGGATGGAACAGCTGCCGGGCCTGGTCTGAGAGAGTGATCTTTACTAGCCACAGGAATGGGGGAAGCATGAAAGGAAGGGGTTGTGAAAAAATTACTGGGGAAGGGGGCCCCCATTCAAAAATTTGCTGTGGGGCCCAATCATTTTTAGCTACGTCACTGGTACATAGTACTATTTTGGGGTACATAGTACTTTTTGATATTATGCTTTTTGTGAGGTGAGGTGACAAAGTAAAAGTGGCTTTTTTGGCACTGTTTTTATTTAACTTTTTTACTGTGTAAACCTGACAGATTAGATCCTGTGATATTTATATAGAGGAGGTCATTACGGAGGCAGTGATGCCTAATAGGTCTAATTTTTCTTTTCAATTGTAAATGGGTTGAATATTTCTATCAAATATTAGAGAGTGATTGCAAGAGAAAAGTGGCAGAGCTAAGGGTACTTTCACACTTGCGGCAGGACGGATCCGACATGCTGTTCACCATGTCGGATCTGTCCTGCGGCTATTTAGCCGTGCCCCCGGCCGCCGCTCCGTCCCCATTGACTATAATGGGGACGGGGGCGGAGCTCCGGCGCAGCACGGCAGTGCACGGCAAAAGGCCGCCGGACTAAAATTACTGCATGTCAGGTTTTTTAGTCCGGCGGCTTTCGCTGTGCACCGCCGTGCTGCGCCGGAGCTCCGCCCCCTTCCCCATTATAGTCAATGGGGACGGAGCGGCGGCCCGGGGGCACGGCGAAATAGCCGCAGGACGGATCCGACATGGTGAACAGCATGTCGGATCCGTCCTGCCGCAAGTGTGAAACTAGCCTAAGATTTACTGAGGGGCTTGGGCCCATCCTGGGTACACCTAACAGCTCATTAATGTATTGAATTAAAGGATAACTGTCACATTTAGACCCTAATTTCAATTTTTATATATGTAGTTACTAATAACATGATATTCCAGAATCAGTTGCTATTAGACTGACTTACCCCATATTTAATAAGAGTCAGCCCTTAGCAACCAGTCTGCATAAAACTGCAATTTCACTATTCAGCTAAGATGGCCGCCACTGCCCTCACCCTGAGGCTAATCCCGCCTGCCCTCACTAGCCAGTAACAATAGCCCCCCAAAAGTGTCAGTAACCAGAGCCCTCCCCCTAAAGGGTTAATCTCCTGCAGCACAAAGAGGTCCTCTTACCACATGTTGCTTTCGTTTATACACTGAGCAGATGGCAGATCTCCCTTCCCTGTTGTGCGCTGCTTCAACTCTGCATTCTCCAGCTCTGCTGAGTGAGGGGGCGTCTGCCAAGCGCAGGGACAGGGAGAAGTGCACACAGCCCAGGCACTGTTATCATCTGCTGGGGAGGACCTGGCTTTAATCATTTACTTACAGTCCCTGGCTGTCAGTAATGTGAGCCTGCACGCTGCGTGCTCCGTCCTTCAACAGATAGACGGACCATGCCTAGCAACCCTATTTTAAGTACAGGTAAAAGTAGGCAGTACAGGGAACAAAAATGTGGAATTAAGGGGTAATTGAATACACAGTGAAAAGTTGAAATAGGGCCACCAAGGTGATATTAATCACCACAGTCCAATAAAAAAAAAAATATATAAATACGACAGTTATCCTTTAAGTCTTTTTCTTGGGAATGAAGCAATGGAGGGCAAAAAGAAACCATTTTACAACAGAGTACAGAGGTGTGTCCCTTCCCCTCCCTCTGATAGGCTGCAGGCACTAGGCCGGCAGCCTATCAGAGGCCGGCGCAGGCGGTGCGATGATGTCATTGCGCCGCCTGAGCCGTACAGCGCGGGACACAGGCCGGAAGAGGCCTGCATCACATCGCTGCCAAGGAGGTAAGTATAAGTGTTTTTTTTTATTTGTTGTCAATACTGGTGGCTACTGACACATGATGGGGGGCTCTGGCTACTGGCACATGTTGATGGGGGGCTCAGGCTACTGAAACATGATAGGGGGGGCTCTGGCCACTGGCACATGATATAGGGGTGGCTCTGGCTACTGGCACATAATAGGAGGGGGCCCTATGGCTACTGGCACATGATAGGCGGGGGCCCTATGGCTACTGGCACATGATGGGGGGGCCCTATGGCTACTGGCACATGATAGGCGGGGGCCCTATGGCTACTGGCACATGATGGGGGGCCCTATGGCTACTAGCACATGATAGGGGTGGGCCTATGGCTACTGGCACATGTTGATGGGGGGCTCAGGCTACTGGCACATGTTGATGGGGGGGCTCAGGCTACTGGCACATGATAGGGGGGGCTCTGACTACTGGCACATGATATAGGGGGGGCTCTGGCTACTGGCACATGATATAAAGGGGGGCTCTGGCTACTGGCAAATGATATAGGTGGGGCTCTGGCTACTGGCACATGATGGGGGGTCCTCTGGCTACTGGAACATGATATGGGGGGGCTCTTGTTACTGACACATGATGTTGGCAGGGGCTCTTATTACTGGCACATCATTGGGGGGCATCTATGAGGGCACATTTTACTGGCACATTATTGGGGGACATCTATGGGGGCACTTATTACTGGCACATTGGGGGCACTTCTTACTGGCACATTATTGGTGGGCACTATAGGGGCATCTACTGAGGCCACAAAGAACGGTTATTTTATATGGGGGCTCTGTATAGGGGCATTTTATACTGGGACACATTATGGTGGGTATTATGGGGAATGGGGGAGATAAGTACTATGGAGTCATCTACGGGGGCACTAAGAAGGGGTATTTTATACTTACAAACTATGGGGGACACTGAGGGCATCTACTGGGCATATTATACTGGTACATTATGGGGGGCACTAGGAGGGAAAGGGAGAGGAGCACTATGGGGGAATTTATGGGGGGCACTATATAGGGGTATTTTATACTGGCACATTATGGGGTCACTATGGGGACATTAGCTCAACTGGGGGCATTACAAGGGGGTATTTTTTGCACTGTCACATTACAAGGAGAATTATTACTACTGGGGGGGGCATTATGGTGGGCTTTATTACTCCCCCATAGTATGACCCCCTAGTAGCAGCACCAGCCTCTCCCTGCTCTGCTATCCCTCTGCCCATTCTCCAAATCCTTATTATGAAATCTTTCTCATTAGGATAAAACACAACATCAGCTCCACCGAGCCCCTGGCCAAAGTGTTGAAGTGGTGTCCGAGATCCCCAAGGGTCAAGCCAAGTAACTGTAAGTTTTCATATGAACTATGTTTATGTTATACAAATATAGCTTATTGTTTTTCGCCCCAGGGCCCCATTTCACCTAGAACCGGCCCTGCTTGCACATGCCGCAGTTCACTGCACTATGTTATGCACATCTTGGTTTAAAGAAACTTTAGGACGGGCATAATGGGAAGGAAGGGAGGAGTAGTCTATGTGAAAGCAGAACAAAGCAAAGAACGGTATTTCAAGCTATATTTGACTGCGGCAGTAGCAGAAGTATGGACGTTAAGAAATACGTCATAAATGTTGCTTGATATCAGTAATTGACTATGGGCAGTGTAATGAGAATGGACGGTGATATTTGCATATTTGTCAGGTTATCTATTAACAATTCATTGATAATCTAATTTCATAGCCATTCATTGTGTTAGATGTATACCTATTGCACCCTGCTTGGTACCCTAGGGCACCTTCACCCTTGCTCTGTTCCTGACTCCCTGCTCAGGGCATCCAGTACCCAATCTGAAGTATGGCCAAAATGAATGTTCACAGCCATTGGCCTTTCTAAAAAGGAAGCTGATCATCTGACAAATGAGGTTGTTTATTGGCAGAGTGGATATTTGATGTTTGCATAAAAATGATTTTTTGTTGGCACCACGCATTCAGCCTGATGGTGGTGCTACCCTGATCAAACCCAGAATATAGCTTTAACAGACCTTATCAGAATGCTATAGTTATGTTTGACTAATAACTCTCACTTGTCTGTACACACTCTTCTTCAGTTGAGTTTTAACATGCATTTTTCATCATTAGTGACTAGGAGGAGCAGTGGTGTCATTCTGAAGCCATGCATTATTCAGAGAGTTGGATTCACATAAACACAATTTACAGTGAATATGACACCATCTTACAGCAGGGGCTCTTGTGGGAGTGCACTTGGCTTCAGAGCATGATAGTTCTATAGCAATTAGACTCTCCATTATTGAGAGAGCTGGATTCATTGTATATACACAATGCAAGGCACATATCTCTGCATCTCCATCATGGGAGCTGTTTTAGTATCTAACAACAAAAGCTATTTAACATTTTAAAATGGTGTTTGAACCGCACTGCTTTTCTTTTTAATCCGGCCTCTTTCTTTGGTGCAAACAACTAAGTGAAAAGACAAAGATACTCGCGTTCTTTGTTCCACAAACCTCTGAAGGATTCTCTAAAAGGTATCAAGGATCACAAAATAGTGTATTACCTCCGAGGCATTTAAATAACAAGGATTTATTATACTCACAAACATATTAAAATTGCCAGCATATCATAAAATAAGTGTAACGGTCGCGTACACACACACACACAGGGGAGAGGGAAGTGACCACTGCGCTCCACCCTTACCCCTGGCCCTGCCTAATTGCCTCGCGAGTCCTAATGACAGGGGACAACTGGACGGCAATCCCTAGCTTGGACTAAGTGCAGGGATGACAGACAGACAAACAACAGAACGAGAATGGACCGAGTCAATACCAGGAAAGCTAAAAAGTACAAATGGAGCAAGCAGAGAATTGTCAGGAGAAGCCGGGGTCATAAATACCAGGAGAGTCGTGTAGTACCAAAGGAGTCAGCAGAGGATCGTCAGGAGGAGGCTGGGGTTAGAATACCAGGAGAGCAGCAAAGTACACAAGGAGCAGGCAGAGGATCGTCAGGAATTCAGCAGGAGGTAAGTACGCCAGGAAAGACAAAACCACAGGTGGAACCTAAATTAACAGGCAACCTGTGGCCAGCAGGCTGCCTGTATTTATAGTGGGGAGTGAGGGTCATGTGACGTGGCCAGCGTCACATGACCGACAGACCAACCAGTCGAGCACCGAGTGATCAGCTCGGCGCTCAAGGCAGACTTAGGAGCAGGGAGCCACCCAGCTAGTAAAGCCGCCCTGGGAACGAGGTCAAACACAGATCCTCGCTCCCGAAGCTAAGCAGCAGGTCTGCGGCTAATGGGGGACCGAGTGCACCTTAGGAACCCCGTTACAGTACCCCCCCTTTTACGAGGGGCCACCGGACCCAAGACTTCAGGCAATGGCCTTTCAGGGTGTTCTAAATGAAATTTTCAAACAAGTCTAGGAGCATGAACCTCCCTGGCAGGTACCCAAGATCTCTCTTCAGGTCCATACCCCTTCCAGTGAATCAGGTACTGCAAGGAATTACGCACCTTCCTGACATCCACTATTTTAGACACCACATACTCGACAGCATCATTAACAAGAACCGGCGAAGGCGAGGCTTTCGATGGTACTAACGGTTCAAAATATTTTTTAAGTAGAGATTTATGGAACACATTATGAATGTGGAATGACTCGGGCAGCTCCAACCTAAATAATACCGGGTTAATCACCTCCGTGATCTTATATGGTCCAATAAAGCGAGGAGCAAACTTTTTAGAATCTACCTTAAGAGAGAGATTCTTGGAGGACATCCATACCTTATCCCCAACCTGAAAATTCACCCCCCTTGAACGTCTCCTATCGGCCTTGAGTTTCTGAGAACTTTGAGCCTTTTCTAAGTTCGATTGAACCCGGGCCCAAACTGTGCACAGTTCAGAGGAGAGCCTATCCACCTCAGGGTTAGAGGAGGAGACGGATGACCCAGAATGAAAACGGGGATGTAAACTATGGTTACAAAAGAAAGGTGAAACCCCAGCAGAAGAATTGACACGGTTATTCAAAGCAAATTCAGCCAATGGAAGAAATTTCACCCATAATTGCTGGTCATCAGCAACATACAACCTCAAGAATTGTTCCACGGACTGATTAAGGCGTTCAGTCTGCCCATTACTCTCAGGGTGGTAGGCAGAGGAAAAAGACAATGAAATTTTACATTTTTGACAGAAGCCCCTCCAGAATTTGGACACAAACTGCACACCCCTGTCAGAAACAATACCGGGATACCATGCAATCGAACAATTTCTTTCACAAAAATAGACGCCAGAGTTTTGGCATTCGGGAGTTTAGACAGGGGAATGAAATGGACCATCTTGCTAAACCTATCGACCACTACCCAAACTACAGTCTTACCCTTCGCCGGCGGTAGGTCAGTTATAAAGTCCATCGAGATATGGGACCAGTGTCTACTGGGAATGGGTAGGGGTCGTAGGTTACCAGCAGGGCGAGTCCTAGGTGTCTTGGACCTGGCACAAACCTCACAGGCTGACACGTAGGACTTGACATCCCTAGTTAGCCTAGTTAGAGTGGGCCACCAATAAGATCTAGAAGATGCCCTCAACACCCGGATGTCCACAAAAGGCAGAATCGTGACACTCACCCAACAGCTGGAGACGAAATTGTACGGGAACAAACAACTTATCTGTTGGAGTGGATACCGGTGCCATATGTTGTTCAGACCTAATGCGAGCCGAGATATCCTGGGTAAGGGCTGCTATGAAGATTTTTGCTGGTAGGATGGATTCAGGTGGTACCTCAGTAGGTTGAAAAGCATGGAAGCTCCGAGATAATGTGTCCGCCTTCACATTTTTACTTCCCGGCCTGAACGTAATGGAAAAATCAAAATGAGTAAAAAACAGAGCCCATCTGGCTTGACGGGGATTCAACCTCTTAGCAGACTCGAGAAACATAAGGTTTTTATGGTCAGTGACAACAGTTACACAATGCCTTGCCCCCTCCAGAAAATGCCTCCACTCCTCAAATGCCCATTTAATGGCCAGCAGCTCCCTATTCCCTATGTCGTAGTTTCTCTCCGTGGGAGAGAATTTCCTGGAGAAGAAGGCACATGGTCTCAGGTTAGTGAGGGTAGCAGGACCTTGTGAAAGGACGGCTCCTGCGCCGTCCTCGGACGTATCCACCTCCACAATAAAAGGTCTCTCCTGATCAGGCTGGATCAGAATGGGAGCGCTACTGAATGCCTTTTTTAATTTTTCAAATGAAGAAATGGCCTCAGTAGACCAATTCTCCAAATCCACCCCTTTTTTAGTAAGGTCGGTCAACGGTTTAGCAATTACGGAAAAATTCATAATAAATTTACGATAGTAATTGGCGAAACCTAGGAACCGTTGTAAGGCCTTTAAGGATGAAGGTCTTACCCATTCCTTAATTGCTAGTACCTTACAAGGATCCATCTTGAAGGCGTGAGGAGTCAGAACATGCCCTAGAAACAGAATCTCCTGTACACCAAAGACACATTTCTCTTGCTTAGCGGATAGCTGATTCTCCCTCAACACCTCTAATACTTGTTTAACATGAGACACATGGGATTCGAAGTTAGGAGAGAATATCAAAATGTCGTCAAGATAGACAATAACAAATTTACCTAAGAACTCCCTAAGAATGTCATTCATGAAGTTTTGGAACACAGCTGGGGCATTGCTGAGTCCAAAAGGCATAACCTGATATTCAAAGTGTCCTACCGGAGTATTGAACGCCGTCTTCCATTCGTCTCCCTCCTTCATTCGGATTAGATTATATGCCCCTTTCAGGTCAATTTTGGAAAACCAGGTTGCCCCCAGAACCTGGTTAAATAAATCGGGAATCAATGGGAGGTAGTATCTATTCTGGACAGTGATTTTATTTAATCTCCGGTAATCGATACATGGCCTAAGACCACCATCTTTTTTCTTAACGAAGAAAAAACCCACCCACATAGGAGAGTCAGAAGGTCTAATATGCCCTTTACCAAGGCTCTCCTTAATATAATCTTCCATGGCCTTGCGTTCGGGCTTAGAAAGATTATAAATTCGCCCCTTAGGAAACTTGGCCCCAGCTCTATGGTACAATCATAAGGTGCAATAATCTCCGCAGGTAGATTGCCCTGAACCAGTGCCTTTAGAGCCGTCTCGGCTACTAGAGCCCTGTCTGGTTCATCATAGAGGGTACCTAGGGCCTGAAAGAACCCCTCCACAGAAGATAAACAACTGGCGCCAGCAGGTAAAGAGAACGCCCAGTCCTGGGGATCACCCTGTGGTCGGGAAATGATAATGCCCACGCGTTGACTCTCAGGGCCAGAGGACACAGGGCGCAAACGGAAGTAAAGTTTGCAATTCTCCTTAAAAGAGAGAAACTTCTTCCGATCTCCAGAAAAGGGTTCTGGGAGCTTAATCTGGGGCTCAAAATGCGGACTGGAGGCCTGAGGAGTGAAAGAACCTTGCTCTAACTCAAAAGAACTGAGTTTTTCCTCTAACTCCTGCACCATCTGCGTCAGATTAGAGACATGGTCAGTCAGGGTCACCAGAGGATTCATTATACAGTGGTTATTGGGCCTGTTAATCTGTAACGGTCTCGTACACACACACACAGGGGGGAGGGAAGTGACCACTGCGCTCCACCCTTACCCCTGGCCCTGCCTACTTGCCTCGCGAGTCCTGATTGGTTTGTTTTGTTTTTTTAGCCTAATGATGGCTTGCTTCACTGATTGTGACAGCTCTTTGGATCTCATCTTGAGAGTTGACAGCAACAGATTCCAAATGCAAATAGCACACTTGAAATGAACTCCGGATCTTTTATCTGCTCATTGTAATTGGGATAATGAGGGAATAACACACACCTGGCCATGGAACAGCTGAGAAGCCAATTGCCCCATTACTTTTGGTTCCTTAACAAGGGGGAGGCACATATGCAAACTGTTGTAATTCCTACACCGTTCACCTGATTTGGATGTAAATACCCTCAAATTAAAGCTGACAGTCTGCAGTTAAAGCACATCTTGTTTGTTTCATTTTAAATCCATTGTGGTGGTGTATAGAGCTAAAAATGTTAGAATTGTGTAGATGTCCCAATATTTATGTACCTGACTGTAAAACATCCACAATGCACATGTCTAAAGTAAAACTACAGCTCCTAATTACTATGTTCTCCACAGCTCATTCATCAGAGGTCACATGTTCCAATTGATCAATAGACCAAGCTCTCATTGTTCATAAAAAGATCACATGTGCAAACTACACATCGATAATCACATGTTTCAAACAGCCAATAAGCAAACGCTCTTAGTCTCCATTTATAATATCGTCCCGTCTCTACGTTTTTTTTCTACGGGCGATTCTCCCAGTTCACACCTAGGAATTTCTATGTTTTTCTAGAGCGCCCAATAAGATAATCAATCAGTAAGTTAGGCCATACTAAAAGGACGGTTATTGGTTATATTTACACCAAAAGCGACCCAATCCTCCCTTATTAACCAATGATTTCATCTTATCTTCATTTTGGCCACTATAGACTCATGGCACCTTCACCAAAACCCAACACATAGATATTAATCTAATACCTGTAATGCCTTAGTTTGCAACAGGATCAGACCAAACAAGGTTTTAGATCAAATTCTATCTTCATCCCTTTAGGTTGTAGAGTATTGAGCTTGTAGATCCATTATACCTCTCGCTTGTTTATCTGCGCAACGGGGACATCCCCTCGCCAATAAGTATTTACTGCCTCTATCCCTACAAATTTGAGGCTTTTGGGATTTTTTTCATGACATTGTTTAAAATGTAGGGAGACACTATATGTTGTCAGACCTTTCTTAATATTCCTTATATGTTCTAGTATCCGAACTTGCAATTTTCTCAGTGTCCTCTCTACGTACTAGAGTCCACAAGGACACTCCAGCACGTAAATGCTTCCCTCTTTCTCACAGGAAAGATAACCATTTATCTTAAACTCCTTCCATTGGCCATGGACTTTACAATCTCTACATACTGAATCCTATTTGCGGCTGCTCTGTTTTTACAGCCACCACAGAAACCGCACCAAGTGAACTTGCGCATATTTTTCTTTTTTTGGATAATCGGGATTGAGCTGTGTACTAACTGCATTCTCAAATTGGGAGCTTTCCTAAATCGAATATCTGGGCGATCTGGGATATCCTTTCCTAGTACAGGGTCGTTCTTGAGAATAGACCAATTTATTTTTATTGCATTTTTAATATAGCCCACATCGGTACTGTATTGTGTCAAGAAGGTGAACCGGAAATCTCTTTCCATTTTCTTTTTTCCAATTTCTATTTTATCTCTATTTTTCTATATAAGGTTTGAAAGCTATTGAGGAAAACCTAAAAAAGGACCCATTATGTCTACTATACAAGGGGAATTCATCGTTAGATGTGTGGAATTTTGCCTGGACCACAACTACTTTTGGTTTGATGGTGATTTTTATTTACAGTGTACAGGGGCGGCGATGGGGCAAAATTCACCCCCAGTTTCGTTAACCACTTTATGGGGTATTGGGAAGAAGAATACATTAGTTTAAATCTAGATAAGAAGATGCCGGGAGGGAAATTAATACTGTGGAAAAGGTTTATAGATGATTGTTTTTTGATTTGGGTAGGTGAAAGGGGTGGACTTTATTTTGAAACTAAATGTAAACAGCTGGAATTTGCACTTCACGAGTAACATCAGCAATTCTTCTGTCAATTTTCTTGACCTATATATCTCCCTGGAAGGGAGAAATTTGAAAATTAGAACATACTTCAAGGAAACTGACGTGAATGCCTATATAGACACTAACAGCTGCCATTATAATCCATGGCTAAAAAATGTCCCAAAGGGCCAATTTAAAAGAATATCAAGAAACTGCACAGAAATAACTGACTACAGGGCACAAACAGGGCCGGATTAACGTAGGGGCTGATGGAGCTGCAGCTCCAGGCCCCTACCATAAAATAGGCCCATCTGCCAGCCAAAAGGCCGTCGGAGGGTTAAAAGTCCTCTGTTGTACACAGCGTCACACAGCACACAGACAATGCAGAGATGCTCACCTCACGCTGGCAGCAGGAGCCTGAGGGAGGGACTCGGGAGGAGCGTAATATGATCCTAGAGTGGAAGATGCTTATGCCAGCCCCTCCCTTCCCCGCCCACCAACCAATCAGAGCTGAGGCAAGGCAAGCACTAGCAGCTCTGAGTCGACTCAGGTCCTGTAAGGGAAGTGCACAGTGTAAAGTGTAGTTCCCAGGTTAGAACAGTGCATCTGCCAGGACCTGTGATGACATCATCTTCAGCATCACAGGTCCTGCAGAATCTAGCAAAGGAACTGCACCAAAAATGGTGTAGTTCCTAGGTTTGAAAGGTACATCTGCCAGGACCTGTGATGACATCATCACAGGTCCTTCAACCCCTAACAGCAAGTATTAGAAGTTCACAAGCAGCTCTGCATTGATCCATACAGACTGGAATGGAATGGTAAGAGGAGGTCCTCCACTTCTCATCATTTACCCCCCCTCCATGCCCTGTTTTTACTCATTGCTCACTCATGTATACTACTTCAGACAGTTACCACTACCTCATGTACCTCACAGTGACTATAATGCATAACTGACCACATATTTCTATAAACACTGCATCTACAGTATTATACCTTGTATGAATATTCAAGAAAGGTGGCTCACTCCAGACGGGGTTCTGGATAAAAGGTGCTACTAGCCCAGTATAGAGGATCACCCCTCCTCTAGTGGTATGTAGCAAAAAGAAATCAAGGTGTAGGGCGAGCACTCAACACTTGGACCAGATAGATAGCACTAAAATAAAATTTAATTAAATCACAATGGTATAACACGTGAACATATACCTAGAATCTACAATTGACATATAAAAACAAAATTAAAATTGCAATAAAATTCCTAAATAATATAACCACAATTCAGGATAATAATGGTATCTGTCCCTTATGTAGACCACATAAAAATGGCGTGTATCTGGATTGTAGCACTTCAATATCCAGGGTACGCAGGGAACATGTGGTGCTGTGGGTTATAAGGATGAATCCGGTGTTAATGGTGTCCAATGTTAGAACAGCTGAACCCTGCAGCTCCTACTCCTGTGAGTAGGCGTATCCCAATGTCCTTGGTTACAAGTGATACATAATATACAGTCACCTTGCTCGGTCAGAAAGACATACCCGTCCCATAAGTTTCACAGATGGAATTGTCCTACCTCCGTTGGTATGGCTCGTCGGTGTCTCTACGGACGTGAGCGGGAGGTGAGCGGGAGATGGGTACAAGGTGAGCGGCGTGGGACGCTGTCGGCGTCTAGCTCCTGGCTCCTGTGGATTGCTGGTCTCGGATCTCGCGAGATTTCAAACGTAGTCTGTCTCCGGGCAGTGAAGAGCGGTAGTTGATAAATAATCAGCTCTCTGTCCTGGATATCAGGCTTCTTCAGTTAAGCTTCTCTGCATGGCCATGCATAAGTTGCGGAGATGTTGCTTTCACAGGTGTGCGGCCCAGACGCGTTTCGGGAACTCTTTCCCTTCGTCAGTGGTACGGCAACACCTGTGCTACTCCGCTTTTTATATTAACAGCTAGTGCCAAAACCTGGATCACTGGATTCGCTCGCAACAACCGAAAATCGCATGCGTTTTTTATATGCGGTTTTAATGCGGTTATTTTTCGGCATGCGTTTTTATGTGCTTTGGATTCCTTGCACCAATCTATATGTCATGTAGAGATCCAATTTTGATTATATATTGCATGGGTGGGTTACTGACATATTTCTGAAAAAACAGCATCACATCCTGATATGGTGTCAATTATGGAACTACAAGATGGAGTGACACAAATAATAATACAAATGTGACTGTAGTTCAAATAACTATTGGTATATAGCTGACCACAGTGCAATATTATGTATCCATAAGATCTAACTATTAAACTATACAGCAGCAGCTATATACATACAATAGTAGTAATATTTTGTACCTATGGCTAGAAAATGGATAGATGAAAGCCAATATATGAATTAAAATACATAAATACTTAAAAATGTAAAATAGTAGATACATAAAATGCTAAGAATGGGATAGGTCGAGAGGACAACATAGAAGTGTACATTCTGGTTAGATACAGGACGTGCAGATATTTGGAAGAGACTTCATGAAATATAGTCTCTGAATTTCACTGATGGTATATATGTCTGGGGGCCCACGTCCGAGTCCACGACTCAGTGTCGCTAAACGGCCTGACTGAGTCGCAAGAGTCGGAGCGGGGGCACCCAGTCTATAAGAACCCGAAGATTTCCAATTCGGCATTCAAACCCACTGGCAACAGTGACCCAAATTGGTAGATATGTCTGGATTCTATCCTCGACATCTGTTTGATGTAATTTCCACCACGCCAATGTCTGTCTACCTTTTCCAAGGCTGTGAATACCAGGCCTGAGGGATCTTTATTATGTATCTCCTTATAATGTTTAGATAGACAATGTTTGTCGTATCCCTTCCTTATGTTGGCTATATGTTCGGCCAGCCTGGTTTTCATAGGGCGTTTGGTCCTGCCTATATACTGTCTCCTGCACGGACACTGAATCAGGTAGATCACACCTGTTGTGTTGCAGGTTAGGCAATCCTTGATCTCCCATGTGTGATTATTTTGTGTTGAGGAGATAGTAGTGGTTTTTCTAAATGTGGGATTGACCTTACACGCCATACATTTCCCACGCCGCTCACCTTGTACCCATCTCCCGCTCACCTCCCGCTCACGTCCGTAGAGACACCGACGAGCCATACCAACAGAGGTAGGACAATTCCATCTGTGAAACTTATGGGACGGGTATGTCTTTCTGACCGAGCAAGGTGACTGTATATTATGTATCACTTGTAACCAAGGACATTGGGATACGCCTACTCACAGGAGTAGGAGCTGCAGGGTTCAGCTGTTCTAACATTGGACACCATTAACACCGGATTCATCCTTATAACCCACAGCACCACATGTTCCCTGCGTACCCTGGATATTGAAGTGCTACAATCCAGATACACGCCATTTTTATGTGGTCTACATAAGGGACAGATACCATTATTATCCTGAATTGTGGTTATATTATTTAGGAATTTTATTGCAATTTTAATTTTGTTTTTATATGTCAATTGTAGATTCTAGGTATATGTTCACGTGTTATACCATTGTGATTTAATTAAATTTTATTTTAGTGCTATCTATCTGGTCCAAGTGTTGAGTGCTCGCCCTACACCTTGATTTCTTTTTGCATTATACCTTGTATGCCTCACATCTATATATATATATATACACACACACACACTGCATATATTAAACAGTATTATAGATGCAATATGTACAGATATATAATATATATTGCAGTGTACTGATATGTGAGGTACAAGGTATAATATATGCAGTGTGTATAGATATATTGTATATACAGCAGTGTACTGATATGTTAGGTACGAGGTATAATAGATGGTGTGTACAGGTATATTGTATATACAGTATTGGATTGATATGTGAGGTACGAGCTGTAATTTATACCTCATATATCAGTACACTGCTGTATATACTATATACCTGAACACACTGCATATATTATACCACGTTCCTCACATATCAGTACACTACTGTATACACTATACATCTGTACACACTGTATCTATTATGCCTCTTTTGTGTGCCAGGCCTGTTTTGTAATCCCAATCCGGCCCTGATGGCATAAATTATAAAACAGCAGCGAACATAGTTCATGGAACAAAGAAAGAGGCCTGGAATGGGTAGTGGGAGGGGCTATAAAAGGGGAATGGGGGCCCAATTTAGATTCTTGCTATGGGGCCCAGAGAGATAAGAGAAGTGACAGATGACACAGAGTTTAGATTATAGGTTGAATTAACCCTTTAGGATCAAATTGGCTTCTCAGGAGATATATATGTCAAAGGCATCTCATTCAGTAGCTATATAACTAAGGGTGGGTTCACATCTCCTTTATGGATTCCGTTAAGTGGGGACTGTGGGGACTATTTTATTATCAGCCAGTGACTGTGTTACTGTAATACTGTTATCAATTCAGCACATAGTTTTTCCCGTGCATTCACATTTCACTTCACTTGGTTCGTTGTACTACTGTCAGTGTCAGACTGTTGTCACTGTGGGTAACAAAGTACAACAGACAACAATGCACACCGCAGTGACAGCTCCTGAGTCCTCCTGTCCGGTGTCAGCCTCAGCTTCCCTTCACTATCACTATAATCAATCACTCTTCCTGATCCGGACTCACTCATTAGCGAGCTGAAGAGCCGACTGAGTCAGCAGCAGCAAGTGAATCGGATAGATAGCATCTGCGCATGCGCACCGGCACCTAGAGTCTTCGGTTCACTTGCGAGTCAGCTCAGCAGTCAGTGACTCAGCAAGTGAACCGAAGATCCGATTCATGAACCGATTCATCTGAAAGATCCGAACTTCCCATCACTACTGAGGTCATATCCGGCGGGCCGCGGCATTACAGGAACAGCACCAGCTGCTCTGACGTCCTGCCGCCGGATATACGTCACAGGATATCCGGCGGCAGGACGTCAGAGCAGCTGGTGCGGTTCCTGTAATGCCGGCCCGCCGGATATGACCTCAGTGCGCCCGCGGTTATCCCTCCTGCACGCTGTGCTGTGTACAACCTACTCAGCAGTTTCGACCAGCACACGGCCCACAGCGCTCAGCCACACCAGCCCGTGAGACAGCAGGAGCTTCTGGAGCAGGGCAGGTATCAGATAAACTCATCCAGTTGGAAGGGAGGGCAATCATAGTGCTGTTATGATTTATGGACACAGCTCTCAGCATGCTTAGCCAGCCTTCTATCTGGCTTTGCATCTTGAGAGTCACAGTCCACAGGCTGTTTCTGAGCCTGTGGACTGTGACTCTCAAGAAGCACAGCCAGATAGAAGGCTGGCTAAGCATGCTGAGAGCTGTGTCCATAAATCATAACAGCACTATGAAAATTACTGACTGGCTAAGCATGCTGAGAGCTCAGTCTCTATAACATAACACATTAAAGAAATTACTGTTTCTAGCTGCTAGTCCACAGCAGCTAGAAACAGTAATTTCTTTAAAGGGATTCTGTCACCAGGTTTGACCCCTGTCAGCTAAAAATATGCTGATGTTCGGGGCGTCTTCACGATTCCTAATGTGGGCTTATAAATGTCATCTGTGGGCTTATTTAGCTAAAAAAACAGCTTTTACTAACCTGTCAGTCAAACAAATAAGGTGCCTAAGGGGATGTTAATGGGTGCAAGATGCCCGCCGCACCCACCGCCGTTCGTGCCCAGCGCCGCCTTTCCGGACTTCTGCACCGCCTTTCGCTCTCCCTCCCTCCCTCCCTCCCCCCTCCTTCTGCTGTAAGATCTCGCGCTTGCGCACAGGGCTCTGCCTGATGCGCCCGTGCAGACCTCTCCATTTGGCTTCTTACAGCGAAGTGCGCATGCGCCGGCACTTCGCTCAACCCCTGTATGCGCGAGATCTTACAGCAGGAGGAGGGGGAGGGAGGGAGAGCGAGAGGCAGCACAGAGGATTAGGAGGCGCCGCAGAAGTCCGGAAAGGCGGCGCTGGACACGAACGGTGGCGGGTGCCGACACCTTGCATCCATTAACATCCCCTTGGGCACCTTATTTGTTTGACTGACAGGTTAGTAAAAGCTGTTTTATAGCTAAATAAGCCCACAGATGACATTTATAAGCCCACATTAGGAATCGTGAAGATGCCCTGAACATCAGCATATTTTTAGCTGACAGGGGTGAAACCTGGTGACAGAATCCCTTTAATGTGTTATGTTATTTAGACACAGCTCTCAGCATGCTTAGCCAGCCTTCTATCTGACTGGCTAAGCATGCTGAGTGCTGTGTCCATAAATCATAACACAGCTCTATGAAAATGACTGTTTCTAGCTGCTGTTGTCCACATTCCACAGCAGCTAGAAAACAGTAATCTTCATAGTCATGTTAAATGATCACTATAGTGTCAGGAAAACAAAGCGGTTTTCCTGACACTATAGTGCCCTGAGGGTGCCCCCACCCTCAGGGTCCCCCTCCCGTGTTCCCCCTCCATGTTGCCAAGATAGACGCCAAATGAAGGGGTAGTTGCAAGAACAAAATACTTTAATGGTATCGATAAAATATATATGTAATTAAGACACTGAGTGCAGTTCCATAAAAAGGCCCAGCAAAATCCTCAGCACCAGGCCCATGATGCTCTTAATCCGGCCCTGGGCACAAAGCAAAGTCATAAAAGAACGCTTTCTAGAGAAAGGGTATGATGAAGACAACCTGGAACAATGCATGGAAAATACAGAGGAAAATAGAGATAAAATAGAAACTGGAAAAAAGAAAATGGAAAGAGATTTCCGGTTCACCTTCTTGACACAATACAGTACCGATGTGGGCTATTAAAAATGCAATAAACAGAAATTGGTCTATTCTCAAGAATGACCCTGTACTAGGGGAGGATATCCCAGATCGCCCAGATATTCGATATAGGAAAGCTACCAATTTGAGAATGCATTTAGTACACAGCTCAATCCCAATTAACAAAAAAAAAATAATATGCACAAGTTCACTTGTGGCGGTTTCTGTGGTGGCTGTAAAAGCAGAGCAGCCGCAAATAGGATTCAGTATGTAGAGATTGTAAAGTCCATGGCAAATGGGCAGGAGTTTAAGATAAATGGTCTTTCCTGTTTGATATAGGGGGCCATTTACGTGCTGGAGTGTCTTTGTGGCCTCCAGTACACAGGGAGGACACTGAGAAAATTAAAAGTTCTGATACTAGAACATATAAGGAATATTAAGAAAGGTCTGACAACACATAGTGTCTCCCTACATTTTAAACAATGTCATGAAAAAAATCCTAAAGGCCTCAAATTTGTAGGGATAGAGGCAGTAAACACTTATTGGCGAGGGGGTGACCCCGTTGCGCATATAAACAAGTGAGAGGTATAATGGATCTACAAGCTCAATACTAGCTAGGGATGAACATAGAATTCGATCTAAAACCTTGTTTGGTCTGATCCTGTTGCAAACTAAGGCATTACAGGTATTAGATTAATATCTATGTGTTGGGATTTGGTGAAGGTGCTATGAGTCTATAGTGGCCAAAATGAAGATAAGATGGAATCATTGGTTAATAAGGGAGGATTGAATTGCTTTTGGTGTAAATATCACCAATAACCGTCCATTTAATATGGCCTAACTTACCAATTGATCATCTTATTGGGTGCTCTAGAAAAACATAGAAATTCGTAGGTGTGAACTGGGACAATCGCCCCTTGAAAAACGCTGAGACAGGACAATATTATAAATGGAGACCAAGAGCGTGTACTTATTGGCTGTTTGACACATGTGATTATCGATGTGTAGTTTGCACATGTGATCTTTTTATGAACAAGGAAAGCTTGATCTATTGGTCAATTGGAACATGTCACGCCTTGCCCTGTGAATGTGCGGAGATCTGCCAGGCTAGCTGCACATGTCTGACTCTTCTCTTTGTTTTGTTTTGGGTTTGAGCTGGATCCACCTTCCCTCAGGTGTACTGGGTTGATTGTCAGCGAGGCTATTTATTCCTCCTTCTCCTAGTGGCCTGTGTGGGTTATAGTTCATTCCTGTGGGCTTTGGATATGTTGTGGATCGTCTGCTCCAGCTCAGCTCAAGATAAGTCCTCTCTGTTCCTTCCCTTGGTGTCTTCTATCTAGGCCTCTAGGGAGACGCTTGCTTCCTCCTGTTTGAAGAAGCAGGTCAACTCTTCCCCTTTCCCTACTGCTCAGGGTTTTCCCAGGGTGTATAGACTTAGGCATGAGGGCATGTGCATATCCACCACAAGGGTATGCACCTGTGCACAGCAGTATAGGGAAAGCCTTAGGGATCGCTAAGAGGTGACCCTTTTCTCCCTAACTTTTGGGCCTAGTAAATTGTTCTGTTTGTTTTCCCTGTGTTTGGTTATTTCCCTGCTTACTTACCTACCGTGACATTATAACCCGCCATAAAACTGTCATTTCCCTGCTGTTCGCGAAATGGAGGATTTAGATGCTGTGGTTGATCGCATACAGGGATTATCGCTGGAGGTTGCTGACCTCTGCAGTTCTGGTGCACAGTGTCAGAATGCTCTGGCGTCTGGCGCTGTTGGAGGAAATCAGGTCTGCTTTGAGCCTAAAATCGCTCTCCCTGATAGGTTCTCAGGGGGTGGTGATAACTTTATTCGGTTCAGGGAGTCCTGCAGGTTGTATTTTCATCTACGGCTAATTTCATCTGGTGACGAGAACCAAAGAGTGGGGATCATTATATTTCTGCTCAAAGGGGACGCGCAGACCTGGGCTTTTTCTTTGTCGACCGATTCACCATCCCTCCGGTTGGTGGATGAATTTTTTAGAGCCTTGGGTTTGATTTATGATGACCCTGACCGGATCTCTATGGCTGAATTTAAGTTGCGCAGTTTGTTACAGGGAGAACGTACTGCGGAGTCGTATTGTGCAGAATTTTGAAGATGGGCAACTGACTCGGGGTGGAATGATCCTGCACTCCAGAGTTTTGTCAGGGGCTATCTGAGAGGTTGAAAGATGCCCTTGCTTTTCATAAATATACCGATTAATTGGAGACGGCCATGTCTTTGGCAGTACGGCTTGATAGATGTCTTAGAGAGAGGTATAAGATTCCTCTCGGGCGGGGGGTCCCGTCTGAAAGTGGATCCGTCCCACCTATTCCCCGGGGAAATATGACATTTGAATCTGGGGCAGGAGAGGAGCCTATGCAGTTGAGCCAGGTTTCCTTTCGCTTAGGTGATAGGAACTTTAGTCTTACTCATATCGTTCATGACATTCAGTTAAGGGTGGGTGATTCACATGTTGAGTCCATTTCTTGTTTTGTTATGAGGGGCTTGCCTGCTCCGATGGTTCTAAGTTTACCATGGTTGATAAAGCATAACCCTACTATTGACTGGCAAACAAGACAAATCAGTAGCTGGAGTGAATTTTGTATGGACAACTGTCTCTGTGCTTCTATCTCAAGGGTGTCAACTACAGTCCTACCTCAGTTTCTCTTTGATTTTGCGGACGTATTCTCGGAGGGTGGAACTCAGGAGCTGCCCCCCCCATCGAGAATATGATTGTCCGGTCAATCTCATCCCTGGAGCTAAACTGCCAAAATCTCGGCTATACAACCTTTCCTAACCCTTTCTCAAGAGAGACTATGCGGAAGTATATTGCCGAAAGTTTGGCAAAGGGACATATTAGGCCATCCAAGTCCCCTGTGGCCGCCGGCTTCTTTTTCGCAAAAAAGAAAGACGGATCACTTAGACCGTGTTTGGATTTCCGGGAATTGAATCTTATTATGGTCCGTGATCCGTATCCCCTTCCTTTGATTTCTGATCTATTTGATCAAATTGTCGGAGCCAAGGTGTTCTCCAAGTTGGATTTAAGAGGAGCCTATAATTTGATCAGAATAAAGGAAGGAGATGAGTGGAAAACGGCCTTCAATACACCTGAAGGTCATTTCGAGAATCTTATCATGCCATTTGGTTTAACTAATGCGCCAGCGGTCTTTCAGAGATTTGTCAATGATATTTTCTATCATTTAGTGGGAAGGTTTGTTGTTATTTATCTTGATGACATACTAATTTACTCACCCGATTTGGAGACCCATCAGTATCACGTGAGACAGGTGTTGTCGATCCTTCGGGAAAATAAATTGTATGCAAAATTGGAAAAATGTGTATTTGCTGTCCAGGAGCTACCGTTTTTGGGATACCTGCTTTCTGACTCTGGTTTTCGTATGGACCCCGAAAAGGTCCGGGCGGTACTGGAATGGGACCGGCCTGAGAATCAGAAAGCTCTGATGCGGTTTTTGGGTTTTACCAATTACTACAGAAAATTCCTCTTGAATTATTCCACCATTGTAAAACCTTTGACAGATATGACTAAAAAATGCGCAGACTTCTCTGTCTGGTCGGATGAGGCATTACAGGCCTTCTCTGCTATTAAGAAATGTTTTGCGTCTGCTCCCATTCTGATGCAACCTGATGTGTCTCAACCGTTCGTCGTGGAGGTTGATGCATCAGAAGTGGGGGTCGGAGCAGTTCTGTCGCAGGGTTCATCCCCTAGCAAATGGCATCCATGTGCTTTTTTCTCCAAAAAACTCTCTGCCATTGAAAGAAATTATGATGTAGGAGATAGAGAATTACTGGCCATTAAATTGTCCTTTTAAGAATGGGGTCACTGGTTGGAAGGGGCTACTCATCCTATTACGGTATATACTGACCACAAGAATTTGGCTTACCTGCAGTCTGCTAAGCCCCTGAATCCTAGACAGGCTAGGTGGTCACTGTTTTTTTTACTAGGTTCAATTTTGTGGTCACCTTTCGCCCTGGGGTTAAAAACGTCACGGCAGATGCGTTGTCACGAAGTTTTCCTGGGGGGAGTAATTCGGAGGATCCCGCTCCAATTTTGGCTGATGGGGTGGTGGTTTCTGCTCTGTACCCCGAGTTGGAGATGGAGGTGTTGGGGGCCCAGGAGGAGGCTCCTGATTCCTGTCCTCCAGACAAGTTGTTTGTTCCTGCTGAACTGCGATACAAGGTGTTCAAGAAATATCATGATACGGTCCTTGCGGGATATTCTGGAAGCAAATCCACCATAAATCTTATTTCCCGGAGATTGTGGTGGCCAGGGTTGCGCAAGGGTGTGGAGGGTTATGTGGCAGCTTGTGAGACCTGTGCACCGGCGAAGGTGGCTCTCGTCTTTGGACACATTTGTCCATGGACTTTATTACCGATTTACCGAGTTCCTCTGGGAAAACTGTGATTTTGGTGGTAGTGGACCGCTTCAGTCAGATGGCCCACTTTGTCCTGTTACCTAGCTTGCCCAATGCCAAAACTCTCGCTCCCTCTGATGTGGTGTCTGATAGGGGGACGCACTTTGTCTCCAGGTTTTGGAGGGCGTTTTGCTCTCATCTGGGAATTCAACTTTCTTTCTCTTCGGCTTTTCATCCCCAGTCGAATGGTCAGACAGAGCTCACTAACCAAAACCTGGAGACCTATTTGAGGTGTTTTGTTGCCAAGAACCAGGATGACTGGTCCTCGTTCTTGTCTCTAGCCGAATTTGCCTTAAATAACCGTAGACAGAAGTCCACTGATAAGTCGCCATTTTTGGGCGCATATGGTTTTCACCCACAGTTTGGTACTTTTTCTGGGACTGGATCTTCTGGATTTCCAGAAGAGGAGAGATTCTCTTCCGCCTTGTCATGTATCTGGCGGAAGATCCAAGTTAATTTGGAAAAGATGGGTGAAAGATATAAACGGATTGCTTACAGGAGACGTATGAATGGTCCGGACCTGTGTGTGGGTGATTCGGTGTGGTTGTCCACTAAAAACATTAAGCTCAACCTACCATCTTGGAAATTTGGTCCAAGATTTATTGGCCCTTACAAAATCTCTGCTGTGGTCAACCAGGTAGCGTTTCGTCTGGATCTTCCGCAGACCTGGAAGATCCATAATGTGTTTCACAGGTCCTTACTGTAGAAATATGTGGAACCTGTGGAACCATCTCCATTGCCACCTCCCCCTGTCCTGGTGGATGGCAATTTAGAGTTTGAGATCTCTAGGATTCTCGACTCACGTGTTCTTCGGGGTTCCCTCCAGTACCCAGTGCACTGGAAGGGATAAGGTCCCGAGGAAAAAATGTGGATTCCATCTTCTGATGTTAATGCTAGCCGCCTAGTGAGGGCCTTTCACAGGGCACACCCGGAAAAAGTTGGTCCGGGGTGTACGGAGGTCACCCGTAAAAGGAGGGGTACTGTCACGTCTTGCCCTGTGAATGTGCGGAGATCTGCCAGGCTGGCTGCACATGTCTAACTCTTCTCTTTGTTTTAGTTTGGGTTTGAGCTGATTCACCTTCCATCAGGTATACTGGGTTGAATGTTAGCGAGGCTATTTATTCCTCCTTCTTCCAGTGGCCTGTGCAGGTTATAGTTAATTCCTGTGGGCTTTGGATGTGTTGTGGATCGTCTGCTCCAGCTCAGCTCAAGATAAGTCCTCTCTGTTTCTTCCCTTGGTGTCTTTTATCTAGGCCTCTAGGGAGATGCTTGCTTCCTCCTGTTTGAAGAAGCAGGTCGCCTCTTCCCCTTTCCCTACTGCTCAGGGTTTTCCTAGGGTGTATAGACTTAGGCACAAGGGCATGTGCATATCCACCATAAGGGTATGCACATGTGCACAGCAGTATAGGGAAAGCCTTAGGGATCGCTAGGAGGTGACCCTTTTCTCCCTAGCTCTTGGGCCTTGTCAATTGTTCTGTTTGTTTTCCCTGTGTTTGGTTATTTCCCTGCTTACCTACCTACCGCGACAGAACATGTGACCTCTAATGAATGAGCTGTGGAAAACATAGTAATTGGGAGCTGTAGTTTTACTTCAGACATGTGCATTGTGGATGTTTTATATAATAACTTTTATCCTTACATGTCTTGATGTTATTTTATTTTATTTTGGTGAAAACCTAATCACAACAGTCCCTTTTTAGTAGCGCCCAAACGTACTTGCTGATCGCTGTGTCGGACGCCCTGGGAGCAATATGTTGGTTCCCAGGTGTGAACTCGGATGGTCGGCCTTTGAAAGATGCAGAGGCGGGACGCTATCATAAATGAAGAATAAGAGCGTGTAATTATTGGCTGCTTGAAACATGTGACTAGCGATATAGAGTTTGCACATGTGACCATTTTATGAATGAAAAATGAGAACCTGCTTTATTGGGAAATGGGATCTGTAGTTTTACTATAGATATTTGTATCCTGGATGTTTTATATAAGAATCTTTACTTTACATATGTTGATGGTATTTTACCTATTGGAGGGAGTGTGGAGCTGGTATATAGATAAATCCTTCTAGATGGGTTTTACCACCGTATAGAGTGGATCCCACTATGGGATGGTAATTGCACTATGACGTAATTTACTGTAAGTTAAGGGATTGGGGGATGGTAGAGTTAAAACGCTCTCACTTCAGAGCAGTTGCCTTGAACCCCTGACGAAGCCTTGAGCGAAACCCGGGTCGGGCAGAGATGCAAACTTATTTTATGATATGCTGCCAATTTTAATGTTTGTGAGTATAATAAATCCTTGTTATTTAAATGCATCGGAGGTATTACACTATTTTGTGATCCTTGATACCCTATAGAGATTTCTTCGGAGGTTCGTGGAACAAACAACGGGAGTATCTTTGTCTTATGTCTTATCACCTGGTTGTTTGCACCAAAGAAAGAGGCCGGATTAAAAAGAAAAGCACCATGGTTCCAACAGCATTTTATTGTCTTCTGTGTGAACACGACCCACTTCACTTCGACCTTAGCCTGTATCCTGACCTCGTCTCTTCCTGTTCCTCCTGTACCTCGCTGCTCTCAAGTGTATGATTCAGGTTGTTGACCACGCCTCTGTCTGCTGTTCAGCTTGTTACACCTGCTGCACCTGAGCTATTCAGCTCTGCTGTTCTAACAGCTCCAGCTCTGCTAAATCACTAACTCAGTTCTGCTTTATCTGGCTCTGCTGCTGCACTCCTTTCATCCAGTGACAGCTCGCTCCACCTGCCTGTATCCCCAGTGCTTGCACTGGGGCGTTCTGGCCTGCTCGGCCAGCTGCCACTTAACCGGGACCACTCTTGCGGTAGCGACCCGGTGTCTCCCCTGCAGCTAAGACCAGCTTCCGCATCTTAGAGCGGGATAAAGGGTGAAAACCAGGGGAACACTTAGATTCCGCTCCCAAGTTTGGCCCAAAGCCAAACTGGTAAGTGGCACAGCGGGTCCACACCCGTTGGAGTGTTACAGTTTGCTCATGCTATGGACCCCGCTGGCGAGCCCAAAAGCTGGCAAGATTTATACCAAGAGCTACAACGCCAGAGCGAACGCCACGATGTTCTGCTGCAGTGTCTGAACACGATATCCTCCCCTCTGGGCATGCTACCTACACCTGCTCCTCCCGTACTACAACTCCCAGCAACTCCTGCAAATCCTGTTGCGTTGTATTCACACCATGGCATAACTGCTATCCAGCTGCCTTTGCCTCCACGCTACAGTGGCGATTCGAAAACCTGCAGAGGGTTCCTGAATCAGTGCTTGATCCACTTTGAGCTACATGGAGAAAAGTTCCAGTCTGACCGAGCAAAAGTAGCTTTCATAGTCTCTCTGCTTTTTGGAGAGGCTCTAGCCTGGGCTAATCCTATATGGGAGCGAAGCGGACCTGAGACTGCAAACCTCCAGACCTTCCTAACTGTTTTCCGTACGGTGTTTGAGGAACCAGGTCGTGCCTCCTCTGCAGCCTCTGTGCTCCTTCGTCTGCGTCAAGGCGCAATGACAGTGGGACATTACACAATTCAGTTCCGTACTCTGTCCGTATAACTTTCCTCGAATGATGAAGCCCAACAAGCCGTATTCTGGGAGGGTCTCAGTGACTGTATTAAAGATGAACTTGCGGGAAGGGATCTTCCTGTCTCTCTGGACGCTCTGGTCACATTGGCCACACGTATTGATGTGCGATTTCGAGAACGTTTCTCTCAAGCCGCAAGGGTGAGACGGACATCTAGACTTGCATCTGTCTTCCAGAGGACTATTCAGACTCTGGCTGCAGTTCCGCCTGAAGAGTCTATGCAAGTGGAACGCCTGAAGCTCTCTGACCAGGAGTGCCCGCGGCGACGAGCAGAAGACTTGTGCCTCTACTGTGGCGAAAAGGGTCACGTTGTTCGTACCTGTCCCCAGAAGGCGGAAAACTTCTGCGCCTAGGCTCTATGGGAGAAGTGACCCTAGGCGAAAGAGGCAATTCTCCCAAATTTCTTTTTCCTGTTCTCTTGTCCTCTGGGAAAACCAGTATATCTGCACCTGCCTTCCTGGATTCCGGCACAGCCGGAAATTTTGTTAATCAAGCCCTGGTGACCCAGTGCCAGTTATCCATTACTCATCTGGCGAAGCCTCTGGTGGCAACTATTGTTAATGGACAACCCCTGCCCAGACCTATTCAGTTCATCACGGCGGGTTGCTACATTCTGAAGAAATATCTTTCTTTGTCCTGCCGGATTCCACGGACCCAGTGATTCTGGGATTGCCCTGGCTACAGCAGCATTCTCCAGTCTTAGACTGGCGTACGAGGGATATTCTCCGCTGGGGTCCTCAGTGTCATTCTTCCTGTCTGTCGATGGTTCGCCCAATGTCTCCTCGTCTGGTCCATATGAAACTGTCTGGTCTGCCTCCGCAATATGTGGCATATGAGGAAGTTTTCTGTAAGAAGAGGGCTGAGACCTTACCACCTCATCGGTCTTATGACTGTCCGATCGATCTTCTTCCTGGGACTTCTCCACCTCGTGGAAGGGTTTATCCATTATCTCTGCCCGAAACTCAGGCTATGGCCAAGTATGTTAAAGAAAACCTCCAGAGGGGATTTATCCCGAAATTCTACCTCTCCGGCGGGAGACGGTTTGTTCTTCGTGGCCAAGAAAGACGGGTCACTCCGTCTGTGCATAGATTATCGTGGGCTGAACAAGATCACGGTCAAGAACAAGTACCCTCTGCCTCTGATTTCTGAACTGTTCGACCGTATCTGAGGCGCCCAGATATTTTCCAAGTTGGATCTGCGTGGTGCGTATAACCTGATCCGAATCTGTAAAGGCGACGAGTGGAAGACGGCGTTCAATACCTGTGATGGCCACTATGAGTACCTGGTCATGCCGTTCGGCCTATGCAACGCTCCTGCAGTTTTTCAAGAATTTGTGAACGATATCTTCCGGTACCTGTTGTACAACTGTGTAGTGGTGTATCTCGATGATATTCTCATCTATTTCCCCGACTTGACCACTCACCAGAAGCATCTGCGCGTGGTTTTTCAGCGATTAAGGGAGAATGATACCTCCAAACAGTTCTTCCTTAAAGTGGATGCTTCCTCTATTGGAGCAGGTGCCATCCTGCTACAGAAGAACTCCAAAGAGAGATTTGTCTCATGTGGTTTCTTCTCCAAGCTCTTCTCTTCTGCGGAAATAAATTATTCCATTGGCGATAGAGAGCTGCTGGCTATCAAGATGGCCTTGGAAGAATGGAGATATCTTCTGGAGGGGGCTCTGCATCCTGTGGTGATATACACTGACCACAAGAATCTGACATAACTACAGTCTGCACAGCGTCTAAATCCACGTCAGGCTCGATGGGCACTTTTCTTTGCCAGATTAAATTTTCTTCTGCTTTTCCGACCGGCTGATAAAAATGTAAATGCTAATGCACTTTCCCGTTCTTTCGACCTAGCGGATCAGATTTAAGAACCTCAACATATTATAGAACCGTCTCATCTGGTTTCTGTGGCACCAGTCCGCGTGAGAGATATTCCTCCGGGGAAGATCTTCGTTCCACAGGCCAAGGGGAGGAAAATTCTTTCTTGGGGACATTGCTCCAAGTATGCTGGTCACCCTGGGGTGCGTAAGACCCTTGATTTGCTCTCCCGTCACTATTGGTGGCCGACCCTACCCAAAGATGTCTGGGAGATGTCTGCCTGTACTCCCTGTGCCCACAACAAGGCTTCCCGAACCAAACCCACAGGCTTACTACTACCGTTACCCATTCCTGAAGTCCCCTGGCAGCACATAGCTATGGACTTTATCATAGATCTCCCGTCCTCTGCTGGCTGTTCCGTAATCTGGGTAGAGGTAGACAGATTTTCCAAGATTGCACATTTTATTCCGCTTCCTGGATTGCCTTCTGCTAATCGTTTGGCCTGTCTGTTTATAGAACACATCTTCCGCCTTCATGGTCTACCTCTGAACATTGTGTCTGATCGCGGGGTACAATTCACTTCCAAATTCTGGTGAGGGCTCTGTGGGCTACTTGAGGTCAAGTTGGATTTCTCCTCTGGTTACCATCCTCAGTCTAATGGGCAAGTTGAACGAATTAACCAGATCTTGGAGAACTACCTAGCATGATGACTGGGTTTGGCTCCTGTCTTGGGCGGAATTCTCTTACAACAGCCATTCCGGAGAATCTACGGCTCTTTTCCCTTCTATATAGTGTATGGACTTCATCCCCGTGCTCCTTTACCCCTGTCTGCATCTTCTGATGTACCAGCTGCTAATTCTTTGTTCAGAGACTTCCTCAGCATCTGGAGACAGACTAAGGACTCTATCTCTCAGGCAGTTGCCCGTATAAAGAAAAATGCAGATACCAGACGTAGACCACCTCCTCAGTTCTCTCTTGGTGACAAAGTCTGGCTTTCCTCCCGTAACATCTGCATGAAGGTACCCTGTTACAAATTTGCTCCCCGGTTTCTGGGCCCGTTTGAGATCCTAGAGCGCATCAACCCTGTTTCCTACAAACTCCGGTTGCCTCCTACCCTCCGGATTCCAAACTCCTTCCATGTATCTCTCTTGAAGCCATTTGTCCTCAACTCCTTTTCCAGAACCCCCTCCACCACTACTTTCATTCCTATTGGCGAAGAATCTGATATACTGTTAAAAACTGTAACTGTAACAATGGCAGCTGTCAGCCGCCAGCATGTAGCGCATCCTGCTATGTACCTCAGTCGAACTGCACACAAGGCTCCTCTTCTCCGCTGCAGGCTCCAGGCCCGCTTTCCTGCACTGTCGCAGGCGGTGACAGCTTCAGTTGCACCTTGTAGGAGCCTCACGCGTCCTGTTTCTTTAAGGGTTCGTGCACACCCCTGATTCCATCTTCTCTCCAATCCCGGCCAGGCACCGCTTTTATAAGGGTGCTTCCCCCTTCCTGTGATACCTGAGCAATTGTGTAGTTTTCTAAAGCGAAGGTTCCAGCTTGTTGTTCCTGTGTTGTTATCCTGCTACCGACCTTAGCCTGTATCCTGACCTAGTCTCTGCCTGATCCTTCTGTACCTCGCTGCTCTCAAGTGTATGATTCGGATTGTCGACCACGCCTCTGTCTGCTGTTCAGCTTGTTACACCTGCTGCACCAGAGCTATTCAGCTCTGCTGTTCTAACAGATCCAGCTCTGCTAAATCACTAACTCAGCTCTGCTTCATCTGACTCTGCTGCTGCACTTCTTCCATCCAGTGACAGCTCACTCCACCTGCCTGTATCCCCAGTGCTTGCACTGAGGCGTTCTGGCCTGCTCGGCCAGCTGCCACTTAACCGGGACCACTCTTGCGGTAGCGACCTGGTGTCTCCCCTGCAGCTAGGGCCAGCTTCCGCATCTTGGAGCGGGATAAAGGGTGAAAGTAAGTGGCACAGCGGGTCCACACCCGTTGGAGCATTATACATGTCTTGCAAAACGTAGACTAGTTTAGGCCTGCTGTCAGGAATCATCCTGTTATGTCTGTTTAGTTCAGACTGTCTTGCCCTTAAGTTTTGCCTCAGTTAAGATGGTGGATTGTGTCTCGGCTGGGTGCCATCTTACTTCCTGTTTCATATATAAACCTCTCAAGGCTGTTACTCATTGCTTGAGTATTGTGTTTTAGCTCCTGCTTGTGCAGTCCTCTCGCCTGGTTTGTTCCTTCTCCTTGCGGTTTACCCTGCTACTCCTGGACACCTGCCGACCGCTCACTGGGTTTCCCCCTGACCTCTCGTCTGGATCCCTGCCTTCATCTGCATTCCTACTACTTCCTGTTCAAGACTCTGGTGCCTCCTGTGTTTAGGCCTTGTCCCTGCCATTGGATTCCAGCAGTATTCCACCAGTATCGTGACAGAATACTCAAGCCTAAAATGGAGTCGGCCGGGACTGGGAGTTCAGAGGTTCACATTAAGCAACTGCAGACTGCTATGGCTAATATGCGCACCGAGTTGCAGACTTTCAAAAATAAATATGACACCTTTGAAGGACAGACTTCCCACAACATCCAAATTTATGAACAAGCAATTCAAGAGCTACATGGTACAATGCAGACTATCTGACTGGATAGTCCACTTGGAGAATCGAGTTTCTGTAATACCCGCTACAGTGCCTGCAATGACCCCTAAGTTGCCACCTGTCATGCCCCGCTCTGACGATGTGCGGAGGTCGGCCAGGATAGCAGCCCGAGTTTAGTGTTTGTTTTGGAGCCGTGCTGGATCCGCCTCTCATCAGGTGCACTGGGTGGGGTCATTAGTTTAAATAGCACACCATCCCAGTGCTCTGAGCAGATTATAGGAATCATTGTGGTCTTGGAAGCTAGGAAGGAAGGTTGTCTGTTCCAGCTCAGAAAGATAAGTGTGATTTCTAGTTTGGTTGTTTTGTGTCATCTCTCCCATCCAGGTTCTGTGCGAACAGGCTGCTCCTATTTCCCCTCTTCACCATCTTATGGAATTTAGGGTGTTTCAGCCCAGGCACGGGGACACATCATACCTACCATTAAGGTCTGCATGTGGGCTGAGCAGTGCAGGGAAAGAGGTCAGGGATTAGCTAGGAGGTGACCCTTCCCCTGTCTCTCGCCCAGAGCCTGGTTGGTGGGTTATCTGTGAGTCTGAGTGTACGCCCGCCGTGACACCACCATTCAGATTTGGTGGAGACCGCGACAAATTCTAGGGATTCCTCAATCAATGTAGGCTATACTTTGATGCGAATTCAACTCAGTTTCCTACTGATAGATACAAAGTCTTATGTATTATTATGCTGCTGACACATAAAGCAATTGCCTGGGCTAGTCCATTGATTAAGACTCAATACGCCCGGCTAAATCATTTAGAGGACTTTATCGATGCCATGAGTCAAATGTTTGACAACCCCAATTGAGGTGCTACAGCTGAAGCAGCATTACTAGCATTGCGCCATGGCAGACACCCTGTAACAGAGTATGCAATGGAATTCAAGAGGTGGGCTGTCGACACCGATTGGAAAGACGCAGCGAAAATGTCTTTTTTTAGGTAAGGACTATGCAGTGCATTAAAAGATTAACTTGCCCTTGCGGAGGCTCCTTTTATATTTGGATGCTTTTATTAGCCATTACATTCGAATCGATACCCGTCTGAACTACGACAAGAGAAATGGGCTACCTTGAATTATGATACTAAGCAGTCACCCTCTTTTCCTGTCTCCATTTTCAATGAACCCCAAGGAAAGATTTACAGAGAATCAGGAAGTAAGCCTATGCAAGTAGATTCCATACCTAGACATGAAAGCGTAGATCGAAGGGAGCACAGGTTTCGGGAAAGTCTATGCTTTTACTGTGGAAAGTCTGACCACTTCCTTATCAACTGCCCTAACCGTCAGCGGAGGTTGGTAGCAGCTATTTACAGATCCTGACTTTTCAGATGGAGAATCAATTGCTTCTGAAACAGAATTATCTGAGAAACTAATCATCCATTCCATTTCATCGGTGGCCACTCATATTAAGAAAGAGAATAAAGACAATGAACTCCTAATGCTTCCTTCCCATTAAATCCTTGATTAACTCTCAGTAGATATCCACATCTGCTACGGTAGACTCCGGGGCTAGTGGCAATTTCATGGACCTTTCTTTTGCTCAAAGGCATGGGGTGAAATTTCAGAAAAAACTCTCACCCGTGGTGATGCAGACCGTAGATGGATCTCCACTGAGCTCAGGGCCAGTGGATCAAAAGACGGAACCACTTAAAATCATTATAACACCCCATCAACATGAAGTCCTATCATTTCTATTGATCTCTTCTCCACATTTCCCCGTTATTCTATGCCTACCCTGGTTGCAAGCACAGAACCCTGTTATCAACTGGGAAACCAAATAAATAAGCTTCCCAGCGGAGGATGTTCTTTCGACAGCTCAGTCTGAACAAGGTTCAGAAAATCTGGCTCAAGATAATAAGGTAATACAGTTACCCTCTGTATATAAGGAATTTGCAGACGTTTGCAATAAACAAAATGTGGACAAGCTCCCCCCACACCGACCCTATGATTGTCTTATAAAATTGCTTCCTAGTGCATCTCATACCTTTTGGAAACATCTACCCTTTGGCAGGCTCTAAACTAAAAGTGTGTGCTAGATGCAAGACTCCACGTTCTTCACCCATGGGTTTATTACAGCCTTTGTCGGTCCCCTCTCGTCCCTGGGGTTCTATATTCATGGACTTTATCGTAGATCTACCTATCTCTAAGGGAAAAAATACAATTCTGGTAGTAGTTGACCAGCTTACCAAGGCTGCACATTTCATTCCATGTACCGGCCTACCTTCTGCTAAAGATACCACTGACCTTGTAGTTCAGAATGTGTTTCGTTTTCATGGAGTTCCTGATGAAGTTATCTCGGATCGTGGGGTGCAGTTTACTTCAAAATTTTGGCATCGTTTTTGCACAGCACTTGAGATTGATATTAATCTATCAACCGCCTTTCAACCACAATCTAATGGACAAACTGAACGCACAAATCAGACTCTGGAACAGTATCTTCGATGCTACAGCTCTCATTTTCAGGATGATTGGGTCAATCTGCTTCCTGTGGCTGAGTTCTCTTACAATAACTCCCAAATGCCTCCACCAAGCAAACTTCTTTCTTTGCAAATTTGGGGTACCATCTAAATATTCTTCCCAAATCCCCTGCTGTTTCACCTATTTCAGCAGTCGCGGAATTACTGCATTACAGAAAAATTTAGAACTACTAAAAGGAACGTTAGAGAGGGCTCAAGAAAATTACAAGAAGGCGGCAGATAAATTTCGTAGGCCAACACCAATCTTTAACATAGGGGATAAAGTATGGATTTCCACTAGAAATTTGAAACTTAAAGGGAACCTGTTACCAGTTTTATAGTGTCCTAACTAAGGGCAACAAAAATAAGTGATTGATTCTCTTAGCACAATGCTGGGTCACTTTCTTTAATTGACCCAGTCAATCTGCCAACATCTTGTATTGAAAAGCGCCAGCTCATAATGATGAGTCCTGAATATTTATGAGCTCCTGACTCTCCCCGCCCACCTGCTGCTGAATGACAGTTTGTTTCCATAGGAATCAGCAGCAGGTGGGCAGGGGAGTGGCTATAGCTGTTAATTAAATATACGCTGGACTCAATGACATCACGCCGGACTCAAATCAGCTCATTAGCATGCGGCATGTGGCATCTTTGTGTGTATATTATGAGATAACTATCTGTCACACCAGTAAGTGAATACATCTAAGGTACTTTTTAGTAGTTAATGATTGTATATAATTAGTTAGATTATAATCAAATTTTCACATGACAGGTTCCCTTTAAGGTTCCTTCACCAAAACTAGGACAGAAGTTTGTTGGTTCTTATAAGATTATCAGGATAATTAGTCCAGTAGCTGTTCGGCTCAAGCTCCCACGATCTATGAAGATTCATCCTGTTTTTCATGTGTCTCTACTAAAGCCTGCTGTGCCCAACCCTTTTCCAGAACGTGTCCCTCCTCCTCCCGCTGCGGTGGAGATAGATGGGCAAGAACAGTTAGTTGTAGAGAAAATCTTGGACTCCAGATTTTCAGGAACCATCTACAATACCTCATTAAGTGGCAGGGTTATGGGTCTGAAGAGAATTCTTGGGAACCGGTGAGTAATACTAATGCTCCCCGACTGATCAAACTGTTTAATCAAAGATATCCTGGGAGAACCAAGCCAGGTCTCGTCCAGAGGCCGCTGTTGAGGTGGGAGTAATGTCAGGAATCATCCTGTTATGTCTGTTTAGTTCAGACTGTCTTGCCCTTAAGTTTTCCCTCAGTTAAGATGGTGGATTGTGTCTCAGCTGGCTGCCATCTTACTTCCTGTTTCATATATAAACCTCTCAAGCCTGTTACTCATTGCTTGAGTATTGTGTTTTAGCTCCTGCTTGTGCAGTCCTCTCGCCTGGAACTTGCTCTCTGGTTTGTTCCTTCTTGCTACTCCTGGACACCTGCTGACCGCTCGCTGGGTTTCCGCATGACCTCTTGTCTGGATCCCTGCCTTCATCTGCATTCCTGCTGCCTCCTGTTCAAGACTCAGGTGCCTCGTGTGTTTAGGTCTCGGCCCTGCATTGGATTCCAGCAGTATTCCACTAGTATCGTGACACCTGCTGCCAACGAGACACCAGATGCTTGCTGAAGATGTCATTGTTCCAGCTGTTTGGATGCTATGATGTCATTGCACTGCCTGCACTGTGTTACTGATGCAGAGGAAGAAGTCCCAACTCATTGAGTACAAGTTACAAGGTACAAAGGCATTTTTAATGGTGATGGTCACTACTACTGTAGAGAGAAGGCAGGGGCCATTAATCTTGAGTGGGGGCATAGAAGAGGCGTATTATTATTGAGGGCATATAAGGGATATCAGTACCATGTAATGGCATAAAATAGGGTATTATTAGTGAGTGGGGCATAAAATTGGACATGCACTGATTGGGGACATTAAAGAGGAATTATTTTGGGAACTAAGGGGAGTGGTATTAATGTATGGGAGTGCAGGCACTTAACCACCTCCGGACCGCCGTATGCAGCGACGCGTCCTGGAGGTGGTTGATTGATTCCGACTGGACGCGCCGGCGCGTCCTCTCGCGAGACGCAAGATTTCCTGTGAACACGCGCACACAGGCGCGCGCGCACAAAGGAACGGAGGGTAAGAGAGTGGATCTCCAGCCTGCCAGCGGCGATCGTTCGCTGGCAGGCTGGAGATGTGATTTTTTTAACCCCTAACAGGTATATTAGACGCTGTATTGATAACAGCGTCTAATATACCTGCTACCTGGTCCTTTGTTTGGATCGACCACCAGAGGACACAGGTAGCTCAGTAATATGTTGCACCAAGCACCACTACACTACACCCCCCCGTCACTTATTAACCCCTTATTCACCCTTGATCACCCCTGATCACCCCATATAGACTCCCTGATCACCCCCTGTCATTGATCACCCCCCTGTAAAGCTCCATTTAGACGTCCGCATGATTTTTACGGATCCACTGATAGATGGATCGGATCCGCAAAACGCATACGGACGTCTGAATGGAGCCTTACAGGGGCGTGATCAATGACTGTGGTGATCACCGCATATAGACTCCCTGATCACCCCCCTGTCAATGATTACCCCCCTGTCATTGATCACCCCCCTGTAAAGCTCCATTTAGACGTCCGCATGATTTTTACGGATCCACTGATAGATGGATCGGATCCGCAAAACGCATACGGACATCTGAATGGAGCCTTATAGGGGGGTGATCAATGACAGGGGGTGATCACCCCATATAGACTCTCTGATCACCCCCCTGTCATTGATCACCCCCCTGTCATTGATCACCCCCCTGTAAGGCTCCATTCAGACATTTTTTTGGCCCAAGTTAGCGGAAATTATTTATTTTTTTCTTACAAAGTCTCATATTCCACTAACTTGTGTCAAAAAATAAAATCTGACATGAACTCACCATACCCCTCACGGAATCCAAATGCGTAAAATTTTTTAGACATTTATATTCCAGACTTCTTCTCACGCTTTAGGGCCCCTAGAATGCCAGGGCAGTATAAATACCCCACATGTGACCCCATTTCGGAAAGAAGACACCCCAAGGTATTCCGTGAGGGGCATATTGAGTCCATGAAAGATTGAAATTTTTGTCCCAAGTTAGCGGAAAGGGAGACTTTGTGAGAAAAATAAATAAATAATCAATTTCTGCTAACATGCCAAAAAAAAAATAATTTCAATGAACTCGCCATGCCCCTCATTGAATACCTTGGGATGTCTTCTTTCCAAAATGGGGTCACATGTGGGGTATTTATACTGCCCTGGCATTCTAGTGGCCCTAAAGCGTGAGAAGAAGTCTGGGATCCAAATGTCTAAAAAAGCCCTCATAAAATGAATGTGGGCTCCTTTGCGCATCTAGGCTGCAAAAAAGTGTCACACATGTGGTATCGCCGTACTCAGGAGAAGTTGGGCAATGTGTTTTGGGGTGTCATTTTACATATACCCATGCTGGGTGAGATAAATATCTTGGTCAAATGCCAACTTTGTATAAAAAAATGGGAAAAGTTGTCTTTTGCCGAGATATTTCTCTCACCCAGCATGAGTATATGTAAAAAGACACCTCAAAACACATTCCCCAACTTCTCCTGAATACGGCGATACCACATGTGTGACACTTTTTTGCAGCCTAGGTGGGCAAAGGGGCCCACATTCCAAAGAGCACCTTTAGGATTTCACAGGTCATTTACCTACTTACCACACATTAGGGCCCCTGGAAAATGCCAGGGCAGTATAACTACCCCACAAGTTACCCCATTTTGGAAAGAAGACACCCCAAGGTATTCCGTGAGGGGCATGGCGAGTTCCTAGAATTTTATATTTTTTGTCACAAGTTAGCGGAAAATGATGATTTTTTTTTCTTACAAAGTCTCATATTCCACTAACTTGTGACAAAAAATAAAAACTTCCATGAACTCACTATGCCCATCACGAAATACCTTGGGGTGTCTTCTTTCCAAAATGGGGTCACTTGTGGGGTAGTTATACTGCCCTGGCATTCTAGGGGCCTAAATGTGTGGTAAGAAGTTTGAAATCAAAATGTGTAAAAAATGACCGGTGAAATCCGAAAGGTGCTCTTTTGAATATGGGCCCCTTTGCCCACCTAGGCTGCAAAAAAGTGCCACACATGTGGTATCGCCGTACTCAAGAGAAGTTGGGGAATGTGTTTTGGGGTGTCATTTTACATATACCCATGCTGGGTGAGAGAAATATCTTGGCAAAAGACAACTTTTCCCATTTTTTTTTTATACAAAGTTGGCATTTGACCAAGATATTTATCTCACCCAACATGGGTATATGTAAAATGACACCCCAAAACACATTCCCCAACTTCTCCTGAATACGGAGATACTAGATGTGTGACACTTTTTTGCAGCCTAGGTGGGCAAAGGGGCCCACATTCCAAAGAGCACCTTTCGGATTTCACTGGCCATTTTTTACAGAATTTGATTTCAAACTCCTTACCACTCATTTGGGCCCCTAGAATGCCAGGGCAGTATAACTACCCCACAAGTGACCCCATTTTGGAAAGATGACACCCCAAGGTATTCCGTGAGGGGCATGGCGAGTTCCTAGAATTTTTTATTTTTTGTCACAAGTTAGTGGAAAATGATGATTTTTTTTTTATTTTTTTTGGAATATGAGACTTTGTAAGAAAAAAAAAAAAAAAATCATCATTTTCCGCTAACTTGTGACAAAAAATAAAAATTTCTATGAACTCACTATGCCCATCAGCGAATACCTTAGGGTGTCTACTTTCCGAAATGGGGTCATTTGTGGGGTTTTTCTACTGTCTGGGCATTGTAGAACCTCAGGAAACATGACAGGTGCTCAGAAAGTCAGAGCTGCTTTAAAAAGCGGAAATTCACATTTTTGTACCATAGTTTGTAAACGCTATAACTTTTACCCAAACCATTTTTTTTTTACCCAAACATTTTTTTTTTATCAAAGACATGTAGAACAATAAATTTAGAGCAAAATTTATATATGGATGTCGTTTTTTTTTGCAAAATTTTACAACTGAAAGTGAAAAATGTCATTTTTTTGCAAAAAAAATCGTTAAATTTCGATTAATAACAAAAAAAGTAAAAATGTCAGCAGCAATGAAATACCACCAAATGAAAGCTCTATTAGTGAGAAGAAAAGGAGGTAAAATTCATTTGGGTGGTAAGTTGCATGACCGAGCAATAAACGGTGAAAGTAGTGTAGGTCAGAAGTGTAAAAAGTGGCCTGGTCTTTCAGGGTGTTTAAGCTATAGGGGCTGAGGTGGTTAAAGTGCAACTGCCATTCTATTTTTATTTGTGTAATATGTGGGGGCAGTGATGCTGGCCATTTTTGTAATATACTTTAATTACTGAAATCACACATTGCTATTAGAAAAATAGCTGTAAAGTGGCCTATTTTGAGCCTTAGCCTTAGGGTACTTTCACACTAGCGTTTTTCTTTTCCGGCATAGAGTTCCGTCACAGGGATCAAGAACTGATCAGGCATATCCCCATGCATTCTGAATGGAGAGCAATCCGTTCAGGATGCATCAGGATGTCTTTAGTTCGGTCATTTTGACTGATTAGGCAAAAGAGAAAACCGAAAACCGTAACATTTTTTTCCATAAGAATGTATATGCCGGACCCGTCCATCCTGTCTGCGCATGCGCAGACCTTTAAAAATGAGAAAAATAATTAATGCCGGATCCGTTTGGCCTGAATTAAGAATTAATGCCGGATCCTGATCAGTCTAAAAAATGCCTGATCAGTCAGAAAAAATGACTGTCGGCATCAAACAACGCAAGTGTGAAAGTACCCTTAGCAACGCTCCTCTGTCTTTTGTTTACGTAACAGTGGAGACTTGCTAACACTGTTATGTAAACAGAAGACAGAGGAGCATTGCTAAGGCTTAAAATGGGCCACTTTACAGCTATTTTTCTAATAGAAATTTATGATTTCAGTAATTAAAGTATATTACAAAAATGGTCAGCATCACTGCCACTATACATTACACACATAAAAATAGAACAGCAGTTACACTTTAAAGTTACACTTACTATAGATTGAGGAAGTAATGCAAAACAAGTGTTGGGGAGTACGTGCACGCCTATCTGGGTCTGTATGTTATATTTGTATACTCTGGAGCAGACAGTCATTATTGCATATTCTTTGCTTGTATTTGTGAATAATATATTCGCGGTCTGTGGTCCTTTTTTGAACTTTGAGAAGAAAGGGATGTAAATGAAGTCTTAATAAGCTCTGCCTCTAATGCCACCAGATGTAAGGCAGCTATCCTACAATGTTTGACCCTTTAAATAGGCCTTGAGACATGACTCGGATATTACCCGCGATTATTCCTGACACGATTTCTAACAGTGATTTATCCTCTGTTGCTTGTACCTTAGCTTACCATTCAGGAGATATCAGCATCTAAAGCAGCCCTTCCCCTCCAGTTATCTACTGGACTCGGGCAAAACAGTTAGGAGGATATATAAGCTAGCACCTCCTCTGCAGACAGCTGTTTCGCGGTGAGTGCTCCTCATCAGTGCACAGCAGAGAGTACTACTGGCTTAATTGGGTGAGAGGCCTAACTCTTTGGGTAGAGAGTGCCTTAATCAGCATGAGGAGACTTAAATTCTGGGAAGAAAGGGATGCAAATGAGCTCTTAACAAGCTCTTCCCCTAATTCCATCAGATGTGAGGCAGTTATCCTGTAAGTCAATGTACAACTCTTTAAATAGGCCCTGAGAGATGACTCGGATATTAAATAAGCCAGCTTTCTGCAGACAGCTTTTGATTTATTTATTGCCCCTCATCAGTGCAGAGCAGAGAGTACTGGGTGAGAGGCGTAAGTCAGGATTTAGGGATTACTATCTCTCCTTTGGGAGAGAGCGCTTGAGGAGACTTATAGGCCATACATGATCCCCTAGAATTCTGGGAAGAAAGGGATGCAAATGAGCTCTTAGCAGGCTCTGCCTCTGATTCCACCAGATGTTATACTTACCCACATATGGCCCCCACGTGGTGTATTGATGGTGTATTGATGTGCCATTTTCTTGTTTTTCATTTATTTTCTCTCTAATAAAGATTATATAATTTGTTAATAAATCTAAGCTTTGTGAAATTGTTTTTGGGATGGGTGACTTACTATAGCTAGCACAAAAGGGGAGCACCATCTGGGGCACTGTGCAAAGGGATTTTGTGTAGAGGGTGAGGAGTGTGCTGGAAAAGATAGGAGCTAAAGATTCAAATTGTGGACAATATCCAGCTCACCTGCTGCCTCTATCCCTTGAATCGACTTCCCTGATGCACGGAAACCTTGGTAAGACCGTGAACTTGTAGGAATGAAAGGATGAATCCAGCATCGAAGTTGAAAATATTGTGGGTTCCTTTATTCAATATAGTACAGATTCATACAGTGACAGCATCACCTCAGTGTTCCAAGTGATCGTCTACGCGTTTCGAACAAACGTGTTCTTAATCATGACTGATCAGAATTCCAAATGGCGATGGCTATAAAGGCTGGTCACAACCACTCCTCCCATCTCCAGGTGGTGATTAGAAGCAGTAGATTGCGACACACCCGAGTCAGAGCCAATAGGAAAATCTTAAGTTAGCATTAGTGTAAGTTAAAATTGTGTGAAAACCAAATACGTGCACTTAAAATGTGTACTATTCAGGCTCTTAGGTCTATATCAGGAATAACAAAATATATAAACCAGTCTCACATAAAAAGATGGAAAGAATAAATTCCTGAAAAACCACATAGTCTGAACAGTGGTTTCCAATGTTAAAAACAGAACAAAAAAATGCAAATCAAACATGGCAGATATATCCTCATGATTGCTCCTCTGAATGAAATAAGCAAATAAATATATAAGCACACCAGGAATGGACTCAATCCTAATACAAATACATAAGTTCTTTTTTCAAGTTCAAGCCATTCGGATGCCTCGTTTTTAATCGAAGAATCCAAAAGACTTCCCTCTGTATTAATCTCTTTTGGAAATTATCCCCTTGAATAGAAGGTAAAACTCGCTCGATTCCAAAAGCGGAAAAAGTTTGTAAGCTCCTATCATGCACCAAAATAAAATGCCTAGCTGCATTCGAAATATTGACATACGAACAGTTGGTGACATAATTTAAATGTTCCAAGATTCTGTTTTTCAACCTTCTTATAGTGCTTCCAATATAAAGGAGGTCACATTGTGTACATCTGATAACATAAATAACCCCATAACCCCAGTGGTGTTACAGTTTATATAAGACCTAATGGGGAAAGTTGAAGTGTGTTCTGAATCCTGGAACATTTTGGTGGGCAGGACATCACCGCAAGTTTTGCAGTGATGACTGCCGCACCGTGTGAACCCGGTATATTTTAGCCAGGTGCTTGCCTCAGTTCTCTTTGGAATGGAAGTGAAAAGTAAAGGGGACAGTGAAGAATCTAGCGTGGGAGACCGTCTAGCTGCCACTCTATAGCCATCCTGCAGTAAGCCATGTAAAATGTCATCTTCATGTAGGATCGACATACATTCCGATACCACCTGTTTAACCTGCTGGAATTGGTTATTATACGTAAGTACCAAGGTAGGCAGGTTGTTGCGATCTTTCCCACCTGCTGTATTCTCACCGTCCCCAACCTTATCACTCCTCCCGAAAAGTAGTGTCTTATGTTTTTTCATCTGTGCTATTTTTTCGGCTCTTTTAGTCATTCAACTAGGAGCTAAAGATGTCTGTGTGTCAAATTATGAAGTTTTACTGCTACTTGTAACACACTGCAAAGGGGTCTACTGAGACTCCGTTGACCAAGGGCCTACATAAACCTGGAGCCAGCCCTGTGACTTCTCCTTGTCCCATTCCTGTGAATGAGCTAAACAAAGTCAAGATGGCTTTGGGTTTTGGCAACCCTCTTGTGGACATTCTGTTGTATGGCCTTGAATATTGAGTAGTGTCAGGAATAAGGACCGCCTTATTCCTAGTTATTATAATGTTTGCTGTGATAATATGTTTTATGGTTGTGTGTTGTGGTGTAACGGGTTCTGGTGTGATTCACATATATATACAGTATGTATTTATGCATTTGTGTTGCCAGACCAGCAGCCATTGATGAATTGGTTTAAGGCTGGATATAGGCCAAGATGTCTGCCTCATACCTGGGAAAACAGCAGCCTGCTCCCCGGGGGGTAGTTAGCATAGAGATGCTAACGAGGATAGGCCCGTTTGCTGGGCACACTTGGGACAGCAGACTCTCCGGCGCCTTGTGTCAGCATGGGGGCTTCCTAACCAGAGCATGAACCATAATCCGTAATCCTTCATAACTTGTTCAGGAGGGATCGGATGTCCCCAAAATCTAGCTTATCATCTCTGGTATGATGGGGGCATCGCATGGACACCAGACATGGCATATCAACTCTCCTTCATCTTCTTAACATAAGGATCTCATCTTCCGAGCGTCCTGGACGTGTAGCATTTGATATGCTTGGACTCAGAACGATAAGATATGAATTATGAAGAAGGGCTTGGGTCTGTATCTTCACCAGGGCAACTGGAAAACTATCTTTTTGATATTTTGATACCTGTTCCCTAGTTAGCCAGGGGGCCGGCTGCATGGGTAATGTAGCTTGGCCCAGAGGGGCTATGCCAGAGGGGAGAGTGAGAATCCCCCTCAGGCCTGCCCCTGCAGGAAAGACAATGCAAATCCCTGGATATTTGGGTGTCACAAAGTGGGAGATCCAATCGAATTGATTTGTGCACCATTACTCTGCCTAAATCTCCTGGGAGGAAAGGACTTTTACCACACAAATGTTAAGTATTAGAACTTTCTTTGTTTTCTCCTTTTTATTTTACAATTGTTTGCATTTATGTATGTCTCTTGTTAATAATTTTTTGTAACCAAGTACTGTCTATTTTTTATACATTAAACCTAAAAGTTTGATGGTTTGTCTTGTAACCTTAAGAACCTGTTAGCTCCATTAGGAGTGTGTGTGCAGTCTGAGGCTGTATGTTGTTTTTCCGTGAGGCTTGCTATCGTGTGGGTGTCTGCTTGCGAGTGGAATACTCAGGGGTGTCCTGTCGACCTTATAACTGATGGGTGGTAGCAGTGAAAGTTTTGTGTTAGTGCGTGGGTGTGCTTGCAGGCTTCAGGTGGCGATTTATGCTCAAGTTACGTCCCGGCGTATGGCGTAACAGCGTGTGAGGGCGTGAGGTGAATCGTCCTGAAGGGTTTGGGCAACCCTTGACACGTGGAGCGGTGGGTCGGTCTGGTCCCCGGTACGTGACAAATTGGTTCGCATCGGTGGGATATCGCTATTTTTATGTGATTAAGGCTTTAGTGTCTGGTTTACGGACTTATTCCTGACACTAAAGGCTGGTAGAAACCTTGCGAGGTGAACCAGCATACAAGACAAACACAGTACTTGATTTTTGTTCTATAGACATACTTTCAAACAACCCCCCCTCCTTCTTGTTTTTCTTTTTTCTATCTTTTTTTTTGGGCAACCACTGAAGAGCATAAAGTTCTACATGGGCCTGGTCCCACAAAGTTTGAGTGGATGGGAGCCTCAACAGCGCCTGGAGATTCTCCAGTCTTCTATAACAAGGGAGAGAGAATTCCGGAGGAAGATGGCACAAATTTATGGGCGCACCGAGAGGATAGCACAGTACAAGCCCGATCCTGAAGATTTCCCCCTTATTGAGACAGATGAGGAACTACACTCCCTGGGACCTAAGTTTGAGGAAATTTGCAGACGATTCCATTTGGCCTCGGAGCACTGGGCATACTTCTTCATCCTTAGTCTGAAAGGAGACCTCCTGGAAACTTTGGCGCATTTGCCTCTGAAGACCTACTTGGATTATAACACCATAAAAAGCGCTCTCATCCAACAGGGTGAACTGCATCACGCCAAAATGCTCGAACCCAAAGATACTGCTCTTAAGCAGACTTTGCCGATGAAATAGGTGACTACCACTGTGTGGCTTGGAACCAATGTGGGGCAGAGGACACCCCAGCATGTGGACATCCCAGTTGTGGACAACACAGCAGCACCTGAGGAGGAGACTTGCAGAACCAGCAAGCTACTCTGTGGGGATTATGACCAGGACTGTGATTTAAAGGCATAAGGCCTGTGGGTCCTTGTGGGGATTTGTGGGATGGCTACAAAACCACAGAAGTCTCAGAAACCCTAATTCCTTCCTGGAGACACCACCGGAGCTAAATGGACTGTCTCAGGAGGGTCTTGCTTGTGAACCTGCATCTTCAGAGGAAAATTGCAGTGTTTCAGAAGAGACTGGCAAGTTGCAAGAGGGAAACGTTATTAAAGATTACATTGTCCCAAGGCTGGGAAATAGATGCATGGACACTGTCGGTGAGGAACCCATTGACGGAGGCGATGCAGTTGGGGACAGTGACCTAACGAAAGGGTCCCGTGATGCAGGGGCCAAAGATTCTGCTGATGTTGCAGACCTGGATGCATATCCCGCCGAGAACTCTAGTGTCCAAGACCCTGGACATGGAGGTATGGACATTGCTTATAAAAGTATGGACATTGTTGATAAAGGCATGGACTTTGTTAATATAGCTGAGGACAACATGGAATACAGTGAAGCCACGAAAGGATCTTCAGAGGCAGAGACTTTAAATTGTGTTAATGTTGGGGAGAAGGACAATCTCCCTGTCAAGAAGTCAAACATTGAGCAGAGCATGGAGGAGCTAACCAGTAAAGCCCCTTCACTTTGTCCAGCCATCGTCATGGAGACCGTACTGACTGCAAGTCCACAGCACCCATACTATGGACTGACAAATGGGACTGATAATGGTGACCTAGTGGCTGATACCTCACTAGATGTAGCAGCGGGCAATCAACGTCGAGATGCGCTGAGGTGGATCTTGTCACCAGTTGTGACTGGGGTAAGAGACGATAGGCTCTTCAACATCAAAACTGACCCACCAGATATCCACAGTTCCAGGGTAACCGGGGTGAGCCCTCCTTCCTGAGACATTTCCTGAGGTGAGGGAAGAGGACTTGCTTAAGATCATGGGACATCTACTGTACCATTGTTATGTGAGCTATGATTGCTCCCAGTGATCTTGATATGATTGACCTTTGTGTGAGAGGTCGGCTGTTCTCCACTCACAATCCTGTCCTGGAGAAGGCATTAAGATGGGCTCAGGAGATGAGATCTGTGAATCTATCTCCCTTGCCATCTCTTAAGGGGCTCAGGAGATGATCTGTGAATCGATCTCCCTTGCCATCTCTTAAAAGGGAGAGGTGTTGTCACGCTGGACAGGATACAAGATACCACAGAAAACCACAAACAAGTGTCTAGGATATAAGGTCACCTCCTTACAAATACCTACCTACGGCATACATATTAGGACATCGTCAGACATCATCCACAACTCCATCCTCCGTCAGGCAAAACTCCCTCCTACCTCAGACTTTAGACAAAACTCTGTCCTCCCTCATCCAAAACTCCATCAGACCTCAGACAAAACTCCGTCCTCCCTCATCCAAAACTCCGTCCTCCCTCATCCAAAACTCCGTCGTCCCTCAGCCAAAACTCCGTCGTCCCTCAGCCAAAACTCCGTCGTCCCTCATCCAAAACTCCGTCGTCCCTCATCCAAAACTCCGTCGTCCCTCATCCAAAACTCCGTCGTCCCTCATCCAAAACTCCGTCGTCCCTCATCCAAAACTCCGTCGTCCCTCAGCCAAAACTCCGTCGTCCCTCATCCAAAACTCCGTCGTCCCTCATCCAAAACTCCGTCGTCCCTCATCCAAAACTCCGTCGTCCCTCATCCAAAACTCCGTCGTCCCTCAGCCAAAACTCCGTCGTCCCTCAGCCAAAACTCCGTCGTCCCTCATCCAAAACTCCGTCGTCCCTCAGCCAAAACTCTGTCGTCCCTCAGCCAAAACTCTGTCGTCCCTCAGCCAAAACTCTGTCGTCCCTCAGCCAAAACTCTGTCGTCCCTCAGCCAAAACTCTGTCGTCCCTCAGCCAAAACTCCCTCAGACATCAGCCAAAACTCCCTCAGACATCAGCCAAAACTCCCTCAGACATCAGCCAAAACTCCCTCAGACATCAGCTAATTAGCAATATGACGCTATGGCCACGTGACTAGTCACAGGGCTGGGGGCGGCGCAGTCCGGCCCCGACCATGTGATCACTGACGTGACTAAGAGGCGGGTTATTTGAATCGTATTTATAAGGTGCCTGATGCATGTGTAACTGAGCTGTTATCACCTGTACTTTGATAAAGACACAGATTAGTGTCGAAACGCGCGTCACATATGGGTGACGAATAAAGAAAGCCTTTTCTTCATTACTACAACACGGAGTGCTGGTCTTTCTATTGCAAGTATCTGAGGTATCTACCTATTGACCGTGCACCTGGACCCCGACTGAAGCGCAGTGCCGCCCATTTTCCTCTAATTGATCAGCCAAAACTCCGTCAGACATCAGCCAAAACTCTGTCCTCCCTCAGACATCAGCCAAAACTCCCTCAGACATCAGCCAAAACTCTGTCCTCCCTCAGACATCAGCCAAAACTCCCTCAGACATCAGCCAAAACTCTGTCCTCCCTCAGACATCAGCCAAAACTCTGTCCTCCCTCAGACATCAGCCAAAACTCTGTCCTCCCTCAGACATCAGCCAAAACTCTGTCCTCCCTCAGACATCAGCCAAAACTCTGTCCTCCCTCAGACATCAGCCAAAACTCTGTCCTCCCTCAGACATCAGCCAAAACTCTGTCCTCCCTCAGACATCAGCCAAAACTCTGTCCTCCCTCAGACATCAGCCAAAACTCTGTCCTCCCTCAGACATCAGCCAAAACTCTGTCCTCCCTCAGACATCAGCCAAAACTCCGTCCTCCCTCAGACATCAGCCAAAACTCCGTACTCCCTAACTCAAAATACGCCCTACTACACACACTCTTCACCTGACAGAGCTGCTAGCTGCTGGAGAGGCAAAGGACCTGTGATGATGTCATGACCATGTGACGAGTCACATGTGTGGGAGGGGTCAGATGTGCACAGCAGCTGGTAGAGTGTAAAGAACTGTAGCCATCAAATAGAGCTCTGTACTAGAGATGTGTGTGTAACCTGCATGTAGCAATGTTGTGTACTGTGTAGCAGAGCTGTATGTGTAACCTGCATGTAGCAGAGCGCTGTACTGTGTAGCAGAGCTGTATGTGTAACCTGCATGTAGCAGAGCTGTGTACTGTGTAGCAGAGCTGTATGTGTAACCTGCATGTAGCAGTGCTGTGTACTGTGTAGCAGAGCTGTATGTGTAACTTGCATGTAGCAGAGCTGTGTACTGTGTAGAAGAGCTGTATGTGTAACTTGCATGTTGCAGGGCTGTGTACTGTGTAGCAGAGCTGTATGTGTAACCTGCATGTAGCAGAGCTGTATGTGTACCCTGCATGTAGCAGAGCTGTATGTGTAACCTGCATGTAGCAGTGCTGTGTACTGTGTAGCAGAGCTGTATGTGTAACCTGCATGTAGCAGAGCTGTGTACTGTGTAGCAGAGCTGTATGTGTACCCTGCATGTAGCAGAGCTGTGTACTGTGTAGCAGAGCTGTATGTGTAACCTGCATGTAGCAGAGCTGTATGTGTAACCTGCATGTAGCAGAGTTGTGTACTGTGTAGCAGGGCTGTATGTGTAACATGCATGTAGCAGAGCTGTATGTGTAACCTGCATGTAGCAGTGCTGTGTACTGTGTAGCAGATCTGTATGTGTACCCTGCATGTAGCAGAGCTGTGTACTGTGTAGCAGAGCTGTATGTGTAACCTGCATGTAGCAGAGATGTGTACTGTGTAGCAGAGCTGTATGTGTAACCTGCCTGTAGCAGAGCTGTATACTGTGTAGCAGAGCTGTATTGGTATAACCTGCATGTAGCAGAGCTGTGTACTGTGTATATAGAGCAGTGTGTCTAACCGCATGTAGCAGGGCTGTGTACTGTGTTACAAAGATGTGTGTGTAACCTGAGAACTATAAAAAAAAGTGTAAAAAAAATACATAAAAATTCAGATCACCCCCCTTTTCCCAAAAAGAACTGAAAAAATACACATCATGGGTTTCGCAATGTGTAAAAACATTTGCTACAAAAATTTAAATAAAAAGTGATCAAAAAGTCTTAAACACCCCAGAATGGTATCAGTGAAAAGTTCAGATTGCCCCGCAAAAAATGAGCCCCCACCCAGCATCGTACACATAATTACAAAAAAGTTATAGGGCTCAAAATATGGCGACAAAAAAATAAATCAGATTTTTATTTTATTTTTTTATCACTATTAAAACGCAAGAAAAACTATACATATAAGGTATCGCCGGATTCGATCTGACCTGTAGAATAAAAGTAACCAGTCAGTTTTATCGCACATCGAATGTCGTAAATAAAAATCCCGTAAAACTGTGGTGGAATTGCTTCTTTTTTTTTCAACAGGAAGAATGGGCAGTTTTACCATCTGAGAAAATAAAGAGCCTCATCCACAACTACCACAAAAGACTTCAAGCTGTCATTGATGTTAAAGGGGGCAATAGATGGTATTAAGAACTGGGGTGTGTAAACGTCTGATCAGGGTCATTTGGGGAGTTTGTGTTGTGATTATGATTTATAAAGAGTAAACACAGTTGTTTGACATAAATGGCTTCAGCCGACCACTAACCATGAGCGAGAGAAAAGTGTCCGTGTTATCATTCATATTCTCTGAACAATGGTTAAAGGGGTATTCTCATCTTAATGATCACTGTTAAATCTGTTAATGATTTGACAGTGATCATTTTTCTAAATACATTTTATTACCCAATTCCCACCCTTTTTTAGAAAATAAGTCACCTCTTACCTGATGTTGTCTTTGGTCTCCCCTGGTTACGGCCACCTCTCCTGTCGAATCCCGCCGCGCTTGCTCAGAAGACTGAAGAATGCACACGCCGACTCTGTAATATACAGGCCAGGAATAAGTCACCATGGCACATGCGCGGCGGCGTGCGCGTTCAGGACATTGAGTGGCCCGGCCGGGAGAAAATCTTCAGTCGTCTGCGCAAGCACGGCCCGGCCGGGAGAAGAATCCAGGAAGTGAACGTCGCGCTCAAGGAAGGTAAGTATGAAAAGGGAAGATGAGAATACCCCTTAAGAAATCATAAATTCTGCAAGGGTATGTAAACTTATCAGCACAACTGTAGGTAGCTGTGTGATATAAATCTGTGGAATATGGGAAGCATAAGAGGATGTGCACCATAAATCCCATCTTTGTAAGGTCTCTTGCACATGGCCGCTGTGTGCCTGTGGTTGTATTGTGGACCACATACGGCAGTTCCGCAATACACAGGGCACCAGCCGTGTGCATCCCGCATCCGTCATGTCGACCCATTCACTTGAACGGAACGGAAACACGGATCGGATCCCCATAGAAGCACTACAGAGTGCTTCCGTGGTGTTTCTGGCCGTGCCTGCACACAGCAAAAAAGTAGAACATGCTCACGGACCCATTCAAGTTGAATAGGTCTGGATCTGTCCCGGCCGTTGCACGCACGTTGCCCGTGCATTGGGGACTGCAAATTGCTGTCCCCAATGCACGGAATGGACCAACAATGTTTATGTGCAAGAGGCCTAACACTTGTGATCTAGTTTTGTGTGAAGCGACATATATGCATTCATGTTGCATGTATTTATTAATTAGGGCTACCAATACTGAGTAACTCGGAGTGACAGGAGATTTCCAGAATCGGATTTATTTTTTTTGTCGCCATATTTTGACCCCTATAACTTTTTTGTAATTATGTGTACAGAGCTGGGTGGGGCTCATTTTTTGAAGGGCAATCTGAACTTTTCACTGATACCATTCTGGGGTGTTTAAGACTTTGTGATCATTTTTTTATAAAAAAAATTGTAGCAAATGAAGCGACCAGAAACGGCGAATCGGACATTTGGACTCTTTTTTTTTCTGTTTTGCTGTCTGCCGTATGGGGAATATATTTTTATACAATGGGTGTTTTTACACATTGCGACACCCATGATGTGTATTTTTTCAGTTCTTTTATTTTCATTTTGGGAAAAGGGGGGTGATCTGTTTTTTTTATTTTTTTTTTACACTTTTTTTATAGTTCCCAGGTTACACACACATCTCTGTAACACAGTACACAGCTCTGCTACATGCAGGTTACACAAACATCTCTGTAACACAGTACACATCTCTGCTACACAGTACACAGCACTGCTACCTGCAGGTTACACATACAGATCTGCTACACAGTACACAGCACTGCTACATGCAGGTTCCACATACAACTCTGTACATGCAGGTTTACACATACAGCTCTTCAACACAGTACACAGCTCTACTACATGCAGGTTACACATACAGCTATGCTACACAGTACACAGCACTGCTACATGCAGGTTACACATACAGCTCTGCTACAGAGTACACAGCACTGCTACATGCAGGTTACACATACAGCTCTGCTACACAGTACACAGCACTGCTACATGCAGGTTACACATACAGCTCTGCTACACAGTACACAGCACTGCTACATGCAGGTTACACATACAGCTCTGCTACACACTACATAGCTCTGCTACATGCAGGTTACACATACAGCTCTGCTACACAGCACTGCTACATGCAGGTTCCACATACAGCTCTGCTACATGCAGGTTACACATACAGCTCTCCTACACAGTACACAGCCCTGCTACATGCAGGTTTCACATACAGCTCTGCTACACAGTACACAGCTCTGCTACATGCAGGTTACATATACAGCTCTGCTACGCAGTACACAGCACTGCTACATGCAGGTTACACATACAGCTCTGCTACACAGTACACAGCACTGCTACATGCAGGTTATACATACAGCTCTGCTACACAGTACACAGCTCTGCTACATTCAGGTTACACATACAGCTCTGCTACATGCAGGTTACACATACAGCTCTGCTACATGCAGGTTACACATACAGCTCTTCTACGCAGTACACAGCACTGCTACATGCAGGTTACACATATAGCTCTGCTACACAGTACACAGCACTGATACATGCAGGTTACACATACAGCTCTGTACATAGTACACAGCTCTGCTACATGCAGGGTACACATACAGATCTGCTACACAGTACACAGCACACAGCACTGCAATATGCAGGTTACACATACAGCTCTGCTACACAGTACACAGCCCTGCTACATGCAGGTTACACATACAGCTCTGCTACATGCAGGTTACACATACAGCCCTGCTACACAGTACACAGCTCTGCTACATGCAGGTTACACATACAGCTCTGCTACATACAGGCTACACATACAGCTCTGCTACATGCAGGTTACACATACAGCTCTGCTACACAGTACACAGCACTGCTACATGCAGGTTACACATACAGCTCTGCTACACAGTACACAGCTCTGCTACATGCAGGTTACACATACAGCTCTGCTACATGCAGGTTACACATACAGCTCTGCTACACAGTACACAGCTCTGCTACATGCAGGGTACACATACAGCTCTTCCACACAGTACACAGCTCTGCTACATGCAGGTTACACATACAGCTTTGCTACACAGTACACAGCTCTGCTACATGCAAGTTACACATACAGCTCTGCTACACAGTACACAGCTCTGCTACATGCAAGTTACACATACAGCTCTGCTACACAGTACACAGCACTGCTACATGCCGGTTACACATACAGCTCTGCTACACAGTACACAGCTCTGCTACATGCAGGTTACACATACAGCTCTGCTACACAGTACACAACACTGATACATGCTGGTTACACACACATCTCTAGTACAGAGCTCTATTTGATGGCTACAGTTCTGTACACTCTACCAGCTGCTGTGCACATCTGACCGCTCCCACACACGTGACTCATCACATGGTCATGACGTCATCACAGGTCCTTTGCCTCTCCAGCAGCTAGCAGCTCTGGCAGGTGAAGAGTGTGTGTAGTAGGGCGTATTTTGAGTTAGGGAGGACAGAGTTTTGGCTGATGTCTGAGGGAGGACAGAGTTTTGGCTGATGTCTGACGGAGTTTTGGCTGATGTCTGACGGAGTTTTGGCTGAGGGACGACAGAGTTTTGGCTGAGGGACGACAGAGTTTTGGCTGAGGGACGACTGAGTTTTGGCTGAGGGACGACGGAGTTTTGGCTGAGGGACGACGGAGTTTTGGCTGAGGGACGACGGAGTTTTGGCTGAGGGACGACGGAGTTTTGGCTGAGGGAGGACGGAGTTTTGGATGAGGGAGGAACGGAGTTTTGTCTAAAGTCTGAGGTAGGAGGGAGTTTTGCCTGACGGAGGATGTAGTTGTGGATGATGTCTGACGATGTCCTAATATGTATGCCGTACCTACCAGCTCTCCCTAGACTACTGTGCCCACGTTCAGACCCTGAAGGTGGGAATAAATGTGCCCCTGTGCCTAAGGCTATAGATACCCTAAAATCCCTAAGATGGTGACAGGGGAAAAGAGACAGCATGCTTCCTCAGGACCTTGAGGAGGCAGGCATCTCCCTAACAGCCTAGACAGAACACACAAAAGAAAACCAAAACCAACTTATCTTGTCATAGAGCAGAAATGGCAAATCCTTCCTTACTTCCACAGAGCAAGATTGAAGCTATAACCCGCACGGAACACTGGGAAGAAGCATGATTTAAACTCCTACAAACGACCCCACCCAGAGCACCTGAAGGGAGGCGGATGCAGCTCAACTCCAAAACAAAAACAAAAAACTACACACGTGCTGCTAACCTGGCAGACCTCTGCACATAATCTGAGCAGGGCATGAGGGTACCCCCCCTTCTACGGGTGACCTCCGGACACCCCGGCCCAACTTTATCCGGGTGGGATCTGTGAAAAGCCCTCACCAGTCGGCTGGCATTAACATCCACAGCCGGAATCCACATCCTTTTCACAGGGCCGTATCCCCTCCAGTGTACCAGGTACTGAAGGGAACCCTGAAGAACACGTGAGTCGAGAACCCTAGAGATCTCGAACTCTAAATTTCCATCAATCAGAACAGGGGGAGGAGGCAATCGCGATGGTTCCACCGGTTTCACATATTTCTTAAGTAAAGACCTGTGGAACACATCATGGCCCCTCCAGATCTGCGGAAGATCCAGATGAAACGCTACTGGATTGATCACCGCAGATATTTTATAAGGTCCAATAAACCTTGGACCCAGTTTCCAAGATGGTACTTTCAGTTTAATATTTTTAGTAGATAACCACACCAAATCACCCACACACAGGTCCGGACCAGTCATACGTATCTTGTTAGCCATTCGCTTGTACCTCTCACCCTTCCTCTCCAAATTCATTGAATCTTCCACCAGATAGAGGACAAGGCAGAAGAAAATCTCCTCTGGCATCCCAGAGGAACTAGTCTCAGAAAAGGTACCAAACTGAGGATGAAAACCGTATGCGCCAAAAAATGGCGACTAACCTGTGGACTCCTGCCTACAGTTATTCAAAGCAAATTCAGCTCGTGATAAGAATGAGGACCAGTCCTCCTGGTTCTCAGCCACAAAGCACCTCAAGTAGGTCTCCAGGTTTTGATTAGTACGCTCTGTCTGTCCATTCGACTGCGGATGAAAAGCCGAAGAGAACGAAAGTTGGATACCAAGACGAGAGTAGAACGCCCTCCAAAACCTGGAAACAAACTGAGTGCCTCTATCAGAATCCACATCCGAGGGAATGCCATGTAATTTCACGATGTTATCCACCAAAACTTGAGCAAGAGTCTTAGCATTGGGCAGACTAGTTAATGATACAAAGTGAGCCATTTTACTGAAACGGTCAACAACCACCAAAATCACAGTTCTCCCAGAGGAACTCGGCAGATCAGTAATAAAGTCCATAGACAAGTGCGTCCAAGGACGAGATGAAATAGGCAAAGGAAGAAGTGAACCAGAAGGTCGAGTGTGAGCAACCTTTGCCCGTGCACAGGTCTCACAAGCTGCTACGTAATCCTCAACACTCTTACGTAACCCGGGCCACCAGAACCCTCGGGAAATCAGATCAAAGGTGGACTTGCCACCGGGATGTCCCGCAAGGACAGTATCGTGATGTTCCTTGAATACCTTGTATCGCAATTCAGCAGGAACAAACATCCTACCTGGGGGACAAGAATCCGGAGCCTCCTCCTGGGCTCCCAACACCTCCATCTCCAACTCGGGGTACAGAGCGGAAACAACCACCCCATCAGCCAAAATCGGAGCAGGATCCTCTGAATCACCTCCCCCAGGAAAACTACGAGACAATGCATCCGCCTTGACGTTCTTAACCCCCAGGCGAAAAGTAACCACAAAGTTGAACCTAGTAAAGAACAGTGACCATCTAGCCTGTCTAGGATTCAGACGCTTGGCAGATTGCAGGTAAGCCAAGTTCTTATGATCAGTATATACCGTAACGGGATGAGACGCCGCCTCCAACCAGTGACGCAATTTTTCAAAGGCCAATTTGATGGCTAGCAATTCCCTATCTCCTACATCATAATTCCTCTCGGCGACCGAGAGCTTCTTGGGAAAAAAAAGCACACGGACGCCATTTGCCAGGAGATGAACCCTGCGACAACACTGCTCCAACCCCCACCTCTGATGCATCCACCTGCACCACGGATGGCTGAGACACATCGGTCTGCATCAGAATGGGAGCAGACGCAAAACATTACTTAATAGCAGAAAAGGCCTGCAATGCCTCATCCGACAAGACAGAGAAGTCGACGCCTTTCTTAGTCATATCGGTCAGGGCTTTTACAATGGTAGATTAGTTCAAGATGAATTTTCTATAATAATTGGTAAACCCCAAAAACCGCATCAAAGCTTTCTGATTCTCTGGTCGGTCCCATTCCAGAACCGCCCGGACCTTTTCGGGGTCCATACGAAAACCAGAGTCAGAAAGCAGGTAACCAGAAACGGAAGCTCCTGAACAGTAAACACACATTTCTCCAATTTGGCATACAATTTATTCTCCCGAAGGATTGACAAAACCTGTCTCACGTGATCCTGATGAGTCTTCAGATCAGGAGAGTAAATTAGGATGTCATCCAAGTAAATTACAACGAACCTTCCCACAAAATGGTGGAAAATGTCATTGACAAATCGCTAAAACACTGCTGGCGCGTTAGTTAACCCAAAAGGTATAACCAGATTCTCGAAATGACCCTCGTGTGTGTTGAAGGCTGTTTTCCACTCATCCCCCTCCTTGATTCTGATCAGATTGTAGGCCCCTCTTAAATCTAACTTGGAGAACACCTTGGCTCCAACAATCTGATCAAAAAGGTCAGAGATCAAAGGAAGGGGATACGGATCATGCGATTCAATTCGCGGAAATCCAAACAGGGTCTAAGCGATCCATCCTTTTTCTTAACAAAGAATAACCCAACTGCAACCGGAGATTTAGATGGCCTAATATGACCTTTTGCCAAACTCTCGGCAATATACTTCCGCATGACCTCTCTTTCGGGTTGAGAAAGATTGTATAGCCGAGACTTTGGCAACTTAGCCCCTGGGATGAGATTAACCGGGCAATCACATTCACGATGAGGAGGCAATTCCTGAGCCCCACCCTCCGCAAATACATCCGCAAAATCTGAGAGATACTGGGGTAAAACCGTAGTAGACACCCCAGAGAGAAAGGCACTAAGACAATTGTCCGAACAAAATTCACTCCAACCAATGATCTGCCTTGCCTGCCAATCTATAGTAGGGTTATGTTTTAGGACCATAGGAGCGGGCAAGTCCTTCATGACAAAACAAGAAATGATCTCAACATGTGAATCACCCACCCTTAACTGAATACCATGAGCAATATGAGTGAGACTCCTTTGAGAGAGAGGGGAAGAATCGATTGCGAACACCGGAATCTCTCTTTCTAAGGTGCGAGTACTTAGGCCCAGATTTTGAAGAAAAAGATAATCAATAAGGTTTACCCCAGCACCACAATCAAGGAATACTTCAAAATTAAATTTTCTTGAGTCTAGCGCCACCATAGCTGGAAGGAGAAAACGAGTATTGCAGGGGGATTGCACACTTGTTTGCTCCGGCAGTCCATTCACACTACCAAGAGTCAAGGATGTTTTCTTTTTCTCTTTATGTAAACCTCTTTGTGGTTCTTTATCATCAACACGCGATTTAACCACTTAAGGACCACAGGTTTATACCCCCCTAGTGACCAGGCCCTTTTTTACAAATCGGCACTTCACAACTTTAGCGGTTTATTGCTCGGTCATGCAACTTACCACCCAAATGAATTTTACCTCCTTTTCTTCTCACTAATAGAGCTTTCATTTGGTGGTATTTCATTGCTGCTGACATTTTTACTTTTTTTGTTATTAATCGAAATTTTACAATTTTTTGGCAAAAAAAATGACATTTTTCACTTTCAGTTGCAAAATTTTGCAAAAAAAACGACATCCATATATAAATTTTTCTCTAAATTTATTGTTCTACATGTCTTTGATAAAAAAAAAATGTTTGGGTAAAAAAAAATGGTTTGGGTAAAAGTTATAGCGTTTACAAACTATGATACAAAAATGTGAATTTCCGCTTTTTGAAGCAGCTCTGACTTTCTGAGCACCTGTCATGTTTCCTGAGGTTCTACAATGGCCAGACAGTACAAACACCCCACAAATGACCCCATTTCGGAAAGTAGACACCCTAAGGTATTCGCTGATGGGCATAGTGAGTTCATAGAACTTTTTATTTTTTGTCACAAGTTAGTGGAAAATTATGATTTTTTTTTTTTTTTTTCTTACAAAGTCTCATATTCCACTAACTTGTGACAAAACTTCTATGAACTCACTATGCCCATCAGCGAATACCTTGGGGTGTCTTCTTTCCAAAATGGGGTCACTTGTGGGGTAGTTATACTGCCCTGGCATTCTAGGGGCCCAAATGTGTGATAAGTAGTTTGAAATCAAAATGTGTAAAAAATGACCGGTGAAATCCGAAAGGTGCTCTTTGGAATTTGGGCCCCTTTGCCCACCTAGGCTGCAAAAAAGTGCCACACATGTGGTATCGCCGTACTCAGGAGAAGTTGGGGAATGTGTTTTGGGGTGTCATTTTACATATACCCATGCTGGGTGAGATAAATATCTTGGTCAAATGCCAACTTTGTATAAAAAAATGGGAAAAGTTGTCTTTTGCCAAGATATTTCTCTCACCCAGCATGGGTATATGTAAAATGACACCCCAAAACACATTCCCCAACTTCTCCTGAGTACGGAGATACCACATGTGTGACACTTTTTTGCAGCCTAGGTGGGCAAAGGGGCCCATATTCCAAAGAGCACCTTTCGGATTTCACCGATCATTTTTTACACACTTTGATTTCAAACTTCTTACCACACATTTGGGCCCCTAGAATGCCAGGGCAGTATAACTACCCCACAAGTGACCCCATTTTGGAAAGAAGACACCCCCAGGTATTTCGTGATGGGCATAGTGAGTTCATTGATATTTTTATTTTTTGTCACAAGTTAGTGGAATATGAGACTATGTAAGGGGAAAAAAATAAAATAAATAAATCATCATTTTCCGCTAACTTGTGACAAAAAATATAAAATTCTAGGAACTCGCCATGCCCCTTACGGAATACCTTGGGGTGTCTTCTTTCCAAAATGGGGTCACTTGTGGGGTAGTTATACTGCCCTGGCATTTTCCAGGGGCCCTAATGTGTGGTAAGTAGGTAAATGACCTGTGAAATCCTAAAGGTGCTCTTTGGAATGTGGGCCCCTTTGCCCACCTAGGCTGCAAAAAAGTGTCACACATGTGGTATCGCCGTATTCAGGAAAAGTTGGGCAATGTGTTTTTGGGTGTCTTTTTACATATACTCATGCTGGGCGAGAGAAATATCTCGGCAAAAGACAACTTTTCCCATTTTTTTTTTATACAAAGTTGGCATTTGACCAAGATATTTATCTCACCCAGCATGGGGATATGTAAAATGACACCCCAAAACACATTGCCCAACTTCTCCTGAGTACGGCGATACCAGATGTGTGACACTTTTTTGCAGCCTAGATGCGCAAAGGGACCCACATTCCTTTTATGAGGGCATTTTTAGACATTTGGATCCCAGACTTCTTCTCACGCTTTAGGGCCCCTAAAATGCCAGGGCAGTATAAATACCCCACATGTGACCCCATTTTGGAAAGAAGACACCCCAAGGTATTCAATGAGGGGCATGGCGAGTTCATCAAATTTTTTTTTTTTTGGCACAAGTTAGCGGAAATTGATTTTATTTTATTTTTTCTCACAAAGTCTCTCTTTCCGCTAACTTGGGACAAAAATTTCAATCTTTCATGGACTCAATATGCCCCTCACGGAATACCTGGGGGTGTCTTCTTTCCGAAATGGGGTCACATGTGGGGTATTTATACTGCCCTGGCATTCTAGGGGCACTAAAGCGTGAGAAGAAGTCTGGAATATAAATGTCTAAAATTTTTACGCATTTGGATTCCGTGAGGGGTATGGTGAGTTCATGTGAGATTTAATTTTTTGACACAAGTTAGTGGAATATGAGACTTTGTAAGAAAAAATAATAATTTCCTCTAACTTGGGCCAAAAAAATGTCTGAATGGAGCCTTACAGAGGGGTGATCAATGACAGGGGGGTGATCAATGACAGGGGGGTGATCAGGGAGTCTATATGGGGTGATCACCCCCTGTCATTGATCACCCCCCTATAAGGCTCCATTCAGATGTCCGTATGTGTTTTGCGGATCCGATCCATGTATCCGTGGATCCGTAAAAATCATACGGACATCTGAATGCAGCCTGACAGGGGGGGTGATCAATGACAGGGGGGGTGATCAATGACAGGGGGGTGATCAATGACAGTGGGGGTGATCAATGACAGGGGGGTGATCAGGGAGTCTATATGTGGTGTTAACCCCCCCTGGAAGGCTCCAGGGAGACGCCTGTATGTGTTTTGCGGATCCGATCCATCTATCATTGGATCCGTAAAAATCATGCGGACGTCTAAATGGAGCTTTACAGGGGGGTGATCAATGACAGGGGGGTGATCACCACAGTCATTGATCACGCCCCTGTACGGCTCCATTCAGACATCCGTATGCTTTTGCGGATCCGATCCATCTGTCAGTGGATCCGTAAATATCATGCGGACGTCTGAATGGAGCTTTACAGGGGGGTGATCAATGACAGGGGGGTAATCAATGACAGGGGGTGATCAGTGAGTCTATATGGGGTGATCAGGGGCTACTAAGGGGTTAATAAGTGACGGGGGGGTGTAGTGTAGTGGTGTTTGGTGCTACTTTACTGAGCTACCTGTGTCCTCTGGTGGTCGATCCAAACAAGGGGGACCACCAGAGGACCAGGTAGCAGGTATATTAGACGCTGTTATCAAAACAGCGTCTAATATACCTGTTAGGGGTTAAAAAAAATCACATCTCCAGCCTGCCAGCGAACGATCGCCGCTGGCAGGCTGGAGATCCACTCGCTTACCTTCCGATCCTGTGAGCGCGGGCGCCTGTGTGCGCGCGTTCACAGGAAATCTCGGCTCACGCGAGATGACGCCAATCGGCGTTAGCGTAGCCTGGGGGAGCCGCCGCGATGACGCCTTTCGGCGTTACAGTTTCGGCAAGTGGTTAACAAAAGGACAAGCATAAACAAAATTACCACTTTCTCCACAGTAATAACATAGCTTATGCAGTCTCCTAAAGTTCCTATTACCAGAACGGAACAACACCTGACCTAGCTGCATGGGTTCCTCCCCTACCCCAGGATTATATGTCATAATACTCTGGGGAACTGGTGAGACGAAACCCCTCACAGAAGGGATCCCTCGCGTGGAGGGGACCTTACATCTCTCTCTAATGCGTCTATCTAACCGTACAGCCAAAGACATAGCATTCTCCAATGTATCCGGGTACTCATGAAAAGCGAGGGCATCTTTTAATCTCTCAGACAACCCCTGACAACACTGACTACGAAGCGCGGGGTCATTCCACCCAGACTCCGTAGCCCATCTCCTAAACTCAACACAGTACACCTCTGCAGAATGTTCTCCTTGTAATAAAGTACGCAACTTAGATTCTGCCATCGAGACCCGATCTGGATCATCATAAAATAATCCCAAGGCTTTATAAAATTAATCCACCGACCGGAGGGCCAGAGAACCGGTTGGCAGAGAAAAGGCCCAGGACTGCGCTTCCCTTTTAAGCAGAGAAAATATTATCCCTACTCTCTGACTCTCATCACCAGATGAAGACGGACGCATCTGAATATACAGCTTGCATGACTCTCTAAAGCAGATAAAATCATCCACACCCACAGGAAACCGATCAGGGAGAGCAACCTTAGGTTCAAGGCTGGACTGACTCCCACCAGCAGAGCCATGAAGCAGAAAATTCTGACAAAGTGAAACTGCATTGCGGAGATCAGCTACCTCCCAAGTTAATTCCTGCATGCGATCAACCAACGAATCAATTGACTCCATCTCAAAGCTGCTGAGAAATGGCAGTCTAGGTATTGGCGGGTTATAATGTCACGCTGGACAGGATACAAGATACCACAGAAAATCACAAACAAGTGTCTAGGCCAGGAGCTAAGGATAAAAGGTCACCTCCTTACAAATCCCTACCAGCTCTCCCTAGACTACTGTGCCCACGTTCAGACCCTGAAGGTGGGAATAAACGTGCCCCCGTGCCTAAGGCTGAAGATACCCTAAAATCCCTAAGATGGTGACAGGGGAAAAGAGACAGCCTGCTTCCTCAGGACCTTGAGGAGGCAGGCGTCTCCCTAACAGCCTAGACAGAACACACAAAAGAAAACCAAAACCAACTTATCTTGTCACAGAGCAGAAATGGCAAATCCTTCCTTCCACAGATCAAGATTGAAGCTATAACCCGCACGAAACACTGGGAAGAGGCGTGATTTAAACTCCTACAAACGACCCCACCCAGAGCACCTGAAGGGAGGCGGATACAGCTCAACTCCAAAACAAAAACAAAAAACTACACACATGCTGCTAACCTGGCAGACCTCTGCACATAATCTGAGCAGGGCATGATAGGTGTCAGGAATAAGGACCACCTTATTCCTAGTTATTATAATGTTTGCTGTGATAATATATAATTATGGTTATGTGTTGTGGTGTAACGTGTTCTGGTGTGATTCACATATACAGTCAGGTCCATAAATATTGGGACATCGACACAATTCTAAAATTGTTGGCTCTATACACCACCACAATGGATTTGAAATTAAACAAACTAGTTATGCTTTAACTGCAGACTGTCAGCTTTAATTTGAGGGTATTTACATGCAAATCAGGTGAACGTGTAGGAATTACAACAGTTTGCATATGTGCCTCCCACTTGTTAAGGGATCAAAAGTAATGGGACAGAATAATAATCATAGATCAAACTTTCACTTTTTAATACTTGGTTGCAAATCCTTTGCAGTCAATTACAGACTGAAGTCTTTAGGTTTGGTCAGACGCAGCGGCATGACGTGAAGACGTAGCTGTGCCGCACCCCCTCCCCCTACCTCTCAGCCTCGATACTGTTTCGCCGACTTCCTTATGTAGCTCCGGCCGAGTCGCAGCGTCTTCCTCCCGCATTGCTTGGCGCTCCGCTGTGCTTGAGGTCCCCGGTTCCCATGTCGGGAGCGACAACCTGTGGGGCTGAATGCGGCGGTAGAGGCAGTGCGTGATTCAACGGGGTGCGTTGCTTCGCACCCGTGAGCGCTAAAGCGGACAGAGAGAAGCCGGGGCGCAGATACCGTGCTCCCGCAGCTGTCCGTGATGACCGGCGCATGAATAATACAAGCCACCGATGCCATAGTGCAGCTTTCCATGCTTCCCATGCTCTCAGCTTGAGTGATGAATCGTCTGTACTCCAGACCCGCCACAATAGTTAGATACCCGATTCGTCGACCGGATTCCTTATGGGTCGTGAGTACCCCAAGAGGGGAAAAAAATAAAAATCTGTACATATAAATATCGTACTTTAGAAACGCACAGTGGAACGGTACCTCCATTGCCCCAGAGATTTGCTCTTTTATGTGTGGGGCTTTAGTTGCTGGATTGTGGGCACTGGAGTGAATGATACTCTTGAAGGTGGTCTCCTCTAGTGGGTCCCTTTTTTCTCCCTCCAGCCGACCCAGTACTGGATATCGGAGCAATCACCCCATTCACTTTCTGTGCAATATCTGACAGTACGGTGATTTGTATTTGATACGCTACACGTAGGTCATGGTTGAGGTGGAGCGTGACATCCCCATCGATAACTAATCGTGATGATAAGATATACTGGAATGAGTGGAGTGTACTGGTCCAGAATAGTACCAATTGGGGTGGTGCAGCTGTGATGAGGGAGATAAGGACGGTACCCCTTTCAAAGGTTACTGTTTGTATGGATATGCCTGGTGAATACATGGAATACTTAAGATGCACTTATAGCTGCGCTCCAAGAAGATACTCTGCTTAAACTTTATTGAACTTTATCCTTCAGAGCCGATATAAGCGAGGTGTAAATCCACCCCACCTGCAAGTATTTGCTGTTCAGTTGGGACTATCTCGTCATAGTGCGCACTGTTTGCCTATTTTGATTCCGAAGAACTCTGGTCTAATAATTGGTCCGAGTGTGGACTGGTTTTGATACAAGTTAAGGGTTTAATACTGAGATAATTTTAGATCTTTTGGGTTTAAAGGGACACTGACAGGCCCAATAAGTATAATTATCCATATACAGTGGGATGCAAAAGTTTGGGCAACCTTGTTAATCATCATGATTTTCCTGTATAAATCGTTGGTTGTTCCGATAAAAAATGTCAGTTAAATATATCATATAGGAGACACACACAGTGATATTTGAGAAGTGAAATGAAGTTTATTGGATTTACAGCAAGTGAGCTATAATTGTTTAAACAAAATTAGGCAGGTGCAAAATTTTGGGCACTGTTGTCATTTTATTGATTCCAAAACCTTTAGAACTAATTATTGGAACTCAAATTGGCTTGGTAAGCTCAGTGACCCCTGACCTACATACACAGGTGAATCCAATTATGATAAAGAGTATTTAAGGGGGTCAATTGTAAGTTTCCCTCCTCTTAAATTTCTCTGAAGAGTAGCAACATGGGGGTCTCAAAACAACTCTCAAATGACCTGAAGACAAAGATTGTTCACCATCATGGTTTAGGGGAAGGATACAGAAAGCTGTCTCAGAGATTTCAGCCGCCTGTTTCCACAGTTAGGAACATATTGAGGAAATAGAAGACCACAGGCTCAGTTCAAGTTAAGGCTCGAAGTGGCAGACCAAGAAAAATCTCAGATAGACAGAAGCGACGAATGGTGAGAACAGTCAGAGTCAACCCACAGACCAGCACCAAAGACCTACAACATCATCTTGCTGCAGATGAAGTCACTGTGCATCGTTCAACCATTCGGCGCACTTTACACAAGGAGATGCTGTATGCGAGAGTGATGCAGAGGAAGCCTTTTCTCCGCCCACCGCACAAAAAGTGCCGCTTGAGGTGGGCGAAAGCACATTTGGACAAGCCAGCTTCATTTTGGAATAAGGTGCTGTGGACTGATGAAACTAAAATTGAGTTATTTGGCCATAACAAGGGGCGTTATGCATGGAGGAAAAAGAACACTGCATTCCAAGAAAAACACCTGCTACCTACAGTAAAATATGGTGGTGGTTCCATCATGCTGTGGGGCTGTGTGGCCAGTGCAAGGAGTGGGAATCTTGTCAAAGTTGAGGGACGCATAGATTCCACTCAGTATCAGCAGATTCTGGAGACCAATGTCCAGGAATCAGTGACAAAGCTGAAGCTGCGCCGGGGCTGGATCTTTCAACAAGACAACGACCCTAAACACTGCTCAAAATCCACTAAGGCATTTATGCAGAGGAACGAGTACAACGTTCTGGAATGGCCATCTCAGTCCCCAGACCTGAATATAATTGAAAATCTGTGGTGTGACTTAAAGAGAGCTGTCCATGCTCAGAAGCCATCAAACCTGAATGAACTAAAGATGTTTTGTAAAGAGGAATGGTCCAAAATACCTTCAACCAGAATCCAGACTCTCATTGGAACCTACAGGAAGCGTTTAGAGGCTGTAATTTCTGCAAAAGGAGGATCTACTAAATATTGATTTCATTTCTTTTTTGTGGTGCCCAAATTTATGCACCTGCCTAATTTTGTTTAAACAATTATAGCAGACTTTCTGTAAATCCAATAAACTTCATTTCACTTCTCAAATATCACTGTGTGTGTCTCCTATATGATATATTTAACTGACATTTTTTATCGTAACAACCAACGATTTATACAGGAAAATCATGATGATTAACAAGGTTGCCCAAACTTTCGCATCCCACTGTATATTCATGCACAGGTCTTCTAATGTATATTAAAAACATATAAGTCTAACCCCTGTCCACCTTATGAATACTGCAAACTGATGTTTTATAACCTGATGTAATCGCTGTTCTTTCTGCCCAAGGGGCGGCGTTTCAGCTTCACTTTTGCCCAGCCAGCCACGCCCCAACTGCCGCTTTGAAGCGCCGCCCAGCTATCAGGGGCCAGTGTATGGAATAGATTTTAGGAACCGGGAGATGGAAAAAGATGGTTGGTCGGTCCTCTTACTTCCAATTTGGGGTACTGCGCGTGCGCCGTGCAATGTACTGTGCCACCCTATATGAGTGGTGTGTTAAGTAGTACTATTCTTATCAGTTTAATCCCTGTTACGTCCCCTATCAGGGGACGTGTATCGAATAGATTTTAGACAACCGCAAAGAGTTGTCAATAGTTGACACACTCATGACATAAATTTTATTCCTCTATGCGTCAATCTTGGTGTAGTGATGACTGTGCTCGTGCGCATGTTTGGGAGATTGCAGGCGATGGCGGTTTTTCAAAGCCTATGGTCGTGCTGAGGTAGTTCAGTGACAGTTAAGTGACCCAGAAAACAATGATTCTGCAGTGTGGGCCCATTGTTGGCCTAGTAGGCTTTAATGATCACATTAGATGATCACAAAGAAAATTAATGTTTTTTCTATGCAAAATTATCCAGCCGATCGCTTTTGGTCTGTTCACAATGAAGCAACGACCTTATCATCTGGGGTGTGCCAACATTGCCAACACACTCATAGAGGTGATCGCTTCATTGTGATATGCAAGCCCCTTCACCACAACAAGGTAACGATCACAAAGGGGAATTGACACATGTATGTGCCTTTTTTTTGTTTGTTTTGTCTTTGCAGCCACAGCGCAGCACCAGATGCCAGAAAAATTAGGCATGTACACATGCCTGAAAAATTTGGTATTGTTTTCCAGGCAGAAAGTGCACTAAAACATTACGGCTTGAACCCTAGTTGGTGGCGGAGAAGTCACGCAAGTCATCCGGCATGCAGAGATTTAATACAGCAGCGTGTGGACCATTTCTAGCCCAAGGCATCTCATCAGGCCTTTTTTAGTCAAATGCATCCCCGCCTGTCAGTCCCTTCGGGATCCATGCCTCATTCATCTTAATAAAGGTGAGGTAATCTAGACTTTTTTGACCTAGGCGACTTCTCTTCTCAGTGACAATACCTCCTGCTGCGCTGAAGGTCCTTTCTGACAGGACACTTGAAGCGGGGCAGGCCAGAAGTTCTATCGCAAATTGGGATAGCTCAGGCCACAGGTCAAGCCTGCACACCCAGTAGTCAAGGGGTTCATCGCTCCTCAGAGTGTCGATATCTGCAGTTAAGGCGAGGTAGTCTGCTACCTGTCGGTCGAGTCGTTCTCTGAGGGTGGACCCCGAAGGGCTGTGGCGATGCGTAGGACTTAAAAAGCTCTGCATGTCCTCCATCAACAACATGCCTGTAAAGCGTCCTGTCCTTGCCGGCGTGGTCGTGGTAGGAGGAGGATTACTTTCACCTCTTCCCCTGTTAGATTCCCGTTGTGCTGTGACATCACCCTTATACGCTGTGTAAAGCATACTTTTTAACTTGTTTTGGAACTGCTGTATCCTTTCTGACTTCCGGTAATTCGGTAACATTTCAGCCACTTTCTGCTTATACCGGGGGTCTAGTAGCGTGGCCACCCAATACAGGTCGTTCTCCTTCAGCCTTTTTATACGAGGGTCCCTCAACAGGCATGACAGCATGAAAGACCCCATTTGCACAAGGTTGGATGCCGAGCTACTCATGTCCCGTTCCTCATCCTCACTGATCTCATTGAAGGTTTGTTCTTCCCCCCAGCCACGTACAACAACACAGGTACCAGATAGGTGACAACGAGCACCCTGGGATGCCTGCTGTGGTTGGTCTTCCTCCTCCTCAAAGCCACATTCCTCCTCTGACTCCTCTTCCTCAGACTCCTCTTCCAGCGTTGCCGCAGGTCCAGCAAGCGATGATGATAAGGCTGTTTCTGGTGGTGATGGAGACCACAACTCTTTCCTCTTCACGCTCATCTACGGCCTGATCCAGCACTCTTCGCAGGGCACGCTCCAGGAAGAAAACAAATGGGATGATGTCGCTGATGGTGCATTCGGTGCGACTGACTAGGTTTGTCACCTCCTCAAAAGGACGCATGAGCCTACAGGCATTGCGCATGAGCGTCCAGTAATGTGGCAATAAAATACCCAGCTCTGCAGAGGCTGTCCTAGCACCCCGGTTATACAAATACTCGTTGACGGCTTTTTCTTGTTGCAGCAGGCGGTCGAACATTAGGAGTGTTGAATTCCAACGTGTCGGGCTGTCACAAATGAAGCGCCTCACTGGCATGTTGTTTCGCCGCTGAATATCGGAAAAGTGCGCCATGGCCGTGTAGGAACGCCTGAAATGGCCACACACCTTCCTGGCCTGCTTGAGGACGTCCTGTAAGCCTGGGTACTTATGCACAAAGCGTTGTACGATCAGATTCAACACATGTGCCATGCACGGCACATGTGTCAACTTGCCCAAATTCAATGCCGCCAACAAATTGCTTCTGTTGTCACACACCACTTTGCCGATCTCCAGTTGGTGCGGGGTCAGCCACTGATCCACCTGTGCGTTCAGGGCGGACAGGAGTGCTGGTCCGGTGTGACTCTCTGCTTTCAGGCAAGTCAACCCCAAGAAGGCGTGACACTGTCGTATCCGGGATGTGGAATAGCCCCTGGGGAGCTGGGGGGGTGCAGTTGATGTGGAGCAAGACGCAGCAGCAGAAGAGGACTCAGCCGAGGAGGTTAGCGAAGAGGATGGAGTAGGAGGAGTAGAGGAGGTGGCAGCAGGTCTGCCTGCAAGTCGTGGCGGTGTCACCAACTCCTCTGCAGAGCCACGCATTCCATGCTTGGCAGCCGTCAGCAGATTTACCCAATGCGCAGTGTACGTGATATACCTGCCCCAACACTGTGTGCCAGACATGCCATGACTTCCTTTTCCACAATAGAGTACAGGTTGGGAATTTTTTTTTCGGCCGGGTACCTTCCACTGCGGTCTCCCAATAGCTACAAATTTTTTGAAGGCCTCAGACTCCACCAGCTTGTATGGTAAAAGCTGCCTGTGGGCAGATGACACCTGACTGTGGGCAGATGAGCAGGAACTGCTGAAGGTGGGAGGCGGAGTGGCGGGTGGTTGAGAGGGGCCTAGGAGGACAGCAGTGGTTGACGTGGCTGAAGATGCTGGACCAGGAGGAGGATGGTGGCTTTGAGTTTGTGTGCTGCTTGTACTCATCATGTGTTGATCCCATAGGTGTCACAGCCAGACAGCTGAGAAGCTCTGACAGGAGCCTTTCAGATCCTCCTCCTTGAATTTCTTTGTTTTGGTTGAGTTCCTCATCTCGTTAGTCTATCTCAGCTGTCATGCAGTTGGACTGATTGCTGCCCTTTAAGTTCCTCCCCAGAATGCAGTAGTGTGCGCCTTATACTACTTCCTGGAGTGTGTGTGCATGCTGTTTCTAGTTCTCAGTCCACAGTCCCCAGTCGTCTGCAAGATAAGTGCTGTTTATGTATTTATGATTTTCTGTTTTCTGGATCCAGGTGACCCTGACTCCCTCCGTGTCTGTGTAGGGAGCCGGTGGTCGTATCCCCTCACTATTGTAGGGTCTTCAGGTGTAAGATAGTCGAGGTACGTGGATATGCGCCCATCCACCTTTGGGGTGGTCGCATAGGCTGAGCAATAAGGGAGAGCGGCAGGTCTCATGCAGGGGTCTCCCTTTTGTTCCTTAGTTGTGGATCCAGTGAGTCATTGTTTATATTGTATTGTCTTGTTTCCTGTACACCATCCGTGACAATAGGCGTTTGTGATGTGAGATCATGTGCCTTCGCAAAGCAGTTGTACCTAGGTGGGTGTTGGACTTCCCACGACTCAGTTTCTTTTGGCACAGGTTGCAAATGGCATCGCTGTTATCAGAGGCAGACACACAAAAAAAATGCCACACTGCTGAGCTTTGCAATGATGGCATTCTGGTGGTGGCAACAGCATGCGTTGATTGGCGTGCTGTCTGGCTGACCCTGGGTGCCGCTACATGCTGTCTGACTGTGCCACTAGCTCCTTGCGACGACCTCCCCCTGCTTCCAACTCGTCTCCTACTCCTCTCTGTCTCCCCATCTGAACTTTCCCCCTGTTCTTCTTCTCTTCGAGTGGGCACCCACATGACATCCATGGACACATCGTCATCATCAACCGCTTCACTTGTATCTGACAACTCAGCAAAGGAAGCAGCGGGTACAACATCATCATCATCACACCGTACGTCCATGTGTGTAATGCTGCCTGACTAAGACATATCCCTGTTATCTACATCCTCTGGCAATAATGGTTGCACATCACTCATTTCTTCCAACTGATGTGTAAATAACTCCTCTGACAGATCAAGTGAAGCGGCTGTGGTGCTAGTGTTGGTGGTGGCGGCAGGCGGGCGAGTGGTAACTTGAGAGGTGCCCGAAGCTGAGCTGGAGGAGGATGGTGCGTCAAGGTTCCGAGCGGAAGCTGTAGAAGATTGGGTGTCCTGTGTAAGCCAGTCAACTATGTCCTCAGAACTTTTCGAGTTCAGGGTACGTGGCCTCTGAACACTGGGCATTATTCTAGGGCCAAAGGAAATCACAGCACCACCACCACGACGGCCCCTGCGGCGTGGCCTGCCTCTGCCTGGCATTTTTTTTTAGATTAGTGGTACTATGCGTGCAAGGTACTGTGCCACCCGATATGAGTGGTGGCAGTGGGCACAGTACAGTCTGTGGGCCTGACACACACTGGCAGGCAACTGCAATTATATTAAAGGGTAAAAATTAAATGACTTTTTTATCTGCAAGGTACTGTGCCACCCGATACTTCGATTACAGCAAGCTCAGGAGGAATTTAATAACTACTTAAGAAATAAGGCCCAACAAAAAGTTTTCTTTATGGGACAGAGATACTTCTGTGAGTCGGGCCGAGCCGGCGGAATGTGCGCATCCATTGTAAGAAATCAAAGACCTGCTAGTAAAATAACGAGCCTGAGAAACAGGGAGGGAAGTCTGCTAACAGAAACAGAGCCTATTAAACAACTATTGATAGAATATTTTGCGAATATATACAAAACCGAGCAGGAAGAAACGGTGGATGTTATTGATGCTTATCTTGACTCATTGGATATTCCGGCACTTTCCAGTGAGGAAAGCACAAAATTAAATGCTCCATTCCAATTAACCGAATATAGGGAGGCACTTGATACTATTAAGGGGAATACTGCTCTGGGCTCCGATGGCTTACCTTTTGAAATTTATAGGAAATATGGAGAGACTCTTCTCACTTTGCTGCAGCGAGTCTTTGATGAGTCGGCGGACGTGGGTAGATTGTCACCCTCTATGTCTGAGGCGCTAATTACCTTTACCCTCTATGTCTGATGCGCATGAGGTCGGCTCCTATCGGCCGATCTTATTGCTAAATACAGACTATAAAATACTGGCAAAAACCCTCACAGTGTGCCTCAGGAGTGTGATCACTAAATTAATAGACCCGGACCAGACCGGGTTTATTCCAGGTAGACATATACAAACAAATATCCGCAGGATATTCGCTAATGTTCAGTTTGGTGAGGGGTGGCTCCGCTCCATCCTATCACTTGACGCCACAAAGGCGTTTGACAGGGTGGAGTGGAGCTATCTCTGGCAGGTAATGAGGAAGATGAACCTGGGTGAGCACTTTATCAAATGCGTTGAAATGCTATATAGTCGCCCCACTGCGAGAATATTAGTGGACGGAGATTGGTCTATGCCTTTCAAATTAAGTCGGGGAACTAGACAAGGTTGCCCGCTTTTTCCCCTGCTTTTCGCCATTTTTTTTGAAGCACTGGCTATTAAAATAAGAACAGATCCGAATATTGAGGGCTTTGGGGTGGAGGGTATACAGGATAAGATTAGTCTGTATGCAGACGACGTCCTTATATATTTGAAACAGGGATGGAAGGCACTGGAGTATGTAATGACATTAATACAGTAGATGACTTCGGAAGTATTTCCGGATATGAAATTAACTGGACAAAATCAGTCCTTCTGCCCCTGTTTCATACGACCCCTAATATAAACTCCAGAGTTACGGTACTCAAGTCCCCCGCACATTTTGAATACCTGGGTATTAAGATAGGGACCAGATTAGTGGGTTATTACAAATTAAACCTGATCCCCTTAATGGAAAAAATTAAGGGTAAAATAAGCATATGGCAAAAGCTACATCTATCTCAGGCGGACAGGATTGTGCTAATAAAAATGGTCATGTTACCACAAATACTGTACCCACTCACCGTTTGCCCAATCTGGATTGGTGAACCCCTTTTTCTATGCTCTAGAACAACAATTTAATTATCTTATATGGGGGAGAAAAAGGGTCAGAATCCGCCAGAAGTATCAGTATCAGAAGAACAGGGCGGATTATCCGTTCCTTATATGCAAGGATATTATCTGGCGGCGCAGATACAATGGTGTATGGGACAGAGCTCTCAGATCTTTATGCAGAAGCTAACAATGGAATTCGAGGGGACTCATCAAGATATATTCATGGTACTGGAGTCTGGTTTTCTTGGTATTAAGGGAAGATCGTGCCCAATAAGTCACATGCTTCATTATTTGTGGAAGAAAATCAAAAAGATATTGGATATTAAGAATAGTGTCATCTTCTCTCCAGTCTGGCATAATAATAACTTAACAGAGTTTGAGGTTTATAGAACACAAATTTTGGGAAAAGAGGGGTATTTCTTGAATTTCGCAAATAGTTAACGACACTGGGTTGTGTACACTGGAGGAACTTCTTTCGGGAAGTGAGATCAACACAATGGTTAAGTATAGATATGCACAACTACAACATGCTTTTCGCTCCATTAAAGATAATCATTATATAATAGTTGAAGATGATGAATTCACTCATTTCTGCTACACTTTTCGAGGTACAAGGGTATCTGTTTCTCAAGTATATAAAATAAATTCTACTAGGTTTAGGTAAGGTTGTTAAATTCACTAGTGAAGTTAGGTGGCAGCAAGATGCCGGATATGAGAGGATACTTAATTGGCGCAGTATATATAGTAATATAAAGAAAGCATATATATCTAAAAATTATCGGTTGATACAATTTAACATTACACACAGGTTATATTATACTCCATTGTTGCTCGGTAGGTTTAAAAACAGTGCTGATGATAAATGTCCCAAATGTTGTCATGAAAAGGCAGATTTTAAACATATATGCTATGGAATTGTCCAGCTATAAAAAAAATTCTGGGAACAAATATACGATGAATTACATAAAGTTACTTCCCAGAAATACCCAATGGAGTTATCATTGGCACTGTTAGGACAACTACCTGACAGCATGATAAATAAACACCGTAAATCATTGTGGTTGAAAGGATTAATGATAGCCCGGGTTATTATTACTAGAGTTTGGGGCTCTGAAAAACACCTGGAATTTGAAACCTGGAAAGGATTAATGAATAAGATCAAGAGCTATGAAAAGATATTATTCGAAGGATCCCAAAAGATACTTGATTGGGAACGAACCTGGGAAGACTGGTGATGGGTTCTATAAATAATGGAATCTGGGGAGATGTTTTTCTTGCCCCGAGATAATTTCAGTTATAGATTAAATGTGAGGAAGAAGCAGCTTTTGTTTTTGGCCGCGCCGCGCTCCTGGCGAAACTGGGGCAACAATAGGGCAACAACGAGTATATGAGGGGGGATTAGGGTTTAAAAATGTATGTTAATGTACATTATGAATAATTATTCCTTTTTTGTATTATACAAATTAATTGATTGTAAATGTCAAGTAATGTATGACATTTTTTTTTTATAAATAAAAGTTTATAAAAAATGTAAAAAAATTACAGCCTGAAGTCTGGAACACATAGACATCACCAGACGCTTGGTTTCATCCCTGGTGATGCTCTGCCAGGCCTCTACTGCAACTGTCTTCAGTTCCTGCTTGTTTTTGGGGCATTTTCCCTTCAGTTTTGTCTTCAGCAAGTGAAATGCATGCTCAGTCGGATTCAGGTCAGGTGATTGACTTGGCTATTGCATAACATTCCACTTCTTTCCCTTAAAAATCTCTTTAGTTGCTTTTGCAGTATGCTTTGGGTCATTGTCCATCTGCACTGTGAAGCGACGTCCAATGAGTTCTGAAGCATTTGGCTGAATATGAGCCGATAATATTGCCCGAAACACTTCAGAATTCATCCTGCTGCTTTTGTCAGCAGTCACATCATCAATAAATACAAGAGAACCAGTTCCATTTGCAGCCATACATGCTCACGCCATGACACTACCACCACCATGCTTCACTGATGAGGTGGTATGCTTAGGATCATGAGCAGTTCCTTTCCTTCTCCATACTCCTCTCTTCCCATCACTCTGGTACAAGTTGATCTTGGTCCCATCTGTCCATGGGATGTTGTTCCAGAACTGTGAAGGCTTTTTTAGATGTCGTTTGGCAAACTCTAATCTGGCCTTCCTGTTTTTGAGGCTCACCAATGGTTTACATCTTGCGGTGAACTCTCTGTATTCACTCTGGTGAAGTTTTCTCTTGATTGTTGACTTTGACACACATACAGCGACCTCCTGGAGAGTGTTCTTGATCTGGCCAACTGTTGTGATGGGTGTTTTCTTCACCAGGGAAAGAATTCTTCGGTGATCCACCACAGTTGTTTTCCTTCGTCTTCCGGGTCTTTTGGTGTTGCTGAGCTCACCGGTGCGTTCCTTCTTTTTAAGAATGTTCCATACAGTTGTTTTGGCCATGCCTAATGTTTTTTTTGCTATCTCTCTGATGGGTTTGCTTTGTTTTTTCAGCCTTCACTGATAGTAACAGCTCTTTGAATCTCATCTTGAGAGTTGACAGCAACAGATTCCAAATGCAAAGAGCACACTTGAAATGAACTCTGGACCTTTTATCTGCTCATTGTAATTGGGATAATGAGGGAATAACACACACCTGGCCATGGAACAGCTGAGAGGGAGGCACATATGAAAACTGTTGTAATTCCTACACCGTTCACCTGATTTGGATGTAAATACCCTCAAATTAAAGCTGACAGTCTGCAGTTAAAGCACATCTTGTTCGTTTCATTTTAAATCATCCATTGTGGTGGTGTATAGAGCCAAAAATGTTAGAATTGTGTCGATGTCCCAATATTTATGGACCTGACTGTATATACAGTATGTATTTATGTATTTGTGTTGCCAGGCCAGCAGGCATTGATGAATTAGTTTAAGGCTGCATATAGGCCAAGATGTCTGCCCTCATACCTGGGAAAATAGCAGCCTGCTCCCTGGGGGGTAGTTAGCACAGAGATGCTAAGCTAACGAGGATAGGCCCGTTTGCTGGTCACACTCGGGACAGGGGACAGCAGACTCTCCGGCGCCTTGGGTCAGCATGGGGGCTTCCTAACCAGAGCATGAACCATAATCCGTAATCCTTCATAACTTGTTCAGCAGGGATCGGATGTCCCCAAAATCTAGCTTATCATCTCTGGTATGATGGGGGCATCTCATGGACACCAGACATGGCATATCAACTCGCCTTCATCTTCTTAAAATAAGGATCTCATCTTCCGAGCGTCCTGGACATGTAGCGTTTGATATGCTAGGACTCGTAACGATGAGATATGAATTATGGGGTCTGTATCTTCACCAAGGCAACTGGGAAACTATCTTTTTGATATTTTCATACCTGTGCCCCCGTTGGCCAGGGGGCCGGATGAATGGGTAATGTAGCTTGGCCCAGAGGGGCTGAGCCAGAGGTGGGAGTAAGAATCCCCCTCAGGCCTGGCCCTGGAGGAAAGGCATGAAAATGCAATCCCTAGATATTTGGGTGTCACAAAGTGGGAGATCCAATCGAATTGGTCTGTGCACCATTACTCTGCCCAAATCTCCTGGGAGGAAAGGACTTTTACGACACAAATGTTAAGTATTAGAACCTTCTTTGTTTTCTTCTTTTTATTTTACAATTGTTTGCCATTTATGTATGTCTCTTGTTAATAATTTTTTGTAACTAAGTACTGTCTATTTTTTATACATTAAACCTAAAAGTTTGATGGTTTGTCTTGTAACCTTAAGAACCTGTTAGCTCCATGAAGAGTGTGTGTGCAGTCTTTATGTTGTTTTTCCGTGAGGCTTGCTATCGTGTGGGTGTCTGCTTGCGAGTGGAACACTCGGGGGTGTCCTGTTGACCTTATAACTGATGGGTGGTGGCAGTGAAAGTTTCGTGTTAGTGCGTGGGTGTGCTTGCAGGCTTCAGGTGGCGATTTATGCTCAAGTTACTGCCCGGCATAGGGCGTAACAGCGTGTGAGGGCGTAAGGTAAATCGCCTGAAGGGCTTGGGCAACCCTTATCACGTGACGCGGTGGGCCGGTTTGGTCCCTGGTATGTGACAAGTAGAATATTACTTTATGTTTAGCGTATATCTGCACTGATGGTGGTGTTTTGAATATGTCAACAAATCTGATCCTGAAATACTGGTAGTATAAAAACATTCAAAGTTTGAATTTCAAACACATATAAACTGCTAGTACAAGGCCATGGTGTATTTTCTTTGTTTATCCCTAGATGGCGCTAGTACTCCTATTTAGAATTTCCATTATGTACAATTTAGTCTATAGAACTTTGGCTGCATTCACATTGTGTTTTAGCCCTCCACAGAACTTTCTGTCAAATATATATATCTAAATACAGACATATACCCCTGATAAAAAGCCCTGTCAAGGCTAATGTAAATGCAGCCTGTCTTGTTGTTGTCTTTACCCCTTGGATTATTTTTTAAACATTGTAATGAAGTAACAATGATTATAATGTATCTATCATGCGACAGGCACATTTCCAATAGTGGGCAAGAAGCATACAGATTATCTTGACACACAGGAAACCTTACTGTATTTAGACCATGACCTGATCAACTATAATTGGAAACAATAAAACACTTGAAAACATGTCAGTAAAGGGCCTATTGCTACAAATTATCCCTTGGAAAATTTATTCTTATTTGCCTTTAAAACATAGTTCTAGGGAACTAGGGTATTTCTATCACTCTTGTGGTAAGTGTCTGTTGTTGCTTTTCCGAAGGTCATTATCTACTTCCTGCGCTGAAGTGCTACACATCAGGTGTAACATCATCTGAATCTTCAATGTGTGGAGTGATTTTATTGGTAATGTAGTATGTTGAAAGAGGTAAACTCATTGTAACCTCTACTTGGTGCACTACAAATGGTGTTCACTTGACTTAATGGGAAGTTTTTGAATGTCAGCTTTACAGAGGCCCCTTGCACGCTCCATTTCACAATGTACGGTATATGTTTCTTTAGATTTATTTTTGGGGACTGATTTGAATGTGCAAACAAACCGTAAATGTGACACAAAATTTATTTTTTTGATTCAGTAGTGTTATTGCTATTTGCTTGTACGTTATTTAAGAAACTTAAGAATATCTCTGGAATTACTGTGCCTTAGCCCTGGTGTGGAACTATGGTTTCAATGTTGATTTACTACTTGGTATTTCTAAAAGAAGTTTCTATGTTATCTTTTCCATTTTAATAATGTCTTAGTTTTCATCGAGAACTTATGCCTGACCTCTTAAACCTTTGACTTGTTTATCCTCAGACCCATTGCCTGGGGATTGCTTTAAATACATCCAGCTGTGTCCCTTTGATGCATCTTGCCACCTCCACCATTATTCCATATGCTTAAAGGGACACTGACAGGCCAAAACAGCATATATAGTTAGATATATCACATTACAGGTCTTATACAGTCTTTTAAAAGCATATAAGTATCCCCCCTGTCCACCTTATAAAGAGCGAAATATAAAGTTTTATAACCTGCTTCTCCGGTCAGCAATCTGCCCAAGGGGCGGCGTTTCATGTGAAAATGCGCCCAGCCAGCCTTCCCAACTGCCGTTTGAAGCCCCGCCCAGCTCATCAATATTTACTTCGCTGGGCGGCGGCTAGAACTCTCCCCAGTCCCGATCCTGCGCCTGCGCAATTCAATCCTCCGGGCATCGTTCATGCCCAATCTTCTGCGCCTCGCCGTGCCGTTAGATCGCGCCTGCGTACACACACCAGCCTGCGTCTTCGAAGACGCAGGCTGGTGTGTGTACGCAGGCGCGATCTAACGGCACGGCGGGGCGCAGGCGCAGAAGATTGGGCATGAACGATGCCCGGAGGATTGAATTGCGCAGGCGCAGGATCGGGACTGGGGAGAGTTCTAGCCGCCGCCCAGCGAAGTAAATATTGATGAGCTGGGCGGGGCTTCAAACGGCAGTTGGGAAGGCTGGCTGGGCGCATTTTCACATGAAACGCCGCCCCTTGGGCAGATTGCTGACCGGAGAAGCAGGTTATAAAACTTTATATTTCGCTCTTTATAAGGTGGACAGGGGGGATACTTATATGCTTTTAAAAGACTGTATAAGACCTGTAATGTGATATATCTAACTATATATGCTGTTTTGGCCTGTCAGTGTCCCTTTAAATCATTAGATATATATTTTCTAAAGTTCTGAAATACTGCTACAATTTAAGAATCTGGACACCTGACCATCACTCCTATATGATCCTGTTGAACATCCCATTATAGAACTCATGGGTTGTTAATGAGGAGTTGGGGGTCTATAAGATCCTCCATTTTTCTAGCATGGTTTCCCACAAATTTTTGGAGTGTGTCTGGGAATCCATGAACATTTGTGAGGTCAGCACTGATGTTGGATGACAAGGACTGGCTCACAATTGGTGTTTCAGTTTGGGTTGAGGGCAAAGCACTGTTCAGACTGTCAATGTAACCATGTATTCATAGACTGTGGTTTTTGCACAGGGCCACAGTAATGCTGGAGCAGGAAAAGCAGTTTATCACTCTACTGCTCCAGGGGCAGCATGTTTTATATCACTCCAGTGATGCATTGCATTTTGCATGGTGAGTGTAGGCTTGTGTGGAGCTGGTTAACCATTTATTTCATGAAGTTTCTGACACAGATATTGTCCTGATGTCAGGTCCAGCGGCAGCTTGAGGCAATGTTTCTGCTGTGGACAATCCTGTATTTATTAGCAGTGCTTCCCTTTTGAGGCTACATTTCTAATAGTCAGTTTTCCCTGAGTTCTGCTTCAGGGTCGTTGGGCACTGAACTAAACTTGCGTCCTTGGAGTGCTCTCCATTGATGTCAGTGCCCTGTTCTTGAGATAGGAGGGGGTCCCACTGATGGGACCAGCACCTACCGGACATTTATGCCATCTCTTGTTTATGCTTTTGTACGTCAGAAAGTTAGTGTACGTCTTTGATAAATATGCCTGTGGCGAAAATAACCTCACCACTGGGTTTTGGAGGGGCCTGTTTGCCAGCCTCTTGCCTCAGGATTATGGCCCATATACTAACTTTGAAGGAGAAGACAGACCGGCCGCACAGCCTAAATCTGTGGAACTGTTTTGGGCAGGAAAGCCATGCTTGCGGTCGGCCAAATGTGACTTCCAGGGAATTCGGGAACCCCTGCTCGGATCTGGATGATTTTTAGATATGTTGTTCACCCAGATCAGAGCTATCAATGGATGTATAAATTATGGAGATATGTGGGTTTTGAGGTGTTTTCTGTGTTTTGGGGAAAAATTTGTGTTTTCTGACTGTGAGTGAATAAGTTAGCCCATTATGTTTGGTAATTGTATCACAGGCAGAGCCTATTGTTTTTTGGTAATTATATTTTGTTGATTGCGTCAAAGACAATGCCTATTCTGTTATTGAGTGCGTCACAGGCAATGCCATTGTGTTTGTTAATTGCGTCACAGACAATGCCATTGTGTTTGTTGAATGTATAGTTTTTGTGTTTAAACTGTAAAACTGTAAATGATTGGCTGCTATGTTATGTCCCCTTGGTGGTACCCTTGTTGGAAAATGTGTATATAAGTCAATGCTTGTGTGTTCAATAAAGAGTTCCTGTTTTACCCTTCATCATGTTGAGGCTGGTGTTTGGGTAAATGATCGACACTGGGGAATGCTATACACTATATACCACCCTGGCTATAACTACTAGATCTTGTAAGAGCTGTTCCTGTTCCTGGTTCCTGTGGTGGTTACGGTGTCGAGTGGAGTGCTTGGAGTCCTCGGGAAGCACTAGGAGCATCCATCAACGGAGGTACCTAGTCGGGGTGCCAGAGGATCCGTTACAATGCCCTTTAGTGTTACATGGCTTAGTACATCAGTATGTGATAACCATAACAACCCTGCTGACAAGCCGATAGCAGTTCAGTGTTCTCTTGCTGACTGACGTGACATTATGTATGACTAATATGGCAGGGGTAGGCAACCTCCGGCACTCCAGCTGTTGTGAAACTACAACTCCCAGCATGCATACTTGCTCTGCTCTTCTAAGAACTCACATAGAATTAAATAGAGCATGCTGGGAATTGTAGTTTCACAACAGCTGGAGTGCCGGAGGTTGCTGATCCTTGATATATGGCAAGGAAGCATTTTACATGATCTCTCCCCCACCTCCTCAGTAATGATTTCTGAGGAGGTGCTTTTGATCCAGCAGTGAATATAATGGGAAATTTGAAGACATCTCCTGCAATGTTAATGTGAGGATTGCAATAGTAATAAATAATAGACAACTTACGTAGGTTTCATTTGAATGTGTCAATCATTTACTGAAATAAGGAAGACATTACAAAGCTCAGAAATGTTGAAAATCTCTTAAGAATGCAACCGAGAAAATTTTAAGGCTGAACATTTAAAGCTTATATTCACATTTAAACCCCATTTTACAGTTACAAAATATAGTTTTAATGTACATCAAAAGTTACACAACTTGCACTGGTCCTGACTTACTGCCTTTATTATTCTCCAGAGCTTCATTCACAATTTTGTCAGACCAAGAGTTTTGCCTGCTGAAGTACAGTTTCATTTACAGCATAAACTGTTCGGCATGTGTGTGTAAAATGATTTTTGAAGATGTATACACCCTTTAAAATATTCTTGCTGTTAGGAACATGACATCTAAAAATCATGTTACCTATCAGAAAAGAGGCCATGTTAACATCCCCACATACACATTTATGTTTCAAAAGCTTACTTTAAAGGAATATTCTGGTTATATTAAGTTATCCTCTTTCCACAGAATAGGGGATAACTATTCGATTGGTTGGGATCCTACCGCTTAACCCCACTGTTCATCAGAACGAGGGCCCTATACTCCATGGAGCCCTGCTTGTTGGGCATGGACGCAGCTGCTCCATTAATTTCTATGGGAGTTCCAGAGATAGCTGAGTATATCACTTAGCTATCTCTGGATGCCCATAGAAATTAATGGAGCGGGACCCTCGTGGGACCCTCGTTCTCGTGATGAGTGCGGGACCCTCGTGGGACCCTCGTTCTCGTGATGAGTGCGGTTCCCAGGGGTAGGACCCCCATCGATCTTATAGTTATTTCCCTGTCCTGTGGGTAGTGGATAACTTAATATAATTGAAATACGCCTTCAAAGGCCATGTATAGCTTTGCAAAATAGTATTGTCTGTGTACATATAAATCAAACAACAGGTCTTTGCAGTAGGTTTTAATCAAAATGTTCCTATCGTTTTGTTTCTACAGCTCCTCTGCAGGCGATGCATCTCCATGGTGACTGACAATCTGTGTAGGGTAACCCTGCAGTGTCATACTTTCTTCCATTTCTTAGTTTCTTCCACTTGTTAATTTGGCTAAAAATAGATAAAAGTGGACATGACTGCATGATCAGACTATGCTGTATACAGTTTGTTGTCTGTTACCATGGAGATGCATTGTCTGCATAGGAGCTGTACAAAAATATAGTGGGAAATGTTTAATTAATATGTACTGCAAAGTTGCTTCATATTTATTTTATATGCATTCAAAAATGTTTGCAAGGGTGGACATAGCCTGTAACTTGCCAAGTGTTTTAGACGAAGCCGTCATTTACACACTGCACACTAGATTTCTTTTGTGTAATCTTTCCAAGCTGTGAAATAAAAATCTAATCTGATGACCACAGCAGAGGGAATGTATAGAAAATAGTCCAATGCCCACTGTCGTTTACAAGTCAAAGTCTGTAAATGGATATCAGTGGCAGTGTTACTAGTTTTCGACATGACCCCAACATGCCTACATTGAGAGTTCGAGGAAAAAAAAGCTTAGTGGACAAGCTGCACCCACATGTCTTCTGGAGGTGCGATATTCAGAGGCTTTTTACATCTTTATTTGCTGTAAATAAATAACAGTATCGCATCCACTGTTTGAGAAAAAATGTATTACAGGCAGTTAGGCTACATTCACACAGCTGTTTTCAGAACAATTGAGGTCTATTGGCTTATTCATGTGGCTGTTTTTTGTTTTTTTAAACAGCCCCTAAAAAACGTCCATCAAAAAATAAGACATGTCCTATTTTGGCCATTTTCATGACCCCACAGCCCCCATACAATTTAAGGGAGCTGTTTTTAATGGCCATCTTTTAGAAAGCACCTGTTAAAAAAAACGGCCGTCAAAACCGAGAGTGTGAATGTAGCCTTAGAGCTCTTTCATATAGTGTCAAGGGTAGACTTTATGGGTGTAAATATCACCCAGCCCCCACAGACCTTACATTCTAAGAAGCTTTTGTTACACACCCTTTAGCAGTCCCTCTAGAAAGTACAATGAAAGGGAATTATCCAAGGTTTGCCCTTTAATCACTACAAAGGTAAAATGTCATTTCAAATACTTTATGACAAATTAATGAAGAGTCTACTTAACTTTATCACTATATACAGGTTAGAGGTTACAGGTATCTGTGAAGGTATATTATCAAACTTTAAAGAGGTTGCCCACCATTACATATCATATTCATACTGTAGATGTAGATATATAGTGTTAAAAAAAACATTCTTGTGAAGCATTTTGACATTTACATACATAGTATGGTGCCATTTGGTAGTTAAAATGTATAGCAACGTGCTATATAGCAACGTGCAGAGCAGCTAATAGAATAGATACATTTTTGGTAGCTCCTCTGAGGGAAAGCTATTTCTCTCTCTATACAGAGACCTGGCTGTGAGTCAGGGCACAAATGAGAACTTAAACTGGCCGTGGAAAAAAATCTAAAAGTACCTGCATGTGAGTGGGTCTAAGTTGGCAGCAGGTGGGGCAACACAAGATATGATATCAGCAAACAGTCAGCTGTAGCCTCATTGATAGTATCACTGGATCTTATTTTAACAGTATACAAATGGCAAGCATATTTCATTTTCTTCATGATCTTTATTTATTTTATGCACTGCTAAATTCTCCAGCGCTTTATAGACATTAGCATCAAGCTGTCCCCAACGGGGCTTGCAGTCTAAGTAAGATAAATATGATAAATAATGTTTGTGCAACCCCTTTAAAGGTCTGCTTGATTCCCAGAAACAGTGCCTCTCTTGTCATTAGGCTGAGTCTGGTACTGCAGCTCAGCACTCAGTTATGAATATTAGTCTAATTCTTATGACCATAAGAGAATGGCTCCCAGGGTAGGCCATTAATATCAGATTGATGAAGGTTTGACACCCCACACACACACCTCAGCTGCTTCAAAATACCTCTAGAAGGAAATAGGCATTGGACCTGTACAGCTCTGTCTATCGTGCAGAGGATAGAACTGGTTACTGCAGGCCTGCTCGCATTGAAGTGAATGGCCAGAGCGGTGTCGTTTCGGTGTGTACTTCGGGGCGGAGCCACTCCAGAACAGCTGATTGGTGGGGTGCATGTTATTACACCACCACATTTTGATGGCCTTTTCTAGATATAGGCCATTACGATACAATACTGGAAACCCCTTTCAACTATCTTAATAGACCATTGATGGCAGATCGCTATGATATGCCATCAATGTCAAATATGTGCAGATCTCACTTCTAGGACCTGCTCCTATCTAGAGAATGGGGCCCCCAATGTGAAGTAAAGCACATCACTCAGTTGTGACATGCTCTCCATCCATCACTATAGGAATTCCAAATATAGCCAAGTGAACATGTTAGGTTATTGTCAATAGCGGTGAATGGAGAATGCATCACACAAGTGCAGCCACCTCTCCATTCACCGCTATGAGACTGACGGAAATAGCCGAGCCAGATATTTTCTGAACTTGCTTAGCTGTGAACGGAGTGTGACCGTGAATGCTCAGCTGCTCTTGGTTCACTTTGGGGGTCCCATTCTGGAGATAGGAGTGGGTCCCAGATGTGGTACCTGCATTTATTGACAATTGATGCCATAGCCTAGCGATATGCCATCAATGTCCCAGATGGGCCTACCATTATAAGGAGATTTTAAGTCAGGCTCATATTGCCACTTTTTGGTCACTAAACCATATTTAATGTGCATCCCATAGATATGACTATAATAATAACAATATTAATAAAATAATTATGTTCATGGGTAAAAAAAATTGGCTAGTCTTAACTCATGGCTGAGTGAAAATGAAGGTTGTTCACTAAATACATTCTGCAAAAGGAAGATGGTCAAAAGTGTGAATTGTGATCTGTCCATTAAAATGTTGTCCATGTGGGACAGCGCTGAATATTATCATCATCCACCATTGGATGAATACATGTCTTGTCTTGCACCCGGGCCATACTGACCCACCAGAGTACCAGAAGATCCTCCAGTGGGCCCGGGCTTTGATACAATAATGGGCTCCAAAGATCCAGGGGGAAAAGAAAAACATTTGGAGCTGCCTTTGGAGATAATCACTTAACAATAGGGTCTATTGCTTTAATTCAAAACCCATTACACATTGGTGATGTAAGGGTTGGACCCAGAGAATAATTTTCTCTGGTGGGCCCAAGGAACCCCACTCTGACACAGTCTTGCACTTACTAAATGATGGATAAATTGCATCAATGTGATATTTTGCATTTGCCCTGATTGTATAATTATAATATGAAAGCATATTCCTTACAATGTCTAATTTTACCCATTATATGTACATATAAAGAGAGCCAAAGATCTTCACACTTTATCCAAACCATATCAATGACTTACAAGGCTGAAATTAGATTTTTAATTATAGGCTCCTATGTCTCCTATGACATTGGAGATAGTGGACACACTTCTTTAGGGGATTAAGTGTATCAATGAAGAAAATTCAAAAGATTTGAGTGTTTTATACTTTATTGATGCACCTAATGTAGTAGGGATAGTCTAATGCAAGCTGACTCTCTAAGTGTTCATGACATTAATTCACACCTTTATGGTGTCTGGTGTTAGAAAATCAGCAAGATAAGGGTAACACCACTTTGAAGAAACATATATTTGGAATGAGCTTGTTTTCCATTGTACTAGATTATTATGATAGATTTTAGCAACCCTCATCTAGCTTAATCAAATAACATATGACATAATCTGTATCTCTCTTAACAACCAAACAATGTATGTATTAGCGCACTCATCTTATAGTTCAGTATCAGAAACGTTTTGTTTCTTAGTTGAATGCCCATTACTTGCAGCAGGGGAAACTGTTTGACCTGTTCCATTCTCCCGGGTTCCACTGTTTGGTTTGTCCTGAGCATGGGCAGATACAGACACCAGAGTGTTTCCTTGGCTGTCCGTTTCGGTACAGTACGGGTCTTCACCCTATACAGGCATACAAACAGCAAGCAGGGTTAGTGTGGAAGACATCACAGCCAATCAGATTTCAAGCTGTTTCATGCATTAAAAACAGAAAACATGATGGCTGTTAGAAAAACAGCAGTATCTAATGATCTATACATGACGGGACATGCACTAAGCTTTAACACTCAGGATTATTTAACAGATTACAATGAAAAAGCACACAATAAATGCTGCAAAACAAAATAAGTGGAGCACTCTATGCACATTTATGGTACGTTCAATTTCCTTACCCATTCACATTACAATGCCTAGGACTGCCTACTGTCTGATCTACAAAGACTAAAAACAGTTCTACAGTGAACTGTACTTACATATAAATCCATTCACCATAGTGGAATGGTTATTTCTTCCTTGGTCTGACAAGGAATTGCACCAGCTGCCATGTAACTACAGTACATTATTACTCTACAGTATATATTCATAGTGTTTTTTTTAATGGAATATGAACATCCAAAATATTCCACCTGTAACTACTGTCATACATTATGCCATCATAATATGCCATCACATTATCAGCTGGCAGGGCTGTCATCAGGAATTTCAGGGCCCTATACAGTCAAACCATGTGCCCCAAACACCCACTGACTAAATGTATTATGTGTGTTTCAGGCCATTTTACCATACACATAAGTAAGATTTTCATTTCTATCAGCTTTTTATTATGGGTTAAATGGGGGTGGAGAATCACCATTTTTTATTTACACTGTTTACTGATCACCAACATATATAATGTGTTCCCAATATTGTATGGGTTATTAAGATTACAAGGATAAGTATGTTACAATAATGTATTTATTGAAATGTTTTGTGCTTCATTATTATTTTTTTTAGCAACATGAACTTTGCAGAATTTTTTTTTTTTACCCTAAAAGAAAAGCTAGAAACTAAAAGTTACATTTTTCTGCCATTTTTATTAAAGAAAGTATTTCAGAGGTCTCTATTGTAACATGCTATTAAATATCACAATACAGTATTTGTTATTCCTGTTCTCATAATAATCTGTACAATATAGTGAACTCATTATTTATGGTGATCGGTAAACAGCATAAATAAAAATAGAACAATTGTTTTTCTCATCATTTCAGTAATACAATTGATACTATTAATTTAATATTATACATGTGAAGAAAATCTTGCTAATATGAAAGGTCTATAGTGTAGAAGAGAATCTGCTGCCTGCCGTATAGAAGGTCTAGGGTTTGACTTCCACCAAAGAGCTGCCAATTCAAATAATTCATTTAATAAATACCTATGTGCGGGAAGAGGCCCCCTCCCCCAATCCACATCCAAGGGAAGGGCCAGACAGCCCAATTAGTATTTACTGCACTGAAGTGATTATCAATTAAGATGACAAGTCCAGGCCCCTGACTGTAGTACCACCAGTACTGCCCTGATGGTGGCCCTGTCAGCTGGGATTACCCCTTTAATTCATCTTTAACACAAAACAGGCAGCTTCAAACCTACCTACAAGGACTGTAGAACACTAGATTATCTCGGTCTACGAGGGGAAGGCAAGAGAAAAGTGGCATAGGATACAATTTTCTTCCCTCTCTTGGGCAGAAGGAAGGCACATCTCAATGCCCAAAACATGATCAAGAGTGACACTCATGCAATACTATTGCTGATCATACAAAAAGATGTAGTTGTCAAACAAAATTAGAGGAGGCAAGTTATCTTTGTTTATGTTGTTATAACTATCAGACTGCACTAAAATGATTTCTTTTTTATTGCCTTAGTTGTTACGTTTACAGTTGGTATTTCTTTGCATATGTACAATTTTGATATATTATTCTAAGGATCACATCATGGCTCCCTATCATAATGAAGCCATGACACAGCTACAATGGATCAGTTTTCAAATGAATCCTGTAGTCCCCCATTGATTTCCATAAACTTACAATCCTGGGCATCAATACATATACTTTAATTGTGTAACCTAATTAAAAATATAACTCCTACTACTCTTAGTGGACTATTTTTTTGTAGGAGTTATACTTATAATGGGGTCCATAAAGTTTGATTTCTAGTATTTTTGATGGCAAAATTAGCACTGCATTCTTCTTGTCAACAATACAGAAGTCGCTAATGGAAAGGTAAAACCGCTTAAATGAACTAAGAATCATAGGGGATGTAAAATAATAAAAACTGAGGTCATGATAATGGCTGTGCCTCCATGGGACAGTGATACGGTGGCTGCACCCTCGACTGCCAATGGCCACATGAATTTATAGGTAATTCCTCCATTAACCCACCCCATAGAGTCCCAACCTTTGCCATTGCTACATATAGAAATAAAGACTGTATATTTGACATACTCTCGTCATATTAATTCTGCTCTATGAAAGCAAGACTTCAGTTCCAAAAATTAGATTAAGCTTATTGATACATTAGCTTGGTGATGGAAAGTACAAAACACCATCTTTGACACTAACTGCTACTTTGCCAGCTGTATAAACTAACCAGTCTCTGTCTTCCAGGACTCCAGCTCTCTCTGTTGGAAAGAAAGTATCCAGCCAGAATAAAAGCAGCCAACAAGACACCGCAAGTGACTAAGGCGATCATAGTCTTCTGTGATTTTGTCTGATGATCAGAAATTTGTCCCCATTCCACCTGGGTGGGTCTCTGTAAATGAGAAACAATATAACATGGTTGTAGAAATATAACAAATTGGTGTGTTAAACATTCATCGTCATCAATGTACATGTACAAACCAAAAAAGAAAACTGTATTTCATGCTGTAAGGGAGCATCAACATTTTTGGAATTTTCTTTTTTAGATTTTTATTTATTAAACAGTGTTCAAAGATGGATGAGACTACTTCCTAATCATTTCATTAGGATTTAAAGTGATGCACCAGATTGCTAATCATACAAACTTATCACCAAAAATATTTTCAAAGAGGTATCTACCAAGAAAGAGAACCATCTTGCCAGCGACACCTATTGGAAGTGTCTCCCTATGAGTCCAGATCCAACTTTCTGACAAGCTTTGGAATTTGGCAAGAGATCCACAAATATAAAAATCCTAAAATTCTAAAATATGAAATTACCTGGTGTAATTAGTGAAACACCCATAAAATGTCTACACCAATAAAGGTTAAAAATCGGAAGAAGCAATACTATTACATACATTACATCACAATGTAGTGTAGCACAAGCACAAAAGTAGTATATCTGCTTATCAACATGTTCCTGTGCTTTCCTGACTACTGGTGTCTTATTGAGAACATCTCACAGGGTTTTGGATCATTGACCTTCAGGTCTGGATTTCTGGCTCCCACCGCCCACCTGCTACTGATTGCAGTAGAAAAACTGTCAATTACTGGCCGCTGGGTGGTGAGAACAGGAGCTCATGAATATCAGGATTCATTGGCTTGCATTGGAGCAGTTCAGTACAAGATTTTAGAAAAAAATTTTAGGTCTCCCTAAAACTGGTGACAGATTCCCTTTAAAAGAAATATCAGTAGGATGTCTTGAATTTTGTGTGAAACAAGCAAAGAAAAATAGTATGTTTGAGAACAAAAATCCGCCCAAATGAATAACATGAAAGCCCTTTGCTTGCAGCCATTGTATAATTGCTAACAGATTTTCATGAGCTCATTGTTACCAATGTCTTTATTGCTGTGAATCCTGTGCAGCATTGTTCTGTTTGTCTAGGTTGTTGGATTCATTTACTCCTTGCACTGAAGCCAAAGACGGGCGGAACCATCAAATTTAAAGGTTATTCAACTAGTCATACTGCGTCTAACAAAATGAACTGTGTATACAGATGGGATCCGCATAAGCACTCTGCTGACAGATTTGCTATGCTGTACTGCCCTCATTTGTTAAACGTACTTTGATAACCTCTGTATTATTTTGTAGCCCTTGTTAATGTAGATAAATCTGATCTTGAGAAGGGCTGTTTTTTTTCATTTACTTGCGTTTAAAGCAATGATCATGAAGACGCAGAACCTGCAGCTGCTATGGGGCCCGTGGAGAGAGTGGGCCCAGTCCTGGTTTATCCCATCCCCTTTGTCACTGGATGGCAAAAACCTGTGTAGGTCACCGCTCTCAAGGTGATGCACTGTTAGCACACGGGTGGGTGGGGAAATTGCCCAAGAGACATGGAAACACCCTCTTGTTTAGCTTTGGATATAAGATGATGGCAGTGCTTGTGCATCGCAAGGCTTTTTTCTCCTTCCAGCATGTGTGTGAATGGCTTATTTATTGGAGCATCTTCTATTTTTGTGCTCAGCTTGTGTACGCTAACATCATGTATGCTAGACATTTTTGCATTTTTTCCCATCCGTTTAACATATACAAAAAACGTATACGGTAAATTGATGCCTCAGACTTATGCCATACAGTGGTATCTGTTCACCATAGAATTCCATTGTAAAAAAAAGGCCTACTTTTTTTTTACCATTGTTAAAAAAAAAAGTATACATTTTTTTTTTACCAAACTCTGCAGGATACCAGAACGTGGTGTGCTGCATTTTTGTATCCTTTTCTTTTTTTCTAACGTATACGTCAAATGGAGGCATAAACCTTGATGTGAACCCACCCTAACATGCTTTTTGTATGACACTGTGACTCATAAGGCTGTGCTCACATTCGCTTTATGGCTTTCATTTTGTGAAAGTATTTAGGACGGATATGACATCTCAATTATCATCATTGACTTGTTACAGGTCCATTGGGTTTTCATGTTTGTTTTCACAATGGTTACACAAGAAACCTGACAGAACCACAATGTAAACAGGACAGTGATAGTATTGTACGTCTTATAACTTAAAGGGGTTGTCCCATTGTAAACAGTTGTCCCCTATCCTCAGAGTAGGGGATAAGTGCCTGATTGGTGGAGATCCAACTGCTGGAGACCTTGCATGTTCATGTCTATTTCCAGCAGTCCCATAAGGTTCACTGGAGCATCAGCACTCATGCATGACCTTCATTTAGACAGGGAAACACAGGGCCTCCATTTTCATGATCAGCAGGCACCCCAGTGGTTGGACCCCCACTGATAAATATTTGTAAAGGTACAGTCCCATTAAGTACACCCTTGAAGGATTTCCTGCCTTCAGCTGACCACACACACATTGGGAAAAATGTGGGCAAACCAGACAATTTTGGCAGGATTGGGTGACAGTCTAATGAGTATAGGGGTCCCAACTGTCCCCTGACCTTGGATGTCATGGGAAAAAAGGGTTTGGTACACTGGCGTACCTACTATGGAGAAGGATCACACAACTGCTATGGGCTCTAGGAGGGGGATAGGTGCGTAGTTGAAATGTTTCTCCGTTTCCCAACATAGATTCGCTGCATTTTACATCAGCCATTACTAGGCGCAGCTCAGTGCAAGGAAAATATTCTATTCATATATATTCTGTATAGATATATACACATTCCTATGTACTAAGCTCCTCCTACTGTTTATAATATATTGGTGGAATCCCAGAAGCAACAAACATACATCTGTAGGTGTAGATTTATCAATATATTTATGCCACTTGTCTGAGAAGTATGGTGGTCAGAATGATTTTTGAAGCACTTGTTCCATTTTTTCCAACATAAAGGTCAGAGTGGGTAAGGCAGAGGACAACTTTGTTTCATTACAATTTTTTTTAAAAAGTCTTGCTTTGCATTCTACTTTTCCTGGGAATGTTTGCTGGGTGGTTCGGGTGGGGGTGCTCATACTAACTTTTACTATGGGGCCCTTTGAGATCTGTGTATGCCCAGAGTTGGTCATGTTTAATTTTAAAAAACCCAAACCTTTTGTTCTCAGAGAGATAAGCTGCCATGAGAGATGTCTGACAGAGGTTTAGGTGGATTTACACTGCCTGATAATCAGGCAGATTATTGGGAACTAGCGTTCCTGCGAATGCTCATTCCCAACAATCTGTGCAGCCGATCACCCGACGAACAAGCAAAATGCTCATTCATCGGGTTATCCTGTAGTTTGTGCAGGCACACCAATTATCGTTTTGAGTTGTCCAGCTTTTATGACTTTTTTGAATAGACCCCCTGTAGCGTGTTGTACCTTTTGAATACTCATCTGCTCCTGCCTCTCCATTCCAGCTTGCGGGCTCTGTTCAGAGGTCTTACTGTCCCCAGCCTGTAAACTTCAGGACAAACTGGGTAATGTGCACCACTGCAGCCAATGACTCGCCTGGCATGTCACTGCTGGATCATGTGCCACTTGGGGACACATCATTGCTGAACAGAGAAGGGAGCAGGACATTATTGGGATCATGTATCAAACTGGTGTAAAGTAGAACTGGCTTAGTTTCCCATAGCAACCAATCAGATTCCACTTTTTATTTTCCAAAGGAGCTGTCAAAAATAAAAGGTGGAATCTGATTGGTTGCTATGGGCAACTAAGCCAGTTCTACTTTACACTAGTTTTTCAACAGGTAAACATGCTGCAGAAGTCTGTTCAAAAAAAAGTCCCAAAACCTGGACAAGCCCTTTAATTGTTGTACCACGTTTGCTGTTTTCTAACTATGTGCTTGCAACCATGAAATTACATTTTATGTGTAAAAACTGTCAACATTTAGGACAAAGTATCTTTGTGTGGGACTCTGGCTTGTGGTGTTTGTGGCTTGTACATAAAAACAAAAGAAAAGTATAAAAGTGACCTATAGTTTTGTAACAACTGTCTCCGGGTTCTGCTATGTAAAATGTTGAATTACTATGATAGCAGTTCATAGTAACAAATCATGATTTCTCAGTTTAAAAGAATGCAGTGGATACAAAACATGACACCTGTAGCGTGACAGGGTCAGAGGCCCTGTATCTTTTCGGATGTCAAGGATACACCAACTCACATATAAACAAAAACATTAACTTGGTGAGTGCTTGCATTCACATAGAAGGAAGTTATTCTAAGGATAAAATCCAAGATTTAAATGCGAGACGCTTGCTGAAAAACATTCCCCAACAATGAGATATTTTTGTCTATACAGGGGAAGAGTGTTTTTATTTCCCCTGACCTGTTAGCTGTTTTGGTCTCGGAGAAACTTGGCATGTGCTGTTGGACAGGATTCAAAATAATTTTAAAGTGGTTCAGGAATTGCATGAACAGATTGCTGAACCCTGTCAGATGTTATTGGTGGAAGATGATGACCCAAGCCAAGACCCCCACCAATTTCTAGACTGAAGGGCTTCTGCATCCTAACTAGAGCTATGTCCACTTAAATGGCTACAGCAAGATTAGTACGGTATTACAGTCCTTGGAAAATAGTCCAATTGAATGTGCATGAATGAGTGAAGGAAAAACCTAGGGTCACAGTTCTCAACATCCCTTAAAGGGGTTGTCTCACTTCAGCAAATAGCATTTATTATGTAGAAGAAGTTAATACAAGCCACTTACTAATGTATTGTATTATCCATATTGCCCTCTTTGCTGACTGGATTCATTTTTTCATCACATTATACACTGCTTGTTTCCATGGTTACGACCACCCTGCAATCCATCAGTGGAGGCCGTGCTCGCACACTATAGGAAAAAGTGCCGTCCTCTTTTGTGGCTGGGACCATGGGAGTGCACATAGGCTGGCGTTTTTACCTATAGTGTGGAAACAAGACCTCCACTGATGGATTGCAGGGTGGCTGTAACCATTGAAACAAGCAGTGTATATTGTGATGGAAAAATGAATTCAGCCTGCCAAGGAAGCAATATGGATAATAACAATACATTAGTAAGTGGCTTGTATTAACTTCCTGTACATAATAACTTTTTTTTCACAAGCTGTACACATATAGAAACACACACAGTATTTTTGTAGCCCCAAGTATGCCAAGATGCTTATACTTTATTCCAAAAAACATACCTGGTTATTCGTAGGAAAGTTTTCATCTTGAAGCCTGCTTTCTGCATCTGAAAGAATAATTATAGCAATTCAATGAGAATAATTGTGTATATGAAGGCATCATTTAAAGTATCAGAAATCTGTTGAAATGCAGTACCAATATGCTGTTAAATTGCTTTATCAGATGCTCAGTCATTTGATCACTGTCTAGTATTTGATATTCGTAGGTAATAAAAATAAGTCGAATTGCTAGCCTGAATTTGTGTATATGCAAATGTCATAGACAATAATTGTGGTCTTAATTACAAGTATATTTCAGCCTTCTGTACAAATATACTATACTTTACCCAGGAGGCCTTCAAGAAGGTAGTTAGGACTCAGCGACATACTATTATGATTCTGCAAAGGCACTGGCTCAGGAACTGTGCCTGCACCAACCCTTGTGGGTGGCAGCTGTATTATACAGTTGGCATTCTGTTTTCACTGATGGGATTTAGGTTAACTCCAATTCTAGCATTTTAACCATTTAGATACAGCTGTCAGTGCTGACCACATCATCCCTTGCCCCCTTCTCCCCCGAAAGGTTGCGAAGGCAGACAAGTTTCTAACAATGAGCCCCTAGGTATCATGAATGGATGCCTGTTCAGCCTTGCAAAAGGGATTCTGTCAGTTATAGGCCCCATTCACAGTTGTGCTTAGAATTCGGTAGCTTGATCCAGCTTAGGATCAGGCTACCAGAGCTCACCTTATCCTGCATTGCTGGATATGACCGTGCACTGCCAGATCCCCAATGACTATAATGGGATCTGACGGAAATCTGTCCTCTGAATTATATGCCTGGATTTGACTGGACAAAAACTGTTGCATGCAGCGTTTTTTGTCCAGCCGAATTCTGTTATATTTGCCAAGAAGCAGCAAGATCTCAGCTGGATTTCATTATAGTCAATAGTGATAGGGTAAGCTCTGGTAGCCTTATCCTAAGCTGGATCAGGCTACCGGTTTCCCAATGCAACCGTGAACGGGGCCTTAGTGTAATTGGCATAATATACAGCAATACAGTAGTATTGAGTGATCAGAGAATGTTCAAGTCTGCTAGTGAAACACCATTTTTTTTTGCTTGCAAACACATTTATTTGCTTAACCACCTCAGTTCCCCTAGCTTAAACCCCCTTAATGACCAGACCACTTTTTACAATTCTGCACTACACTACTTTCACGGTTTATTGCTCGGTCATATAACTTACCACCCAAATGAATTTTACCTCCTTTTCTTCTCACTAATAGAGCTTTCATTTGGTGGTATTTCATTGCTGCTGACATTTTTACTTTTTTTGATATTAATCAAAATTGACAGAAATTTTTGCAAAAAAATGACATTTTTCACTTTCTGTTGTAAAAATTTTCAAATCAAACTACATTTCTATATACATTTTTCTCTAAATTTATTGTTCTACATGTCTTTGATAAAAAAAAATGCAATAAGTGTATATTTATTGGTTTGGGTAAAAGTTATAGCGTTTACAAACTATGGTGCAAAAATGTGAATTTACGCACTTTGACTTTCTGAGCACCTATCATGTTTCCTGAGGTTCTACAATGCCCAGACAGTAGAAACACCCCACAAATGACCCCATTTCAGAAAGTAGACACCCTAAGGTATTCGCTGATGGGCATAGTGAGTTCATGGAAGTTTTTATTTTTTGTCACAAGTTAGCGGAAAATGTTTTTTTTTTTTTTTTTTCTTTCTTTCTTACAAAGTCTCATATTCTACTAACTTGTGACAAAAAATTAAATTTTACATGAACTCACCATACCCCTCACGGAATACCTTGGGGTGTCTTCTTTCTAAAATGGGGTCACTTGTGGGGTATTTATACTGCCCTTGCATTTTAGGGGCCCTAAAGTGTGAGAAGTAGTTTGGAATCCAAATGCATAAAAATGCCCTGTGAAATCCTAAAAGTACTCATTGGAATTTGGGCCCCTTTGCGCACCTAGGCTGCAAAAAAGTGCCACACATGTGGTATCGCCGTACTCAGAAGAAGTGATACCACATGTGTGACACTTTTCAGCAGCCTAGGTGCGTAAAGGGGCCATGCCCCTCACGAAATACCTTGGGGTGTCTTCTTTCCAAAATGGGGTCACATGTGGGGAGAAGAAGTCTGGAATATAAATGTCTAAAAATTTTTACGCATTTGGATTCCGTGAGGGGTATGGTGAGTTCATGTGAGATTTTATTTTTTGTCACAAGCTAGTGGAATATGAGACTTTGTAAGAAAATAATAATCAATTTCCATAAACTTTGGGCAAAAAAAAAAAAAAATCTTCTATGAACTCGCCATGCCCCTCAAAAGTGATCTTTATAGCGCCGCAGTGATTTTATGGTGTTTTTGCAGTGATCAGAAAAAATAATTTCTGTCACTGTGGTGGGTTGGACTGAACGGAAGTGTGCGCACAAGATCAGGCCTGATCGGGCGAACACTGCGTTTTTTGTAGAGCCTATAAAACATGTCCTATTCTTGTCCGCAATTGCTGACAAGAAAAGGAATTTTCTATATAGTTCTGGCAATGTGCGGATCCGCAAAATGCGGAAAGCACATTGCCGGTGTACGTGTTTTGCGGATCCGTGGATCCGCAGATCCGCAAAACACGTATGGACGTCTGAATTGAGCCTTACAGGTGGGTGATCAATGACAGGGGGGTGATCAGGGAGTCTATATGGGGTGATCAGGGGTTAATAAGGGGTTAATAAGTGACAGGGGAGATGTAGTGTAGTGTGGTGCTTGGTGCTACTTACAGAGCTGCCTGTGTCCTCTGGTGGTCGATCCAAGCAAAAGGGACCACCAGAGGACCAGGTAGCAGGTATATCAGACGCTGTTAACAAAACAGCGTCTGATATACCTTTCTGGGGTTAAAAAAAATCGCATCTACAGCCTGCCAGCGAATGATCGCCGCTGGCAGGCTGTAGATGAACTCGTTTACCTTCCGATCCTGTGTGCGCGCGTTCACAGGAAATTTCGCGTCTCACGAGATGAAGCGCCTATGCGTCCAGGAGGAATAACCCGGCCGCCCGCAGGACGCATCCCTGCGTTAGGCGGTCGGGAGGTGGTTAAAATATAAAATACACTGCTCAAAAAAATAAAGGGAACACAAAAATAACACATCCTAGATCTGAATTAATTAAATATTCTTCTGAAATACTTTGTTCTTTACATAGTTGAATGTGCTGACAACAAGATCACACACAAAAAAAAAATGGAAATCAAATTTTTTAACCCATAGAGGTCTGGATTTGGAGTCACACTCAAAATTAAAGTGGAAAAACACACTACAGGCTGATCCAACTTTGATGTAATGTCCTTAAAACAAGTCAAAATGAGGCTCAGTAGTGTGTGTGGCCTCCACATGCCTGTATGACCTCCCTACAACGCCTGTGCATGCTCCTGATGAGGTGGCGGACGGTCTCCTGAGGGATCTCCTCCCAGACCTGGACTAAAGCATCTGCCAACTCCTGGACAGTCTGTGGTGCAACGTGACATTGGTGGATAGAGCGAGACGTGATGTCCCAAATGTGCTCAATTCGATTCAGGTCTGGGGAACGGGCGGGCCAGTCCATAGCATCAATGCCTTCGTCTTGCAGGAACTGCTGACACACTCCAGCCACATGAGGTCTAGCATTGTCTTGCATTAGGAGGAACCCAGGGCCAACCGCACCAGCATATGGTCTCACAAGGGGTCTGAGGATCTCATCTCGGTACCTAATGGCAGTCAGGCTACCTCTGGCGAGCACATGGAGGGCTGTGCGGCCCTCCAAAGAAATGCAATCCCACACCATTACTGACCTAATGCCAAACCGGTTATGCTGGAGGATGTTGCAGGCAGCAGAACGTTCTCCACGGCGTCTCCAGACTCTGTCACGTCTGTCACATGTGCTCAGTGTGAACCTGCTTTCATCTGTGAAGAGCACGGGGCGCCAGTGGCGAATTTGCCAATCTTGGTGTTTTCTGGCAAATGCCAAACGTCCTGCACGGTGTTGGGCTGTAAGCACAACCCCCACCTGTGGACGTCGGGCCCTCATATCACCCTCATGGAGTCTGTTTCTGACCGTTTGAGCAGACACATGCACATTTGTGGCCTGCTGGAGGTCATTTTGCAGGGCTCTGGCAGTGCTCCTCCTGTTCCTCCTTGCACAAAGGCGGAGGTAGCGGTCCTGCTGCTGGGTTGTTGCCCTCCTACGGCCTCCTCCATGTCTCCTGATGTACTGGCCTGTCTCCTGGTAGCGCCTCCATGCTCTGGACACTACGCTGACAGACACAGCAAACCTTCTTGCCACAGCTCGCATTGATGTGCCATCCTGGATAAGCTGCACTACCTGAGCCACTTGTGTGGGTTGTAGACTCCGTCTCATGCTACCACTAGAGTGAAAGCACCGCCAGCATTCAAAAGTGACCAAAACATCAGCCAGGAAGCATAGGAACTGAGAAGTGGTCTGTGGTTACCACCTGCAGAACCACTCCTTTATTGGGGGTGTCTTGCTAATTGCCTATAATTTCCACCTGTTGTCTATCCCATTTGCACAACAGCATGTGAAATTGATTGTCACTCAGTGTTGCTTCCTAAGTGGACAGTTTGATTTCACAGAAGTGTGATTGACTTGGAGTTACATTGTGTTGTTTAAGTGTTCCCTTTATTTTTTTGAGCAGTGTATATACATAATTGGTATTGCATATCTGTAATGAACCTTACAATTAGAGATGAGGCAATTTTTCAAAAATTTGATTTGCCGGTTCGACAATTTTTTGGGGAAAAATTTGGTTTGATCCGAATATATTCACTGTAAATTTTGGTAAAAAAAACTGCTATTTCCTGGCTGCAGAGAGCCTTTATAGTGGTGTAGAACACTGTGCCTTGCAGTAACACGCTTTGGTAATTAAATAATACTGTGAGTCCGTATGACATGCAGATGACAGGCATTGCTCTTAGAATCACTGCACACTTCACTTATTTGGGCAGTCATGGGGCCAAAACTGACCAAATAACTCAAGTATGAACTCAGCCTTACAGGTCTATGTTCGCATCAAGAAGAAGCGCACTCCTTTTACACCGTCGGCAGCTGATTCCACATAGATGTCTACAGAACCTGTTCTAATAAACGCTTATACAAGTAGAGCCCCCCCCCCCCCCGACAGAGTGGAGATGATGTCAGCAGTAAGTTTGTGTTGATATCACAAATTATTTTGCGCTTCCTCTGATCCGTCAGAACAATTACCCACAAAAAACTGATCCTGTCTGTGGAGCATCTGCCTTCACTCAGCATTTGGTCAGTAATCCATCAGTATTGGTAATACAAAAAAAACCAGGAGTGGATTCAAAACAGAGATGACTTGTGAACTGAATATTTGCAAGTCTTTTTTGTGTTTTGTACCCACTCCTGCTTTTGGCTACCAAATCATAAGCCAATTCTGATGGGACCATACAGACCTTACAGCTGCTACACAGAGAAGATCTGTTGTGCGTCTCATTTTTCCTTCCTTTTGATAGATCAGAAGAAGGGTCAAATAAATGATGATGTCAGCCAAGCCAAAAAGGCTAAATAGTGGCCCAGTCATGAAGTGGGGAGGGTGGGAACAGCATGATAAGTCCACAGAGTGGCTCTATGACATAGTGGTGAGGTGGAAGCAGCATGAGAAGACCACAGAGTGGCCCAATGACAGAGTCTGGAGGTGGTGGCAGCATCAGGAGGAGGCCACAGACTGGCACAATGACAGAGTGTGAAGGTGGCGGCAGCAGCAGCATCAAGAGGAGGCCACAGAGTGGCACAATGACAGTGTAGAGGTGGCGGCAGCATCAGGAGGCCACAGAGTGGCACAATGACAGAGTGGAGGTGGCGGCAGCATCAGAAGACCACAGAGTGGCAAGGTGGCATAGTGTGGAGGTGGCAGCAGCATTAGTAGACCACAGAGTGGCAAGGTAACATAGTGTGGAGGTGTCAGCAGCAGCAGGAGGCCACAGAGTGGCAAGGTGACATAGTGTGGAGGTGGCAGCAGCATGAGGAGACCACAGAGTGGCAAAGTGACATAGTGTGGAGGTGGCATCAGCATCAGGAGGGCACAGAGTGGCAAGGTGACAGTGTGGAGGTGGCAGCAGCAGCAGGAGGCCACAGAGTGGCAAGGTAACATAGGGTGGAGGTGGCAGCAGCATGAGGAGACCAAAGTACCCGCTGAAGATGGTGGGTGATAGAAGACACACTTGGAATCAGATGTGTGGCATCAGGCGGGTGGCAGCATGAGAATAGTAGCTGAGGCAGGTAGCCAGTAGTGTGGAGCGCAAATATTTGAATAGCGAATTTTAATCACAAATATCGACACTTTGAGAATTCGCAAATATTTAGAATATAGCGCTATATATTCGTAAAATCAAATATTCCGTTTTTTTTAGTTTTTTTTTTAAACACAGTACACATTAGGTGATCATCCCTCCCTTCTTCTAGCTTGTGGGGCAATGAGAAGGCTTTGTCACAGCTTAGCAACATCCCTAGCAACCAATAGAAAAGTTGCCTACCCCTTACTATTGCCGAAAATTTGCAAGCGCAAATATATTGGAGCACTATAAAGCTATTCTAATGTTCTGCCGTGCCAACCATTTTCTCCAGTCTCAGTGAACTTATACCAGCTTGAAAAATGTAGCATAAGTGACCCACGCCTGTATTTCACGCACATTACGTGAATATTATATTGCCGACTTTCACAATCAGGAACATGATCTCGAATTTGAGAATATATGGTGAATATTCTACAAAATATTCACGAAATATCGCAAATTCAAATATTGCCCCTGCCTCTTATCACTAGTAGCCATTAGAAACCGGTCTCTTTTGTCAAAGTGTTGGTGTGGCACCATGGATGATCTAGTCTGATGCATCAGGAATTGATGGGTGTAAATCCTGGCTGATCCACGCCTGATTCGTATTGACAAAGGTCAGTCTCTCCAAATTTTTGGTGGCCAGGTGAGTTCTTCTTGGGGTAACTATGGCCCCCACTGCACTAAACACCTGCTCTGATGCCACACTATTAGCCGGGCAGGACAGCTTTTCCAAACTCAGCACAAAAGGCTTTAGAACAGATAACTGCAACGTTGAGCGCCAAATATATTTTATCTTTTTCTGCTAATACACGTCACAAAAGGCTTTAGAACAGATAACTGCACCGCTGAGCGACAAATATATTTTTCCATTAATACACGTCACAAAAGGCTTTAGAGCAGATAACTGCACTGCTGAGCGGCAAATATATTTTTTATTTTTCCGCTAATACCCGTCACAAAAGGATTTACATCAAATAACTGCGCTGCTGAGCGGCAAATATAATTTTTCTTTTTCTGCTAATACACGTCACAAAAGGGTTTACAACAGAGAACTGCACCGCTGAGCGGCAAATATATTTTTTCTTTTTCTTTTAATACACGTCACAAAAGGCTTTAGAATAGATAACTGCACCGCTAAACGACAAATATATTTTTCCATTAATACACGTCACAAAAGGCTTCAGAACAGATAACTGCACCGCTGAGCAGCAAATTAATTTTTTATTTTTCCACTAATACACAGCACAAAAGGCTGTAGAACAGATAACTGTACCGCTGAGCGGCAAATATATTTTTTCTTTTTCCGCTAATACACGTCACAAAAGGCTTTAGAACAGATCACTGCACCGCTGAGCGACAAATATATTTTTTCTTTTTCCGCTAATACACGTCACAAAAGGCTTTACAACAAATAACTGCACCGCTGAGCGGCAAATAATTTTTTTTATTTTTGCACTAATACACAGCACAAAAGGCTTTAGAACAGATAACTGCACCGTTGAGCGCCAAATATATTTTATCTTTTTCTGCTAATACACGTCACAAAAGGCTTTAGAACAGATAACTGCAGCCATTGTTTCTCCCACTGTAGTAAAAAATGAAATGAAGTAACACGTTCAATCCTGCATAGCAGTGACTAGGAAAATTATATTGAAAAATTGTGTATTTGTCATTTCTGAAACAATAAGTCTTAAAATAAATTCTACAGCTTTAATCTTGTTTTTACAGATTTGGGCCTGTACTAGGCAAAACACTAGTATAACCACCTACATATGCCTATGCCTACATGCATAGTGCATCCTGAGGAATTTTGCTACTGGAGATTTACTTGAACATATATAGGTTTTATTCTGCCTATAAACCTTCTTATTTCCTGTATGAAACCTTATGTTATATGTATTTTTCTTATCAGATATTAGAGGAAAGTAGTGAGATATTTTTTTCTCTGTGCAAGCTTTCTGAATAGACAAAAGCATTATTCAGGAAACAAGTGAAGCAATGTTTTTTGCCTTAACTGGGCTCAAAATACTACAGTAAAAACATAAGTATACACTACTTGGCCAAAAATATAATGGATATCTAAACATCACATCTATATGAGCTCGCTGGCCATCTCATTCCAAAACAATATAGTTTTGTATGGACTCATCTATTGTTCTTTTTGTTATACATGCATCTACATGCTTGGAAAGCCATTGATAGATTTTGCAACATGGCTGTGACGGTTCATATATATTCAGCCACAAGTATATTAGTGGACCAGACATGTTCTTACATACTAAGCTCAATCCAACTGCACTTCTCAACATTGAAATTTCAACACTAAGGCATCATGCACACGGCCCAAAACTACGGCTCGGATGCGGACCCATTCACTTCAATTGGGCCACAAAAGATGCGGACAGCACACTGTGTGCTGTCAGCATCCGTTGCTCTGTTCCGTGGTCCGCAAAAAATATATAACCGGTCCTATTCTTGTCCGCGTTTTGCGGACAAGAATAGGCAGTTGTATTAAAGGCTGTCCGTGCTGTTCCGCAAATTGCATCTGTGTTTTGCAGATCCGCGATTTGCAGACCGCAAAACACATAACGGTCGTGTGCATGTAGCCTAAGGAGGAAAAATTGTGGAATTATGGAAATCCCAGAATCAATAAACATGTTAATGATATGTAAATACTAAAAAATAAAAACCCAAATGTTCTAAATATCTCGATTTATTCAGTATTCTGTTTCAGCGCCATTTACAGAAATACACGCACCTACACACCTTGGCATGCTATCAGTGAGGTTATTAATGGTTGTCTGAGGAATGGTCTGCAGCTGAATGCACTTGGACACGCAAATTGTTAGGAGTTATACATGTTAACATGTTTACTGCCACCTGTAGGCTATATAGATATGACAGTTTATAACCTTTGTTATATTGTTTGTGTCTGAATAAAGTTTTGTTGAATTACCTCAGATCGCCTCAGGAAACATGGTGTCAGAAGTGGAGAGGGCTTTGGTGTTTTAGAAACCACTAAAGTCCTAATATCAGAACAAAAGTTCAACAAGAATAGTTTCTCTGGTAATTTATTAACCACTTCAGCCCCCTTAGCTTAAACACCCTGAAAGACCAGGCCACTTTTTACACTTCTGACCTACACTACTTTCACCGTTTATTGCTCGGTCATGCAACTTACCACCCAAATGAATTTTACCTCCTTTTCTTCTCACTAATAGAGCTTTCATTTGGTGGTATTTCATTGCTGCTGACATTTTTACTTTTTTTGTTATTAATCGAAATTTAACGATTTTTTTGCAAAAAAATGACATTTTTCACTTTCAGTTGTAAAATTTTGCAAAAAAAACGACATCCATATAGAAATTTTGCTCTAAATTTATAGTTCTACATGTCTTTGATAAAAAAAAAATGTTTGGATAAAAAAAAATGGTTTGGGTAAAAGTTATAGCGTTTACAAACTATGGTACAAAAATGTGAATTTCCGCTTTTTGAAGCAGCTCTGACTTTCTGAGCACCTGTCATGTTTCCTGAGGTTCTACAATGGCCAGACAGTACAAACACCCCACAAATGACCCCATTTCGGAAAGTACACACCCTAAGGTATTCGCTGATGGGCATAGTGAGTTCATAGAACTTTTTATTTTTTGTCACAAGTTAGCGGAAAATGATGATTTTTTTTTTTTTTTTTTTTCTTACAAAGTCTCATATTCCACTAACTTGTGACAAAAAATAAAAACTTCTATGAACTCACTATGCCCATCACGAAATACCTTGGGGTCTCTTCTTTCCAAAATGGGGTCACTTGTGGGGTAGTTATACTGCCCTGGCATTCTAGGGGCCCAAATGTGTGGTAAGGAGTTTGAAATCAAATTCTGAAAAAAATGACCTGTCAAATCCGAAAGGTGCTCTTTGGAATATGGGCCCCTTTGCCCACCTAGGCTGCAAAAAAGTGTCACACATCTGGTATCTCCGTACTCAGGAGAAGTTGGGGAATGTGTTTTGGGGTGTCATTTTACATATACCCATGCTGGGTGAGAGAAATATCTTGGCAAAAGACAACTTTTCCCATTTTTTTTATACAAAGTTGGCATTTGACCAAGATATTTATCTCACCCAGCATGGGTATATGTAAAATGACACCCCAAAACATATTCCCCAACTTCTGCTGAATACGGAGATACCACATGTGTGACACTTTTTTGCAGCCTAGGTGGGCAAAGGTGCCCAAATTCCTTTTAGGAGGGCATTTTTAGACATTTGGATACCAGACTTCTTCTCACGCTTTGGGGCCCCTAAAATGCCAGGGCAGTATAAATACCCCACATGTGACCCCATTTTGGAAAGAAGACACCCCAAGGTATTCAATGAGGGGCATGGCGAGTTCATTGAAAAAAAAAATTTTGGCACAAGTTAGCGGAAATAGATTTTTTTGATTTTGTTCTCACAAAGTCTCCCTTTCCGCTAACTTGGGACAAAAATTTCAATCTTTCATGGACTCAATATGCCCCTCAGCGAATACCTTGGGGTGTCTTCTTTCCAAAATGGTGTTATTTGTGGGGTGTTTGTACTGCCCTGGCATTTGAGGGTCTCCGCAATCATTACATGTATGCCCAGCATTAGGAGTTTCTGCTATTCTCCTTATATTGAGCATACGGGTAATGAGATTTTTTTTTTCCGTTCAGCCTCTGGGCTGAAAGAAAAAAATGAACGGCACAGATTTCTTCATTCGCATCGATCAATGTGGATGAAAAAATCTCTGCCAAAAAAAGAAAAAGGAGGGGAAAGGCGTCTGCCAGGACATAGGAGCTCCGCCCAACATCCATACCCACTTCAGCTCGTATGCCCTGGCAAACCAGATTTCTCCATTCACATCAATCGATGTGGATGAATAAATCATTGCCGGGATTTTTTTTTTTATATATACAAAGTGTTTGCCAAAGTATATGAACACCGCCACCTCCTCAGCTCATATGCCTCGGCAAACGTATCTTTTACTGCAGAGGAGAAATCTCGTCTTGCAGCGCCGCATACACCGACTTGCGTGTAATCTGACAGCAGCGCAATGCTTCTGTCCGAATGCACATCAGTGCTGCAGCTAGTCGATCGGTTGGTCCACCTGAAAGGTAAAAAAAACAAAACAAAAAAGAAAAAACCAGGCTGCAAAGCAATAACTTTATTAACTGTTGAACAGAACATAGAAACTTTTTTTAAACTTTTTTAACTGAACATTTAACTTTTTTACTTACCGGTATTTTTTTTTTTGTTTAGTTTTTTTTACCTTTTATAGAACAAACCTCTCCTTCCCCATGGGACAATGTGCAAAGAGCAAATCGCCCAAAGATGTGGCGAAGTACGTTATGCACTTTATCCCAGGTGAAAGGAGAGGTTTGCAGCAGCTGTGAGTGAATGGGCCCTAATAGCCCTGTGTGCCTGTCCTGGTGAGATGTGATCCCTATGCTAGGTGTACCTGTGTGTGGTACTTCCGGAAACACTCTCCATAGCATAGGGCAGGGTGGTCAGCACAGTCAGGACAGAAATAGCGGGTGTCACGCCTTATTCCACTCCTGCTACAGACACGACATCTTTTTCGGGGTGACGGTTGGGTTGAGGTACCAGGAACGACACTGGGGAAATGTCGCTCGTGTAGACGGCTAACTACACTGGTGGATGGGGCCACGGAACCTCCTGGGTAAAGGAGGTTCTCGATGATCTCTTCCTGGAATTTGAGGAAGGATCCTGTTCTCCCAGCCTTACTGTAGAGAACAAAACTATTGTAGAGCGCCAATTGAATTAAATATACAGACACCTTCTTATACCAGCGTCTGGTTCTGCGGGAAACTAAATACGGAGACAACATCTGGTCATTGAAGTCCACCCCTCCCATGAGCGCATTATAGTCGTGGACACAGAGGGGCGTTTTTTAATGACACGGGTTGCTCGCTCAATTTGGATTGTCGTGTCTGCGTGAATGGAGGAGAGCATGTAAACGTCACGCTTGTCTCTCCATTTCACCGCGAGCAGTTCTTCGTTACACAAGGCAGCCCTCTGCCCCCTTGCAAGACGGGTGGTTACAAGCCGTTGGGGGAAGCCCACGCGACTAGTTCGCGCGGTGCCACAGGCGCAAATCCGTTCTAGAAACAAATGCCTAAAGAGGGCCACACTTGTGTAGAAATTGTCCACATAAAGATGGTACCCCTTGCCGAATAAGGGTGACACCAAGTCCCAGACTGTCTTCCCACTGCTCCCCAGGTAGTCAGGGCAACCGACCGGCTCCAGGGTCTGATCTTTTCCCTCATAGATCCGAAATTTGTGGGTATAGCCTGTGGCCCTTTCACAGAGCTTATACAATTTGACCCCATACCGGGCACGCTTGCTTGGGATGTATTGTTTGAAGCCAAGGCGCCCGGTAAAATGTATTAGGGACTCGTCTACGCAGATGTTTTGCTCAGGGGTATACAAATCTGCAAATTTCAGGTTGAAATGGTCTATGAGGGGCCGAATTTTGTGGAGCCGGTCAAAAGCAGGGTGGCCTCTGGGACGGGAGGTGGTATTGTCGCTAAAATGCAGAAAACGTAGGATGGTCTCAAATCGTGTCCTGGACATAGCAGCAGAGAACATGGGCATGTGAAGAATTGGGTGCGTTGACCAATATGACCGCAATTCATGCTTTTTTGTCAGGCCCATGTTGAGGAGAAGGCCCAAAAAAATTTTAAGTTCGGAAACTTGGACTGGTTTCCACCGGAAAGGCTGGGCATAATAGCTTCCCGGGTTAGCGGTTATAAATTGTGTGGCATACTGGTTGGTCTCTGCCACGACTAAGTCCAAGAGCTCCGCAGTCAAGAACAGCTCAAAAAATCCCAGGGCCGAACCGATTTGAGCCGCCTCAACCCGAACTCCAGACTGGGCGGTGAAAGGGGGAACTACTGGTGCGGCTGAAGTTGGTGACTGCCAATCAGGATTTGCCAGCACCTCAGGGACTCTAGGGGCTCTACGGGCCCGTCTTTGCGGTGGCTGCGACGGGGTAACTATTGCACGTGCCACCGTACCAGCTTCAACTGCCCTTCTGATGCTCGCTACTTCACCATGTTGTACGGCAGTGCTGGTACTAGGTCCAGGAAGGGCTGCGCTGCTGGTGTATGCCTCACCACGTGATCCGGCAGCGACAGCCCCACTCTGCTGCTCTTGAAGCGGATCCTGCGTAACCTGTGGTCTAGCGACATGGGGCCGGGTACGCCTGGTGCTGCCAGGGACCTCCACCTCCTCGTCCGAACTTTGGGTCAGAGAGCCACTGCTTTCCACAGGTTCATATTCTGACCCGCTAGATTCGTCAGATGAGGGTTCCCACTCCTCATCCGACTGGGTCAGAATCCTGTAGGCCTCTTCAGAAGAATACCCCCTGTTTGACATTTTGGACTACTAAATTTAGGGGTATTCCCTGAGACTACCCAAGAAAAAAAGCAAACCTGTCTTACAAAGGGGAGGCTAGCGAAGTACCGGAGGCTGCTGCGGTTGATAAAAAATATCAAAACTGATTTTTTTATCGCCGCAGTGCGTGTAAAATGAATGTGCAGTGATCAAAAAATATATATTTTTTGTCACTGCGGTGGGGCGGGCGTGGGTGAACGCACGTGTGGGCGACCGATCAGGCCTGATCGGGCAAACACTGCGTTTTGGGTGGAGGGCGAGCTAAGGTGACACTAATACTATTATAGATCTGACCGTGATCAGTTTTGATCACTTACAGATACTATAAAAGTACAAATGCTGATTAGCGATACGCTAAACAGCGAATAAAAGTGACTGCGGTGCGGTGGGGTGGGCGCTAACTGACGCTAACTACCTAACCAAGGGGCCTAAACTATCCCTAAAACCTAACAGCCAATACCAGTGGAAAAAAAAAAGTGACAGTTTACACTGATCACTTTTTTTCCTTTCACTAGTGATTGACAGGGGCGATCAAAGGGGTGATCAAAGGGTTAATTGGGGTGCAGGTGGGTGATCTGGGGCTAAGGTGTAGTGTTGGTGTACTCACAGTTCAGTCTGCTCCTGTGCTGGATCCAACCGACGAAAAGGACCAGCACAGGAGCAGACAAGCCATATAACAGATCATATTTACTAATATGATCTGTTATATGACTTTGGATTGGATTTTTTGAAAATCGCCAGCCTGCCAGCCAATGATCGTTGCTGGCAGGCTGGTGACGAAATACTTCTTTTAATTTTGCCGGCCCGCGATGCGCATGCGCGGGCCGGCTTTGAGCGAAATCTCGCGTCTCGCGAGATGACGCGTATATGCGTGACTCTGCGCAGCGCTGCCACCTCCGGAACGCAATTCTGCGTTAGGCGGTCCGGAGGTGGTTAATAAGAAACACACAGTGTTACAGAAAATGGCTGCAAACAACTTCCCTGTGCCGTCTCCCATGGACTGTAAAGGGGACCTGGCAGTTAACTGGACATATTTCAAATCCCAGTGGGAAGATTATGAGGTGGCAAATGAACTTGATAAGAAAGACTCCAAGGTAAGGATAGCGACACTGCACTCAGTGATGGGGAGACTGTCTGCGTATTTATCAGCACCTCTCACTCTCTGATGCCGACAAGCAGGACATAGAGAAAACTCTGGATGCATTACAGAGCCATTTTATGCCTTCACGTAACATCATTTATGAGAGGTACATATTCAATACCACAAACCAAGGCCCATTGGAAACTATAGATCATCATGTGACTAGACTGAGGCAGCTAGCAGCTACATGTGAGTTTGGAGTATTACATGATGAACTTATCAGAGACAGAATAGTTCTGGGATCAAAAGACATTAATGCTAGAAAGAGAATGCTCAGAGTACCAGACCTGAACCTACAGAGAGCCATTGATATGTGTAGAAGCCATGAACTTACAGAAATGCAAATACAAGCAATGCAAGAAAGCAAAAGTGAAACTGAAGCTGTACATTATACTGCTAAAACATATAAAAAGCCCATGAAAGAAAGCAAAGTAAAAACAATCAGATGAAGATACTGTGGAAACAACCACCCCTAGGGGAGAGACCACTGTCCTGCATATGGAGAAACCTGTAGTAAATGCAAAAAGCAAAACCATTTTTCTAGAGTATGCAGGCAGTAAGCAAATGCCAGAATACATATGGCTGCACAGATCAAGAGCAGCAGCTCAGAAGAATCAGTATTCACTATTATTCATAAAATAGGAGCAGTAAGCAGTCCAGGATCACAATGGTTTGTACCACTAGAACTCAGCACTGACAGAGAAGCAGGGGAAAGGTTACACTGTCAGTTAGACTGTGGGGCCACCTGCAACCTTATGACATACAAAGACTATTGCAAAATTGTTAAAGACGGAAAGCCAACATTACAGAAGAGTAATGTCAAATTAAAATGGTACAATGATACCTATATGATACCTATGGGCCAATGTAATCTAAAAATTGTACATATAAAGATAAAACATATACACTGCAATTCCAAGTTGTCCAAGGTAAACACAAACCACTTCTCTCACAGAAACATGTCAGAAAATGGGCCTCCTTACACTGAATGTAGAACATAATGTATTATTACATGATGACCAGCAAACAACTACAACTTCACCCTTTTCTTATGAAATGATCACAACTGAATATAGAGACATTTTCAAAGGACTAGGGTGTCTACCTGGAGAGTATCACCTAGAAATAGATGAAGCAATACCTCCGGTTCAACACCAACCACGTAGAGTGCCGGCTCCACTTAAAGCAGACTTAAAGGCGAAAATAGAGAGATTAGAGACACTGGGAGTGATAAAAAAGGTCACAGAACCTACGACATGGATAAGTAGTATGGTTGCTGTTAAGAAACCAGGCAAGCTGTGAATATGCATTGATCCCAAAGACTTAAATAAAGCACTAAAACGCTCACATTATCCAATGCCCACTATAGAGGAAATCCTGCCAAGTTTAACAAATCCAAAAGTATTTTCTGTCTTAGATGCTAAGGATGGCTTCTGGCAAGTAAAACTGGACACTAAAAGCAGTTATCTCACTACATTCTGGACTCCCTTTGGGCGTTACCGATGGCTATGCATGCCTTTTGGGATTGCTACTGCACCAGAAGAATATCAACGTAGACAACATGAAGCAGTAGAAGACCTGCCCGGAGTGGAAGTTATTGCAGATGATATATTGGTGTATGGCTGTGGTGACACTACAGAGGAGGCCACAAAGGATCATGACAAGAATTTGATTGGACTCTTAGAGAGAGCACGAAAGCTGAACCTAAAATTCAATAAAAAGAAGCTGAGATTGAGGCTATCTTCGGTACCATACATGGGACATTTACTCACAGCAGAAGGCCTGCGTCCTGATCCAGAAAAAGTCAGAGCAATTTTAGAGGTACCAAAGGCTGACAATGTACAAGCAGTTCAGAGACTGCTAGGGTTTGTAAACTACCTTTCAAAATTCTTACCACATCTTTCGGATGTATGTGAACCACTACGCAGACTGACAGACAAAGACAGCTTGTGGGCCTGGCAATCCAGCCATGATGAAGCCCTCAAGCAAATAAAAAATATTGTTACTAAACATCCAGTTTTGAGACACTACAATGTCAATGAAGAAGTAACAGTCCAATGTGATGCCAGTGAAAAAGGTCTTGGAGCAACACTTTTACAAGGAGGTCAGCCAGTGACGTTTGCATCACGTACACTGTCTTCAACAGAACAAAGATATGCCCAGATTGAAAAGGAATGTCTTGCCATTGTATATGCATGCCAGAAGTTTAATCAGTACTTACATGGAAAAAATATTATTAACATTGAGACTGATCATAAGCCACTAGAGAGCATTTTTAAAAAACCTCTCCTAGTAGCACCAAAACGTCTACAGCGCATGATGCTACAGTTGCAAAAATACAACCTTAATGTGGTTTATAAAAAAGGATCAGAAATGTATATTGCAGACTTCTTATCAAGAGCAGCATTACCTCACAAAACAATGGACAAGGACACCCCAGATTATGAGATTTTCTTGATGCAATCAGAGGATGCCTTTTCTAAGGAACTGGAAGAGATAAACTTTGCAGAATATCTAAGAGTGTCTGATTTGCGCCTACAACAAATTCAGAAGTTCACAGAACAAGATGAAGTCTTGCAAGCATTAAAAAGTACAGAAGGAATAGGAAGTTTCTGAGGACTGCAGATGACAAATCTGACATTGAAATAAGTGAAGTGATTACACCAGGTACATCTCCAGATGAGACAACTCCCAAAGAAACAGGGATGGATGATCATATGCAACAATGTGAAGCTCCTGCCACACCAAGACGTACTAGAACTAGGGTTATTAGAACACCAACAAGATATAAGGATTTTGTATGCTAGATACATTATAAAAAACATTGTCACCTTTGGAATGTATTGTGGTATCCAATCATCTTATGTTATATATTACTTGATTTCACAAGAAAGGGAGGATGTTAGGAGTTATACATGTTAACATGTTTACTGCCACCTGTAGGCTATATAGATATGACAGTTTATAACCTTTGTTATATTGTTTGTGTCTGAATAAAGTTTTGTTGAATTACCTCAGATCGCCTCAGGAAACACAAATCACCAAGATCCACTGCTGGCAGCAGCCTTTGCAATTGATGACCAATGATGTTCTAAGTGTGATCAATGGGAGACAAGTCCAGAGATGCTTCAGGCCATGGTAGCACGTTAAGGCCACACAGGCTGCTCAGAGTAGCATGAGCCACATAGATATTGTCCTGTTGGAAAACAGCTTCTGGGACACTTTGGAGAAATGACCATACCACTGATTCCAAAACCAAATCCTGACGTCCTGCTGAGTGCACGGGTGCACGGCGTCATTGGTTGCTATGACGCTATGCGCTTTGTTCCGCCGCCGCTGTACAGTAATACACTCATATAGATCATACGAGTGTATTACTGTACAGCGGTGGCGGCACTAAGCACAAGGCATCATAGCAACCAATGACGCTATGCGCTTGTGCACTCAGTAGGATAGCAGGCCGGGTTTTCATGTGTGAATGAGGCCTAAATATGGTAAAAATAACAAGAAAAATCAATATCCACCCCTTTTCCAACCACTGCTATGAGAAATCCCTGCTAAGGCCAGTAATTGGTTGCAGTATTGACCTGTGTGCAGGAAATGTTACCACTGCGGCCAGGAAAAAACACAGTAGTGAGGAGCAGTGATGGCCAGTTTGCAGTGTTTGCCCGCGAACACATGCGAGCTGCCATCTTAAATCACAAGTCCGGCGAGGCACAGGTAAGGACTTACCTGTGCCTCGCCGGACTTGTGATTTAAGATGGCAGCTCGCATGTGTTCGTGGGCGAACACTGCGAACTGCCCATCACTGGTGAGGAGGACTGGAGCACAGCACTGGAAGAAACAGAGGAGATAATGGGTGAGTATTGATTGTTTTGTTATTTTACCACATATACTAGAGTTGCTCAAATTTATATTTATCTCAGACAACCCTTTAAAATGCCAAAGTCAATAGCAACTGTGGGGTCATGTGCTGCTTGGTTTGAAAGATCTCTCCCATGCCAAATATCAGGGTAGCTGGGAACCTAAAGAAGGACCTGAGGTCTGCAATGTGGGTGAGCCTCTTATTGACCCTGTAGTGTATTATTTAAGCAAGCAAAAAGATTTTAGGATCAAATCCCATGGGGTGAATAAAAGAAGGTAACAAATAAAAAACTAAATAAAAAACATTTATTCTCAACTTACAACATATTTTATAAAAAAAGAGAGATATTAGGATATTAAAAAATACACTTCATTGGCACCACCTCAGCTGTAACAGTCACACTATAAAATTAACATGGTTGACATATCCTGCATAGCAATAGGGTAAAATTGTATGTTCTTATGGGGTCATTTATGAAACAGAAAGACGCCTATATTAGGCGTATTTCTGGCACAAATTGCGGTGCAAAGGTCCTTTGCGCCGCAATCTGCGACTTTTCCCTGCTTACACCAGGTCTAAAAAAATGGATGGGGAAGGGAACGAGCCGGTAGGCCCACCTCATTTGCCAATTTCTACGCCTGTTTTAGGTGTAGAAAATGGTCTAAATGTAAGACAGCTAAGGAGGTTTTCCCTACATTTTGAAGCGGCGGTGGATCAGCCAAAATTATGCAGATCCACCACCAGCACAGGGCTTTATTAAGACAGGCATCTAAAATGTCGGTCTTAACAAATGTATCCCTTAGGCCTCATGCACACGACCGTTGTGTGTTCCGCAATTTGCGGAACGGCACAGACAGCCATTGATATAACTGCCTATTCTTGTCCGCAAAATGGACAAGAATAGGACAGGTTACGGAACGGAGCAATGGATGTGGACAGCACACGGAGTGCTGTCCGCATCTTTTGCGGCCCAATTGAAGTGAATGGGTCCGCATCCGAGCCACAAAAACTGCGGCTCGGATGCGGACCAAACCAACGGTCGTGTACATGAGGCCTTAGTCTGTAAATCAACCACAATACTGTCATAGTATGGCTCAGTTCACATTTGAATATTGGCCACCTGGAATTAGAAAATTAAAAAGAACCCTTGACCTTATTTTCTTATGTAGTCATAAATCTTTCTAGTTTATTTCCATTTATGTTTTCTTGGTCTTACCTTTTGAATTTGGGACCCAAAGAATGCATTTTGGTTTTATTTCTGAGGAGTGAATGGTTACATTACACTGAGTGTTGTTTATTATTTCACAAAGAAAAGACCTTAACTCCTCTTTCTTTTTTTCATTAAGTTTTTCCTGAAAAAGAAATTGTGTTTAGTACAATATTATACTGACTGCCAGCACAACCATAGAAATAGACAAGGCTGGAGAACTTCATTTGACATCCACTGTGACTTTAGTTGCCTTGCAGCATTGGAGTCCTGGATTCAGATCATACCAAGAACAGTATCTCCATAGAGTTTGCATGTTCTCCTCATCTTTGTGTAGATACCCTCTAGGTATACTACGGTAGATGCTTCCCATTCCAAAAACATACTTATAACTTAATTGGCTCCATATGAAATTTGCCATGATGTGTGCATACCTAAGATAGGTAATTTAGATAATTTCAGTGGGAACAAGAAGTGTTTTGTCCTAAATCAGAATCTAAATTCTCTGTCTCTCAAACATGCAAAAACTCACACCCTCAGACCAATTTCAGTATGTTTTAGAGTGTGGGAAGAATCTGAAGTACACAAGGAAAATTAACACAAACATGGAACAAAAATAAAAACTCCATGCAGATGTTGCCCTCACCCTCTTACCCCATTATGTGACACGAGTTCTATTTTTAGACTAGATTATGTGGTCATTGATTGTGTTGAGAGAATTGACATCAAACAAATTGATTTCAGTCCAAATTTTAGGAAAATTTTATTCACTATAAAATCTATTTTCCTTGCGCTTCATGGTAACGAATCTATTTTTCCAGAAATGGCCATCTTGATAGAGGAAACCGCGCAAAATCTTGAGCACGATGACATGTGACATCACCACATCAGTGTGCTAGTCGGGCGCAATGACGTCATCAGTGATGATGTCACTGCACCTGGCCAGCATGATAACGTAATTAAATTTTTCACACTGTTTCTTCAATCAAGATGGCCATGACGGCCTCTGAATAAGGTGAGTATGTTTTTTTTTACCCTGATTAACCTCTGAAAGGCCTCAATTTTAATGTTAGGTGCCGGGATAAATGCGGAATCTGAGGAGTTCAATGACAAGGAGGAGTTCCCTGTCATTGCGCCCACTACATACAATGGAATGCGATTTGTGACTAAGTATTTTGTAACTAAACAAATTTCTTTGTTAAATTCGACGAAGCAGCCAAATCGAATTTTTGATAACTTTGCTCTAGTCATTGAGACAAAAAATTATATAATTTATCCGAAAGATGCAGACAGCAGACCGTCATTTGGTGCAGAAGGGGCAACACACAAGATGATTGCCACAATATTGTAGCTCACACTGGAAAGTTAGTGGTCTCCAGCAGTGGTTTTCCTACCCATGTAACAAATTAGTGTGCAGGTGAACAAAATCACAAAACATCACTAGTGACCAAAAGCTCTCCAATCTGAGGACCCTGAGGTTACACCAGAATTTTTAAGGTTTGACAGAAATTACCGTAAGTATTTTCTTATAACACCTGCACATACAGTACTTGACTCACTTCCTGCCTTTGTTCCATTGGCAAACATTTCATTTTATGAGGACAAGTCATTATTATTGTTAAATTTCTATTAAAAATCATTTTGTTCAAGATTGTTTTTTATCTCTCCTTTTGTTTTTGAAGTCATTATAAAACATAAGACATTATTCTGGATCTGCATATAACACTGCACAGAACCAGGAATGCCATTATGTTTCTTAGCATGGGTCTAGGCTTTCTTCCATGTCCTTGTGTCATTTATAGAACAATTATAGGAAGGAGGCAAAAACTGCCACAAGAGAATATTTACTTGTGAAGCTAAGAGCAAGGGAACTTGTGTTTACAATATGTCTGGCAGGAACATGTTCATAAAGTTGTTATTTTTCAGTCACATTTAGCTTAAATGGGGATCTACCAGAAGGAAATTATATCTGGCCATTTAAGGTACATTAAAATTAGAGATAAGTAAATCAGTTCGTAATGAACCAGGTTACAAACTTCCCAAAATTTTGTCCGCCTGATGAACCCAAAGCTTTTCAGGGTCGCTTTGGACGAATCCAGTAAAATAGCACGCAGCGCCATTTTACTGCCCAGTTGGCGGGAAAAAGCATGCTCACATGACCCTGACAGGAAGTGGGGAGAGGAGCGCTTGCCCAGATTGGCTCACAGGCTGACAGACAGCCTGGATGAGTCAATCAGTGTTGCAGCAGGCAAGCAGGTGCCCTTGCAGAATGAGCAGAACGTCATTCTGTGTTGGGCTGTGAATGCATGTGAATGGATCTATGCAGTGTCTGACAGAAAACGATCTTAGGGACACGGTACAGTCACAATCAAACTTTTATTCTTGTGTCAGGAACAGTTTAGGGAAAGGTTAGAAAGAAGAAAAAAATGTGTAGAATAGGGCAGAGAAAGCTTTCAACCAGGGAGTGAAAATGGAGGAGCTAAAGCTAGGTATGACTCTTAGCACACCTCCAGCTGCTGCAGAGCCTCAAAAGCAGCTACCTGGAAGAACATATTTTCCCCCCATTTGAACAGAAATACAGCTTTTTTTGTGGGGAAGTAAGCTCAATACAACTGCACAACACATGTTATATCATATATGGCATTTGAAATAAAATGTTAGTGAAAACACCTGAAATACTTGACAGAAATCTGTTTCAGGACATCTCCAGACAGTTCAAGGGTTTTTGGGGGGTTTGGGAAAATAACAATATGTGTGTGCAACTTGTGTCTTACTATACAGAGGGTAAACATGTCTGAGTGAAATCATGTGAATACTAGACTGAAATCTGCGTTACATCATCTCCTTGTTTTTTTTTGGTTTGTTTTTTATGGGGAGGGGGGGGGAAGATAGCAATACAAGTGTGCAGCTTTTGAAATTTGAAAATGTGAAATACTAGTCCGAAATCCATGACATGTCATCTCCAGACAGTTCAAGGGTTTTTTGTTTAGTGAAAAATAGCAATTAAAGAAATATGGAAGGTGGTCTCTCAGGGGAAAAAAGGTGCTGTGGCACCCACCCCCAATACTGCTCGGCAGTTAAGACTATATGAAATAAAGGGGGCAGCAACGTGTTAAAACCTAACTTTTAATGTTAAAGATTAAGATCCCTGAAATGGGATTTTTTTTAGATCAAACAACGCATTATCCGTTACAGAGTCAAAATACCCTACCTCCGACCAACCAATAGGGCCTACTGAGGACAGACTGGTAATTAACCTGTCATCGCGCCCTCTGAGACTAAGGTATTGAGACAAGGCTTATCCTTTGTCCCTACCACTAAATTCGATCTATTTCGCTGGACTAAGGATCTCCACCTGTTCGCCCGCAAGCTGAAGTGGCACAAACACTTCAAGCTTAGAGACAAAAAAGAGAGCCGCGAGCTGGGCGTACCAGTGGAGATCCTGGAAGATGTTCACCTTTTGTATAACCTTGACACCATGCCTAATAATCCCGAAGGCACAGGTCCTTTTGCAGACCTTAAAAATAGAAGTACCAAAATGCCTCCAGTGGGAGATATCTCATGTATTGACGTTTTTCTAAAACAAACCATCACCGAATTAACTGGGGTAATCTCAAATCCCACAAGGTTCAACTGCAGTAGGAACGAGAGGCAGGCGATAAAGGAGCTATTGAAAGACAGTAATATCATGATTAAACCTTCTGACAAAGGGGGAAACGTTGTCATCCTAGACACCCCAGCCTATCGTGATATGTGTCTAACAATACTCACTGATAGACAAGGTTATGAGGTCTTACCATCTGACCCTACCCCAAGATTCCAGCTGGAACTGAGACAGATTCTGACAAAAGCTTAGACGGACAAGCTCATTTGTAGCAATGAGTTTGAGTTCCTCTACCCATCACACCCAATAATGCAAACTTTTTATTGCCTACCCAAGGTCCATAAGGGCACATTGCCCCTTAAGGGTCGGCCGATTGTCTCAGGGGTAGGGAGTCTGCCTCAGAACAGCGGAATCTACGTAGATCAGATATTGGGGCCGTTTGTACAATCCCTACCCTCTTAAGTGATAGACACGGGTGATTTACTCTCTAAACTAGATAACCTCTGCCTAGAACCTAGTTGGTTCCTGGCATTAATTGATGTTGAGGCTCTGTATTCTTCCATCACCCACGATAAGGGTCTTCTAGCTACAGCACACTTCTTGAGAGCCAGGGGCTGGCAGTTCTCCGCACACAACGAGTTAGTCCTCGATCTTCTGAACTTTGTGCTGTCTAGCAACTGCTTTCTCTTCAATGGTCGGATATACCACTAGCTCAGGGGCACTGTGATGGGCAGCTCATGCGCGCCATCTTATGCGAATTTGCTCCTGGGCTGGTGGGAAGAGACCATCGTATTTGGTAATACACCTAGTTGGTACGCTGAATATATCATCCTCTGGGCCTGCTACATAGATGATATTTTCTTTCTGTGGAGCGGGTCAGAGGATGACTTCAAGAAGTTGGTGGAGGAGCTCAATCACAACACCATTAACCTCAGGTTCACCTCGCTAATTGTACGTAACAATCTCCCATTCCTGGACATATCTATATCCAGGGACATTAAGGGGAATTTGCAGACTACGATCTATCGGAAAGAGACATCTACGAATTCACTGCTTAGATGGGACAGCTGTCATCCTATCCCACTAAAATGGGGGATCTCGGTGGGTCAATACTTAAGGCTGAAACGTAATTGCTCGGAACAACGGGAGTTCAAACGTCAGGCAAATGAGCTGAGAAAACGTTTCCGGGCCCGAGGCTACCCAGATAACACAGTGAGACAGGCCTACCAGAGAGCACGGCATGAGACATGCACTACACTTCTGCATACCACTGGGGACCTCAAAAAGGAGCCACAAAAAAGACTACGAATCATAGGCACATTTGACTCAGCGGCCACTCAAATTAAAGAAATACTTGGACGCAACTGGGATACCCTCCTGATGGATCCGGATTTGGCCGATGTAGTCAGTCCCCACCCTTCAGTGACCTTTAGGAGAGGTACCAACCTCAAAGATCAATTTGTCCATAGCCCCTATAGTCCCCCGAAAAAAGGACATGGCTGGACAAACCAGTCATTGGATGCTTTAAGTGTGGCCGCTGCAGCTTTTGCAAGTTTGTTACCCAGGGCAAATCACTGGTATTGGACTCCACGGGCTATACCCATTACATACGTGATTTCATTAACTGTCGCACCGCAGGAGTTATTTACCTCCTTACCTGCGAGTGCGGAATAAGATATGTAGGCAAAACCCGCAGGGAATTATGGGTACGTATGGGTGAGCACATTGGCGATATACGTAACAGGGATACCCCGGTGGCGAGACACGTTCACTCTGCTCACGGCACATTTCTAGGCATTGAACTAATCAGGAAGCCAACCACTAGGGGGGATTGGGATAAACGGCTCCTCCAGAGAGAATGCTGGTGGATATTCAAACTTAAAACCACCAACCCCCATGGTCTGAACGACCAGCTACAATTTAGCTGTTTCCTGTGACCCGGAACGATGCCTTTCACCCAATAGTGCTCTCTGCCCACGTACAAGATTGGGTGATCAATTGAGTGGAATAAGGGGCAACTATATCATCTTCGTATGCCCCTTTCCACTATCTATTCACCCTTTTACCTTCAAGCTCCCCCCTTTTCTCCTACTTATGTTATGCTTTATTAATAATCATTTATTGCTCAATGTTCACTTTCCCTATCTAGATCCATAGGTTTGACTGTCAATAATGTCCCTTTTCGGGTCCTATGCAGGAGGGGACGCTTATTGACCCCTCCAGCCCTAGCACGAGTGTAATCGCAGGAGCCGATTTGGTTTAACTAATAGCTCCTCCCACTCCAGCTACTTTACATTGACAGCCCATGCTGCGCTTTTCCCCGAGGACGCCCCTACGTCGTGACGTCGGTGAGGCTGCGCTTTCTATGGGCTTCCCTACAAGCTGGTGCGTATGCGCTAATGGATACGGAGCATGCCGCATCACGTGACATATGCATAGTCATGTGAACGACGGCTACGTCTATGCGCATGCGCAAACCAACGTCATCCCTCCCCTTCCATTTAAATCATACAGCGCGCTCAGTCGCGCTGTCAGATGCCGGCAGACCGGCAGCACCTTCCTCCGCTCTGCCGCACTCCCTGGTAAAGGCCACACGCACTCCAAGGAAACAGCAAGTAACTATCTTGACATGCTACTAGAATGTGCCACAGCTAGTCCCTCACCCTGATTGGATTCCTTTTGATGTTTTCCACTCTACAGGTGCCTAGGTTGAATAGGACTAAACGTCCTTCTAAGTCTTCGCCACTACAATTTCTCCCCCCCCCCTTCCCCTCTGTTCAAACCATATAGTTGTTGTAGGAGCTGGGGTTCTCCCTTTATCTAAGACCCTTGTCCCCTGATGAGTTATGGGGTCTTCCACAGTTAGAGGCTTTTTCCTTTAGATGCAGATATATTCCCATATTAAACGCGTAGGGACATCGAGTATATCGCCATATAAGCTTTTCACCACCTTTACCTTTTGATACACCCCGGGTCCATCTTCTCTGCCCCTAACAGGGCCACTTTCCCTGTCCCTGACAGGGCCACCTAGGGTAATTAATTTAGGACCCCGTGTTAGGAGGCTTACTTTAGGGCACAACAGGCCAAGTAGGGAATAAACAGGGATAGATTCTCTCTGTGGCCCTCCATCACAGAGCAACCACCCACCGGAGGATTCGTTCAAGCTTAAGAACCACCTCTGTTTGTGTACCGCACGAGTGGGTCCAGATTGTCCTCCACTGGTAAGACCTACCCTTTTCTTTGCCTATTGGCATGTCTACAGACCTTTAGGCACACCGCCGTGGTCTTAACTTTATTTATGTTTATTGGTCTATCAGTCCCACTTCCGCCCTGTTCTGAGGCGGCATTGTGGACTCGGCCAAAGGAGACCTGGCACACCAAGTTCCTTGCTGTTGTCTGTATTGTTTGAAAAATTGCAATACAAGAGTGATACGTGTGTTTTACATCACAGAGGGTAGCATTTCAAATCTCTGACTGAAAACGTTAAATAGTAGTCTGAAATCTGTGTTAGGGCATTGGGAGACTGTTCTAGTTTTTTTTAATTTAGCGATATATAGCAATGCAAGTGTGCTATGTGTGTTTTACAATACAGAGGGTAGGATTTGAAATATCTAAGTGAAAATGTGAGATAGCAGTTCAAAATCTGTGTCAGACAGTTCAAGTTTTTTTTATTTTGTGAAATATAGCAATACTAGTATGCTACGTGTGCGTTACAATACAGAGGACAGCGTTTTAAATATCTCAGTGAAAAGTTAAACCATAAAATACTAGTCTGAAATCTGTGTGAGGGCATCTCCATCTCCACTGTGCAATGTGTGTCTTACAATACAGAGGGAAGCGTTTTAAATCTGACTGAAAACGTAAAATACTAATCCAAAATCCATGTCAGGGCATCTCCACACAGTTTAAGTGTTGATGTGAGAGGGGGGGGGGGGATAATCATATAGAAGGTTAACAACTTGTATTTTACATTAGAGAAAGCTTTTTTTTCAGACTCTGCATATTTGAACACGCGTAAGACATTAGGCCCAAATCTGTTAGGGCCAGAAGTAGCGGTATTAATAGTAGGCTGTAGTCCTCCCTGGCACAACATTTTCATTAAGGAGGAAGAGAATGCGATTGTGGATTGGATTGCTCAATCCTCCTGCTCCTTCTCCCTGCAGTCCCAGAAAAGCCTTTCGGTTGCATCATCTCTGTCATCACTGCCAAGTACTAGTGGAATGCCTTCTACTTTCCTAAAAAGAGGCAACAAAACTCTGCCTCGCCCAGTGGCAGACAGCTAGGTCTCCCTGTTGATGACTTGTGTAAGGGCAGTCACCGTTTGGGCTGCCCTGAGGGGGAGATTCAAGAGGAGGCTGAGGACCACATACATAGCTTTTTTTTAAAAAAAACCCTTAAGTTTCTACATAGGCTTAGTGCCAGTTTATTGCCAGAACAACACCTTAATGGCATTCTGCTGCTGAGCAATGGCACTTTTTTCAAAAGTGCTTTTTTAAAGCGCTGCATTGTAGCAAAAGCATTTATGTTGACAATAAGGCCATTTTTATACCAGTGAAATTAAATGCAAATTACACCATAGACAGAAATATTACCTCCTTTCCTGCATCATTATATTGGTGGAAGGGGGTTAAATAGTGGTCTGCAATGTTGCAATGTGTGTATTAATAATGAATAAAAGTATTTTTGGTACCTGCATTTTGAATAACACAGTAGATATAAATCTTACCAACCATTCCTGCATCATTATGTTGGCGTTTTTTTTTTTTTTTTGTTTTTTTTTTGGGGGGGGGGGGGGGGGTGAATAATCGCATTCTAAGTTTGCAATGTGTGTCTTAATAGTGAAGAAAGGTATTTTTTGAAACAGCATTTTTAAACTCCAATAACACAGTAGACAGAAATGTTACTGGCCTTTCCAGCATCATTATAATGGTGTGTTGTTGCATTTATTATTTTTATTTTTTTTGGGGGGGGGGGAATTGCATTACAACTTGTGTCTTAGTAGTGAAGAAAGGTCTTATTTGAACCTGCCTTTTTAAACATTAATAACACAGTAGACAGAAATCTTACTGACGCCAATGCTGCAATATTTTCAAAGTAAATTGTCAATACCAGTGAGTGTATTTGTAGAAGGGCAAGAACATTTAATTGTGCCTCTGTCTTTAAATTACAGAAGAACACTTGCAATTTTATTATAACATTTAGGAAAATTGGGAGTTTTCATAAGGCCTCATAATAAAATGTCTGGAATATGGAAGAGTTAAAAATGAAAGAACCAGGCCTCATCCTCCCAGAGCCAGACTGTGGGTAGTAGCAGCAGCAGCAGCCATCCAGTCATTAGTAGTAATGGTAGGCCACAGTACTCCCTGGCTTTAAAAAGGTGCAAAAAAGAGGAGGAAATTGTGGACTGGATAACTCGCTTCTCCTCTCAGTCACAGCAGGATAACGCTGAGGTCATCCTCTGAGTCTGACACTGTTCGTTGGAGCTAGGGGTCACAGATTCTCCTCCTTGTAGCCCCAGAAAAGTCTTTCAGTTGCATCATCTCTGCCTTCACTGCGTCCTTTTAGTGGAATAACTTATTCTTTCCTAAGAAGAGGCAACAAAACAACAGCACGCCCTATGGCAGACAGTCAAGAGAGTTTCCTTGTTGACATCTTGTGTGAGAGCATTTACCGTTTGGACTGCCCTGAGGAGGAGGTTCAGGAAGAGACTAGGGACCCCATGCATATCTATGTTGGCGATGGTAATGGTGGCACCTGTAGCCATGGTATTGGCGGTGGGAGCAACAACAGTGGCAGTCAGGGCAAATAGAGAGCAGGGAATGAGAGGCTGGCCAAGGGACCTACCATGATATATCACAGTCTGATAAAAGTGGCAGGGAGAGAAAAGACTCCAATGGTGATTGTGTGTTGGACAGGACCTGGTAGCTGAATCAGGTTCTGGAATGGAGGAGAAAATATGAGGAGATGGCTGGTGGCTGCAGTGGCAATATAGAGTGGAGGCAGTGTACGGCCAAAACTTCCCAAAGAATTGGCATGGCCAGATCTGCTTATATTTGGGTCAGATCAGGAACTGATGTAACAGACCTACACCAAGCTCGGCTTCCACTGGCTCTATGACGGTTTTTCTCCACAAGGCTGACACACAAAACTACAGCCGTGTGCAAGATCTGCAGGATTAAAATAAGCCATGGGCATTCAAACACAACATAGGTAACAGAGCTCTATTGCAGCACGTGAGGTGGCTTCACCGGATCCTTTGGGAAAATACAACTACATTCTCAATCAGAACAAGTCTCTCCTCTTTCTTCTAGTCCTTTTTGTGGCAGTCAACTCACATACCAAAGCAATACAGTGTTCTTGTCACCATCATCAGCTTTATGTGCATGCTGTCATTTCCTTTTTCACTTCAAAAGAAATGTCCTATCATTTTCCACAAAATGGACAAGAATAGGACATATTCTATCTTTTATGTGGGGCCACGGAATGGACTTGTGGATGCAGATAGCACACAAGTGTGCTGTCCACATCTTTTGCGACCCCATTTAAATAAATGGGTCTGCATCGATCCGCAAAAAATGTAGATCAGATGCGGACCAAACATTCGGTCGTGTGCATGAGCGCTATATTGTATTTTGTTCATTTCAATTCCTGATCATTCTGAGCTTTGAAGACAAGGAGATAGTCCTAACAGGGATAGCTGTCAGTCACTGATAGGACCGCCTCCTCATAGAGGGAAGGCTGTCAATCACTGATAGGACCACTGTCTCATAGAGGGAAGGCTGTCAATCACTGATAGGACCAATATCCCATAAAACTATATATCACTCTGCTCAGATTCTCCTGCTCCATTACATGCTGCCTGCAGGTTACACTGCATTTTCATGGTGACAGGTTCTCTTTAAGTGAAAACAGGGTCAATATAGTGTGGTACATATAATATCACAGTTGTAGATCCTGAAATTGCAATTTGTAATATGTAAAGGTATAGTTGCCTTCAAATTGTTTCCAGTGTTACTCATGGTTTAACATACAGAGAAATGTAAGCTATACAGGTAGCTACTCTTAGAAACTCACACACGTTGTTTCTTCTTCATACTGAAAGCAAGCCACTTGTGAAGTTGATGTGAAGCCCCCAAGGCCTCTGCAAGTCTGTAAGTTGAAAAGAAGAAAAAGTTCATTCTAATAAGTTTCACAGTTCTTAATTTTACTGTATCTGTAAAGCATAAATACAGGTACCATAAATTATGAAACATTGGCTATGTTAGTAATTTATTACTAATTTGAGGGCGCTCACCAGCTATTGTGGAGCTCAGTCAGCGGTTCACCCTATGGCATCAAACCAAGTGCAAATAATATACTAATAGGACTGGCTCTCGACAAATCACTTTATTTACTCACCATACATATAAACATTCATTAAAATATAAAAAAATACATCACAAAAATATACATCAGTTATTGACCCAGGTATAAATTTTGTGGAGCTCATGCATAAAAAAAAAAGTATATAAAAGTGGACCAACAGATTTACTGAAGTTATGTCACTGGACGGTAATTCATTCAGTCAATTTTGTTTTCATTTCATCATCGACTTATTTGCAGCTAATCCCATTTATTGTTTAATTGTATTTGTATTTAATATTGCGTTTCAAAACAAACTTGTGGAGTATGTACCACTGAGGAAAAAACACGCTTGTTTCGAAACGCATCTGGTGAAAGAATGCCAACAGAATGATAGTGTGGACGGAGATCTACATTTTCATACAAATCACAATATCACCGGACTGATATACAACGTTCTCGGCAGTATCTGTAGGAGTGCGCTAGTGTGCTGAGACGGCAGGGAGTACAGCCGCATAGCTTACCACGAGCCGATTGGACACCACGGAGAGAGACATAACGGGCAGAAACACGTGTGGTGCGAAATCCTGTATAGCACACCGTGATCGTGAGTAACCCAATAATTCATTATGTGAATATATCCTAACAACACAGGCACAAAGCGCAGGTATAACCTTGCCTTCTACATTAGAAATTACCAGCCAGTGTGATGATAAAATCCTATATATATATTATTTTTATATATTATTATACATTGAAAGGATAAGACAGATTATAAAGGCATGAATACATGCAATATTAAATACAATTAAAGAGGACCTTTCACCGATTATTACACTATGAACTAAGTATACAGACATGTAGAGCGGCGCCCGGGGATCTCACTGCACTTACTATTATCCCCGGGCGCCGTTCCGTTCTCCTGCTATGCCCTCCGGTATCTTCTGTCACTAAGTTATAGTAGGCGGAGATTCTAGTCACTAAGTTATGGTAGGCGGAGTCAGCCCTTGTTCTGCTCTAGCGCTGGCCAATCGCAGCGCAGAGCTCACAGCCTGGGAGTTTTTTTTCTCCCAGGCTGTGAGCTTTGCAATGCGATTGGCCAGTGCTACAGAAGAACAAGGGCAGACTCCGCCTACCATAACTTAGGGAATGTAGATACCGGAGGACATAGCAGGAGAACGGAGCGGCACCCGTAAGTGCAGTGAGATCCCCGGGCGCCGCTCTACATGTATGTATAGTTAGTTCATAGTGTAATAATCGGTGAAGGTCCTCTTTAAACAATAAATGGGATTAGCTGCAAATAAGTCGATGATGAACTGACAACAAAATTGACTGAATTAACTACCGTCCAGTAACATAAATTCAGTAAATCTGTTGGGCCATTTTTATATACATTTTTTATTTTTTGATGCGTGAGCTCCGCAAAATTTATACCTGGGTCAATAACTGATGTATATTTTTGTGATGTATTTTTTTTATATTTTAATGAATGTTTATATGTATGGTGAGTAAATAAAGTGCGGATGATTTGTTGAGAGCCCGTCCTATTAGTATAAGTAATTTGTTTACATAGCAAATCACAATTAAAGCAGATCTTTCAGCATACTGTGCTGCCCTGTTTAAGGACAGTATAGTATAGGCAGGAGCGGACTGGCCATAGAACTTACAAGGAAATCTCCATGTGGGCTGATGCCCAGGGGGGCCCTCCTCTGAGTACATAGCAATCTGATGCTCTCAGCATTATTTAATGCTAGGCGCATAGGGTACTTATGCACCCTCCAGCGGTGGTAAGTGTCCTCCTGAACTCAACTGTATAATTGTCATCAGGACGATACAGTTGAATACTGCAGCTGGGATTGCGTGGTATTTGGTTTGGTTAGTGTGATATTTTGTGCTGCACTACAGTATCGCTGGTCCAATCAACTTATATTGACGCTGCCTTCTTTCAACTTAGACCCACCTACAACATGAGGCCACTTTTAGTTTTTTTTTCCAGGGCCCAGTTTAAGTATAAGGACATGTCTATTCTTCTAATTGCCTAAACAAAACAAAAAATATTGGTGTGATGACAGAATACAGAACTATAATTCATGAGTGGAGTGTTCCCATCTCCTCCTTTCATCTACTAACAATGATTGATTGCTTCATGTACACATGCACATACGCAGTAGCTCTTCAGTTGCTGCTGAGATGGGTGTGCAGAATGCATCCCTCATGAATACAGAAGACTCATAATGATGAGTCCTCTCTATTCTTTCCTATTAGTTGCCAACATTTCTGAGCTGCTTTGGCAAATAAGAGCACAGACTTGTCCTCACAATTTGCTTTCAGATCTGCTTTAAGTAAAAAAATTATGGCCTTTCCTTAGTGTATTGCCTCTGGGTTCCAACCTCCAGGTTCCCATGATCAATATACAATTGGATATGCTATCAAATGAAAATCTCCCCCCAAAAAACTACTTTTTTTAAAGTGTTACTTCCACACTTAAAGTTAAACTTATCAGTTTTGAATGAGTCTGCATTGCCATTATTTGCACTAAATTTGTTATCCAAAGCTATTTGATAAGTTTGGTGCATCTTTGAATATGTCTAGAGAGGTTACTTAAATGTATATGCCACCCTATCCTTCTATAGTGAACTTGCAACATTTGTGTTTTTAGTCACGATCTGGCCAACTACAGTATGCTCACTCTTTAACACTAGAGTGAGTTGTGTAAAAGCACAAAAAGTTGCAAATTTTCATGCAAGTAATCCCAAAAAGTTACAAAAGCCCTCTTTTGTGACTTTTTGAAACCAGAATTCTGGAGTGCATGATTTGTAAAAACATCATGAAATTCATGTTTTTGGGATGCCATTTTGTTTACGCACATAGACAGTCAGTTATCAAAATTGCTGCCTCTAACAACCCCCAGCTAGTTTATAGCTCCTCCCACACATTGTTACATAGACACTCCCCTATCACTGCCTCTAACAACGCCCAGCTAGTTTATAGCTCCTCCCACCAGCTAGTTGTATAGACACTCCCCTATCACTGCCTCTAACAACCCCTAGCTAGTTTATAGCTCCTCCCACCAGCTAGTTACATAGACACCCCCCTATCACTGCCTCTAACAACCCCCAGCTAGTTTATAGCTCCTCCCACCAGCTAGTTATATAGACACTCCCCTATCACTGCCTCTAACAACCCCTAGCTAGTTTATAGCTCCTCCCACCAGCTAGTTACATAGACACTCCCCTATCACTGCCTCTAACAACCGCCAGCTAGTTTATAGCTCCTCCCACCAGCTAGTTACATAGACACCCCCCTATCACTGCCTCTAACAACCCCCAGCTAGTTTATAGCTCCTCCCACCAACTAGTTATATAGACACTCCCCTATCAGTGCCTCTAACAACCCCCAACTAGTTTATAGCTCCTCCCACCAGCTAGTTACATAGACACTCCCCTATCACTGCCTCTAACAACCCCCAGCTAGTGTATAGCTCCTCCCACCAGCTATTTACATAGACACTCCCCTATCACTGCCTCTAACAATCCCCAGCTAGTTTATAGCTCCTCCCACCAGCTAGTTATATAGACACTCCCCTATCACTGCCTCTAACAACCCCCAACTAGTTTATAGCTCCTCCCACCCGCTTGTTACATAGACACTCCCCTATCACTGCCCCTAACAACCCCCAGCTAGTTTATAGCTCCTCCCACCAGCTAGTTACATAGAAACTCCCCTATCACTGCCTCTAACAACTTCCAGCTAGTTTATAGCTCCTCCCACCAGCTAGTTACATAGACACTCCCTATCACTGCCTCTAACAACCCCCAGCTAGTTTATAGCTCCTCCCACCAGCTAGTTACATAGACACTCCCCTATCACTGCCTCTAACAACCCCTAGCTAGTTTATAGCTCCTCCCACCAGCTTGTTACATAGACACTCCCCTATCACTGCCTCTAACAACTTCCAGCTAGTTTATAGCTCCTCCCACCAGCTAGTTACATAGACACTCCGCTATCACTGCCTCTAACAACCCCCAGCTAGTTTATAGCTCCTCCCACCAGCTAGTTACATAGACACTCCCCTATCACTGCCTCTAACAACCCCCAACTAGTGTATAGCTCCTCCCACCAGCTAGTTACATAGACACTCCCCTATCACTGCCTCTAACAACCCATAGCTAGTTTATAGCTCCTCTCACCAGCTAGTTATATAGACACTCCCCTATCACTGCCTCTAACAATCCCCAGCTAGTTTATAGCTCCTCCCACCAGCTAGTTATATAGACACTCCCCTATCACTGCCTCTAACAACCCCCAACTAGTTTATAGCTCCTCCCACCAGCTTGTTACATAGACACTCCCCTATCACTGCCTCTAACAACTTCCAGCTAGTTTATAGCTCCTCCCACCAGCTAGTTACATAGACACTCCCCTATCACTGCCCCTAACAACCCCCAGCTAGTTTATAGCTCCTCTTACCAGCTAGTTACATAGACACTCCCCTATCACTGCCCCTAACAACCCCCAGCTAGTTTATAGCTCCTCCCACCAACTAGTTATATAGACACTCCCCTATCACTGCCTCTAACAATCCCCAGCTAGTTTATAGCTCCTCCCACCAGCTAGTTACATAGACACTCCCCTATCACTGCCTCTAACAACGCCCAGCTATTTTATAGCTCCTCCCACCAGCTAGTTACATAGACACTCCCCTATCACTGCCTCTAACAACCCCCAGCTAGTTTATAGCTCCTCCCACACATCTTTACATAGACACTCCCCTATCACTGCCTCTAACAACGCCCAGCTAGTTTATAGCTCCTCCCACCAGCTAGTTACATAGACACTCCCCTATCACTGCCTCTAACAACCCCTAGCTACTTTATAGCTCCTCCCACCAGCTAGTTACATAGACACCCCCCTATCACTGCCTCTAACAACTTCCAGCTAGTTTATAGCTCCTCCCACCAGCTAGTTACATAGACACCCCCCTATCACTGCCTCTAACAACTTCCAGCTAATTTATAGCTCCTCCCACCAGCTAGTTACATAGACACTCCCCTATCACTGCCTCTAACAACGCCCAGCTAGTTTATAGCTCCTCCCACCAGCTAGTTACATAGACACTCCCCTATCACTGCCTCTAACAACCCCAGCTAGTTTATAGCTCCTCCCACCAGCTAGTTACATAGACACTCCCCCATCACTGCCTCTAACAACCCCCAGCTAGTTTATAGCTCCTCCCACACATCGTTACATAGACAGTACCTTATCACTGCCCTACTGCTGCCTTGACACACCCATGGACATAACATTACAGGAAATAAGAAAGAGCTGCATGGACATGGTCATGTGACTACAGGCCAGAATGGAAGATAAGAGCAATAAAGGTAAAAGAAAAACAGCTGTTAATTTAAAGGTTGTTCATGTAAACTGAAAACCCATTTAGGCTGGCCATAGATAGAAAGATTGGGTCACAATATAACAAGCATTCTGATTATTTGAAATTGTAATAGGGCTATCCCAGGAAAAACCTTCATCTTCTTCAAACTACTGTAGGATCTGATCTGGATCTGAATACTTTTGTAATTAAACATTTAGTATAGCCACTGAGTTATTCAATAAAATGTATCTGTATAGCGCCACCTGCTGATCTTTCCTTATTTCTGCTTCCACATACCCCCATGAATGGCTAAGATGAGTATACCCTTTAGCATGATATAAACAATTTTAGCCGTATTAAAGTTACTCAGTACTACTGGAAACTTGTGTTGTTCACAAGTATTTATCTAAACTGTACAATCGCAGGGTCTCGCTCTAACAGCATAAAATATCAAAGCAGGAACCATAATCAATGAAGCAGATGGTCTACTTTTAATGTAAAATAGCAATGCAAATAGCATTAATTATCATAAAATTGGTTAGCTGGTTAATGATATGTTGTTATGTATTGTATGGCTAAATTTAAAGAGGACCTTTCACCGATTCTTACCCTATGAACTAAGTATACAGACATGTGGAGCGGCGCCCGGGGATCTCTCTGCACTTACTATTATCCTTGGGCGCCGCTCCGTTCTCCTGCTATGCCCTCCGGTATCTCTGTTCCCTAAGTTATGGTAGGCGGAGTCTGCCCTAGCGCTGGCCAATCGCATTGCAGAGCTCACAGCCTGGGAGAAAATAACCTCCCAGGCTGTGAGCTCTGCGCTGCGATTGGCCAGCGCTAGGGCAGACTCCGCCTACCATAACTTAGGGAACGGAGATACCGGAGGACATAGCAGGAGAACGGAGCGGCGCCCGGGGATAATAGTAAGTGCAGTGAGATCCCCGGGCGCCGCTCTACATATCTGTATAGTTAGTTCATAGGGTAAGAATCGGTGAAAGGTCCTCTTTAAAGAGGTAAAACTGTTGCTGCATATCCTGCTTGATGACACATTTCAACACATACTCACAATGCTGCCTGGTGCCGCTGTTGTCTGTGCAAATAATATTTCCATTCTTAAACTTGTAGCTTGTGGCACTGTCGTTCTGTCGGTTGCCTGCACAGCTCTAGTTGTAGTCTCAGTCATTATCAAGGTGGTTTTTTCACTGCCTTGTGAAACTAGATCTCTGCCATCAATCACATTAGTTGTTGGAGATGTAAAGTTTCTTTGAGGAACTTCTGTTTGAGTTGAATTTCTGTTATTTGGTCCATTCGTTTCAGCGAGTGCTGTTGAATTAGGTCCTGAAACTATAACTATGGAGATAAAATGTTACAATTCTACTGATGTACCATATACCGGTATAAATGCATGTATCATTTCAATGAAAAATAAATGAATGCAAGGAAACAAGGTGGGAAATTCTTGAGAGACGAGGCTCCATTGGTCACATTACTTGATATTTTATAGTGGGTACCTAAAGACCTCCCCACTCCAGAGGAATGGCACCATTAGCGATCAAGGGGATGGGGAATTGGCCCAAGTGTCATGGAAAGGATGTGGATGGAGAAACATAATTCCTTAATGGGTGGCACAGTCAGATCATGTCAGATCGTCTTTTCTTTGCCACTGAACTAAAAATTAAGGAACACGGAACAGATATGCTGCAGATTTTCCATTGCAGATTTACTGCAAAAAGGAACAGTTCTGCCCATAATTATTCATACCCCTGGAAAATTTTGACTTAACCCCTTAGGGACCCATGACGTATTGGTACGGCATGGTTACCGAGTCCTTAAGGACCCTTGACGTACCGGTACGTCATGTGTTGTTCCGATCACCGCCGCCCCGGCGGGCGGTGATCGGAACAAGGTGCCTGCTCAAATCATTGAGCAGCCACCTGGGCTAAATGCGCGGGGGGGTCCCGTGACCCCCCCCCGTGTCAATTCAGACCTGCGGTTTGTGGCTTTTAAAGGGGTTGTCCAGGATTGGGGACATTGCTACAAGTGAACACCAAGCACATAAATATTACATACATTCCTGTCCTACCTGAGCCAGACTTTTCTAAGCCCCGTTTTCATGTCAAATCCTCTGCCGGAAGTGCCGCTTTTCAAAGATTCAGTGACGTACCGGGTCCCTTACTGCAGAGCGAAGCCTCTGCTTCAGCTTCGCAGGGAGCCCGGTGACGTCACCGTCAGCCTCAGTGCGCTCAGTGATTATGCAGAGCGCACTGAGGGGCGAAAACTAGGTGGCAACACATGACGCTAAACCCCGCCCTTCTGGTCCTGTGACATCACCGGGCAGTGCGCTTTCTTCTCAATGAAGGAGGCAGAGCACTATGCTACTTAGCATAGTAAACGCCTCCTATGTAAAATACATGCAAATTCTGCAGCAGGCTGGAGAAAGAATGATTCAGGGGGGCGGATGCACAGAGGAGGTGACGATGTGCGGCAGGAAGTTAGCGCTAACATAAACATCGATGTGAACAATGAGTGGGGGACTGTGGGAGCCCTGTAGAAGAGGAGAAAATGCAAGAAAACATATGTGGGGACCTTGAATCGGCTATTAAGAGTGTGTAAACGTATTTAAAAAAAAAAGGTTTTGATCCCGGACAACCCCTTTAACTGGTGCGGCGGTGGTGGTGCCATCGGGTCCCCATGGGGCTGTGGGGGGGACCCAATGGCATGGAAGGCAGCGCGATGCCTTCCTGAGGCATCTGCGCTGCCTAACGGTGACGAGCCTGTGAGATCCAGCCCCCTGGATCTCACAGACCGGAAGCTGTATGAGTAATACACACAGTATTACTTATACAGCCAATGCATTCCAATACAGAAGTATTGGAATGCATTGTAAAGGATTAGACCCCCAAAAGTTCAAGTCCCAAAGAGGGACAAAAAACAAAGTGAAAAAAAAGTTGAAAAAAAAAGTTTTCCCCCCAAAAAAATACAAACCGGATTACAAAAAAGTTGGGACACTATACAAATCGTGAATAAAAACTGAATGCAATGATGTGGAGGTGCCAACTTCTAATATTTTATTCAGAATAGAACATAAATCACGGAACAAAAGTTTAAACTAAGAAAATGTACCATTTTAAGGGAAAAATATGTTGAATCAGAATTTCATGGTGTCAACAAATCCCCAAAAAGTTGGGACAAGGCCATTTTCACCACTGTGTGGCATCTCCCCTTCTTCTTACAACACTCAACAGACGTCTGGGGACCGAGGAGACCAGTTTCTCAAGTTTAGAAATAGAAATGCTCTCCCATTCTTGTCTAATACAGGCCTCTAACTGTTCAATTGTCTTGGGCCTTCTTTGTTGCACCTTCCTCTTTATGATGCGCCAAATGTTCTCTATAGGTGAAAGATCTGGACTGCAGACTGGCCATTTCAGTACCCGGATCCTTCTCCTACGCAGCCATGATGTTGTGATTGATGCAGAATGTGGTCTGGCATTATCTTGTTGAAAAATGCAGGGTCTTCCCTGAAAGAGATGATGTCTGGATGGGAGCATATGTTGTTCTAGAACCTGAATATATTTTTCTGCATTGATGGTGCCTTTCCAGACATGCAAGCTGCCCATGCCACACGCACTCATGCAACCCCATACCATCAGAGATGCAGGCTTCTGAACTGAGCGTTGATAACAACTTGGGTTGTCCTTGTCCTCTTTGGTCCGGATGACATGGCGTCACAGATTTCCAAAAATAACTTCGAATCGTGACTCGTCTGACCACAGAACAGTCTTCCATTTTGCCACACTCCATTTTAAATGATCCCTGGCCCAGTGAAAACGCCTGAGCTTGTGGATCTTGCTTAGAAATGGCTTCTTCTTTGCACTGTAGAGTTTCAGCTGGCAACGGCGGATGGCACGGTGGATTGTGTTCACTGACAATGGTTTCTGGAAGTATTCCTGAGCCCATTCTGTGATTTCCTTTACAGTAGCATTCCTGTTTGTGGTGCAGTGTCGTTTAAGGGCCCGGAGATCACGGGCATCCAGTATGGTTTTACAGCCTTGACCCTTATGCACAGAGATTGTTCCAGATTCTCTGAATCTTCGGATGATGTTATGCACAGTTGATGATGATAGATGCAAAGTCTTTGCAATTTTTCGCTGGGTAACACCTTTCTGATATTGCTCCACTATCTTTCTGCGCAACATTGTGGGAATTGGAGATCCTCTAGCCATCTTGGCTTCTGAGAGACACTGCCACTCTGAGAAGCTCTTTTTATACCCAATCATGTTGCCAATTGACCTAATTAGTGTTAATTGGTCTTCCAGCTCTTCGTTATGCTCAAATTTACTTTTTCCAGCCTCTTATTGCTACTTGTCCCAACTTTTTTGTGATTTGTTGATACCATGAAATTTTGAATCAACGTATTTTTCCTTTAAAATGATACATTTACTCGGATTAAACATTTAAATCTGTCATCTACGTTCTATTACAAATAAAATATTGACATTTGCCATCTCCACATCATTGCATTCATTTTTATTCACAATTGGTTTAGTGTCCCAACTTTTTGGGAATCCGGTTTGTAAGTTTCCCCAAATAAAGTTAAAAAAAATTAGTAAAAAATAGAAGAAAAAAAAAAGTATACATATTAGGTATTGCCGCGTCCGTATCGACTGGCTCTATAAACATATCACATGACCTAACCCCTCAGATAAACACCGTAAAAAATAAAAAATAAAAACTGTGCTAAATAAACAATTTTTTTGTCACCTTACATCACAAAAAGTACAACAGCAAGCGATCAAAAAGGTATTTGCCCACCAAAATAGTACCAATCTAACCGTCACCTCATCCCGCAAAAAATGAGCCCCTACCTGAGACAATCGCCCAAAAAAAAAAAAAACTATGGCTCAGAATATGGAGACACTAAAACATCTTTTTTTTTTTGTTTTAAAAAAGCTGTTATTGTGTAAAACTTACATAAATATAAAAAACTTATACATATTTGGTATTGTCGCGTTCGTATCGACCGGCTCTATAAAAATATCACATGACCTAACCCCTCAGATGAACACCGTAAAAAAATAAAAATAAAAACTGTGCTAAATAAACCATTTTTTGTCACCTTACATCACAAAAAGTGTAATAGCAAGCGATCAAAAAGTCATATGCACCCCAAAATTGTACCAATCTAACCGTCACCTCATCCCGCAAAAAATTAGACCCTGCCTAAGATAATCGCCTAAAAACTGAAAAAACTATGGCTCTCAGAATATGGAGACACTAAAACATGATTTTCTTTTTGTTTCAAAAAAGCTGTTATTGTGTAAAACTTACATAAATATAAAAAACGTATACATATTTGGTATCGTCGCGTTCGTATCGACCGGCTCTATAAAAATATCACCCCTCAGATGAACACCGTAAAAATTTTTTAATAAAAACTGTGCTAAATAAACCATTTTTTGTCATCTTACATCACAAAAAGTGTAATAGCAAGCGATCAAAAAGTCACACGCACCCCAAAATAGTGCCAATAAAACCGTCATGTCATCCCGCAAAAATCATACCTTACCCAATTTTTCCAAAAACTGAAAAAATTATGGCTCTCAGACTATGGAAACACTAAAACATGATTTTTTTTGCTTCAAAAAAGAAATCATTGTGTAAAACTTACATAAATAAAAAAAAGTATACATATTAGGTATCGCCACATCCGTGACAATCTGGTCTATAAAGATATCACATGATCTAACCTGTTAGATGAATGTTGTAAATAACAAAAAATAAAAACGGTGCAAAAACAGCTATTTCTTGTTATCTTGCCTCACAAAAAGTGTGATATAGAGCAACCAAAAATCATATGTACCCTAAACTAGTACCAACAATGCTGCCACCCTATCCCGTAGTTTCTAAAATGGGGCCACTTTTTTGGAGTTTCTACTCTAGGGGTGCATCAGGGCGGCTTCAAATGGGACATGGTGTCAAAAAAAACAGTCCAGCAAAATCTGCCTTCCAAAAACCGTATGGCATTCCTTTCCTTCTGCGCCCTGCCGTGTGCCCGTACAGTAGTTTACGACCACATATGGGGTGTTTCTGTAAACTACAGAATCAGGGCCATAAATATTGAGTTTGGTTTGGCTGTTAACCCTTGCTTTGTAACTGGAAAAAAATTATTAAAATTGAAAATCTTGTGGAACACCTAAAGGGTTAACAAAGTTTGTAAAATCAGTTTTGAATACCTTGAGGGGTGTAGTTTCTATTATCTAAGCCTCGCAAAGTGACTTCAGGTGTGGTTTCTATTATCAAAGCCTCGCAAAGTGACTTCAGACCTGAACTGGTCCCTAAAAATTTGGTTTTTGAAAATTTCTGAAAAATTTCAAGATTTGCTTCTAAACTTCTAAGCCTTGTAACATCCCCAAAAAATAAAATATCATTCCCAAAATGATCCAAACATGAAGTAGACATATGCAGAATGTAAAGTAATAACTATTTTTGGAGGTATTACTATGTATTATAGAAGTAGAGAAATTGAAACTTGGAAATTTGCAATTTTTTAAAATTTTTGGGTAAATTTGCTATTTTTTTATAAATAAAAATAGATTTTTTTTTTACTTCATTTTACCAGTGTCATGAAGTACAATATGTGACGAAAAAACTATCTCAGAATGGCCTGGATAAGTCAAAGCATTTTAAAGTTATCAGCACTTAAAGTGACACTGGTCAGATTTGCAAAAAATGGCCAAGTCCAGAAGGTGTAATAGGGCCGAGTCCTTAAGGGGTTAAAGTTGCTTTTATTTAACCAGCAAGTAATTTTTTGACGGGAAATGACATAGGTGTCTCCCAAAAGATAATAAGACGATGTACAAGAGGCATTATTGTGGAAAAAAAAAACATTTCTCAGCTTTTATTTACATTTGAGCAAAAAGTGTCCAATCCAAAATTATTCATACCCTTCTCAATAATCAATAGAAAAGCCTTTATTGGCTATTACAGCAATCAAACGCTTCCTATAATTGCAGACCAGCTTTTTGCATGTCTCCACAGGTATTTTTGCTCATTCATCTTTGGCAATGAGCTCCAAATCTTTCAGGTTGGAGGGTCTTCTTGCCATCACCCTGATCTTTAGCTCCTTCCACAGATACTCAATTGGATTCAAGTCTGGACTCTGGCTGGGCCACTCCAAAACGTTAATGCTGTTGTCTGCTAACCATTTCTTCACCACTTTTGCTTTGTGTTTTGGGTCATTGTCATGCTGAAATGTCCACTGGTGCCCAAGGCCAAGTTTCACTGCAGACTGCCTGATGTTGTCTTTGAGAATTGTCATGTATTGCTCTTTTTTCATGGTGCCGTTTACTGTGATTAGGTTCCCTGGTCCATTGGCTGAAACCCCCCCCCAAAGTATTAGGTTCCCACCACCATGTTTGACAGTGGGGATGGTGTTCTTTGGGTTGAAGGCTTCTCCTTTTTTACGCCAAATGAAGGAAACATCATTGTGACAAAACAATTACATTTTTGTTTCATCTGACCATAACACAGAAGACCAGAAGTCTTCTTCTTTGTCCAGATGAGCTTTTGCAAAGGCCAAGCGAGCTTTTGTGTGCCTTATTACTTGCTGGTTGAATAAAAGTAACTTTAAGTAAAAATTTGCCTGGGGTATGAATAATTATGGGCAGCACTGTATATGATACCATATGTGGCAACAAAATTTGGGACTTTAGGGTCCCTATTAATCCTTAGGAAATGGCTACAAACTTACCACCTTGGGATACATTTAAAGAGGACCTTTCACTAGAATAGAAAATCTAAACTAAGTATACAGACATGGAGAGCGGCGCCCAGGGATCTCCCTGCACTTACTGTTATACCTGGGCACCACTCCGTTCTCCCGGTATAGCCTCCGGTATCTCCTTATATTCGGCTCCACCCAGTTGAGCCTGCCGGCGTCTCCTTCTCCCATGCTGTAGCGCTCGCCAATCGCAGCGCTCAGCTCATAGCCTGAGAGTTTTTTTTTCTCTCAGGCTATGAGCTGAGCGCTGCGATTGGCCAGCGCTACAGCCTGGGAGAAAGAGACGCCGGCAGGCTCAACTGGGTGGAGCCGAACATATGAAGTTACCGGAGGCTATATCGGGAGAACGGAGCAGCGCCCAGGTATAACAGTAGGTGCAGGGAGATCCCTGGGCGCCGCTCTCCATGTCTGTATACTTAGTTTAGATTTTCTATTCTAGTGAAAGGTCCTCTTTAAGGAAATCCCAGGGTCTGCCCCACACTCTTCCTGTGATTCCTGGGACCGCTGGCTTCTTTTGTAATTATGGCTTTACTTTACTCTATTTATTGTAGATTTTGCCACTGCAAACCTCTTGTGGATGTACCCTTACAGGTTATCATTATGATGAGGAAGACATTAACAAAGCCGTTAATAGATGTCATGCTACTGTTATGGTATAGTTGTTATGAATCTTACTTTGTAAAATTAAGTGAATATAATCAACTAAAAAGAATGACACAATGAAAGTGGGCAGTTTCATGACAAGCTTCTATTTACATTTTCTGAATTATTTCCAATTAAATGAATTTCATGGTCTTTTTACAAATTTCTGGATTCAGTTCTTGGTGAAAACAATATAAGGGAGATTTGTGAAACCATCTAAATGAAAAAGAATGCTGCCCCTAGCAACCAATCACAAAACAGCTTTCATTTCTTACACTGCTCTTAAAAATGAAAGCTGTGCTGTGATTGGTTGCTGTTGACAAAAAAGGCAGTTTTTCTTTCACTTTCACTTTTCTTTCACAGCTCAATGTCTGATTTTTTTCAGGACCCATTGAAAATGAATGGGTCCAGATCTGGTCCAGATCTGTTCAGCAAAAAATGGAACAGATCAGGAAAGAAACAACGGACGTGTGAATGGACCCTTAGGCCTCCTGCACACGAACGTATTTTTTTGCGGTCCGCAAAAACGGGTCCCGTTTTTCCGTGATCCGTGACCGTTTTTTCGTCCGTGGGTCTTCCTTGATTTTTGGAGGATCCACGGACATGAAAAAAAAGTCGTTTTGGTGTCCGCCTGGCCGTGCGGAGCCAAACGGATCCGTCCTGAATTACAATGCAAGTCAATGGGGACGGATCCGTTTGACGTTGACACAATATGGTGCCATTTCAAACGGATCCGTCCCCATTGACTTTCAATGTAAAGTCTGGAGTCCCTTTTATACCATCGGATCGGAGTTTTCTCCAATCCGATGGTATATTTTAACTTGAAGCGTCCCCATCACCATGGGAACGCCCCTATGTTAGAATATACTGTCGGATATGAGTTAGATCGTGAAACCTCATTTCCGACAGTATATTCTAACACAGAGGCGTTCCCATGGTGATGGGGACGCTTCTAGTTAGAATATACTACAAACTGTGTACATGATTGCCCCCTGCTGCCTAGCAGCATCCGATCTCTTACAGGGGGCCGTGATCAGCACAATTAACCCCTCAAGTGCCGCACCTGAAGGGGTTAATTGTACTATCATATCACCCTGTAAGAAATAAGGGCTGCCAGGCAGCAGGGGGCAGACCCCCCCCCCCTCCCCAGTTTGAATATCATTGGTGGCCAGTGCGCCCCCCCCCCTTCCTCCCTCTATTGTAATAATTCGTTGGTGGCAGTGTGCGCCCCCCCCCCTTCCTCCCTCCCTCTATTGTAATAAATCGTTGGTGGCACAGTGTGCGCCCCCCCCGCCCCCCCCCCCCTTCCTCCCTCTATTGTAATAAATCGTTGGTGGCACAGTGTGCGCCCCCCATCGGCCCCCCCACTCCCTCTATAGCATTAACAACATTGGTGGCCAGTGTGCGGCCTCCCATCTCCCCCCCCCCCCCCCGATCATTGGTGGCAGCGGGTTACTAGCAATAGTACAATAGTAAAAGATTCATACTTACCTGGGAGCTGCGATCTTCGTGTCCGGCCGGGAGCTCCTCCTACTGGTAAGTGACAGTTCATTTAGCAATGCGCCGCACAGACCTGAGGCTGTCACTTACCAGTAGGTGGAGCTCCCGGCCGGACACGAACATCGCAGCAGCCGGTAAGTATGAATCTTCTACTATTGTACTATTGCTATGTAACCATGGCAACCAGGACTGTAGTAGCGTCCTGGTTGCCATGGTTACCGATCGGAGCCCCAGCAATTAAACTGGGACTCCGATCGGAACTCCGCTGCCACCAATGATGATGGGGGGGGGGGGGGAAGATGGGAGGCCGCACACTGGCCACCAATGTTGTTAATGCTATAGAGGGAGGGGGGGCCGATGGGGGGCACACACTGTGCAACCAACGAATTATTACAATAGAGGGAGGGAGGGGGGGGCGCACACTGTGCCACCAACGAATAATTACAATAGAGGGGGGGGGGGCCGCACTGGCCATCAATGATATTCAAACTGGGGAGGGGGGGGGGTCTGCCCCCTGCTGCCTGGCAGCCCTGATCTCTTACAGGGGGATATGATAGTACAATTAACCCTTTCAGGTGCCGCACCTGAAGGGGTTAATTGTGCTGATCACGGCCCCCTGTAAGGGATCGGGTGCTGCCAGGCAGCAGGGGGCAGTCTTGTACACAGTTTGTAGTGTATTCTAACTAGAAGCATCCCCATCACCATGGGAACGCTTCTGTGTTAGAATATACTGTCGGTTCTGAGTTTTCACGAAGTGAAAACTCAGCTTTGAAAAAGCTTTATGCAGACGGATCTTCGGATCCATCTGTATAAAAACTAACCTACGGCCACGGATCACGGACACGGATGCCAATCTTGTGTGCATCCGTGTTCTTTCACGGACCCATTGACTTGAATGGGTCCGTGAACCGTTGGCCGTAAAAAAAATAGGACAGGTCATATTTTTTTTACGGCCATGAAACACGGATCACGGAACTCCGCTGCCACCAATGATGATGGGGGCGGGGGGGGGAAGATGGGAGGCCGCACACTGGCCACCAATGTTGTTAATGCTATAGAGGGAGGGGGGGCCGATGGGGGGCACACACTGTGCCACCAACGAATTATTACAATAGAGGGAGGGAGGGGGGGGCGCACACTGTGCCACCAACGAATAATTACAATAGAGGGGGGGGGGGGCCGCACTGGCCATCAATGATATTCAAACTGGGGAGGGGGGGGGTCTGCCCCCTGCTGCCTGGCAGCCCTGATCTCTTACAGGGGGATATGATAGTACAATTAACCCTTTCAGGTGCCGCACCTGAAGGGGTTAATTGTGCTGATCACGGCCCCCTGTAAGAGATCGGGTGCTGCCAGGCAGCAGGGGGCAGTCTTGTACACAGTTTGTAGTGTATTCTAACTAGAAGCGTCCCCATCACCATGGGAACGCTTCTGTGTTAGAATATACTGTCGGTTCTGAGTTTTCACGAAGTGAAAACTCAGCTTTGAAAAAGCTTTATGCAGACGGATCTTCGGATCCATCTGTATAAAAACTAACCTACGGCCACGGATCACGGACACGGATGCCAATCTTGTGTGCATCCGTGTTCTTTCACGGACCCATTGACTTGAATGGGTCCGTGAACCGTTGGCCGTAAAAAAAATAGGACAGGTCATATTTTTTTTACGGCCATGAAACACGGATCACGGATGCGGCTGCAAAACGGTGCATTTTCCGTTTTTTCCACGGACCCATTGAAAGTCAATGGGTCCGCGAAAAAAAAACGGAAAACGGCACAACGGCCACGGGTGCACACAACGGTCGTGTGCAGGAGGCCTAAGTCTAATTTTTTTAAAATAAAGGTTTGCAAGGGAAGTAAGGATGAGCAAATTGCTTCTACAAGTTTAAAATATGTCCCAAATTTCCCCAAAAGTTCAGATTCTAATGAACCCAAATTTTTTGAGAGAGAGACTTTCCTTAGAGATGAGCAAACCTTTTAAGATTTGGTTCAAGAATATATATGTGTTGTCTGGGGGGGGGGGGTACTCTTTCTCATTATTAAGAGCATCTAGTACGTGTATGGAGTATTGTAGGTCAGTCAGTGCCCTAGCTTGCATGTCTATTTTTCAGAGAAGTATTATGTGGAGATGCAAACACAGCCATAGATTAAAATCTTATTATGGAAAAGCACTGATGGAACAGTTCGAGGCTACCACTGAAAACTTTATAGAAAAAAATAGGGCATGAAACACAAGGACATATGTATAAATAAAACTGCCAAAGACAAGCAAATCTATTCAATTAGTTTGAAATTCATCCTGAGTTTTCCCAAAAATTTTGATTTTTACTAGAGATTAGCGGACTTTCAATTTGTTTCTGGTCCAATTCGTCAGACTTTTTGAAAAGTTCAATTCAGACCCAAATCAATTCAGGATTAGTTAAATATGCTTCAATTAGCCTAAAAATTGTTATATAACATGCCCTAGTCTCTTAAGACTCATATTTTTTTTTTCTATAAAGCCTCACCAAATAAACATGAGGCTATAAAACCCACCCAATATTCAACTGAAACTGAGGCATGCAACCTAGTTTTCCATCAAAAACTATAATATCCCACTCAGGAATACACTTCTCTCAATGAGACATTCAAGCTGGCTCTCCTTCCAAAAAGACAAAATAACAGTAATGTCTCAAGAGAAAATTGCCTTTGTGTTGCTCTTTACCACTAGGGAGACCAGAAAATATTCATGATGACTATTGCATGCCAGGCAACACTGTTCTCACTTTCTGGGAGGAATAGATTTTGCATATCTTAAAGAGCATCTGCCAGCAGATTTGTACCTATGAAACTGGCTGCTCTGTTGCATGTGTGCTCGGCAGCTGAACACATCTGTGTTGGTCCTATATTCATATGTGCCCACACTGCTAAGAAATTATTTTGAAATATATACAAATAAGCCTCTAGGAGCAATGGAGGAGCTCTGCTCTTTTTTACAACTACCACACCCTCTCCACTTTGATTGACAAGGCCAGGTGTGATGATGTTTTAACTGCCTGTCCCTGTCAATTAAAGTGCAGAGGGTGCGGCAGTTGCAGAGAGAGCAGATGCCCCCTTTGCTCCTAGAGGCTCATTTGCTTTTATGTTTCTCAGCAATGTGAGCACATATTAACATAGGACTAATGCAACATGCAACAGGTAGAAATCTGCAGACAGATGCCCCTTAATTCTTCTGGCATTAGACAGGATATCACCTCATTTTTGTCAGGCCAGCTAATTTGCATACCTTTGGGATTGTGGTAAAGATATTGAAATTAGCTTTTCTTCCCAAAAATATGAATAATAGAACGCTAATCTTATCTCATGTAGTTGTGAAATATTCAGGTTTTTTAATTCTTTTGCAAAGAAAGCTGAGTTGCACATGTTTTTCACAGTTGGATCTTGGAAAATTGAGGATAAATTCCAAATTGATAGAATTAATTTCCTTATTTCTAGTATCTACATTTATACATACCTCCTTGTGCTTCATAGATCCCTGTTTTTTTCTACTGTTTTTGGTGGTAGCCTCAAACTGTTCAATCAGTGCTTTTTCATAATAAGATTTTTATCTATTGCTGTGCGTATAACCAATAATGGAAAACAGAGTGCCTCATACCAGGAACCAAACTCATTCTGGGTAACCACTCTTTAACAGAGAAAACTTTGCTTGGCTGCCTGAGATGCCTTGGTTGGGGTATTATTTCTTCTTATAGAGGGACCCGAGTACGCATGAGGCATATCGTAAGCCAGTCAATTTTTTTCTGGGTTTCTGGGAAAAATATATGAAAATTAGCGCATGTTACATCTGTTGGCATCAGATAGTCATAGAAAGCTGTTTTGAATATCTTTCCCAGAAACACAGAGGAACATTGCCACACACATACTATGCATACTAGGTGCTCTTCATAATGAGAAAGAGTTACCCCAGACAATGCATATATGTTGCCAAGAAATCGGGAGTAGCATACTAATCTTGTTTCAGGGAACCTGAAATGAACCAAATCTTAAAAAGTTTGCTCATCTCTAAAAGGTAGTTAAAATATTCGAATATAGGGATTCTGGAAATTATATTTTTACAAGATTTGGAGATTATTAAAGAGATGGGAGAAAAGTCTCACAGATATTTCATCATTAGATTTGGTGACAAAGTAAATGGACAAATTTACTTTCAGGAACCGCTAAATACTTTGAAGATTAAAGGCCAGCCTGCTAGAATTACAAGTGGCATTACAAAGATTTAAGAAGGACATTAGGGTATTAGAGAGAAGAAGGTTGTATATTACAAAATAAATACTCAACTGCGATGAAAAGCTTATTGGGAATGTGAATATGAACAAACCCAGATGAGCACAGTTTTGGTAATATGCACTAGCTACAGACAATAATTAATGGGTCATAGGGGGAGAATTTATCACACACTGCACTCCAGAATTCCAGAGTAAAAAAGTAGCAAAATAGGGCTTTGCGACTTTTTGGGCTTGCTTCCACAGTATTTTTACGACTTTTTGCATGTTTACATCACTCATTACAGTTTTGGAAAGAGGATGGGAAGGTGGGTGTGATTAGTTATGTTAATGAATTTCACTACAAATTAATAAGACTAATAAGTGGTAAAAAAAAAAAACTTGCAAATTCATTCCAGATTTATCACTGCAATTTTTTTTATGGAGTGGCGTTTCTAGACAAAAGAGATAAGTTCAAAGATGTGACAACGTGCAACATTTGATACAGTTAGGGCAATGCAGACTCGGCTATTAATCTCATGATAAATTCCACCCATAATCTGGAGCAAAGGTTCTCAGCTTTTTGGACCTTGTGGGCCACATTCAACTCTGATCATGATCAGCCACATTGCACTCACAATAAAGAAGTGATATACACAGCCAAGTTACATTATTATGACCACCAGCTAACATCCAGAGTAAGCATCGTGTGCAGCATGAACAGCAGCTAGATGGGCTGGGAGTGACTCAATAAGGTCCTGGTAGGTTGTCACAGGTATCTGGAGCCATGCTGACTTCAGCATCTCACAGCTACTCAAGGTTGCATGGGGAGAGGATCTATAGAGTGAACATGATGATTGAGGTCGTCCCACAGATGCTCAATAGGGTTCATGTCTGGGGAATAACGGGGCCAGGCTAGTATTGGAAGTCTTGGTCATGCTTTTCCAACCACCATCAGACATTTCTAGAAGTGTGATATGTTGCATTGTCTTGCTGGAATATTCCATCTGTCCCAGGGAAGACGATCAACATGTATGAGTTTGCATGATCTGCAAAGATGGATTCATAACCAAGTCAGTTGAGAATGCCTTCTACATGGATGAGTAGACCCAGAGAATGCCGTGAAAACATTCCCCAGACCATAAAGCTGCCACAACCAGCCTGTGTTCTTCCAGCAATGGTTTTGGAGCGTATTTCTCACCTGACACACCAACATACACACGTTTGATGAAACAGAAAACGTGACTCATCTAAGAAGCAACCCCCTTTTATCATCTCTTTTTGCAACTCTAATAAATTGCCCCTTTTACCCATGACTGTAACAGCGGATATGTGTGCAGACAGTTCATTAAACACTTTATATACCCACCAAACCAGCTCACAAAACATGACTTCCTTCATGAGCTATGTACTGCCGACTTCGAAAGTAAGAAGTGGTCATAATAATGTCACTTGACCGTGTTCAAAGAAAACATGAAATTAAACATTTAGGTAAATATTTTAGTGCGAAATTTGTCAGTCATTTTGTAAGCCCAGACGGCTTCAGGACTTCAGTTGATAGCTCTTCAATTACAAATTAGCTGAAATGAGTAAAGTGGTACAAGTGATATTGTGTGGTGCATACCAAAGTAAACACCTTTCAAAATGGCACTGTTCTATTATGAGCCCCACAGCTAGGGGTCTTAAGCCACTTACTGGGGACCACTGGTCTCGAGAATACAAGCAGTCAGTTCAATGACTGGTGGCAATGTCAACAATAACTAAATATTTAGGAAGAAATTGTTAAATTGCTTTTGTTGAAAATATTTAGAAAAATATCCTGGTTCATGGAAAAATTTACAGAAACTGTTGTACAAGAAGAATGGCAATAAAAATAAGACTACTTTTGGGGCTGTATGTACAGAGACACAAAATCATTAAGTCAGTTATGTTTACACTGGCAATAGATCTTACAGTGAATATCCCCGGTGGGTCGATGCTCATAGGGCCACCTTAGCCCTTCTCTCTGCTGCTGGCCATATACCTGCTACTGGAGGAACATTAGGGGTCATTATTAGAGGAAGTCCAGAGAACATGCTGGATGTAGGGCTGGCTTAGTGTTGTGGCCCACATCTCACCTCTCAAGCCTCCCTGCTCCACATCCATATTAGAGACAATTTGTCACATCTGTGACAGGTCTCAGAAGGTCTGAAAGATTATCTACGCATTAGTGATCTGACAGCCTCTTTTGGTTTCACTTTGTCTGTGTGTTGCTGGTATGTCACACTTCCTGTTCAGGTGTGGATCATGTGACCTTTACCCATCCCTATTTAGTCTGACTTTACCCATCACTCCTTGCTTGGGATAGCTTCATTTGGTTTTGGAAGAGCTGGAGTGTGGTTCTTGTTGGAGTCCTGTTCATCCATCATCATCATCAGAAGTTAAGTGTTCCGCTTTTTGTGTTTTGTATCCCCCCCCCCCTGGTTGTTTACTAGGCCTCAGTGAGACGCTAGTTCCTTCACCAGGGAAGGAACGGGTGGTCTCTGCCTGTCATTATCTTTAGGGCATCCAAGGGTCACCAGGGTTTTGTAGGTTCCTGTGTATGGGTATCTCTACCATTGAAAGGTGCCCATACGGATAGGAGTTAGGGCCAGGAGCAGGGTTTTATAGGTGGTGACCCTTTTCCTTACCTAGCGGTGAGGCCTAGTGTCTTTTCCCTTCCTTCTTGTTGTCTTTTGGTGTTCTCCCCTACTACATCCGTGACACAATTGGAGGAGAATGAAAGAATGTGGCAGCTATTGATGGCCACCACAAAGGGACAGCTTCTGGGGGATGGTATTGCGTGCTGCACTAACTGGTATTGGCCCATCTATTTGCGTTGCCCCACCTTCTGTCAATCTGGACCCACCTACAACATTGGGGCTACTTTTTGCTTTTTTCCAGGGTCACTTTAAGTTCCCAATCCACCCCTGTACACTAGCATCATGGCATCCATATTTATACCATATATTACGAGTATTAGGGATCCATTAACCTCTTAAGGACACATGACGTACCGGTACGTCATGATGTCCTGGTACTTAAGGACACATGACGTACCGGTACGTCATGTGTTGTTCCGATCACTGCCGCCCGGCCGGCAGTGATCGGAACCCGGTGCCTGCTCAAATCATTGAGCAGGCACCTAGGCTAAATGCGCGGGGGGGTCCCGTGACCCCCCCATGTCGGCGATCGCGGCAAACCTCAGGTCAATTCAGACCTGCGGTTTGCTGCGATCTCTGCAGTTTCTGGTCCCCGCGGTTTATGCCTAAAAAAAGTTTTATTCACCCCCCCCTGCACCCCCGAATGATTTTTATGGTGGCGGGAGGTGCAGGGGGAGGGTTGCGGGCGGTGTGGGCGGTGCGGGAGGCGATCCCCCGCCCGCCTCCCCTTGAAAATTCATTGGTGTTCAGTGGGTATACCAGGGTGCCAGCACATTGCGATGCGATGTCAGCCGTTTAACCCTTTCCATACAGCGGTCCGTACGGACCGCTGTATGGAAAACGTTAACAGCGCAGGGAGCTCCCTCCCTCTCCCATCGGGGGGCTGCTGTGCCTTTGCAGCCCCCCGATGGAGAGGGAGAGAGCCCCCAGACAGCCCCCCGAGAGATCCCCTCCTTACCCTTCCCCGTCTGCGAAGTTCTGAGCAGACGGGGAAGGTTCCCATGGCAACAGGACGCCTCTCAGGCGTCCTGCTGTCCATGGTGCTGAACAGATCTGTGCTGAAAGGCATAGATCTGTTCAGTGTAAGTAAAATACAGTGCAGTACAATATATATTGTTCTGTACTGTATTATACAGACATCAGACCCACTGGATCTTCAAGAACCAAGTGGGTCTGGGTCAAAAAAAAAGTGAATAAAAGTGAAAAAAAAGTAAAAATCAAAAAACACATTTATCACAGATAAAAAATGAAAAAAATAAAATTCCCTACACATGTTTGGTATCGCCGCGTCCGTAACGACCTGATCTATAAAACGGTCATGTTACTTTACCCGAACGGTGAACACCATAAAAATAAAAAATAAAAAACTATGATGAAATTAAAATTTTGCCCACCTTACTTCCCAAAAAAGGTAATAAAAGTGATCCAAAAAGTCGCATGTACGCCAAAATTGTAACAATCAAACCGTCATCTCATCCCGCAAAAATCATACCCTACCCAAGATAATCGCCCAAAAACTGAAAAAACTATGGCTCTTAGACTATGGAGACACTAAAACATCATTTTTTTTGTTTCAAAAATGAAATCATTGTGTAAAACTTACATAAATAAAAAAAAAGTATACATATTAGGTATCGTCGCGTCCGTATCGCCCGGCTCTATAAAAATATCAGATGATCTAACCCCTCAGATGACCACCGTAAAAAAATAAAAATAAAAACGGTGTAAAAAAAGCCATTTTTTGTCATCTTACGTCACAAAAAGTGTAATAGCAAGCAATCAAAAAGTCATATGCACCCCAAAATAGATGCCAATCAAACCGTCATCTCATCCCGCAAAAAATGAGACCCTACTTAAGATAATCGCCCAAAAACGGAAAAAACTATGGCTCTTAGACTATGGAGACACTAAAACATTTTTTTGGTTTTAAAAATGAAATCATTGTGTAAAACTTACATAAATAAAAAAAATTGTATACATATTAGGTATCGGCGCATCCGTGACAACCTGCTCTATAAAATTACCACATGATCTAACCTGTCAGATGAATGTTGTAAATAACAAAAAAAAAAACGGTGCCAAAAAAGCTATTTCTTGTTACCTTGCCGCACAAAAAGTGTAATATAGAGCAACCAAAAATCATATGTACCCTAAACTAGTACCAACAAAACTGCCACCCTATCCCGTAGTTTCTAAAATGGGGTCACTTTTTTGGAGTTTCTACTCTAGGGGTGCATCAGGGGGGCTTCAAATGGGACATGGTGTCAAAAAAAACAGTCCAGCAAAACCTGCCTTCCAAAAACCATATGGCATTCCTTTCCTTCTGCGCCCTGCCGTGTGCCCGTACAGCGGTTTATGACCACATATGGGGTGTTTCTGTAAACTACAGAATTAGGGCCATAAATAATGAGTTTTGTTTGGCTGTTAACCCTTGCTTTGTAACTGGAAAAAAAATATTAAAATGGAAAATCTGCCAAAAAAGTGAAATTTTGAAATTGTATCTCTATTTTCCATTAAATCTTGTGCAACACCTAAAGGGTTAACAAAGTTTGTAAAATCAGTTTTGAATACCTTGAGGGGTGTAGTTTCTTAGATGGGGTCACTTTTATGGAGTTTATAATCTAGGGGTGCATCAGGGGGGCTTCAAATGGGACATGGTGCCAAAAAAACAGTCCAGCAAAATCAGCCCTCCAAAAACCAAACGGCGCACCTTTCACTCTACGCCCTACTGTGTGCCCGTACAGTAGTTTACGGCCACATATTGGGTGTTTCTGTAAACAGCAGAGTCAGGGCAATAAAGATACAGTCTTGTTTGGCTGTTAACCCTTGCTTTGTTAGTGGAAAAAATGGGTTAAAATAGAAAATTAGGCAAAAAAATGAAATTCTCAAATTTCATCGCCATTTGCCAATAACTCTTGTGCAACACCTAAAGGGTTAACGACATATGTAAAATCAGTTTTGAATACCTTGAGGGGTGTAGTTTCTTAGATGGGGTCACTTTTAGGGAGTTTCTCCTCTAGGGGTGCATCAGGGGGCTTCAAATGGGACATGGTGTAAATAAACCGGTCCATAAAAATCAGCCTTCCAAAAACCATACGGCGCACCTTTCCCTCTACGCCCCGCTGTGTGGCCGTACAGTAGTTTACGGCCACATATTGGGTGTTTCTGTAAACGGCAGAGTCAGGGCAATAAAGATACAGTCTTGTTTGGCTGTTAACCCTTGGTTTGTTAGTGGAAAAAATGGGTTAAAATGAAAAATTAGACAAAAAAATGAAATTCTCAAATTTCCTCCCCATTTGCCAATAACCCTTGTGCAACACCTAAAGGGTTAACAACGTATGCAAAATCAGTTTTGAATACCTTGAGGGGTGTAGTTTCTTAGATGGGGTCATTTTTGGGTGGTTTCTATAATGTAAGCCTCGCAAAGTGACTTGAGACCTGAACTGGTCCCTAAAAATTGAGTTTTTGTAAATTTCTGAAAAATTTCAAGATTTGCTTCTAAACTTCTAAGCCTTATAACATCCCCAAAAAATAAAATATCATTCCCAAAACAATTCAAACATGAAGTAGACATATGGGGAATGTAAAGTCATCACAATTTTTGGGGGTATTACTATGTATTACAGAAGTAGAGAAACTGAAACTTTGAAATTTGCAAATTTTTCCAAATTTATGTTAAATTAGGTATTTTTTGGTGCAAAAAAAATTTTTTTTTTTACTCCATTTTACCAGTGTCATGAAGTACAATATGTGACGAAAAAACAATCTCAGAACGGCCTGGATAAGTCAAAGCGTTTTAAAGTTATCAGCACTTAAAGGGACTCTGGTCAGATTTTCAAAAAATGGCCTGGTCCTAAGGTGTAAAAAGGCTGTGTCCTTAAGGGGTTAATATCTGTTATGACACTTTTGGATCTATTTTTTTCATACTCATTCCATTTCCATTAGGTATCATTGTATCTTGTACTCCATACAATACTGAGGCATACTGCACTATTCTGACGTTTAAACTGTGATGGAAGTGAGCCTAAAGCCACTTTTCCATTGCATGATACTGGCTCTTCCCCACTCTACTCTGTTTTGGTGCCAGTTATTATTATCATTATTAGTTATTATTAAAGCGCCATTCATTGCATAGCGCTGTATGATAAGGGGTGCACATACAGTACAGACCAAAAGTTTGGACACACCTTCTCATTCAAAGAGTTTTCTTTATTTTCATGACTATGAAAATTGTAGATTCACACTGAAGGCATCAAAACTATGAATTAACACATGTGGAATTATATACATAACAAAAAAGTGTGAAACAACTGAAAATATGTCATATTCTAGGTTCTCCAAAGTAGCCACTTTTTGCTTTGATTACTGCTTTGCACACTCTTGGCATTCTCTTGATGAGCTTCAAGAGGTAGTCCCCTGAAATGGTTTTCACTTCACAGGTGTGCCCTGTCAGGTTTAATAAGTGGGATTTCTTGCCTTATAAATGGGGTTGGGACCATCAGTTGCGTTGAGGAGAAGTCAGGGGGATACACAGCTGATAGTCCTACTGAATAGACTGTTAGAATTTGTATTATGGCAAGAAAAAAGCAGCTAAGTAAAGAAAAACGAGTGGCCATCATTACTTTAAGAAATGAAGGTCAGTCAGTCAGCCGAAAAATTGGGAAAACTTTGAAAGTAAGGGCTATTTGACCATGACCGAGAGTGATGGGGTGCTGCGCCAGATGACCTGGCCTCCACAGTCACCGGACCTGAACCCAATCGAGATGGTTTGGGGTGAGCTGGACCGCAGAGTGAAGGCAAAAGGGCCAACAAGTGCTAAGCATCTCTGGGAAATCCTTCAAGACTGTTGGAAGACCATTTCAGGGGACTACCTCTTGAAGCTCATCAAGAGAATGCCAAGAGTGTGCAAAGCAGTAATCCAAGAAAAAGGTGGCTACTTTGAAGAACCTAGAATATTACATATTTTCAGTTGTTTCACACTTGTTTGTTATGTATATAATTCCACATGTGTTAATTCATAGTTTTGATGCCTTCATAGTCATGAAAATAAAGAAAAAAAATTGAATGAGAAGGTGTGTCCAAACTTTTGGTCTGTACTGTACATAATACAGACAATTGCACTAATCATAAACAAAACGAGTTACAGACTGGTACAGAAGGAGAGAGGGCCCTGCCCGTGAGGGCTTACAATCTACATGGTATGGGAGAAGGACACAGTAGGTGCGGGTGTTGGTCATGGTGGTATAGAGGCAGCAGGGTCACTGATTGTAGGCTTGTCTGAAGAGGTGGGTAGGTGGGTTTTCAGGTTTCTTTTGAAGGATTCCACTGTAGGTGAGAGTCTGAAATGTTGGGGTAGCGAGTTCCAGAGTATGGGGGATGCACGGGAGAAATCTTGGAGGCGATTGTGGGAAGAGGTGATAAGAGGAGAGGAGAGAAGGAGGTCTTGTGAGGATCCTAGAGTGCGTGTGGGGATGTATCGGGAAAGTAGCTCAGAGATGTAGGGAGGGGACAGGTTATGGAGGGCCTTGTATGTATTTGTTAGTACTTTGAAGTGAATTCGCTGGGCAATGGGGAGCCAGTAAAGGGATTGGCAGAGGGGAGAGGCAGAGGAGTCATAGGGTGAGAGGTGAATTAGTCGAGCAGCAGAGTTGAGGATAGATTGGAGTGGTGGGAGAGTGCTAGATGGAAGGCCACAGAGGAGAGTGTTGCAGTAGTCTAGGCGAGAGATGATGAAGGCATGTACAAGCATTTTCGCAGATTTAAAGTTAAGGAAAGCGAGGATGCAGGAGATGTTTTTGAGTTGGAGGCGGCAGGTGGTGGAAAGGGCTTGGATGTGCGGTCGGAAGGAAAGGGCAGAATCCAAGGTCACTCCAAAGCAGCAGACTTGGTTGACCAGGGATAGTGTGCAGCCATTGATCGTGATAGATAGGTTTGTTGGGGGGGTTGAGCAAGATGGGGGAAAGATGAATTCTGTTTTATCCATGTTAAATTTTAGAAAGCGAAAGGCGAAGAAGGATGATATAGAAGATAGACATTGTGGGATTCTTGATAGTAAGGTGGTGATGTCTGGACCAGAGAGGTAGATTTGTGTGTCGTCAGCATAAGAGTGATACTGAAAGCCATGGGACTCTATGAGCTGTCCCAGGCCAAACGTGTAGATAGAGAAGAGCAGGGGTCCTAGGACAGAGCCTTGCGGGACACCAACAGAGAGGGAATGAGACGAGGAGGTGGTGCGGGATTGGGAGACACAAAATGTCCGTTCTTTGAGGTATGATGTGATCCAGGAGAGGGCCAGGTCAGTGATGCCAAGAGATGAGAGAGTTTGCAACAGAAGGGAGTGGTCAACAGTGTTGAAGGCAGTTAGATTGTTTTCCACTGTGGATATGGTACCCGCTAGAGATGAGCAAATCACTACTAAGGAATCAAACTAATTCAAAGTCAGCCTCCTGGAGCCCGTCTTGATTGACAGCACCAGATATCTTGCAATATTGCACCTGTGATATTGCTCCGGGAATCTGCTGCTACCTGAGCAATGCAGATAGCGACTGGGCATGTTCAGCTGATGTTGGGGTACACCAGGCAGTGGAGGCAGCAGCTTAGAATGGAGGAAGACGTCTTCACTTCTGGGTGTATGCAGACATCATCAGCGCATGCTCAGGTAGAAGCACAACCATTGTGCTTACACCAATACCCGGCCATGTGAGATGTCTAGTTCTGTCATTTGAGAAGGTGTCTTTTGAACAATGGAGCCAGACCAACGGTTCCCCTTCGGTGCTTTGGGAGTCCAATTTTGAATGAATTTCATTTATTTTGAATCTATTTGCCCATTTCTAGTGCCACCTCAACCAAGTTGGTAGCAGTGTGGTGAAGATTCTCCAGGACCAACTACCATCACCTCATGGTAACATTGCTTACTTGCAACCCCAAGATCAGGTACGGTAAAAGTACCAGGAACCAGGCACTAGATTCAACTTTGGCCTAGTGGAAAAACTGGAGAAAAAAAAAGGGTAGAATTGTGTCAAGTTGAGCCAGTTGCATGCAGTGGAAATGGGGCATAAAGAATGCAGGACATTGAATTATAAGACAGAAACGATTTTCATCTATTGTTTAGAAAAATGATTTATGAAAAATATGAGAGCTAGAATTATATATATATAATAGTAATAACTGTAGTATTACTAACCCTAAATGTACAGTACAGTGTAAGGCCTCATGCACAGCCACGTACACAGCATTGCAAGGAGGCAGTATGACTCCATGCCTGTTCTTGAAACATGGCCTCTGTGTGCTGCTGTACATCCTTTGTTCTTGGGTGTCACATGCATAGAGATATTCTCCTATTGATGGAATTATACAGGGAGGAAACCTGTATACAGGGAGTGCAGAATTATTAGGCAAGTTGTATTTTTGAGGATTAATTTTATTATTGAACAACAACCATGTTCTCAATGAACCCAAAAAACTCATTAATATCAAAGCTGAATATTTTTGGAAATAGTTTTTAGTTTGTTTTTAGTTTTAGCTATTTTAGGGGGATATCTGTGTGTGCAGGTGACTATTACTGTGCATAATTATTAGGCAACTGAACAAAAAACAAATATATACCCATTTCAATTATTTATTTTTACCAGTGAAACCAATATAACATCTCAACATTCACAAATATACATTTCTGACATTCAAAAACAAAACAAAAACAAATCAGTGACCAATATAGCCACCTTTCTTTGCAAGGACACTCAAAAGCCTGCCATCCATGGATTCTGTCAGTGTTTTGATCTGTTCACCATCAACATTGCGTGCAGCAGCAACCACAGCCTCCCAGACACTGTTCAGAGAGGTGTACTGTTTTCCCTCCTTGTAAATCTCACATTTGATGATGGACCACAGGTTCTCAATGGGGTTCAGATCAGGTGAACAAGGAGGCCATGTCATTAGATTTTATTCTTTTATACCCTTTCTTGCCAGCCACGCTGTGGAGTACTTGGACGCGTGTGATGGAGCATTGTCCTGCATGAAAATCATGTTTTTCTTGAAGGATGCAGACTTCTTCCTGTACCACTGCTTGAAGAAGGTGTCTTCCAGAAACTGGCAGTAGGACTGGGAGTTGAGCTTGACTCCATCCTCAACCCGAAAAGGCCCCACAAGCTCATCTTTGATGATACCAGCCCAAACCAGTACTCCACCTCCACCTTGCTGGCGTCTGAGTCGGACTGGAGCTGTCTGCCCTTTACCAATCCAGCCACGGGCCCATCCATCTGGCCCATCAAGACTCACTCTCATTTCATCAGTCCATAAAACCTTAGAAAAATCAGTCTTGAGATATTTCTTGGCCCAGTCTTGACATTTCAGCTTGTGTGTCTTGTTCAGTGGTGGTCGTCTTTCAGCCTTTCTTACCTTGGCCATGTCTCTGAGTATTGCACACCTTGTGCTTTTGGGCACTCCAGTGATGTTGCAGCTCTAAAATATGGCAAAACTGGTGGCAAGTGGCATCTTGGCAGCTGCACGCTTGACTTTTCTCAGTTCATGGGCAGTTATTTTGTGCCTTGGTTTTTCCACACGCTTCTTGCGACCCTGTTGACTATTTTGAATTAAACGCTTGATTGTTCGATGATCACGCTTCAGAAGCTTTGCAATTTTAAGAGTGCTGCATCCCTCTGCAAGATATCTCACTATTTTTGACTTTTCTGAGCCTGTCAAGTCCTTCTTTTGACCCATTTTGCCAAAGGAAAGGAAGTTGCCTAATAATTATGCACACCTAATATAGGGTGTTGATGTCATCAGACCACACCCCTTCTCATTACAGAGATGCACATCACCTAATATGCTTAATTGGTAGTAGGCTTTCGAGCCTATACAGCTTGGAGTAAGACAACATGCATAAAGAGGATGATGTGGTCAAAATACTCATTTGCTTAATAATTCTGCACGCAGTGTATACACAGTATCTAAGGAAGCATGCTATAATTATGCATCTGTATGAAATCAGAGGAAGATGCAGGTACAGTAAGGTACAGTCAGGCAAGAAGAGAAGAGAGGATACGGCGGCACTGCCGTATCCTCTCTTCTCTTCTTGCCTGATTGAATTACTTCATATATTATGGCAGAGCACGCTGATACCACCCTGACCGCTGATCCGGCACCGGCTATTTTACCTGATACAGCATGTGGTCTTATTCAGGGTCGTGAAGGGGCGGACACATTTTTTGCTATCTGCGACCAGCAGGACTATGTGCTTGCCATTAGCACTAAGAATTTGGAAACCAAAATATTTCAGTTAGCGGATAAGGAGGTGAGACTCTTGAGATTGAGTCCCTCAAATCTTATAAAGAAAGCGGACGGGTCCCTAGAGGCCTACGTCTGTTTAAAGACATTGTTCAATATGACGACGATTCCCAGTTTACAGGGGAGTGGAAGGCTGCGCACCAGCGTTTTTCTATGGAGCTCATGGAGCTTGTTTTAGCCCGCGATAAGCGGGAATATGTGGTGGTTACAGAGGAGTTAGCCAAAGCACGGGAGGAGCTTCAAAGACGGCTCCTAGAATCACAGATGGCCGGATTTGACAAGAGACTTAACAAAAAACTACTCACCACACAGGCGGAAATTAAAGACCGTAAAAGGGACAAATTCATTCGGGACAAAAATGATTACGATCAAGACCGTGTATTTGATTGGGGTAAAAAAAAGATCCGCCCCAAACGTAAACCACGTAGAGGTCGCCATAATTTCTGGGCTACTGATTCCGAGTCGAGCCTATCCGAAGGCAATGGAGCCAATTCGGGTGAAGAAACAACCCCTTTAGAAAAGGCACGAGAAGGGGGCGTGGTCGACACTCCAGGAACAGCAAGAGAGACCCGAAAGTCCACAAGGAGGAGGCGTCAAGTGACTTGGCGGCAGTAGAGCATGATGAACTGCACGACTGTGCACCAACTCATGATATTGTTATTAATCTCACGGGCTCTGAACTGCCGCCGGGCTGTATCCCACTCCTCAATCGGGGGCTGGGATACAGCCTACCTGGGCAGTTCAACCTAGTGGATTTTGAGATTGACCTGTTTCTATCAGTTCGCAAGTTGTATCTTAAAAAGATGTTTGCTGAGACCCCTGTCCGCTGCCTTAATCCTTTACAGGGAGAGGTCCCAGCAACCATGTCTCTCACCGACTTCCACTTGTCGGGCAGATTCACTGAGGAAGAAATTGCATGCATACACTTCTTGTCCAACACTGTACCTGATGAGCCAGCGGCTACAGGGGGCCATTTGAATAAGTACACAGGGGGCGTCAGGTCCACCTTCCTTCCTCCCATGCCGGCCGGCTCTGCTTTAGATCTCTTCCACAAATGAGTATTAAGAGAAATGAGAAATGAGCAAACAGACCAATATGGTCATTAAGCCGGCCGACAAGGGAGGGAATGTGGTCCTGATGCCCAGGGAGTATTACCTGGAGGAGGCACACCGGCAATTGGGTGATAGTATGGTTTATTTAAAACTCAAGGGAGACCCGATACCCGGTATATCATCAAAATTATACGCCCTAATCAATCACTATATTTTTAATGTTTTTTTACCCAAGAACATGATAGAGCGTTTGATACCGGCCTTTCCCAAAATTCCCACATGGTATTTTATACCGAAAGTTCATAAATCACTGACCCGACCCCCTGGTCGCCCCATCATCGCGGGGATCGGCTCAGTGATGGAGCCCCTGTCCAGCTACGTTGACTGGCTCCTTAGGCCCTTGTTGCATAGTACTCCGACTTACTTGAAGGATACAGGTGACTTTCTTCGTGCGCTCAGTCTCCTTGAGTGGCAGGAAGATTTTCACCTTGTCTCTCTTGATGTCGAGAGTTTATATACTCGTATTCCACACGATCTGGGCCTTCAGGCAGTCAACACGGTTTTGCACAAAACCGACAAGAGTGTTATGTTCATAGACTTTGTTCATGAAGCTTTGGATTTAGTCCTTAGCAACAACGTCTTCCAAATTGATGGTCTCTGGTACCGCCAGGTACTAGGTACTGCAATGGGCACCCCTGTCTCGTGCACATTTGCAAACCTGTACCTGGCGGTATTCGAGGAGACCTACATCTTTTCGACGGATAACCCCTATCTACGCCACATCCACCTTTTCCTGAGGTATGTGGATGATATTTTTCTGGTCTGGTGGGGGAGTGAGGAGTTGTGCTGGGCCTGTGTAGACCATTTAAATACACATAACCGGATGAACATGAGGTTCACCGTCAAGTTTGGCGGTGAATCCCTGGACTTTCTGGATGTGCAGGTCACAGTCAGGGATGGCACTGTACATACCAGTGGCCATCGTAAACCCACAGCAACCAACTCCCTCCTCCACCAGACCATCATCCACCCTCAGTCAAACGTGCTGTCCCCTACGGACAATTTGTCCGACTACGTAGGATTAATGATACAGATGAAGGTTTTTTTAGGCAGGCCAGGGAGCTTCGTAAAAGGCTCCTGGATAGGGGTTACCCGTCGAATGGTGTTTCAGCGGCCATGCGTAAGGCCGCCAAATTGGATCGTACCTCCCTACTCAGGGAGAGAGAAACTAACTCCATACCATCACGTTTTGCATTTTCGTTCCAGTATAGTGCTGCTGCAGACATGGTCAAGCAGGTGATCAATTAAAACTGGGACCTCTTGAGAGGGGACCCTTCTCTCAGTAGTGTAACAGACGAGAAACCTCTGATTGCATTTAGGAGATGCCCTACACTTAAAAATAAACTCGTCAGCAGTGTTTTCTCTACACCCAAGGGCGAGACTTGGCTAGGTAAGCCTAAGGGCAACTTCAAATGCGGTCATTGCTCGTTCTGCGCACTTAATACGTGCAGCAAGCATTTATTTTTTGGAGATATCACACATAATGTGCGAGAGTTTATCAATTGCCATACGTCCTACGTTGTTTACGTGGTCTTTTGTCCCTGTGGACGTTTTTACGTAGGCAAGACCATACGTCCCCTTTTTGAGCGTATACGCGAGCATGTTAGCTCTATCAGGTCAGGCAGAGGTAGCCCTCGCCTTATTGACCATATTCGCATTGCCCATGACGCTCATCCGCGTTGCCTCTCCTTTGCGGGGGTGGAGCATGTCCGTCCTATCCCTCGCGGGGGGATCGGCATCGCCTACTCCTGCAGAGGGAGGCGAGGTGGATCATTCAGACGGGCGCCATGGGCCCAGCAGGCATGAACGACAGAAATGATATGTCTGTCTTTCTGTAACTGATATGCGCTCTATAAATATATGTATACATTCATAGGTCCGTATCCCTCCATGTTTGGCTATGTGTTATTTTCTAGTTGCTACCATTTTTCATTTTTATTAATTTTCGTTTTGTATCTGCTGTCTTAGGCCTCTTTTTGCCTTTTGCGTAATATTTGGTCCCTCTGTCCACATATGTCATTGTTATATGTCTGTTTTTGATTATGCTAATTTTGCGCGCTTTCACCCCTTGGTCACAGACACACAGTATACATTGTCTTTGCATTATGTCTCCCCTATTTATCCAGGTCCTTGCTTACATGTCCCACGGCGTGGGGGTATTAGCAGGTGAATGATATCCGATTTCGTATCTATGTTGCTATTTGATTACATTGGCATTGTCACTGCTGTGCGCTTGTTTTTATATGTCATTTTACTTCAGGGGCGAACAGCTGTGGATGACGGCGCCGGCCGTTCCCTGCCCGCCTCTATATAAAACGCACCTGCGTCATGACGTATTGAGCGGCCTGAGGAAGCGCGATCCCACGCGCGAAACGGCCGTCGCCGCCTGCAACAGTGTGTTCGCCCCTGGATCCCCTATGTATCCACTTCTAAAGAAGCTACAATAAAGTTATCGACTTGTATCCTGGTGAGTGCCGCAACGCTATTACTTTCTCCTCTCTGAACAGTAAGGTACAGTGCCCATTTATGTAGTGTTATGTTTTTTTTTTTTACCTTGAGTGCAATTGTTTTAAAAAAGTAGAATGGATGCCAGAAAGAAAACTTTATGGATTATATGAATATAATGTACTGTCCTAGTCTTTCCTAGAACTGGCAGAACACAATTTTGTGTGTTGAGACTATTAAGTAAAGATGAGCAAAGTTTTGAAACATTTGATTCTGCAGCTTCGCCAAAGTTTGACAAGAAATGTCACGAATTGCTATAAATCAGGTATACCCAAGCCACTCTTCCTTAGTGTATGGCCACATGGAGCAGCCATGCAGCAGGCATGTTGTGGCAATGCTGTGGTAAAGAACCATGTGGCGAATTAGCCCTCAGCTGCCTTTCATTTTTTAATGAAGACGGCACTGTATAGTCGGTTTTCATTGTTAATGGCCGCGTGGCACCTTTTATGCACCTTTAAACAGGGGCTGTACCCACTTCTCCAACCACAGCGCTCTCTTGCCCTACAGGTGGGAGCCCTTCTTCTGCCATCTGCTTTTCCTCCTTTTCCACATCATCTAATATCGATGAGAATATGTCATCAGGACCATCCAGCTCCTCCTCTCTCTGTATCTTGCTGACTTTTCTAGGACATGGAGACTTTGAAGGATGATTTGGAAGAAGTAAAGCCAGCAAAAGATGAGGATGGTCATCATTAAGACCTGACTCCCCTAAGGGGTGCAGACTGGATGGTATTGATTGGCACGCTGGCACTGGAATAATAAAGGCTTCCATCTTATTGGTATTAAATTACACATGTTAGTTTATGGCTGATGTAGGAATAAGTAAATGTAGGAATAAATAAATAAAACTGACTCAGAATAAGTTTCCCTGCACTCTCCCCCCCTGCACTCTCCCTCTCCAATATTCTTCTATTAATCATTTTCAGCAAAACTGTCCCTACCACATGAGCACTTACTCTCTCCCTACGCTCAGCTCATAGGACAATAGCGGAGACCGTGCGGGATGAGGGTTTTATAGGGCTGTAACATCACAGGGGACGGCTATCTGCGGATTGGCTGGCTGCACAGCATTATGGGTGATCTTGCGTTCCCGGGCTTGTCTCCTACACACTTAGTTTCGTTTTGTAACACATGCAGCCACCATTTAGGAAAACCTGATACGTTACCACAAAGTGCGAGAAAATTCGGATTCGTTGCGAATCAACATTTTCCTAAACTTCGGACTGAATTCCATTTTGAATGCTTTACTTTGCTCAAAACTACTATTAAGCAAAATACAACATCTATGTCAGTCTTAAATGACTGGTGGTTACTGGTAATTTTTTCTGTCTTTGACTAAACAATAGACAGGACCTCTGTTTTATCAAATTCAGTGTCATGACCCATCCAAAACTCAAAATATATCAGCTTCTTCGTATTTTGGAGTTTGGCTCTATTCACACTGTTGTATGTTTTCAATTTATAACAGAAGGCTTGAAGCTGTGCCAGATCTGTTGTACGTTGGATTCAAACAGTGCACTAAAGACACCATTGATTTAAAATTGGTATTCTGTCAAGGTTTCTCTCATTTTGGTGTGAAAAATACTGTTGCCAACTACCAGAAGGTAGAGCCATTGTTAGTGTGAATAGAGCCGTAGGCTTATGAAGGGGTTGTACGGACAACACATGTGATGCAATAAAAATATATCATTACTTACCTGACAGATCCCGCACTGCCACTTCAGCTCTCCTGGTCGGGCTCTCTTTATCTGGCTGCAGCAGTGACAGTATATTGACAACAAGTGACCGCTGCATCCAATCACTGGCCTTTTTGGTACAATGCTGAAGCCAATGATTGGCTGCAGAGGTCACGTGTTGATGACATGAGGTCAATGGAGCAGCTAGATAAACAGAGCCCAGCCATGAGAACCAGATTGGTGGCACATGATCTGTAAGTATGCAGGTGGATTGCATGTTTTGTCCTGTTTCCTCCTAAAACTGGACAACCCCTTTAAGTATGTTTCATATTATTTCCATGAACACAAAATGTAAATAGCTGATGCTCCTTTTATATTTACCTCCAGAAATTATAATATGTGGTATGAAATGTAGAGTATAATTTTCTGTTACCTGCTGTACTGTGCACTGTGGGTCCCGTTAGCATTGGCGAGGCAGTACTTGGTTGGTTATCACTACTACTTTGCACTGTCACACTAAGAGGGCTGTTTCCTGGGAGGCTCTGAGCGGAAGCAGTAACATTTACAGCAATTTCTGCAGTAGTTGTTGAAGATTCTGATGCTAGTGTGGTATCTGCAAAACAAGAAAAAAGGTTCCAACATATTAAGATTAATATGAGGGAGTTTATAAGCTGTATATACTGTACACATCTACATATTTACGTCTACTGACTGGCATTGCCAGACTACACTGACTTGTATTACTACTATTTTTTCTTTGTTTTCAGCCCTCAATAGGATCTAATGTCAAACGAATACCATTCCAGTATTAAAAGGCATAACATTGACTCAGATGTACAGACATGCTCAATAAAAAACCTTCGACAAAGGCTATTTTCACACAGCAGTATTTGGGTCCATATTTGTAAGTGGGAAAAAATAAAGAGGAAGTACAAATCTTATAGGATTTATTTCTGAAGGTTCTGTTCTTGGCATTGGCTTTTAAATGAGAATGCGAGATCTACTTTTAGGATAGCTTTAACCGCCTCCGGACCGCCGAACGCAGCGACGCGTCCTGGAGGCGGTCGATTCATTCCTCCTGGACGCATATACGCGTCCTCTCGCGAGACGCGAGATTTCGTGTGAACGCGCGCACACAGGCGCGCGTGTTCACAGGATCAGAAGGTAAGCGAGTGGATCTCCAGCCTGCCAGCGGCGATCGTTCGCTGGCAGGCTGGAGATGCGATTTTTTTAACCCCTAACAGGTATATTAGACGCTGTTTTGATAACAGCGTCTAATATACCTGCTACCTGGTCCTCTGGTGGTCCCTTTTGCTTGGATCGACCACCAGAGGACACAGGCAGCTCAGTAATAAGTAGCACCAAACAGCACTACACTACACCCCCCCGTCACTTATTAAACCCTTATTAACCCCTGATCACCCCATATAGACTCCCTGATCACCCCCCTGTCATTGATCACCCCCCTGTCATTGATCACCCCCCTGTCATTGATCACCCCCTTGTAAGGCTCCATTCAGACGTCCGTATGTTTTTTACGGATCCACTGATACATGGATCGGATCCGCAAAACACATACGGACGTCTGAATGGAGCCTTACAGGGGGGTGATCAATGACGGGGGTGATCACCCCATATAGACTCCCTGATCACCCCCCTGTCATTGATCACCCCCCTGTAAGGCTCCATTCAGACGTCCATATGATTTTTACGGTTCCACGGATACATGGATCGGATCTGCAAAACACATACGGACATCTGAATGGAGCCTTACAGGGGGGTGATCAATGACAGGGGGGTGATCACCCCATATAGACTCCCTGATCACCCCCCTGTCATTGATCACCCCCCTGTAAGGCTCCATTCAGACGTCCGTATGTTTTTTACGGATCCACGGATACATGGATCGGATCCGCAAAACACATACGGACATCTGAATGGAGCCTTACAGGGGGGTGATCAATGACAGGGGGGTGATCACCCCATATAGACTCCCTGATCACCCCCCTGTCATTGATCACCCCCCTGTAAGGCTCCATTCAGACGTCCGTATGTTTTTTACGGATCCACGGATACATGGATCGGATCCGCAAAACACATACGGACATCTGAATGGAGCCTTACAGGGGGGTGATCAATGACAGGGGGGTGATCACCCCATATAGACTCCCTGATCACCCCCCTGTCATTGATCACCCCCCTGTCATTGATCACCCCCCTGTAAGGCTCCATTCAGACGTCCATATGATTTTTACGGATCCACGGATACATGGATCGGATCCGCAAAACACATACGGACATCTGAATGGAGCCTTACAGGGGGGTGATAAATGACAGGGGGGTGATCACCCCATATAGACTCCCTGATCACCCCCCTGTCATTGATCACCCCCCTGTCATTGATCACCCCACTGTAAGGCTCCATTCAGACGTCCATATGATTTTTACGGATCCACGGATACATGGATCGGATCCGGAAAACACATACGGACATCTGAATGGAGCCTTACAGGGGGGTGATCAATGACAGGGGGGTGATCACCCCATATAGACTCCCTGATCACCCCCCTGTCATTGATCACCCCCCTGTAAGGCTCCATTCAGACGTCCGTATGTTTTTTAAGGATCCACGGATACATGGATCGGATCCGCAAAACACATACGGACATCTGATCTGAATGGAGCCTTACAGGGGGGTGATCAATGACAGGGGGGTGATCCCCCCATATAGACTCCCTGATCACCCCCCTGTCATTGATCACCCCCTGTAATGCTCCATTGAGACGTTCGTATGTTTTTTACGGATCCACGGATACATGGATCGGATCCGCAAAACACGTACGGACATCTGAATGGAGCCTTACAGGGGGGTGATCAATGACAGGGGGGTGATCACCCCATATAGACTCCCTGATCACCCCTCTGTCATTGATCACCCCCCTGTAAGGCTCCATTCAGACATTTTTTTGGCCCAAGTTAGCGGAAATTTTTTATTTTATTTTTTTCTTACAAAGTCTCATATTCCACTAACTTGTGTCAAAAAAATAAAATCTCACATGAACTCACCATACCCCTCACGGAATCCAAATGCATAAAATTTTTTAGACATTTATATTCCAGACTTCTTCTCACGCTTTAGGGCCCCTAAAATGCCAGGGCAGTATAAATACCTCACATGTGACCCCATTTCGGAAAGTAGACACCCCAAGGTATTCGCTGAGGGGCATATTGAGTCCATGAAAGATTGACATTTTTGTCCCAAGTTAGCGGAAAGGGAGACTTTGTGAGAAAAAAATAAATAAAATTTCCGCTAACTTGTGGCAAAAAAAATAAAAATTCGATGAACTCGCCATGCCCCTCATTAAATACCTTGGGGTGTCTTCTTTCCAAAATGGGGTCACATGTGGGGTATTTATACTGCCCTGGCATTTTAGGGGCCCTAAAGCGTGAGAAGAAGTCTGGGATCCAAATGTCTAAAAATGCCCTCCTAAAAGGAATGTGGGCCCTTTTGCGCACCTAGGCTGCAAAAAAGTGTCACACATCTGGTATCGCCGTACTCAGGAGAAGTTGGGGAATGTGTTTTGGGGTGTCATTTTACATATACCCATGCTGGGTGAGATAAATATCTTGGTCAAATGCCAACTTTGTATAAAAAAATGGGAAAAGTTGTCTTTTGCCAAGATATTTCTCTCACCCAGCATGGGTATATGTAAAATGACACCCCAAAACACATTGCCCAACTTCTCCTGAGTACGGCAATACCACATGTGTGACACTTTTTTGCAGCCTAGGTGGGCAAAGGGGCCCACATTCCAAAGAGCACCTTTCGGATTTCACCGGCCATTTTTTACAGATTTTGGGACCCTAAAATGCCAGGGCAGTATAACTACCCCACAAGTGACCCCATTTTGGAAAGAAGACACCCCAAGGTATTTCGTGATGGGCATAGTGAGTTCATGGAAGTTTTTATTTTTTGTCACAAGTTAGTGGAATATGAGACTTTGTAAGAAAAAAAATTTAAAAAAAATCATCATTTTCCGCTAACTTGTGACAAAAAATAAAAAGTTCTATGAACTCACTATGCCCATCAGCGAATACCTTAGGGTGTCTACTTTCCGAAATGGGGTAATTTGTGGGGTGTTTGTACTGTCTGGGCATTGTAGAACCTCAGGAAACATGACAGGTGCTCATAAAGTCAGAGCTGCTTCAAAAAGCGGAAATTCACATTTTTGTACCATAGTTTGTAAACGCTATAACTTTTACCCAAACCATTTTTTTTTTTTTACCCAAACATTTTTTTTTTATCAAAGACTTGTAGAACAATAAATTTAGAGAAAAATGTATATATGGATGTGGTTTTTTTTGCAAGATTTTACAACTGAAAGTGAAAAATGTCATTTTTTTGCAAAGAAATCGTTACATTTCGATTAATAACAAAAAAAGTAAAAATGTCAGCAGCAATGAAATACCACCAAATGAAAGCTCTATTAGTAAGAAGAAAAGGAGGTAAAATTCATTTGGGTGGTAAGTTGCATGACCGAGCAATAAACGGTGAAAGTAGTGTAGTGCAGAAGTGTAAAAAGTGGCCTGGTCATTAAGGGTGTTTAAGCTAGAGGGGCTGAAGTGGTTAAGTGCCTGTGCAAGAATGGGGGAAGTGGTTGGGAAAGAAACCCTCCCACTTGGCTGGACCTGTAAAGGGAAGCTTACTTACTGGCTCCCTGCTCCTTCTCCTCCTGGTCTGAGACGCTCTACGGGGATCCCTCTCTGTAAACATCCCGTTTGACATCACCTGCAGCCAATCACTGGGTACGGCAGTGGCTGTCTCCCTTTATGTCATGACAAATGGTCACACGACACAAAGGGATCTGGTCTCTGTTGTGGCCAGTGATTGGCTGTGACAAGCCAGGAAGCCAGTGCCGGGAGTAAGTAAGCTTCTCTTTACTGGTCAGTCCAAAATCTCCTCTTCCATTGTAGTAGCATGAATATACATCTGAATGGGCTTTAGTAAATAATTTCTAAAAACAGACATAGACCCTCTGGAAAATCCATAGCTAGCCCTAGGGCTAGACAACCAAGGGGCTACTCTTGTCAAATATAGAGAAGTGAGCATTGTAAGTGCATCTATCTATCTATCTATCTATCTATCTATCTATCTATCTCTTATAATCTATCTAATATCATCTGTCTAACTGTCTATCTGTCTGTCTCCCTTTTGGATTCAGTCTTGTATTTGGATAACAAAATGCATGAAAAAAAAAATCTGTGTATATATAATAAACACCATGCACATGTCAGATCAGTATATACTGTATATTTTCTCCTTATATTCTCAAAGTCCACCATTTATTTTATTCACTTTGCCATGGCCCAATCATGTACTAGTAATATAATCTTCTTTAGAGTCCCGACCTGTAAAATTATATGTTTGATTAAAGGATTATTCCACACAAAACGTATCTTTGCCATCTCCCTGATCTCTCCCAGATGTGCTTCTACAACATACTCCAGATGCTATATAAACATTAGCTCTGGGCCACTTCTATGAAATGCCATTAACCTTTTTTCTGACCCAGTTAATTTACGTTTTTTTCCCTCTTTTAATTTTTTTTTCTGTTGACTAAGAATAACATTTTTATTATTGATGTACATGTGCTACATGTTTTTACCAGACAAATATCCCTTAACATGAAGAATAACAGTGCACTTTATTCTACTACAGTATGTGTATGTTACACCTTTTAGAAACTTCTTACAAAATGTGTGATTAATGGAAAAAGAAGGTTTCAGTGAAGATGTGAAATCATAAGGTATGTGTGAAGGAAGCCAAAATTTCCCAATAGCTCAATATGATCAAAACCAGCCATTCCTAAACTACACCCTCTTCATCAGTCTTACGTCAGTAAAATGCATGAGCTTTGTAGCAATATGTTTTCTCCCAGAGAAGAACGGGGGATGTGCCTGCTAGAATTTAGAGTATGTTCTAATATTTTTCAGACCTTGCATTTTTTCAATATCTTACATAGTTTAATTAGATAAAGAAACATGAACACGAATCAGAAAACCTTGCATTCTGCTCGTATTCATACTGTAATCCAAATTACTTGAGGCAGACAATTAACAAGGCATAATACAAGATGATAAAAAATGTTTTAGCCTTGTCACACTTGGTGGGTGTTTTTAGGGCTGTGTTCACTTTTACATCGGAGGTTCCATTAGGGACCTTTCAATTTCATAAAAAATGGCAGCTAATATAGCACAAGAAATGACGGACCATTTTAGAAACTCAATGCACCCCATCACCCCATTATAGTCAATAGGGTGCATTGTACACCGTTGGTGTCTATGATGTGATGGATCTCTCACTGCCATCAAATTCATTCTTCTGCTTCAATGATGGAGCAGAACAATGGAAATTAACAATGCACATGAGAACATAGTCTAAGGTGGCCATACACATTAGTGTTAAGTTGATCAAAATGGATGATTTCAATCAAAACAAACGTTCATCAGTTGAAATGTAACAATGAACGATCAATGAATAACCATTATCATTTGCAAAGAAGTTGGCCGTGTTTAATATTTTCATCCAATAGTTGGACAAAAGAACTAGCATTCAGAGAAAGATTACTTGTGAAGGAAAGATCTTTCTTTGAAAGAACATTTCCAAAATGATCTTTCATCCATCACCCCATTTCATTGAATGTGTATGGGCAGTATGAGCCAATGTAATGGTCAATATAGACTAAAATGTGTATGGTCGTGTCTGTAAAATCATCGTTCCCCAGATAATTGTATGTTTATCTCCTGTTCAACCATCAAGCAAATGCTATCTAATGTGTATGGCCACCTTAATACTGGTGCTCCCTTCTAACATTGTGCTGGTCGGACACACCCTTGTCAATGAAAGTTATATAGGCTAAAAACAAGTCAAGACTGGACTTGGCAATGTCTAAGGACAAAAGATGGGAGAAAAAGTTAGTGAATACATTTGCTAGGTCTGTAGCCCCAACCACTTTTAAAGAGAGAATAACAAGTAGGGCAGTGGCTTCATAAATATGGAGTACAGCCAGAATGCCATATTTATACTTATGCCAGATTTGTCGTGATTGCATTGATAAATCTGACCCAGTTTTTAGTGGCAAAAACAGCAGTGGACAGCCATCACAGCGCTGGACGCCGCACCATATATGTGGTCACATTATTTCTTTGGTGTTAACTGTTAAAATACTAGGCTCCTGATGATACAGTTGTATGAAAAGCGTCGAGCCTGCACATTGTGAACTACTGCTTTAGTGCCCTAATGTTGTGCCTGCATGCACGCAGGGCAGCTGGGGGCATTAAGCACTTAGCTATCTCAGCAAGACCCGACAGTACATGCATTCGAGTCGGGGATCAGCTGAGAGTGCTTACAATAAGGGGGAGGTGTGTGGATCCTAGTAATAGCACTGGCCGAGAATGTGAAGTAGGCGGATGTGAACTCCTTCCTAGTCTAGATTTGGTTCTTCTAGCTGGGACCACTCCTAACCCCCACCATATACCATAGATGTGTTGCTGCTGCACACTGGGTGGCACACACTTTGGATGTGACTTTGAGTGCTAACTGTCTACACTCTTATTTTCTCTACATACACGTAGCCCCATACTTTATACATCGCCTATACAGGCATGGGATCTAGGCGTAGAGAACTCACTGTACTTTGATACAGGCCTGTCGATTATGTGTCCCCCCTTTTAGTTTATTGGCTTCAAATAAAGATTTATTTAGTTTGTTTTTAGCGTCTTGAGCAGGCAGTGATTTATTGTTAAAAACAGCAGTGGATCTAAAACTAGGGAAGAAAATACTTCTTTTTTATGGAGTTTTAGTGTTTTCTGTTTGTATAATATATGGATAAATCACACCAAACTGTACTGTGTGCCAATATATACAACAAAGTACTGTATAATGCAAGAAACAAAAATCTGCTTCCTGTTTATAGGCTTGTGGGGAGTTTTACATTTGCAGAATGCTAATTTGTTGAGGTTATTTTGCACTGAATATATCCACTGCAACACAAATGGTGAAATGTGAAATATGAAATCTGTGATGAATTTGACCACTCAGATTTTATTTCAAAGAGGCAGTAAGTTGCACTAGTAAGTGGGCATGATTTATGATGAAATACCTTGCACCAAAATTGTGCCAGAATTGTGATGCATTCTGGTGCAAAGTAAACTAATACATGGTTTAAACTTAGACTAGACCAGAATGCACAACCCTTTCTGGTCAAAAGGCCACTTTGCTAGACTGCAATCCCAAAACTTTAAAGGGTTTTACCATCTGAAAGTATATTCCATAAATATTGGATAAGTGCTGGTAAGCCTTATTTCACACAAGCACTAAAATGTTCCAGCAGGCTGTTCCAGTAGAGAAACAGACTGCTGGAGTTCATCACATTCGGCATAGTTGGAAACTGCCAGAGCACCACAAGGCATTAGTGCCGAGATTCGGCCGAAAAAATACAGCTGCAAGTGTTTAGTACTAGTGTGAAATTAGCCTAACACCATTAGAACTCCCACTTTTCAGAATGAGGGTCCCCTTCTGCCTTGTTCACACCCCAGAAAGAGACTTTTTCCACTTTAATTCAGGTGAGTTGCTGAAACAGCCGAGTGCTTAACTATTCCCAAAAAACACAACTAATAACCACCTCTCCACTTCATCTACTCCTTACTGGAGGGTCATAAAGGGATCAGAAGACCTCTATTCTGCCAATACACATCTGTGTCTTGGAGATGGCCAAACAGTGCATCATTGGTACTTCACTGTCCCTGTTTCTGTTCTATCTTCTCACACAGAAGATGTATGTTAGCAGACACCGACAAGCATGTGTGTGACCAGATGGTCGGAAGGCCACATGAAATGGCATCATTGTCCACATATGACCCCCAGGCTGCAGGTTGTGCACCCCTGTACTAGACAGTATAAATGCACACCAGAATTATCAGACTGTCTTGTCTAAGTTTTAATCAGGAAAATCATGTCTGTGTGTTAGTTTCAGACAGTTTATCAAACTTTTTGCAACTAGCATTTATGCCCCCATCTCTGAAATTTTCTCTTTTATCCAATACCATCGTTGAAGTAAGCAAAAAATCTTATTTCTATTTGAGAAAAATTGGTAATAGCTTCCACTATGTTCTCTTGAGACATAACAGAGTTTGTACTAGAGAAAATTCCAACATAAATACATTACACAGAATCGTTTATTTAATGATTTAATTGTTCTCAAATCATGGACATCAATCATGAACACCAGTGACTTCAACGGAAAGACTGCTCCATTTGGCCTAGAATCAGATGCTTTGCTAAAAATCGGAGTGTAGCCTGTATGTATTGTATAAGATGAATTATTAGTGCATTGTGATTGCATTGAGTTATGGCTACCAGTTTCATGCCATATGACCAATTATTTTTGTCCAAAAACAAAACCTCCTAAGCCAATTAAGAAGCGCCAGAACTTCTTTATGTAAAGATTGCATAGAAACAAATCTATGCTATGAGGATTTGAGTATTAGCTTTCAATCATTCATTATAAAACAGGAAGGCAGATCATGGACATTCATGGGGGCAGAAAAGGTGCTGTCTTGCAAGTTCAAGGAGCTCTACAAAATGAAAGGTGAAATCTGATTTGTTGCACAGGGCAACTAAGCCAGTTTTCCTTTACACCAATTTTGATAAATATCCCCCTAATACAGCACGGAATAGTGAGGAAATTGTTATATACTATGAATGAAAACCTTGTGGGAAGGATCTGACTATAAATCTTTTATTCTTCTTTATCATACTTACCAACGGTTTAGTTTGTAAAATCCAGGCATCTAAGCCTGGGGAAAGCCCCAGCCGTGACCAGGAACTCCCACCTACAGGCGTGATATACATTAGCCCCACCCATTTTCAGTCCGGGACAGCCTAAATTTGCCGGCATTGATTCTGAAAATCAGAGGCAGTTGGCAACTATGCTTGATTATACATTTGGGCACATGGATTTATTTTTTTCCTCATTCTCACATACAGGGAGATTTATCAAAATTGGTGCAAAGGAACACTGGCTTAGCTCCCCATAGCAACCAATAAAAAAAATGAAAGGTTGAATCTGAGAAAGTAAGGCAGTTTTCCTTTGCACAAATTTTGATAAATCTCCCCCTAGGTTTGAAACTCTCAAATGTATACCACAGACACTTGTAACTGTATGCCTATACCATTGCATATGTCAGTTTAGTTAAAAATAAAAAGCTGTACTAACAACCTCTGATGATGGTGACATCATTGGCAGTTGATTAAAATAATAAATTTCTTCTTCTCGTTTGCCTCACTTAGATTACTGGGTGAATAGCACAGTCCTCAATATTTTGCTTGAGCCACAGATGTCTTGTCCAGGACCCCAGAATGTTGTGGCCTCAGACAATACAACTGTATCGCCGTCCTTAGGATAGCAATACAGTTGAATCTCTGCAGCCAATGGCTCCCTGTCCCGCCGCTCACTCTCATAAGCAACAGGCCTGCTTCATGGGAGTCTGTGCTGGGGGCACTATAGGGGACATTATACCTACTGGGGACACCACAGAAGGGCATTATATCTACTTGGGGGCACGACAAGGGGTATTATACCTACTGGGGGCACTACAGGAGGTCATTGTAACTACTGGAGAGCTATAACTTACTGGGGGTGCTGTAGGGACTGGTGCACTTCAGGGGGTTATTATAAGTACTGGGGCATTAAAACTACTGCGGATACTAGAGGGGGCCATTATAATTATTGGGGGCACTAAATGTTCAATATTAACGTCAGGTGAGGAAAGTTGATAACCCATTGGTGGTCTTCGATTTGCAACATTTTGACCCAAAATGCAGTGATGTAATGCATTCAAAAAACAATGATACAATTGTGCTAGATGAAGCAATATTACTGTATAAATGAATATATTTCATAAATGCATGCAGATTAAAAATACCATGTAAACATCTTTCAAATTAACTAGTTTTGGCAGGAAAATACTTAGAAATTAATGAAGAGAGCATCATTGATACCTCTGTTCTGGAGATAGTTGTGGGACCTTAATTGGTACCAACCACATATATATGGCCTGTGGATATGTCATGAATGTCTATTTTATTTATTTTTTCTTTTAATTCAGCCAATTTTAGAAAGATGTTGTAATGTTAGGATGTCCTCACATTTAAGCACATCTGTCTTAGCTGAAGTAAAGGTGCCCATACACACTCAATAGTTGTCAGTGAACAACTTGCGGCAGAGTGGGCATGCCTTTTCAATAGTGAGAGAAGATAAAAGCCAGACACTTCAGACAGCATCTTATCTCTTGGGAGAACAAAGGTATTGGGTAGTGTTGAGCCCTGAATCCGAATTTCCATGTGATTCGTGGTAACAAATCATTTTTTTTTTCAAAATGGTGGCTACACATGTTACAAAGTGTAAGTAAGAAGCCCCAGAATGCGAAATCACCCATAATGCTGTGCAGACAGCCCATCAGCAACTAGCCAGCCCCTGTGATGTCACAGTCTTTAATTGGGGAAAATTGGATAGGCAGAGTGCAGGAACAGTGTAGGGAGATCGTAAGAAGAGTTTTTACACATTGTATGGAGAGCATAGAGAGAATGCAGGGACAGTGCAGAAACTGTAATCTAAGGCTGAAGGGATCCATAAGAGACAGAGCAGTTTGCATTAATTCCTGTGTAGGGCACAGTGTAGCTGGCCAGCTAAGACCTGTTCTAGGTTGCTAATATAGCTTATATGTTTATACAGCTAGACATGCCAATAACCTTAATACAGTTCCTATGTTTATGTGTTAAAGACAAAAGCGGAGTTATTTACTGTGACATCATGTTTTCGATGTCATGTAATAGTTAAATGTTGTGTTCACAGAAGCAGAAAAGATAGTATGCCTTTAAAATTCATAATATAATGTAAACTAAGCTCAATGACACAGCAGAAACAACAGAAAGCATAGAGGTAAACTGTCTTCACCAATCACAGCCAGCCTCACACACAGCAGGAGTTTGGACCAATCACAGCTAGCCTCACACACAGCCTGTGTGGAAAATCCCCCTAGCAGGAGCTGCTAGAATCATTACACCAGAAGAGATGAGCTGAAAGAGGACCTTTCACCTGAAAATGCAAGTTAAACTAAAGATATACCCTTACTTTCCGGCCCCCGGTAGTGCTTATTCAGTTCTTCATTTTGCACTCAGTGCCCCCGTTTGTCCGCGGTGCCCCCCGCAATATTTCCTGCCTTCTATTCTAATGAGCCAGAAGCTCCAGTTCTCGTGAGATTCGCGAGAACTGGAGCGATTTCATCCATCCTGAGCCGCCGCCTCCGACATGGCTCCAATGCTCGCCGCGGGAATCCAAGATGGCGCCAGCTCAGGATGGATGAAATCGCTCCAGTTCTCTCAAATCTCGTGAGAACTGGAGCTTCTTCTCCCTGGCTAAGAGCGGAGCGCGCTGATTGGATGCGCTCCGTGCCAGGGAGAATAAAGACACGGCTGGGAGAACTTTTGCAGGCCCGCCCAGTTGAGCGAATGGCTCATTAGCATAGAAGGCGGGAAATATTGCGGTGGGCACCGCGGACAAACGTGGGGCACTGAGTGCAAAATGAAGAACTGAATAAGCACCACCGGGGGCCGGCAAGTAAGGGTATATCTTTAGTTTAACTTGCATTTTCAGGTGAAAGGTCCTCTTGAACAGACATTCACTCCTCTAAGAGCTGTATTTTATGGAAGCAGAGAGGCCAAAATAGGTATTTAGAACAGTTATACAATGTTCCTATTGTTAGTATTGTGATTAGAACTGTATAATGAACCAGTTATTTATGTTTACTTACAGTTCCACCAAACGACAAATTCAATTGCATACAAACGAACTACTGAACCATACAATCATACAATCCAAACAAATTGCATACAAATGCAAACTGCTCATACCAGATCATAAGCAATTGTATAGAGCAAACTGCAAACCAAGTAGAGCAAGTGAACCATTAGTTAGACCTCAGATATACCTCTCAGAGAGATCATAAAATACTTAAATAACTTAAAGTGAGAGTACAGATACTCAAGAGAGAAATATATCCACCATTTTATGCTGAATGACAAGATTGAACAGTGAAACCACCATCTTATGCATACCACCATCTTGTGATATCTTTTCAACTTGTGTTATGTACATGGACTATCTGCTGCGGACAGTGCGGAGGCGGCAGTGTTATATATGAAGAAAAGTTGAAGTTAATAAAGAAGTTATTTCAAGCATTTGGTGTGCTCTTTAAACCTACTGTTTCCATAGAACGTCGCTAGAGGAATTACAGAGTAACAGACAGTCTGGTTAGACTAAAAGTCAGAGATATCAAAATTCTTCTAATGCCACAGTGCAAAAGGCACTTCATAGTGCTGCGCCTGCCACAGTGGAACTATTACCCTCAGAGGGCGAAGTGATAGCGCTCAGAAAAGAGCGCTTTGGGTCAGTGGAGCTCCAGCATATACCGCCGCGCAGCAACTGTTTCCTGAGTGAGCAAGCAAAGACCTCAGTGGAGCTAACATAGAGGCCATAGAACGTATGCATTAGTATAAAACTGCAGCCGACTCTTAAAGTGGCTGAACAGCAAAGGCAAAATAGTCAGAGAAAGAGCGCCAAACCCTCCTGCGATCCCTAGAGAGAGAAAGAGAAGCATGGTGAGAGGCCAGAGCTAGAGTGCCCGCACCGCTATCCACGGCGAGACCATGTATTGCAGCCAGCTAGTTTCCCGTCACTAGGCCAAAGACTGCAGCAGCGTATCCAAGCCAGCGCTTTGCAAATCTACACAGAGCATCGCAAGTCTGCACAGAGGATCACAAATCTGCACAGAGCATCACAAGTCATCGCAGAGCATTGCATCATCTCCTTCAAGACAGACATTTGTTCCTGCTCTTCAGAAAAAGGTCAGAGCTTTCCTTATTACTTATCATTGCACATAGGTTTTGGTATAAAGTGACAATTTTGTGTTCAGGAATAAAAGACAAAGGACAGTTTGTAATACACAGACTCAGTTACATTTAAAGTGAAAGTCATTTATTTCTGCATTGCATTTAAAGTGAAAGTCATTTATTTCTGCATTTGTCAGTATAGCATTTAAAGTGAAAGGCTTCTTATTATTTGTATTGATTGTTAAAGCATTTAAAGTAAAATGTCCAAGCCTAGTATTACTACGCCACTGTTATAGGATACAAAGATAAATAGGGTAGAAGGTGAAGAGCAAGAGAACCTGTCTGAGTTAGAAGAGTCTAATGCAGCACTAGTCTTGCCTCAAACAAATCTAGCCTAAACAAATGAACTAAGACATTCATCACATGCCAAAAAACCGACCCCAAAAATGCTGGAAATTTTTGGATGTATGATAGGTGGAAATCATACATTAACCCCTTAAGGACCTAGGACGTACCGGTACGCCCTATTTCCCGAGTCCTTAAGGACCTAGGACGTACCGGTACGCCCTATTTCCCGAGTCCTTAAGGACCGAGGACGTACCGGTACGTCCTGACTTAAAATCTGTATTCCGGCGCCCCAGGGGTTAATTGGAACGGGATTTCGGCTGAAATCATTCAGCCGGCATCCCGTAACAATGCAGGGGGGGGTCATTTGACCCCCCCGTATCGGCGATCGCAGCAAACCGCAGGTCAATTCAGACCTGCGGTTTGCTGCGCTTTTTGCAGTTTCTGATCGCCGCGGTCCCTGACCGCGGGGATCAGAAACTTTAGAGTGGCTAAAATCATTATTTTTCACCCCCCCCTGCACCCCTGCACGATTTTATGCCGGAGGGTGGTGCGGGGGGGGTGTCGCAGGCGGTGGGGGCGTTGCGGGAGGCGGGCGGTGCGGCAGGCGGGATCGCGATCCCCCGCCCGCCTCCCCATGAACGATCGTTGGCTTCTAGTGGGTATACCAGGGTGCCAGCACATTGCTGGCACCCTGGTATAAACGGCTGACATCTGTGCAGATGTCAGCCATTTAACCCTTTCCATACCGCAGTCCGTACGGACCGCTGTATGGAAAAAGTTAACTGTCATCGGTCAGGGAGCTCCCTCCCTCTCCATCGGGGGGCTGCTGTGGCTTTGCAGCCCCCCGATGGAGAGGGAGAGAGCCCCCAGAGAGCCCCCCTCAGCCCCGTGCTTACCCTTCCCCGTCTGCGAAGTTCTGAGCAGACGGGGAGGGTTCCCATGGCAACAGGACGCCTGCTCAGGCGTCCTGCTGTCCATGGTGCTGAACAGATCTATGCTAAAAGCACAGATCTGTTCAGTGTAAGTAAAATACAGTACAGAACAATATATATTGTTCTGTACTGTATTATACAGACACCAGACCCACTGGATCTTCAAGAACCAAGTGGGTCTGGGTCACAAAAATGTAAAAAAAAGTGAAAAAAGTTAAGATAAAAAAAAAAACATTTATCACTGAATAAAAATTAAAAAAATAAAATAAACTACACATATTAGGTATCGCCGCGTCCGTAACGACCTGATCTATAAAATGGTCATGTTACTTTCCCCGCACGGTGAACGCCATAAAAATAAAAAAATAAAAACTATGAGAAAATTGAAATTTTGCCCACCTTACTTCCCAAAAAAAGTAATAAAAGTGATCAAAAAAGTCGCATGTACGCCAAAATAGTACCAATCAAACCGTCATCTCATCCCGCAAAAAATGAGACCCTACTCAAGATAATCGCCCAAAAGCTGAAAAAACTATGGCTCTTAGACTATGGAGACACTAAAACATGATTTTTTTTTTTTCAAAAATGAACTCATTCTGTAAAACTTACATAAATAAAGAAAAAGTATACATATTAGGTATCGCCGCGTCCGTATCGACCGGCTCTATAAAAATATCACATGACCTAACCCCTCAGATGACCACCGTAAAAAAATAAAAATAAAAACAGTGTAAAAAAAGCCATTTTTTGCCATCTTACGTCACAAAAAGTGTAATAGCAAGCGATCAAAAAATCATATGCACCCCAAAATAGTGCCAATCAAACCGTCATCTCATCCCGCAAAAAATGAGACCCTACTCAAGATAATCGCCCAAAAACTGAAAAAACTATGGCTCTTAGAATATGGAGACACTAAAACATTTTTTTGGTTTTAAAAATGAAGTTATTGTATAAAACTTACATAAATAAAAAAAAATGTATACATATTAGGTATCGCCGCGTCCGCGACAACCTGCTCTATAAAAATACCACATAATCTAACCTGTCAGATGAATGTTGTAAATAACAAAAAAAAAAAACGTGCCAAAAAAGCTATTTCTTGTTACCTTGCTGCACAAAAAGTGTAATATAGAGCAACCAAAAATCATATGTACCCTAAACTAGTACCAACAAAACTGCCACCCTATCCCGTAGTTTCTAAAATGGGGTCACTTTTTTGGAGTTTCTACTCTAGGGGTGCATCAGGGGGGCTTCAAATGGGACATGGTGTCAAAAAAAACAGTCCAGCAAAACCTGCCTTCCAAAAACCGTATGGAATTCCTTTCCTTCTGCGCCCTGCCGTGTGCCCGTACAGCGGTTTACGACCACATATGGGGTGTTTCTGTAAACTACAGAATTAGGGCCATAAATATTGAGTTTTGTTTGGCTGTTAACCCTTGCTTTGTAACTGGAAAAAAAATATTAAAATGGAAAATCTGCCAAAAATGTGAAATTTTGAAATTGTGTCTCTATTTTCCATTAAATCTTGTGCAACACCTAAAGGGTTAACAAAGTTTGTAAAATCAGTTTTGAATAGCTTGAGGGGTGTAGTTTCTTAGATGGGGTCACTTTTATGGAGTTTCTACTCTAGGGGTGCATCAGGGGGGCTTCAAATGGGACATGGTGTCAAAAAACCAGTCCAGCAAAATCTGGCTTCCAAAAACCAAACCGCGCACCTTTCACTCTACGCCCTACTGTGTGCCCGTACAGTAGTTTACGGACACATATGGGGTGTTTCTGTAAACGGCAGAGTCAGGGCAATAAAGATACAATCTTGTTTGGCTGTTAACTCTTGCTTTGTTAGTGGAAAAAATGGGTTAAAATTGAAAATTAGGCAAAAAAATGAAATTCTCAAATTTCATCCCCATTTGCCAATAACTCTTGTGCAACACCTAAAGGGTTAACGACGTATGTAAAATCAGTTTTGAATACCTTGAGGGGTGTAGTTTCTTAGATGGGGTCACTTTTAGGGAGTTTCTCCTCTTGGGGTGCATCAGGGGGCTTCAAATGGGACATGGTGTCAAAAAACCAGTCCATAAAAATCAGCCTTCCAAAAACCATATGGTGCACCTTTCACTCTACGCCCCGCTGTGTGGCCGTACAGTAGTTTACGGCCACATATGGGGTGTTTCTGTAAACGGCAGAGTCAGGGCAATAAAGATACAATCTTGTTTGGCTGTTAACCCTTGCTTTGTTAGTGGAAAAAATGGGTTAAAATTGAAAATTAGGCAAAAAAATGAAATTCTCAAATTTCATCCCCATTTGCCAATAACTCTTGTGCAACACCTAAAGGGTTAACGACGTATGTAAAATCAGTTTTGAATACCTTGAGGGGTGTAGTTTCTTAGATGGGGTCACTTTTAGGGAGTTTCTCCTCTTGGGGTGCATCAGGGGGCTTCAAATGGGACATGGTGTCAAAAAACCAGTCCATAAAAATCAGCCTTCCAAAAACCATATGGTGCACCTTTCACTCTACGCCCCGCTGTGTGGCCGTACAGTAGTTTACGGCCACATATTGGGTGTTTCTGTAAACGGCAGAGTCAGGGCAATAAAGATACAGTCTTGTTTGGCTGTTAACCCTTGGTTTGTTAGTGGAAAAAATGGGTTAAAATGAAAAATTTGACAAAAATATGAAATTCTCAAATTTCCTCCCCATTTGCCAATAACTCTTGTGCAACACCTAAAGGGTTAACAATGTATGCAAAATCAGTTTTGAATACCTTGAGGGGTGTAGTTTCTTAGATGGGGTCATTTTTGGGTGGTTTCTATTATGTAAGCCTCGCAAAGTGACTTCAGACCTGAACTGGTCGCTAAAAATTGAGTTTTTGTAAATTTCTGAAAAATTTCAAGATTTGCTTCTAAACTTCTAAGCCTTATAACATCCCCAAAAAATAAAATATCATTCCCAAAACAATTCAAGCATGAAGTAGACATATGGGGAATGTAAAGTCATCACAATTTTTGGGGGTATTACTATGTATTACAGAGGTAGAGAAACTGAAAATTTGAAATTTGCTAATTTTTCAAAATTTACGGTAAAAATTGTATTTTTTTATGCAAAAAAATTAACTTTTTTGACCCAATTTTAGCAGTGTCATGAAGTACAATATGTGACGAAAAAACAATCTCAGAACGGCCTGGGTAAGTCAAAGCGTTTTAAAGTTATGAGCACTTAAAGTGACACTGGTCAGATTTGCAAAAAATGGCCTGGTCCTTAAGGTGAAAATGAGCCTGGTCCTTAAGGTGAAAATGAGCCCGGTCCTTAAGGGGTTAAAGACCTTCGTAGAAAGCTAAAGCAAGAAAGTATAAAAATGAACTTGAGAGACATAGTATTGACGGTAGAAGAATCTGAATCAGAGCTTATGGCAGCATATGTCAACCTGCGGTCATCTACGACACCTTCCCAGGATATTGTAAGGAACATGGACACATGTACTGAGGTCACTAAAGATTTAGTAAAGCTCATGAGAGAACTTTCATCTGCAGCAAACTATGATGAAGTTAAAGCAAAAAAGAGAATGAATGACCTTTTTTAATGAGAGACTATGCTAGGTCCTTAGGGGGAACCACAATCTCAAGTGTGACTTCCTTCGCTAGCAGAAGTGCCACCCACATATCAGAGTCCTCAAGTACTTCAGCCAAAAGAAAGGAAATACCTGAACAACTTGCGGTCAAGCAGAAATTGAGATGGAAGCTGCCATCAAAGCACAGCGCTATCAAATGGAGGCACAGCGCCATCAAATGGAAGCTGAAATGGAGGCACAGCGCCAAAAGATGAAAAGTCTGGAAAGACAGAAAGAAGTTAATTCATAGAAACCAGACTCAGAGTGCACGAAGAGGATATGAATCAGAGTAGTCATAGGTTCAAATCTGTACCAAGTGAAGAAACAGACTCCTACTTTCCTTCATATGCCCAGGAGGATGGAAGGGAATCTCCAGCATGTAGTGAATAAATAAGTTATTATCCTTCTATCCCTGCTCAGAAAAACAAAGAGAGGCCTAGTCCAGTGTCAGGAAAAAGGTGTGTGGATTTACCCTCTATCTCTACCGGAAAAGAAGAAGAAAGGGACTCACCTAATTCAGAACTAAGTGAGAAAATAGAACAGGATGATTCTATTCCTAGCTGTCACAGCAATGCTCAGGAGAGTGTTACAACCATTATCCAAGCAAGACAACAGAGAACAGTCCTAGCTAGACTTCCCGTTCCGGAACCTACTGTGTTTTCAGGAGACATACTGAAGTTCATAGAGTGGAAGGCAAGCTTTGAAATTATCATTGAGCATTATTGCTTCAGGCCAGTTGACAAGTTATGCTACCTTCAGAGATATGTTGGTGGGGAAGCAAAAGAAGTTCTTTAAATTAACTTCTATGGAAGAGACGAAGAAGCCTACAAGCAAGCTTGGGAAAAATTTAATGCAAGAGATGGTCATCCTTTATTAGTACAAAGAGCCCTTATAGCCTAAAATAGGTCCTAAAGAACACTTTAGACTCCAAAAGTATGGTGACTTCCTGCAAGCATGCAGCAATGCCATCCAACATGTTCAAGGACTGGAAGTACTGAACGACTATCTAGAAAACCCCAGGATGCTAACTAACCTACCTGAAGAAGTGGCTTCGAGATGGAATCGCTATGTGACTAAACAGTTAGATCTAGGTAAGAACTTCCCAAGTTTTGAAGAGTTCTCTGAGTTCGTCAATGAGGAAGCACGGATAGCATGTAATCTAGTAACATCATCTTACGTCTTAAAATCCTTAGAAGAAAGGCCTGCAAGAGAGATAAGACATGCAAGAGCAGCTAGCTTTGCAACCAACACAGCAGCAAAAAGGTCCAGATACCTATGAGAGCAAGTTCAAAGTCACTACTGGGATCAGTAGAGAGACAGAACCGACAAATCTTCAGAGTACCTTCAAATGTATGTTCTGTAGAGAGAACCACTCCATACACAAGTGCCAACAATTGAAGGAGAAGTCCCCAAAAGAAAATAAAAAATTTGTACTGGATAACCAACTGTGTTTCGGATGCCTAAGAAAAGGCCATGTTTCTTAGGAGTGTAAGAAAAAGTACACATGCAGCGTTTGCAAAGGACGCCATCCTACACCACTACATGAAGAATGTCCAAAGAAAGATAAATCCTCAATACCTAAAGATTTTGAGGAAGGAAATAAAGTATCAGTATTCTCTTGCAGAGTGAGGGAAGGAAAAAGCAACAGCACATCAATGGTTGTAACAGTTTGTATTTCAAATCCTAAAAGGAGGAACAAGAAGGTATACGCCTATGCGCTACTGGATGCCCAGAGTGATGTCACCTTCATTGATCAAGAAATCTGCAAGAAATTACAAGTGGCTACAGAGCCAGTGAAGCTCAAACTCACCACAATGATGGGGCGAGACATTAGTGAACAGTCAAAGGGTCAAAGGACTGCGAGTTAGAGGACTTCATTCAGACTGCACATTAGATCTACCTCCAGCTTATACAAAAGACGATATACTTCTAGATCGAGATCGCAAACCTACCTGTCAAACAGCCAATGAATGGGAGCACCTATCTGTCATATCTCATGAAATGTCCCTGCTGAAGGAGTTTGGTGTTGGACTGTTGATACGATTGTCCCGAAGCCTTGGTACCACGAAAGGTAATCACAGGAGGAAAGGGTGAACCCTACGCTGTTCAAACTGATCTAGGATGGGGTGTTGGAGGAAAACAGCAGATCGCAAACTCAATACAAGTGACAGGATTGTGTCATCAAATATCTGTCCAAGAGTTACCAATGGTAAGTCCAGCAAAAGTAATCAAGATCCTTGAATACGACTTTGCAGACATAAGTTCTTAAGAAAAGAGTTTATCCCACACTCTAGAAGAAAGTATTCAGCAGAATCAACAAGGTCATCTTGAAATGCCCTGACCTTTTAGAGAACGACCTCGTCTGCCAAATGACAGAAATCTTGCACTAGCAAGACTGAAATGTTTGAAGAAAAGTATGGTAAGAGATCCCAAACTGAATAATGATTATTTAAAATTCATGGAAGGCATCCTTGAAGAAGGATATGCAGAGAAAGTTAATAATCAACCTAAAGAAGGAGAAGTGTGGTACATCCACATCAAAGTGTTTACCACTCAAAGAAACCAGATAAGATTAGAGTGGTCTTTGATTGCTCAGCAAAGTACGATGGTGTTCCATTGAACGATCATCTACTAAAAGGACCAGATCTTACAAACACTCTGCCTAGAGTACTCTGTAGATTCAGAAAGTATCCCATAGCAGTCATGTGTGACGTTGAAAATATGTTCCACCAGTTGTGAAGAATGAAGATAGAGACTTCCTGAGGTTTCTATGGTGAGAGGACGGAGATACAGATTCAGAGCCAGCAGAATACAGAATGAAAGTACACTTGTTTGGAGCAGCATCGTCTCCAGGTTGCGCCAATTATGTTATGAAGTACCTGGCCAATCAGATTGAAAAGGATTGCCCATCAGCAGCTAATTTTCTGAAGAAAAATTTTGATGTAGATGATGGTCTTCTAAGTCTAGAGTCCACAGAATCTGCAATCAAACTAGTGAAAGAAAGCCAAGAGTTATGCGCAAGAGGAAACCTGCGCCTTCACAAATTTATCTCAAACAACAGAGAGGTACTGGAATCCATCAGTGACTCTGAATGTGCAGCAACAATGAAGAATGTAGATCTCAATTATGATCATCTTCCAGTCCAGAACGTACTTGGATTGGGAATGTAGAGAATGACAAGTTCTTCTTTAAAGTATCTATCGAAGATAAAATTGCAACTAGAAGTACCATTCTTTCCGCAGTGGCTTCTATATATGATCCATTGGGATTCTTGGCCCCAGTAATCCTCAGAGTAAGAAAAATACTACAAGAATTATGCAGACAAAAGTTTGGATGGGATGAACCTATACCTGAAAATTTGAGGCCATGGTGGGAGAGTTAGATAAGATACTCAAAACTTGACAAAAAAGGAAAATGTCTCACTACGCCACTCAAGTTGGAACGTCCTATACAGAAGTTAGTTGTTCTACTTGAGAGTGATAAAAGACACTTAGAAGTTGAGAACCTGATGGCAAATTCCTCAAATTCATGTTTAAGTCCTATCACTAAGAACATAGAATTATAGGCAAATTTGGTGGTAGTGTAGCTGGCCAGCTAAGACCTGTCCTAGGTTGCTAATATTGCTTATATGTTTATACAGCTAGACCTGCCAATAACCTTAATACAGTTCTTATGTTTATGTGTTAAAGACAAAAGCAGAGTTATTTACTGTGACTTCATGTTTTGGATGTCATGTAACAGTTATATTTTATGTTCACAGAAGCAGAATAGATTGTATGCCTTTAAGATTCATTATATATTGTAAGGTAAGCTCATTGACACAGCAGAAACAACAGAAAGCATAGAGTTAAACTGTTGTTGCTGGGTCAGAGTCTTCACCAATCACAGCCAGTCTCACACACAGCAGGAGTTTTGACCAAACACAACCAGCCTCATACACAGCCTGTGTGGAAAATCCCCCTAGCAGGAGCTGCTAGAATCATTACACCAGAAGAGAGGAGCTGAACAGACATTCACTCCACTAAGAGCTGTATTTTATGGAAGCAGAGAGGCCAAATTAGGTATTTAGAACAGTTACCCAATGTTCCTATTGTTAGTATTGTGATTAGAACTGTATAATGAACCAGTTATTTATGTTTACTTACAGTTCCACCAAACGACAAATTCAATTGCATACAAATGAACTACTGAGCCATACAATCATTCAATCCAAACAAATTGCATACAAATGCGAACTGTTCATACCAGATCATAAGCAATTGTATAGAGCCAACTGCAAACCAAGTAGAGCAAGTGAACCATTAGTTAGACCTCAGATATACCTCTCAGAGAGATCATAAAGTACTTAAATAACTTAAAGTGAGAGTATAGATACTCAAGAGAGAAATATATCCACCATTTTATGTTAAATGACAAGATTGAACAGTTGAACCACCATCTTATCCATACTGCAATCTTGTGATATCTTTTCAACTTGTGTTATGTACATGGACTATCTGCTGCGGAGGCGGCAGTGTTATATATGAAGAAAAGTTGAAGTTAATAAAGAAGTTATTTCAAGCATTTGGTGTGCTCTTTAGACCTACTGTTTCCATAGAACGGCGCTAGAGAAGTTACAGAGTAACATACAGTCTGGTTAGACTAAAAGTCAGAGATATCAAAATTCTTCTAATGCCACAACTCAAAATGCACTTCATAGTGTTTCGCCTGCCACACACAGAGCTATCTAACTGAACAGTGTTCTCCTTGTTTAATAGATAAGCAATTCTATTAGGCCTTGATTCTCAAATTGGGGTAAATAAGCTGTCTAATTTTACTGTTATTGTGGGGTCCACCTTGTTTAATAGATAAGCAATTCTATTAGGCCTTGATTCTCAAATTGGGGTAAATAAGCTGTCTAGTTCTACTGTTATTGGGGTGTCCACCTTGTTTAATAGATAAGCAATTCTATTAGGCCTTGATTGCCAAATTGGGGTGAATAAGCTGTCTAATACTACTGTTATTGGGGTGTCCACCTGCCTGTCACAGTAACTGTTTCACTACCAGAAAGGACTACCTATGCATGTTGCTTCAATGCACAGTGATTTACACTGAGATACAATCTCCCTGCAGGCCGGGATATAGCTGATTTAACATGCTTTGCGACAATTTAATTTGGAACTAAGCAAATTTCTTTAAAAATAAAATAAAATCGGCAAAGCGTCTGAATCGAATTTTGGAAAACTTTGCTCATCTCTAGTATTGGGTGTTTAAATTCTCTGTGCCTAATCCTTCTCTTTGTTGTCCAGTCCCACCAAAAACGGCAGCTTCGGCTGACAATGGTCTAATGTGTGGGGCCTTAACAGCTAAGCCTGCAGCTTTGGCTATTATGGACTTGTCTATTGCAGAAACATTGTGGGAGTATCTGAGATGGGTAATTTATAGGAGTATCTGTGGAAGATACTTTGTACTAGACATCTGTTTCAGGCTGCTAAGGTGGATATCTTTGGCAGACACTTTGTAATCCATACCATAAATGTCCATTATTTGTGTCGCAGGCATTGAAGGCATGGGGCTAGGACATTCAAACTATACTTATAAGCCAAATACTGAGGTTGAGATCATTTCTACTTCAAGCAGGAAGCAATGGCCATGTAGATGTTACAAGTGTGCAGGCCAATACATTCACTCTTGCTTTGAATAATAAAAGTGCTGATCCTTGCTGTAGATGCAGATGACTTTGATACCCCTGTCATATCAAACTGAATGCTGTTATAAAGCAGCATAAGCACTTTTCACTCTGCAGATAGCATCTGAGTTCCCTGTCCTTGTTCCTCTGAGCTGTGAGGTCTGATGGGCCTAGATGTCAGTGATGGAGCTCAGCATCTAATCTTACAGTTGCTTTTTTAATGCACATTTGTTTTCTTAGCAGGGAGATTAAACTGAATCCAAAACAAAGCTCATAGTTAAGGCACGGCGGTGACGTGATGGAAGGAATGGACAGCCAGGTCTGGGAGAGCTGCAGACTCAGCGGTCTCACAGTGAGCGTGGGTTAAAGGTGGGGCGGGCTAGCAGTGCGACACAACTGCTGTCTGCCTCAGGCAGGGGTCAGAAAGATACCTAAATTCACTATTATCCTAGAAAAAACCTTGGCACTCCATTTTGAATGCAAAGAGTACTAGGTTATTATTTGTTCATAAAGACAATAGCATGTATGGCATACTATACCACTATACTATATCACTATACTATAGCACTATATCAATAATGATATTTCAGGTAAATGTAAATCCAGAATTATAAAAAAAAATTGCATAGCTTTGTGGTCCAACAGGACCTTTATAAAGATGTATTTGGAGTTGCATAGAGTGAGACCAGTGCATCAACTGTCTATATCCAGATATAACACTTAGGAAAGGTCTCGCTGGACCAAAAAGACATGCAATTTTTATTTATAATTCTGGTCTCACATATACCTAAAATATCAACTATGTATAAAGTACACATGTAATGATACGACATATTGTCTTTATGAATTAATGAAAACCTGTTATTGTTTGCATTCAAAATGGCGTGCCAAGTTGTTTTCTTGGCTTTGATGTGGATTGCAGAATCCTCCCACTGGAGCATCCAATGTACAAAAGGTGTGCGGTACACTATTGGGTGACTGCAGTGGGCTTTGATAGTTATTCATCATTACATTTATGTAATATATATTCAGTTTCCAATGTTAATTATTATGTTAACAATGTTAACAAAATTATAATGTTCATCTTTTCCTATCAACAGATTTAACTAAAGAGACCTGTCATCACAATATACATGATGCGTGCATATAAGGAAATGTGTATTTGGTTTCGTAAATGATAATAAGGAAACACAGGGGCAGACTGGGAACTTAACGTGGCCCTGGAGAAAATTCTAAAAGTGGCCCCGTTTTGTAGTTTGGTCCAAATTGATGGAAGGCAGGGCTAACACGAGTAGGCAGGGCCAGCAATACCATATTGTGGCACATTATACCACCCCAACAGACACAACAGTCCACCACAGAATACTGCCAGAAGCACAAAATACATTCCCAAAAACTTCCACTAGCCGGCCCCCTGGGCATCGGCCCACTGGGAAATTTCCCTCTAAGGTCTATGGCCAGTCTGGCCCTGCAGTGCCCGAACATTTGCTCCAAGTATGTGATTGAGGCATGAATATATATATTTTCCAAGAGGAATTAAGATATTGTTCTGTAGCTATGGGTGCACAGTGTGATGAAATAGCTAACTGGATCTAGAGCCCCCTCCTTCACAGGGTACTGATATCTTGTGCATGTGCAAGATTTCAATACAGCCACAGACCCCTGGAAATTTTAAAATGAAATGTACATCACTTTTAATAATAATGATCTTGGGGAATTTACTCATTCAAATGTGTAAGAATTATGGTGCAAGTTGCAGTAAAGAGCTGGTGTAAATGCTTTGCACTACATTTATTTAGTGTTTTAGACACTTTTTCGTCTTGTCCAACAAGTGGTTGCGATTTAATGGAAAGGGTGAAAATCTAGTTTAACACATGCTCTAACGCTATCCATCAGGCTTTTTGGGAATAGGAGCAGCCTACCACAGTACTGTGTATCTGACACAGTAGGATAGTGCCGCACACTGCCAGACCCGATGACAGTTTTTGGACAGACAAAAATTGTTGCATGCAGGGATTTCTGTCTGACTGGATCCCTGCATTTATTTTGGGGAGTGGCTGGATCCCATTATAGTCAATGGGGTCTAGCAGGAATGGGGCACTATCCGGCTGTGCCTGATCCAGAGAACTCCGTCAGAACAACCTGCTGAATTATCTTTGCTGCAAGTGTGAAAGTAGCCTAAACATGCGGTGAATCATAATTTAATTGTCACAAAATTTTGGCGTAAAGTAAGCCAACTAATAGGTGGGCAAATATACATGTTCATGGACGTTAAAACAAAAAAAGTTTAATGGTATCCAGTATTAAAAAATCAAAGGGTTGTGTAACCTCCAAACGTGATATAATATTGAAAGTACAGGCCAGGTATCACATAAAACCCCTAGGGTAATCTGTGGCATCTAGTGTGTATTGCCACAATAACACCTCTCCCCTGTAGTTCACCAGGGCTAAATGTACTGCGTGGTGTTTTTGTTGTCACGCATATAATTATTGTCACATTTAACGTGCCTGCCCAACATATGGATAGATATATTTCTGGACCTCTGCATCACAAGATTATCATCCACATGATATAGGGGTCAAATTGGGCCATATAGAATGTGCGATAATTATTCCCTAGGGCTAAAGACCACCGGCCTCTGAATGGATTTCTGGTAAGAAACCCAGTGCTAGGCACGGTAACCGCACCGCTCTCGCCACTGGGATATGAGCATCACCCAGGATATGACCGTGCACTATTCCACCAGGGAAAAAATAATGCTGCTATACTCCCGCTAGTAGATGTACCAGCTGATATGGCTCATATACAGCCAACTATCAGCCACAGATAGCAAGGAGTACTAGTACTGGACAGCTCGAGGTATTTCTGTGCGCCTGGTACGCGCACTTCTTCAGGAGCATAGCGCACCAGTAATAACAGAAGAGCCTTGCCTAAGCCGCACTTCTCTAGTGTTAGAGTCGGCGTTCTAATGTGGCTTAATGTGAGCCACGGCACTATGATGGCCGCGAAGCGGCCGTGTATGTGCAGTAATAAATAGGGTGAAAACCCCGCCCGGCAGGCGATCCCACGCGTGTTCAGCCAATCCTGGCGAGAGACAAGCTCTAGCATCGCCGGTCAGCTGACAGGCAGGAGGAACAAAGTACACCCCGGGGAAGGCGCGTCTGCGCAAAGGTAAAGGGGGGGAATAAACGGCGACCACACATTGGAACTTACAATAATAAAGAAAGAACAGCCGCAAGTAGATGCCAGCAAAGGAAAAAATCATTTAAAGCGGCAAAGGTGGTAATATGCCTAAAGACAATGTGACCACTACCATTAGATTATAAGAAGGGAATGGGCACAAAGAGGGAGACCACAAGGGACGAAGACCCAGTGTCATCAGGACAAAGAAAGGGGGCATAAGGTCTATAGGTACCATCTGGGGACACACACATCAACCCCTCCTGCTGATAATAACTAGGGTATAACAAACCAAGAACTTAGAATGTGCCATGGCATATGCCCTGTACACCAGACCAGTGGGCACAATGACAACTAGAAGGGTACCAGAGCTACATCCTCTATGTGGGATAAACATAACCCACACAATTTTAGCATGAGGGGGTTAAATAAACTACCTGTACAAGATAGCATCATTGAGGCCATTGGGTTTAATGGTATGCAATCTAGAAATCCATTGGGCCTCTTTTTGCAACAAGATGCAGTCCACATCACCCCCTCTTGATGACATGTTGATCTGTTCAATGCCCTGAAACTTCATGGAGGTGACACAGCACTCATGACAATCTGCCACATGCCGAGCTATTGGAGTGTCATTAGATTTAGCAATGTCTGAGATGTGTTCACCCATACGTTACCTCAGCTCACGTCTCGTTTTTCCAATGTATTGAATGCCACAAATACATGTCAGTAGGTAGATCACCCCAGCCGATTTACAGTTAATAAATGATCTATTGTAGTAGATCTTGCCAGATGTATTGCCCGCAAAGGATTTACTTTTGTTGATATATTTTCAGAACTTGCAAGACCCACAAGGGAAATTGCCAGATTCAGAGGCATGTGGTCTTTATCCCTAGGGTGCAATAATTATCGCACATTCTATATGGCCCAATTTGATCCCTATATCATGTGGATGATAACCTTGTGATACTGAGGTCCAAAAATATATCTATCTATATGTTGGGCAGGCACGTTAAATGTGACAATAATTATATGTGTGACAACAAAAACACCACGCAGTACATTTAGCCCTGGTGAACTACAGGGGAGAGGTGTTATTGTGGCAATACACACTAGATGCCACAGATTACCCTAGGGGTTTTATGTCATACTTGGCCTGTACTTTCAATATTATATGACGTTTGGAGGTTACACACCCCTTTGATTCTTTAATACTGGATACCATTAAACTTTTTTTGTTTTTTGAGTTTTAACGTCCATGAACATTTATATTTGCTTGAATAATTAATCTGGACGTATACCTTTTCTCACCATATTATTTGTTTATAGCAACTAATAGGTGGCCTAAATTTAGACTTGATGGTCTAAAGGTACATTTTATTTACTGTATAATCCTGCATCAAACATTTTCATAAAAGTGGCACATTTTTAGACTGTCTAGTCTAAGTTTTCTCTGTCCAAAATTTTCTATTTGGGCTATTTCATCTGATGAAAGTTCACAAGCAGGGTCACAAGGAAGAATCAAGTTTTTTTTTATTCAAATCAGATAATCTTTAAGATTTGAAACAGCAACATTCAAACCAACCCAACTCAAGGACCTTCCCAAAATATGCATCACTTTATCATATACATGGAAACATGCGAAGATCATAGTATCCAAAATGCAAAAATATAATGATCTAAATTTTTGATCAAAGATCTTGAAATGATGTTTTAGACACAAAACATAAAAATGGGAGAGTAGAAATAAACCGGTCTCAGATAATGTTACCCAATGTAAGCCATCCTACTTCGTAGCAGACTAATGACCATGGAGCACACAATTTTTCAAATTTAGCATAAGCCCCTCATTTTTATATATTATTATCATCTCATGAATTAAGAAGGTGTTTACTTTTTCTATGAATTCCCTCCTACTAAGGGCAATTGGTTAAATCCAGTAATAGGCTATTAGTTTACAGGCAATATATAAAAACGGATATTTTATAAGTGTCTAATGGTAAATCCTCCATCAGTCCTAAGAGAAAAATTGTCGGATCTCACTGGAGAGAAACAATATATATATATATATATATATATATATATATATATATATATATACAGGGAGTGCAGAATTATTAGGCAAGTTGTATTTTTGAGGATTAATTTTATTATTGAACAACAACCATGTTCTCAATGAACCCAAAAAACTCATTAATATCAAAGCTGAATATTTTTGGAAGTAGTTTTTAGTTTGTTTTTAGTTTTAGCTATTTTAGGGGGATATCTGTGTGTGCAGGTGACTATTACTGTGCATAATTATTAGGCAACTTAACAAAAAACAAATATATACCCATTTCAATTATTTATTTTTACCAGTGAAACCAATATAACATCTCAACATTCACAAATATACATTTCTGACATTCAAAAACAAAACAAAAACAAATCAGTGACCAATATAGCCACCTTTCTTTGCATGGACACTCAAAAGCCTGCCATCCATGGATTCTGTCAGTGTTTTGATCTGTTCACCATCAACATTGCGTGCAGCAGCAACCACAGCCTCCCAGACACTGTTCAGAGAGGTGTACTGTTTTCCCTCCTTGTAAATCTCACATTTGATGATGGACCACAGGTTCTCAATGGGGTTCAGATCAGGTGAACAAGGAGGCCATGTCATTAGATTTTCTTCTTTTATACCCTTTCTTGCCAGCCACGCTGTGGAGTACTTGGACGCGTGTGATGGAGCATTGTCCTGCATGAAAATCATGTTTTTCTTGAAGGATGCAGACTTCTTCCTGTACCACTGCTTGAAGAAGGTGTCTTCCAGAAACTGGCAGTAGGACTGGGAGTTGAGCTTGACTCCATCCTCAACCCGAAAAGGCCCCACAAGCTCATCTTTGATGATATCAGCCCAAACCAGTACTCCACCTCCACCTTGCTGGCGTCTGAGTCGGACTGGAGCTGTCTGCCCTTTACCAATCCAGCCACGGGCCCATCCATCTGGCCCATCAAGACTCACTCTCATTTCATCAGTCCATAAAACCTTAGAAAAATCAGTCTTGAGATATTTCTTGGCCCAGTCTTGACGTTTCAGCTTGTGTGTCTTGTTCAGTGGTGGTCGTCTTTCAGCCTTTCTTACCTTGGCCATGTCTCTGAGTATTGCACACCTTGTGCTATTGGGCACTCCAGTGATGTTGCAGCTCTGAAATATGGCCAAACTGGTGGCAAGTGGCATCTTGGCAGCTGTACGCTTGACTTTTCTCAGTTCATGGGCAGTTATTTTGCGCCTTGGTTTTTCCACACGCTTCTTGCGACCCTGTTGACTATTTTGAATGAAACGCTTGATTGTTCGATGATCATGCTTCAGAAGCTTTGCAATTTTAAGAGTGCTGCATCCCTCTGCAAGATATCTCACTATTTTTGACTTTTCTGAGCCTGTCAAGTCCTTCTTTTGACCCATTTTGCCAAAGGAAAGGAAGTTGGAAAGGAATAATTATGCACACCTAATATAGGGTGTTGATGTCATTAGACCACACCCCTTCTCATTACAGAGATACACATCACCTAATATGCTTAATTGGTAGTAGGCTTTCGAGCCTATACAGCTTGGAGTAAGACAACATGCATAAAGAGGATGATGTGGTCAAAATACTCATTTGCCTAATAATTCTGCACGCAGTGTATATATATATATATTGTGGGGATTCACTCTGGTAGGCAGCTTAGCGGACGCAGTATAGAGGCAACAACAAAGTCTTAAACTTAAACAGTTCAGTGTTTATTCACACTTGGCAGGGTAACAAAATATAAACAAAGTCACCTTAGTTTAAATCCTGGTGTTCCATTCACATCTTGCTGTAGGTACCGTATAAGAAGGTCAAGTCCTGGTGTTCACTTCACACCATGCTGCGGGTACCGCTTAAAGAGTCCCAGTCCTGGATGTCGTTCCCTTGTCCTCCCAGACAGGTCGCAGGCATGAATCCAGCTTCAACCCTCAGATCCCAATACAGAGATCCCTTGATCCCAGCTGTCTTTTAAAGGCAGCTAGGTGTTAACAAAAACCCGGACCGGCACCTGCGATCCAGTCCAGTGTTTGACCTTACCTGACTGCTAATTGGTCCAGGAGCACACACTGAGAGGAAAATACCTGCCTCTACATACAATTATATATATATATATATATATATATATATATATTAAAGATCCATATGATGTTGTCCAAAAAAGTAGAAAGGTCATCACAGCCACAAAGCATGTTAAAAAGAACTGCCAGTTCTATGGCACATCTAGGACACTTAGCCTATAGAAAACATCCTATTTGAAGAAAAAAAAAAAGAGGTATACCCTATGAGTAATATATAATTGAAAAAGTCTATGTCCCTTACCTAAAAATAAAATAAGAACCAAATATAAGATACTGTACCACTGATATTCTGAGATATTCCCTAGGTCCTTCTCCTATTTATGCATCCACACTGAAGGATGGAACACTTTCTTTCCGACAATCATTTGCTCAATTGTGCAATATAAAGGGGCCTTTAGAGTCAAGTTTAAGCTTAGCCTGGGTCACAGTGCAAGTTGATGGAAAACAGGATGCAATTTTTAGTATTAATTCACACCAGATCTCCTAATTTAAAGATGCAGATATGTGATATATTCGGATATGTATCTGATGAGCTAAGTTTGAACTGCTGGGATCCGCAACATTTCAGAGAACTGTTAATAGACACTGCACCAATCTTTACCAGATACTGTGTCAGGTATTGCTGCACAGTCACATGCAAGTGAATAGCGCTGTATTGTAGTTACTACAAAGCCATGGTATGGTACTGTAGAGGAAAAAGGGGCCATAGTCTAATATATAAAGCTAAATGTATGTGTATATGTGTGTATGTCCACTAAAGGAATCCATACCGTCGCATTTAGAATCACGAAATTTGGCACACAGGTACATCAGGTGTCCGGAAAGGTTTTAGACTGGGTATTAGCTCTCTAGCATGTACCGTTTCTGAGATATTCCCAAAAAATGCATTAGCCAATAGAAGCCTGGTCACATGACCCCTTATCAACCAATAGAAGCTTGCAGGCCCTTTACACTAGGTTTCCATAATAACCTAGGCATTTTTCTTCACTGCTGTAGGTCAGCTTTAAAGGGCCATGGCACTGTGGATGACACTGTTAAAGGAGTGGAGTGCTGTGGAGGTCACAGTTAAGGGGACGGTCCGCTATGGAGGTCAGTGTTAAGGGGCAGATTGCTGTAGAGGCCACTGCTAAAGGGACGGGCTGTTGTGGAAATCACTGTTAATGAGATGGGGTACTGTGGAGGTCACTATTAAGGGGGAGGGATGCTGTGGAGGTCTCTGCTAAAGGGGCGGGTGCTGTGGAGGTCTCTGTTAAGGGGGCAGGGAACAGTGGAGGTTACATTTAAGGGGACAGTCCGCTATGGAGGTCAGTGTTAAGGGGTGGCGTGCTATAGAAGTCAATGTTAGGGGGGCGGGTGTTGTGGAGGTCACATTTTAAGGTAATGGAGCTCTGTGGAGGTCACTGTTAAGGGAGCGGGGTACTGTGGAGTTCACTAATAAAGGGGCAGCCGCTATGGAGGTTACTGTTAAAAGGGGGGCTGTGGATGTTACTGTTTAAGGGGCAGGCCACTATGGAGGTTACTGTTGAAGAGGCGGGGTACTGTAGATGTCACTCTTATAGTGGATACTGTCGATATATTTTAACACACATAAACATTAAATGAAATAGATGAAATATACCCATGCGAAGCCGGGTCCTTCTGCTAGTACTATATAAAGCTCAATCTCATAATCAGTGGGTGTTCTGGTTGTCAGAGCATCGCTAATTAAACCTTGATAACTTTAAGGCCGGGTTCACACGAACTTGTGTGACCCGTGCCTGTGAAGCGGCCCGCAAATAGCGGGCCGCAATGCTTGTTCGCCGGCCGTAGGTCAGCCGCATCGGATCGCGGACCCATTCACTTTAATGGGTCCGCGATCCGGCCGTTCCGCGAAAAGATAGGACTTGTTCTATCTTTTAGCGGAACGGAACAATGGGACGTAACCCCAGGAGGCACTCCGTAGTGCTTCCGAGGGGTCCCGTCCCGTGCGGCCGTTCCGCGATTCCGGATTAGCGGACCCATTGAAGTGAATGGGTCCGCATCCGTGATGCAGAATTCACACGGAACTGTGGCCGTGTATTGCGGCCCGCGATTTGCGGGCCGCAATACGGCCACGGGTCACGCACGTTCGTGTGAACTTAGCCTAAGGGGTATTAGAGAAATGCTAGAGAAAGACTATTCAGTGGATAGAGATAACTGTTAGATCAGCAGGTATCTGGCCATTCCGCCTCCTATTCTGGGGAGTGACTTAAATAAAGGTTAGTATACCAATGCATCTGGAGGGCCTGGCTGCAAGATACAGGAGGCCGATAGTTTTGAAACAAGCTCCAACCTGTGAAAGCAGAACATGGCAAAGTGTTAGCCTCTGAATATAAACAAGAAAGTGTCCATTCAATGAAATTCTATAAGCACCAATCTTGGTGAGGCATTAAAACACAGTTTTTTATTAAAACAAATGCTGTACAACTTTACTATACAAAAGACTGTCAATGCACAGACGGGAGAATTTCTAAAGTACAGCCCGGTTAAGTTCTCACTTTCTTATAAACACAATGTGCACTATTTTTGTCCTTGCAAACATTTGGGAAAAAATAAAGTTTACCTTAATTTTAATTATCCAAGTTTGGCTATTTGTGGCAGTGGGAAATTACTAACGTTACCCTTGACGCTGACATTTGCTAAGCGCCATCAATCAGTAAGGTTGATGAATGTCTGTAGATTTTAGTAATGTGGCTTGGAGGCCTGAGACATATCTTGTTTAAACTATAATATCCTGTAGCCCACCCATGAAAGGCTGACGTGTTTATTTAGGGTAGGTATCCTTTAATTAAACCATGCACACATGCTAAACATTTTTAGCATCCAGCTATAAGGTATCTAGGACTCTATGTGAGACATTTACTGGTAGAAATCAACCAGTAGAGGCTAGCAGTGGAGACATTTGTGATATTAACGGCGTAATGAAAACAAATTTCAATAATTTGAAATTCATCATTTTCTCATCTGTGCGCCATCTGCAAAAAATTTTTATTGGATATCAAGTCATGTCACTTTACATTTTGGAAACACCACATATCATGTCATAGGTGAGGTATGTGGCCCCAGGATGTCAATTTTAATAAAGATTTGATTTTACTTGGTCCAAGCCCTCATCAATGTTTTCTCATTGTCTCAGATTTCAGACATTGATCAAACAAGATCTGTCATTCCAGTTTAAGGCATGACTAATGGATTTATAAAGTATCCCTCATATTGGAATTTCATAGTATCCTGGAATAAAGAAATCAATGTGAACTATACAGTAGGCACAGTGTATCAACACAAAATATAAGTTGATGAGTTCAAAGCAGGAAAAATGGGCAAGCATAAGGATCCAAACAACTTAGACTAGGGAGAAATTGTAGTGGCTAGACAACAGAGCATCTCTAACAGAGCAGGTCTTGTAGGGTGTTCCACATGGTTAGTTCCTTCCAGTGGTGCAAATAAGGAGAATCTGTAAATCAGCAACAGGGTCAACGGTCCCCTGGGGAGCAGAGACTAGTCTGTCCTGGCCTCCAACAATAGAGTTCATGTAACACAAAGGGGTAGATTTATCAAAACTGGTGTAAAGAACTGGCTAAGTTTCTAATAGCAACAAATCAGAGTCCATCTTTTATTTTTATGGCTAACACATAAGTACAGTATAAGGACAGAATGCTTAGTCTTATCTAAGTCACATGATGCAAGAAATGAAAATAAAGGTGGAAGTTTTTGGGATACACTAAACATCTAAAATGTAATTTTATTAATATAGAAGGTTTAACTATAAGTTTGTCTATTTGAAATGCAAGTCTGAAAAAACCATGGTAGTGGTTCTTTAGTGAGAAAGTGAAAATAGAATTTAAAAATGTGTGCAAATGTATTAAAAAGGAAATACTAAAATTTTGCATGGACATAAGTATTCAGACCCTTTCCTTTGACACATGTTGAGCTCAGAGGCAGGATTGTGTAGAGGCACAGATCTGTAGAAAGGCACAAAATATTTCTGCTGCACTGAAAGTTCCCAGGAGCATAGTGGTCTCTATAATTTTTGAATGGATGAAGTTTGCAACAACCTGGACTCTTTCTAGTGTTGGCCGTCCCACCAAACTACACTGAACAAAAATATAAACGCAATACTTTCCATTTTGCTCCCATTTTGCATGAGCTGAACTCAAAGATCTGAAACATTTTCTACATACACAAAAGACCCATTACTCTCAAATATTGTTCACAAATCTGTCTAAATCTGTGTTAGTGAGCACTTCTCCTTTGCTGAGATAATCCATCCCACCTCACAGGTGTGGCATATCAAGGTGCTGATTAGACAGCATGAATATTGCACAGGTGTGCCTTAGATTGCCCACAATAAAAGGACACTCTGAAATGTGCAGTTTGATCACACAGCACAATGCCACAGATGTTGCATTTAAGGGACCCTCCTCCTGGAGTGAGATTGCGACTTTTTATAAAAGTCTCAATGATAAATCTGGAGTGAAACTCATTAACATAGCTAACCACGCCCACTTTTCCACCCATATTACAAAACTGGAGTGAGTGGTGTAGATATGCAAAAAGTCGTCAAATTTTACGCAAGTGCTTGTAAAACATCACAAATTTTTGCGCAAGCACTTAAATTTCAATTTTGCACAAATGAAAGCCCTATTTTGCGACTTTTTGACTCCAGAATTCTTGAGTGAAGGTATGATAAATCAGGGCCTAAGTTTGCAAAAAAAATCCCCTAAATGACTCTCAGACTGTAAGAAACAAGATTCTCTGGTCTGATGAAACCAAGATCGAACTTTGTGGCCTCAGTTCTAAGCGTAATGCCTGGAGGAAACCCGGTAATGTCCAATACCATCCCTACACTTAAGCATGGTGGTGGCAGCATCTTGCTGTGGGTGTTTTTCAGTGGCTGGGACAGGGAGACTAGTCAGGGTTGAGGAAAAGCTGAATGGAGCATAGTACAGATATATTAATGACAAACTGATCCAGAGTGCTCTGGACCTTAAACTGGTCCCAAGCTTTAACTTCCAACAAGACAATGACCCTAAGCACACTGCCAACACAACACAGAACAAGTCTTTGAATGTCGTTGAGTTGCCCAGGCACTGTAAACATTGTTGCAGACCAAGTACACTTCATAGCAAAATCCATCAAAGCAAACTACAGTATTCCATAATGGTAATGGTCTGTTTCAGGAGGACCCTGCTACACTGCAAAAACTGTTCAAGAATGGTTTGAGAAACTTGATAAAGAGCTCATGGTGTTGATGGGGGGTCTACAAAATATGAATAATTTGGTTTGAATGTTGAAGAAAGTATGTACACATTTTAGTTTTAAATGGCTAACTCAGTTTAGAAAACCCTTTTTACTAAACCCAAATTGCTACTTCTGCGTTAATAGAGATGAGTTCCCTGTTCAGGATCCTCATCTCTTCACCAGAGTTGAAAGCTTCTACAAACAGCATCTCATACTCAGGAGGACCTGCCCTATAACAAATTATACAAGCAACCCATTAATTTAAATGGTTCCGCTGTTGTAGTGCTACAATGAAACTGAACGCGAAGGCCTCTCTCACACTTACAATATGAAAAGCGTCATAGTCTGTTCCATGAAAGATGGATGATTTTGCATGCAAGGGGAATCAGTTTTGGCTGTGACTGTGTTATGTTTCAAATTTTTTTTTCCATCCAGATTCCTTCTGTTTGTCTTCCATTTTTCATACACATGAAAAAAACATAACATCTCCTACTAACCATCAGAGAAAAATGGATGAACATAAAACTCGCTGTGACTTTTCGTGATTGGATAGATGGTCAGTGAAAACAATGCTCATGTGCATATACCCACTGAAATGAATACAGTTGTCTTATTATCAGAAAATGCTGGTTTGTCAGCAACGCATCCTCCAGGATAAAAATAGGAGGCATTGCTGACAAACAAGCATTTTTATGCTGTTGTTCCCTATCCGATAACCTAAAAAACAAGTGATTGCTCATTTGTCGATTGATTTGGTGCATGTGTACACAGAGTAATGAGCGGCTGAATGAACTGTGTCTGAGAATCGGCTCAAATAAAAGGGACCTTAAGCCACATTCAAATGACCCTAATATAGCTTCTGCCACGAAATCTATTTCATCCTGTTAGAATAAAGGAGGGAAGCCTTTTCCAAACATAAAAGTTTGGAAATGTCTCCATGATTTGTCCTGATGGGCCCTGCAGCAGAGTGTAATATAATTTCTATTCAATTGGTAAAACCTGCATCAAAATCATGTAACATATACTGTACAGTGAACTGGCATTTTGTGTTGGTTTTTAGGCAATCTCCACAGTGGCAACATGGCCTATTAGTTTTGACCAAAGTGTTCTTTTAAAGGGGTTCTGCAGGCCTGTACCTAAAAAGATTTTTTAAGCTAACCTGTGGATAGAAGACACTTTGAGCAATACTTACTCTTCTGTAGCCCTGCCAATTCTGCAATCCCAGCTGGAATCTCTTCTTCTGACATTGTGACTGGAGGTGCTCCTATGTCTTCTTGTTCAGCTGCATAATGTAGATGAACAGGAAGAAAGCCAGCCAGCGTTCATGTGATCCCAGCCAGGATTGTGGAATTGAGCGATGGAAGGGTAAGTAGCAAGTGTCTTCTGCCCAAATGTTAGCTGAAGGAGACATTTTCAGTACAGGCCTGAAGAACCCCATTAAGGCCTGTAAGGGCTCTTTCCAGCAGGAGTGGGAGGTTTTTAGCACAAATACACTTGTAAATCTAGATTGTCAATTTATTTACTTTTTGCTTTTCTTGGTATCAATCTGCATATCACTACTAGTAAACACACTCTTTATCTGACATGTAGTTTGTCCTAATTTATTGGTTGTTTACTCCCTAGGAATAACTTTTTCATAACACAGATCGTAACAGGCAAGGCACTTGGATTATGAAAGATACATGTTACTAATGGAAAAGAGGAATTGTCATAGGAAGATCTAAAATAGACATCATTGTCCCACAATAGCAGCGATATGGGAGTCTGTTCTAAATTAGTCATAGAGACTTCAAGTGTGACATGTGGAAGGAACCAGAAGGGTGGGACCCTCTGCCCTCTGGAAACAACTGATAAAATATGTCCCCTTTTCACTCAGTGCCAGACAGGATGCGGGTGAAGTGTGTTCAAAGGCATGCAGGAATAAACATAGGAAATCAATCTGCACTATGACATCACTCTGACCTGGTACACGCTCTCGAATCAGACATCTAACTCGCCTGAATCGTCACTGATAAGACAAAGGAATGTGAGATGGATCACACTAGGTGTGTCAAGCTCAGAATGGCCATTACTACAAACTTTCCAAAACACAGCAACATAAAAAGATATATTTTATCTATAGAGCACTGATAAAACTGTAATTCTAAAAGACAAGTATTAACAGTAAACACATCATATAAAGTTTAAAGAGGTTTTCCAGGAATTATTTAACCCCTTAAGGACTCAGCCCTATTTCACCTTAAGGACTTGGCCATTTTTTGCAAATCTGACCAGTGTCACTTTAAGTGCTGATAACTTTAAAACGCTTTGACTTATCCAGGCCATTCTGAGATAGTTTTTTCGTCACATATTGTACTTCATGACACTGGTAAAATGAAGTAAAAAAAAACATTTTTATTTATAAAAAATTACCAAATTTACCAAAAATCTTTAAAAAATTGCAAATTTCCACGTTTCAATTTCTCTACTTCTATAATACATAGTAATACCTCAAAAAATAGTTATTACTTTACATTCCCCATATGTCTACTTCATGTTTGGATCATTTTGGGAATGATGATTTATTTTCTGGGGATGTTACAATGCTTAGAAGTTTAGAAGCAAATCTTGAAATTTTTCAGAAATTTTCAAAAACCCAATTTTTAGGGACCAGTTCAGGTCTGAAGTCACTTTGCGAGGCTTACATAGAAACCACCGAAAAATGACCCCATTTTATAAACTACACCCCTCAAGGTATTCAAAACTGATTTTACAAACTTTGTTAACCCTTTAGGTGTTCCACAAGAATTAATGTAAAAGAGAGATACAATTTCAAAATTTCACTTTTATGGCAGATTTTCCATTTTAATATTTTTTTTCCAGTTGCAAAGCAAGAGTTAACAGCCAAACCAAACTCAATATTTATGGCCCTGATTCTGTAGTTTACAGAAACACCCAATATGTGGTCGTAAACCGCTGTACGGGCGCACGGCAGGGCGCAGAAGGAAAGGAATGCCATGCGGTTTTTGGAAGGCAGATTTTGCTGGACTGTTTTTTTTGACACCATGTCCCATTTGAATCCCCCCCCTGATGGACCCCTAGAGTAAAAACTCCATAAAAGTGAACCCATGTAAGAAACTACACCCCTCAAGGTATTCAAAACTGATTTTACAAACGTCGTTAACACTTTAGGTGTTCCACAAGAGTTACTGGCAAATGGAGATGAAATTTCAGAATTAAAATTTTTGGGCAAATTTTCCATTTTAATCCATTTTTCCCAGTAACAAAGCAAGGGTTAACAGCCAAACAAAACTCAATATTTATGGCCCTGATTCTGTAGTTTACAGAAACACCCTATATGTGGTCGTAAACTGCTGTACGGGCACATTGCAGGGCGCAGAAGAAAAGGAATGCCATACGGTTTTTGAAAGGCAGATTTTGCTGGACTGGTTTTTTTTGACACCATGTCCCATTTGAATCCCCCCCCTGATGGACCCCTAGAGTAAAAACTCCATAAAAGTGAACCCATGTAAGAAACTACACCCCTCAAGGTATTCAAAACTGATTTTACAAACGTCGTTAACACTTTAGGTGTTCCACAAGAGTTACTGGCAAATGGAGATGAAATTTCAGAATTAAAATTTTTGGGCAAATTTTCCATTTTAATCCATTTTTCCCAGTAACAAAGCAAGGGTTAACAGCCAAACAAAACTCAATATTTATGGCCCTGATTCTGTAGTTTACAGAAACACCCAATATGTGGTCGTAAACCGCTGTACGGGCGCACGGCAGGGCGCAGAAGGAAAGGAATGCCATGCGGTTTTTGGAAGGCAGATTTTGCTGGACTGTTTTTTTTGACACCATGTCCCATTTGAATCCCCCCCCTGATGGACCCCTAGAGTAAAAACTCCATAAAAGTGAACCCATGTAAGAAACTACACCCCTCAAGGTATTCAAAACTGATTTTACAAACGTCGTTAACACTTTAGGTGTTCCACAAGAGTTACTGGCAAATGGAGATGAAATTTCAGAATTAAAATTTTTGGGCAAATTTTCCATTTTAATCCATTTTTCCCAGTAACAAAGCAAGGGTTAACAGCCAAACAAAACTCAATATTTATGGCCCTGATTCTGTAGTTTACAGAAACACCCCATATGTGGTCGTAAACTGCTGTACGGGCACATTGCAGGGCGCAGAAGAAAAGGAATGCCATACGGTTTTTGAAAGGCAGATTTTGCTGGACTGGTTTTTTTTGACACCGTGTCCCATTTGAATCCCCCCTGATGCACCTCTAGAGTAGAAACTCCAAAAAAGTGACCCCATTTTAGAAACTACTGGATAGGGTGGCAGTATTGTTGGTACTAGTTTAGGGTACATATGATTTTTGGTTGCTCTATATTACACAAGGTAACAAGAAATAGCTGTTTTGGTACCGTTTTTATTTTTTGTTATTTACAACAGTCATCTGACAGGTTAGATTTTGTGATATTTTTATAGACCAGGTTGTCACGGATGTGGCGATACCTAATATGTATACTTTTTCTTTATTTATGTAAGTTTTACACAATAATATCATTTTTGAAACAAAAAAAATCATGTTTTAGTGTTTCCATAGTCTGAGAGCCATAGTTTTTTCAGTTTTTGGGCGATTATCTTAGGTAGGGTCTAATTTTTTGCGGGATGAGATGACGGTTTGATTGGCACTATTTTGGGGTGCATATGCCTTTTTGATCGCTTGCTATTACACTTTTTGTGATGTAAGGTGACAAAAAATGGTTTATTTAGCACAGTTTTTATTTTTTTTATTTTTACGGTGTTCATCTGAGGGGTTAGGTCATGTGATATTTTCATAGAGCCTGTCGATACGGACGCGAGGATACCTAATATGTCTACTTATTTTTTTTTCCTATTTTTTACCAATTTTTTTAAACTTTATTTGGGGAAAATGCCGTTTTTGTTTATTTTTACTTGAAACTTTTAATTTTTTGGGGGGAAAACGTTATTTTTTCAACTTTTTTTTAACTTTATTTGTTGTCCCACTTTGGGACTTCAACTTTTGGGGGTCTAATCCCTTTTACAATGCATTCCAATACTTCTGTATTGGAATGCATTGGCTGTATGAGTAATACTGTGTGTATTGCTCATACAGCTTCCGGCCTGTGAGATCCAGGGGGCTGGATCTCACAGGCTCTTCACCGGAAGGCAGTGCAGATGCCTAAGGAAGGCATCGCGCTGCCTTCCATGCCATCGGGTCCCCCCTACAGCCGCATGGGGACCCGATGGCACCGCCGCCCTGGATCTGCGGTTTGCGGCGATCGCCGATGCGGGGGTGTCACATGACCCCCCGGCGTTGTGACAGGATGCCCGCTGAATGATTTCAGCGGACATCCTATTCCGATTAACCCCCGCCGCGCCGCAATGTAATTTTCAATTTAGGATGTACCGGTACGCCCTGGGTCCTTAAGGACTCGGCAAACATGGCGTAACGGTACGTCCTAAGTCCTTAAGGGGTTAAAATGGTCACGAGCAACCTGACCTAGAATGTGAGGAGTACTGGTTGCATCCATTTGCAGATCTGCTTAGGGGCAGGTTCGGACTGGCTCACAGGTGAATCAACAATGGGCTCCTGAGCAAGGTGGGCCCCTAGTCCCCCTTGTACAAGTAGAATATGACAATGTTGACTGACTGAACTACATATAGATATGCAGCTTCAAGCATCCCAACCAGTCTATGTTCATATAAAATATTGGGCAGGTTAACAGAGTACCCAGTTTATTATTATAGAAGCATCGGTTGGCTGAGATGACTTCTAGGTACAGAGGTATGCCAAACAGTATCCTCTTTACCCAGGGACTTGCCCTGTCAAAATCGCTGCACGGATCCTTATAATCAGTCATCTTGTAGTGTCTTGTTGCTGCTGCCATTTTGTGAGCAGGTAGTATTTGCATATAGCTGTACAGTGGATCCCCAGAATGAATTTTACCGGTGGGCCCTTGGTAACTCAGTCTGATAAGAGTGGGGCGCACTACACTGGTCTACAATAGACGGTAGTGATGTGATCCTGCCTGCAATAAGCCATCATGGCTGAGCAGCCTGACAGGCATTCACCAATATGTAGTATATGTGCCAGAGTGTAGTGTGTAGTGAGGCCTTGCCTCTTCAACCCCATAGCCATCTCTGCAAGTTGATGCAATCAGTCCTGCTCTTATTCTAGAACAGGTTGCTGGTGGCCATTGTAAAGCATTCTTGGAGAACCCCTTTAACTATTTTACTGCAGTCTCTAAAACCATTATTGACACTATAGCACTGTGTGACTGTGAAGCTTAGATTTTCCATTTTTGACTACATATCTTTAGATCAAGCCATTGTTTTTGTGCTTTTACATTGCATGTTTAAAACAGTGTTTTAAATTTCCCATGGCTGGTTGACAGCAATTGTTTTAGGGCTTCCGCTGCAAGGACTTCCATCATCCCACCAGAATATGATGCCCAGTTGTAGAGTTGAACTTCACCACAGCACTGTGTCTGCTCAGCAGCTGACAGGTTTCTTGGGAGGTTTTCACCATATGTTTTGTCCTTTTATGCCACAGTGTTCTTTAAGCGTATCTTTAGGGCTTCATTCATTATTCATCATTACTTTTATAAAGGAAGATGGAATGCCATCATAGACCACCCTTTTCAATTCCAGTAAAAAAGGAACTGTTCCATATGACTGGTACAGAAAATTACTGGTAGGTTTTGGCAAGGTAGACCTAGGTGACTACCCCACGTGACCTCTAAGGGCAGTGACTTGCTGCAGTGGTCACATGGAGTTGTCAGGCACGCTATTGCTGTAGAACCAGAAAGAAAGACCACCAAGAGCCCCCAATCAGAGCCACTGGAACAGTTGAAGCTTCAAATGATGAGTAAGGCTACATGCACATGACAGTGAAAAAAGTCAGTTAAACATGGATAGACTGTCCATTTTTAATGGAAGTTTTTTCACTGATGCCTTCCTGAGAAACAGACGCAGAAAAATGGACCCTTTCAATTGTATGGGGGCAGTCGGTCATCGGACAAGATAGAACATGTTCTATATTTTGACTTCCGTTTTTCACTGACTGTCAAAAAAACTGCCATGTTAATAACCCCATAGACTACTATCGGTCTTAAAACGGACATATGATGGCTGTTAAAAAACATCCACATGTCCATCCACATGTCTTATGCATGTAACATTCCAGACTGTCAGTTTAATTTTTGTGGAACTTGAAAACTCACTTTAAAAGATCCCATGATTGTAGGTCCCCAAGATTGTTTTCCAGGCACCGCTTTTGCACTATTAGTAGTGGCTGTGCCTTGTATTACAGCTCAGACCTATTCACTTTAATGGGACTTAGCTTCAGAGAGCTGCAATAAAAGTTAAGTCACAGTCACAAAAAAGTAGAGCGCTGAGCCTAGTAAACAATGAAGGGGATGCAGTGATCGCTGAAGCATCACTGTCCCTTGCAAAAGCTGATTGTGGGTGTGCTAAGATTTGGATCTCATTAATCTAATTTTGATGGCTTACCCAAAGGATAAGCCATCAATATTATATTCTCACAAAAGGCCTTTAATGTAAAGGATGTATTTAAAATAGTTTATGGAGCCCTGCTAATATGTACCCTGGTTGCTCTTTTGCTTAGTGATTAGACATCATGAGACTGAAAAGAAAGTCATTTTTCAGACTAAGAAACATAAATTTGTGAGGAAGCCCCAGCCTTATACCACCCCCAACAGAGCCAAATACCACAGTCCATCACAAAATACTGCCAGCAGCACCAAATACATCCCCAAAAACTTCCACTGGATGGCCGTGAGGAGCGCTCAAGCGGCCCTCTGGGCATCGGCCCACCGGAAATTTCCCTGTAAGGTCTATGGCCCCAGGTATCAAAGAAAATGACTTTACCTGCTTTATAGCCAAAGTAATGTAAGATGTATGCATTATAGGCAAAGGGGACAGAGAGGTCCTTTTAGTACAAGTTACTGCATATGATAGCAAGCTGTGGATACATGTACTTTTGATCTAAAATGCAGTATGCGATCATTTATATTTTTTGCATGTAAGTATAAGTAAAAGCATGTGTGAGATGATATGGTATTACACATTTACTACGGAGAAACAAGGCAATCTATAGCTTAGAATCTCTAAGTGTGGACAGAATGCTAATCAGTGACCAAAATGTGTTAAAGAGGTTAGCAAATATATTAACTCATAGGGATATAATAACATTTCTGTCATGTAAGAAACACAGAAATCAATCTCTTATACATACCCAACCCAAAGTGGTGCTCTGTGGGTGTTTTGGGCGCTTTCCTGGATGAAGCAAATATCAAGGCTTAAAGGGAACCTGTCATGTGGATATTTGATTATAATCTAACTAATTATATACAATCATTAACTACTAAAAAGTACCTTAGATGTTTTCACTTACTGGTGTGACAGATGGTTATCTCATAATATACACACAAAGATGCCGCATGCCGCATGCTAATGAGCTGATTGGAGTCCGGCGTGATGTCATTGAGTCCAGCGTATATTTAATTCAGAGCTATAGCCACTCCCCTGCTGGTTAATATGGAAACAAACTGTCATTTAGCAGCAGGTGGGCGGGGAGAGTCAGGAGCTCATGAATATTCATGACTCATCATTATCAGCTGGAGCTTTTCAATACAGGATGTTGGCAGATTGACTGGGTCAATTAAAGAAAGTGACCCAGCATTGTGCTAAGAGAATCAGTCACTTATTTATGTTGCCCTTAGTTAGGACACCATAAAACTGGTGACAGGTTCCCTTTAAATTTCCAGATACTTTTTAAATGTTAGTAGAGATGAGCGAATCGAATCCCACGAAGTGAAATTCGATCCGAATTTTAGGATAAATTCTATTCGCCTAGAAGCCGAATTCCCTCGTGCTTCGTGTCAGCGAATCAATTTATCCAGAAATAGTATAAAAAACTAAAAAATTGAAACTTACCGCCTCCATTTGCTTGCAATGAGATCTTCAAGCAAGATGGCGGCGGTCGGCCCGTTGCTAGCAAATGGAGGCAGTAAGTTTGATGTAATTTTTTTTTAATCGTTAATTTTACTGTTTTTAAACTCAGATGCCGCGATCATGTATGAACGTGGCATTTGAGGGGTACAATGATGGGGGCGGCGCCATCGCAGCTGCCTGTTATTGCAACCGCTACTAAAAATGCGCTTCATGACGAAGTAATTCCTCACAAAGCAAAAAAAAATCATTTTTAATTCGGCAAAGCAGCCGAATTGAATTTTGAAGAAATTTGCTCATCTCTAAAAGTATGCTAAATTACACCAATATTTTACAGTAGATTCTTCAATATTATAATATAAAGTTTTATAATATAACCTGTTACTATGAAATACAGTGCAATGTGCAGGCAGCAACTTATAGAGCAGAATGACCTGACCAGACTGATATTGAATTTTTTCCAGCAAATTTATATAAAATGTGTAATTTTACACATTTAAATCTCAGCTCATTCTGAGCTCAGTATGGCCCATTCGGCTATTATCAGTGATTCATAGCATTCTCTGTGTAAGTGTAAATACAGGGATAAAATGGCCGCCATGTACAATTGAGCTCAGAAAAAGCTAAGATATAAACGTATAAATTACAAGTTTAAGGCCTCATGCACACGACCGTTTTTCGGGTCCGCATCCAAACCGCAGTTTTTGCGGCTCGGGTGCGGACCCATTTACTTCAATGGGGCCGCAAAAGATGCGGACAGCACTCCGTGTGCTGTCCGCATCCGTTGCTCCGTTCCGAGGCCCTGCAAAAAAAATATAGCATGTCCTATTCTTGTCCATTTTGCGGACAAGAATAGGCATGTCTACAATGGGCCGCCCATTCTGTTCCGCAAATTGCGGAAGGCACATGGGCGGCTTCCGTTTTTTGCGGATCCGCGGTTTGCGGTCCGCAAAAAACAGCACGGTCAAGTGCATGAGGCCTTACAGAATCTTTTCCCACAAAACTATATATCAATCTGTTCAGCTCCTTCTGCTCTATAACATGGCGCTTGCAGATTGCACTGCATTTTGTGTTGACAGGTTGTTTTTAAGACTCAGTATGGACACTCAATATTTTCAGTACTGCAGCACTACTCACGTAGAAGTGAATGGAACAGCACTACATTAATGAACTCTGTCCACTATACGACAGACAGAGCTGAGTAGTTCCAGCATCTATTTCTGGCTACTCGGGAACAGTTGATCGATGGGGTTGCGGGTTGTCGGACCCTCACTAATCTGATATCGATGGCCTATCATATAAAAATCCTGGAAAACCCAGTTAAGTACCATGATACATGAACAGTTATTTTCCTAGTTCATAATGAACTAATGCCCATGTGAATATAAAAACCCTGCAATCTGTTCAATCCAATATGTTACATAGTTACATAGTTGATAAAAAGCATACGGTAAGTCCATCAAGTTCAACTGAGGGATAGGTGGGGACGCGAATTCCAAAAGGAAGTGAGACTCAGATTTCTACACATTTTCATAAGTATTAACGCCATTTACTTTTAAGAATTCTAAACCCTTTTTAAAACTGTCCACTGTTCCTGCTGTGACCACGTCCTGAGGAAGTCTATTCCACAGATTCACGGTTCTTACAGTAAAGAAGCATTGACGCTTATGGAGACTGAACTTTTTCTTCTCCAGTCAGAGGCAGTGCCCCCTTGTCTTTTGAGGGCATTTTACATGGAACAGTTTTTCACTGTATTTTTTTATGGCCCATTTATATATTTGTATAGGTTAATCATGTCCCCCCTTAGACGTCTCTTCGCAAGACTAAATAAATTCATATATTTTAATCTTTCTTCATAACTAAGACCCTCCATGCCCCTTATCAGTTTAGTTGCTCTCCTCTGTACTTTTTCCAGCTGCAGTGCATCCTTTCTATGGACTGGTGCCCAAAACTGAACTGCATATTCCAGATGAGGCCGCACCAACGCTTTGTAAAGTGGTAATATGACATCTCTGCCCAGCGACTCCATGCCTCGTTTAATGCATGACAATATCCTGGTGGCCTTAGAAGCAGCTGATTGACATTGTATGCTGTTATTTAATCTACCATCTACAAGGACACCCAAATCCTTCTCTATAAGTGACTCTCCCAGTGTTACATCACCTAGGACATATGAAGCATAGAGATTATTACTACCAAAATGCATAACTTTACATTTATCCACATTGAACCTCATTTGCCAAGTTGATGCCCAATCACTCAGAGTGTTCGAGTCAGCTTATATTTTATGAGCATCTTCCATAGACTGTACAGTACTACATAGCTTAGTGTCATCTGCAAAAATAGAAATGGTGCTATTAATCCCGTCCTCGATATCATTAATAAATAAATTAAATAATAGAGGGCCCAGCACTGAACCTTGGGGTACACCACTTATAACCATTATGAATAGGAATCATTGACAACAACTCTCTGGACACGGTCCTTCAGCCAGTTTTCAATCTATAGACCTTACTTTACCTATTAAACAGCTGACTTCTGTCCTTGGTAAACGGATGTTGGTTATCACTTATAATATTATTTACAGTCACATACTCCTGTATATAGTCCCTTAAGAGTCCTTCAAACATGTTTCCCACAACAGAAGTTAAACTAACTGGTCTATAATTACCTGTGAAGGGCCTAGATCCTTTTTTTGAATATGGGCACCACATTTGCCTTGCGCCAATCACTTGGCACTGTACCAGTACCTAGAGAGTCTTTAAAAATTATAAACAGGGCACAACAATGACTGAACTGAGCTCTTTAAGCACTCTTGGGTGTAATCCATCTGGACCCAGAGCCTTGTTCTCATTTACCTTATTTAACTTATCTTGCACCATATCTACAGTTAGCCAATTAAGTATATTACTGTATGTACTAACAGCCCCTCAGATTTGTATTTTTTAAATGCCCTTTTTCTGTCTTTTATTGCCCTTTTTACAGTAGCGGTATGCCATGGGGGGTTTAATTTTAGCAGTTTATACTTGTTACCTAAAGGAATAAATTTTTTGTGCAATTACTCAATGTGGATTTAAAGCTCTCCCATTTATCCTCAGTATTATTATGTGACAGTAGCTGCTCCCAGTTTATGCCCTGAAATGCTGCCCTCAACCCAGGGAAATTAGCCTTTTTAAAATTCAGTGTCTTTGCTCTGCCTGACAGAGTTTGCTTCTTATAGTTTAGGGGGAATATAATTATATTGTGGTCACTATTACCTGGTGTTTCTCGAACAGTAACATTTTGAACAAGCTCTGCATCATTAGAAATTACAAGATCCAACAGAGCATTGCCCCTAGTGGGAGCTTCTACAAACTGACCCATAAAGTGGTCCTGCAGCAAGTTGAGGAATTTTCTCCCCTTTGCGGTTGAGACAGAATCATGATCCCAGTCAATGTCTGGGAAGTTAAAATCTCCTATTATGACCACTGTACCAGCCTGTGCAGCCCCCTCTATTTGGTTATACAGTTGCATTTATATCTCCTCTGTGATGTTAGGGGGTCTATAGATTACCCCAAGTATTATTTTTTCAGTGTTTATTTTTTCAGTGTTTAAATCCCTTTGAACTTCCACCCATAAGGTTTCTACATCCTCACCATCCTCATCCACAATTTCCTCTTTCACACCTGTCTTTAGATCACTCACATACAGGCACACGCCAACACCTTTTCTTTTGACAGTGTCTTTCCTAAATAGTGTAAAACCCTCAATATTTACACACCAACTACATCTATGTGTTCTTCTAGTACCATAGCCTCCAGTTCCCCCATTTTTCCAGCTAGACTTCTGTTATGCTTACAGTAGATACTGCATGTACTGTATGTTACGTCAAGGTTGTTGTTCTTTATACTGTATGTCACGTTCTTGCTAGGAGAAAATTACATTTAATACAACTGTGCTGCAGTAGAAAATATAAACCAGCAGAGATTAGATGCAGAATTGTCCAATTATCATTTTACCATATTTACAAAATATAATTAAACTTTTATTCAAATGTCAACATGTGCTACATGGGAAAGGGCCAAGTCTTCCCTGGAGCCTCAGTATTTCCAAAGTGGAGACACTGTTCGTGACAAACTTGGTTTAAGCTTCCTTAACTTCAAAGTGAAGCTAAACTGGTTGCAAGTGGTGTGTTCTTTTTTTTCTCCAGTTCTGGCACGTTTTAAAATTCATTTACACATTTGTACTGTGATGCTAAAGTAACTTATTGGAAACATTGAACAGGAAGGGAGTTCCTTGACTTTACAGTGTTCTTAAGAAGGGCTTGAGACAAGGTTTGCACGTGTTCATCCACATGGGCTACAGAATTATTAGTAGTGAGTACAACTGTTAACCCCTTTCATGGTAATATGTCAATGGTCCTGCCACTGGTCAATGGTCCTGACACTGTAATTTGTAGTAAAAATCATAAAGGAATTACAGAACATCATACATCTTCCAAATCAAATACTAATAAAGTATAAAGGGGTTGGTGTGGCATGGTAGGTTTCAGACTCCTGGGAGCCCAACAGATCAGCAGAACTAAGGGACCTTTTAGATGGGCCAATGATGAGAACAATTATCAGGGACAAATGTTTGTACACTGATTGCTGGTTCCTGATAATCTTCCTGTGTAAAGTTGCCGCCGATCACCCAACGAATGAGCAAATTCTAATTGTCAGGTGATCACACCTTCATCCCTAAATGATAGCAATCCGCAAACAGAAGGGATAATTGCTGCATGTAAATGCCTGGAAATCATGTAAATGCCTGGAAATCATCAGGAACAAATGGTTCGTTTTCAATAACTGCCCTGAGTATCAGGCTATGTAAATGAGCCCTTAGGCACTTGAATGCAGCTTAGATGCAGTACCAACAAAAATACATATGCCTTGATAAAATACGATGGAAGTGCTGCATATTCTGGAACACCATGGCCCTTTTTTTCTGGTAATTAGTTGGGGCCCTGAGGTTTGAACCAATCACACATTAATGACCTATCCAGTAAACTTTTATTTTACCTGTAACAGAAAAACACAAGATTCTTATATCATGGAGATGTTAAATGAAGAAATTGACAAATGGGTGTTACCAAATGAGGGTGTCTCTGCAACCCCCAACACTGTCCAAGCAGTACTGACAATGTTAGACTGTTTTGGTATGCAATCCTTTGACAAGTGGAATAGTTCTGGCCAGTTTTCAATTTATTCATTAATTTCTAGTAAGAAAAACAATATAACACAGAGTTCAAAGAACAGGTGCTCCAGTATTCTTATGACATGGAGGATACAAGTATTTACTAAAACAGTCATGTCAGGAGAGCTGACATATCCTCCTGATTGGTTGATGGATTGTCACGTCCATCAATCACATGGCCTTTCTGCGGTGAATGTGATCGGCTGCAGTACCAAACGTACCCACTATATGATGTACAGCAATGTGCTTGGTATCATATGAAGAGGCTACAGGTATCACATGAAGAGGCTCAGGCCCCTATCAAGCCTCAATCAATGAGAGAACCAGAGCATTAAACCAGGCACCCCCTGCTCTGAAGAGAGAGGGTGTCTAGTTCACAGGAAAAGGTCAGAAATTGATGGAAACACCACCGAAATGGTTCGGGAACAGCATGGAGAGGATGTCTGGATGCATCTTGGAGTCACAGGTCGCTTCTGAAAACGATGTTGTCCAAGTAGTACGCCACTTTTACAGACTGACAATAATACGCACAAAAGATAAAATAGATTTTAGAGGAAAAATGTTAGAAAATTGTTAGGAAACATGCTTTCCTGTATATTTACTTGTATATAAAGTGCAAGTGCTGCCAAAAATTACAACCTGTATATCACATAAAGGAGGGCCTCATTCACATTGTGGTACAATTGTTCATGTAGTGGGACTCCTACACTCATAAAGCCTATGCACTAAGTGAAAGGACTGCCAAAAATTACAAGGAAGCGGCACTCCAATACACCCTTTATTACACATAAATGAGGGCATCATACACACTTTTGAAAAATTATGATTGATGGCCTGCTGGTGACCCTCAAAAACATTAGGAGCAAGGGCCTGCTGGTGACCCTCTAAAACATTAGGGGCGAGGGCCTGCTGCTGATCTTTACATCTAAAACATTAGGGGTGAGGGTCTGCTGCTGAGTTGACCCTCTAAAACATTAGGGGTGAGGGTCTGTTCCTGAGCTGACCCTCTAAAACATTAGGGGTGAGGGCCTGTTGCTGATCTGACCATCTAAAACATTAGGGGTGAGGGTCTGCTGATGAGCTGACCCTCTAAAACATTAGGAGCGAGGGCCTGCTGCTGATCTGACCATCTAAAACATTAGGGGTGAGGGTCTGCAGCTGAGATCACCCTCTAAAACATTAGGGGCTAAGGCCTGCTGCTGATCTGGCCATCTAAAACATTAGGGGTGAGGGTCTACGGCTGAGCTGACCCTCTAAAACATTAGGGGCATGGGCCTGCTGCTGATCTGACCATCTAAAACATTATGGGTGAGGGCCTGATGGTGAACCTCTAAAACATTAGGGGTGAGGGTCTGCTGCTGAGCTGACCCTCTAAAACATTAGGAGCAAGGGCAGCCTAATAAGCATGTTGATATGATGGAGGAGGAGGAGGAGAAAAGGAAGATTGAACCATATAACCTTTTTTGTGGTGGAAGGGGTGCATGGGAATACATTTAAAGTGCCTTTATGTTCAGCCGCTTTCCTCTGGTGGAATAGAGAAGTCAGGGGCAATCCAGGCCTTGTTCATTTTGATAAAAGTCAACCTGTCAGCATTTTCAGTTGACAGGCGGATGCGCCTATCAGTTATTATGCTCCCAGCAGCACTAAATACCAGCTCTGACAAAACACTGGCGGCAGGGCAGGCCAGCATCTCCAAGGCGTAGAGCTCCAGTTCGTGCCACGTGTCCAGCTTGGACACCCAATAGTTATAAGGCACAGAGGGATTATTGATGACGCTGAAACGGTCTGCTATGTACTCCTTCACCATCTTCCAAAACGTTTCCCTCCTTGTGACAATAGGCCGCGCATCATGGTGAGGGTACTGGCGGGGTGTCATGAAACTGTCCCAGGCCTTGGAGAGTGTTTCCCTGCCTCTGTTGGAACTGCTGTGTGTTCCCCTTGACTCCCCTCCTCGGTTGCCCAAGGAACTGCGTACTCTGCCGCCAGCATAGTCAGCTGGAAATTTTTGGAGCAATTTTTCCACAAGGATCTGCTGGTATTACACCATTTTGCTAGTCCTCTCCACCACAGGAATGAGAGATGAGAAGTTCTCTTTGTAGCGGGGGTTGAAAAGGGTGAACAACCAGTAATCGGTGTTGGCCAAAATGCGTATAACGTGAGGGTCACGGGAAAGGCAGCATAATTTAAAGTCAGCCATGTGTGCCAGAGTCCCAACAGACAAGACTTTGCTGTCCTCATCATGAGGATGACTCTCAATCTCATCATCCTCTTACTCCTCTTCGGCCCATCCACACTGAACAGATGGAAAAAACTGCTATGGGTACTACCCTCTGTAGCGGAGGCAACCGTCTCCCTCTCCTCCTCCTCCTCATCATTATCTAATTCGCGCTGAGAAGACGAACTGAGGGTAGTCTGGATATCACCCTGTTTACTTTCTTCCCCCATTTCCACCTCTTCCACATGCAAAGCATCCGCCTTCATTGTGAGCAGCGAGCATTTCAGTAGACACAGAAGTGGGATGCTTACGCTGAGAATAGCGGCATCGCCGCTCACCATCTGTGTTGATTTCTCAATGTTGCGTAAAACCTCATTGCTTGTGAAGAGCGGAAGCTGACTGGAAAGGCGACGACCATGTTGCAGCTGATATTCCACTACTGCCCTCTGCTGCTCACAAAGCCTGGCCAACATGTGGAACGTGGAGCTTCAGCGCGTGCTCACGTCGCACAACAGTCAGTGAGCTGGCAATTGCAAGCGCTGCTGCAGCATTGCCAGACCGGCGGCAGCTGTAGATGACTTTTGGAAATGGGCACACATGCGGCGCACCTTCACCTGTAGCTTAGGCAAATTGGGGTGTTTTGAGAAACCTCTGAACCACTAAGTTGAACACGTAGGCTAGGCAAGGTATGTGTGTGAGCTTGCAGAGCTCCAAAGCTGCCACCAAGTTACGGCCATTATCAGACACAACCATGCCTGGTTGAAGGTTGAGTGGCGAGAGCCACAGCTCAGTCTGGTCCCTTATACCCTGCCACAGCTCTGCGGCGGTGTGCCGTTTGTCACCTAAGCAAATTAGTTTTAGCACGGCCTGTTGACGCTTCCACACTGCAGTTCTACACTGCTTACAGCTACTGACTGATGGCTGACTGGTGCTGCAAGATGAGAATTCAGAGGTGGGAGTGGAGGAGGAGGTGGAGGAGGAGATGGGGGGGGGGGGTTGCAGCCACTAATGTAGGTGGTGGCGGATATCCTGATGGAATTAGGGCCCGCAATCCTTGGCGTCGGTAGCACCTGTGCCATCCAAGGGTACGACTCGCTCCCAGCCTCCACAACGTTCACCAGGTGTACCGTCAGTGACATCATATAAAAAGTTCATATAAAGGTTTAGTTACTCTTTAAATAGTTGTATGGAGCAGACTCATGCACAGAGAGAAGGGGCTCCTTCTGACCTTTGATCAGAGCCCCCACCATGAATTATAAGTTTATTCCCATTAACCATAGCATCTTTTCTTATATCTGTTTTATGTCATGAAACTAAGTCTAGCACTAAATACACTGTTCTCCATGTAATAGGATGGCCATGGGGCACTGTAATAGTGATGTGCCCCAAGGAGATCCTGTTAAGATCTCAAATTCCACTTTGGCAAGTGGTCTTCCACCCAAAATATGCTTTGTGACTTTTTAACTTTTTACAACAGCTTCACCACTACTCCAAAAAGTGGGCAGGAAAGGGCAGCCACAGGTGAGAGCTCTGTGGCCTGACTCATTTAACAGCATGTGTGCCAGAAAATTGCCACACGTTACCACAGAAATCTACTCCAGCTCCAAGCTCAGTTCTTTTACACAGACAGCAGTAGATTTGAATTTTTTTTTAAAGAGGCTTGCGCTTCTTAATAAATTAGTCAAATCTTTCTTCAGTGGGCTTTTTACTAAGACTGGTGTGTGTGTGAAACACAGATCTTAGTAAATGACCCCCAAATTTGCCACTAAGACATCGTAGGTTCCTCACTTTTCTTAAATCCTCCAACTCTTGATGCTCCAACAGTCTTATATTACTGCTACCCCCAATACGGTGCCAGTTGTGTTCTCCAATGCCTCTAAATACTGTTCCTACAAAATAACAATACCATTCAGTCTCCAAAGAGCTCCCAAAAGTTCTACCAATAGTAATAATGCTCCCTCAGAGTGCCATCATTATAAATAATGCCCCCTACAGTGATAATGCTCCCCAAGGGTTAGCCTTGTTATTAATGCCCCACATATTGTGCCCAATAATAATAATAATGCCCCCATGGACCCCCCCTCCCCCCAGTATTAATAATGCCCCACAGGTCCCCAATAGTGATAAAGTTACCCAAAGTTTTCTCAGTAGTAATAAGGGCCCCTAAAGTGCCCCCAATAGTAAACAGGCCCCCCTGCAGAGCCCTCAGCTGTTACAATGATACCTACAGTGCCTCAAGTAGTTCTAATGCCCCCTATAGTACCACCAATAGATATAATGCCTCCTAAAGTACCCTAAATAATTTTAAAGGCTCCCTGTAGTTTCTCCCAGTGTTTATAATGCCCCCTTAGTGCCTCCTGTAGTTATAATGCCCCCTGCAGCGCCAATAGTAGTTATAATCCCTCCATAGTGCCCCCAATAAGGATAATATCCCCTCTTGGACCCTCTGTAGGGCCATAAATAAGTATAATGCCCCTATAAGTGCCCCCAGTAATTATAATGACTTCTTTAAGAGCTCCAGGTGGCATAATGCACCAGTAAGTATAAGGTTCCCTACAGTGCTCCCACTAAGTATAATGCCTCCGGTAGCATCGCAATAGTTATAATGGGCCCCTATAGTGCCCTCAGTAGGTATAATACTCCCCTGTAGTGCCTTTAGTAGGTATGATGCCCCCTATAGTGCCCATAGGTATAATGCCCTCTATAGTACAGTGCCCTAGTAGGTATAATGTCCCCTGTAGTGCCCCCAGTGCTTATAGTGTTCCTATAGTTATAATGCCTCCACATAGTGCTCCCAAAAGGTATAATGCCCCCTTTAGTGCCCCCAGTACTTACAGAGCCCCCCTGTAGGTTTAACCCCCCAACAGTGTCCCCAATACCATCGTCTACCAATGTCAGTTAGCAAAAAAAAAACATACATGACTTCCCGCAGCTGTCTGTGATGCAGGCCACAGCCTCTTCCGACCTGCGGCCTCTCATGCCGGCTTCTGGACTCAGCTGGTCAAGTTGAAGTCAACACTGCACCTACATCTTGGCAAGGCATGCATGCTGACACCGTCTCAGACATGGTGCAGATGATTGCGAAGTTCTATTCTCTCATAGGCCTGTTGCCCAGGAGAGTGAGTAGTCTGCCAGAGAACCATTGACTACTGTGTCCTGCTGCAGAGATTTAATTGTATCGCCATTCTAAGGATGGTAATACAGTTGTATAGTGTGCGGCCACAACATTCGGGGCCCTGGAAAAACATCCGTGGCTTGACCCCGGTGATCCCCCTGACACTGTCCCATTTTTTGTGCCACCATTCACTACATCCTGATGCTGCACTGCATCAGGTTCGAGATCAGTGCCATCTTGATTTGAACAAGAGCTGGTAGCGAGAAGGGTAATAACATTAGAAAGACCATTAGCTATTAGATTAATCCAATAGCCAATGCAGAACTGCAGGTAGGTTTCAACAAGAGCAAAAGTTCATTTTTGTGGTTTTAGCCATGAATCTAAATACCATGGCAAAGACAAACTGACTTGGTGGGGCTCTCACTGGCATACAATGCTCTTCCTCCATGACAACTGCATGAAAATTGTATATCACCAGGTGAGGGACCCTAAAAACAGAATGACTCCTGGTAAACTGGGAGAGTAGACTTGTCTGCAGTCAGTCAGTTATAACCATGCCTTCTTTGAAAGGGGCATATTCATCAATGTATTTGGATTCAGACTATGCCATATTTATCAAGCCTGCCAACACTTTTTCTGACACCAATTTTCCTTACAAAAGAGGGTGTGACCTGCACAGTACACTGGTTGTACAAAAGACTTCTATCACCTTTCTGCCCAAAGTGACAGTGTGCCAAATAGGAGAGATCAGTAACTCCACCACATTCCACAAGCTACTTGTGTCGCATTGATACATACAGTGCGCGCTGCGCAAAGATTCCATGCTAACTCTATATTACATCTGTGTTAGTAAATATGTTACAATTTTTGTAGGGTCATTGAGATATCCGGTTTAAACCATATAGACTAGCTTTTAATGAAAGTAATATATTGCTTGCTTTTAATCATATAATATTTAAAAAAAACAGACAATAATGCCTAAGTATAGTATGCTTTTCTACAACATTTTGTCCAAGCATCTCTATCCACAAAACATAAGTTAGACATAAGGAAGAATCTGTGGCTCAGCTCTACTAAAAGTCATTTTCTACAAGTATCTACTCACCAAGTGCAGCCAGGATGCTCATCGCTAGAAGGATTTGCCCTCTTGTCCAGGTTCTAAGGCTGCATGGAAGCATCTTTTTGCCTGTAGGTAATAGTAGTAGAGCAGAGGAAACCAGGTCCTGGGTTGCAGTGCCCTGGAAGGTCAGAGCTGCAGAGGGAGAGAGACTGTTGTGTGTGTTCCAGCCTCAAGCACAAGTGAGGTGGAGTTACAAAGGTCCCATGTTTCATATGATATGTTATGTGCCCCCCTTCAATGCTATTACGTAAAGTAGGGGGAGGATTAACCTTTCATGCAAGGCACTCTACTACTTCTCCAACAGAACAGTAAATATCACTAGAGGGTTGAACATGATGCTGTTTCTCAGAGTCTACAATAGGGAGATTTTACTAGTTTGAAATTACTTTGGTTCTTTTTTATTATAAAACCTTGTGTAGATATAGCTGAAAAGTCAGATCAGTCATATTCTCTGAGAAAGCACGCTTTAGAAAATCATGGAGAATAAATGCATACTGCTGAAGCCAGATAGTTTTGATTTAAAATGTATCCGTTCTTAATTTATATTTCACTATTTATTATTATATTTCTATGTATCCTCTTTTAGGTCTCAAAGCTCCACAGAGCTCCAACCACAGTTTTTTTTCCTTTTTTTCAGCAGCAGGGTAACAGAGGATCTCCAGGAACAAACACTGATGGTCCTCACTGATCAGCAGACACTGAGAAACTGAGCTGTAATACCATGCAGAGCTACAGGCAAGGATGGGGTGTGATGCCTGGATAAACATTAAACAGGCTTAAAGGGGTTGTCCATCCTCAGGAGGAAACAGGGACAACACAGGGGATTCGTCTGATAGAAGCTGATCATTGCTTACCTTCTAGATCTTGCACCACTGCTCTGGTTCCTCTGCTGGAATCTATTTACCCGACTGCATCGGTGACGTCATGTCAACAACCCATGACCTCTGCAGCCAATCACTGGCCTAGGTGCTGATACTGGAAACCCCTTTAAGGCCTCTTCATTCTACTTATGGGTAGTTGTGGGTACTTATAGTATGGGACTGATTCTCCTAATCCTACCTAATCACTGGCAGTGGTGTGTATAGTTTAAAGATCATCTGTTAGCACGGTCAACCTTACTAATTCAGACAAACTGATAGGGTTGATCCTGCTGATTAAAATTATGCCATGTGAAAATAGCTTTGGCATTCCTGATAAAAAAAAGATGCTCATTCTTTATGCAAATAAGGGCCCTCATTTGCATAAAGAAAAAAAAATCCTCAGGAATGCTGCAACTGATTTTCAGAAAAACACACAGGAAATGGCTTGGAATAGCCGCTCAGCCAATCACTAGTTCAGGCGAGTCACTGTGGCAGCCAGTGATTGGATGAACGGCTATTCTAATTAATTGTTGACCCAAGATCAGGAACTGGAGATCAACAGGTATGTGCCAGAGTAGCATTGGTACTTCAGTGTCAGATGCAAAGAGGTATCTCCCAAGAAATAGAACCATCTCGCCAGTACCACCTATTGGTAGTGGCTCCTATGAGTCCAGATCCGACTTTTCAGCAAGCTTTGCGATTTGACAGGGGAAAATAGCCAAGCCAGATAGCCATCCATAGATAACTGTTTCGGAGTGGTTCCCCCTCATCAGTATGGAGGAGGATTCTGGTTGGTTCAGTGCAATGCCTTGGAAGCAGCTTAAGGTCCCTTTACATGGGACGACGATGTACCAGCAGATTGTCGGGAGGCGAGCGTTCCTTCCAACAAATGCCCGATTGCTGGTGAAGGAGACTGGTATACTTACATGCAGCGATCTCCTCCAGAGTAAGGGGAGGGGCGGTCACTAATGCCATTGCTGTTCTCCATACCGACTGGAGATTGTGGCCCGATCTGCTGCTGGTAAACGATCATTTTTGCATGCGAACAAATGATCAGAATACCAGACGAACAAGCATTTTGCTTGTTCATTGGGTATTCAGCGGCACATTTACACCACCCGATCATCGCTGACTAGCGTTACTGTGAATGCTTGTTATCGATAATCTATGCGATTCTCAGCCCGTGTAAAGGACCCTTTAGGCAGGGTGCTGAATCTCCTTAAAGAGACCTGTCCTGAAGGGAGATTTATGGCAAGGGCTAATTAAGCCGAATACTTACTAATAGGCTTATTGTGAAAGTCTTGCAGTAAAAGGATGTGGTATACACATGTCAACCTACTGGCTGTTCCATCCCATAGATCGTTGCATCCCATAGTATACATGTCACCCGTGTATCTGTAGAGAGAGAACTGTTAGGGGCACCGGACATGAAAAGTGATGTCACTGTAGCGTGTATCTGCTTATGAGTACATTGCTAGGTGTTGTCATGTGTATACAATGTTCTCCATGCAATATTTTTTCACAAAATAGATGTTACATCTGCACTGCAAGACGGTTTACTTTCCACATAATTCAACGACTGGACATACAATGGTCAGTTACCCATGGATTACTTCAAGATGCAGAATTTTTAATGACCCCTGCTATGGCCCTTTGACTGGCACATGACCTATGGCAATTTTACTTATTAGGATATAGCAGTGCTGCTAATAAAAGCTCTTGAGGAACCCTGTTCATGCTGAGTCTATGTCCTCCTTGTAATACAAGCTAAATTCATTATATGGAGATAGATAAACACTGCTTAGCTTCCTGCATTTCCTCCACGATCTGGTCACGTTATAGGTTCACATTGTAGGCATAATATTGTAGGCTAAGGGACTGCAGATTGCCTTACACGGCCCAGAGTCTAGTTGTTGCTGAGCAACGTAGCTGAATGTTCTTCATTTCCTTCATAATGTATGTTTTTGTAATTGAATTTTAACCAAACAAGACGTGAACGACTATTGTAAAAATAAAATGTACTGAAAACCATATTGAAGTTGAATCTGTTCTTATTCTAATCCCCTCTTTAAAATCAAAACCGCATTATTATGTCCGTGATGGGAGCGCAACCAAACGGAACGGAATGCATTTTGGAGCATTCGATTTCATTCAGTCCAGTTTTGTCTCCATTGACAATAAATGGGGACAAAATGGAAGCGTTTTCCCCCGCTATTGAGATCCTATGACAGATCTCAATAGCGGAATTGAAAACGCTAATGTGAAAGTGGCCTAAGCCTCTTGTCCAGGTTAGCAGGTCCTGAGTCACATGGATAGGCGATGCTGGCGCAGCAGGGTGGGGACAGATGTAGAATAGTTGGAGAACTGGATATAGACCTGATGCAGTGAACTCGAATGTAGTTGCAGTTGTGGTAAAGCAGGCTCAATGCTGCAATCAGGTACAGTTGAGGCTGTGATGACTTAGAGTTGATGCAGTGTAGCATAGCTGATGCTGTCATGTAGCTGCGGAGGCTGCGATGCAGGAGAGTTGAGACTGACGTTGCAAATTTATAATAGTGGAAGGACCGATATACAGGTAAGTAAACAGTTACATTTTAGCACTAATCTTTTTGAAAAAGCTAAAAAAAATCTCTTTATACCACAAAGCAACATCCCTGGGACTCTTACGTGTTTTGAACCCTCCTCATAGTAACATCCAAAATGACTGACTTTCCCTATTTGTAGTACAAATCTAAGATCTGAACACAGGTGTATGAAAACTAAATGAATTAACTCCCGAATTTCAGGATAATTATACATCAACCAATAGTAATAGATTTCAGCAGTGAAACAGGCATGAGCATTAGCAAACCTGGTATTTAACGTCAGAATACAAAAAGTGTCTCTGCAAGTCCCACCGTAATTCCAATCTCCACCTCTTGTGGCCCTGTTCACTTTTTTGATTGCTAGGACTCTCAGTCTACCGACATCACTCATATGAACCTGTACAAAATGTCTGGCAGCAGTTGATAGATTCTGGGATGTTGGATTATTAATGTCAAGGAAATATTCACGAATACGTTTGCTTAAAGTCTATAATGCAGCCCATATACTGTAGATGACATACTTGACAATATGGCCTCATGCACATAGCCGTTGTTTTGTTCCGCATCCGAGCCGCCATTTTGGCGGCTCAGATGCGGACCCATTCACTTCAATGGGGCCCCAAAAGATGTGGACAGCACTCCGTGTGCTGTCCACATCCGTTGCTCCGTTCCGCGGCCCCGCCAAAAAAATATAATATGTCCTATTCTTGTCCGCGCTTTGCGAAAAAGAATAGGCATTAATATTAAAGGCTGTCAGTGCTGTTCCGCGAACGCGCACGGACACCATCCGTGTTTTGCGGATCTACGATTTGCGGACAATCGTGTGCATGAGGCCTATATCATTATTATCAATGGTAATATTGAAAAAGGATCTAATTGGATACTTTTCGAATGTGTGGATCTGAAATGTTTGGTTGTAACTGGTGCTACATCAGTATGAACTGATGGTTCTTCACCACATGGTGACCTTTTCACAAAGTTTGGGAGAGAACACCCTAGGAGAAACTGTATTGCCAATGGTGCTTGGTTTTCCAGCTACAAACTTAGAACTTGGGTCCAATACATTCTTTAAAATTGGATCCCTTAACAATTGTAATAATGGAATAATAATCCATACTGTATTTTATGTATTTGAATCACTGTGTGTAATCCTGGTCCCATAGAATAGCTCCTGTCTGGTATGGGACTTTACAGATTGTGATAGAGTAGAAAAGAAGTCACAATGAGCAGTGGCATACATAAAGTAAGGGCCCCATAGCAAGGATCAAACCAGGCCCCCCACACAGGACAGAAGGGTTTCTGCCTAAACCCTTTTCAATGACCCTTGGACCATTTATTCTATTGCCTCATTTGCTAAAAGTTGTTCCTTTAGAGCAGGCGTGCACAACCTTTTTTGGTCTCGGGGCCGCATTGTCACATTGCTCTATTTCAAGGGGCCGCAAAAAAAAAAGTTAATCATCACTTGTTTGCATCAGCCTATAAGGCCTCTTTCACACTTGCGTTGTCCGGATCCGTCGTGTACTCCATTTGCCGGAAGTGCCCGCCGGATCCGTAACACCGCAAGTGAACTGAAAGCATTTGAAGACGGATCCGTCTTCAAAATGCGTTCAGTGTTACTATGGCAGCCAGGAAGCTATTAAAGTCCTGGTTGCCATAGTAGTAGTGGGGAGCGGGGGAGCAGTATACTTACCGTGCGGCTCCCGGGGCGCTCCAGAATGACGTCAGGGCGCCCCATGCGCATGTATGACGTGATCCATGCGGTCACATCATCCATGCGCCTGGGGCTCCCTGGCGTCACTCTGAAGTGCCCCGGGAGCCGCACGGACGGTAAGTATACTGCTCCCCACTACACTTTACCATGGCAAACAGGACTTTAGTGTCCTGGCAGCCATGGTAACCAGTCAGAAAAAGCTAAACGTCGGATCCGGTAATGCGCCGAAACGACGTTTAGCTTAAGGCCGGATCCTGATTAATGCCTTTCAATGGGCATTAATTCCGGATCCGGCCTTGCGGCAAGTGTTCAGGATTTTTGACCGGAGCAAAAGGCGCAGCATGCTGCGGTATTTTCTCCGGCCAAAAAACGTTCCGTTCCGGAACTGAAGACATCCTGATGCATCCTGAACGGATTTCTCTCCATTCAGAATGCATGGGGATAATCCTGATCAGGATTCTTCCGGCATAGAGCCCCGACGGAACTCTATGCCGGAACAGAACAACGCAAGTGTGAAAGAGCCCTTACACAGGCTGATGCAAAGTAAATGGGAAGGAATAATCACTAGCACAGTCACTGCTCCCTCATTCAGTTCTGTTGATTATTGGCAGCAAATTCCTGATTACACGGTGAGATATGCTGACAATAATTGTACGTCTTTCATCCTGATAAAACATGCAAATCAGCCAACAAACGAGCTGATCAGCGGCAGTGGCGTGCCTAGGCTGTTTGGCACCCAGGGCGGGTCCTTTCTCTGGCACCCCCCCCCCCCCCCCCAAATACTTTAAGAAAATCATAACCCCTCACAGTAGTATTGCCCTCATTGTTTTGTACAGATGTTTTGCCAACATTGTACCCCCTTCATAGTAGTTATGCCCTCATTGTGCCCCTCTCACAGTAGTTATGCCCTCTCTGTGCCCCTTTCACAGTAGTAATACCCTATCTATGCCCCTTCACAGTTGTAATGCCCTCTTTGTGCCTCCTTCACACTAATAATGCCCCTTAATAGTAGTAATGCCCATTGTCCCCTTTCACAGTAATAATGCCCATTGTGTCCCTTCACAGTAATAATGCCCAATGTGCCCCCTTTACGGTAATAATGCCCTCTGTGTCCCCTCCATAGTAGAAATCCCCATTGTGCCCCCTTAATAGTAGTAATGCCCTCTGTGTTAGTAATGCCCATTGTGCCCCCTTCACAGTAATAATGCCCTCTATGCCCCCTTCATAGTAGTAATGCCCTCTGTGCACTGTGCCCCCTCCATAGTAGAAATGCCCATTGTGTCCCCTTCACATTAGCAATGCCCTCTGTGCCTCCTCCAGAGTAGAAATGCCCATTTTGCCCCTCCATAGTAGAAATGCCCATTGTGCCACTTTCACATTAGCAATGACTATTGTGCCCCCTCCAGAGAAGAAATGCCCATTGTGCCCCCTCCAGAGTAGAAATGCCCATTGTGCCCCCTCCAGAGTAGAAATGCCCATTGTGTCCCCTTCACATTAGCAATGCCCTCTGTGCCCCCTCCAGAGTAGAAATGCCCATTGTGCCCCTCCATAATATAAATGCCCATTGTGCCCCCTTCACATTAGCAATGACCATTGTGCCCCCTCCAGAGTAGAAATTCCCATTGTGCCCCCTCCAGAGAAGAAATTCCCATTGTGCCCCCTTCACATTAGCAATGCCCATTGTGCCCCCTCCAGAGTAGAAATGCTCATTGTGCCCCCTTCACATTAGCAAAGCCCATTGTGCCCCTCCATACAATAAATGCCCACTGTGCCCCCTCCAGAGTGGAAATGCCCATTGTGCCCCCTCCAGAGTAGAAATGCCCATTGTGCCCCCTTCACATTAGCACTGCCCATTGTCCACCCTCCAGAGTAGAAATGCCCATTGTGCCGCCTTCACATTAGCAATGACCATTGTGCCGCCTTCACATTAGCAATGATCATTGTGCCCCCTATAAAAAAACAAAACAAAAAAAAAACACAGTACCTACTCACCTTGTCCCGTTCCGGAAGCTCACATACCTCTCTTCTCTGCCGGCACAGATCACCCTGCAGCACTGTGTGGGCGGAGCTTATGCAGATTCCCGGGCTGCAGGCTCCGCCCACACATGCTGGCAGCACGATCCGTGTCTGCAGGCTGAATGGTGGAGCGGGGAGAAGTCTTCCTACTCTACCATTCAGAGCGCCGCCGGCCTGAAGGAGGGGAGGAGCGCGGGGAGCTGAATGCCAGAACAGCAGCTCCCTGTGCTCCAACAATGAGCGCTTCCATCTGTATTGATGGAAGCGCTCATTGCTTCTGGCACCCACCTGAGAGCGGCACCCGGGGTGGACTGCCCTCTCCCTTAGTACGCCACTGCTGCAAAGTGCTCCTTTAGAAGAAGGCAGAAGCGCTGATAAACTGTGCCTGCCTTCTCCTTGGCTCCCCCACTCTCACCAATAGCCAGGGACCCGTCCTGCTCCAGACTCCTGCTATAGTACAGGGGCAGGAGCTGTCATCCTTCCCTGTGTGGTGCTCCAGGAAGAAACACAGCTGATCGCATGATCAGCTGTGTTTCTGTCCAGCAGGACGGGGGCCATAAACCTTGGCTCCGGGGGCCGCAGGTTGTGCACCCCTGCTTTAGAGGGTAGAGTCCTGACCAAGTTTTCACCTCCAGTATGAGATAATTCCAACTAAGACTGGGCCCCTCTTACTCTGGACCCCATAGCAGTCGCATGATCTGACACTATGGTAGTTACTAGTGTTGATCGAGCACCAAAGTGCTCGGGTGCTCTTGCCGAACACATCGGGAGAACCATGGGAGAACCCGAGCATTAAACCAGGCACCCCCTTCTCTGAAGAGGGGAGGGTGCCTGGTTCATAGTAAAAGGTCAGAAATTGATGGAAACACCACCGAAATGGTTCAGGAACAGCATGAAAGATGTCTGGATGCATCTTGGACTCCCAGGTCGCTGCTGGGAACGATGTTGTCCGAGTAGTACGCCACTTTTACAGACTGACAATAATACACACAAAACCAAAGAAACAAAATCGATTTTAGAGGAAAAATTGTTAGGAAACATTCTTTCCTGTATATTTACTTATATATATAAGTGCAAGTGCTGCCATAAATTGCAAGGAAGAGGCACTCCGATGCAACCGGTATATCACATAAAGGAGGCCCTCATTCACATTGTGGTACAAATGCTCATGTAGTGGGACTCCTACACTCATAAAGCCTATGCACAATGAACCGGCACTCCAATACACCCTTTGTTACACATAAAGGAGGGCATCATACACAGCCTTAAAAAAACTATGATTAATGGCCTGCTAGTGATCCTCAAAAACATTTGGAGCAAGGGCCTGCTGATCTGACCATCTAAAACATTATGGGTGAGGGCCTGCTGCCGCTTTGGTGACTCTAGATAACCTGGGGACAATTGCATGTCCCCGTGACAGCGATGATCCATTCGGATGTCTGGCCTATCAACTTTCGATGTTATTGTCAGCACAAACCATGGTGACTATGGGTAACGGGGAATCAGGGTTCGATCCCGGAGAGGGAGCCTGAGAAACGGCTTCGGCTACCATATCCAAGCAAGGCATCATGCGCGCAAATTACCTATTAGGTATAATTAGGTGAGGGCCTGCAGGTGTGCTGACCCTGTAAAAGATTTTAGGTGCGGACCTTCAGGTGAGCTGACCCTGTAAAATATTTTAGGTGCAGGCCTGCTGGTGAGCTGACCCTCTAAAAAATTATATGCAAGGGCCTTCAGGTGAGCTGACCCTGTAAAAGATTGTAGGTGAAGGCCAGCTGGTGAGCTGACCCTGTAAAAAATTATATGCGAGGGCCTGCTGGTGAGCTGACCCTGTAAAAAATTATGTGCGAGGACCTGCTGGTGAGCTGACTCTGTAAAACATTATATGCAAGGGCATGCTGGTGAGCTCACCCTCTAAAAAATTATATGCGAGGGCCTGTTGGTGAGCTGACCCTGTAAAACATTATATGCAAGAGCCTGCTGGTGAGCTCACACTCAAAAAAATTATATGCGAGGGCGTGCTGGTGAGCTGAGCCTGTAAAACATTGTAGTTGAGGGCCTGCTGGTGAGCTGACCCTGTAAAACATTGTAGTTGAGGGTCTGCTGGTGAGCTGACCCTCTAAAAAATTATATACAAGGGCCTGCAGCTGAGCTTACCCTGTGAAACATTAAATGCGAAGGGCATATATGCGAGGGCATAAGCATGTTGATATGATGGAAGAGGAGAAGGAGGATGAGAAAAGGAACATTCAACCACATACCCTTGTTTGTGGTGGAAGGGGTGCATGGGAATACAGTGTATTCAGTACATTATAAACAACACATTTAAAGTGCCTTTATGTTCAGCCGCTTTCCTCTGGTGGAGTTGAGAAGTTATGGTCAATCCAGGCCTTGTTTATTTTGATAAGAGTCAACCTGTCAGCATTATCAGTTATAATGCCACCAGCAGCACTAAATACCCGCTCAGACAAAACGCTGGCGGCAGGGCAGGCCAGCACCTCCAAGGCGTAAGTTCGTGCCACATGTCCAGCTTGGACACCCAGTAGCTGTAAGGCACTGAGGGATCATTGAGGACGCTGACATGGTCTGCTATGTACTCCTTCACCATCTTCCAAAATTTTTCCCTCCTTGTGACACTAGGCCGCACATCAGGGTGAGGGTGCTGGCAGGGTGTCATAAAACTGTCCCAGGCTTTGGAGAGTGTTGCCCTGCCTCTGTTGGAATTGCTGTGTTCCCCTTGTCTGCCCTCCTTGGTTGGCCAAGGAACTACAGCCACCAGCGTTGTCAGATGGAAATTTTTGGAGCAATTTTTCAACAAGGTTTTCTGGTATTGCACCGTTTTGCTCGTCCGCTCCACCAGAGGAATGAAAGATGAGAAGTTCTCTTTGTAGCGGGGGTCGACAAGAGTGAACAACCAGTAATCCGTGTTGTCTAAAATGTGTATAACGCGCGTGTCGCGGGAAAGGCAAGACTTTGCTGTCGTCATCAGGAGGATCACTCTCAATCTCCTCATCCTCTTCCTCCTCTTCTGCCCACCCACGCTGAACAGATGGAATTAAACTTCCATGGGTACTACCCTCTGTAGCGGAGGCAACCGTCTCCTGCTCCTCCTCTTCCTCCTCATCATCCAATTTGAGCTGAGAAGATGAACTGAGGGTGGTCTGGCTATCACCCTGTGTAATGTCTTCCCCCATTTCCACCTCTTCCACATGCAAAGCATCGTCCTTAATTGTGAGCAGCGAGCGTTTGAGTAGACACAGAAGTGGGATGGTTACGTTGATAATAGTGGCATCGCCGCTCACCATCTGTGTTGATTCCTCAAAGTTTCTTAAAACCTCACAGAGGTCTGACATCCATGCCCACTCCTCGCTTTTGAATAGCGGAAGCTGACTGGAAAGGCGACTCCCATGTTGAAGCTGGTATTCCACTACTGCCCTCTGCTGCTCACAAAGCCTGGCCAACATGTGGAACATCGAGTTCCAGCGCGTCCTCACGTTGCACAACAGCCGGTGAGCTGGCAATTTCAAGCGCTGCTGCAGTATTGAAGGCGGAAGAGGAGAAGTGGGGGTTGGAGCCACTAACGTAGTTGCTGGTGGAAACCCTGATCGACGTAGGGCCCGCGTCGGTAGCACCTGTGCCATCCCAGGGTATGACTCGCTTCCGGCCTCCACAACATTTACCCAGTGTGCGTCAGGGAAATGTAGCGTCCCTGGCCGAATGCACTTGTCTATAGTTAAGTGGACCTTCCCAGTAACTGCGTTGGTCAGGGCCTGTGTGATGTTACGGGACACATGTATGGCACACCTTGAAAAATGGCGGCGGCTGGGGACTGTGTAATGCGGGATCGCCACCGACATCAGGCTGTGGAAGACCTCGGTGTCCACAATAAAAAAGCAATAGTCCAGGTCCGCGCTTCTTAAAGAGATAGAATCGGAGATAGCCTTATAGAAGAAAAGCGCAGTCAGTTCATTTCCCACGCTGAAGCTTCCCCACAAAATCACGCCACACTGCCAACCGAAACTCCACAGGGCATAGGTACCTTTCAAAAGAGCAGCAACATAGTGCAGTACCCGTGATATTAATAAAGAATATCAGCTTTATTATACTCACAAAGACACAGCTTGTAATCAGCATATAGAAAACATTTAAAATGTCGCTGCCCGACCTGGGTTTCGCCCAATGGCTTCGTCAGGGGCTCTACGTAACTTGATACCGGTGTCTATTTATACATCCAGGTAACTACTTCCGTGTCAGTTATTAACCCTGACACAACCAGCAAACCTCTGTGTCAGTCCTTAATACTCACAAAACCGTCAGTCACCCGTATTTTTTTAAATATTTTAGATAAAAAACAACAGCTGATTGTAAATACATATCTATAAAAAAACATATATATAAAAACAAATGTATAAAAAATTAGGAACAACTTATAAAATACAATCATACTGATACATCGCTTATATCCTTAAGTATCATAAACATAAAGTCAAATGTCTGTAATGAAAATAGAGTAGATCATGATTATGCATTATACAAAAAACAAAGAGAAATCTTTTGCTTAATATTCACAGGCAGTATAAGAGAATTACCAAACTATCTTCTATATAGGGGAAATTACCTTATATATTCTAATAAAATCGCAGGACCAAAAGAAAGAAAACCTACATCGCTGCCCTAATATCCCATTCTATATTGAGCCCCTTAGGTTGAAGATAATCAATATAAAAAATCCATTGTGCCTCTTTTTTTGTTTCTCTGCTTGATTGGGTCACCTCCTCTCCAAAATCTTGTCACTTTCTCCGCACCTAGAAATTTTAGAAGTGTAGGGTTTTTTTGATGAACACTTTCAAAATGTGCTGAAACACTATGTGTTTCCAAACCTTTTTTGATGTTTCTGATATGTTCACCGATCCTAGTTTTAAGTTTACGTAGGGTCCTCCCTACATAGTAGAAACCGCAGGGGCATTCAAGGATGTATATAACCCCCTGCTGTCTCGCAGGACATATTCCCTTTTATTCTAAATTCTTTTCTATCTGTCCCCACTATGACTTTATTGATATTCCTGATCTTTTTATCAGCGCTACTTCTGTTCTTACACCCGCTGCAAAAACCGCACCATGTGAATCGGTCAGTCTCTGTGTTGGGTTTGGACAGTTTTTCAATATAGCTGTAAACCATTTTGTTCCTCAAACTTGGCGCTTTTTTAAATATAAAAGGGGGGCGGTTGGGTACAGAGTCACCAATGACTGGATCGTTTTTTAGTATGTTCCAATTTTTTTGTATAACTTTTTTTATTTGTGGGCAAAATGTTGAGTAGGTTGTCAAAAACGCAAATTTATACTTGTCTTCCTTACCCTCCATTTTTTCTCCTTTGCTACTATCAATCTTATCCTTATTGCTATTATTATCCCTGACCTCTTTTCTTTGTTTTTCTAGTAACTCACAACCATAGCCTTTTTCTTTAAATCTGTTCAGTATTATATTGCTTTGCTCATCATAGTCATTTACACTAGTGCAATTACGTTTTATTCGCTGAAATTGGCCCTTTGGAATGTTATTGATCCATGGATCATAATGGCAGCTGCTTTTATCTATGTAGCTGTTTCTGTCAGTGGGTTTAAAGTATGCGATGGTTTGGATTTTCTCTTTATTCAGGGAGATTTCAAGGTCTAGAAACTGGACTTTTTCTTTGCTAATGTTTTCCGTAAAAACAATATTCCAGCTATTATTATTTATATAAGATAGAAAATCCCTTATCGACAACTCATCCCCTTGCCATATACACAGGCAGTCATCTATATATCTCTTCCATAAACATAAATTACCTTTTGCTATGGGGGTATAGGCCTGTGAGTCAATATTTTTATATTCCCTCGGTGTCCACAAGCCTAAATGGCATCATTTACAGGGCCAGTAATTTGGAAAGCTGCCCATTTAGTGCTATGGCCTGTGGGTGGGTGGCTGGGTATTTGCACTTGCGTTCAAATGCCTGGGGTAAGGACATTTGGACACTGCGCTGGGATACGGAAGTGGATGTGGTCGGTGATGGTCCAGGTGCAGGGCAGGAGGCATCCAGGCCTACGTCTTGGACAGAGGATTGGTCAGCACGTAACACAGGGGAAGAGGAGGCAGTTGTGTGACCTGCAGATGTGGCACTGGTAATGTCACTGTCCGAAGCGGACACCGTCTATTGAAAAAGGACACTGTATGTCGCAGATATTTTTTGGATGCGCACACTGTACACTGGAGATGTGGCACAGCTAATGGCACTGTCCGCAGCGGACACCGTCTATGGAAAAAGTACACAGGATGTCACAGATATTTTAGGGATACGCACACTTTACACAGGAGATGTGGCGCGGATAATTTAACTGTCTGCAGCGGACACCGTCTACGAAAAAAGTACACTGGATGTCACTGATATTTTAGGGATGCGCACACTTTGCACAGGAGATGTGGCGCGGATAATTTAACTGACTGCAGCGGACACCGTCTATGGAAAAAGTACACTGGATGTCACTGCTATTTTTTGGATGCGCACACTTTGTACAGGCGATGTGGCGCGGATAATTTAACTGTCCGCAGCGGACACCGTCTACGGAAAAAGTACATTGCATGTCACTGATATTTTAGGGATATGCACACTTTACACAGGAGATGTGGCTCTCATAATTTAACTGTCCGCAGCGTACACCGTCTACGAAAAAAGTACAATGGATGTCACTGATATTTTAGTGATGTGCACACTTTACACAGGAGATGTGGCTCGGATAATTTAACTGTCCGCAGCGGACACCGTCTACGGAAAAAGTGCACTGGATGTCACTGATATTTTAGGGATGCGCACACTTTGCACAGGAGATGTGGCCCGGATAATTTAACTGTCCGCAGTGACCTATTAGACGCTATTTAGCGCAGGATGCGCTAAAAATATATATTGCTGCTGTCACACACAATAGTCCTTAAAAGGACTTTTGGGTCTCTGAAAAGTTTTTCAAATAACAATCTTCCAATAACACTCCCTACAATCTGTCCCTTCCTATGCACAGCTCTCCCTGACTAAGACTGAGCCGAACACGTGTCATTGGGTGCTTTATAGCATCCGATGACGCGTTCTGGCCAGCCAATCACTGTAATGCCAGTAGCCAACATGCGTAGCAGCCAAGAAACGTGCGGGGAGGAGACTCGAGCATTGCGCTCGAGCACATGCGGTACTCGGCCGAGTACCGCCATGTGCCGAGCATCGAGATGCTCGAGCCGAACTGGAGTTCGGCTGAGCATGCACGATCAACACTAGTAGTTACGCCCCTCACAGTGAGTAATAAGCCAAAACAATAAAAAAACAGACATAGCGTTCCATAGTGTCTTACGGTAAAGATAATGGGTGGTTGCTATAAATCCAATATGAAGGTGCTAACCTGAAGTTGTTGCGTAACACACTGTGACTGTCAACTGTGACTGTCTGGCCTGAGTTGCAGAGTGCTACAGACCCTAGAACAACTGCATGAAAGAATCTTTTAAAGAGGAATGAAGAATGCCAAGAAAGAATAAAAAAAAAGTCCAGAGATGGTACGTTCCCAGTAGATAAAATTATAGTAAAACCACTATGAATAAAAAACAATTACCCTAATTTACTAATCATTTAGATGGCATAAACTTAGACCTGCTGTCGAGACCTGCACCAGATTTATAGATTTATTACAGTGGCTCAGGCTGGATGATAAATCTGGTGATTCTATCGGTTGCCTTTGAGACACAGTTTTATTATTTAGGCCCCACTTCTTTCCCATGAAACTGATCCTTTCTGCTAAGCCCCCCCCTCCCCCCCATGTCGAGCATATCAGAAAAAAGTGTAATTGTGCCAATCTGCAGCATTTTTAGACAGATGTTTAGCACAGACACATTAGTAAATCTGGGACAATGTGTCTTTAATAATTAACACAAGCATACAAGGGTTAAAATAATGTCATAATAATGTCATAAAACCCCTTCATCACGTGAAATAAGGGCATAAACTTAATATAACATATGCCAGGTATATTTACGCACAAATTCATAGATTATCATTATAACACAACAAAACACATAAATGTAACACTGTAAATTGTTTATAAATACTTGTAGTGCAGTGTAAACAAACACAGAAACACAATAAATGCTTGAATATAGAGATAGGTTCCAATATGGGCTGCCAGCGATACTGATAGGAACAAGTAACAGTGTTTCAAAGAAACTAAAAACCATCGCTGACATGTACTGTAGATCTGACATAGTGAGTATGAATTCCTATAAATCTGGATAATAATTGGTCATTTGATTTCCTAACGCAAGGACAGCCTCGTCATGTGGTATCATTATATACACCAAATCAGTATTGCATGCAATTTATGTATATTGATCAATCAATTGCATATTGTCCATAACTTAGAATATTTTCATAGTATTCTTTATATAAGTTATATAACTTGCTATTCTAAGGACCAGTGGCTGAACATATGTGTCCAACCACAAACAGTCTTGCCGTGATTGAGTCACGATTGAAATGCCATGTAGCAGAACAGGAGTAATAGCAGGACAGATGTAGCAGGGCTAGATATAATGGCAACACTGATGCAGTGGCGAATCCAGAGCCTGGTCTCGGGAGGGGCACTTCCAGATTGTTTTGTGGCAGCGGACAGAAAATAATGTGGTGCTTATAGAACAGACTATTTTATTTAACCTATCGTACAGCTCGAATACATATAACCTAATAGACTGTCTGAAGTACTGGTATGGTCTTCTAAAAAGATGGCGGTGCGCTGGGCCCTTGTGGATACAGAGTCCCTGGTAATAGCCTTTGACCACACAGGGCAGTAAATGATTTGTTTTCATTGGGGCCCTCAGATCTAATCACCTACACACACTGGTCTTATGCAGGTCTTCCTGGGGGTCAGGCGGCTCAGGGCCAGTCTGATCACACTCTGCACTGAGGAGACAGATCGCAGCACTCCCCCCGCACCGCAGAGACAACACAGGACCCCCACACCTTACCGCAGACTCACACACAACACCCTGCTGCAGGCGCTCACACACACGCAGGCTCCCGAGGCACAAAGAGAGAGATAGACAGCAATGACCCCGTCAGGCTGTCAGTGACCGTGTGAGCAGAAAAAATGCTCTGTCTATAACTAAGGAGTATCAGGGTATATTATACAGGGGTCATATAACTGAGGAGGGGTATCAGGGTACATTATACAGGGGTAATATAACTGAGGAGGGGTATCAGAGTACATTATACAGGGGTAATATGACTGAGGAGGGGTATCAGGGTACATTATACAGGGGTAATATAACTGGGGAGGGGTATTGGGGTACATTATACAGGGGTAATATAACTGCTGAGAAGGGCTATCAGGGGACATTATACATGGGTAATATAAAAGTTATATTACCCCTGTATAATGTCCCATGATAGCCCTCCTCAGTTATATTACCCCCTGTATAATGTACCCTGGTACCCCTTAGTTATATTTCCCCCTGTATAATGTACCCTGATACCCCTCAGTTATATAAGGAAACTCCTCGAAGGGGGGGCAATTGCCCCGTTGCCCCCCCCCCCTGTATCCGCCAATGCACTGATGTAGCAGAGCAGGATATAGTGGCAAGACTGTTATAGCAGACTAGATATAGCAGGAGGACTGATTTAGCAGGACTGGATGTATGGCACACAGAACAAAAGAAACAAAGGGACAAAATTATTGGTAAGCAGCAGGAATGCCAAACTTCCCGAATAGTCAGGTAGCATGTGCAATGAGCAGGACCGTGGTATGGTTACACAGACGCCAAATTATGCAGTGGGTCAGGATATGTGTATAGTCTATTGTTTGTTCATGATGCCAATTGCAGCGTGCGCAGGGTACTAACACAGGGCTCTTTAAGGTGTAGTAACTCATGCCCCAGATTAGGAATGCCAGAGTGGTGTAATGTCTCTGTATAGTAGTGGTAATGGTGTCAACGGTGTCTCCTACCTGGGTACGGCTGGACTCCTGGATCCTGGCTCACTTGCAATAAATTGAGTGTGGTGCTAGTAGGAGTAATTGAGGAACTTGCAGCAGGAATTGAGATCCAGACCTTAGGTAAAGTTCAAACTTGTCTTTACTAGTTGCAGCTTTCATCCAAGCAAAGTACAGCATTAGTCTTTGATCCCAGCAGGTATTGGCAATGTGTGGCAGGAAATTATCTTCTGCTCTATCATGTGCCTGGACCTTTTGCAGGAAAAGGACATTTGCTTGTTGCTCTGTAATTCGGCAGGAATTTGGCTTCTGCGCTTACTATCTTCTGCTGTCTTGGGGACTGACTAGCTGAGGAGGAATATGTCTTCTCCTGGGTCTCTGGACTTTGACTCACAGTTATTGTCTCAGGGTATGCTTCTTCCTGCAACTGGAGGTGGCTGCTTGCTTTCTTCAGCTGAGGCTGCAAGGCTCAGGCTAGGGATGATGATCAATTGTCTCAGCCGAGACAAGATCCTGGCTTGGATCCCTATATATCAGGTAGCTCCTAACATGCACACCCTACCCCTAGCAGGGGGTGGGCTACACTTAACTTCCTTCCCCACCCATGAGGCAGGATATGGGCCAGCCCACTTCTGCTCATAGAGGGGGGAGCTAAACTGGAATGAACTATTCCAGTTCAGAAACACTAAACTGGCTAAGTCCTGGCTGAACACATTGCTGCCACCTGCCGGTGAACATGAAAATTACAGCAATATACATTTAACAAGGATTTACAATGCACATTTGTGAGGATGTGATATAAAATTACATTAAGAGACCAGGTAAATACACTTAACAGGTTGTAGCGGGGTAAAAGAGTTTCGTAACACAACTCTAGGGTGTTACATTCCCCCTTACTTCGAGTTAAGTCGCCCTCAGCTTATGCTTAGGAGGGGAGAGGAACACAATGGGCATGTTATACTTGAACGTTACATAACCTGTAAACTGGAAAAATGAGTGCAAAAATATCACAAAGAGCTCAGGTATACGTTTGAGTCTTTTCTTTGGGTGCAAGCTTTTTACGTTGCAGTAAACCATTTTTTAGAAAGTAGTGCAAATTTTATTAATGCAAGAGTATGCTCAAATATAACTTGAGTCCTTTTGCTTCTTGAAGTGCTTAATGTAGAATCCTCTGGAAACTTTAAAAAGTCAATTGTAATCCACAGGAATGATAGAGTTAATTGTAATCCAATGAAAAGTATAAAATGTTAGGTAAAAGCACATAAAACAGCAGCGTATTTTTAGAACCGTAGTTCCATAAGGTTATTATGTAACCTGAGAAAGGGGGTAAAATGATGAGAACTTGGATGCAAGGGGTTAAATGATGATGGGGGGAGTACTTACAGTGCATGACCATCAGGGTGAGGACAAAATAGGACAACCTGGAAAAGAAACATTAAAACAATGCCAACGGGTCCTCACCCGTCAGGAACAGTCCACGACGTGGCTCCCAATAGTCCTTATTTTTGAAAAGGATGCATTTAGAGAAGGACGTCCAGGTCCTCCTCGCTGCTAGAGCTGCTGAAGCGCATCAGGGGGCGCTCTTGACTCTGGTAGCTCAAAGTCGCAGCTGTAGTAGTATGCCACTGCCCTCTAGTGGTGTCCTTGGTATTTGACTGAGCAGACAGCCTGTTGAATGCAGCTGTGACATGCTGCAAGCCGGGATCCCTAGCCGATGCAGAGGCGGTTAAAACCTCCGGCTGAAGGGGTTCTGGCAGGCAAACAGAGGGTGCCTGGGGCTGCTTCCATAGTAAAACATATGGCTGGACCCTGGGATTGAATGTCAGCACTGAATTGTTGATTTGGCCCACCCGTAGTGTTGGTGGTGCTGCCAGGTCAGGGATGAGTGGCTCAGGCTTAGGCTGCGGCTGTTCCATGAAACGCAATCTGCCATCCTGAGTTTCTTGCAGACAACGGACTCTCCCTGCAGAGCCTGGGTCCTCCTGCCAGGTCTCTGGGGTAATGGCAGGGGTTTAATGTTTGGCCAGCAGGGTCACTCCGGCAGCAAATGGGCCTTGGACTGAGCGCATGGGGGTGTATTCCACTTGGTTCCCTGCGTACAGATTATGACGGGCCTGGGGCAGGTAATGGCGCTTGACAGAGCGGCGGCCCACAAATATCTCAGACCCAGAATGATTGTCTTGGAGGAAGCCCACTCCTCTTTCCAATGAGAACCAGAGCACAGTCCCAGATCGTCTGGTTAGCTTAGGGTCTCCTGGCTGGGGATCATCTATCACTTGTTTAACCCATTCTTCCACGGCGGACTTGTATTCCCAGGCCGTCTGGGCATGGGTAGTGATCTTTGTGGGGACCTCTGTATTTAAACGTCCCGTGAAAGTTCCGTCTGCCTCCGCCGCACCAGTAGGTGTCCTTAGCGGAGCAGGCTTAGGCCTATTAGGGGTATCGGGACCCACTGGGAGCGGTGCAGGGGCAGTTTCGGACTGGGCCTGGGCCTCAGGGAGCGCGACTGCTCCTACCTGATGTTGTGGTCGGGCGGCCGATTCCGGTGCAGCCTAGTGATCATCTCGGGCTTCAGGTGCCGTCATCAGGGTCGTCTCTGAGGTTGCAGATGCCGTCTGTGACGCAGGTATGTTCAGGGCCTGGACAGCTTGGCTGGCGGTTGTATCCGCAGGAGCAGGCTTGATGCTGGCGGCCATCTTGGGGGACGTCTTGTCTTCGGCGCTGGCAGCAGTCTGGTTTGCTGAGTCGATAGCCGCGGAGGGATCCACTGCCTCTGAGGTCTGGACTGGAGTTGCGACGTCCTCTTCCGCGGGAGCGGGTTCGGAAACGGCAGCCATCACAGTTAGGGCGGCACCGGCTGTCTCTCCACTGGTTGCGGCATGCGCAGGCTCTGGGGACACTCTGAATGCACAGGGGCCAGCTCTCCTCACTAGCTGAGAGACCCGGATCTCAGGTGCAGTGGGCTCGTAGACTAGTTCTCCCTGTATCGCCATCTGATCCCATTTAGGTGGAGGGAGCGCCATATTGCTTGCATCTCCCTTCTCACTCAGTACAGAGCATAAGGGTGGAACCCAGAGGAAGGAGTCTGCACTCCCTTGGCTCGCATTGCAAAGTTCTTGGTGGGCAGGCTTTAGATTTCCCGCTTGTAGGGGGCGTATTTGGCATTTTCGCGCTCTTGAGAGGGCGTTCTTGACTTTTCCCACTTCCGACAGTCATGGGGAGGCGGCGCCATTTTGTGAATACGTTGAATTAACCTTTTGAGTGCTCATGGGCACCGCATAATGCTTTCTGGCACAGCAATAAAGCAATAAAGTCAATTTTCGGGATTTTGGCACAATTCCCAGATCCTGCAGTACTGTGAAACATTAAATTTTATCCGGTTAAGCACACAATTGGATCCGTTTCTGTTGTAGCACACAATCGGATCCAGGGATATGCAGGGATAGGCACACAATTCAATCTGATCCTGTTATGGAACACAATCCAGTTCGTATCCTGTTATGGCACACAATTCAGTTCATATCCTGTTCCAGCGACGCCACTGATGCAATGAGCAGGACCGTGGTACGGTTACACAGATGCCAAATTATGCAGTGGGTCAGGATATGTGTATAATAGTCTATTGTTTGTTCGTGACGCTAATTGCAGCCTGTGCAGGGTACTAACACAGGGTCCTTTAAGGTGTAGTAACTCACGCCCCAGGTTAGGAATGCCAGAGTGGTGTAATGTCTCTGCATGGTAGTGGTAATGGTGTCATCGGTGTCTCCTACCTGGGTACGGCTGGACTCCTGGATCCTGGCTCACTTACAATAAATTGAGTGTGGTGCTAGTAGGAGTAATTGAGAAACTTGCAGAAGTAATTGAGATCCAGACCTTAGGTAAAGTTCAAACTTGTCTTTATTAGTTGCAGCTTTCATCCAAGCAAAGTACAGCATTAGTCTTTGATCCCAGCAGGTATTGGCAATGTGTGGCAGGAAATTATCTTCTGCTCTATCATGTGCCTGGACCTTTTTCAGAAAAAGGACGTCTGCTTGTTGCTCTGTAATATGGCAGGAATTTGGCTTCTGCGCTTACTATTTTCTGCTGTCTTGGGGACTGACTAGCTGAGGAGGAATATGTCTTCTCCTGGGTCTCTGGACTTTGACTCACAGTTATTGTCTCAGGGTATGCTTCTTCCTGCAACTGGAGGTGGCTGCTTGCTTTCTTCAGCTGAGGCTGCAAGGCTCAGGCTAGGGATGATGATCAATTGTCTCAGCCGAGACAAGATCCTGGCTTGGATCCCTATATATCAGGGAGCTCCTAACATGCACACCCTACCCCTAGCAGGGGGTGGGCTACACTTAACTTCCTTCCCCACCCATGAGGCACGATATGGGCCAGCCCACTTCTGCTCATAGAGGGGGGAGCTAAACTGGAATGAACTATTCCAGTTCAGAAACACTAAACTGGCTAAGTCCTGGCTGAACACATTGCTGCCACCTGCTGGTGAACATGGACATTACAGCAATATACATTTAACAAGGATTTACAATGCACATTTGTGAGGATGTGATATAAAATTACATTAAAAGACCAGGTAAATACACTTAACAGGTTGTAGCGGGGTAAAAGAGTTTCGTAACACAACTCTGGGGTGTTACACATGCAGCTTGCTGAGCCTAGTTTAAATTACCCAGAGGTATGATATTACAGGATGGGAGCAAGGCAGCAAGCGGCGCTAGACCTGGCACAGTTTAGTAACAATCAGTGATCCTGGATCTTTTATTGTTATGGAATAATGCAGTTATAAGCCCTAATGCACATGGCTGTGTGATACAGATTCATAATATGGTGGTATAGTCTGCTCAGGGTATATACTGGACCTGTGTGAGCAATGTTTCAATAACAACATTGCGTGCTGTATTTTGGAGGTATTTTCTCCAAGAAGCATATATTCTAATACAGGTGAAACTCGAAAAATTAGAATATCGTGCAAAGTTCATTTATTTCAGTAATGCAACTTAAAAGGTGAAACTAATATATGAGATAGACTCATTACATGCAAAGTGAGATATTTCAAGCGTTTATTTGTTATAATTTGGATGATTATGGCTTATAGCTGATAAAACCCCAAAGTCACAATTTTGAGGTACCCTTTGCTCAGGGGATATGGATTAATGAGCTGACTAGAGTGTGAGACTTTGAGCCTAGAATATTGAATCTTTTCACAAAATTCTAATTTTAAGCTGCATTACTGCAATTCCTTTTAATTTGCATTGCTGAAATAAATGGACTAATTTTTCGAGTTTCACCTGTATATGATGCCTCAAAAAGATACCTTATGGTGGCACACTCAGTCCCTATGGGTAAGGCTGTGTTCACATTGCACTTGAATGCTACATCTTGAATATATGCTGTAAAATATCCCTGACGTATACCTCCAATAGAAATCTTTAATGTGATGTGAACAGAACCTAATATAGTAATATAGTAACATAGTATATAAGGCCAAAAAAAGACATTTGTCCATCCAGTTCGGCCTGTTATCCTGCAAGTTAATCCAGAGGAAGGCAAAAAACCCTGTGAGGTAGAAGTCAATTTCCCCCACTTAAATGGAAAAAAAATTCCTTCCAGACTCCATTTAGGCAATCAGAATAACTCCCTGGATCAACGACCCCTCTCTAGTAGCTATAGCCTGTAATATTATTACACTCCAGAAATACATCCAGGCCCCTCTTTAACTCTTTTATTGTACTCACCATCACCACCTCCTCAGGCAGAGAGTTCCATAGTCTCACTGCTCTTACCGTAAAGAATCCTCTTCTATGTTTGTGTACAAACCTTCTTTCCTCCAGACGCAGAGGATGTCCCCTTGTCACAGTCACAGTCCTGGGGATAAATAGATGAAGGGAGAGATATCTGTACTGACCCCTGATATATTTATACATAGTAATTAGATCTCCCCTCAGTCGTCTTTTTTCTAAAGTGAATAACCCTAATGTTGATAATCTTTCAGGGTACATTAGTCCCCCCATTCCAGTTATTACTTTAGTTGCCCTCCTCTGTACCCTCTCCAGCTCTGCTATGTCTGCTTGTTCACAGGAGCCCAGAACTGTACACATTACTTCATATGTGGTCTGACTAGAGATTTGTGGTAGGACTATGTTCTTATCACGGGCATCTATGCCCCTTCTAATGCAACCCATTATCTTATTGGCCTTGGCAGCAGCTGCCTGACACTGTTTTTTACAGCTTAGTTTGCTGTTTACTAAAATTCCTAGGTCCTTTTTCATGTCAGTGTTACCCAGTGTTTTACCATTTAGTATGTACGGGTGACTTACATTATTCCTTCCCATGTGCATAAACTTACACTTGTCAGTGTTAAACCTCATCTGCCACTTCTCTGCCCAAACCTCCAATGTATCCAGATCCCTCTGTAGTAGTATACTGTCCTCTTCCATGTTAATTACTTTACACAGTTTAGTGTCATCTGCAAAAAATGATATTTTACTATGCAAGCCTTCTACAAGATCATTAATAAATACATTGAAGAGAATAGGGCCCAATACTGACCCCTGAGGTACCCCACTAGTGACAGTGACCCAATCTGAGTGTGTACCGTTAATAACCACCCTCTGTTTTCTATCACTCAGCCAGTTACTTACCTACATACAGACATTTTCTCCCAGTCCGAGCATTCTCATTTTATATACTAACCTTTTATGTGGTACAGTGTCAAATGCTTTGGTGAAATCCAGATATACGGCATCCATTGATTCGTCGCTGTCAAGTCTAGAACTTACCTCCTCATAGAAACTGATTAAATTAGTTTGGCATGACCGATCCCTCATAAAGCCATGCTGATATGCCGTTATTTGCTTATTTTCCTTGAGGTACTCCAAGATAGCATCTCTTAGAAAACCTTCAAACAGTTTACCCACGACAGATGTTAAACTTACCGGCCTATAGTTTCCGGGCTCTGTTTTTGGACCCTTTTTGAATATTACAGCACTATATTTGCTATGCGCCAATCCTGTGGAACACTCCCTGTCAGTATAGAGTCCTTAAATATCAGAAATAAGGGTCTGGCTATGACATTACTTAATTCTCTTAGGATACGGGGGTGTATGCAATCTGGTCCTGGCGATTTGTCTATTTTAATCTTTTTAAGACGCCGTTATACTTCTTCCTGAGTCAGACAGGGCACTTTTAAATGGGGAATTTACTTTTACATTCTGCATTTCATTTGACAGTTTATTTTCTTCTTTCAATACAGTGGAGAGAAAAATATTTAATAGCTTTGCTTTCCCCTCGTCGCTCTCTGCAACTCCCCCCTCATTACTCTGTCGACGGCCGACACCTTCAGATTTATACTTTTTACCATTTATATAATTGAAAAGCATTATAGGGTTAGTTTTCCTCTCTTTGGCAATTAATCTCTTGGTCTCTATTTTGGCTGCTTTTATTTGTTTTTTTACATATTCTGTTATTTTCCTTATAGTTTTTCAGTGCTTCCTCACTACCCTCATGTTTTAGTGATTTACCGTATTTTTCGCCCTATAAGACGCACCGGCCTATAAGACGCACCTAGGTTTTTGAGGAGGATAATAAGAAAAAATATATTTTTAACCAAAAGGTGTGCCTTTGGTGGGATTTGAATTAATGGTGGTCTGTGCATGACACTATTATGGGGGATCTGTGGATGACGCACTGTCATGTGGGGGACCTGTGGATGGCACTGTTATGGGGGATCTGTGGATGGCACTGTTATGGGGGATCTGTGGATGGCACTGTTATGGGGGATCTGTGGATGGCACTGTTATGGGGGATCTGTGGATGGCACTGTTATGGGGGATCTGTGGATGGTACTGCAATGGGGTGGGAGATCTGTGGATGGCATTGTTATGGGGTGCAGGGATCTGTGCATGGCATTGTTATGGGGTGGGGGATCTGTGGATGGCACTGTTATGGGGGGGGATCTGTGGATGACACTGCTATATGTCATCCACAGATCCCCCTCATAACAGTGTCCCTCAATACACCGGCCCTCTGCTCACCGAAGTATTTATAAACATGAATCCTTATCCTGTTATTAAGTTTAACTAACGCTGCGCTCTCCCATGTTCCCCTGTATCCCCACAGCACTTACGAACAAGCTTCAATAGCAGGCAGAGCGGACGGCAGCAGTAACGTCACTCACTGACATCGCGCGCCTGCTCTGCCTGCTTCATTTATAAAGTGGGCGGAGCAGGCGCTCAACGTCAGTGAGTGACGTTACTGGTGCCGTCCGCTCTGCCTGCTATGGAAGTGTGTTCGTAAGTGCTGTGGGGATACAGGGGAACATGGGAGAGTGCAGCGTTAGTTAAACTTAATAACAGGATAAGGATTCATGTTTATAAATACTTCGGTGAGCGGCGGGGCCCGGTGTAAGAGTACAGTGACTGCACCGGGCCCCGCCCCTAGTTCCAGACTCCAGCCCCTCCTCTCTCCCGGCTCATACATCGCAGTCTGCGATGTAAAATGGAAGCATTCGCCCCATAAGACGCAGGGGCATTTCCCCCCCCCACACACACACACACTTTTGGGGGGGAAGTGCATCTTATGGGGCGAAAAATACGGTAAATGCTTCCGTTTTGTCATTTATTGCTTTCTTTACAGTTCTATTTATCCACATTGTTTTTTTCTTGTTCCTTAACCTTTTATCCCATAAGGTATGTACTTCTCACAATTAGATTTTTAGTTGGCTAAATTTAGCTTTTTTGAAGTTTGGTATTTTTGTTCCTCCCTGAAGAAACACTCTTTTGATGATAATTGGAAGGTTATTACTTTATGGTCACTCTGCTGCTGTACCTAATCCATGTATGTGGTAATGTAATGTACATGGACCCTTATAGTACCATAACATTTATCCTCGGTGTATAAAAATGTAAATTTATTGGTTCTGTTTCTGACAAGTTTGGGCGTAACCAATATGACTGCTTATAACCGCACATTCGTTATCACTCAGTTTTCATCAAACCTTTTATGGTGCGTAACAGGCAGATTTCCTGTCCAAGAATCTGTTAAGAGATGGCTGATAATTAAATCATCTTGACAGAAAACGACAATTCAGCAACAGTTTTCCAGTTTATTTCAATGGTGACTGTATCTGAAAGTTGTAGCAGTTAACATAATACATAATTTTCTCATTTCAGCTTCAACTGGCAAATGGACCAAAAATCTGTTTTCCTCCACCTATAAGAAAGGGAATTAATAAAAGTTATGCAGCGTCTCGTCTCACTTTTCTTCTCTCTTCATAGATTCCAAATCACATCACAACCTAAATGAATCCATATGTATGCAACTTGCATAGAAAGCCTCTGACACACAATCTCCCCTGTCACTCAGGACTTTATTTATCTGCATGGCCACAAAACAAACCGGGGACATGTTAAAAAATATCTGAATGTCTGGATTCTGTGATGACCATATATAATACTGACAATGGACTCCATCTGGTGGTTCTACCTAAGAAAAGGCTAAAAAGTAACACCACCCAAAATACACTGAACAAAAATATAAACGCAACACTTTCAGTTTTGCTCCTATTTTGCAGGAGCTGAACTCAAAGATCTGAAACATTTTCTACATACACAAAAGACCCATTATTCTCAAATATTGTTCAAAATCTGTCTAAATCTGTGTTAATGAGCACTTCTCCTTTGATTAGACAGCATGAATATTGCACAGGTGTGCCTTAGACTGCCCTCAATAAAAGGACACTCTGAAATGTGCAGTTTGATCACACAGCAGAATGCCACAGATGTTGCAACGTTTGAGGGAGCGTGCAATTGGCATGCTGACTGCAGGAATGTCTACCAGAGCTGTTGCCCGTGCAATGAATGCTCATTTCTCTACCATAAGCCATCTCCAAAGGCGTTTCAGAGAATTTGGCAGTACATCCAACTGGCCTCACAACCGCAGACCACGTGTAACCTCACCAGCCCAGGACCTCCACATCCAGCATGTTCACCTCCATGATCATCTGAGACCAGCACCCGGACAGCTGCAGGAACAATCGGTTTGCATAACCAAAGAACTTCTGCACAACTCTCAGAAACCGTCTCAGGTAAACTCATCTGCATGATCGTCGTCCTCATCGGGGTCTGGACCTGACTGCAGTTCGTCGTCGTAACCGACTTGAGTGGGCAAATACTCACATTCGATTGCGTCTGGCACGGATAAGTCCCCATTTTCACTGTTCAGGGCAGATGGCAGACAGTGTGTGACCACACCAGATACTGACTGGTTTTCTGACCCCCCCCCCAGTAAGGCAAAACTGTGCATATTTCAGAATGGTATTTTATTGTGGGCATATTCATGCTGTCTAATCAGCACCTTGATATGCCACACCTGTGAGGTGGGATAGATTATCTTGGCAAAGGAGAAGTGCTCACTAACACAGATTTAGACAGATTTGTGAACAATATTTGAGAGTAATGGGTCTTTTGTGTATGTAGAAAATGTTTCAGATCTTTGAGTTCAGCTCATGCAAAATGGAAGCAAAAAGTGTTGCGTTTATATTTTTGTTCAGTGTACATTCCACCATACGCCGCTACTCTGTTCACTGTTTGAATATGTAGTCGCTGTGGGTTTCAGTCAGGAGTATGGGAGAACTAAATGTTTTTCAGCAGTAGCAGCAATTTCATCCTTCTATCTTTCTTTGTGAAAAGCAGCAACAGAATACTTTAGGCTGGGGCTACACTGTGAAGTGTCGAGAGATTGCAGTGCTGCATTGCGATATCACATCAAATCATTGTCAATGGGGTCATGATGCAACATGCTACAACTGAGACAGTCACAAAAAAATCCAACACTGCTGGATTTTTGGTGGCCTGCAATTTTTCCATTATAATCCATAATGCTATGTGCGTAAAACTGTCACCTGCCTGCAGTTTTTCCAAAATTTGGCTGTGTTTTTACAACCAAATCTCAGCTCTAAAATAGTCACACTACAGCAAGTTGTAGACATGATCACAAAACTTATCTCATACTTGCTGTCACATGACACGTCGTTGTGTAGCTACAGCCTTAAAATTACCTACACCTTCTCCTGAACCCCCTTATGGTCTATTGTCATACAGTGCACCCATACCGTACATTGCCTGTAAAGTATCCAAAGCCATAAGGTAGTCAAATAACACTTCCAGGCTGCTGCCTAAATAACAATACTATATAGTGCTACCACCGACATTGAGGTGTAGATGATATGGGTGGAGTGTGCCGTGGGTGGCTTTTAGTAAGCAGGGGCGAATTGGCCATAGAACCTACAGGACAATGTCCCAGTGGGCCGATGCTCCAGGGGGCCACCCAAGTCCTCCTCTCTGCCGCTGACTGGTTACATAATAAGCTCTCAACAGTAATTAACGCTGTGAGAATCAGGTACTCATGTACTCAGCCAGTGATTGCACATGCCCTCCTGAATTCAACTGCTGTGGCCCACACCTCATCTCCTAAGCCCCCTGCTCCATAGACAACTGGAGGAGGATGACAGAAGATGGTAACTATTGATGGCCACCACAGAGGGCCAGATTATGCTGGGGTGGTATTTTCACGATGGTATTGTTGACCCTTCTACTTGTGTTGCACCACCTTCTGTTAATTTGGACATGCCTACAAAATGGGGCCATTTTTAGTTTTTTCCAGAGCCACTTTAAGTTCCCAGTCCACCCCTGTTAGTAAGCACTAAGCATCTGTTAACACAAAATGCAATGCAATTTGCAGGAAGCAGGTTATAGAGCAGGAGGAGCTGAGAAGATTGATATCTAGTTTTATGGAAAAAGATTTGATATAACTAGAGATGATTTCAAAAACAATTGATTCAGTCGGTTTTCCGAATGTCCCAAAAAGATTTGATTCGATCCGAATTTATTTGTGGCGAATTGCGTTAAAAAACAGCTATTTCCTGGTTGCAGATAGTGGTGTAAAACACTGTGCCTTGCAGTAACACGCATAGGGAGTCTGCTGTGGTAGTAAAACAATACTGTGAGTCAGTATGACACTCACATGACAGGCGTCACTCTTAGAATCACTGCACACTTCACTTCACTGGTGCCAAAACTGACTAAATAACTCAAGTGTGAACTCAGCATTACAGGTCGATGTTAGCGTCAAGAAGAAGCGCACTCCTTTTACACCGTCGTCAGCTGATTCCACATAGATGTCTATAGAACCTGTTTTATTAAACGCTTATACAAGTAGAACCCCCCGACATAGTGGACAGGGTGTCAGCAGTATGTTTGTGTTGACGTCACTGATGATTTTGCCCGTCCTCAGATCCGTCAGAACAATAACCCACAAAAAACGGATCCTGTCTGTTGAGCATCCGCCTTCAATTGGTCAGCATTTGGTCAGTAATCCATCAGTATTGCTAAAGCCAATGCCTTCTGTGTTTTGTACCCACTCCTGCTTTTGGCTACCAAATCATAAGACAATTCTAATGGGACCATACAGGCCTTGCAGCTGCTACATAGACAGGGTCCATTGTGCATTTTTCCTTCCTTCCGACAGATCAGAAGAAGGGTCAAATAAATGATGATGTCAACCAGGCCAAAAAGGCAAAATAGTGGCCCAGTCATGAAGTGGGGAGGGTGGGAACAGCATGAGAAGTCCACAGAGTGGTCCAGTGACATAGATGTGATGTGGCAGCAGCATGAGGAGACCACAGAGAGGTGATTTGGCAGCAGCATGTGGAGACCACAGAGTGGTGAAGTGGCAGCAGCATGAGGGGACCACAGAGTGGTGAAGAGACATAGTCTTGAGGTGGCAGCAGCATGAGGAGACCACAGAGTGGTGAAGTGGCAGCAGCATGAGGAAACCACAGAGTTGAGAAGTGGCAGTAGCATGAGGAGACTACAGAGTGGCCCAGTGACATAGTGGCGATGTGACAGCAGCATGAAGAGACCACAAAGTGGTGAAGTGGCAGCAGCATGAGGAGACCACAAAGTGGTGAAGTGGCAGCAGCATGAGGAGACCACAAAGTCGTGAAGTGGCAGCAGCATGATGAGAACAAAGAGTGGTGAAGTGGTAGCAGCATGAGGAGACCACAGAGTGCCTCAGAGACATAGTGTATAGGTAGAAGCAGCATGAGGAGACCACAGAGTGGTGAAGTGGCAGCAGCATAAGGAAACCACAGAGTGGGGAAGTGGCAGCAGCATAAGGAAACCACAGAGTGGTGAAGTGGCAGCAGCATGAGGAAACCACAGAGTGGAGAAGTGGCAGCAGCATGAGGATACCATGAGGAGAGTGGCCCAGTGACAGAGTGGGTAGTTGGGGGGCAATACAAGTACCAGCTGAAGAAGTGAAGAAGGTGGCTGACATTAGGAGCACCTGGCAGCAGGTGTGGCATCAGGTGGGTGGCAGCATCAGAATAGTAGCTGCAGCAGGTAGCCAGAAGAAACAGGTCTCTTTTGTCAAAGTGTTGGTGTGGCACTATGGATGATCTAGTCTGATGCATCAGGCATTGGTGTTTGAAAATCTTGGCTGATCCACGCCTGATTCATTTTCACAAAGGTCAGTTTCTCTACATTTTAGGACAGGCGAGTTCTCCTTGGGGTAACTATGGCCCCCGCCGCACTAAACACCTGCTCTGGTACCACACTGCTGGCTGGGCAGGAAAGCTTGTCCAGGGCAAACTCGGCCAGTTGCGAGTTGTCCAGTAGTGATGAGCGGCAGGGGTCATATTCGAATTTGCTAAATTTTACAAATATTCGTCAAATATTCACCAATTCGAATATTCGTTATATTCTACATTCTTTTTGATTGCGTAATATGCAAATTTTACGCGATCAATACAGGCGTGGGTCAAAAACGAATATATGGCAGTATAGGATATAGTGCTAAATATTAGTTTTTTTTAGAATATTCGGCATTTTTTTCATCTGAAGTTATGATTCCTCCCTGCTTAAGTTGCTTGTCAAGCAACTTAAGCAGGGAGGAATCATGACTTCAGATGGAAAAAAATGATGAATATTCTAAAACACAAATATATATAGCATTATATCGAATATAATGCTATATATTTGTTTTTTAGAACATTCGTCAATGACGAATATTCTAAAAAACAAATATATAGCACTAAATTGGATATAGTGCTATATATTTGTTTTTTAGAATATTCATCATTTTTTTCCATCTGAAGTCATGATTCCCCTCTGCTTAAGTTGCTTGACAAGATGGAAAAAATGACAAATATTCGAAAAACGAATATATAGCACTATATTCAAAATATTTGCGAATTCTCGAAGTTACGATATTCGCAATAAATATTTGTAATTTGAATATTCGCGCTCAACACTATTGTCCAGGGGATCTTCGATGTGGGGTGGCAAGTATGCCACAACCTGCTGGTTCATGTTCTGCTCTATGTCTACCTGCTGCTGCTGGTGAGTAGTTTCTTCCGTAGGCGGGTAAAAAAACTGCTCATCAACGACTGCAGACTTAAGTTGCTGCTGATGGAGCTGGTACTGCTCCTGCCAGTAGCGAGGGTCTAACATGGTGGAGAGCCAGTAGTCATCCCTCTGGCGAACGGTGACAATTCGGCTGTAACTACACAAGCAAGTGAGCATGCATCGGGTCATTTGCGCAAGTGACTCGGAGGGAATCCCTGTCTCCATCTTCACTGCATACTGCCATGGTGTGTCTGGGTCCTCTGCCTCATCTTCCTCATTACCCTGTAGCTCCTCTGGCTGCTCCTGCTCCTCCTCTCCTGTCATCTGTGTAGAAAAACCACCCATTTATCTACCCATTGCTTGTGTTCAAATGTCCTTTTCCTCCTATAGTCCAGCCCCCACAGGGCTAATGTGGCCATGAGATGTAATCACCATGTCTCCTGTCCCCTGGCCAGCCAGATCTAGCAGCATCTGTTCCAGGACATGAATCAGTGGAATGACGTTGATCATCCTGTAGTCCTGGCAACTGACAAAGTGGTCTCCTAAAACGGCAGGTGTCACGCATGAGCTGCCACTGGCTAACATTGAAGTTACATAGGGGAGTACCTCTGTCCGCCTGTATCATCAAGAAACCGTTTATTGTCTTTCTCTGTTCTTATAGTCTGTTCATATATGAAGGGTGGAATTTCAATGGGTGGAAACGTTGCATATCAGCCTATGTTGGGGGATGCCGTTCTGCAGCTGCAGCTCAAGGAGGGTGTTCTTTGTGGTGTACAAATGGCTGAAGTGCATGCAAAGTTTCCTGGCCATTTTCAAGATGTCTTACAGATGGGCAGAAGACTTCAGGAACCACTTTACAACCAGATTGAACACGTGCGCCATGCAGGGCACATGGCTCAGCCCTCCTTGATGCCGCACCGACACCATGTTCTTCCCGTTGTTGGTCACCATGGTTCTGATTTTGAGTTTTCGAGGAGAAAGCCAGGTTCGATTTCTTGATGAAGGACGCGGAGCAGTTCCTCCCCTGTGTGACTCCGTTCGCCCAGGAAAACTAGGTGCAGAACAGCATGACACCGCCATGCCCTGCCCATGTGGTATGCTGGTGGGGCACTGTGAATTGTCCCTGCAGTGGAGGCTTAGGACACGGTGGAGGATGAGGAGGCAGAGGCGGACATTGTCGCAGGACCAACGGCTTGAGAACGTGGAGGCGGAAGTGGCGTCACCTGGCCAAGTTGCTGGTGTGGCTGGGCAGGAACCACATTTACCCAGTGAGCTTTAAAGGACATATATTGTCCTTGACCGTAGTTATAGCTCCACACGTCGGCACTGCCGTGCACTTTGGCAGACACAGCCGACAGGCTCAAGGACTGGCCCACCTTCTGTTCTACATATGTGTGCAGGGCTAGTACTGCCTTTTTGGCAAATAAATAATGGCTTGGGACTCTCCCCCTTGGCTCGGCACAAGCCATCAGTTCTCTGAAAGGTGCAAAGTCCACCACTTGGAAAGGGAGGGACTGCAGCACCAGCAAATTGGCCAGGAGCACATTCAGCTTCTGCACCATTGGATGATTGCACGCATACTGTTGTCTCTTGGCAATTGCTTTGGTGATCGATTACTGACGGAATGACTGATGAGGAGAAAGAAGAGGAGCAGGAGCAGGAGCATGAGGACCAGCAGATGATGGGAAGGACAGACAGCTCCCTTCGACTGAGGTGGTGGAGCCTTTATTGCATGAAATTGGGTGTGTGTCACTGGGTGATGCAGCGGTTGCTGCGGCAGACTGGAACACCACATCGGAGCCACGGTTCTCCCAGGGCATTTTATGGTGACGCTGCATGTGTTGACGCAGGGCTGTGGTGTCAACATTGGCACCCTGGTCATGCTTCACCTTCTGCCCACAAATCTGGCAAATGGCCAAGTTCACCTCCTCCGGCGGCTTAACAAAAAATTGTCACATCGCCGAGTATGGCATTTTCCCCCCAACACTCCGCGCTGACTGCTTGCCACTGCTGCCTCCGTGAACCCCTGCACCGCTACTTTCCGGGCCGGTAGGTTCCTGGGAAGCGGGTGGTCTACCCTGGGCACGTTTGGCTCTCGACCTACCATTGCTGCCCTGCTGACTCACAGCCAAGCTACCACCCTCTTCTCCTGATGATGATGTGAAGCCCTTTCACCCGACTCCCAAGTGCAATCGGCTACATCATCATCATCATCATCATCATCCATTACTGTCTGCACGTCACTGATGTCCCCCTCAACGGTCTCAGGGCTAGGAGCCTGACCGCTTGCAACACCTGCTCCCACGCAACTCTCCTCATCACTACTTGTCCGCCTACTGGAGGAAGCAATGTGTTTTATTTTTTATGGGGTTCTCTATGTGGTATATTTGATATGATAATTTTATTCTGTGGGTTGATACGGTTATGGCAACACCAAATTTTATTTTATTTTTTCATGTTCTACCACTTTTATATCATAAAATCACTTTTTGTTAAAATATTTTTTTTTGCATCACCAAAATCTAAGACCCAGAACTTATTTATTTTTCCATCAAAAAAGTTGTCTGAGGGCTTAATTTTTGCAGGATCGGCTGCAATTTGTATTGGTATTATTTTTGGGTTGCATATGACTTTTTTATTGCTTTTTATTATATTTCTTTGGGAGGTGAGGTGAAAAAACAGCAATTTCACCCGTTTTTTAAATTTTTATTTGGTACAGCATTCACCATACGAGATTAATACCATGATCATTTTATAGATCAGGTTATTACGGACACAGCGTTACCAATTATGTATAGTTTAATTTATTTTTGTCATTTTTTTATCTCTTCTAAATGAGTGGATATAGGAAAAGGCATTTTATGCTATTTTTAATTTCCATTTTTTTTTTTTTTTTTCTATATTTATTTTTAACTTTTTTTTATTTTCACACTTTTTTTTTATGAAGTCCCACTTGGATCTTGAAGATCCACTGGGGCTGATGGCTTTATTATACAGTACTTTGCATTGCTCTTGCATTGCAAAGTATAATACTACCTGTTTTTACACTGATAGATGGCAACACTGGACGCCTTTGCAATTTTCATTATTGTGTTTTCATTTTTAAGTCCTCCCCCTTCCAAGACCCATAACATTTTAATTTTTCTGTTCACACAGCCTGAAGGCTTAATTTTTTGTGACAAGCTATATTTTTTAAAGGCATCATTTAATTCACTACTGAAAAGTGAAAAATATATATATATTTTTCAGGCAAAAAAATGCATTCCTGTCGTTTTTCAGGTTTTGTTTCTATGGCATTCATGATGTCCTTACAATGACATGAGATTGTCATTCAACCCACAGAATAAGCTTATCATGATGACAGCCTCATTCTGCTGGTCAGCACAATTATGGCAATACCAAATTTATGTCGTTTTTATTGTGTACTTTATTGTGTACTGTATTTACTACTTTAAAAAAAAAAAAACTTTGAGACGGCTTTTTTTGTGACTGGAGCTCTATTTTTTTTTTTTTTTTTTGAGGACTTTTTGATCACCTTTTGCTAAAATATTTGGGAAGGCCAAGATGACCAAAAATGGCGAATCACACATTTATATTTTTCTGTTATGGCATTCAGTGTGCAGGAAAAACAGGTTACGGTATATTTTAATTGTTCAGACATTTTTAAACATTTTAAATCGTTCAGACTATGCTTATAACAGCCGGTATTAAAGCCCACTTCGGACTCCTATTTTAAAATGTTTTTAAATACGCATATAGGAATACCATACTAATTCACCTAAGTCTTGCGTAATTAATCCATTGCCAATCCCTATTTATGTCCTGGCCTGACTATCCCTAATGAGATTAGTACTATTAAATTTATTATTATGGAGGATTATTAAGTAAAGTCTGCTGCGCAGTAGGCCTGTGGGAATTTTACTAGTATTACTGCATACTCCATCTAGGCCACCCACAATAATAATCCTCCATTATTAACCCTGGTCCTGTTCCACTTCCAATTCTTATTTAGACTCCCACTGGACCCCTTGCCCTGGTGGCAGCCCTTCCCTATCTGGACAACAAACCCCTTAACTAAAAAAAAAATACCTGTCCACACTGGCAGCTCAATCTCCCTGAGCACTGCTGTTTCATTTATTGAGATTGTGCCTCCTGCCTTGCTCCCTCTCACTTATATTGCTGCTTATTGTATTGTGCAGCATCTTCTTGCTCTGCAGCGGAGCGACCTGCAATTTGGCTTTAGTGCCACTAACTGCGCTCATCCCGCCAGCGCCCTTCAGTGAAGTACTCTCCTTGTCTGCAGTACAACTTAGGCTACTTTCACACTTGCGCTAGGAGGGTCCAGCAGGCTGTTCTGGCAGGGGAACAGCTTGCCGGATCCGTACTAATACTAGCCTAAATGTGCCGCCAGAAGTCCAATCCGTCCCCATTTACTATAATGTGGACGGGCCAGAGGTCCAGCCGCAGCATGGCAAACATGACTAGGGGCGGCTGGAATAAAACTGCAGCATGCTGCAGAACAGCCTGCCGGACCATCCAGCGCAAGTGTGAAAGTATCCTTATATGATACTGCAGATAATGTCGTTATTGCATCTGAAATATTCCCTTTAACATGTAATGATTTAGCAGGCACAGGCCCGGGGGCCATCATTCTGTATTTGTTATACTGGGAGAGATAGGGGGTTTTGACAGAGGAGACGTTTTGTATTCTCCCGCCTATTACCTGAATGCCATGCTCATATAAAGTATATACTGCAGTTTGGTTAATAGGAGTATGGAGATTTCTGTATATACAGTTCCCTGGTATACAATGTCTGTACCAAAAACAAAGCTTCACTTTTATCCTTGTCTTACAATAAAGAATAAATATTTCATTTCACTTGTAAACCCCTCAAACTCTGTCCCACCCCCCTGTCCATGTTTTTTTTAGATGTCTTCCTTCCATTATTATGGATTTAATTGATGCATAACTGTATTCAAGCCAAAGGATATCCGCATAGCATGTTGACAAAAATAACAGCTGCTGCTGAAAGTGGCTAAGATTATAGCCAGACCTACAGGACACCTACATTTTCCTCACTGCCTTAGCTTCTTACACGGCCAGGGCCTATTCTAGCTCTTCTGATGCCTGCCCTGAGGCAAAAATCAAAATGGCCCCCTCCTCCCATTAAAAAATAGTATGAAAACCAACTAGCCACCGAACTCCGAGACTGTCCTGCCAGATCTGGGGCGGTACAGGTACTGAAAATGTTGTTGATATCACCTGAAGTCCTATGTAACACCACAGGTAACACAGTGATAAATCTCTGAGTAAAGATACTATAGTAGATGTTACCTGCAGTCCTATGAAACAGCACAGATAACACTAGTGCTAATAATGTGGTAGTGTTACATGCAGTCCTATGTAAAAACCACACTAGTGCAGATCATGTGGTAGTGTTACATGCTGTCCTATGCAAAATCACAGATAACAATAGTGTAAATCATGTGGTAGTGTTACCTACGTCCTTAGGCTACTTTCACACTAGTGGTGCGGATCTCAGGCAGGCTGTTCCGTCGGGTGAACAGCCTGTCGGATCTGTCCTGCCGCTAGTGACCGTGTGCCCACGGACTGCCGCTCCATCCCCATTGACTATAATGGGGGCAGTGTGTAGTTCTGGCGGAGGCACGGCAGCGCCCGTCGAGAGGCTGCCGGAATAAATGTCGGACATGTCGTAGTTTTATTCCGGCAGTCTCTCGCCATGCGCTGCCATGCCTCTGCCGGAACTCCACCCTCGCCCCCATTATAGTCAATTGGGACGGAGCGGCAGTCCGGGGGCACAGGTTCACTGGCGGCAGGACGGATCTGACAGGCTGTTCACCCGACGGAACAGCCTGCCGGAGGTCCATGACGCTAGTGTGAAAGTAGCCTTAGTGTGCCTCCCTGTGCCTCTCCCATGGGACTCCATACTGGTGGCACTGCCTCCTTTTCCTTCTTCTTCTTCCCCACACATAATGTCCTGATGCAGCTGCATCAAGACATAGCTGTGGGCATGGTGATGTGACACACAGGGACAGACACACATATAGGGACATACACACACAGAGGGACAGACACACACAGGGACAAACATCTATTCACGGTGGGAATACCCTCTTTGTGCCCCCTCACAGTAGTTATGCCCTCTCTGTGCCCCCTTCACAGTAGTAATGCACTCTGTGGCCCCTTCACAGTTGTATTGCCCATTGTGCCCCCTTCACAGTAGTAATGCCCACTCTGTACCCCATAATAGTTATGCCCCCTTTACAGTAGTTATGCCCTCTTTCGGCCCCCTTCAAATTAGTAATGCAATCTGGGCCCCCTTCACAGTAGTAATATCCATTGTGCTTCCTTCATAGTAGTAATGCCCATTGGTCCCCCTTCACAGTAGTAATGCCCATTGTGCCCCTTCACAGTAGAAATGCCCATTGTGCCCTCTTCATAGTAATGATGTCCATTGTGCCCCTTCACAGTAGTAATGCCCTCTGTGCCCCCTTCATAGTAGTAATGCCCTCTATGCCCTTTATGGTAGCAATTCCCTCTGTGCCCCCTTTGTAGTATTAATACCCTCTGTGCCCCCTTAGTAGTAGTAATGCCCTCTGTGCTCCCTTCATAGCAATAATGCTTATTTTGCCCCCTTCATAGTAGTAATGCCCACTGTGCCCCCTTCACAGTAGTAATGCCCTCTGTGCCCCCTTTGTTGTAGTAATGCCCTCTGTGCGCTTTTATAGTAGTAATGCCCTCTGTGCCCCCTTTATAGCAGCAATGCCCTCTGCACCCTTTTATAGTAGTAATATCCTCTGTGCTGCATTTATAGTAGCAATGCTCTCTGTGCCCTTTTGTTTTTTTACAGTAGAAATTGATTTATGAAGTTATTAAGCGAAGTCTCATGAGACTTCGCGAAGTAATAACTAGTGATGGACGAACATCGGCCGGGACGGTTCGCGAACGTGATAGCATGAACGCGATCAAATGTTCGCGAACCGCAAGTTTGCGGCGGGCCCCATTCACTTTAATGGCAGGCGAACCTGAAAAACCTTCAGCTCATATTTGCAGCCACCAAATACTTAGTAGAAGTGTACAAATAGTCCCACAACATGGACAGTGACATACTAGAGGGGGATCAATGACAAAAATTCTAACAAAAAATATGTATCTTAATCAGGGGACATTTTTATGCGTCTTAAAGGGAAATTCTCTGAAATGTGCCCTGTTGTAGCCTAGAAAATTTTTATTTTAGGCCACGGGAGTACTGGCCTTAAAAGTTATGCATTCACCTGACATAAAATAAATTCTTACTATGTGGCTCAAAGTACATTATGCGGTCAATGGATAAAAATTTTACTGTAGGCCACTGGACTACAGGCCCCAAATAGTGTTGAGAGAGCATGCTCAGCCGAACTGCTGTTCGGCTCGAGCATCGCTATGCTTGGCAGATCTGAGTGGTTGGCTGAATAATTTGGGTGCTGGAATACAATTTAATACAATGGAAGTCAATGGGAGAACCCCAGGCACCCCCTGCTCGGAAGAGAAGAGGATGTCTGGTTCATAAAAAAAGGTTAGAAATTTATGGAAACCCCATCAAAATGGTTTGGCAACAGCATTAAGAGGATAGCTGGATGCGTCTTAGACTCCTATTATGTACGACATACAATAGACAACCACACAAAGGCTATATGCCAAAAGCCAGGTATGTGCAAGCCATCAGTCTATCCATGAGACAGATAACAGCCAGCATACCTTACCTTGTACACTATGAGATATTCCAAACGAGCTCTCATCTGACTGAGAACCAGTAAACCTCAAAGTTATTTTGCATCTGTTGGATGGCTTGGGTGGACCTGCACACCTAGATCAATATCATTAGGGCGACAAAAAGTTTTCTGATTGTCCAAACATCAAACATAATATTCAATAACCTTTCTATACAGTTTTGTCATGTAAAAACGAATTTGCATAAACATGGGCATATGGGATAGACATGGGCATATGGTGTCGCCGCTGAACATCAGCAAGGCGAGCCATGGCCGTGCAAGATCTTATAAAATGGCTAGAGATCTTCCTGGCCTGCTGCAAGACAACCTGGACCACAGGGTATTTGGCAACGAATCGCTGCACGACTAAGTTCAGCACGTGTGCAATTTCATTTTGGTGTGGTGTGCCAATGGCCACAAATTTTCTAAAGGCCTCCAAGTCTACCAATTTATATATCAGTAGTTGGCGGGCTAGCAGTTCCAACAAGCTGGCGGTCAGCAGTTGGGCAAGAGGGTTATCCGGCGTCATCATCTTTTTTTTGCTCGAATATTTGGGCTTGCCTTTTGCCAGATGAACGCGACGACGGCATGGTGGAAGGTGGAGTGGAGGACAAATGGGAGGAGAGAGGAGAAGGGGAAGGAGAAGAGGCAGGACGTGAAGCACCAGAAGTGTGTATTTTTGGGTTCTGATGGTGTTGCTCTCACTGGGCTCGGTGATGGGAGGCCAGGTGCCTTCTTAAGGCGGTCGTCCCTAGCTGAGTTTTGGGCTTACCGCGACTTATGCATTGACAGCACAGGCTGCAGATGGCAACACCATTGTCAGCAGCAGACACCAGGGGCATAGCTATAGGGAAAGCAGGGGAAGCGGCTGCTTTGGGGCCCTGACCCAGAAAGGGCCCATCCAGGAGGAGGAGGACTAAAAGATTTTGTCAGGGCTCCCTCATATTACACAATGAAATTATATAGAGTGACAGTATAGACAGTGTAGAAAACGGATGGAACAGCTGTCAAGCCTGGTCTGAGAGAGCGATCTTTACTGGCCACAGGAATGGGGGTGGCATGAAAGGAAGGGGTTGGGAAAAAAATTACTGGGGGAGGGGGGCCCCATTCAAAAATTAGCTGTGGGGCCCAGTCATTTCTAGCTACGCCACTGGCGGACATTTAAAAAAAAGCCCACATTGCGTCCTGGGAGCGGCAGATACGACCGTGCATGGTGGATGGCTCATTCCAGATACATTAGCAGTCTGCTTTTTGCCTCCTGTGCACTGTAAGTTCTGCCTGCTTCTCCTCTTTCTCCTCTCTATCTGCTGCTCCGTCTCTCCCTCTGAACTCCCCTCCTCTTCCTCTCTTGTGGGCACTCACGTGACGTTCATAGACACATCATCATTGTCCCCTTCACCACCACTGACATTAGAGATCTCGGAGTAGGCAGCAAAAGCGGGGACCACCCTCCTTGGGCTGATCTGGGTACTGTCGTCAGACTGCTGGGTGGCGACCGTTGATACCTCCTCTTCCTGATCCGATGCCAAGAATAATTTCTCTGATTCGAACGGAGGGGATATTGTGGTGGTGGTAGTGTCTTTGGGGGTGCACACAGCAGAGAGTGAAGAGGGTGCAGATAGAGAGGATGAGGAGTGTGCAGAAGTGCAGAAGTGCAAGGCTGAGTGAGCCACTCAACCAAGTCTGATGCGTCCTTTGACGTAATCGCACGCACCTTCTGCAACTTCCCACTCAGGCTCCGGCCTGGTGCACCTGCCCGACCCCTACCACCCCTGCGGAATGGCCTGGCTCTTCCTCTGCCTGTCATTTTCAAAATTACCCTGTGACAAAAGTCCCTATAGAAGAGCAGTATTTGTGGAAGAAGGTATATCACACCCCTGCTTCAATCACTTTTTTTTCCAAACCAATGCTGCACTACCCAACTGTACTATATAGAAAGTATATAATTGGTGTATAACACCCCTGCTTCAATCACTTTTTTGGGGGGGCAACTGGTTTATCACACCAGTAGAAATTATTTGTTCCAATGTCGTTTGTCACTATCTGTAGCTGCGGTAACGCAGCAAAACCGCAAGCAAATGCTGCACTACCTAAATGTACTATATAGAAAGTATATTATTGGTATATAACACCCCTGCTTCAATCAGTTTTTTGGGGGAAACTGGTATATCACACCAGTAGAAATTATTTTGTCCAATAGTGTTTGGCACTCCGCACACAACTGCTTCACAATACAAATGCACTATAATATACTTTCTATGTTAGAAAGTATATTATACCCCTCAGTAAGTCACACCTATAGATAGCGCACCTATACCAGTCCTTAAAAGGACTTTTGTGGCCCTATTAGCTAGCGTTTAGTGTCCCTCACAGTCTGTCCCTGCTCCACACAGCAACCTCTCCCTACACTGGCAAAAAAATGAATGTAAAATGGCAGCCAGATCAGGTTTATTTTTAAGGTAGAGGGTATGTCCATGTGCTGAAATGTCTCAATTGGCTGTCCTGTACCGCCTGATGGATGTGTCATGGGTCAAAGTTCTCCACAATGTAAAAGAATATGGCGCCGGCGGACATCTCCATATGTTCGCCCGTTAAGCGAACCGCGAACGAACAAAGTTCGCCGTGAAACGACTGCCGGGCGAACTGCAAGGCCACCTCTAGTAATAACTTTGGCTCATAGGAGCCAATACATTATAATACTGTACGGAGCGCTTGCTCTGTATAGTATTTAAACAAAGTATTATGCAAACTGCCTTCAGATGTTTCATCCGAAGTCGATTTGCTCATCCCTAATAGTAATACCTAATAAAATTGTTATTAATCAACATTCACCATATGTCTACTTTATGTTGCCATCATTTAGTAAATGCCTTTTTTTTTTTTTTTTTTGATGTTAGAAGGCTTAGCATTTTAGAAGCAATTTTTCATATTTTAAAGAAAATTTCCAAAACTATTTTTTTTAAACACCAATTCAGTTATAAAATGATTTTGAGGGCTTAAAGGGAACCTGTCACCAGTTTTATGGTATCCTAACTAAGGGCAACATAAATAAGTGTCTGATTCTCTTAGCAAAATGCTGGGTCACTTTCTTTGATTGACCCAGTCAATCTGCCAACATCTTGTATTGAAAAGCTCCAGCTCATAATGATGAGTCCTGAATATTCATGAGCTCCTGACTCTCCCCGCCTACCTGCTGCTGATTGACAGTTATTTTCCATATGAATCAGAAGCAGGTGGGCAGGGGAGTGGCTATAGCTCTGAATTAAAAAAACGCTGGACTCAATGACATCACGCTGGACTCAAATCAGCTCATTAGCATGCGGCATGCGGCATATTTGTGTGTATATTATGAGGTAACCATCTGTCACACCAGTAAGTGAATACATCTAAGGTACTTTTTAGTAGTTAATGATTGTATATAATTAGTTAGATTATAATCAAATATCCACATGACAGGTTCCCTTTAAGTAATAGAAACCACCCATAAATGATGCCATTTTAGAAATTGTACCCCCAAAATTATTAAAAAACTGATGTTACAAACCCTTGAGGTGTTGCACAAGAATGAAAGGAAAATGGAGGTGAACTTTCAAAATGTAATTATTTTTTTTTGCAGATTGTTTATGTTAATCTTTTTTTTTCTTATTACACAGTAAAGGGTAACAGCAAAATAAACCGCAATATGTATTACTCCGATTCTGAAGTTTACAGAAATACCCCATATGTAGTGGTAAACTGCTGTAGGGGCACTTGGCAGTGGCCATAAGGAAAGGAGAGTCAAATGGTTTTTGGAGGGCAGATTTTTGGGTGCCATTTTGTATTTCAAGAGACCCTGAGGTACCTCTACAGTGGAATCCCTCAAAAAGTGACCCCTCAAGGAATTTATTAAGGGGTGTACTGAGCATTTTGACCTCATAGGCATTTTTACGGAATTTAGAAACATTTTGGGGTACATATGACTTTTTGATTGCTTGGTATTACACTTTTTGTGAGGTAAGGTGGCAAAAAATGGCACTGCTTTTTTTTTACATTGTTCACCTGACGTGGTGGATAATGAGATATTTTGGTGGACCGCGTCAATATGGACGCAGCGATAGCCAATATGTCCATTTTTCTTTTTCCTATTTTTTTCAATTTTATATGATTTAATTATGGGAAAGGGGCACTTTTTTTTTACTTGGAACTTTTATTTTTTATTAAAACACTTTTTTTTAAAAAAAACTTTTCTTTTCCTTTTTTTGTCCCACTGTGGGACTTCAACTTTTGGGGTCTGATCCCCTTTACAATGCATTACAATACATGTGTATTGTAATGCATTGGCTGTCAATGTATCAGTGTAATATACTTACAGCCTGCTTGCCTGTGAGACCCAGGGGGGTGGGTCTCAAAATCTTCCGTAGAAGGAAAGGCCCGAAGTCTGTGGAAGGCGTCGGGCTGCCTTCTCAGCCATCAGGTTCCTGTCACTGCAGCGCGGGGACCCAATAGGGACAGGGAGGAAGCCCCCTCCCTCCACAAACCCCGTATATGCCGCGGTCAGCGTTGACCGCGTCATACAGAGGGCTAAAGCGCCAGCATGGGTGTTTCCACTGTACACAGCAGAGGCTTACCTGTCAGTGACTGCCAGGCCCCTGCTGCTGATCAGGCGGGCACAGCTCCATGCACTCACCCGATCGGCACGCGCTGGGGCTTAAGTCACGTCCCACAGCACCGTGCATGTAAACCCTTCATTGTCATTAAAAACAGCGAATAAAAATAGATGAATTTCACCAGCAGTGCCCTCACAGTATACATAATCACCCCTGTACATCACAATGCCCAATAGTACCCCCGCTATAAATAATGGCCCCAATGGTGCCCATCAAAGTGTGCAAATCCTTATGCATCAAGTGAGGAGCGACTGTCTCTGCGCATGCAAGTGGATGAGGTAATTGTTTATTTTATTTTAACACCTAAAAAGCCATTTTTAACTACTGTACCCATTTTTAGCGAGTGTTAGATGAGTGCACTTGTGGGGTCTGTCTGGCCACGAAAACAACCAAAATAGGACATGGTCATTAAAAAATGTTACTTCAATTGGTTCTTTTCACATGTGAATGTGTGAGGCCTTAGGTCATAATATCTATTCTAAAAAAGACCTCTGGTGCCTCACAGTCTGACCTAATCCCAGCACTGTACATAATGCACACCAAATTGTGGCCAAAATTGTTCAGTACTGGGTGCTGTATCTCAGACCATATTGTCCAGTAATAAGGTACAGTAAGAGACTACATATTTAGCAAAAGTTAACTTGACATACTGTATGTTGTTAGTGAAGTTGATTAAAGTTTATAATTCTAATGCAAATTACTTTTCATAGACTGCATAGGGATACTGTAGCATAGGATATTCATTTATGCAAAATTACTTCTTCAAAGCGACAATAGAAGCTTGTTTGACTTTGCTGACCCTAGGAGGATGTGTACTTCTCCTGTATAATTATCTTTTAAGAGTAAGATTGGTGGCAAATTCCCCTTTCCATCGGAAGAGGTGTGGGCAGGAGAGAGTCTAATAGTGAATAGAAGGAAGCAGGAACTCAAAGAACAGGAATGTGAAAATATTTGCCGTAGGACCCACGCCAAAAACTCTTTTTTAGATCCGACTCATATCCTACTGGTGCATGTTAAATGTGACAAGGACAGTCTGTATATAACATTTAGAATATAATATAACTCATTCAAAACTTATCATTTAATGATATATTAGTACACTGACCTGTTTGTAAAGGTCATAGGAAGACAGAAATAAATCACTGGTTGACAAGCTTTAACTACAAGGCTTAAACTGTGGTTCAAAAATGATTAGTATTTCTTTTATTTTTGTAGTGTATCATAAAACGTATTTAAAGATTACCAACTAGCAAGTCACCTTCCCTATTATGTCCTGTATACATAGCAAAAAAAGGTGTTTGAGTTCTCCTGTAAGGCTAGTTTCACACTAGCGTTCGGGGCTCCGCTTGTGAGCTCCGTTTGAAGGGTCTCACAAGCGGCCCCGAACGCATCCGTACTGCCCCAATGCATTCTGAGTGGATGCAGATCCGCTCAGAATGCATCAGTCTGGGAGCGTTCAGCCTCCGCTCCGCCCCAGTGTCCGCCTGGCCGTGCGGAGGCAAATGGATCCGTCCAGACTTACAATGTAAGTCAACGGAGACGGATCCATTTGAAGTTGACACAATATTGCTCAATTTTCAAACGAATCCGTCCCCCATTGACTTTCAATGTAAAGTCTGGACGGATCCGTCTAAACTACTTTCACACTTAGAATTTTTTCTAAACTATAATGCAGACGGATCCGTTCTGAACGGATCCAAACGTCTGCATTATAGGAGCGGATCCGTCTATGCAGACAGCCGACGGATCCGCTCTGAACGCAAGTGTGAAAGTAGCCTAATAAGAAGCTAATTTCTGCGGTACTTTGTTGGCCTCCATGTGTGATGAAATTGATTAAATTAAAATGAATTACCTGCTAGCTGTGCTATCAAAGTCCCCCCCTTCATGCCCCTGACAGGGCCTTCAGTAATAGTAATGCCCCACATAATTCCCCCAGTAAAAAGGCCCCTATAGTTCCTGCTCTTTTCCTCAATAATAATAATGCCCATATAGTGCCCCCGGTAATAATATTGACCACAGTGACTCAGTATTAAAAATGCACCGTTAGTGACCCCGATAACCCCTGTGGTGCCCCAGTAATAGTAATGTGCAGTGCGCCAGTCCTGCAGGGTGAGCAAATGTGAGGTCACGGGGGTCAGTTAGCAGACCGAGGGTTACTCTTGGTACTCACAATTTGTAGAAGATCCTGGGTAGGTGTACAGCAGTGATGGAGAGGCTGGCACATGGATCCTCTGGGGCACTCTCTGTATATAGGGACCATGCTGGGTGGTAGGTGAGGTGCCCTGGGTGTTGGAAGTTTAGTGTGCCGGTGGCAAGATCCCTTATAGTTTGTGACGCCAGTGCCGGTAACGGTGGCACACCGATATGTTGTAGGAATAATTGAGGTACACAAAGTTGTAGTGAACCAGAACTCCTTTTTACTGAACAGTTCAACTATTTACAGGCTTCAGATAAAGTTCCATATGCAGAATAATGGTATCAGGCAGGCTTGACATAAATGTCAGGTAAAATCCTAGCAAAATAACTCAGAGGGAATAAACTCACAGATCAGGCTGTACTTTCTGCAGAATCCTGTCTGACTTTCTCCAAGGCCTGGATGCCTAATAGCTGGCTTTATCCTTGGGAGGGAACCTTCCTCTGGTATGAATCCACTTGCTGCAAATAACCTTCTGCCTTTCAGCTTTCTACTTTGCTGGTTAAAATTAGCACTGCTCTGTACTTTGTAAGATGTAGGATAACTTCAGGAGGGAAACTCTTCTCCTGGACTAACTTCTGAGCTTTGCTTACTCAGGACTTCAGGCAGGCTAGGAGCCTGGGCTATCTAGCTGCATGTTAGAAGCTGCACTTCAGCTAACACCTGGCTAAAGTCAATACTGGCTTCTGACCATACTCCTCTTTTCTCCTGAACTGGACCTGACTATATATACTAGGGGGTTCCCTAGCATCCTCTACAGCTTGGGAGTAGAAACTACACCCCTAGCAGGCCTGGTACACAGGAAATAAACATGAAATTATACATGCAATATGAAATACCATGACCATGTTCCACAGGAGGTGTAGAACAACGTGACCCAATTGACCCTTGAGTAGTGCCCACCTTTACGTAGTGGGACACTATATACCCCGCTACTTTGAGGTTGCCCGACCTCGGCGCAACATAGGGGGCCCGCCCAGCTGGACACTGTGACCTGAAAGACAAAAATGCAAAGCAGGCATATACAACAATCACTACATTTGCAAGGAAAATATCAGGCAGCTCCGCTGGCAAAGGAACAAGTGCGGTGAAAAGAGGCGTCGTTCTCTACTCAGGATAATACAGGGAACAGGGGCGCTGACCTGGTACAGCGTATCAGGAATAACCAAGATAGTCCATAATAATAAAATACAATAGTCCCATAAAACAGCATCTCAGAGGCCCACATGCATTGGGGTAATCTCTGGGCGCAGTCCTTGAATCAAGATTGCACATAAAAGTCACAGCACAGAACTCTACATTTCAGCGATACTTTCCTCTGGAAAGTCCTGGTTGATAAAGGTAGTGCTGTAATATCCCTATTCAACCTGAAAAGGGGGTTAAAAGGGTAAGGTGCAAAACAGCAGGCACAACTTAAAATGGCACTTAAAGCAGGCAGGCTGTCCTGAAAAACAACATGGCAGAAGAGCAATTGGAATTCTCAGTGGCCTTTCAACTACCACTGGGCCGTGGGTAAACTGGCAGCAGCTCATTGTGCCAAAACATAGGACTCCTGTCCTAAAACAGTTACATTTACTGGAAGGGTCCCTCAGCAATCATGGCCTAGCAGGCCTACTCACAGGTATGTGTCCAGTTCATTCTGATCGTCAGACGTGGTGCATCCTGGTTCCGCTCTGAGTCTTGGCCTGGAACGGGAATCCACACTTGGCTGGGCCCACAAAATAGTATTAACAGGCAACTGAAGAACAAATGGGCCTGTCAATTGTACAGGCTCCGCAAGCCTAGGGGTTAACGATGCAGGAGGCTCCATGGGTCTGGGTGTCGCCGGCTTTATGCGACGGACCCGACTCCTGGTATAACAAAGTTTCTCGGGCATGGTGATGGTGGTGGCCGAGCTGGTGGCGACGGGATCTTTCACTGCAGGACCGGGGACATCAGAGTTCTTGGGGGTATCGCTATTGTCCGGTGGTATTGGTGCCACTCTGGACGCAGCAAGTTGGCGCAGGCCATGAAGATGGATTTCTAGCCTGGCAATTTGGTCCTCCAGTCTCTCAGGTGATGCTCCGCTGCAGGGATCCGGTACTGTCGCAGCAGGTTCAGGTGCTGAGTCACAACTCTTCCCTCGCCGCAGGGCATCAAGGGTCTCATGGAATTTCTGCATGTTTTCCATCTCCACTTGTGTCTTCTCCCTGCGGGGCAACTCAGGTGAGGGATAGGGACTCACCCATTTCTCTAGCACAGTAGGCTGCCAGAAGATATTGGGGCCGGTGAAGGAACCCCTCTCCTGGTAAGTATTGCGAGCAGGCTCCGCCGGACTCTCTGGCTCGCATTCTTGACTGGTGGGCTCTTCAGGCTCTTCCCAATCCTCTGGTCCCGGCTTGGGACGGGTTATGGCCATGGCATAAGGACCCCTCAGGCCCTCGGCGGGGGTAAACTCCACTTCTTCTCCTTCACGGAGGTTATGCAAATGTTCGGGTAGGTAACTGCGTTTCACAGACCTCCGATTCACAAAAAGGTCTCGGCCTGTGGAGAAGTCCTTGATGAACCCGAAACCCCGGCTTTTATCAAACGTCACCACCACTCCCATCCTTCTCTCCAAGTGGGGCTGAGTATTCGAGTGGCGCTCGTATACAGTCTTTGCAAGCTCCTCAAAGTATATCTTTTTCTCAGTAGTTTTTCGTATTGCCGCAGCACGTATCTCGGCCATCAGCAAGGGCCATTGCGCACTAGGCTGGGCAAATCCACCCCGCGAGCCAGGCCACGGCTCGGGCTGTGACCGCGGTGGGAAGCAAGATGGCCTCTCCGGTCCCGGAGTATAGGCAGGTGGTGCTTCTCCCTCCCTCTCCAACATGCTTGATCCTTCTCTGATGTATGACAGGGCGGCTCTCAGTACTTCACACAAGACCTCCTACTGCTCCGGGAGGCCGCCTCCTAGGTACTCCAACATGGGAGAGGCGGAGTCCATCTTGGCAGACATGCAAATTAAAGGCGGTGGCGCGAAAATACCGTCCTTCCCGCTCTCTTCAGCGGAAGGCGCCAAAATCTTCCCGCCAATACAACCCAGAGATGGCGCAGCAATAATTCAGTCAGCTTAAGCAGCCATCTTTAAGCATAAGGCTGTCAATTCACTGACAGCAAGCGGTGACTTAGGAAGCGGCAAACAGTCCACAATGTACAGTTTTCACACCGCGATTGTTCACAGTTCTTTGGCCCAACAATTTTCAAATAAACAGATAGGGCATTTATCACTTTCTAGGCAATATTGGCACACAGTTAAGATTCCACTATGGCGTAGGAATAATCCGTAATCCTGTTCGTGACGCCAAAATATGCAGTGCACCAGTCCTGCAGGGTGAGCGAATGTGAGGTCACGGGGGTCAGTTAGCAGACCGAGGGTTACTCTTGGTACTCACAATTTGTAGAAGATCCTGGGCAGGTGTACAGCAGTGATGGAGAGGCTGGCACATGGATCCTCTGGGGCACTCTGTATATAGGGACCAGGCCGGGTGGTAGGTGAGGTGCCCTGGGTGTTGGAAGTTTAGTGTGCCGGTGGCAAGATCCCTTATAGCTCGTGACGCCAGTGCCGGTAACGGTGGCACACCGATTTGTTGTAGGAATAATTGAGGTACACAAAGTTGTAGGGAACCAGAACTCCTTTTTACTGAACAGTTCAACTATTTACAGGCTTCAGATAAAGTTCCATATGCAGAATAATGGTATCAGGCAGGCTTGACATAAATGTCAGGTAAAATCCTAGCAAGATAACTCAGAGGGAATAAACTCACAGATCAGGCTGTACTTTCTGCAGAATCCTGTCTGACTTTCTCGAAGGCCTGGATGCCTAATAGCTGGCTTTATCCTTGGGAGGGAACCTTCCTCTGGTATGAATCCACTTGCTGCAAATAACCTTCTGCCTTTCAGCTTTCTACTTTGCTGGTTAAAATAGCACTGCTCTGTACTTTGTAAGATGTAGGATAACTTCAGGAGGGAACCTCTTCTCCTGGACTAACTTCTGAGCTTTACTTACTCAGGACTTCAGGCAGGCTAGGAGCCTGGGCTATCTAGCTGCATGTTAGAAGCTGCACTTCAGCTAACACCTGGCTAAAGTCAATACTGGCTTCTGACCACACTCCTCTTTTCTCCTGAACTGGACCTGACTATATATACTAGGGGGTTCCCTAGCTCCCTCTACAGCTTGGGAGTAGAAACTACACCCCTAGCAGGCCTGGTACACAGGAAATAAACATGAAATTATACATTACAATGCAATATAAAATACGATGACCATGTTCCACAGGAGGTGTAGAACAACGTGACCCAATTGACCCTTGAGTAGTGCCCACCTTTACGTAGTGGGACACTACAAATGCTCCCACAGTGCACTCAGTAATCATATCTCCTATCATATCTCCTATTGTGCCTCCAGTAATATTAATGCCCCCTATAGTGTCTCTGGTAATAATAATGTCCCCACAGCCACCCCCCAATAATATCCTCCCACTACCCCAGAAATGTCCCTATAGCACCCATAATAATGTCCCCCACTGCCCCCAGTAATGTCCTTCCACTGCCCCCAGGTAATATCACTATAGTGCCCCCAGTATAGTGCCCCCAGTAATGTTTATCCCCCCACTGCCGCCAGTAATCTCATTATAGTGACCACAATAATTTTCTCCCAGTCTTCACTCACTGATAACGGGGCCTGGCACTGTCACTGTACTCCACTCTGGGACCCCGTCAGAGTGCTCATCACAGTAGCATTCCATCCACTCGGTCTGGCTTCTATCAGGCACCAGCACTGCCCTACTAGTAGCATTCATGTATAAAGTGGGTGGGCGGAGCCAGAACAATGTTAGTTAGGCTTAGTTTGTGAATACTACTAGTAGATGCTGGACCGAGTCGATGGAACGCTGCTGTGATGAGTGCTCTATCGTGGTTGAACCCTCTGTGAGCCAATTGTTACGCTCCTGCCCGTTACATGCTGCAGTAATAGTGATAATGACTATCACTAGAGAGGAATCTAATATATTTCTCACAGATAGAGAGGGTTTCTTCTGACAGAAAATACATTTTCTCTCACTGACTCTATCATCATATGCCATTGTTTTCAATTAGTTTTACAAAACAAACCAGTATGACAAACCAGGTTAAACTGGGCTCCTGCACAGGGCTGCATGGTTCAGGGGCAGCAGTGAAATAGGTGTAGGGCATTTTATTTTTACTCCTCCCCATTTACACAATATTGAAGGTCTCATACAGATAAATTGAAGAAGAAAAAGTTATGCCTACTCGAATACAGAGGGGAAAATGCTACTGGTCCTTTAAGACTAAAATTTGTTACGTCACAAGGTGTTAAGACTGCATAGGGTATAAGTCTCAATCACGAGAACTGGGAGCCGTGTTTCTCTTTTTCAATGGAGCTGTGGATGAGCAGATGCAATATCTCAGAATTAGGGATGAGCAAACCCGAACTGTATAGTTCGGGTTCGTACCGAATTTTGGGGTGTCCGTGACACGGACCCGAACCCGAACATTTTCGTAAAAGTCCGGGTTCGGTGTCCGGTGCTTTCTTGGCGCTTTTTGAAAGGCTGCAAAGCAGCCAATCAACAAGCCTCATACTACTTGCCCCAAGAGGCCATCACAGCCGTGCCTACTATTGGCATGGCTGTGATTGGCCAGTGCAGCATGTGACCCAGCCTCTATATAAGCTTGGGTCACGTAGCGCTGCACGTCACTCTGCTGATTCAAGCATAGGGAGAGGTTGCTGCTGCGACGTTAGGGCAAGATTAGGCAGATTAACTCCTCCAAAAGACTTAATTCAGGGATCGATCTCCAGCTGTGGATCATTGAAGTGCTAATATCGAAATGCTCACTTTTTTTAGGCTGCCCAGAGCATTTTTATATCACTTTTTTCTTTGTGGCTTGTGGTGCGCCAGCACAAGCTACCACCAAGTGCTTTTAACCATCAATAGTGTGGTTATTTTTTGCTATATCCTACATCAGCTGCAGGCTGAGCCTGTGTCACCGAAGTGCATTTAACCATCAACAGTGTGGTTATTTTTTGGCCATGTACTACATCAGGTGCAGGCTGAGCCTGTGTCACCCAAGTGCATTTAACCATCAACGGTGTGGTTATTTTTTGGCCATATACTACATCAGGTGCAGGCTGAGCCTGTGTCACCCAAGTGCATTTAACCATCAATAGTGTGGTTATTTTTTGGCCATATACTACATCAGGGGCAAGTTGAGCCTGTCACCCAGCACCTAAAAAATAGACCTGACATTTATATTCCTCCAAATCAGTACTGTTTTAGCTGGTCAAGTTATTTGTAGTGACCGTAAAAGCACAGTTTTTTGTTCTGGGTTGAAAAACTATTCCCAAATTTGCCATTCTCAAAATTAGTAGTTTCTGCTATATCAGGCCTACTTTAAATCTATCCCAAAAAGGATATCTTAGATTCAAGGTGCTGATAGTGTCATTCTGAAAAACTTAACACACACGCTACCGTGCAGATACAAGTCTAATTCTGTGATTAAAGGTATATCTGTCACACAGCGTGAAAAATATAGGCCTCACATTTCTATTCAACCAAATCTGTACTGTTTTAGCTGGTCAAATTATTTGTAGTGACCGTAAAAGCACAGTTTTTGTTCTGGGTTGAAAAACTATTCCCAAATTTGCCATTTTCAAAATTGTGGTGAACGGGAACAATGAGGAAAACATCTAATAAGGGACGCGGACGCGGACATGGTCGTGGTGGTGTTAGTGGACCCTCTGGTGCTGGGAGAGGACGTGGCCGTTCTGCCACAGCCACACGTCCTAGTGAACCAACTACCTCAGGTCCCAGTAGCCAGCAGAATTTACAGCGATATTTGGTGGGGCCCAATGCCGTTCTAAGGATGGTAAGGCCTGAGCAGGTACAGGCATTAGTCAATTGGGTGGCCGACAGTGCATCCAGCACGTTCACATTATCTCCCACCCAGTCTTCTGCAGAAAGCGCACAGATGGCGCATGAAAACCAAGCCCATCAGTCTGTCACATCACCCCCATGCATATCAGGGAAACTGTCTGAGCCTCAAGTTATGCAGCAGTCTCTTATGCTGTTTGAAGACTCTGCTGCCAGGGTTTCCCAAGGGCATCCACCTAGCCCTTCCCCAGGGGTGGAAGAGATAGAATGCACTAACGCACAACCACTTATGTTTCCTGATGATGAGGACATGGGAATACCACCTCAGCACGTCTCTGATGATGACGAAACACAGGTGCCAACTGCTGTGTCTTTCTGCAGTGTGCAGACTGAACAGGAGGTCATGGATCAAGACTGGGTGGAAGACGATGCAGGGGACGATGAGGTCCTAGACCCCACATGGAATGAAGGTCGTGCCACTGACTTTCACAGTTCGGAGGAAGAGGCAGTGGTGAGACCGAGCCAACAGCGTAGCAAAAGAGGGAGCAGTGGGCAAAATCAGAACACCCGCCGCCAAAAGACTCCGCCTGCTACTGACCGCCGCCATCTGGGACCGAGCACCCCAAAGGCAGCTTCAAGGAGTTCCCTGGCATGGCACATCTTTAAACAATGTGCTGACGACAAGACCCGAGTGGTTTGCACGCTGTGCCATCAGAGCCTGAAGTGAGGCATTAACGTTCTGAACCTTAGCACAACCTGCATGACCAGACACCTGCATGCAAAGCATGAACTGCAGTGGAGTAAACACCTTAAAAGCAAAGAAGTCACTCAGGCTCCCCCTGCTACCTCTTCTGCTGCTGCCGCCTCGGCCTCTTCTGCTGCTGCCGCCGCCGCCTCGGCCTCTTCCTCCGCCTCTGGAGGAACGTTGGCACCTGCCGCTCAGCAAACATGGGATGTACCACCAACACCACCACCTGCGTCACCAAGCATCTCAACCATGTCACACGGCAGCGTTCAGCTCTCCATCTCACAAACATTTGAGAGAAAGCGTAAATTCCCACCTAGCCACCCTCGATCCCTGGCCCTGAATGCCAGCATTTCTAAACTACTGGCCTATGAAATGCTGTCATTTAGGCTGGTGGACACAGACAGCTTCAAACAGCTCATGTCGCTTGCTGTCCCACAGTATGTTGTTCCCAGCCGCCACTACTTCTCCAAGAGAGCCGTGCCTTCCCTGCACAACCAAGTGTCCGATAAAATCAAGTGTGCACTGCGCAACGCCATCTGTGGCAAGGTCCACCTAACCACAGATACGTGGACCAGTAAGCACGGGCAGGGACGCTATATCTCCCTAACTGCACACTGGGTAAATGTAGTGGCGGCTAGGCCCCAGGCGGAGAGCTGCTTGGCGCACGTCCTTCCGCCGCCAAGGATCGCAGGGCAACATTCTTTGCCTCCTGTCTCCTCCTCCTCCTACTCAGCTTCCTCCTCCTCTTCTTCCACCTGCTCATCCAGTCAGCCACACACCTTCACCACCAACTTCAGCACAGCCCAGGGTAAACGTCAGCAGGCCGTTCTGAAACTCATATGTTTGGGGGACAGGCCCCACACCGCACAGGAGTTGTGGCGGGGTATAGAACAACAGACCGACGAGTGGTTGCTGCCGGTGAGCCTCAAGCCCGGCCTGGTGGTGTGCGATAATGGGCGAAATCTCGTTGCAGCTCTGGGACTAGCCGGTTTGACGCACATCCCTTGCCTGGCGCATGTGCTGAATTTGGTGGTGCATAAGTTCATTCGCAACTACCCCGACATGTCAGAGCTGCTGCATAAAGTGCGGGCCGTCTGTGCGCGCTTCCGGCGTTCACACCCTGCTGCTGCACGCCTGTCTGCGCTACAGCGTAACTTCGGCCTTCCCGCTCACCGCCTCATATGCGATGTGCCCACCAGGTGGAACTCCACCTTGCACATGCTGGACAGACTGTGCGAGCAGCAGCAGGCCGTAGTGGAGTTTCAGCTGCAGCACGCACGGGTCAGTCGCACTGCGGAACAGCACCACTTCACCACCAAAGACTGGGCCTCCATGCGAGACCTGTGTGCCCTGTTGCGCTGTTTCGAGTACTCCATCAACATGGCCAGTGGCGATGACGCCGTTATCAGCGTTACAATACCACTTCTATGTCTCCTTGAGAAAACACTTAGGGCGATGATGGAAGAGGAGGTGGCCCAGGAGGAAGAGGAGGAAGAGGGGTCATTTTTAGCACTTTCAGGCCAGTCTCTTCGAAGTGACTCAGAGGGAGGTTTTTTGCAACAGCAGAGGCCAGGTACAAATGTGGCCAGACAGGGCCCACTACTGGAGGACGAGGAGGACGAGGATGAGGACGAGGTGGAGGAGGAGGAGGATGAAGCATGTTCACAGCGGGGTGGCACCCAAAGCAGCTCGGGCCCATCACTGGTGCGTGGCTGGGGGGAAACACAGGACGATGACGATACGCCTCCCACAGAGGACAGCTTGTCCTTACCTCTGGGCAGCCTGGCACACATGAGCGACTACATGCTGCAGTGCCTGCGCAACGACAGCAGAGTTGCCCACATTTTAACGTGTGCGGACTACTGGGTTGCCACCCTGCTGGATCCCCGGTACAAAGACAATGTGCCCACCTTACTTCCTACACTGGAGCGTGATAGGACGATGCGCGAGTACAAGCGCACGTTGGTAGACGCGCTACTGAGAGCATTCCCAAATGTCACAAGGGAACCAGTGGAAGCCCAAGGCGAAGGCAGAGGAGGAGAAAGAGGTCGCCAACGCAGCTGTGTCACGGCCAGCTCCTCTGAGGGCAGGGTTAGCATGGCAGACATGTGGAAAAGTTTTGTCACCACGCCACAGCTAACTGCACCACCACCTGATACGGAATGTGTTAGCAGGAGGCAACATTTCACTAACATGGTGGAACAGTACCTGTGCACACCCCTCCACGTACTGACTGATGGTTCGGCCCCATTCAACTTCTGGGTCTCCAAATTGTCCACGTGGCCAGAGCTAGCCTTTTATGCCTTTGAGGTGCTGGCCTGCCCGGCGGCCAGCGTTTTGTCTGAACGTGTATTCAGCACGGCAGGGGGCGTCATTACAGACAAACGCAGCCGCCTGTCTACAGCCAATGTGGACAAGCTGACGTTCATAAAAATGAACCAGGCATGGATCCCACAGGACCTGTCCATCCCTTGTGCAGATTAGACATTAATTACCTCCCCTTAACAATATATTATTGTACTCCAGGGCACTTCCTCATTCAATCCTATTTTTATTTTCATTTTACCATTATATTGCGGGGCAACCCAAAGTTGAATGAACCTCTCCTCTGTCTAGGTGCCGGGGCCTAAATGTGTGACAGTGGCCTGTTCCAGTGGTGGGTGACGTGAAGTCTGATTCTCTGCTATGACATGAAGACTGATTCTGTGCTGAAATGAAGCCAGATTCTCTGTTACGCGACCTCTCTCCTCTGCCTGGGTGAATGGGTCTAAATATGTGACAGTGGCCTGTTCCAGTGGTGAGTGACGTAAAGCCTGATTCTCTGCTGACATGAAGCCTGAATCTCTGTTATGGGACCTCTCTCCTCTGCCTGGGCCTAAATATGTGACAGTGGCCTGTTCCAGTGGTGGGTGACGTGAAGCCTGATTCTCTGCTATGACATGAAGACTGATTCTCTGCTGACATGAAGCCTGAATCTCTGTTACGGGACCTCTCTCCTCTGCCTGGGTGCCTGGGCCTAAATATGTGACAGTGGCCTGTTCCAGTGGTGGGTGACGTGAAGCCTGTTTCTCTGCTATGACATGAAGACTGATTCTCTGCTGACATGAAGCCTGAATCTCTGTTACGGGACCTCTCTCCTCTGCCTGGGTGCCTGGGCCTAAATGTGTGACAGTGGCCTCTTCCAGTGGTGGGTGACGTGAACCCTGATTCTCTGCTATGACATGAAGACTGATTCTGTGCTGACATGAAGCCAGATTCTCTGTTACGGGACCTCTCTCCTCTGTCTGGGTGCCGGGGCCTAAATATGTGACAGTGGCCTGTTCCAGTGGTGGGTGACGTGAAGCCTGATTCTCTGCTATGACATGAAGACTGATTCTCTGCTGACATGAAGCCTGAATCTCTGTTACGGGACCTCTCTCCTCTGCTTGGGTGCCTGGGCCTAAATGTGTGACAGTGGCCTCTTCCAGCGGTGGGTGACGTGAAGCCTGATTCTCTGCTATGACATGAAGACTGATTCTGTGCTGACATGAAGCCTGAATCTCTGTTACGGGACCTCTCTCCTCTGTCTGGGGGCCGGGGGCCTAAATATGTGACAGTGGCCTGTTCCAGTGGTGGGTGACGTGAAGCCTGATTCTCTGCTATGACATGAAGACTGATTCTCTGCTGACATGAAGCCTGAATCTCTGTTACGGGACCTCTCTCCTCTGCTTGGGTGCCTGGGCCTAAATGTGTGACAGTGGCCTCTTCCAGTAGTGGGTGACGTGAAGCCTGATTCTCTGCTATGACATGAAGCCTGAATCTCTGTTATGGGACCTCTCTCCTCTGTCTGGGTGCCGGGGCCTAAATATGTGACAGTGGCTTGTTCCAGTGGTGGGTGACGTGAAGCCTGATTCTCTGCTATGACATGAAGACTGATTCTCTGCTGACATGAAGCCTGAATCTCTGTTATGGGACCTCTCTCCTCTGCCTGGGTGCCTGGGCCTAAATATGTGACAGTGGCCTGTTCCAGGGGTGGGTGACGTGAAGCCTGATTCTCTGCTATGACATGAAGACTGATTCTCTGCTGACATGAAGCCTGAATCTCTGTTACGGGACCTCTCTCCTCTGCCTGGGTGCCTGGGCCTAAATATGTGACAGTGGCCTGTTCCAGTGGTGGGTGACGTAAAGCCTGATTCTCTGCTATGACATAATGAGACTGATTCTCTGCTGACATGAAGCCAGATTCTCTGCTATGGCATGAAGAGACTGATTCTCTGCTGACGTGAAGCCCGATTCTCTGCTATGGGACCTCTGTCCAATTGATATTGGTTAATTTATTTTTATTTTTATTTTATTTTAATTCATCTCCCTATCCACATTTGTTTGCAGGGGGTTTACCTACATGTTGCTGCCTTTTGCAGCCCTCTAGCTCTTTCCTGGGCTGTTTTACAGCCTTTTTAGTGCCGAAAAGTTCGGGTCCCCATTGACTTCAATGGGGTTCGGGTTCGGGATCCCGAACCCGAACATTTCCGGGAAGTTCGGCCGAACTTCTCGAACCCGAACATCCAGGTGTTCGCTCAACTCTACTCAGAATAGGACACTTGCAAATTGTTATTGTTTTGCTATGTTATTTAATGTTGTTTAATATGTTAAGGCCCTGGAATGCACCAGACTAGTTTAGTATGAATTAGGATCCGCAATACACCCGGCCGGCACCCCCAAAGAAATGCCTATTCTTGCCAACAATTGCGGACAAGAATAGGACATGCTTTATTTTCTTGCGGAGCTGCGGACCAGAAATTCGGGGGCGCTCTGGAAATGCGAAAGCGGAGAGCACATAGTGTGCTCTCCGCATCTCTTCCGACCTCATAGAGAATGAATGGGTCCGCACCCGTATCGGATAATTGCAGAATGGATGCGGACCCATTCTACGGACGTGTGAATGGACCCTTAGCCACGGTTAATTATTCCAGTAGAAAGTAGATACAGCTAGGAAGTGAGAGAGCTACATGTGCTCACTCCTCTGAGTACTAGACCTGAACTCCACAGTACCACTATCTCTGAGAGATCTACAGAGAGAAATCCATCTCTACTTCACAGGAAACGAGAAAATGAAGAACTTAACCCCTTTAGGACACAGCCGTATTTCACCTTAAGGACCAGGCCATTTTTTGCAAATATGACCAGTGTCACTTTATGTGGTGATAACTTTAAAACGCTTTGACTTATCCAGGCCATTCTGAGATAGTTTTTTCGTCACATATTGTACTTCATGACACTGGTAAAATGGAGTAGAAAAAATTCATTTTTATTTATAAAAAAATACCAAATTTGCCCAAAATTTGAAAAAATTTGCAAATTTCCAAGTTTTAATTTATCTACTTCTGTAATACATAGTAATACCTACAAAAATAGTTATTACTTTACATTCCCCATATGTCTACTTCATGTTTGGAACCTTTTGGGAATGACATTTAATTTTTTTGGGGCTGTTACAAGGCTTAGAAGTTTAGAAGCAAATCTTGAAATTTTTCTGAAATTTTCAAAAACCCACTTTTCAAGGACCAGTTCAGATCTGAAGTCACTTTGTGAGGTTTACATAATAGAAACCACCCAAAAATGACCCCATTCTAGAAACTACACCCCTCAAGGTATTCAAAACTGATTTTACAAACTTTGTTAACCCTTTAGGTGTTCCACAAGAATTCATGGAAAATAGAGATATAATTTCAAAATTTCACTTTTTTGGCAGATTTTTCATTTTAATAATTTTTTCCCAGTTACAAAGCAAGGGTTAACAGCCAAACCAAACTCAATATTTATTGCTCTGATTCTTTAGTTTACAGAAACACCCCATATGTGGTTGTAAACCGCTGTACGGGCATACGGCAGGGCGCAGAAGGAAAGGAATGCCATACGGTTTTTGGAAGGCAGATTTTGCTGGACTGGTTTTTTGACACCATGTCCCATTTGAAGCCCCCCTGATGCACCCCTAGAGTAGAAACTCCAAAAAAGTGACCCCATTTTAGAAACTACGGGATAGGGTGGCAGTTTTGTTGGTACTATTTTAGGGTACATATGATTTTTGTTTGCTCTATATTACACTTTTTGTGAGGCAAGGTAACAAGAAATAGCTGTTTTGGCAGCGTTTTTATTTTTTGTTTTTTGCAACATTCATCCGACAGGTTAGATCATGTGGTATTTTTATAGACCAGGATGCGGCGATACCTAATATGTATACTTTTTTTTTTATTTATGTAAGTTTTACCCAATGATTTAATTTTTGAAACAAAAATAATCATGTTTTAGTGTCTCCATATTCTGAGAGGCATAGTTTTTTCAGTTTTTGGGCGATTACCTTGGGTAGGGTCTCATTTTTTGCTGGATGAGATGACGGTTTGATTGGCACTATTTTGGGGTGCATATGACTTTTTGATCGCTTGCTATTACACTTTTTGTGATGTAAGGTGACAAAAAATGGTTTATTTAGCACATTTTAAATTTTTTACGGTGTTAATCTGAGGGGTTAGGTTATGTGATATTTTTATAGAGCTGGTTGATATGGATGCGGCGATACCTAACATGTATACTTTTATTTTTATGTAAGTTTTACACAATAATATCATTTTTTTAACAAAAAAAAATCATGTTTTAGTGTCTCCATATTCTGAGAGCCATATTTTTTTTCAGTTTTTGGGCAATTATCTTAGGTAGGATCTCATTTTTTGCGGGATAAGAATGGTTTGATTGGCACTATTTTCGGGCGCATATGACTTTTTGATCACTTGCTATTACATTTTTTGTGATCTAAGGTGACAAAAAATGGTTTATTTATCACATTTTTTTTTTTTACGGTGTTCATCTGAGGGGTTAGATCATGTGATATATTGATAGAGCCGGTCGATACGGATGCGTCGATACCTAATATGTATACTTTTTTTTTTATTTATGTAAGTTTTGCAAAATAACAGCTTTTTTAAAACAAAAAAAAAGATCTTTTAGTGTCTCCATATTCTGAGCCATAGTTTTTTTTTATTTTTGGGGAGATTGTCTAAGGTAGAGGCTCAATTTTTGCGGAATGAGCTGACGGTTAGATTGGCACTATTTTGGTGGGCATCCGCCTTTTTGATTTCTTGCTGTTGTACTTTTTGTGATGTAAGGTGACAAAAAATGGTTTATTTAGCATAGTTTTTATTTTTTATTTTTTACGGTGTTCATCTGAGGGGTTAGGTCATGTGATATGTTTATAGAGCCGGTCTATACGGACGCGGCGATACCTAATATGTCTATTTTTTACCAATTTTTTTTACTTTATTTGGGGAAAATAACGCTTTTGTTTATTTTTACTTGAAACGTAAAAATTTGGGGGGGGACTTTATTTTTTCAACTTTTTTTTCACTTTATTTTTTGTCCCACTTTGGGACTTCAACTTTTGGGGGTCTAATCCTTTACAATGCATTCCAATACTTCTGTATTGGAATGCATTGGCTGTATGAGTAATACAGTGAGTATTACTCATACAGCTTCCGGCCTGTGAGATCCAGGGGGCTGGATCTCACAGGCCCGTGACAGGAAGGCAGCGCCGATGCCTCAGGAAGGCATCGCGCTGCCTTCTATGCCTATGAAGGCATCGCGCTGCCTTCTATGCCTGTGATTTGAGCAGGCACCTTGTTCCAATCACTGCCCGCCACCCAGCGGAGATCGTAAATACGTAGGAAATACTGGTACGTCCTGTGTCCTTAAGGATCGGGACATTTGGGCTTACCGGTACGCCCTATGTCCTAAACAGGTTAAAGGTCCTTAAACTGCATTGTCTGAGTATTAGAGTCAGTCAATATGTGCTGTTTAAGGCTAACAGAGAATTTTCTGCAGGGAGAGGGGTATTGCTAAAACACCTCTTATTCTGTTTTGCAAGAATCTTATTGCTCTCTCTGCAGAGAGAGACTTTGTTTAGATACAAAGGAGTACTACAATCCCCATCCTGGCCTATATCCATACATTGCTATCTAGGAAGATTTGCATTGTGAATTTTTTGGAACTGTGTTTTGATACCGAGTAAATGAATAGTAATGGGACGGCTCACTCACTAAATACACGAATGTCCAAAAATGTATCACCCCTTCAAAAACAGTAAATTAAATAATATTGAACCGGCACTCAAACATATTGGTTCACGCAGAGAGCCAATACAGTAAAGTAGTGCAATTTATTAAAACATAAAATACATAAAAGCATACATACACGTAATAGTGGGATGGATGAGGTAATGGTTGGATAATCTCATGTATAAAGTCCATACAATGCAAGTAATTAAAGGGAATTAATAATGTACCGTACTTGTGCAAATATTACCTAATAGGCAAAATCGATAACAAACAGTCTGCTAGTGTAATGAGTAGGATACTCACTATTGCGCAACTCTGTGGCGTCCCACATGTAAGAGCGCTTACCTTGGTGTCGGTTTAATCCAATGCAAACGGCAGAGTGTAGTTGCTTACTGAATTCATAAAATCGGATCTCCGTAAGATCGCTTCAATTATCGCGAGATGAGCTGTTACTTTTCTTTCTCTTTCGTATAATACAGACTCTGTCAATCGCGGCTAAAATCGCAGTGAAGCTTCGATCTTGTGATCATGGACTGTTATCAGTAGCCAGCCACTAATAAAATCGACCACCAGTCGGTTTGCTTTCGTTCATTTCAGAGAATAATTTCCTTGGTCTCTTTCAATATTTCATGGCCATGCTTAAAATTTTGGACTCTTTATGAATATCCCATCGATCCCAGACACGTTTCGAAATAGATCCCTATTTCTTCCTCAGTGGGTTTGTTCATATTCAAGAGTCCAAGACCTTATATACCTGTCTGTTAATTGCTGGGGCGGATCCCAGCAAATCAAGGAAAGAACGCAGCACATGGGTCAGGGGTGGGTCAGCAGGTACTCTCCACCTGGACGTTCACTCCCTCTATACTATAATCGAGCATGAGCGTGGTACCTCTGCAATGAAAACACAACTTGAGATGAATGGCGAACTTTGTGGCAAACAAATCGACTTCTTGGTAGAGGGAGCCAGGTACATTCTGGATCATAACTATTATTATTTTGAGGGTGACCATTATTTACAACAGCGTGGAACCACCATGGGGACCAGGTTCGCCCCCAGTTATGCTAATCTTTATTTGGCCCAATGGGAACACTCTATTATCAATCCCAAACTGGGGCCGGACCTGGTCCTATGGCGACGTTATATAGACGACGTACTGTTCATTTGCAACAGTGGGGAGTCCCACCTGAAAACCTTTTTGGAGGACAGCAATGTCAATCCAGATGGATTGATTTTTACATCAAATATCAATAAGGATACACCGAATTTCTGAATATACAAATCAAAGTAGGAGGGAGAAAAATTTGTGTGTAACACCTATCAGAAATCAACGGCGAAAAATAGTTTCATTTTTTTCACAAGTTGCCACCTCCCAAGGTGGTTACTAAATATTCCGGTTGGTCAGCTTCGTCGTAACTGTACAGACAATACCACCTTTGAGGAGGAAGCTATAAAGATGATTGATCAATTTAAAAGTAAGAACTACCCTGAGAATATTTTAGATAATGCACCGGAGAAAGTGAGAAAGATGGAGAGACAATCTTTTTTTTACATCAACACCTACATTGAGTGAAAAGAAACCAATAAAGGCAGAATTGAGGATGATTTTACCATATAGTGCACAGTCAAAACAAATACGACATATTATTAACCAACACTGGCACTTTGTGTTAAAGGACAAGGTTATAGGACCCCTACTAAACACATCCCCCCTCATAACATTTACAAAGGCACCCAATTTAGGGCTTAAATTAGCACCTACTGTAAAAATTATATAAAAAAGACAGTTTCATTGCAAAATTGGGTACAAATGAAGGGTTTTTATAGATGTGGTAGGTGTGTCGGCTGTAGAAGCACTACATCCAGTAAGAAGATCACTAGATTTGCGTCGACTCAGAATGATTTTACCCTGGACATTAAAGAATGCCTCACTTGCAACTCCTCCGGTGTCATCTACATTATCCAGTGCCCGTGCCAAAAACAGTATATCGGCAGAACAAAGCGACTCTTGAGGGTACGCTTGGCCGAACATATTAACAACATAAAAAAAAGGAATGTTAACCCATCCCTTATCTAAACACTTCAAAGAGTTCCATCATCAGGATCCGAGGGGCTTGACATTTGCGGCACTGGAGAAGGTGGATAGGCACTGGAGGGGAGGCAATTATATTGCAAAAATGTCACGGAGGGAGTCTAGACGAATATTTGATTTTGGCAGTGTATCACCTGCAGGATTAAATGCTGAATTGGAAATTTTCAGCTTTCTGTGAAAAATGCAGTAAAAGTTCCATGGGGATGCCCCTTGCCGAAGGGATATCCCATGTCTGGCTGTTTATCAGCACTGGGATGTCCCCTTGGTGATGGGCACCCCCATACACTCCATCTTAGAACTTACTTGAAATCTTATGGAAATTTTATGATATTTTATTATTAGAGTTGAGCGAACACCTGGATGTTCGGGTTCGACGAGTTCGGCCGAACTTTCGAAAAATGTTCGGGTTCGGGATCCGAACTCGACCCGAACTTCATCCCGAACCCGAACCCCATAGAAGTCAATGGGGACCCGAACTTTTGGGCACTAAAAAGGCTGTAAAACACACCCGGAAAGGGCTAGAGGGCTGCAAAAGGCAGCAAAATGTAGTTAAATCCCCTGCAAACAAATGTAGATAGGGAAATGATGAGTTAACATAAAATAAATAAAAATTAAACAATATTAATTGGAGTGAGGTCCCATAGCACAGAATCAGGCTTCAAGTCACCCACCAATGGAGAAGGTCACTTACTATTATTTTGACCACAGCACCCAGACAAAGGAGAGAGGTCCCACAGCACATATTCTGGCATCATATTAGCCACCACAGGAGAAGCCACCATTTAGTTACTTTGACCCCTTCACCCAAACAGAGGAGAGAGGTTCCACATCAGAGAATCAGGCATCATATCAACCACCACAGGAGTAGGCCACAATTTAATGGGACCCCGGCAACCATGTCAGATGGCACAACCATCAGCTTCATATCAATCAGCACAGGAGAAGGCGACTTTGAAAGACTTTGACCCCTACACCCAGACGGAGGAGAGAGGTTTCACAGCAGAGAATCAGGCATTTAGATCACCCACCACAGGAGTAGGCCCCCATTGAATCAGACCCTGGCAACCATGTCAGATGGCACAACCATCAGCTTTATATCAATCAGCACAGGAGAAGCCACCATTGAGTTACTTTGACCCCTGCACCCAGGAAGAGGAGAGAGGCCCCACAGCACATATTCTGGCATCATATCAGCCACCACAGGAGAAGCCACCATTGAGTTACTTTGACCCCCGCACCCAGGAAGAGGAGAGAGGCACCACAGCACATATTCTGGCATCATATCAGCCACCACAGGAGAAGCCACCATTGAGTTACTTTGACCCCTGCACCCAGGAAGAGGAGAGAGGCCCCACAGCACATATTCTGGCATCATATTAGCCACCACAGGAGAAGCCACCATTTAGTTACTTTGACCCCTTCACCCAAACAGAGGAGAGAGGTTCCACATCAGAGAATCAGGCATCATATCAACCACCACAGGAGTAGGCCACAATTTAATGGGACCCCGGCAACCATGTCAGATGGCACAACCATCAGCTTCATATCAATCAGCACAGGAGAAGGCGACTTTGAAAGACTTTGACCCCTACACCCAGACGGAGGAGAGAGGTTTCACAGCAGAGAATCAGGCATTTAGATCACCCACCACAGGAGTAGGCCCCCATTGAATCAGACCCTGGCAACCATGTCAGATGGCACAACCATCAGCTTTATATCAATCAGCACAGGAGAAGCCACCATTGAGTTACTTTGACCCCTGCACCCAGGAAGAGGAGAGAGGCCCCACAGCACATATTCTGGCATCATATCAGCCACCACAGGAGAAGCCACCATTGAGTTACTTTGACCCCCGCACCCAGGAAGAGGAGAGAGGCACCACAGCACATATTCAGGCATCATATCACACACCACAGGAGAAGGCCTCTTTCAGTGATTTAGGCCTTTGGACCCAGACAGAGGAGAGAGGCACCACAGCACATATTCTGGCATCATATCAGCCACCACAGGAGAAGCCACCATTGAGTTACTTTGACCCCTGCACCCAGGAAGAGGAGAGAGGCCCCACAGCACATATTCTGGCATCATATCAGCCACCACAGGAGAAGCCACCATTTAGTTACTTTGACCCCTGCACCCAGGAAGAGGAGAGAGGCACCACAGCACATATTCTGGCATCATATCAGCCACCACAGGAGAAGCCACCATTTAGTTACTTTGACCCCTTCACCCAAACAGAGGAGAGAGGTTCCACATCAGAGAATCAGGCATCATATCAACCACCACAGGAGTAGGCCACAATTTAGTTTATTTGACCCCTGCACCCAGGAAGAGGAGAGAGGCCCCACAGCACATATTCTGGCATCATATCACACACCACAGGAGAAGGCCTCTTTCAGTGATTTAGGCCTTTGGACCCAGACAGAGGAGAGAGGTCAGAGATTAGCTTCATATCCCCCAGCACAGCAGAAGACCGCTTTATTTGACTTAGGCCTCAGCACCCAGACAGAAGACAGAGGTAGCATGGCAGAGGTTATGGCTTCATGTCACCCGTTAGTTTAACCGGCCACTTTCATCTGGTTAGGCCCCGGCGCCCAGACAGAGAAGAGTTTCATTCAACTGTGGGTTTCATAAAATTTGTATCAAATAAAGAAGTGGCCCGTAGCACAACAAGACATGTTTTAGGCAGTTAATAAGGACTACTCTGCACAAGGGAGGGACAGGTCCTGTGGGATCCATGCCTGGTTCATCTTTATGAAGGTCAGCTTGTCCACATTGGCTGTGGACAGGCGGCTGCGCTTGTCAGTAATGACGCCCCCTGCCGTGCTGAATACGCGTTCAGATAAAACGCTGGCCGCCGGGCAGGAAAGCACCTCCAAGGCATAACATGCTAACTCTGGCCACGTGGACAATTTCGAAACCCAGTAGTTGAATGGGGCCGAACCATCCGTCAGGATGTGGAGGGGTGTGCAGACATACTGTTCAACCATGTTAGTGAAATGCTGCCTCCTGCTAACACGTTCCGTATCAGGTGTCGGTGCAGATAGCTGTGGCGTGGAGACAAAACTTTTCCACATTTCTGCCATGCTAACCCTGCCCTCAGATGAGCTGGCCGTGACACAGCTGCGTTGGCGACCTCTTGCCACTCCTCTGCCTTCACCTTCCACCTGTTCCCCTGTGACATGTGGGAATGCTCTCAAGAGCGCCTCTATCAGCGTGGCCACCCAGTAGTCTGCACACGTTAAAACGTGGGCAACTCTGCTGTCGTTGCACAGGCATTGGAGCATATATTCGCTCATGTGGGCCAGGCTACCCATGGGTAAGGACAAGCTGTCCTCTGTGGGAGGCGTATCGTCATCGTCCACCGTATCCCCCCAGCCACGCACCAGTGATGGGCCTGGGCTGCCACCCCGCTGTGAACTTGCGTCATCCTCGTCCCCCTCCACCTCCTCCTCCTCATCCTCCTCGTCCTCCAGTACAGTGCCTTGGCTGGCGACTTGTGAACCTGTCCTCTGCTGCTTAAACAAACCTCCCTCTGAGCCACTTCGAACAGACTGGCCCGAAAGTGTTAGAAACGAGCCCTCATCCTCCTCCTCCTCCTCCACCTGGGCCACCTCCTCTAACATCATTGCCCTAAGTGTTTTCTCAAGGAGACATAGAAGTGGTATTGTAACGCTGATAACAGTGTCATCGCCACTGGCCATGTTGGTGGAGTACTCGAAACAGCGCAGCAGGGCACACAGGTCTCGCATGGAGGCCCAATCATTGGTGGTGAAGTGGTGCTGTTCGGCAGTACGACTGACGCGAGCGTGCTGCAGCTGAAACTCCACTATGGCCTGCTGCTGCTCGCACAGTCTCTCCAGCATGTGCAAGGTGGAGTTCCACTGGGTGGGCACGTCGCATATGAGGCGGTGAGCGGGAAGGCCGAAGTTCCGCTGTAGCACAGACAGGCGAGCAGCGGCAGGATGTGAACGGCGGAAGCGCGCACAGACGGCCCGCACTTTATGCAGCAGCTCTGACATGTTGGGGTAGTGGTGAATGAACCTCTGCACCACCAAGTTCAGCACATGCGCCAGGCAAGGGATGTGCGTCAAACCGGCTAGTCCCAGAGCTGCCACGAGATTTCGCCCATTATCGCATACCACCAGGCCTGGCTTGAGGCCCACCGGCAGAAACCACTCGTCGGTCTGTTGTTCAATACCCCGCCACAACTCCTTTGCGCTGTGGGGCCTGTCCCCCAAACATATGAGTTTCAGAATGGCCTGCTGACGTTTACCCCGGGCTGTGCTGAAGTTGGTGGTGAAGGTGTGTGGCTGACCGGATGAGCTGGTGGAAGCAGTGGAGGAGGAAGCCGAGTAGGAGGAGGAGGCTACAGGAGGCAGAGAATGATGCCCTGCGATCCTAGGGGGCGGAAGGACGTGCGCCAAGGAACTGTCCGCGGGGGCCCAGCCGCCACTACATTCATCCAGTGTGCAGTTAGTGAGATATAGCGTCCCTGGCCGTGCTTACTGGTCCACGTATCTGTGGTTAGGTGGACCTTGCCACAAATGGCGTTGCGCAGTGCACACTTGATTTTATCGGACACTTGCATGTGCAGGGAAGGCACGGCTGTCTTGGAGAAGTAGTGGCGGCTGGGAACCACATACTGCGTGACAGCCATGGCCATCAGCTGTTTGAAGCTGTCTGTGTCCACCAGCCGGAATGACAGCATTTCAAAGGCCAGCAGTTTAGAAATGCTGGCGTTCAGGCCAAGGGCTCGAGGGTGACTCGGGGGGAATTTGCGCTTCCTCTCTAAGGTTTGAGATATTGAGAGCTGAATGCTGCTGTGTGATATAGTGGAGACGCTAGTTGACGGTGGCGGTGGTGGTGGTGTCGGTGGCACATCCTCTGTTTGCTGCTCGGCAGGTGGCAACATTCCTCTTGAGGCGGAAGCCGAGGCAGCAGCGGTAGAGGGAGCAGGGGGAGCCTCAGCGAGTGCCTGGTTTTTAAGGTGTGTACCCCACTGCAGTTCATGCTTTGCATGTAGATGCCTGGTCATGCAGGTTGTGCTGAGGTTCAGAACGTTAATGCCTCGCCTCAGGCTCTGATGGCAGAGCGTGCAAGTCACTCGGGTCTTGTCGGTAGGACATTGTTTAAAGAAGTGCCATGCCAGGGAACTCTTTGAAGCTGCCTTTGTGGGGCTGGGTCCCTGTTGGCGATGTCCAGTAGCAGGCGAACTCTGGGGGCGGCGGCTCGTCTGCTTTGGCCCCCTGCTCCCTCTTTGGCTTCGCTGTTGTCTCGGTCTCACCACTACCTCTTCCTCTGAACTGTGAAAGTCATCGCCACGACCTTCAGTCCATGTGGGGTCTAAGACCTCATCGTCCTCTGCATCGTCTTCCACCCAGTCTCCCTCCCTGACCTCCTCCTGTTCAGTCTGCACACTGCAAAAAGACGCGGCAGTGGGCACCTGTGTTTCGTCATCATCAGAGAGTCGGTGACTCTGCTGTGGTGGTATTCCCATGTCCTCTTCATCTGGAGACATAAGTGGTTGTGCGTCAGTGCATGGTATGTCTTCCTCCACTGGGGAAGGGCTAGGTGGACGCCCCTGGGAAACCCTGGAAGCAGAGTCTTCAAACAGAAGAAGAGACTGCTGCATAACTTGTGGCTCAGACCGTTTCCCTGATATGCTTGGGGGTGATGTGACAGACTGATGGGCTTGGTTTTCAGGTGCCACCTGTGCGCTTTCCGCAGAAGACTGGGTGGAAGACCATGTGGTGAACGTGCTGGAAGCACTGTCGGCCACCCAATCGATTAATGCCTGTACCTGCTCAGGCCTTACCATCCTAAGAGCGGCATTGGGCCCCACGAGATATTGCGGTACATTCTGCCGGCTAGTTGAGGGAGTTCGTTCCCTACTGTGTGCGCCTGGGGCCGAACGGCCACGTCCTCTACCAGCAACAGAGGCTCCACGGACACCACCACGACCGCGTCCTCGTCCCTTAATAGTATTTTTCTTCATTGTTGCGATTCAACTCGCACCACAATGAAATATATTATTTTTTATAAGCAAAATCCCCTCACTGGAATACTTTCAGTCTTTTGACTGTATGGATTACAGATGGAATGACTGTTATATGTGAGTACCGCTTTCTTTGACAGATTCTAGTATGGGTACATATATGTTTTCCCAACCCCAGCACATTAGTTTGCTAATTCCAGATGTATGAAACGCAGGCCTAACTGTATCTAGTATATTGAACGCCAGATAAACTAACTTGGCCTTTTTTAAATAAAAAAAAAATCCCCTCACTGGAATACTTTCAGTCTTTTGACTGTATGGAT